>NW_027507790.1:274113097-275313097 GCF_037356315.1 Lithobates pipiens | reverse complement strand
CAGTATAGGGACTGAGGTACAGCCTGCTAATCATTCACAACCTACTAGTTCCACAAAGGTCCTTATAAGGACTGGTAAGGTATAGCATACTACAGTACATAGGGTTGAGTGAGGTACAGTCTGCTATTCCTTAAGGACTGGTATATGTCCACAATACATAGGGTTGAGGTGCACTACTGCTGACTGCTGCCCTATACTGCAGCAGTCCTTTATCAGTATAGGTACTGAGGTACAGTCTGCTAATCATTCACAACCTACTAGTTTAACAAAGGTCCTTATAAGGACTGGTAAGGTATAGTGTACTACAGTACATAGGGTTGAGTGAGGTACAGTCTGCTATTCCTTAAGGACTGGTATAGGTCCACAATATAGAGGGTTAAGGTGGACTACTGCTGACTGCTGCCCTATACTGCAGCAGTCCTTTATCAGTATAGGGACTCAGGTACAGCCTGCTAATCATTCACAACCTACTAGTTCCACAAAGGTCCTTATAAGGACTGGTATGGTATAGCATACTACAGTACATAGGGTTGAGTGAGGTACAGTCTGCTATTCCTTAAGGACTGGTATAGGTCCACAATACATAGGGTTGAGGTGCACTACTACTGACTGCTGCCCTATACTGCAGCAGTCCTTTATCAGTATAGGGACTGAGGTACAGCCTGCTAATCATTCACAACCTACTAGTTCCACAAAGGTCCTTATAAGGACTGGTAAGGTATAGCATACTACAGTACATAGGGTTGAGTGAGGTACAGTCTGCTATTCCTTAAGGACTGGTATAGGTCCACAATACATAGGGTTGAGGTGCACTACTGCTGACTGTTGCCCTATACTGCAGCAGTCCTTTATCTGTATAGGGACTGAGGTACAGTCTGCTAATCATTCACAACCTACTAGTTCCACAAAGGTCCTTATAAGGACTGGTAAGGTATAGTGTAATACAGTACATAGGGTTGAGTGAGGCACAGTCTGCTATTCCTTAAGGACTGGTATAGGTCCACAATACATAGGGTTGAGGTGCACTACTGCTGACTGCTGCCCTATACTGCAGCAGTCCTTTATCAGTATAGGGACTGAGGTACAGTCTGCTAATCATTCACAACCTACTAGTTCCACAAAGGTCCTTATAAGGACTGGTAAGGTATAGTGTACTACAGTACATAGGGTTGAGTGAGGTACAGTCTGCTATTCCTTAAGGACTGGTATAGGTCCACAATACATAGGGTTAAGGTGCACTACTGCTGACTGCTGCCCTATACTGCAGCAGTCCTTTATCAGTATAGGGACTCAGGTACAGCCTGCTAA
Source organism: Lithobates pipiens (assembly GCF_037356315.1). Lineage (NCBI taxonomy): Eukaryota > Metazoa > Chordata > Amphibia > Anura > Ranidae > Lithobates > Lithobates pipiens. Next base: position 275,311,789 of record NW_027507790.1, on the reverse strand, counting down.
TCATTCACAACCTACTAGTTCCACAAAGGTCCTTATAAGGACTGGTAAGTTATAGCATACTACAGTACATAGGGTTGAGTGAGGTACAGTCTGCTATTCCTTAAGGACTGGTATATGTCCACAATACATAGGGTTGAGGTGCACTACTGCTGACTGCTGCCCTATACTGCAGCAGTCCTTTATCAGTATAGGTACTGAGGTACAGTCTGCTAATCATTCACAACCTACTAGTTCCACAAAGGTCCTTATAAGGACTGGTAAGGTATAGTGTACTACAGTACATAGGGTTGAGTGAGGTACAGTCTGCTATTCCTTAAGGACTGGTATAGGTCCACAATATAGAGGGTTGAGGTGGACTACTGCTGACTGCTGCCCTATACTGCAGCAGTCCTTTATCAGTATAGGGACTCAGGTACAGCCTGCTAATCATTCACAACCTACTAGTTCCACAAAGGTCCTTATAAGGACTGGTAAGGTATAGCATACTACAGTACATAGGGTTGAGTGAGGTACAGTCTGCTATTCCTTAAGGACTGGTATAGGTCCACAATACATAGGGTTGAGGTGCACTACTGCTGACTGTTGCCCTATACTGCAGCAGTCCTTTAGCTGTATAGGGACTGAGGTACAGTCTGCTAATCATTCACAACCTACTAGTTCCACAAAGGTCCTTATAAGGACTGGTAAGGTATAGTGTACTACAGTACATAGGGTTGAGTGAGGTACAGTCTGCTATTCCTTAAGGACTGGTATAGGTCCACAATATATAGGGTTGAGGTGCACTACTGCTGAATGCTGCCCTATACTGCAGCAGTCCTTTATCAGTATAGGGACTCAGGTACAGTCTGCTAATCATTCACAACCTACTAGTTCCACAAAGGTCCTTATAAGGACTGGTAAGGTATAGCATACTACAGTACATAGGGTTGAGTGAGGTACAGTCTGCTATTCCTTAAGGACTGGTATAGGTCCACAATACATAGGGTTGAGGTGCACTACTGCTGACTGTTGCCCTATACTGCAGCAGTCCTTTATCAGTATAGGGACTCAGGTACAGCCTGCTAATCATTCACAACCTACTAGTTCCACAAAGGTCCTTATAAGGACTGGTAAGGTATAGTGTAATACAGTACATAGGGTTGAGTGAGGTACAGTCTGCTATTCCTTAAGGACTGGTATAGGTCCACAATACATAGGGTTGAGGTGCACTACTGCTGACTGTTGCCCTATACTGCAGCAGTCCTTTAGCTGTATAGGGACTGAGGTACAGTCTGCTAATCATTCACAACCTACTAGTTCCACAAAGGTCCTTATAAGGACTGGTAAGGTATAGCGTACTACAGTACATAGGGTTGAGTGAGGTACAGTCTGCTATTCCTTAACCACTTGCCGACCGCCGCACGACGATGTACGTCGACAGAATGGCACGGGCAGGCATAAGGGCTTACATGTACGTCCTTGCCTGCCCGCGGGTCGGGGGCCCGATCGAGCCCCCGCCCGGTGCCTGCGGCGGTCGGTATTCGTTCGGGAGCGATCCCGGACGAGGGGACGGCCATTCATTCATGGCCACCCCCTCGCGATCGCTCCCGATGAATGAAAATGTTCGGTGACATCACTTCCTCTCCTGTAATGTAAACACAGGAGAGGAAGTGATGTATTCTCTCCTCCGTGTCGGTATTTTTCGTTCCGGCACCGAGGAGAGAGCATCGGTGAGTTGCACAAGCACTACACTACACAGTAGAACATGCCAGGCACACTCACACCCCCCCTTTACCCCCCGATCACCCCCCAATTACCCCTGCCCCCCCAGTCACAGTGACACCAATTGCTTTTTTTTTTTTTTTTTGCATTGGTGTCATTTGTGACTGCAGTGCAAATCACATCCGATCTCTGTGCGATTCGAGTTCAGCCATACAGGTAGTATGGCTGAATTCGTGTCGCACCCGCCGCACCCGCCGCACCCGCCGCAAATTCGCACGGGACCCTTTTTTTGGCCCGCAGCAGAATCGGATCGCATGGGTGTTCACACCATGCGATCCGAGTTTGCAGATCGCACTGCGATATGCGAACTGATCTGGGGGTGTCATTAACATTTCACTGACACTCCCAGCAGTTCGCACAGGGCAGTGTGAACTGCCGCTGGGAGGCATGCGATGTGGGAACCCGCCACGGATTTGTGGTGTTCCCGCATCGCTCCAGTGTGAACCCAGCCTAATAAGCGATCATTTTTCTGATCGCTGTATTAGTGTCACAGGTGACGCTAGTTAGGCAGGTAGGTATTTAGGTTCGCCACAGCTTTTTATAGCGCCAGGGACCCCCATATACTACCGCATAAAGCCCCCTGATTTCCCCCTAGTTAACCCTTTCACCAGTGATCACCATATAACTGTTACAGGTGACGCTGGTTGGTTAGTTATTTTTTTATAGTTTCAGGGCACCCGCCATGTATTACCTAATAAAGGTTTAACCCCCTGATCACCCGGCGGGTGTCATTTGTGACTGTAATAACTGTTAGGGCAGTTAGGGTTAGCCCCCTTTAGTTCTAAGGTACCCCCCTAACCCCCCCAATAAAGGTTTAACCTCGTGATCACCCCCCGTCGCCAGTGTCACTAAGGCTGGGTTCACATTGCAGCGGTTTATGAGAACGGATGTGATTCGCACCGCACTGCAGTGCAAATCACATCCGATCTCTGTGCGATTCGAGTTCAGCCATACAGATAGTATGGCTGAATTCGTTTCGCACCCGCCGCACCCGCCGCAAACTCGCACGGGACCCTTTTTTTGGTCCGCAGCAGAATCGGATCGCATGGGTGTTCACACCATGCGATCCGAGTTTGCAGATCGCACTGCGATATGCGAACTGATCTGGGGGTGTCATTAACATTTCACTGACACTCCCAGCAGTTCGCATAGGGCGTTCCCACATCGCTCCAGTGTGAACCCAGCCTAATAAGCGATCGTTTTTCTGATCGCTGTATTAGTGTCACAGGTGACGCTAGTTAGGCAGGTAGGTATTTAGGTTCGCCGCAGCTTTTTATAGCGCCAGGGACCCCCATATACTACCGCATAAAGCCCCCTGATTGCCCCCTAGTTAACCCTTTCACCAGTGATCACCATATAACTGTTACAGGTGACGCTGGTTGGTTAGTTTTTTTTTTTTATAGTTTCAGGGCACCCGCCATTTATTACCTAGTCTCACTAGTGTACCCCTAAATTTAGGGGTGTCTACTTTCCAAAATGGGGTCATTTGGGGGGGGTTTGTGCCATCTTGGCATTTTATGGCTTTCAAAACTGTAACGCCCTTAGAAATCCTGAAGGCAGTGCTTGGTTTTCGGGGCCCCGTACGCGGCTAGGCTCCCAAAAAGTCCCACATATGTGGTATCCCCGTACTTAGGAGAAGCAGCAGAATTTATTTTGGGGTGTCATTTCACATATGCCCATGGCATGCGTGAGCAATATATCATTTAGTGACAACTTTGCGAAAAAAAAAAAAAAAAAAAAAAGTTTGTAATATTCCCGCAACTTGTGGCAAAATATAAAATATTCCATGGACTCAACATGCCTCTCAGCAAATAGCTTGGGGTGTCTACTTTCTAAAATGGGGTCATTTGTGGGGGTTTTGTGCCATCTTGGCATTTTATGGCCTTCAAAACTGTAATAGGTAGTGAGGAGTGAAGTCAAATATTTACGCCCTTAGAAAACCTGAAGGCGGTTCTTGGTTTTCGGGGCCCCGTACGCGGCTAGGCTCCCAAAAAGTCCCACATATGTGGTATCCCCGTACTCAGGAGAAGCAGCAGAATTTATTTTGGGGTGTCATTTCACATATGCCCATAGCATGTGTGAGCAATATATCATTTAGTGACAACTTTGCGAAAAAAAAAAAAAAAAAAAAAAAAAGTTTGTAATTTTCCCGCAACTTGTGGCAAAATATAAAATATTCCATGGACTCAAAATGCCTCTCAGCAAATAGCTTGGGGTGTCTACTTTCTAAAATGGGGTCATTTGTGGGGGTTTTGTGCCATCTTGGCATTTTATGGCCTTCAAAAGTGTAATAGGTAGTGAGGAGTGAAGTCAAATATTTACGCCCTTAGAAAACCTGAAGGCGGTTCTTGGTTTTCGGGGCCCCGTACGCGGCTAGGCTCCCAAAAAGTCCCACATATGTGGTATCCCCGTACTCAGGAGAAGCAGCAGAATTTATTTTCGGGTGTCATTTCACATATGCCCATAGCATGTGTGAGCAATATATCATTTAGTGACAACTTTGCGAAAAAAAAAAAAAAAAAAAAAAGTTTGTAATTTTCCCGCAACTTGTGGCAAAATATAAAATATTCCATGGACTCAAAATGCCTCTCAGCAAATAGCTTGGGGTGTCTACTTTCTAAAATGGGGTCATTTGTGGGGGTTTTGTGCCATCTTGGCATTTTATGGCCTTCAAAACTGTAATAGGTAGTGAGAAGTGAAATCAAACATTTACGCCCTTAGAAAGCCTGAAGGCGGTGCTTGGTTTTCGGGGCCCCGTACGCGGCTAGGCTCCCAAAAAGTCCCACATATGTGGTATCCCCGTACTCAGGAGAAGCAGCAGAATTTATTTTGGGGTGTCATTTCACATATGCCCATAGCATGTGTGAGCAATATATCATTTAGTGACAACTTTGTGTAAAAAAAAATAAAAAAAAAATATTTTTTGTCATTATTCAATCGCTTGAGGCAAAAAAATAAAATATTCAATGGGCTCAACATGCCACTTATCAATTTCCTTAGGGTGTCTACTTTCCAAAATGGGGTCATTTGGGGGGGTTTTGTACTGCCCTGCCATTTTAGCACCTCAAGAAATGAGATAGGCAGTCGTAAACTAAAAGCTGCGTAAATTCCAGAAAACGTACCTTAGTTTGTAGATGTGACAACTTTTGCGCAAACCAATAAATATACAATTATTGACTTTTTTTTTTTTACCAAAGACATGTGGCTGAATACATTTTGGCCTAAATGTATGACTAAAATTGAGTTTATTGGATTTTTCTAATAACAAAAAGTAGAAAATATCATTTTTTTTCAAAATTTGCGGTCTTTTTACGTTTATATCGCAAAAAATAAAAATCGCAGAGGCAATCAAATACCATCAAAAGAAAGCTCTATTTGTGGGAAGAAAAGGACGCAAATTTTGTTTGGGTACAACATTGCATGACCGCGCAATTACCAGTTAAAGCAGCGCAGTGCCAAATTGTAAAAAGACCTCTGGTCATTTACCAGCAAAATGGTCCGGTCTGAAAGTGGTTAAGGACTGGTATAGGTCCACAATATATAGGGTTGAGGTGCACTACTGCTGAATGCTGCCCTTTACTGCAGCAGTCCTTTATCAGTATAGGGACTCAGGTACAGTCTGCTAATCATTCACAACCTACTAGTTCCACAAAGGTCCTTATAAGGACTGGTAAGGTATAGCGTACTAGAGTACATAGGGTTGAGTGAGGTACAGTCTGCTATTCCTTAAGGACTGGTATAGGTCCACAATACATAGGGTTGAGGTGCACTACTGCTGACTGCTGCCCTATACTGCAGCAGTGCTTTATCAGTATAGGGACTGAGGTACAGTCTGCTAATCATTCACAACCTACTAGTTCCACAAAGGTCCTTATAAGGACTGGTAAGGTATAGCGTACTAGAGTACATAGGGTTGAGTGAGGTACAGTCTGCTATTCCTTAACCACTTCAATACAGGGCACTTTCACCCCCTTCCTTCCCAGCCCAATTTTCAGCTTTCAGCGCTCTAGCGCTTTCAGTGACAATTGCGCGGTCATGCTACACTGTACCCAAATGAAATTGTTATCATTTTGTTCGCACAAATAGAGCTTTATTTTGGTGTTATTTATTCACGACTCCGTTTTTTTTTTTTTGCGATATAAGCGCAAAAAAAGCGGAAATTTGGGAAAAAAACAATATTTTCTTTTTTCTATTTGAAAAGAAATCCAATAAAATCAAATTTTGTCATAAATTTAAGCCAAAATGTATTCTGCTACATGTTTTTGGTAAAAAAAATTCCGTTAAGTGTATAATAATTGGTTTGTGTGATCACGGACATATGTACGCAAATGATCATGTACATATGTGTGCAGGTGATCACGTACATATGTGTGCAGATAATCATTGGGACATGTGATTTTAGTGGGACATATGTGGGGGACATGTTTTTATTATTAGGGACATGTGTTTTTATTATTTGGGGACATGTATGTTTTGGGGACATGTGTGTTTTGGGGACATATGTGGGGACTGTGTTTTCACTGTGTGGTGTGTTGTGTGTTTACACTACACTGATGATCAGTGAGTAAAAAGCTGTGAAAAGCAGCCCATACTCACTGATCATCAGCCGGCTGCAGCGTTCTGCTCTCCTCTTCTCAGCGGTGACTTCCGTGTGAGGAGAGGAGAGCCGATTGCCTAGCAACCGGCTGTTTGTTTACATCACATGACGGCCGTGATTGGACACGGCCGTCATGTGATCAGGAGGGCCAATCACAGAGCCCTCCTGCCGATCTGAGATGTGCCGTGTCCGGGTGACACGAGCACATCGGGATCGCGCCGCTGCGCGGGCGCGCGCGCGCGCGATCCCGCTGCTCCTGAATGACGTTCCTGAACGTCCTATCAGGAGCAGGCGGCTCCCACCCGCCGTATATATACATTGGCCGGGTGGGAAGTGGTTAAGGACTGGTATAGGTCCACAATACATAGGGTTGAGGTGCACTACTGCTGACTGCTGCCCTATACTGCAGCAGTCCTTTATCAGTATAGGGACTGAGGTACAGTCTGCTAATCATTCACAACCTACTAGTTCCACAAAGGTCCTTATAAGAACTGGTAAGGTATAGTGTACTACAGTACATAGGGTTGAGTGAGGTACAGTCTGCTATTCCTTAAGGACTGGTATAGGTCCACAATACATAGGGTTGAGGTGGAATACTGCTGACTGCTGCCCTATACTGCAGCAGTCCTTTATCAGTATAGGAACTGAGGTACAGTCTGCTAATCATTCACAACCTACTAGTTCCACAAAGGTCCTTATAAGGACTGGTAAGGTATAGTGTACTTCAGTACATAGGGTTGAGTGAGGTACAGTCTGCTATTCCTTAAGGACTGGTATAGGTCCACAATATATAGGGTTGAGGTGCACCACTGCTGACTGCTGCCCTATACTGCAGCAGTCCTTTATCAGTATAGGGACTCAGGTACAGTCTGCTAATCATTCACAACCTACTAGTTCCACAAAGGTCCTTATAAGGACTGGTAAGGTATAGTGTAATACAGTACATAGGGTTGAGTGAGGTACAGTCTGCTATTCCTTAAGGACTGGTATATGTCCACAATACATAGGGTTGAGGTGCACTACTGCTGACTGCTGCCCTATACTGCAGCAGTCCTTTATCAGTATAGGGACTCAGGTACAGTCTGCTAATCATTCACAACCTACTAGTTCCACAAAGGTCCTTATAAGGACTGGTAAGGTATAGCGTACTACAGTACATAGGGTTGAGTGAGGTACAGTCTGCTATTCCTTAAGGACTGGTATAGGTCCACAATACATAGGGTTGAGGTGCACTACTGCTGACTGCTGCCCTATACTGCAGCAGCCCTTTATCAGTATAGGGACTCAGGTACAGTCTGCTAATCATTCACAACCTACTAGTTCCACAAAGGTCCATATAAGGACTGGTAAGGTATAGCGTACTACAGTACATAGGATTGAGTGAGGTACAGTCTGCTATTCCTTAAGGACTGGTATAGGTCCACAATATATAGGGTTGAGGTGCACTACTGCTGACTGCTGCCCTATACTTCAGCAGTCCTTTATCAGTATAGGGACTGAGAGTTTTGTCACAGGGTCATTTAAAAAATGACAGGCAGAGGAAGAGGCAGGCCCTTCCGCAGGGGTTGTAGGGATAGGGCAGGAGCAACAGGCTTGAGCCAAAGTGGGAAGTTGCAGAAGGTGCGTTCAATTACTTTAAAGGACGCACCAGACTTGGTTGAGTGGCTCACTCAGCCTAATACCGCGTACACACGATCAAACAATCCGGTGGAAAAGTCCGGCAAACTCAAGTCCGCCAAACAATCCCCCCCGTGTGTAGACTCCGGCATACTTTTTTGACCCGAAAGTAGGGCGGACTTAGAATGCCGTGTTGCACACCAATCTTCCCGCCGGACTCGTCTTTCGACGGACAATCCGGCCGTGTGTGTGCTAGTCCGCCGTACTTTTGAAATGAGCGGACTTTTCCCGCCCGGAGAAAAGTCCGCTCATTTTGAGCGGGTCTCCAGTTAGGCGGGGCCCGCAAAGGAGACGTCGCTGGCCCCGCCGCCTGGTATGGACTTAAAGGGGAACCCCAACGCCGAACAAAATCCGCGTGGGGTTCCCCCCCAAGTCCACAACAGACCCTTGTCCGAGCACGCTACCCGGCCAGCCAGGAAAGGTGGGGACGAGCGAGCGCCCCCCTCCTGAGCCGTACCAGGCCGCGTGCCCTCAACATGGGCGGTGCCTTTGGGAAGGGGGGGCCGCGCGGCCCCCCACCCCAAAGCACCTTGTCACCCTGTTGATGAGGACAAGGGCCTCTTCCCGACAACCCTGGCCGTTGGTTGTCGGGGTCTGCGGGCGGGGGGCTTATCGGAATCCGGGAGCCCCCTTTAATAAGGGGGCCCCCGGATACCGGCCCTCCACCCTATGTGAATGAGTATGGGGTACAATGTACCCCTACCCATTCACCTGTGAAATAAAAGTATAAAAAAAACACAACACACGAGATAAAATACTTTATTGCACAGCTCCGGGGGTCTTCCGTCTTCGGGGGTCTTCTCGCCGGACTCCACCGCTATCTTCTTGTAGCTCTTTTGCTAGCGGAGGAGCCCGGCATTCTTCCTCGCCGCCGGCCTCTTCTTCCGACTTCGGGGGTCTTGTCCCCCTCTTCGGTTCTTCTCCCGGGCCACCGCGCCTTCTTATAGCTCTTTTACAGGCGGTGGCCCGGTCTTCTGTCGCCGCCACTGCCGCCGCCGCCTTCCGTTCTTCTTCTTCTTCTTCTTCTTCTCCAGGAGATGTTGACTCGACGATCTCTCTGGCCGCAATGCCAGGGACGCGCTGCGCTGCCACTTATATAGGGACAAGGGGCGGTGTCACATGGGTTTATGTCACATGGGTTGGTCACATGGGTTGATGTCACATGGCGACAGTCCCAGCATCCTCCGGGACTGTGACATCGTAAGGGGGCGGGGTCACCATGTGACACCAACCCATGTGACATAAACCCATGTGACACCGCCCCTTGTCCCTATATAAGTGGCAGCGCAGCGCGTCCCTGGCATTGCGGCCAGAGAGATCGTCGAGTCAACATCTCCTGGAGAAGAAGAAGAAGAAGAAGAACGGAAGGCGGCGGCGGCGACAGAAGAACCGACAGAAGAACCGAAGAGGGGGACAAGGCCCCCAAAGTCGGAAGAAGAGGCCGGCGGCGAGGAAGAATGCCGGGCTCCTCCGCTAGCAAAAGAGCTACAAGAAGATAGCGGAGGAGTCCGGCGAGAAGACCCCCGAAGACGGAAGACCCCCGGAGCTGTGCAATAAAGTATTTTATCTCATGTGTTGTGTTTTTTTTGTACTTTTATTTCACAGGTGAATGGGTAGGGGTACATTGTACCCCATACTCATTCACATAGGGTGGGGGGCCGGTATCCGGGGGCCCCTTTATTAAAGGGGGCTCCCGGATTCCGATAAGTCCCCCGCCCGCAGACCCCGACAACCAACAGCCAGGGTTGTCGGGAAGAGGCCCTTGTCCTCATCAACAGGGGGACAAGGTGCTTTGGGGTGGGGGGCCTGGTACGGCTCAGAAGGGGGGGGCGCTCGCTCGCCCCCCCTTTCCTGGCCGGCCGGGTAGCGTGCTCGGACAAGGGTCTGTTGTGGACTTGGGGGGATCCCCACGCCGATTTATTTCGGCGTTGGGGTTCCTCTTTAAGTCCATACCAGGCGGCGGGGTCAGCGACGTCTCCTTCGCGGGCCCCGCCTACCTGGTGACGCGCTCAAAATGAGCGGACTTTCCTCCGCGTGTGTGGGCGAGTCCGTTCATTTCAAAAGTAGGGCGGATAGTACGGCGGACTTAGTACGCCGTATTAGTCCGCTCAAAAAGTGCCGTGTGTGGGCAAGTAGCCCGTTCAGAAAGTCCGACGGACAGTCTGGCGGGAAGTCCGCCAGACTAAGTACGTCGGACATACCACTACGTGTGTACGCGGCTTTACTCTTCTGCACCCTCCTCATCCTCCCGATCTGCACCCTCTTCTTCACTCTCTGCTATGTGCACCCCCAAAGACACTACCACCAACAACACCACCACCCCCACCACCACATACCTTCCGCTTGAGTCACAGGAATTATTTTCCGATCCATATCAAGACATTTCTGATGCGCAGCCACTCTTGGCATTGGATCAGGAAGAGGAGGTAGCAAGAACCGCCACTCAGCAGTCTGACGACAGTACCCAGATCAGCCCAAGGAGGAGGTTGGTCCCCGGTGTTGCTGCCTACTCCGAGATCTCTACTTATAGCGGTGGGGAAGGTGACGTTGATGATGACGTGTCTAGTGATGTCACATGGGTGCCCACAAGAGAGGAAGAGGAGGGGAGTTCAGAGGGAGATATGGACCAGCAGATAGGGAGGAGAAGCAGGAATAACTTACATTGCACAGGAGGGACAAAGCAGACTGCTAATGTATCAGGAGCGAGGCATCAACCATGTATGGTCACATCTGGCGCTCCCAGGACGCCGGCACATGGCTCTGCAGTGTGGGCTTTTTTTAACGTGTCCGCTGCTGACAATAATGTTGCCATCTGCAATCTTTGCAGTCAACGCATTAGTCGCGGTAAGCCCAACACACACCTAGGGATGACCGCCTTAAGAAGGCACATGAGCAGCCATCACCGAGCCCAGTGGGAGCAACGGAACATACAAAGCCACCCTCCAGGCTCTCACCGTTCAGCCTCGTCTTCTACTTCTCCTTCTCCTCTCTCCTCACAATTGTCCTCCACTCCACCTTCCATCACGCCAAGCTCACGTTTTTCTGCAAAAAGGCAGGCTTCCGTGGGCCTAATGTTCAAACGTAAAAAATGATGACGCCGGATAACCCTCTTGCCCAACGGTTGACGGCTGGCTTGTCAGAACTCATAGCCCGCCAACTACTGCCATATAAACTGGTGGACTCGGAGGCCTTTCGAAAATTTGTGGCCATTGGAACACCACAATGGAAGGTCCCAGGAAGGAAGTATTTCTCAGAGAAGGGCATCCCAGAGCTATATGGCCATGTTCAGCGGCAAGTGAATGTATCTCTGGCACACAGTGTCGGTGCCAAGATACATCTGACCACAGACACGTGGTTTAGCAAACACTGGCAGGGAAGGTATATCACTTTTACTGCCCACTGGGTGAACCTTCTGACGGCCGTCAAGCATCTAACCCGTGGCACCCATGTAGATTTGGTTTTACCGCCACGGGTGAGTGTCGGAGACCCCAGCTTCAGGTAAGCTAATCAATGTATGTCGGCATATTTATAATACATGGTGTGTGTTTTTTTTTGTTTTTTGTTTTTTAGGTGATGGGGATGTTGTGGAAGAAGAATCACATTTTACCAGTGAAAGTGCCCAGATCCTCATTGGGGAGATAATGGGGTGCAATCGCGATTTAGAGAATATCCAGAAAAACATCAATGATGTTCAACAAAAAATGAAGAACATCATTGATGTTTTAGAGAGAGTCTGAAACACCCAAAACTAGCTCGCATCCATTTTAAAATAAAAAAAAAACACTTTTATATATTTTTAGAAAAGCCAAATTTGGAAGATGCACACAGTGTGTCAACATGTGCTATCTCCCATCATGGGGGATCAATGTACGTGTTTTGTGGGTGCAACCCCTTCCTTGCTACTAAAGTTGCTGAGATGAAGGAGTTGCACCCCCAAAACACGTACATTGATACCCCATGATGGGAGATGGCACATGTTGACATTAGGCATGGGATCGGGAGGAAACTGGCCACTTTTTGATTCTCAATTTGTGTGCATCTTCCAAATTTGGCTTTTCCAGGGGTGACACCCCATCTGATGGAGGCAATATCAGCATAGTTTGTATATACTCATGCCTGATATTGTCTTCACTTTTCAAAGTTTGAAAAATGTTACCCAAAATAATGTTTTATATACACCAAATATGTGGGTTTGTTGTAAAACCCTTTTCTAAACGCACATGTGAATGTGCTTTGAGTAAAAAGTTAAATTATCAACAATGTGTGGCTTCCTTTTTCAATGTGCAAAAGCAGTATTTGTAGTAAAGTTGTTGTTTTCTGTGGCAATGGGTGTTATTTACTAAAGGCAAATCCACTTTGCATTCCAAGTGTAGTTTCAGGTGCACTTTTGCAGTGTACTTGTAGTGCATAGTGGATTTGCCGTTAGTAAATAACACCCACAGTGATGTTAATATTTCCCCAATCACGTCATTTTCATGACCCCACATATTTCTGCCATGGTGCTGAAAATGAGCAATATTTTTGTTTGTGTAGCAGACCCACAACATAATAAGATTATCTAAAGACGAGACTGTCAGCTCATCTTGCTCTGAACTTGGGTTTGCACTGTTGTAGAAAAAGGCCCAAAAAAAACACAAAAAAAACCTAGGAGACACCTAAAACAGAGCCAAGCCGTAAATGAAAACAAAGATTATTGGAGTTTCAAAGAAAAATGTATTAAAAAAATGCCTCTCAGACATTGTCTGGCATATCAATGGCCCCCCTACCCACAAAGTACTCCACATATCTGGATCAGACCTCACAGGCGCTTGGGGGGCAAGTCAGGATGAGCAGCTTCAAGGGCCGTGAGGTTCACATTTTCCATCAAGTCTGCATCAGGGCCAACTGAGGCCACATAGTCTCTGGAATGTTTTTTCAAAAAATTGTGCAGAACGCAGCAGGCAAGCACAATATGATTTAGTTTATATTCTGCCATGTGTGTTGGAGTCAAAAATAGGCGGAACCGGCTGGCCATTATCCCGAAAGTGTTCCCACTACTCTTCTGGCTCTGGCCAGCCGCACATTAAAGATCCTCTGATCCGGGGTAAGGGTCCTCATCGAGAAAGGCCACATCAGGTGGTTTGCCAGAGCTGATGAAATGAACGGGAGTCCTTCTACATTCTCCTCTGGAGGTGGCAAGCCCAGACTGCCACTCTGGAGATGCCAGTAGAATTCCGTCCGTGCGAACACTCCACCATCCAATATATGGCCATTTTTCCCCCACGTCCACATACAGCAAGTCATATGTCGCTGACACCACCGCTAACATCACCCCTTGTAATTATAATAGTAGGACCCCAAGTTGGGGGGTGGGACGATGTGGACGTGTTTCCCCATCAATTGCACCTCCACAATTGGGAAAGTCCCAACGGCTGGCAAAGTGGGAGGCCACAGTCTGCCATTCCTGTGGCGTTGAAGGAAACTGTGGAGTCAAACAAGAAAAAAATGTGTAATTTTGCACATCAACATTGCAAGCAGATTAGACACAAACATTGTTGGCCAATATCAGTATAACATTTTTGGAAATGAGTATTTAAAGCCTAAAGTATAAGGTCCCCTTATGAGATTCCTCACCCCCCCCACCCCTCCCCCTCCTATCTGATGGCCCATTGCAAAAAAATTGGAGGGGGGTATGTTTTGGACAGGTAACCCCCTCCACTTCATTGAGAGCTGAATGCATAAATAATGTGTGATACATTGGCCATCCCCTCCTTACTTACACTATTGGCAGCCCACCGGACAGGTAAGAAGTGTCATAATACAAAAAAAAGGAACAAATGGAAGCACATTTTGACATTCTGCTATTACCTATCAAGATAGTAAAAGGAGAAAAAAAAACTTTCAACTGTAGCATTTGAAAGTATCGAGGCAAGCCCTTGCACTACATGCTTTGGTGAATTGATCCATAAATCTGACCAGAAAAAAGGTAGGTATAGTGTGTATTGGGTTTGGCAAAGTCAGCAGATAGAGGATTGCTATAAGCTGACCTAGCAGTTGGGGGAGGGGGGTTTCTAATGAGTTTGGCCCAACAAAAAAAAACCTGGCACTCTGTATGAATTGAAGCACACACATAACATTTGTACTAATTTTAGAGGGTGTTTAGGGGAAAGCAATACTATGGAGCTGACAGAATACATTGCTAAGTGACTAGGCTATAGGTTTATGGCCCCAGAAGAGCATGCTGGGGAAGTTAGTGAAGGCAAATATGCATGAAGGAAAAAAAAAGGAACTTGAAAAGCTTCCAGCATGCATGAGGACAAAGGGGCACAGCATATCAATTAAAGCATATTGCAATCATGGTAATTAGGGAATGAGGAAAGAAATACAATACATTAGCAAACATTAAATACATAGAATGTGATGTTAAAGGAGAAAACTTACCTTAATATAGTCCTTCTGCAGGACCTGAATTATGGCAGAACAGGTCTCTGGAATAATGATTCCCAGAGCCTGGGGGGAAAAACTTGTCGAGAACTTGAGGTCCTGAAGACTTCTCCCTGTCGCCAAGTAGGGCCAAGTGGCGATGAGCCTCTGCTCCGGAGTGATGGCTTGCCGCATGCAGGTATCCTGCCTGCTGATATAAGGGGACAGCAAAGCCAGCAGACGGTGAAAAACGGGGTCTGTCATCCGGAGATAATTCCTGAAATCATCAGGATTATTCTCCTGGATCTCACGAAGCAAAGGCATGTGCAAGAACTGGTCACACTGGAGCAACCAATTATTGGTCCACAAACTCCTCCTCGCCCTGTTCATGGACCGGGCTTGTGTCAAAGCTAAAAGTCCAACACCAAGCCCCTGCACATCACGAACTCTACGATGAGTATGTACACAAAACATGGCTTGAAAAATGGTCAGCTGGTCAGAACGGACAACAGAAAGCACCGATAAACAGAAAGGCCTGAAAGAGCGAACTGAAAACGAGAAATAAGCAGACAATAAGCAATGAAAATCAAAGCGTACTATACAAAGATATAGTCCACAATGAGCAACAAATGCTTACTGACTACACGCACTGATAAGCAGATACGCACCGACAAGCACAAACTGAAGAGCAGTAATGATCTGAAGCACAAATTTGAAAAGCGTGAGTAGAGACTAACCAAACTTCTACTAACACGCGATAAACACGAGATCAGCAGAAGGAGCCCAAAGGGTGCTGAACTTCCCTTTTCTAGTCCCGTCGTACGTGTCTTACATAACCGCGTTCTTGGCAACCGGAAATTCTGACAACTTAGTCCGACCGTGTGTATGCAACACCACTTCCGGACCACTTCTGGACTAAATCCGTCAGAATTTATCCGACGGATTTGGTTGTCGGAATGTCCGACTGTGTGTACAAGGGCTTATGGCAAAAACCCACTAGAGAATGTCAGTCAACACGTTTTGTCCACATTTTGTCCACAGGCAGGATATCATATTTCTTAATAGAATAAAAATCCCATATACTGGTGAATTTCATGCAGACATATAAAGGTGGCAGGGAAACAGAATCATGAACTCCAGGATTGCAGGGAGGTGTTGTAGTGAATGGAGGACAGGACATGCACATGTTGCTTATCCCTCTATTTCAGGGCCAAAACTTCTTCATTCTTCAACTCACTGACCCTCCTCTTAAAGGCTTTTGGTGGCAGGATTTTGTGGGAAGACCTTACTAGTTGTTTGTGCTGTACCGCATGATAACGTTTTCTGGAGGTAAAGGTGGTGGAAAAGGGTCAGGCTTGTGTAAATGTTGTCCACATAGATGAATAATGGCAAAGCAAGGCCCCACACAATTTTTCCACTGCTCCCCATATATAATAGGTTGGGCAGTCAGGGGGCTCCAGCTGGCTATCTTTC
This sequence comes from Lithobates pipiens, assembly GCF_037356315.1. Taxonomy (NCBI): domain Eukaryota; kingdom Metazoa; phylum Chordata; class Amphibia; order Anura; family Ranidae; genus Lithobates; species Lithobates pipiens. The sequence continues at coordinate 275,295,879 of NW_027507790.1, read as the reverse complement.
CCTTCATAAACATTTTAGGTATAGATATACCCTCAGGCTCTCATAAAGTTTGTATAGCTTCACCCCATATATGGCCCTTTTACTGAGGATGTATTGTTTGATTCCCGGCCAAATGTTAAAATGGACTCACCAATGCAAATATGCTTCTCAGAAGTACACAATGAGCAAATTTCTGGGGGAAAAAACAATAATAAGTGGGCAAATATTGCAAAGTTTATCATATCCATGGTGGTATCTGGGAAAGCACAGTGTATTCTCACTAAAATGGAGGAGGCACATGATCATTTAACAGTGTATCCTTGACATAACAGATGAATATGGTGACATAGGATGAATGAGGTTTGTGGCTGAGTAAAAGTGTACTTCATTTTTTTTTGTAATCCCATGTTAAGGGTGTGGGACCAAAAATGTTTTGAATCCATCCACTGTGATATGTCTCAACTCAAATGTATGGGCATGATGTGAATTTGGGTTATTCATGATGTATTGCTGGGTAAAAAGACTGCTCTGGTCCAAAATTAAATGGAAAAAACATTGGTGAAAAAATAAAGAAAAAAAATAAAATGGTGTAAAATGTTGGGTGTTGGCCTAAATGCCTGGCTATGCAGTAAAAGAGGGGGTTAATAGCTGATGCTAGGTTACAAGGAAGCTATACCAGGTTTGTAGGTGCCTCTGGGAGACTTGTATGGGCTCTGATTCTTGGTGGATGATGTGACACCCCACTTCTAGTACTACGGCTTTCATCCAGGGGTACTGCATTGCTGGTGGTCGCCACTTCACCAGGATGATGTACAGCACTGCTGTTGGCTGCCTGCTCTTCAGAAAGCCTCATGCTTCTTATAGGCATCCTTTCCTCTGATTCAGTTATTGACCCACTTCTCTCCATTGGCCCATATTCTGAATCCAAATCTGACAGTGAGAGCTCCCCGCTGCTCTCATCTGTCATTGTCAGAAACTGGAAGGTGAGCAAACAATAATTGAAGCTCTAAAATATCTGTTGCTCGAGCAAGTACACCAATGGCTTAAATGGATCAAAGGACCAGGGATGTGGGGATAGGGGCAAGTCCTTATTGTGTGCAGTGGTCCATTAGTCCTAGGTTGTAACACACTTGGTAGGCAGAACACTATAGAGCAGAAGATACTCTGTGAACACTGGAAGAGAAAGAGAGAGGGGCAATGCCAATCTAAGTGCAGCAAGGATACAATCAGTTTATCAAGGATTGTAATACATTTGATAACATGGGCTCATCAAAAGGTAGCAGCCTTGTGGTTAGCAGAGATCTGGAGGGGCAGCTGGAGAGTGCAGTATCATTGTACCCGATGGCGTTGGTGGTTCCCGGGGTCCCAGGTCCGAAAGGCAGGGCACAGGAGGAAGCTGTTAGGATGGTGTCTGGATGAGAATGAGGCTGCATGCATTGAGAGCATGCATGCTTCTTCATCAGGCAATCTCCGAATGTGTACACAGCTTCCTCCTGCACCCTTCCTTCCGACCTGGGACCCCGGGAACCACCAACGCCATCGGGTACGATGATACTGCACTCACCAGCTGCCTCTCCGGATCTCTTCTAACCACAAGGCTGCCATGTTTTGATGTGCCCACGTTACCTACATTTTAGTGAGTGTATTACTTTCCTTAATTAACTGGTTGTATCATTGCTGCACTTAGATTGACACCGCCCCTCTCTCCTTCTCTTCCAGAAAGTGGAAGGCCTCTTTCCTGGTGTATATTTTTTTGGACATGATGTATGCTGGCTCAAGTGACACTGGAATAGGTGTGGCTGCAATCAGGGATACGGTGTATGGCTGCACTGGTGTGGCTGTTCAGGGCACTGACAACTGCACTGGTGTGAGAGGTACACTGGCTTCACTCAGGGCACTGTCAGGTGGGTCTCTGTGTGTAACAATGTAAAGTAGGGTAATGTAAAGATCACAGGAAATCACAATGGAATTGTTAAAATTACAGATCCTGGTACAGATCTCTCTTCTTCCTCTCACATGCGGTCTGTGTCTGAGTAAGGAGAACTAGTAAAAGCAAGTACCGGCCATAGTTTACATTTTTGTGGTCCACTGTGTTTGGACACAGCGATCACATGGTAAAGGGCCACTGAGATTGGTCCTTTACCTAGATCTAGACTATGTGATTAACTGTGTCCAAAGAATATAACAATTACAGATCATGGTGCTGCATGCCCCTTTGGTCATGTACAAGTTCAAAGAATAATACAACCTCCCGCCTGGCCGTATTATTACAAAAGGCAAGTGGAAAGCGGTTACATGCCGATTTAAAGGTCTTCACCAAAGTCTTAGTGAACCAAAAATGTCCACACCTACCTAATTTGATACATGGGGATCAGGTGGGCTTTGTCCCTTGCTTTGGGCCATAACCTAACATCTAACTGACACATCATTATGGGATTTCCAAACCAGGACATTCACACTTTAGTGGCTCTATCAATTTTAGTTGTTCATATTATTTCTATTCCTTTCTCTTTCCTTCGTTTTTTGTGAAAAACAGTTTGTGTTAGTTTTGTGGGATGTGGCCAAACTGTAATCTCATAATTAACTATTTGGTGTTGTTTGAAAAACCTCTCAATATCTTGCAGCGTTGACCCTGAAGAGTACAAAAGCATCTTGCTGATGAAATTAGTTGTTCAGGAAATTAACGAGAACCCCGATCTTCTGCCGAATGTTACCCTGGGCTATCATATATTTAGTACATGTTCTGATCCGAAGAAAACATTGGGATATGCCACAAAGATATTGTCTAGAGAAAAGGAAGCTCCTAACTATTACTGTAAGGGACATGGAGAAGTGGCTGGTTTTATTGGTGACAGTAATTTCCATTCAAGTCATGCGTTGGCCCAGTTACTTAGTCTGTATCGGTATACACAGGTAAGTGATCACTTCAATGTATTATATGTTTGTAATATGAAGTGTCCAATAGATAACTAAGTACAGTCTAGGTGATTTTTTTTTTAGCTTTACTTTTCTAGTATGAGTGCCGATCAGAATGAACAGAACTTTGAATAATTCAGCTACACAGAACAAGTGATGTCATTTGTTGAAATTGTACCCCTGTGGGGCCGCTGAGTGTAGTAGTTCCACCTCTCACCCTGCTCCGCCCCGGAATTCACTTCCAGTCACTCTCCAGACAATGAACAGTCCAACAGCTTTGTTTTTGTTGTTTTATTGAGGAATTAAACTTGGATGGGGTAAAGGGAATATGGAATGCCCAGATCAATAGCATCTAATCGATCAAAATATAGATTGGAACCCCAGACTGCTCTAGTACAACACTTCTTGCATGAACTGTTACTTCCTCTACTGTGCAATACTTGGATCCTATTGCAGATAGCACATGTCTAGGCCCAACTCTAAATTAAACCTAACTTTGTAGATATGCCATTTGCTGTCAGGGGACCATTGGGTCCCTTTGGTGTATCAACCAATAGCAATAAAAAAATGTCCATTTTGTGCTAGCTGCATCTAGGTGGACTACTGGTCCCAATCAGTCCTGTGCGGACTCTGCCAGCCCTCCTGCAGCCTGACTTCAACTAAAGCAACATCAAAGTCTCTCCCTCTGACTCTACATCCATTTGGTATAATGAGTAGCACTCTTGCCTAGAAGTAAAATGGGTTACTGGTTTAAATCCCAACCACGACACTACCTGCCTGGAGTTTGCATGTTCTCCCTGTGCTTGCGTGGGTTTCCTCGGGGTACTCCACTTTCCTCTGGCACTCCAAAAACATGCAGGTAGGTTAATGTCCAAAATTGGCCCTAGTATAAGAATGGGGACCTTGGATTGTGGGCTCCTTGAGGGTATGGATTGAGTGTGCAATGTACAGGGATAGGGGCAATTGTAGACACTCACTCAGGTTGAACTGGATAGACTGGTGTCTTTATTCATCCTTACTAACTATGTAACTATGTACATCCACTCCTGGCATGACTCTCCCAGATCTCCCGACTGTGCCTGTCGCTCACCGAACAACAGGTGAATCCTTCCTGAAGATTTGCCTGGCAGTGTTCACCGCTGTCCTCTCCTAGGGATGGGCGAATGGTTCGGGCCGAACTTTGGTTGATTGGACGTTCGGCAAACAATGAACATTATGTGGTGTTCATGGCAAATTCTAAAGCCAGGGAACATCATTAAAGTCTATGGGACACGAACATGAATAATCAAAAGTGCTCATTTTAAAGGCTTATATGTAAGTTATTGTCATAAAAAAGTGTTTGGGGACCCGAGTCCTGCTCCAGGGACATGTATCAATGCAAAAAAAGTTTTAAAAACAAAAGTTTTTTTCAGGAGCAGTGATTTTAATAATGCTTAAAGTGAAACAATAAAAATGAAATATTCCTTTAAATATTGTGTCTGGGGGTGTCTATAGTATGCTTGTAAATTGGCCCAGTTTTCCCAAGTTTAGAACAATACCACAGCAATATTACATTCTAAAGAAAAAAAGTAATTTAAAACTGGTCTTGGCAATATAGATAAAACTCATTGAAAAAAACAGCATGGGTTCCCACCCCAGTCCATTACCAGGCCCTTTGGGTCTGGTATGAATGTTAAGGGGAACCCCGTGCCAAAATTAAAAAAAATGGTGTGAGGGTCCCCCTCAAAATCCATACCAGACCCTTCAAGTCTGGTATGGATTTTAAGGGGAACCCCCACGCCAAAATAAAAAAAATGGGGTGGGGTCCCCCAAAAATCCATACCAAACCCTTATCTGAGCACGCAACCTGGCAGGCCGCAGGAAAATGGAGGGGGGACAAGAGAGCTCCCCCCTCCTGAACCAAGCGTGAACAAATGTACCCCTACCATTTCACAAAAAAGTGTGAAAATTGTAAAAATGACAAGGCATGGCATGTTTAGGGGAACCCTGTGCCAAATTTTTAAAAAATGGCGTAGGGGTCCCCCCAAAATCCATAGCAGACCCTTATCCGAGCATGCAAACTTGCAGGCCACAGGATAAGAGGGGGGCAAGAGAGTGCCCCCCTCCTGTACCAAGCTATATGCCCTCAACATGGGGAGGGTGCTTTGAAGTAGCCCCCCAAAGCACCTTGCCCCCATGTTGATGGGGACAAGGGCCTCATCCCCACAACCCTTGCCCGGTGGTTGTGGGGTTATGCAGGCTGGTGGCTTATCAAAATCTAGAAGCCCCCGTATGGGGACCCCCAGATCATGGCCTCCCCCATGTGAATTGGTAACAGGTACATTGTACCCCTACCATTTCACAAAAAATGTGTCAAAAATTGTCTTTTTTACTATTTTTTACACTTTTTTGGGGGGAAATGGTAATGTACAATGTACCGGTTACCAATTCACATGGGGGAGGCCGGGATCTGGCCGCCCGCATACCCCCACAACCACTGGTCAAGGGTTGTGGGGATGCGGCCCTTGTCCCCAACAACATGGGGACAAGGTGCTTTGGGGGGCTACTCCAAAGCATCCTCCACATGTTGAGAGCATGTGGCCTGGTATGGTTCAAGAGGGGGGGCTCTCTCATCCCTCCTCTTTTCCTGCAGCCTGCCAGGTTTCGTGCTCAGATCAGGGTCTGTTATGGGTTTTGGGGGGAGCCCTACGCCATTTCTTTTTAAATTTTGGTGCAGGGTTCCCCTTAAAATCCATACCTTCAGGTCTGATATGGATTTTGGTGTGGATCTCCACACCATATTTTTTTTTTACATTTGGCAGAGGGTTCCCCTTAATTTCCATACCGGAACTGAAGGGCCTGCTATGGGTTTTGGGGGCCCCCTACGGAATTTTTTCCCTTTGGGTCTGGTAATGGACTGGGGGGGGGGAACCCATGCCATATTTTTCAATGAGTTTTAGCTATATTGCCGAGACCCGACCATTCATTAAAGCCGCAATCAGTTTTAAGTGACTTTTTTTCCTTTAGAAATGTAATTTTGCTGTTATATATTCTAAACACAGGAAACATGGGCCATGCAGCAGTAAGGTGTATATTACCTCTGACTCATGGTCTAGGGATTTTACCTTTCCTTCATGGCACACTGGGTAACTCTGCTGGCAGCTGGGAAGGATGCAGGACAGTTCAGTATTGTTGGAGCTTGTTCCACCACCACGTCTCCAAAATGCTAGGGGTGATTCTGCCACAGCTCTCTCCTCCACCCCCTCCTCTTCTTCTTCCTCTATGGCCTCTTCTGCAGATTTGTCCTATGAACCAGCGGTGCTCTGTAAGCATTAAAGGGGCTACGCAAGCACTCAGGAAAACAGATGCCATGCGGTGCTTGAGTTGGTCTGCTTAGGGGACAGGAGCCACACTGGGGCACAGATTCTGTCAGCTCTGCAGGGGCAGGCTCAGAGGTGGTCGACGCCACACCAGCTTCAGCCAGGAATGGTTGTATGTGACAATGTCACCAACCTTCTATCCGCCCTCCGACAGGGACACTTGACCCATGTTCCATGTTTGGCACACGTCCTGAATTTGGTGGTGCAGTGGTTCTTGAGCAGGTACCCAGGCTTACAAGTTCTCCTGAGGCACGCTCGAAAAGTCTTTGGTCGTTTCTGCCATTCATACAAGGACAGTGTTTGGCTGGCTGACATTCAAAGGGAATGCAATCTGCCCACCAACCGCCTCATTTGTGACATGTCCACCAGGTAGAACTCAATGTTGCCAATGCTGCAGTGGCTGTAAATGCAGCAGAGGGCCATCAATGAGTACCTGTGTGAGTATGACACCAGGACAGGGTCAGGGGAGCGCTTGGCTTCTTTTCACCACTGATCAAGGATGCACTATATATATGCACTGTAGAATGTAGATCTAGGCTACACTGACTGGATGCTGAAAAGAAAAGTGTATATATATATATATATATATATATATATATATATATATATATATATATATATATATATATATATATATATTGTGAAGTTTGGAAGTTTGGGGATACTAGATCCGCGGGATTAAGTGCATAAACCGTTGTCAGGTGAAACCAAACTATATTTACTGATAATTAAATCTAAAATAAAGCTTTTCTTCAGCATATAAAAACCGTAAATTAAAGTCCGCTTATCTTCAGCACAAAATAATACAAAAAGAAAAGCACCTACAGTTCTGTAGACAGGTCTTCACCAAAAAGAGTCCTTGCAGAGATCTTTTTGCAAGACAGCAAGACAGCAAGACAGCAAGACAGCAAGACAGCAAGACAGCAAGACAGCAAGACAGCAAGACAGCAAGACAGCAAGACCGCAAGACAGCAAGACAGCAAGACAGCAAGACAGCAAGACCGCAAGACCGCAAGACCGCAAGACCGCAAGACCGCAAGACCGCAAGACAGCAAGACAGCAAGACAGCAAGACAGCAAGACAGCAAGACAGACAGGTGTTCAACTCCTTCTCCTCCTCACCACCACCTCTCTACTACTTCCTGTCTTATAGGCTGTCTGTCTTCCTGGAGGCCGTTAACCCCCTGTGGTCAGGGAGGGAGGCTCTTTCCCACCCAAATGTCACTTTAGAGCCTCCCAAATTCCGGGTCCCAACTATCTCTCTTAAAATATAGAGAGGACCGCGAATCAGTCTTCTCCTGAAAACTATCCCCGGAATCTGTCACCCATTTCTGGGTGACCCCCTGAGGCCTACCATGATTCCCTTAAAGGGACCACATCCCGAATATAGGCGCCACATAGTACCCGTCCAGGACCCAACCTTGGCGTCCTGTACAATATAAAAAAAAAAAAAAAAAATATATATATATATATATATATATATATATATATATATATACAGTGGTGTGAAAAAGTGTTTGCCCCCTTCCTCATTTCCTGTTCCTTTGCATGTTTGTCACACTTAAGTGTTTCGGAACATCAAACCAATTTAAACAATAGTCAAGGACAACACAAGTAAACACAAAATGCAATTTGTAAATGAAGGTGTTTATTATTAAAGGTGAAAAAAAATCCAAACCATCATGGCCATGTGTGAAAAAGTGATTGCCCCCCTTGTTAAAACATACTATAACTGTGGTTGTCCACACCTGAGTTCAATTTCTCTAGCCACACCCAGGCCTGATTATTACCACACCTGTTCACAATCAAGGCATCACTTAAATAGGAGCTGCTTGACACAGTAAGGTCCACCAGATGATCCTTAAAAGCTACACATCATGCCGAGACCCAAAGAAATTCAGGAACAATTGAGAAAGAAAGTAATTGAGATCTATCAGTCTGGAAAGGGTTATAAAGCCATTTCCAAAGCTTTGGGAATCCAGCAAACCCAGTGAGAGCCATTATCCACAAATGGCGAAGACATGGAACAGTGGTGAACCTTCCCAGGAGTGGCCGGCCGCCCAAAATTACCCCAAGAGCGCAGCGACGACTCATCCAAGAGGTCACAAAAGACCCCACAACAACGTCCAAGGAACTGCAGGCCTCACTTGCCTCAGTTAAGGTCAGCGTTCATGCCTCCACCATCAGGAAAAGACTGGGCAAAAATGGCCTGCATGGCAGAGTTCCAAGGAGAAAACCACTGCTGAGCAAAAAGAACATCAAAGCTCGTCTCAATTTCTCCACAACACATCTTGATGATCCCCAAGACTTTTGGGACAACATTCTGTGGACCGATGAGACAAAAGTGGAACTCTTTGGAAGGTGTGTGTCCAAGTATATCTGGCGTAGAAGGAACACTGCATTTCATAAAAAGTACATTATACCAACAGTAAAATATGGTGGTGGTAGTGTGATGGTCTGGGGCTGTTTTGCTGCTTCGGGACCTGGAAGACTTGCCGTGATAAAAGGAACTATGAATTCTGCTGTCTACCAAGAGATCCTGAAGGAGAATGTCCGACCATCTGTTCGTGTACTCAAGCTGAAACGAACTTGGGTTCTGCAGCAGGACAATGATCCTAAACACACCAGCAAGTCCACCACCGAATGGCTGAAGAAAAACAAAATGAAGACTTTGGAGTGGCCTAGCCAAAGTCCTGACCTGAATCCTATTGAGATGTTGTGGTATGACCTTAAAAAGGCCATTCATGCTCGAAAACCCTCTAATGTAACTGAATTAGGACAATTCTGCAAAGATGAGTGGGCCAAAATTCCTCCAGGACGCTGTAAAAGCCTCATTGCACGTTATCGCAAACGCTTGGTTGCAGTTGTTGCTGCTAAGGGTGGCCCAACCAGTTATTAGGTTTAGGGGGCAATCACTTTTTCACACAGGGCCATGATGGTTTGGATTTTTTTTCACCTTTAATAATAAACACCTTCATTTACAAATTGCATTTTGTGTTTACTTGTGTTGTCCTTGACTATTGTTTAAATTGGTTTGATGTTCCGAAACACTTAAGTGTGACAAACATGCAAAGGAACAGGAAATGAGGAAGGGGGCAAACACTTTTTCACACCACTGTATATACTAAATTGACTGTATATATATATATATATATATGCAGCAGTAACCCCCAAAGATTCCTTTTTGAAGATTTATTTAGGGATAACACAAAAGAAGCAGAGCAAACACAGTCTTTCAATAGAGGGTCAAAGGGTAAAGGGGAGTTCAGGCACTTAATAATTGTGGGTTAGAGGTATTAATCAGGTCCAGAGGACAAACAGCTCCACAGACTGGATCCAGCAATCACCGGATAGGCCCCTCTCACTTGACCTAGCAGCCAATGAGATGCTCAACAAAGTCTCCAACAATGTCAATTGAACTTAGAGAATTTCGAGAGTTTTAAGAAGAACTACAATACAGTACCAGATTCTTTCAGCCGAGCTGGCGATACTGTAAGGATATTGATCCGAGTTGTGTCCTCTAAGTTTCCAGGCTCCTCCAGAGACACCAGCCTTGTGCTTGGCCCTCCACCCAAGAAGTCCTCCCCTGCATCCTCCAGTTTTCTTGGCAACTCCCCGCAGGCGAGACAGCACAGGACCACCACTGGATCAGAAGGCCCCAAGACATTCCTGGGCCCACACTCTCAGTTGCCGGCCCCGAGGCACTGAAGCATGTACCATAGTCCCCAGGCCATGAGGTCGGGATAGCGGATCCCAGAACAGGGACCCGGAAACAGACCCAATAAAATGGTGTCGGTACCTTAAATACCCTCTCCCAGAATGCACAGCAGGTAAACCACACCCACTGAGCCATTTCCAAGCAAGAGGTGGCATTCAATGCATCCAGCCTACTGCTGTTCCATACCCACTGATGGTGACAGCGACACCTACGGTCAAGTGGGAATCAGTGCAACCCAACTGGACTGGTACAGAAACCAGAACTTTTAGAGAGAATTAATCTGAGCCAAACTACAGCTTCAGACACTTAAATTTGAAAAAAAACAAACAATAGCGCCTGCCCATCAGGAGCAGGGCGCTATATATATATATATATATATATATATATATATATATATATATATCAAATACACTGCCTAAAGTAGATTGGAAAATAGTACACCCCAGAATGCACTGTAGAATGTAGATCTAGGCTACACTGACTGGATGTAGAGTATATATATATATATATATATATATATATATATATATATATATATATATATATATATATATAAGAGGGCCAGTATGGTGGCCCGTAATTATGGGAGGAGCCCGGAGGGTATGTAATCAGACCACCCACAACGGTCTGTGTCGGTTCCAGTGCAAGGTACTGCACATCAAGGGGCCGACTCTTCTCAGCTCCCTCACGGTTGACTATCTGTGCATCCAATCGCAGGTGCACTTCGGCTTCTTCATTCATGTTCTTCGTCGGCGGTTCCCGCTCATGGTCGCAGATAAGTAGTATCCGAATCTTTTCATATCATGTGCAAACTTGCGGCTTATCGTGCTTACTATCCTGCACCCCTTTCGCAAAACCTACCTCTGAGTTGTTGACACTCATGTCCCGACATCTTTCGGCACAGGCATAGTACATTCGTAAATTCCTTCTACCAAACATATGATTCATTCATAGATCCAAGCCTCCGAGTCGCTGTCGGTCGTTCTCCAATATCACTCGCCATAGGCTTCACTGTTATAAAATTCACTGTTCTCATCCTTTTTGAGATAAACAGGTATTGTTTGTATGGGTTTCTGTGGCTGATTGAGGTGTAATTAAACCCACCTGATGTCTTTCTTGCACTTGACTAGCCTGGGGGGATGGGTGGTTGATAGGTGTTTGGTTTCACAGTAAGGAATGGCATACACTCTACAACCAATTCGTATCAGATACTCCTTACTGCCAATTTATATCAGATTCATCTCATACATTTTTTAAGCTGATTTGTGTCAAATGCATTACACAGGCTAACTCTGCCAACTCACTGCGAGTCCACGTAGTTGTACCTTTGAGATCGGTCGTATATCTTCATCGATTGTCCCACGCTCGGACTGCTACACACTCGCTGTTGCAGGTAGGACTTTGTTGTTACCGCTCCTCTAAACTCTAGTAGTTACGTTATCATGTTCATTTATCATGTTCATTTTGCAAAAAGTCGCACTTACGCCACCGTAAGTCTTTCTATGTCATCTTTCATGTATTTCATGCTTTCTACCCAACGCGGGTTTACTCGAGCCGTTCACTTCACGGCGATGCGGTCAAATCCGACATTCAAGCCCCTTACTCACCTCGCGTCTACGGCCGATTCGAAACTAGTCGCAACTTCGCTTCTATGTTTCGGATCCTCGGCAATCACAAAGCCCCTTCAACCGCCATCACCATTTAGTTGATTCGAACCCAGCCATATCATCGGCAATACGGGCAGATCTGTCATACGAGCCCTGTAGTCACCTCGCATCTACGGCCGATTCGAATCTAGTTGCAACTTCGCTTCTGTGTTTCGGATCATTGGCAATCACCAGCCCCTTCAACCACCATCACAATTCAATCAATCCGAACCCAGCCATATCCTTAGCGATACGGTCGGATCCCATATATGAGCCTCTCAGTCGCATCTACGGAAGATTCGAGTCTAGTCGCAGCATCGGCGCAACGATTCCAGTCCTTGCCAAACACAACTCTAACAACCAAGCCGAATCCTGTTGTATCTCCGACTCAAATGAGTCAAATCTTTCGCAGACTATTCCATAGCTATAGCCCAGTTCAAACTAGTCACATCGACTGTACGAATTCAGCAGTACTTACGTTTGACTTTCTCAGTCTATCCATACATGATCATACACAATTCTCTCCACCAATTTGCTCAGTATTGCGCACGGTCATTCCTACATAATCACATTTCCTCTATAACCTTTCTTTCGCCTTTCAACAAAGCTCCTTGCAATCGCTGCAAGCATCAATGCAATGGCTCAATACGGCCACTCATCTCCAGTAGCAACACGGCTGTTCTCCTCATTCCTACACACTTATAATTTAATTTATAGATTCAAATAAAGCTGCTTTCTTGCAATCGCTGCAAGCATCTCTGTAATAGCTTAATACGGCCACTCATCTCCAGTAGCAACACAGCTGCTCACCTCATTCATCCATTCATTCATTCTCACCTCATAATTCAAATAAAGCCGCTTCCTTGCAATCACTGCAAGCATTTCAGTAAGTGGCTCAAACTGCCACTCATCGTCTCCAGTAGCAACATGGCTGCTCATCATTTTCTGTCGCTTTCCCCTTTTTAGGCCAGTTAGAACACCAGTTAGTCCACCCTGCACCAGGTTTGGACAGTATCTCCCAAAAAAAACAAAAAACAAAAAAAAAACATTGTCGAGGGCTTGCATCTTCACCAGGGGGCCAGCTTTGCCCCAAAGCTCTTTGCAATCCCCCTTGTCAAAACGAAATTTTCATGTCACCTTACTACAGGCTCCCGGTCAACTCAGTTCTCGACCCCAACCAGTCGACTTCACAACTAGTGCATAAAGTCAGGTGTTTAGTTCAATGGGATTCCCCCTTTCTCTTAAACTCTCTTTCACTACATATTTTTACTTCACATACAGAATTTGACCTGCTCCTGAGGCGTTACTGTCACATACTTCTGTGCACTTCACTCTGTTTTCGAAGCACAAGCCTTCAATACGCAGACAAGGTCGCCTAATCTCCATACTTGCTGGCAGTGCAAGCATTAGTAGACCGAACCCATGTCAATTAACTACAGATCGCAACATTCCTACTTAGTATACCAGACTTCAGCTACCCACCCCAGTCCGCCCTGGGGCGCTCTGGTTCATTGTCTGTGCCGAGCACAGACTGACACCCGAGCTATCGGTTACCTAGCCAGTCACCTCCTGGCTCACCTCGTTTGTCACGCATTCTTTTGAGTTTTCTAAAGTCACACTCAACAGCGCTCAAGCGCAAACCAACTGTCACTATGGCTGTCGTTCCTTGTCCTATTCTTCTTGTTTCCTTCCGCCTTTCATCTTATCTACCCAACGCAACTATCCCCTCCTACCTTTCCAACTTACCTCAAACATACGCACCCCCCCCCCCCTTGCTTTTAGTTGACGCCATGTCGCAGGCAGACAGTGAGGACTTTGCCTCAGCCCTGCCATCACCCTTTATGGGCTCAGCAAGCGGCGGTTTACAGTCTCACAAGAGCTTGGACCAATAATAAAAAAAAACAAAAAAATAAAAACCTCATAGCAGAACGGTGTCGCAGGAGTAAATCCTACCCTGCCGCAGCCAGGAAACCAAGCCTTTAGGCTACTGTTTCCACCGCCAGTGGCACCCCTTCCAGGCACCACTTCAGTCTATCTTCTTTGCGACTACTCAGCTGCACTCCTGGGTAACCACACTGTCAACAGCAGTCGCCGAAGTCCAAGCAGAGTGACAGCCCTGGAGGTACGCCCAGCCGTGCCCCTACCAGCTCCAGTCACCACCGTCATTCCGTACCTTCACTTACAGATACACCCAACTTCTGCACCATCGTCTTCCCTGCACACCTTGTCCTAGCAGGGCATCTAGGAGGACATCTTGGATGACAACGACGTTAACTTAGCATCCCTCCTCATAGCAGTACACAACTTGGCCTAGAACAAGTCATATTCGCGGGGAGATGTCTCCATCATCCTGAAGGACAGAGACCCTTTACTTAATCGCAAGCTCACTGTCACAGAGTTTGTGCTGGCCTTGGGGACAGTCAGAGACATGTTAGGCAGAGCAACCCCAACAGGAGGGTAGAATTGGACCCGTATCTGCATGCAGCAGGTCACAAGTGTGCAGGGTGCCCATCCTTTGACTATCACCGCTCATTTTCAGCCAAGGCAGCAGCCAGACTCAAGGGGATCCTTTACCTCCCATCTTTTAGTGTTTCTCTTCCAGGTAAAGACCCTGACTAAATCCTTAAATTAAGATGTGCCAGCTATAGCAGATCTGCCCATGGGAGTCGAATTTCTCACAAATTGGAATGGCATGCCAATGTGCATTCCCTCAGCATCTCTCTCTTCATCTCAGGTAGTCATGGTCACCACAGCCTCCACAGGTCCTCGCCTCAATTTGTGGCCAAATTGGGTTTATAGGGCCATGGCCGTCAGAAATTCCTGGGTTCAGTTAGTCCTCCTCTTTGTTCGACCTCTACCCCATTGTCGCAGCAGCTCCAGTCTGGTGCAACAACTGGGCAGGACAAACAGTGACGTTTGCCACAGACAACCAAGCCACAGCCAGTATTATGAATAAAGGAGGTCCTAGTAGCCTGCCATCGTGACCTTCCTGCGCAGGCTGGTGCCACTATCCCCACAGCACCAATCTAACGTCCTATGTGTCCACATCCCAGACAAACGCAATAATCTGGCCGACGCACTACCCGTTAACTTTGCTTCGTTATTTTTTGCAGGAACCTGGAACCGACCCGACCATGTCTCTTATCCCACACTGGTCATAGCTAACCTCGGATTCAAACAACACTTTCACGACGCTACCTACCTTATTAATCTTTCACTATCTCACAACACCCTGAAGGCCTACCGTGCAGCCTAGAGGTTCTACGTCAGGTTACTAGCCTCAAACCCCAGAGCAATACCAAGAGTTCTCCATCACATCCTGGTCTTCATATTATGCCACCACACACAGTTGGCATTGTCACACAATACCTTAGACCCCACTCAGCTAACATCCATTATTTCATCCCCTTATGAGATCCTCTTGTTTGCCGCCCATACGGTCAAGACCATGTTGTGTGGTATTCACAGGCAATGACCCCAAATCAGTATCAAACGGCTACCCGTCACCAGCGCCATATTCCGAGACGTGTCTTTCATCCTGTCACATTCCCCTTTGGCTAAATTCAGCCCGGTCGTTCAAGCAGCCATCTACCTGTCTTTCTACAGCTTCTTACGCCCCAGTGAATACTGTCACCATCCCAGTTGTAAAGTGTTACGTAGACGCCACCTCACACGCCATCAGACTTCATCTTGCTCCCCAGGGTGTCCAAAACACAATAGTCCGGTCCAGGGGTTGACATCAAACCTTTCCAAACTCTCAAAGCCTGGTGCCCCGTGTCCATCTTAGATCAATTTTTGGCCCATATGTTTGATCCCTCGCAGGACAGCCCATTACTACCGTTCCCGATTAGTACCCCAGGCAGCAACCAGTTCATTAGTCACGTCAGGTTCCTTTTGAGAAAATTAGGCCAGGACCTTGGTCATTTTCTTGGACATTCTTTCGCATTGGAGCAGCATCAGCAGCCTCACGAAACAGGGTCCCAGTTCACGCGATCAAAGATGGGCAGGCGGGAATCCACCTGCTTTACTCGATACATCTCCAATCCACAAGTGGAAATGTCCTGAGCCTTCAGCAACTTTGCCCCGTAGTGTCTTGTTGTACATAAATTAATAATTACCTCCCTAAACCAAGTCTTTTGTGGCCTTCTCTTGGCATATCACCCAGCAGACCAGGGCTTACCTTACAGCAGACCAAGGGCACAATTCAGGTCTATTTTATGTTGTTAGTCTTGTGACGTGTTTATGTGTTCTTTCATATCTCTTAGAGCGGAGGGCTCCGAACATAAATATATATATATATATATATATATATATATTAGACATGTGCATTCATTTTCATCCGAATGCATTTTCGTCCGTATTTTCGTTATCGTTTTAACGAATGATAATGAACGTGCGGAATCGGATGAAAACAAAATTCCAAAGCAAAATATTTCAGTGTGCACATGTCTAATATATATATATATATATATATATATATATATATATATATATATATATATATATATATATATATATATATATATATACACACACACTAGACTGACTGTGTGTATGTATATATATATATATATATATATATATATATATATATATATATATATATATAATATATACCAAATACACTGGCACTAACTGAATAACCTACCTGTTTAATATAAATCAAGCTATCTCTCCATCCATGCCAACAACACTACACAGGGCCGCTGTGTAGGCAGCCTTATATAGTGCGGGGCATGGACTTAGTCCCCCTGAGCCATGATTGGCCAAAGGCACCCTGCCTTTGGCCAATTATGGCTCTCTTAGCAGAGGGCACTGGGATTGGCCAAAGCATGCCGGTCAGGTGCATGCTTTGGCTAATCATCAAACAGCAATGCACTGCGATCTCGCAGTGCATTATGGGGCATTCCACGGGTGCTCAAATTTTCCAGCGAACACCCCATGATGTTCGTTCTTTGGTGAACGAGCGAACACCCGATGTTCGAGTTAAACTCATGTTCGACCCCAACATCAAGCTCATCCCTATTAAGAACATACAGTAGGTGAACGCGATATTGTGTCAATCTCGCCGCTTCTATCGGCGAGATTGACACCCTATGAGCTCCGTCGCGGGAGCCAGCGCCGAGCTGGCTTGCATCGGGAAAGGAATAATGTTTCTTTTCCTTTCCCGATAAGCGACAAGCATCGCTGGCCGGGTTCACACTGGTGCGGGGATCCAAATTGGATTCCTGCCAATACCAGGCACTGTGTTTGGTATGAATCCTAAGGGAGAACTCCACACCAAATGTAAAAAAAACACGGCATGGGTTCCCCCTTGGGAGGCATACCAGGCCCTTAGGTCCGGTAGGGATTTTAAGGGGAATCCCTTACGCCGAAAAAAACGGCGTGGGGTCCCCCCAAAATCCACACCAGACCCCTATCCGAGCACGCAGCCCAGCCGGTCAGGAAAGGGGGTGGGGATGAGCAAGCGCCCTCCTGAGCCATACCAGACTGCGTGCCCTCAACATGGGGAGTGCCTTGGGGAAGGGGGGCTGCGCGGCCCCCCCACCCCAAAGCACCTTGTCCCCATGTTGATGAGGACAAGGGCCTCTTCCCGACAATCCTACCCGTTGTTTGTTGGGATCTGCGGGCGGGGGGCTTATCAGAATCCGGGAGCCCCCTTTAATAAGGGGGCCCCCGGATAGCGGTCCCCCACCCTATGTGAATGAGTATGGGGTACCCATTCACCTGTGAAAAAAATGTACAAAAAAACACAACACACAAGGGTTAAAATAGTTTATTGCACAGCTCCGGGGGTCTTCCGTCTTCGAGGGTCTTCTCGCCGGACTCCTCTGCTATCTTCTGCTAGCTCTTTTACTAGCGGAGGAGCCCGGCTTTCTTCTTCGTCGCCGTCCTCTTCTTACGACTTCGGGGGGTCTTGTCCCCCTCTTCGGTTCTTCTTGCCGGGCCACCGCTTCTTCTTCCAGCTCTTTTACTAGCGGTGGCCCGGTCTTCTGCCGCCGTCGCTGCCGCCGCCTTCCGTTCTTCTTCTTCTTCTTCTTCTGGAGATGTTGACTCGACACTCTCTCCGGCCGCAATGCCAGGGACGCGGTGCACGGCGACTTATATAGGGACAAGGGGCGGCGTCACCGGTTGATGTCACATGGTGACCCCGGCCCTTATGATGTCACAGTCCCAGCGTCCTCCAGGACTGTGACATCGTAAGGGGGCGGGTGACCCCGCCCCTTGTCCCTATATAAGTCACCGTGCACCGTGTCCCTGGCATTGCGGCCGGAGAGAGCGTCGAGTCAACATCTCCCAGAGAAGAAGAAGAACGGAAGGCGGCGGCAGCAACGGCGGCAGAAGACCGGGCCACCACTAGTAAGAGAGCTGGAAGAAGAAGCGGTGGCCCTGCAAGAAGAACTGAAGAGGGGGACAAGACCCCTGAAGTCGGAAGAAGAGGGTGGCGACGAAGAAGAAAGCCGGGCTCCTCCGCTAGTAAAAGAGCCAGCAGAAGATAGCGGAGGAGTCCGGCGAGAAGACCCCCGAAGACGGAAGACCCCCGGAGCTGTGCAATAAACTATTTTAACCCTTGTGTGTTGTGTTTTTTTGTACATTTTTTTTCACAGGTGAATGGGTAGGGGAACATTGTACCCCATACTCATTCACATAGGGTGGGGGGCCGCTATCCGGGGGCCCCCTTATTAAAGGGGGCTCCCGGATTCCCATAAGCCCCCCCACCCGCAGACCCCGACAACCAACGGCCAGGGTTGTCGGGAAGAGGCCCTTGTCCTCATCAACATGGGGACACGGCCCCCCTTCCCCATGGCACCCCCCATGTTGAGGGCACGCGGCCTGCTACGGCTCAGGAGGGGGGGGGCGCTCGCTCGTCCCCACCCCCTTTCCTGACTGGCTGGGCTGCATGCTCGGATAGGGGTCTGGTATAGATTTTGGGGGGGGCCCCACACCGTTTTTTTTGGCGTAAGGGATTCCCCTTAAAATCCCTACCGGTATGCCCCCGAGAAGGCATGCAGGCTTCATGAGTGAGGCGACATTATTGCCGCTCTCTCGCTCTCGCTACTATAGGAAAATTACATTTTCCTATTGCAGCCAGCGTGAGAACCAGCGCAACGGGATCGCGCTGGTTAGAGAAGCCTGTCACCGGGAACCAGCGCGACAGTATCGCGCTGGAAACACAATATCGGCGGCACCTACTGTATACACATTTTTCCTCAGAAAAGATACTCTGCTCAAAGAAATTCTTGTCTTTCCAGGAAGATGAAGATGGAGAGCTATCCCATCCCATGAGGACCCTAAAAGAAGACACAAAAAAAAACACATCTTACACTTACATGTAACTTTGCACTGTACACAACGTCTACTGAAAGGGGGTAGCTTCCTTTCAGCAGAGAATATTGAGCCAAAAAAGCACACACATTTTCCTTGTCTTGTTCTGTCAGAAGGGGATTATAACCAACAACAGAACAATAAAATAAAACTTATGTACAATAGGTGCACAGTCCTCTTTAGAATTGCTGACAGCAGGGGCCCCTCCCTGAACAAACAGGATCCCAAAGAGGTAGAGCAGGAACAATGTTACGCAAAGTGTCCATGTAACAGACAGTCCCTCTGTCAGGCATATAGGGTGACAGGCTTAATTTGTTTCTGCTGAGTCAGGGTAGAAAAGAAAAAAACACAATTTTCCTTAGTTCAAATGCCCAAGTTTTAAGCATAGAACCGAGGGTCTGGTAGTCTCTTTAAACCCTTTTCTCATCTCTCCATGGGAACCAAATTACTTTCTACAAGCTGACCAGCCTTGCATATCAGCACCCGGTCCTTGTAGATGGTCCTCTTAAGTCGTCATTCTTCCTTAAACTCCAGGAACCGGGTCCAGACTGCACCGTCTGGCAACCTTGATGGCTTGGGGACACATAGGTAGCCCCAAATCGTATCATCCTCCCATCCTCCCTGGGAGCTCATGATGCCCTCCATGATTTGGGACGGAACATAAGGGAAATCCAAACCCCACTCCAGGGCCACGCTCTCCTGCTCCAGCCACTGAAATCTGGAGAACCTAGGCAGCTCCTTAGGGTTCTACTTTCCATACAGGACACAAGAAGTAAGGGCCTGACTGTCTTACTGCCGATGGCAAATTCCTTGGTCTGGGTGGTAGAAAGCCTGGATTCTGAGAACTGCACGCTGCTGACTGAAGTTCCTACTGGTTATTCAGGCTCCAAAGCTGGCTCTGGTCTATCCCCACTGTCGGAGCCATGGGATTCCCCAGTCTACCAATCCTCATCAGTATCTTCCTCAGGGGACGACCGCTACGGCAACCTCTCTAGGGACCCAAACTCGGCCTGCACTCTGGGGAACCCCAATCAATGACTCGGCCCCTTCCCCCTGGCTCCTTACGGACTACAAGGCCAAAGGGTTTAGTGCTGACCAGCTCTTTAGGGGAAGCCTCTGGCTTTCGTAATATAGTACTCATGGTTACCAGACCCCTGGCCAGGCCACTAGTCTCGGCAGTCTCTCTCCCGCTGTCCTTGGTATTCACAAAGGGGTCTCCAGGCTGCAACACCTCTCTGCCTTTAGTGTGTGATCTTTGGTCCTCTCAGGCCTTCCAGTTCTTCCACGGGTTGTGCGTACAGAGTCCTGATAGCAGGACTGTAATACCTTACATGCTGTAATACTGTGAATCCTGCTGAAAAGGGCTCAGCCGGGTAAGTGGCTCCTCACAATGCCTGCACTGGGCCCAATCAATCACCTGTGCTGTCAGAATCTGGCACTCAGGACAGAGCAGGCAGAGTCGCTCTGCTTCATCAATGACTCCCAAGGTGTGCCCTTTGTGAGGCTCCGATTGGACGCCAGTGTCCACCAGCACCCGCATTTCAGGCAACCACTGTAAGGTGGGCATCAGCCGATTACCCTCCACCATCTTGCTTCTCTGCCTCGTGCCTGCTGCTAGCAGGAACTTTAAAGTTTCCTCGAGGGTGTGGCACCGCCCCATCGCTTCCAGGCAGACTGGAGCCAAACAAACTGATACGCACACTCCTCCCTAAAAAATCGAAATATTGCAGGACGGAGGACAATCAGGGAAACATTGTCAAAGGCTTTCTCCGCATCAAGGGAGATTATGGCTATGTCTTTACTGGTGTTAGACGTGGCATGTTTGAGGACTGTGAGTACTTTGCTGATATTGGAGGATGCGGATCAGCCTTGGGCGAAGCCAGCTTGAGCCAGGTGGATAAGGGCGGGCATGATTCTGGCCAATCTATTGGCCATGATCTTGTAAAGGATCTTAGAGTCTAGGTTAAGTCATGAGCTGGCTCTGTAGGATGTAGGTTCAAGGGGATCTTTACCTTTCTTGGCTATCAGCTTTATGTCTGCTTGATATCCTGATGGGAGGTAATCTCCAACCTCGAGAATCATTTAGTAGACCCTCGCCAGGGTTGGGACTATTGTATGTGCTGTGAACTTGAAGAATGCAAGGGTGTACCCATCTGGGCCTGGGGCTTTCTCGTTGGCAAAAGAGGAGATTGTTTTGTGAATTTCTGGTTTGGTGATTGGAGAATTTATGATCAAGGAGAGTGGAATCGATTTGGGCATCAAAATTTTGTACGGCATCTGGGTCAGACGGGTCTGGGCTATATAGAGTGGTGTAATATTTTTCAAGGGTAGAGGGAGAGGAGCATAAGTTTCATTGGGAATCTTTTAGGGAAGTGTGTGGGGACATGTGCTCCCTTGCACAGCTTTGCTAGCAATTTCCCTGACTTGTTGCCAAACTTATGGTAATGAAGGTCAGAATAAGTTTTATGTATACGTTCTTGAGCTTCCGCCCATCGATCAAAGTTTTTTTTGGCTCCTCATCAATTCTTACAGTTTGTGGTGGCTTTTCGACAATTCTTATGGTTTGTGGTGGTATTGGTACATGATAGCTGCCCTCTGGTGAGTCTGAGGCAACCACTGGCTTCACGGTAAGAACCTTCCTTTTGTACATAGTGGCAAAAGCGATGATCCTACCACATAGGACGGTTTTACATGCATCCCAAAACATGTTGGGGTCAGAGCATTGTGGGGTATTAGTCAGCTTGTAGTCTGACCAGGGTTTTCTGTAGGGTTTTCTGAAGGTCGGGATTTTGGGCCTAGAATTGGGGGAAGATCCATATTCTCATAGGGGTAGAGGGCTGAAGTTATGTAATTTTATTGAAATGGGGGTATGGTTGGAGGAGATTGCAATGTCATGGATAAGAGTTTTGGAGGTTTTGGTCAGTTGCACGGAATTGCATAAAAGGTAATAAATCCTGGATAGCGTGTGGTGGAGGCTGAGTAATAGGAGTATTCCCTGCCTTCTGGGTGAGCTAAGCGCCATGGACCGCTAAGCTGGAGGGCTGTTTCAAAGGAAGTTAGTAGAGTTGTAATGGATTGAGGGGGAGGTTAAAGTGTGGGTAGTGCCTTGCATTTGCCCACTTGTGTATCCATCACAGTGTTAAAGTCACCTCCTAATAGGAGGGGGTATTGTATATAGGAGGCTAGGTGTGCCATGACCACATGGAAGAAGGGTTTGGTGGGGGAGTTTGATGTGTAGATGTCAGTGATTGTAAAGGTCTTTGTTGGTAATGCAAAGGTGAAGATTCATTTAAATCATGAATGATTAGGTCTGTTGAAGCCAGATCTAAATCAAATCCAGATATCAAGAGGGAAGTAAAAAGAAGAGAGAGGAGAAGAGGAGAGGGGGATGCAGAAAAGGATATAGTTGTGAGACAATGGATGAATTTATGATGCTCAGTATGGCTCCATTGTGTGTAGGGCCTGTTACAAATGTAGTGGGGAATACGGCATGCTCGTGATTTTGGTGGACATTAGAGAGCTGTGTTTAGTCAAGCTTTTGATAACTCAGGTCATTTATCCAGGCAAACCAATTTAAGATAATTTTTTTTTTCTTTACAATTGCTTGATATGAAAAATAATCATTATCATTTGGGGTGTGTTTGGGTTTTCTGATTTCCGATATTGATTGTAAAATAACAATAAACAAAATATTTGATTGAAAAAAAAATAGATACATTTTGGAAAGTTCAGGTGAGCTTTAGCAAACATGAGTTCCAACTGTTGTTGAATATATGGAGAGCAGTATTTTTCTACGATCGTGTGATGAATAAGCGTTTTAAAAAAGCATGAAAGAGGTTGGGCCATTCATCCAGGCCCAGACCCAACAGAGCCAACTGAGGCATAATTCTTTGTGATATGTCTGTAACACTTTCTATAAACACTTGTACATCTTTCTAGAAGGGTGAAAGAATTGGACAAGTCCGCCATATGTGGGCGAATGATCCAATCCCAGATAGCAAGCAATTGTGGTGCAAGTTTGAAAATTATATTGCTAGACTTGCCAGGCTTCACAAGTTTGTTGCACAATTGCAGCAAGTCCACATTGCATGGCTCCAGATTATTTTTCTTTGGAGGGATGAGCCGAACACCCCCCGGTTTGGTTCGCACCAGAACTTTCGAACGGACCCCAAATTCGAACGGACTTTAGAACCCCATTGAAGTCTATGGGACTCAAACGTTCGAAATTAAAAGTGCTAATTTTAACGGCTAATATGCAAGATGCTGTCCTAAAAAGGGTTTGGGGACCTGGCTCCTGCCCCAGGGGACATGGGTCAATGCCTAAAATGTTTTTAAAAATGGCAGTTTTGGCGGGAGCACTGATTTTAATGACGATTAAAGTGAAAAAAAAGTGAAATATTCCTTTAAATATCGTGCCTGGGGGGTGTCTGTAGTATGCCTGTGAAGTGCCACGTGTTTCCCGTGTTTAGAACAGTCCCTGCACAAAATGACATTTAACGGAAATAACATCATTTAAAACTGCTTGCGGTTTTAATGTGATATCTGGTTCCTGCAATATGGTTGAAAATCATTGAGAAAAATGGCATGGGTAGCCCTCCCTGCCCATTACCATCCCCTTTGGGTCTTGTACGCATATTAACCACTTAATAACCGGCCTATAGCCAAATGACGGCTATAGGCCGGTTTGTTATTTGTGGGAGGCCGTCATATGACGTCCTCCCAGAGAATCGGTCGTGCGCGCCCCCTCGGGCGCGCACACCGGAACATCCGTGCTCGCCGGGTTCACGGGACCCGGCGCAACACGGATCGCGGGAAAGGAACAATAGCAGCGGTCCTTTACCACGTGATCGCTCCGTCCAATGACGGAGCGATCACAAAATATAAACAAAGAACGTCACAGGTCACGCAAAGTTCACTTCTCTCCTCTCCTCACACCGATGCAGCGTGAGAGGAGAGGAGAGCTACATACGTATATGTGAGTGAAAAAAACAGTGCCCAGCAGTGCCCCAGCAGTGCCCAGCAGTGCCCAGCAGTGCCCTAGCAGTGCCCAGCAGTGCCCAGCAGTTCCCCAGCAGTGCCACAACAGGGATCAGCAGTGCCACAACAGTGCCATCTGTCACCTCTGTGCCATCTGTCACCTCTGTGCCACCTGTGCCACACCTGTGCCACCCCTGTGCCACCAGATCCACACCAGATCCACACCAGTGCCACTACAGTGCACACCAGTGCCACACCAGTGCCACACCAGTGCCACACCAGTGCCACCTGTGCCCATCAGTGCCACCTGTGCCCATCAGTGCCACCTGTGCCCATCAGTGCCACATCAGTGCCGCCTGTGCCCCACCAGTGCCGCCTGTGCCCCACCAGTGCCGCCTGTGCCCCGCCAGTGCCGCCTGTGCCCGCCAGTGCCGCCTGTGCCCGCCAGTGCCATCTGTGTGCTAGTCAGTGCCACCAGAGCCACACCAGTGAAACCAAAGCCACTATAGTGACATCAGTGCCGCCTGTGCCCACCAGTGCCGCCTGTGCCCACCAGTGCCGCCTGTGCCCACCAGTGCCGCCTGTGCCCACCAGTGCCATGTGTGTGCCCACCAGTGCCATCTGTGTGCCCACCAGTGCCATCTGTGTGCTAATCAGTGCCACCAGAGCCACACCAGTGCAACCAAAGCCACTATAGTGCCCAGTGCCGCCTGTGTCCACCAGTGCCGCCTGTGTCCACCAGTGCCACCTGTGCCCACCAGTGCAGCCTCACCAGCCACCAGTATGGCAAAAAAATATTTTACTAGCGAGGAGGCCTACCAGCTTTTAAGTATAACCGATGAGAGCAGCGCGGAGCTCTCTGATTCTCTGTCCAATTCGGATTCTGCCTATGAACCCGTTAAAAGCAGCGGGTCTGATACTGAATCAGAAGAAGAATATGTGCCCGTGAAAAGAATGCATTCTGGCGTGGAGCAGCAGCCTACTACCAGCAGCGCAGTGCCGTCCACCTCGAGAGCAGTGCCGTCCACCCCGAGAGCAGTGCCGTCCACCCCGAGAGCAGTGCCGTCCACCCCGAGAGCAGTCCCGAGAGCAGTGCCGTCCACCTCGAATAGGGGCCATGCCAGCCTTCCCTATGCCCTTCAACACCCCCTGTGGCTGCCCTCTAATTCCGGAGAAGCAAATATCCCCCCCTTCACCGCCCAGCCAGGTGTCCAGGTGAACACCGATGATTTTTCAATGCTAGATTTTTTTAATTTGGCTTTCACTGAAGACTTACTATCATCCATTGTGGCCCAGTGCAACCTCTACGCACAGCAGCACATAGTAAGCAACCCTGGCTCTAGTTATGCCCGTCCCTTTCAGTGGAGAGAACTAACTGTAGAGGAATTCAAAATTTTCTTAGGCCTAACATTTTCTATGGGACTTTCAAAAAAAAACCAATTGTACTCCTATTGGTCTACCAAACCTGTCCACCACATGCCACTCTTCTCATCCCTTATGCCAAGATCACGATACGTAATGATTATGCGGTTCCTCCACTACAATGACAACACCCAGTGCCTTCCCCGAAATGACCCAGCTTTTGACAAACTATTTAAAATTCGGCCACTTCTAAATTATTTCTCTGAAAAATTTCCCCAATTATATACCCCCGATCAGAACATTTCCGTGGATGAGTCCCTTGTAAAATTCTCAGGCAGGCTTGGCATCAAACAGTTTATCCCCAGCAAAAGGGCCCGATATGGGGTTAAAATGTACAAACTTTGTGACCGAGCCACGGGATACATCTACTCCTTCCTTGTGTACGAAGGAAAGGACTCCCAACTGCACCCCCCTGAATGCCCAGAGTACATTGGAGCCAGCGGAAGAGTGGTCTGGCATCTTGTCTATCCACTCCTTGGAAAGGGATACCACCTTTATGTGGATAATTTTTATACAAGCTTGCCCCTCTTCCGCAATCTTCACCGGAGAGACACCCCAGCATGTGGTACAGTGAGAGCCAATAGAAAGGGCTTCCCGCAAAAACTAGTCAATGAAAGGCTACAACGAGGGGAGACTGCATCTTTGCGGAACCAAGAGCTATTGGCTGTCAAGTGGAGGGACAAACGAAACGTCCACATGCTGACGACAATACATAATGACACCTACATAGAAGTCTCCAGAAGAAACGGCCCAATCCAGAAACCAGCCTGCATCTATGATTATAATTTGTTTATGGGAGGAGTGGACTTTAACGATCAGATGATTGAACCATACCTTCCCACAAGAAAATCCCGCCACTGGTATAAAAAAGTGTCCATTTATCTTTTCAGTTTGGCCATGTATAACACTTATGTCCTTTACCAAAAATCTACAGAGAACCCCGTATCCTATTTGTACTACCAAGAAGAAGTTATTTCCGCCCTTTTGTACCCTGAAGGCCCACCAGAAACTATTCGCTCTGATTGTGTGAGCAGACTCCACGAACGCCACTTTCCTGACAAAATCCCCCCCAGTGAAACAGGCTGCAGACGTCAGAAAAAATGCCGGGTGTGCTCCAGAAGAGGAATTAGAAGAGACACCACATTTTATTGCCCCGATTGTCCTTCCCAACCAGGCCTCTGTATAGGTGAATGCTTCCGCCGTTACCATACTTCTCTACATTATTAGGGAAGTATGGTAAAGGTAATTCTCATTTCCTGTCATTTTCCTCCACACCCTTTATGCCACTGCACTGAACTGTACATACCTCTGCCTTCTCCGACACCGACCCTGGCCTGTTATACGACCAAGCTTTTGCCTAACGCTAAACATACCTCTGCCTTCTCTGGAACTGACCCTGGCCTGTTATACGACCAAGCTTTTGCCTAACGCTAAACATACCTCTGCCTTCTCCGGAACTGACCCTGGCCTGTTATACGACCACGCTTCTGCCTAACGCTAAACTGTACCTGCCTCTGCCTTCTCTGGAACTGACCATGGACTGTTTGACCACGTTTTTTGCCTGCCTCTTGGATTGATCTTTTACCCTGCTATGCTAGTGGGAACAAAAGGGGTCTCACATATGTGAGGGGCTCCAGAATAGTTTTTCTGGATGAAGAAAACTAATTTTTTAGTTTTCTTATTCCCGAATTAGGGACTGGAGACTCAGAGGCTTCAAAGAGATTTGGGCGGGAGAAGCCTCTACCCCTTTCCCCATTATTTCATAGCCTGCTACTTGGACCATGTTCCTGCTTACTACCAGGATGGACAATATTCCTGCCTGCTACCTGGACAATTCCATTTACTGTCGCTGACCATGTCCCTGCCTGCTGCCTGGATCAGGGCTCTCCTGCGGACAATTGGACTACTAAAACCACAGGTAATTTTTTGTTTACCCCTTACTTGGTATGTATGTGCTATGTTAGAAATATGAAGGGCCTTCAAAAATGTGATAGATTGTAAGGAAATTGGATGCGCAAGTTATGTTCCTAGAACACCTGATGATGCTTCTAAGATGTTGGGCCTCTATGTGGCCAGGCTGTGTAAAAGTCTCACACATGTGGTATCGCCATACTCAGGAGGAGTAGCAGAATATATTTTGGGGTGTCATTTTTGCTATGTACATGCTATGTGTTGGAAATATCTTATAAATGGACAACTTTTTGTAAAAAAAATGCATTTTCATTTTTTTCCCACATTTTCCAAAAACTTTGGGAAAAAAATGAACCATTCAAAGGACTCATTATGCCTCATAGATTATACGTTGGGGTGTTTGCTTTCCAAAATGGGGTCACTTTGTGGGCGTTTCCATTGTCCTGGTGCTCCAGGGCCTTCAAAAGTGTAATAGGTGGTTGAGAGATTAGATGGGTAATTTATGCTCCTAGAACGCCTGAAGTTGCTACTTCAATGTTGGGCCTGTGTATGTGGCCAGGCTGTGTAAAAGTCTCACACATGTGGTATCGCCATACTCAGGAGGAGTAGCAGAATATATTTTGGGGTGTCATTTTTGCTATGTACATGCTATGTGTTGGAAATATCTTAGAAATGGACAACTTTTTGTAAAAAAAATGCATTTTCATTTTTTTCCCACATTTTCCAAAAACTTTGGGAAAAAAATGAATCATTCAAAAGACTCATTATGCCTCATAGATTATACGTTGGGGTGTTTGCTTTCCAAAATGGGGTCACTTTGTGGGCGTTTCCATTGTCCTGGTGCTCCAGGGCCTTCAAAAGTGTAATAGGTGGTTGAGAGATTAGATGGGTAATTTATGCTCCTCGAACGCCTGAAGTTGCTACTTCAATGTTGGGTGTGTGTATGTGGCCAGGCTGTGTAAAAGTCTCACACATGTGGTATTGCCGTACTCAGGAGGAGCAGCAGAATTTATTTTGGGGTTTCATTTGTTGAATGTACATGCTGTGTGAGAGAAATAACCTGTTATAATGACAATTTGGTGTGAAAAAAAATTAAATTTAAAAAAATCTTCATTTTGCAAAGAATTGTGGGAAAAAATGACAAGTTCAAAAAACTAACAGTGCCATGTACTAAATACCTTGGAATGTCTACTTTCCAAAATGGGGTCATTTGGGGGGTTTTTGTACTTTACTGGCTTGTTAGGGTCTCAAGAAATGACATAGGCTCTCAGTACATCAGGTGTGATCAAATTGATACATTTTCAGCGATTGGCACCATAGCTTGTACACCCTATAACTTTCACAGAGAATAAAACATTTCCACTAATTTGGATTATTTTTACTAAAGATATTTAGCAGTATACATTTTTGGCCAAAATTATGAAGAAAAATTACTTATTTACAAAAAAAATTAATAGAAATGAAGAAAAAAGCATTTTTTTACAAAATTTTCGGTATTTTTTCATTTATAGCACAAAAAATAAAAATCCCAGAGGCGACCAAATACCACCAAAAGAAAGCTCTATTTGTGTGAAAAAAAGGACGAAAATTTCATATGGGTACAGTGTTGCATGACTGGGTAACTGTCATTCAAATTGTGAGAGCACTGAAAGCTGAAAATTGGTCTGGTTATTAAGGGTGTTTAAGTGCCCAGTTGTCAAGTGGTTAAGGGGAACACCGTACCCATATTAAAAAAAAGGAAATACGTGTGGCCCCCAGGCCTTATATACTCAGAACAGCAGTATACAGGCGATGCAAACAAGACAGGGACTGTGTAGGTTTGTTGTGTTAAGTTGAATCTGTTTGTAATTTTCAACTGGTACATTTTTAAAGTGTAGCTCTAGTCAAAAAAACAATTTTTAAGCTTTTTGGAAAACATAGGGAAGGGTTATCACCCCTGTATAATTTGTTTTGTCGTCCATCTTTTTTCATCTCACTTGCTGTTGTCTCCTTCCGTTTGCAAGTAGGAGATGTTTGTAAGTTGGATGTTTGAAAGTAGGAGCCTGCCCTATATGCTCTGCAGAAATGGCGGAACAAGGTGTTGGTTTTGCCACAACATTGTAAGCCCTGAAAGTGACTCTTGGTGGGCGCTGGAGCGCCCTGCTGTGAACGATTATATCAAGAATTGTAATTACATGCCATTGTTGAACAGTGGTAGAAAAATTGACCTTTGGTGGTTGTGGTGCTGGTGCCACAACACTATAAGTCCTCACAGTTACTCTGGGTGGGCACAGGAACGGGCCCTCCTGTGAAATATTATATCAAGAATTGTAATTACATGTCCCTGTTAAACAGGGGCAGAAAAATTGGGCCTCTGGCACTGGTGCTGGTGCCACCACACTGCAACCTCTCCCATATACACTAGTTTTAGTGCAGGAATTAGCCCTGCTGCAAAGCATTGCATCAAAAATTGTAATTAAATTACCCTGTTAAACAGAGGCAGAAAAATTGGGCCTTAGGCACTGGTGCTGGTGCCACCACACTGCAACCTCTCCCGTATACTCTAGTTGTAGTGCAGGAATTAGCCCTGCTGCAAAGCATTGCATCAAAAATTGTAATTAAACGCCCCTGTTAAACAGGGGCAGAAAAATTGGGCTGATGGCATCACCCAGAACCAGAAATGTTCTTCCAACATATCAGCGGAGGAGGAAGAGGATAGACAATCAACATAACAGGACAGTCACTCAGCATCAGCATAGGCAGTCTTGAAGGGATGTGATATTTCAAAAAAAATTTGGTTACATCAGCTTCAGGTGCTTGGTAGCTGTGGGTGATCCAAGACTGATTCATCTTGATGAAGGTCAGTCGATCAACTGATTCGGTGGACAGGTGCACCCTGTGATCAGTAACAAAACCACCAGCAGCACTGAAGGTGCGTTCCGAAAGAACGCTGGATGCAGGACAGGCCAGTAGCTCAATTGCATACTGTGCAAGCTCTGGCCAGTGATCCATCCTCAAGACCCAGTAAGCCAGAGGATTTTCGGTGGGAAAGGTGTCCAAGTCTGACCTTGCCCCTAGGTATTCCTGCACCATGTAAATCAGACGCTGGCGATGGTTGCGGGAACCGATCATACCTTGGGGCTGCGGACTAAAAAATTGTCTGAAAGTGTCACGTGCCTAGTAGGGGAGTCCGGAATGCAGGGAGCGGCCCCTCGTATCCCCTGGCTCAAGAACCCCTGGAGATGGTAACAGGGATTCAAAAGTTCAGAGGGCACAAGTGCCTGGCAGGTAGAGGCAGGTCCGGATAGTCAGCAGCACACAGACAGCAGGTAGATAAGGCTGATGACAATCGGCTGGTGACGGCAGGCACAAGTGGATAGACTGGCAAGCAGACGATCGTCAGCCGAGACAGCAGGCCCAGGAAATCCGAACGGATTGGCAGGTACAGGCCGGGTCAGCAGCAGGCGATCAACACAGTACAAGGGGGCGAGGCAGAGACGTGGTCAGACAGGCAGGTAGTCGAAGGCAGGCAGCAACGGATCGTGGTCAAGAACAAGCCGGGTCACAGGAATCTAGGCAACGGGTAGCAGGTAACAGAATAGCAGAATCTCCGAACACGCTGTAGACTGGACAGCAAGAAGGGAATGGAGCAGAGACCTTAAGAAGCCTTTAGGGCGCCAAAACAGTCGCACGACGAGTCAGCGTGCCCCCGCGAGTGGCCGTGCGCCCGTTCATGACCCCGCGCGCACGCGTGCGCTCGTTCGTGCCGACGCGCACCCGAGTGCGTCTGTTCGCGCTAACGCGCGTCAAAGGGGAACGACGGGTTCTCGACAACAGGTTTCTGTGGGTAATTCTCCCGTGTGCGACCGGGACGCCAGGGCGATCATGACAGAAAGCATCGGTCAGACGGCCACCTTCTCCACCGCTCCTTCTGACCGATGCCTCAGCAACACGTTGTCCAGGACCAGGAGTTTGTAACCTCCCAGTCTCTGGGAACGCGTTGCACAGACCTTTCTGCAAGGCCTCCCGGAGATGTCTCATCCTCTGCTCCCTCTGCGATGGCAAGATAAGGTCGGCAACCTTACCCTTGTACCGTGGATCAAGGAGAGTGGCCAGCCAGTAATGGTCCCTCTCCTTGATCCGAAGAATACGAGGATCCTTACCCAGGCTTTGCAAGATCAGGGAGGCCATGCAGCGTAGGTTAGCTGAGGCATTCGGTCCGGAGTCCTCTGGGTCACTAAGGACAACATGATCCGCAGCTACCTCCTCCCAGCCACGTACAAGTCCACAGGTTTCTTGGGACTGTAAATCATCCCTACAAGACTGCTGCTGCTGCTGATGCTGAGTGCCAGCCTCCACCTCCATGCTGACACAATCATCCTCCTCCTCCTCCTCATCGTCTTCCTGTGTGATGGGTGGCACAGCAGGAACACTGTCTGGATAAAGGGGGCCTTGAGAGGCAAGGAAGTCCTCCTCTTCCTGCCTCTGTTCTGCCTCAAGTGCCCTGTCCATTATTCCACGCAGCGTATGCTCCAAGAGGTGGACAAGAGGTACAGTGTCACTGATGCATGCACTGTCACTGCTCACCATCCTTGTGGCCTCCTCAAACGGTGACAGGACAGTGCATGCATCCCTGATCATGCCCCACTGGCGTGGTGAGAAAAAACCGAGCTCCCCTGACCCTGTCCTGGTGCCGTAGTCGCACAGGTACACATTGATGGCCCTCTGCTACGTGTGCAGCCGCTGCAGCATGGCCAACGTTGAGTTCCACTTGGTGGGCATGTCACATATAAGGCGGTTCTTGGGCAGGTTCAACTCCTTTTGGAGCTCAGCCAGCCGAGTACAGGCATTAAATGATCGGCGGAAATGCACAAAGACTTTCCTGGCCTGCTTCAGGACATCCTGTAAGCCCGGGTACCTGCCCAAGAACCGCTGCACCACCAGGTTAAGGACGTGAGCTACACAGGGCACATGGGTCAGTTGTCCCTGTCGGAGGGCGGAGAGGAGGTTGGTGCCATTGTCGCAAACCACCATTCCTGACTTAAGCTCGCGTGGCATCAACCACCTCTCGGCCTGCCCCTGCAGAGCTGACAAAACATCCGCCCCAGTGTGGCTCCTGTCTCCCAAACAAACCAGCGCAAGCACGGCATGGCATCATTTTGCCTGCGTACTTGCATAGCCCCTGGAACGCCTACGGAGCACCGCTGGTTCTGAGGACAGAGCACTGGAAGAGGCCATGGAGGAAGAAGAAGAGGAGGGGGTGGAGGAGAGAGGTGTGTCACAACCAATAGTAGCATTTTGGAGGAGTGGTGGCGGAACAACCTCCAACACTACTGCACCTTGTCCTGCATCCTTCCCAGCTGCCAGAAAAGTGACCCAATGGGCCGTGAAAGACAGGTAACATCCCTGTCCATGCCTGCTGGACCATGAGTCAGCGGTAATATGCACCTTACCGCTGACCGCCCTGTCCAGCGAGGCAAGGACATTGCCTTTCACATGCCGGTAGAGAGCTGGAATCGCCTTTCCGTGAGAAACCTGCCACTGAGGAACCGCACATTGCACAAACTCACGGAAGGGGGCCGAGTATACCAATTGAAAAGGCAGCAGTTGAAGTGCTAGCAATTTAGCCAAGCTAGCATTCAACCGCTGGGCATGTGGATGACTGGGAGTGAACTTCTTTCGCCGGTCCAGCAGCTGGGGCAGGGACATTTGCCTGCTATAATCGGACGTGGGTGTACTGCTAGCAGAGTGCCCGGAAGCACTTGGCTGTGACACACCTAATTCTACACCTTCATTCCTCTCAGAGC
Source organism: Lithobates pipiens (assembly GCF_037356315.1). NCBI lineage: Eukaryota > Metazoa > Chordata > Amphibia > Anura > Ranidae > Lithobates > Lithobates pipiens. The sequence goes on along the minus strand of NW_027507790.1, from coordinate 275,262,840 downwards.
AGGTTTCAGAGAGGACTGAAGGTCTAGTGGGGTTGGAGATCCCAGCTGATGAGGAGCAAGGAGAGGTCCGCTTTGTTCTTTGGTGTGGGTCTTTGAGGTACACTTGCCAACGAGCTGCATGGCAGGTCAACATATGTCTGGTCAAGCATGTGGTGCCCAAGCGGCTGATGTTTTGGCCACACGAGATACGCTTGAGACATATGTTGCAAATAGCAGCGGTGCGATCTGATGCACTCGTCTCAAAAAAGGCCCACACCAAAGAACTTTTAGAATAACGCGTAGAGGCAGCGCCCTGCACAGGCGGAGCTCTGCGGTGTGATTCAGTCGGTGTGCTGCCCCTAAGCTGGCCCCCGGAGGGCATCCTGCGTCGTTGGACATGTGCCTCCTCCTCTTCCTCCTCCTCTCTCCTACCAGGCACCCATGTGGAGTCAGTGCCCTCATCATCCCCTCATCATCCCCTCCCTCTTCATCGCTGGAGCAAACCTGGCAGTATGCTGCAGCTTGTGGAACATGACTGCCAGATTGCTGTCCTTCTTGAGCATCCCCTCTCTCTGCATTCACGCTACTGCCTTCCTCTAGCTGAGTATCATCATCAGAGCCTACAAAACACTGGGCATCCTCCTGGAGCATGTACCCAACACTGTGCTCAAAGAGTTCAGGAGACTCCTCAGGAGGACGTGGTGGGTCTAGGGAAGGAGTCACTGATGATGACATTGAGAGGAGGGAAGACGATGCGTTGGCAGCTGCTTTGCTAGTACCCTGAGACTGGGTGAGAGAGGATGAGGAGGATGAAGAGGGCTTGGTCATCCACTCTACCAAGTCGTTGGCATGTTGCGGCTCAACATGTCCAGCTGCCGAAAAGAAGGACAAGCGTGTCCCATGGCCAAGTGCTGATGATGACGATGCACCGCGTCCACGACCAGCACTGTTGTCTCTAGACACAGAGCCTGCTTGCCCTCTTTTTTCGGCTCGCGCCTGTCTGCCTCTCCTTGCTGGCCTTCCAGACATGGTAATGGCCTGAAGGGAGTTGGGAAAACCAGCAATTGGGTAGTGTATATTGTGCTGGAGGCACACACAACTTCCACTAACTCCTGCAGATGGCAGATGGCAGATGGCTCAAATATAGAAGAGCTATGTAGGTGGATATAGTGTTGTATACTGGGTTCAGAGCACGCAGACAGCACGCACAAGCTCCTACCGCTGACTGCAAGCTCTATTTAAAACGAGCAAGATAGTTTGCTATATAGGTGGATGTAGCGGTGTATACTGTGTTCAGAGCATGCAGACAGCACGCACAATCTCCTACCGCTGACTGCAAGCTCTATTTAAAACGAGCAAGATAGTTTGCTATAGAGGTGGATATAGCAGTGTATACTGGGTTCAGAGCACGCAGACAGCACGCACAAGCTCCTACCGCTGACTGCAAGCTCTATTTAAAACGAGCAAGATAGTTTGCTATATAGGTGGATATAGCGGTGTATACTCGGTTCAGAGCACGCAGACAGCACGCACAATCTCCTACCGCTGACTGCAAGCTCTATTTAAAACAAGCAAGATAGTTTGCTATATAGGTGGATATTTTTTATTCCAGTATACTGCTACCATATATACAATACTTTACATTTCAAACCATTACTTTTTCAAAATACAGACAAAATAATACAAAATAATACTACTACACAACTAAACACAAATTTTACATTCAGGATTCTGCTCCCGAAGAGTAGGGAGCACAAAGCCTGAGAAATTGAGCAGGGGTCAAGCTATCTAAAAGCTTGTCCCACTTTTCCCTGTCTTTTTTCTTTTTCTTACTGTTTTTCTTCCCGATGCCACCTCTGCCACTTGACACCGGGCTCCTCACTACTTCTGGCACCACCTCAGATACCTTACCACCCAAACCCCCCCTAGGTACTCTTCCCTCCTCTGCGTCAGTATCCTGCTCATCATCTGACATAGATGAGCCTACTGACTCTCTCGCCACCACTGAAGGTCCAGGTGGCATAGAGGGAGGCACAGGATCAGGAGACCTAATAGGACTCCTACTGCGAGAAGAACTCACCCGCTCTGGCCTCTGCCTTGTACTCCTCCTTTTAGAGACCCTCCTCCGCCTCCCCTCCACCGGACTCAACCCCCTACGGGGCGCCACCACCCTCCCAGGGGCATCACCGGCAGAAGGAGCGACGGAAGGAGGCTCCCCATTCTCAGGTACTGCAGGAGGAGGGACCCCACCGCCAGGAACCTCCACCCTAGAACACACCTCCTTCTCCACCAACACGGCCTCAGCACTTGGCCTAGTGTCAGTGGACAAATTTCCACTTGGGTCCTGAGCCCCTTCTGAGGGAGGGGCACCAGTAGGATCCCCTGACTTTTCCCTGTGAGCCCTGGGACACCTGCTGAACGGGTGTCCCATCTGCCCACACAGGTTGCATTGGATGAGACCACAAGAGTCACTCATATGACCAAATTTGTTGCACTTAGCACAACGAACCACTGTGCAGTCCGCACTGAGGTGGGTTGGACATCCACACCGGAAGCAGCGGCGGGGCTGACCGGGGTAGAATACCAGTATGCGGTCTCTGCCCAAGAAGGCACTACCTGGGATATGGGCAACAGAGTTACCCTGCCTCCGCAACTTAATCCTGGCATTCCAAGCCCCGGTCCACACCCCGCGCTCATCCAACCCTTTCCTCAGAGGGCCCTGCAACTGGCCATGCCTACACAACCAGGTACTTATGTCCTCTGGCGGTAGGCTCTCATTCCGCACCAGGATGGTAACATTTTTAACCTCCTCCTGCCTACTGATAGGGATAACCCTAAATCCCTTCCAGGGCTCTGTATTTTTAATAAGCCCGAAAGTAGTAAGGAACAATTCCATTATGACAGCACTAGTAAAACTGACATCAAAGTCACGGGATCCAGCAGGGTGAATTACCGCAAAGATCTCCGCAACTTTGATGCCTAGAGAAAGCACCATGTCCACCACCTGCCCTCTACTGGGGCACTGACCCTCACCCTCCCACCTTAATTGTATCACATTCCGGCGCCTTCTTTCCGGCCCACCAGTCCCCCTGGACCATGTATTAGCCCCTGAGGACTGATCCGCCGGAGGCACTCGGAAATTCCCCGTGCCAAACTGCCTATATATCGGGTCAAGCGGCGCCGCAGACCCCACCACATTGGCGTACGAGCGCCGCTCGCCCAAGGCAGTTAAGAGTCTCACCTCCGGAGACCCCTGCAAAACCCGTCCCGGGGGAGACCCCGGAACAGACCCCGCAGTGGTCCCCGCAGAAACTTCCCCAGCAATATTTTTACTCTGGACCGTTTTATTTACCTCTTTGGGTTGGGCCTGAGAGACCAGGGGTCCCCTGGCAGATGCACTCTGAGCCAGGAGCGCATCCCAGTCCTCAGACCAGCCTTCACCCATATCCATGAGAGCACTCATGGACCCATCCAACTGTGAACCCTCTAATCCCTTAATAAATGCAAGAGCGGGGTCATCCTCACCTAACGGACTCATGGGGCAGTCACCCCACTCCATCTTCTGCCCTGGGCACAAGGATTCATCCGTCATTGAAACCGAATCATTACCCTCAGCGGTAGGAACCTGAGGACTGGAAACCTCGGAGGTCGCGGACCGGAAGTGACGTACTGCCGCTTCCGCCGGAACTCCGTCCTCACACACTGCGCCATTCCCGGAAGTCGCGGGAGCCGCGATCCGGAAGTGACGCGCAGCCGCGTCACCCGCTACTCCTCCCCCTTTTTTCGCGCCATTCCCGGCGGCCGCTTTCTGATTGGGTTGGGCTCGACTTGTAACTCCCTCTGCCTTCCGGGAAGACAGCGTGCCACTCCCACCTCCCTCCATTGCTGGAGACTTGGACGCCATTACACTGTCCACTTTGGGTTGTTCAACCCTAACTTTCCCCTCACCCTGGGGCTGCTTTACAGCAACGATGGCCGACACTGCTGACGGCTCATCTTGCACACAGTCTCTGCCAAGGTTCACCGGGAAGTCCTGCACAGGTAAGTCCGTTTTCTTCTTTGTTTTCTTTACTTCTTGAGCCTTGGGGTTTTTCACGGATGGGGTTTTCTGTACCGGGTCATGTGCCGTATCCTTAAGTGAACCCCCTTTACTCGCACCATCCCCCCCACATGTGGGTAAGGACTTAGATGTAACAGGGGCACCCTCCACAACATCCCCTTTAGAATTCCCCACCTCACCGTCCATCTCTGAAGTCTCTACTTCCATCGCCACATCCACCTTCTTCTCCACTGTCTTATGCTCACTTGCTGGGTTGACCGCTGACGCTGACACGGTCTCCTGCGTTCCTTTCTCTGTGGTTGGGTCCGCCATCTTGGCTTTATTCTCCGCTGTTTGAGAGAGATTTCGCCTCCTTACAGCTTGGGAGCCTTCCTCGTTAGCCACTCGAAGGGTTTCCACAATACCCTGCAGAAAATCCCTCTCTTTCTTTCCTTTGTCAATGAGACCAGCCATGGTTCCTTGCTCTGTCTGTGCACTCTCACTTGTGGGTTCCTCCGCCTCTCTCATGGGCTCCGCCGCCTTTGATAGACGCTGGTTGCGGCGTCTTACCGCTTGAGAGCCTTCATCGCACGCCACTCTCATAACTTTCCCTATATTCAACAGAAAGTCCTTTTCGCTTGTGGCACTTTCAATTAGTTTTGATAAAAGCTCACCAAGCATATTACACTGCTTTTTCAGTCCATCTATGACAGGTTTGAATTCTGTTCTCTTCTTGATACCTGATCTGTCGCGTCTATTCCTCAGCTCGGCCAAAACTTTCATTCTTTCGCAGTAACAGCGAGAAGCCTTTACCATTAAGCCCTTGGCTTTTCTTTTCCTCTCCGCAGATTTCTCCACGTCTTCTCCTGGCTGTCTCAGAGACCAGTCAACCAAGTCAAGCTGGTTTTCCAAGTACAGCCTCTCCTCCTCAACGAACTCCAGGAGCTTCAGGGCTCCACGCCTTTCCTCAGGCCCAGAAACAGGCCCCTGGCCTGGGCTGACTGACGCCATCAGCTCCCTGTCCTCCTCCACCACTCTGGAAGTCCTCAGAGCTCAGAGCACGCAGCCAGCACGCACAAGCTCTTTCCGCTGACTGCAAGCTCTATTTAAAACGAGCAAGATAGTTTGCTATATAGGTGGATATAGCGGTGTATACTGGGTTCAGAGCACGCAGACAGCACGCACAAGCTCCTACCGGTGACTGCAAACTCTTTTTAAAACGAGCAAGATAGTTAGCTATATAGGTGGATATAGCGGTGTATACTGGGTTCAGAGCGCGCAGACAGCACGCACAATCTCCTACCGCTGACTGCAAGCTCTATTTAAAACGAGCAAGATAGTTTGCTATATAGGTGGATATTTTTTATTCCAGTATACTGCTACCAAATTACAAGCTTAACATAACAAAACAAACATCAGTTTACATTCACTTTACAAAAACTAACAATGATAAACTATACAGTCAAAAAGGGAAGAAACAATTTTTACATATCATCTTCCCCCTCCTCCTCCCCAGAAGAAAAATTTATAAGTAGAGCATCACCCCTACTGCTAGGCCCTTCCGGTGGCCCAGGATCCACCTCAGGTAACGGGGCCCTTTTTTTCTTCTTCTTCCCCTGCTTTTTCCTAATCGTGACCCAAGCCACTTCACCCTCCTCATCCGATACTTCTTTTGGGCGTTTCTGAGCCCCCTTAACCGAGACTTCCATCTCCTCCTCCCCAGACCTGTCATCCCCAGCCGAAGAATCGGATGAGGAGACAGTGACCAGACGTCTGCCCGGCCTACATCTCCGAGGAAGGGGAGTGGGAGCAGTAACCTGGGAAACAGAACCCTGTGCCCCCCCCCTTATCCAAAAGGGGAGGCCCAACTACCTCCACCTGACCAATATCTGGACCGGGCACCTGAACTTCAGTGACAGGGGCCTGGGCAACATCTGCAGGCCGTACCCCCTTTCCTCTTTGAGGGACCCTACTTGCCTTCTGGGCTCGGGGTGCACCCTGTGGCTCCGCCGTAGGAGCGCTTCCCTGCCTTTCCCCTCCAGAACTCTGCCCAGCAGGAGGAGGTGCACTATCCCCTCCTGGCCCACCACCTGCTGCAGCTTCACCCCTGTAGGCTCTGGGGCATCTGCTAAAGGGATGCCCCATTTGACCGCAAAGGTTGCAGCAGATCAACCCACACGTGTCACCTGAGTGTCCAAACTTATTGCACTTAGTGCAGCGCACAACTGTGCAATCTGCACTCATGTGGGTTGGACACCCACACCTGAAACACCTACGGGGCTGGCCTGGGTAGAACACCAGGATTCTATCTCGTCCCAGGAAAGCACTTCCTGGGACATGTGCAACCGTGTTGCCAGATCTTCTCAAACGAATCCTGGTGTTCCATGCTCCAGTCCATACCCCACGCTCGTCTAAGCATTTATTTAGAGGACACTGCAACTGGCCGTGTCTCCCCAGCCAAGTTGCTATGTCCTCCGGGGGCAGGCTCTCGTTCCTTACTAACACCGTCAGGTTTTTAATCTCCTCCTGCCTACTCAAAGGAATCAGGCGGAACCCTTTCCAGGGATCAGCCCCTTTAACCAACCCAAAAGCGGTTATAAAACGCTCCATAGTCACAGCGTTGGTGAAACTGACATCAAAGTCAGGGGTGCCAGCTGGGTGGATCACAGCAAATAGCTCAGCCACCCTGAACCCCAACGCCAGGACCATGTCAACCACTTGGCCCCTCGTGGGGCACTGACCTTCACCCTCCCATCTCAGCTGGACCACATTCCTACGCTTGCGCTCCGGACCACCTGTCCCCCTAGACCAAGTACTGGCCCCAGGGGTCTGACCAGCCGGGGGTACCCGAAAGTTACTGGCCCCAAACTGGTGGTACAGGTGGTCCAGAGGCACACTGGACCCAGCCACATTGGCGTAGGAACGCCTTTCACCAAGTGCCGTCAGCAACTTTACCTCCGGTGTCCCCCTTAGTACGGGTCCCGGAGGAGGAGCCTCTGCCACAGACACTGGGGGTACAACATGAGAAGCAGCCCCCCCACTCACGGCATGGGAAGTCACACTCCCCACATCGTTTACCCCAGCCTGAACTTTAGGATAGGTCTCATCCTCAGAGCTATAAAGCAAAGCCTCCCAGGCTTCCTGCCACTCCACCTCCATATGGGCCCCGCAGGAATCCACTGACACTTGGCTCGGCCCTGATTGAGAACCCTCCAAGCCGCGAATGAACGTCATTGCAGGGTTCTCACCATCAAGCTCGCCCATTGGGCAGTCACCCCAGGCCGTAGCTTGTTCTGGCACTATACAATTAGACATTTCAACATTACTGTTACTGTTACTGTTTACACTCTCTTGACCAGAAAGCAGACCGGAAGTCCTTTGAAAACGACCCTCGGGGTCAACTTCCGGACCCGCCACCGTCACTTCAGGCCGCGGGCTATTCTCGCCATGAACCAGCTCGCGCACCGGAAGTGCGTCATCACCCCTTCCCGCGCTACTATTGGCCTCGCGGTCAGTAGCACCACTCCTCCTCCCGCGGGAAGACGGCGTTCTCTTATTCACGGCCGCCATTCCCGAACTGTCAGATGCCATGCCGCCGGCCGACACTGCATCGCTGCCCACAGCGGCAGCCAAGCTGGCTTGACTCTCATATACCCTAGTCCCCTTACCCTGAGACCGGCTTGCAGCAGTGGCAGCCGACAACGCAACTGACGGCGTGCCCTGCTTGCAACCACCGGCTGGGATCACTGGGGACTGTACAGGTAAGTCCATTTTTCCTTTGCTTACTATCCTAGCAAGCTGCACCACTGGTATCTTCTTAACAACACTCCTGTCTTTAATGTCCTTTTGCTGCCTCCTTCCCACTTCACCGGGGTCTAACCTGCCCTCTGGGGACACAGCCTCATTCATAGGCTGGCAACCCTTAGGCTTACCTGACCCCTCTGCAGGATTAGTGGAGTTAGCAGGGCTAGCAGTCTTTTCACCAGGAATGCTCTTCACATTTTCAGCCTTCACAGCACTCTCTCTCTCCAAAACTGTTTCTTTACACACCGCTGGCTTTCTTTCCACCACAGTCTTTCCCTCTGGTTTGTCACTGGCCACCTTTCTTTCCACCACACTTTCCTTTTCTTCATGGCTGGCTTCCACAGAGGGACCCGCCATTTCCTCCTCCTGCGTTGTGTTCGGGGCTGGATACAGTCTACGGCGTCTCCCTGCCTGGGTCCCCTCGTCACACGCAATTCTCATCGCTTTGTCCACGTTAGATAGAAAGTCTTTCTCACCAGAAGCACTGTCAATCAGGTTGGATAACAGCTCACCCAATATGTTGCACTGCTTCTTCAATCCGTCTATCACCGTCTTATACTCCTGTCTCTTTACAACGCCTGATCTGTCTCTCCGGTTCCTTAGCTCCGCCAGGACCTTCATTTTCTCGCAGTAGCTGCGGGAAGCCTTTACAATTAAGCTTTTAGCTTTCTTTCTTCTGTCTGCAGATTTCTCCACATCCTCTCCTGGCTGTCTCAGAGACCAATCTGCAAGATCCAGCTGGTTCTCCAAAAACAACCTCTCCTCCTTGACGAGCTCCAGGAGCTTAGGGGCTCCACGTCCTTCATTAGGCTGAGAAACAGGCACCTGGCCTGGGCTGACTGAAGTCATCAGCTCCCTCTCTTTCTCCACCACTCTGGAAGTCCTCAGAGATCAGAGCACGCAGACAGCACGCACAAGCTCCTACCGCTGACTGCAAGCTCTATTTAAAACGAGCAAGATAGTTTGCTATATAGGTGGATATAGCGGTGTATACTGGGTTCAGAGCACGCAGACAGCACGCACAAGCTCCTACCGCTGACTGCAAGCTCCATTTAAAACGAGCAAGATAGTTAGCTATATAGGTGGATATAGCGGTGTATACTGCGTTCAGAGCACGCGGACAGCACGCACAATCTCCTAGCACTGACTGAAAGCTCTATTTAAAACGAGCAAGATAGTTTGCTATATAGGTGGAAATTTTTTATTCCAGGAAACTGCTACCATATTTACAAAAATAACATTTCAACTATAAAATTACATCATAAACAAACACAGAAAACTTAACAATAAACAACTTAACCAAACTTCTTATGAGTTTTCAACCCTCTGCCCCGGAAGAGTAAGGGGTTATTAATTCTCGAAACTGAGCATCAGTTAGGTTTTCAAGAATTTTATCCCACTTACTACGTTCCTTCAACTTTTTCTTCTTCTTTTTCCCAATGCCACCCTTATTACCTGGCACCGGGCTTTTTGGAACCTCTGCCACCACCCTGGACTCTTGACCATGTTGGGGTACCCCAACCTCCCCACTATCTCCCGCCTCAGACCCCTGCTCATCATCAGACATAGATGAGCCCGAGGACTCCCTCGCTGCCACAGAAGGCCCAGGAGGTGGGGAGGGGGGTACAGGACTAGGGGACCTGAGAGGGCTCCTACTCCTAGAAAGACTTGCACACACAGATTTTTGTCTTACACCTCTTCTTCCAGTAACCCTACCCTGCCTATCCCCCGCCGGACTTCGCTCCCTTCGGGCCGCCACCTTCCCTCTAGGAGCCATACCGGCGGCAGGAACAACAGGAGAGGGGTCCCCAACCTTAGAAACACCAGAAGAGGGAGGGGGTACTTTACTTGGAGGAACCCCTCCCCCAGGGCATCCGCCACCTTCCGCAGGCGTGCCCCCAGCAGATGAGGCAGCGCCCGCAGGTGGGACACCACTGGGACATGGGACCTCCCCGGGAGCAGGGACATCAGTAGGGACGTCAGCAGGTCCCGGGGGCCTCTCCCTGTGGGCCCTAGGGCACCTGCTGAATGGATGCCCCATCAGCCCACACAAATTACATTGAATGAGCCCACAGGACTCGCTAGAATGACCAAACTTATTACATTTGGCACAACGCACCACCGTGCAGTCCGCACTGAGGTGGGTTGGGCACCCGCACCGGAAACAGCGGCGGGGCTGACCGGGATAGAATACCAGAATACGATCCCTGCCTATAAAGGCACTACCCGGGATGTGGGCAACGGTGTTACCTTGCCTTCTTAACCTCATTCTGGCATTCCAAGCCCCGGTCCACACCCCGCGCTCATCCAACCCCTTTCTCAGCGGACCCTGCAGTTGGCCGTGCCTGCTCAACCAAGTACTAATGTCTTCTGGCGGCAAGCTTTCATTGCGCACCAGGACAGTAATACTTTTTACTTCTTCCTGTCTACTTATTGGGAAGACCTTAAACCCTTTCCAGGGATCTGTACCACTAATAAGCCCAAAGGTGGTTAAAAACAACTCCATAATGACCACGCTTACAAAACTGATATCAAAGTCGCGGGACCCCGCGGGATGAATCACCGCAAAGATTTCCGCGACCTTGATACCTAAGGAGATCACCATGTCTACCACCTGCCCCCTACTAGGGCACTGACCCTCTCCCTCCCACCTCAATTGGACCACATTTCTGCGTTTTCTTTCCGGTCCCCCAGTCCCCCGTGACCATGAATTGGCCCCGGAGAACTGGTCTGCCGGAGGGACCCGGAAATTTCCCGCCCCAAACTGTTCATATATTGGGCCGAGCGGAGCCACAGACCCTGCCACATTGGCATATGAACGCCGTTCGCCCAATGCTGTCAGGAGCTTGACCTCCGGCGACCCCTGCAGAACCCGCCCAGGGACGGACCTCGGGGCAGGAACTGGCGCATCTGCCACAGGTGTGGCACCAACAGCATCCTTCCCTGGAACTCTCTTGCTATTACCCTTAGGCTGGACCGAGGACCCAGAAGGCTCTCTTCTATCAGTAGAAGCACCCTGAGCCTGACCTGCCAAAAGCGCATCCCAGTCCTCAGACCCCCCTTCACTTAGCTCCATATGGGCCCCACAGGAGTCCACTCTAACTTCCTCCCTCTGGGAACCCTCTAAACTGCGAATAAAGGCTAGTGCCAGATCATTCTCACCCAGAGGCTCCATAGGGCAGTCCCCCCAAGCCACATTCTGCGCTGGACATAAGGAATCACCGGCCGATGCTCCAGACTCCTTTCCCGCATCGGCAGAGGCCCGAGAACCGGAAGCCGCGGAGGACGCGGACCGGAAGTGACGCGTGACCACCTCCGCCGGAACTCCGCCCACATCCGGCGCGCCACTCCCAGAGACCGCGAGAATCGCGGCCCGGAAGTGACGCTCGGCAACCTCCGCCGAGGCTCCTCCCCCCTCTTTCGTGCCATTCCCGGAATTCACCGCCTGATTGGGCTGAATCTTGCTAGAAACACCCCCTGACCTCCGGGAAGACGGCGTGCTTCTCCCACCCTCCGCCATTGCAGGAGTACTGGTAACAACCCGCTTAGGTACCACTAAACAGTCCGAGCTGGGTCTCCCAGCTTTGGTCTTCCCCTCACCTTGAGGCTGATTTACAGCAGTGATGGCCGACATCTCTGCTGACGGCCCATCCTGCTCACAGCTGACTCCAAGGCTCACCGGGGTATTTACAGGTAAGTCCTTTTTCCCTTTAATCTTCTTTCCATCCTTCAACTTGGGGATCTTCACAATCAGGGTTTTTTGTATACACTTTGGGTCATTTGCTGTATCCTCAGGCACCCTGTTTTTTACACCATCACCCACCTTACTGACAGGTAGGGGCACAGATGACACAGAGGCACCCTCCACAACATCCCCTTCTAAGTCCATCACCTCACCACCAGTCTCCGGAGCTACCACCTCCATTGCTGAGGCACTATCCAAGTCCTTCTTTCCTTCATCTGAACCATGGGCTTTGGCTGTAATGGCCGCTGGCTCCCTATCACCCAGTGGGGTTTCTTCCTCCATAGCCGGGTCTACTTTACTGCTTTTGTCCTCTGCCGCCTGGGAAAGACCACGTCTTCTCACGGCCTGGGAACCTTCCATATTAGCCACACGAAGGGTCTCAATCCCTTGCACTGTCTGTGCACCCACACTTGTGGGCTCCTCCGCCTCTCCCATGGGCTCCGCCGCCTGTGATAGACGCTGGTTGCGGCGTCTTACCGCTTGAGAGCCCTCATCGCACGCCACTCTCATAACTTTATCTATTCTCAACAGAAAGTCCTTTTCGCTTGAGGCACTGTCAATTAGTTTTGATAGAAGCTCACCAAGCATGTTACACTGCTCTTTCAGTCCATCTATGACAGGCTTGAATTCTGTTCTCTTCTTGATACCTGATCTGTCGCGTCTATTCCTCAGCTCGGCCAAAACTTTCATTTTTTCGCAGTAACAGCGAGAAGCCTTTACCATTAAGCTCTGGGCTTTTCTTTTTCTCTCCGCAGATTTCTCCACGTCTTCTCCTGGCTGTCTCAGAGACCAGTCAACCAAGTCAAGCTGGTTTTCCAAGAACAGCCTCTCCTCCTCAACGAACTCCAGGAGCTTCAGGGCTCCACGCCTTTCCTCAGGCCGAGAAACAGGCCCCTGGCCTGGGCTGACCGACGCCATCAGCTCCCTGTCCTCCTCCACCACTCTGGAAGTCCTCAGAGCTCAGAGCACGCAGCCAGCATGCACAAGCTCCTACCGCTGACTGCAAGCTCCATTTAAAACGAGCAAGATAGTTAGCTATATAGGTGGATATAGCGGTGTATACTGCGTTCAGAGCACGCGGACAGCACGCACAATCTCCTAGCACTGACTGAAAGCTCTATTTAAAACGAGCAAGATAGTTTGCTATATAGGTGGATATAGCGGTGTATACTGCGTTCAGAGCACGCAGACAGCATGCACAATCTCCTAACACTGACTGCAAGCTCTATTATAAAAGATAGCTATATCGCTAGCTATATAGGTGAATATAGCGGTGTATACTGCGGTCAGGGCACGCAGACAACAACCACTACAGAAGAGCAAGAACGAAAAATCGGCAGATAACGATCGGTGTATACTGTGTTGAAGGTACACAGAACACCCACTAACTGCTACAGACGCCAACACACTACACAAGGCTGCCGTGCTGGCGGCCTTATATAGTGTGGGGCGTGTACTACACAGCCTGAGCTATGATTGGCCACAGGCATCCTGCCTGTGGCCAATCATGGCTCTCCTCGCTGCTGGTGCTGTGATTGGCCAAGCATGCGAGGTCACAGTGCATGCTTGGCCAATCATGAGCCAGCAATGCACTGCGCCATCGCAGTGCATTGTGGGCCGTGAGCGCCACACGAATTTGGCGCGAGCGGCCCATAACGTTCGGAATTCGCCGAACGGGCGAACAGCCGATGTTCGAGACGAACATATGTTCGACTCGAACACGAAGCTCATCCCTATTTCTTTGCAAACATTCTGCAAGTCTGCTGCAAGTTCTGCTTCAATTATGCTCTGCAATAGTCATCCCACCACCTGGGTCACTGTGGCAGAATTTTCATGCTGTAGACTTGCAGAGCTCTTGCTGTAGACCTACTACTTCAACTTTTCTCTTGCTAGAGTCTTTCCTGCAAATTTGCTACAAATTGAAAAAGTGTCAACTAGAATTTGGGCTTTAAGTGCTCTGCAGATGTATAACTTGCCAGTGAAAATGTACAGAAAGTTAACAGACTAACAATTCAACACTGCCACAAATTTGTAGCAAGCTATAGCAGTTGTAGTAAGTTTTTTTTACACCTGCTTTCGTGCCTGTGTGAGAGGTAGCAGAAAATAATCTGGGATAATGCTTAGTAATAAAATGTAAATTGGCAGTTGATGAATAAAAAGTGACTGCAGAGCTCAATCTCAGTCCCGTAAAGACTCTCTCATGTGAAGACTGAGATTGAGCTCTGCAGTCACTTTTGCAGCAGTTGTCTTCTTATTCCGGGTTACAATCCTGCACACTGTGCTTTTGTCTCTTTTAGTCCGTTGGCCATCTCTACCAGGCTTATGCCTAACAGACAATGCCATCATAACCTTTGATAGTGTACTTCACGACACAGCAAATAAATCAGAAACTTCAGTCACAGAGGTCCCAGCTAAGCCTTTCCAGGCTTCCCACGTGTTAGCTTGGTGTCTGAACACACAGTGGAAGCAAAAGAATGTTATATTACTTCCTCTTTTTTTAACGCAAAACATGACATCCCTTTCACACCTGCAAATTATGTAGTGTTTCCATATTTTTTTTCCAATCCCTGTACAATGCACAACTGGCATAGCCACATAAACTAGAAGAGGGGGAAGGGTAAAATATGAAAAATGAGGGGCTTGGGAATTAAAGGAAGTCAAGGATGAAGAAAAGAAAGAAAAGAACAAGAAGTTTCCCAAAAGAATAGTGGCCATGTTACAGGAGACATATTGTCGTGGTAATGTATGCAATATAAACATCATGTCCATAGGCCTAAGGTGTCTGAGAGATCTAGATAAATCATTGCATAGCTATTAAAAAATAAAATAAAAATAGTATGTTACTATTGGAATCCTGAGTCAGTTGGAGCATAAACACAATTCCATATTGTGACAGACCTAGCCGGGACACAGGCTTTTTGAGAGGACTGAATGCGAGCCTCTTGCCGACCGATTATGGGCCCAGGATTTTTAGGGGCACAGGGTGAATGAGAACCCCAATATAATCTGTGCTAGTCAGATTCAATGCTGTGTATATGTATATATAATGTGTGTTGTCTCATGCTGTTGGGACACACACTGTCAGATCAGAGGCGTAACTAGAAACCTCAGGGCCCCGATGCAAAAAATCAGGAAGGCCCCCCCCCCCGAAAAGCATGATTTTGATACTATATTTTTTTCCACTGTAGAACAAAGTAAAACATTTCTGTGCAGCCTGTGTCCCGAGTGAAACCTGTGTCACCAGTGCAGTGGTGGTACTGGAGGGGGGTGGCGGTGGTACCGGAGGGGGATGGTGGTCCTGGAGAGGGTTGGTGGTCCTGGAGGTGGGTGGCGGTGGTGGTACTGGAGGGGGGTGGCAGTGGTACTGGAGGGGGATGGTGGTCTTGGAGAGGAGTAGCAGTGGTACTGGAGGTGGTGGCGGTGGTACTGGAGGTGGGTGGTGGTGGTGGTACTGGAGGGGGGCTGGTGGTGGCACTGGAGGTGGGTGGCGGTGGTGGTACTGGAGGGGGATAGTGGTCCTGGAGAGGGGTGGCGGTGGTACTGGAGGGGGATGGTGGTCCTGGAGAGGGGTGGCGGTGGTACTGGAGGTGGGTGGCGGTGGTGGTACTGAAGGGGGTTGGCGGTCCTGGAGAGGGGTGGCGGTGGTACCGGAGGTGGGTGGCGGTGGTACTGGAGGGTGGGTGGTGGTACTGGAGGAGGGTGGCGATGGTACTGGAGAGGCATGGTGGTCCTGGAGAGGGGTGGCGGTGGTACTGGAGGTGGGTGGCATAGTGGTGGCGGTGGTACTGGAGGTGGGTGGTGGTGGTACTGGAGGTGGGTGGCGGTGGTGGTACTGAAGGGGGGTGGCGGTCCTGGAGAGGGGTGGCGGTGGTACCGGAGGTGGGTGGCGGTGGTACTGGAGGGTGGGTGGGGGTACTGGAGGAGGGTGGCGATGGTACTGGAGAGGCATGGTGGTCCTGGAGAGGGGTGGCGGTGGTACTGGAGGTGGGTGGCATGGTGGTGGCGGTGGTACTGGAGGTGGGTGGTGGTGGTACTGGAGGTGGGTGGCGGTGGTGGTACTGAAGGGGGGTGGCATGGTGGTGGTACTGGAGGTGGGTGGCATGGTGGTGGTACTGGAGAGGGGGTGGCGGTGGTACTGGAGGTGGGTGGTGGTGGTACTGGAGGTGGGTGGCGGTGGTGGTACTGAAGGGGGGTGGCGGTCCTGGAGAGGGGTGGCGGTGGTACCGGAGGTGGGTGGCGGTGGTACTGGAGGGTGGGTGGGGGTACTGGAGGAGGGTGGCGATGGTACTGGAGAGGCATGGTGGTCCTGGAGAGGGGTGGCGGTGGTACTGGAGGTGGGTGGCATGGTGGTGGCGGTGGTATTGGAGGTGGGTGGTGGTGGTACTGGAGGTGGGTGGCGGTGGTGGTACTGAAGGGGGTGGCGGTCCTGGAGAGGGGTGGCGGTGGTACCGGAGGTGGGTGGCGGTAGTACTGGAGGGTGGGTGGTGGTACTGGAGGAGGGTGGCGATGGTACTGGAGAGGCATGGTGGTCCTGGAGAGGGGTGGCGGTGGTACTGGAGGTGGGTGGCATGGTGGTGGTACTGGAGGGGGGGTGGCAGTGGTCCTGGAGGTGGGTGGTGGTGGTACTGAAGGTGGGGGGCACGGTGGTGGTACTGGAGAGGGGTGGTGGTGGTCCTGGAGGTGGGTGGTGGTGGTACTGAAGGTGGGTGGCACGGTGGTGGTGGTGGTACTGGAGGAGGGGTGGCGGTGGTACTGGACATCAGGGTTCACAGAGGGCCCCCTTGCTTCAGGATCCCCAGATACCCCCCCCTTACTTTAGGGTCCCTAGACAGTCACCCCCCCCTTAAAGAGGTTTCTCTGTACCTTGCTGGACTCCGATGTGCACCTTGGCCCCCAGCAGATCTCTGTAACCCCCCCCCGCACCTTGGGGGAGGCAACGATCAGCAGCTCTATGGATGTTGATGGGCGGCGGGATCTTCCTGAGTCTCTGCACACACTGGAGAGGGGTCATCACGGCTGTGAGTGGAGAGCGTGTCTGTCATTTAACAGCAGCGCAGAGACACCGGGACTGACGTTTAATTTTCCCTCGTTCTCTCTCCCAGGGAACACAAAACACTGACACAGCTGATCTGCTCCCCCTTCGGCCCCCCCTCCCCTCCTCTCCTGTGTTCTCCGCGGGAAATGTGAGCTTGTTAGCTTCGCACCTGAATGCCCACGGAGAACACAGGAGAGGAGGGGAGGTGGGGCCGAAGGGGGAGCAGATCAGCTGTGTCAGTGTTTTGTGTTCCCTGGGAGAGAGAACGAGGGAAAATTAAACGTCAGTCCCGGTGTCTCTGCGCTGCTGTTAAATGACAGACACGCTCTCCACTCACAGCCCCGTGGATAGCAACCACGCCGGGCCCCCCCCCACAGTGATGGAATTCCAGGGCCCAGTCACAACTGCGACTGTTGCGACCCTGATAATTCCACCACTGTGCCAGATGCTAATGTCATGAACTCCAGCCACCTGTCTGTTGGCTTGTATAATGTAAATGAGTCTAGTCTGGCACATTGTTGTTTGGGCTAATAAACCCTATGTTGATGTTTATGGTAATGTTTATTGAATTGTTAGTGAGTTAGGAGCCGGAAAGTCTTATCCCTCAGTCAACTAGTCTGAGTGTTGATTAGATAATTAGCTCATGCTAATTAGGTTAGGTTTTAGTCACCCCGCTGTATATATTTTGTGTGAGATCTCAAATAAAGGTCATTCCTGATGTCCTCCAAGACTGGTGTCGTCTAGTTCTTGGGGGTTCCTATAGCCAGATCCACTGGGCTTGTGTTTCAAGACTTAGGAAGCGGTATACTGCCGGAAGCACCTAATCGGAGTGTGGGATCAGTTCCGTCACACGTATACAAAGCTAAAGAGGTAGCCTTAAGTACTTTTTCAAGTAACTGATATGACTGAACCATGGAAATAAAAGGAGGGTGAGGGATGGGCAATAAAAGGGGAAAAAAAGGGGGACACTGAAAATAAACCAGGTGTCAGGCAAGCAATACAAGAAAAATTGTAGGTCATATCAGCTATGCTAATCAGCTTAGAAAGGAATATGTTCCTCAACAGTAAAATATCATCAGGAAAAGAAAACAGCAACCTTTTATAAGGGCATATAAGGCTCATCAATTGTAGCATCACTAAAGTAACTCTTTAAGTGTGGAGGGTGGATAAAGATGAGTGTGGGCGCTTAGTAAAAATTACCTTTTGCAAAACTTGTGGTTCAGGCAGGATAGATGGTAGGGGTTCCCAGCCTGCAAGTTTGGGACAAGGAATGTACAGGTCCTTGCAAAAGGAGGGAAGATCTTCAGGAATCCTGAGTATAAATTATTTACCATCTCTCTTTGCGATAAGGCTGAATGGGAACCCCCAATGGTAAGACATATCAGATTCCCTGAGAATTGCCAATTTTGGTTGCAGAGAGTGACTTTTGTTTAGAGTCAACCAGGAGAGATGCAGATACAGTTGAATGGGAGTTCCATAAAATTCCAAGTTGCCCATATTGTGAGCCTTGAGCATAATGTCCTCAATAATGATATAGAAAAAAATACTACAAATGACATCCCTTAGCTGTGAAGATAACTTACAGGGAGTAATGATCTATGATCCCCATTGAATTCAATTTTATGGGAAGCCGGTTCCCACAGGATGTTATTAAAAATTGCTTCCAGAGTCTCCTTCTGATGCTCAGGGCTAGTTGCATTTAGTAGGCCTTAAAGTCTGATGTTATTTCTACGCCCACAATTGTACAATTCCTCTAGATCACATTGAATGTCTCTAACAGTGGGGTTTTGAGCGGCTATCATGATATGAAGAGTATGAATCTAGGGTTAGACCTCATCCTCCACCGTTTCCACATGATTATTAAGGCTCTGTAAATTGTCATGCAGAGCAGTGTTTTCAGTGTGGCAGGTGTCACAGACATCTTATATGAGCATTCTGAAATCTTTTTTTGTAGGAATAAATAAATGGTTCCTTAGTATATGAATTGGAAATGGAGGACATAGGAGAGTGAAGTTGGGTGCCCATGGAATTTTCCACAATGGGGTGGAAGGGCATGATGGAGATTACTGAGAAGCTGCAGTGGAAATAGCAGCAGGAGTATGCACATTCTTCCATGGTTCCAACCATTTATCTGAGGGCAGGTCAGCTAATACAATCCCTCTGAAGATGTGTAGAAATAATGGTATGACTTCCTACTTGTGGAGGAACACTGGAGGAGCAGGTGTGCAACTGATATTGTTTACATGTAGGCTGTCTCTGTTGCTTGGATGTATGCTGCAAAAATGTACGGTAGACTCAACATATGGTAGAGAACACTTGCGAATGGTGGTAGTAGAGGCACAAGGCACAGAATGCAATGGTTGTTCACCTGCTCCCTGGTGATCTATGGCAGGAGAGGCTATTACACAGTCCAGGTGCTGTGAATGCAAGACAGAGAGAGAGCTGGGAAGCATGGAAGAGTCGGCAGCTGGCTCTGTGGGAGAAGCATGTGGTGCCATCTTGAATATTTTATTGGGATTTTAGGTGATAGACCAACACAAAGTGGCACATAATTGTGAAGTGGAAGGAAAATGATAAATGATTTTAAACATTTTTTACAAATAAATAAGTATCGCGTTCATTTGTATTCAGCCCCTTTTAAGCTGATACTCCTAACTAAAATCTAGTGAAACCAATTGCCTTCAGAGGTCACCTAATTAGTAAATAGAGTGAATCTGTGTGTAATTTTTTCTCAGTATAAATACAGATGTTTTGTGAAGCCCTCAGATGTTTGTTAGAGAAACTTAGTGAACCAGCGATAAAGTTGTGGAGCATTTTAATGCAGGGTTAGGTTATAACAAAAATCCCAAGGTTTTAAAATCTCACAGAGCACTGTTCAATCCATCATCCAAAAATGGAAAGAGTATGGCACAACTAAAAACCTACCAAGATATGGCCGTCCACCTAAACTGACAGGCAAGAAGAGAATTCACCAGAGAAGCAGCCAAGAGGCCCATGGTAACTCTGGAGGAGCTGCAACTCAGGTAGGAGAATCTGTCCACAGGACAACTATTAGTCATGTACTTTGCAATTTGCCCTTTATGGAAGAATGGCAAGAAGAAAGCCAAGAATGGCAAGAAGTTATGTTTGCAATTTGCAAAAAGCCATGTAGGGGACACAGCAAACATGTGGAAGAGGGTGCTCTGGTCAGATGAAAACAAAATTAAACTTTTTGGCATAAAAGCAAAACGTTATGTGTGGCAGAAAACTAACACTGCACCTAAACCTATTAGAGTCTGCAAAGGACTTGAGACTGGGGTGGAGGTTCACCCTCCAGTATGACAACAACCCTAAACATACAACCAGAGCTACAATGGAATGGTTTAGATAAAAGCATATTCATGTGTTAGAATGGCCCAGTCAAAGTTCAGACCTAAATCCAATTGAGAATCTGTGGCAAGACTTGAAAATTGCTGTTCACAGACGCTCTCCATCCAATCTGACAGAGCTTGGGCTATTTTACTTGTAGCTGTAATTACAGAGAAAGAGGGTTCTACAAAGTATTGACTCCGGGGGGCACCATACAAATGTACCCCACACTTTTCACATATTTATTTGTTAAAAAAAATGAAAACCATTTATCATTTTCCTTCTACTTCACAATTATGTATCACTTTGTGTTGGTCTATCATATAAAATCCTAATAAAATATATTTACTTTTTTGTTTGTAACATGACACAATGGGGTGTGAATACTTTTTCAAGGCACTGTATACTCCGCTTCCCAGGCTAGTTAAGGGCAATGTTATTTAAAGCAATTTTGCTTTTATGTACATGTTTGAGGGGGCACTTTCCAGTCTCTTGTGTGATTTGCTTGACAATCCCTGACCTATAGGTCTAGGAAAATACCATTTAATACATGGCTCCCATTGACTTTAATGAGTTCCAATTTGGCACCAAAATTTCAGCAGTGTTCATTGAACTTGCCTACGACCAAACCCAGTTATATTATGCCTATGCTGACTAGGAGACACTGGGTCCATCAGAAATTTGATCTGCTTTGAGGGATACTAACCTCAACCACCTATCACCATGGGGAATTTTTTCCCACCTTTCTGTAGAGAGATTCCTTAACACCCCAATCCTACCAGGTAGAATGCTTCTCAGTCAGTAATATGGTAGGTTTCTTCTTCTGGACATGGGCAAAATATGATAATACAAGTGATCTTAGCCAACAAGTCCTTGGAGCCAAAATAGCTACAAGTAAAAACAGAAAATATAATTAATAGTTTCTAATATGTTTCCATTCAATTCATCCCTTTTATGACCACGCTGCCCCGTCAACCACTGTTGACGTGGTGGGACCCCGGGGAAAGTAATTTGAGTCATGGTAAGAAAGTATGAGCAAGGGTGTGATCTAGTAAAATCTACTTATTCATTTAGGCAGAAATTAACAATAAAGCTGCCTTGGGCCCCCCTGTTTATCTGATAAGGTCTGGGCCCAGTACAACAGGACCAGTTGTACTGCCTTATCAGTAGCCCTGGTTTCAGGAATGTTGGTCATCTTCAGTACAGTGTATGGAAGGAACAGCTTCTAAGGTGTAAAGCTTGGGGATCATCAATAAAGTATAACCCTACAGGTTTCAGAGAATATAATCAACCAATTATCAATAAGCCTTCCACTAAAAACATTGAGGAACTTTCCATCTTCAGAGGGGGGAGGATTCTGCTGAACCTCTAGACTTGGAAGTGAGTTCCGTGTCAATGTTTGTGAAGAAAACATGGAGACTGTTCAATATACAGTGCCTTGAAAAAGTATTCATATCTCTTGAAATTTTCCACATTTTGTCATGTTACAACTAAAAATGTAAATGTATTATATTGGGATTTTATGTCATAGACCAGGGATATGCAATTACTGGACCTACAGCTGTTGTAAAAGTCCCATCATGCTCTGCCTCTGGGTGTTATGCTTGTGGCTGCCAGAGTCTTGTTATGCCTCATGGAACTTGAAGTTCTGCAACAGCTGGAGGTGCGCAAATTGCATATCCCTGTGATAGGCCAACAAAAAGTGCCACAAAAAAAAAAAAAAATCTGAAAAGTGTTGCACCCAAAAATGCTTTATCCCATCCAACAGTAAATGCGGTAAACACAGAAGAGGGACTGGAAGATTAAGTCCAACTTAGGGATGAGCTTCGTGTTCGAGTCGAACGTATGTTCGACTCTAACATTGGCTGTTCGTCCGTTCGGCGAAATCCGAACACTTGGTCCGTTCGCGTCAAAATTCGCATGGCGCTCACGGCCCACAATGCACTGCGATGACGCAGTGCATTGCTGGCTCATGATTGGCCAAGCATGCACTGTGACCCCGCATGCTTGGCCAATCCCAGCGCCAGCAGTGAGGAGAGCCATGATTGGCCACAGGCAGGATGCCTGTGGCCAATCATAGCTGAGGCTGTGTAGTGCACGCCACACACTATATAAGGCCGCCATTGAGGCGGCCTCGTGTAGTGTGTTAGCATCTGAAGCAGTGGGTGTTCTGTGTACTTTCAACACAGTACACACCGATCGTTTTTGGCTGATTTCCTATCTTGCTGTTGTGTAGTGGTTATTGTCTGTGCCCTGACCGCAGTATACACCACTATATTCACTATTCACTTCACTATATTTATATATCTTTAATAATAGAGCTTGCAGTCAGTAGTGTTAGGAGATAGTGCGTGCTGTCTGCGTGCTCTGTACCCAGTACATACCGCTATAATCCACCTACATAGCTGTTCTATATTTGAGCCCAATTGCCATCTGCAGGAGTTATTGGAAGTTGTGTGTGCCTCCAGCACAGCACAGTATACATCTGTATATACCCCTTTATCTCTGCTGTTTTCTGGTTATTGTCTGCGTGCCCTGACCGCAGTATACACCGCGATATTCACCTAACCTATATAGCTAGTGATCTATCGTTAATAATAGAGCTTGCAGTCAGTAGTGTTAGGAGATAGTGCGTGCTGTCTGCGTGCTCTGTACCCAGTACATACCGCTATATCCACCTACATAGCTGTTCTCTATTTGAGCCCAATTGCCATCTGCAGGAGTTATTGGAAGTTGTGTGTGCCTCCAGCCTAATATAAACTACCCAACTGCTGTTTTACCCAACTCCCTTCAGGCCATTACCATGTCTGGAAGGCCAGCAAGGAGAGGCAGACAGGCGCGAGCCGATAAAAGAGGGCAAGCAGGCTCTGTGTCTAGAGACAACAGTGCTGGTCGTGGAAGCGGTGCATTGTCATCAGCACGTGGCCATGGGACATGCTTGTCCTTCTTTTCGGCAGCTGGACATGTTGAACCGCAACATGCCAACGACTTGGTAGAGTGGATGACCAAGCCCTCTTCATCCTCCTCTTCCTCTCTCACCCAGTCTCAGGGTAGTCGCAAAGCAGCTGCCAACGCATCGTCTTCCCTCCTCTCAATGTCATCATCAGTGACTCCTTCCCTAGACCCACCACGTCCTCCTGAGGAGTCTCCTGAACTCTTTGAGCACAGTGTTGGGTACATGCTCCAGGAGGATGCCCAGTGTTTGGTGGGCTCTGATGATGACACTCAGCTAGAGGAAGGCAGTAGCGTGAGCGCAGAGAGAGGGGATGCTCAAGAAGGACCGCAATCTGGCAGTCATGTTCCACAAGCTGCAGCATACTGCCAGGTTTGCTACAGCGATGAAGAGGGAGGGGATGATGAGGGCACTGACTCCACGTGGGTGCCTGGAAGGAGGGAGGAGGAGGAGGAGGAGGAGGCACATGTCCAACGAGGCAGGATGCCCTCCGGGGGCCAGCTTAGGGGCAGCACACCGACTGAATCACACCGCAGAGCTCCGCCTGTGCAGAGCGCTGCCTCTGCGCGTTATTCTAAAAGTTCTTTGGTGTGGGCCTTTTTTGAGATGAGTGCATCAGATCGCACCGCTGCTATTTGCAACATATGTCTCAAGCGTATCTCACGTGGCCAAAACATCAGCCGCTTGGGCACCACATGCTTGACCAGACATATGTTGACCTGCCATGCAGCTCGTTGGCAAGCGTACCTCAAAGACCCACACCAAAGAACAAAGCGGACCTCTCCTTGCTCCTCATCAGCTGGCATCTCCAACCCCACTAGACCTTCAGTCCTCTCTGAAACCTGCTCTGAGAGGAATGAAGGTGTAGAATTAGGTGTGTCACAGCCAAGTGCTTCCGGGAACTCTGCTAGCGGTACACCCACGTCCGATTATAGCAGGCAAATGTCCTTGCCCCAGCTGCTGGACCGGCGGAAGAAGTTTACTCCCAGCCATCCACATGCCCAGCAGTTGAATGCTAGCTTGGCTAAATTGCTAGCACTTCAACTGCTGCCTTTTCAGTTGGTAGACTCGGCCCCCTTCCGTGAGTTTGTACAATGTGCGGTTCCTCAGTGGCAGGTCCCCAAACGCCACTTTTTCTCACGGAAGGCGATTCTGGCTCTCTACCGGCATGTGGAAGGCAATGTCCTTGCCTCGCTGGACAGGGCGGTCAGCGGTAAGGTGCATATTACCGCTGACTCATGGTCCAGCAGGCATGGACAGGGACGTTACCTGTCTTTCACGGCCCATTGGGTCACTCTTCTGGCAGCTGGGAAGGATGCAGGACAAGGTGCAGTAGTGTTGGAGGTTGTTCCGCCACCACGCCTCCAAAATGCTACTATTGGTTGTGACACACCTCTCTCCTCCACCCCCTCCTCTTCTTCTTCCTCCATGGCCTCTTCCAGTGCTCTGTCCTCAGAACCAGCGGTGCTCCGTAGGCGTTGCAGGGGCTACGCAAGTACGCAGGCAAAACGATGCCATGCTGTGCTTGTGCTGGTTTGTTTGGGGGACAGGAGCCACAGTGGGGCGGATGTTTTGTCAGCTCTGCAGGGGCAGGCCGAGAGGTGGTTGACGCCACGCCAGCTTAAGCCAGGAATGGTGGTTTGCGACAATGGCACCAACCTCCTCTCCGCCCTCCGACAGGGACAACTGACCCATGTGCCCTGTGTAGCTCACGTCCTTAACCTGGTGGTGCAGTGGTTCTTGGGCAGGTACCCCGGCTTACAGGATGTCCTGAAGCAGGCCAGGAAAGTCTGTGTGCATTTTCGCCGATCATTTAATGCCTGTGCTCGGCTGGCTGAGCTCCAAAAGGAGTTGAACCTGCCCAAGAACCGCCTTATATGTGACATGCCCACCAGATGGAACTCAACATTGGCCATGCTGCAGCGGCTGCACACGCAGCAGAGGGCCATCAATGAGTACCTGTGCGACTACAGCACCAGGAAAGGGTCAGGGGAGCTTGGTTTTTTCTCACCACGCCAGTGGGGCATGATCAGGGATGCATGCACTGTCCTGTCACCGTTTGAGGAGGCCACAAGGATGGTGAGCAGTGACAGTGCATGCATCAGTGACACTGTACCTCTTGTCCACCTCTTGGAGCATACGCTGCGTGGAATAATGGACAGGGCACTTGAGGCAGAACAGAGGCAGGAAGAGGAGGACTTCCTTGCCTCTCAAGGCCCCCTTTATCCAGACAGTGTTCCTGCTGTGCCACCCATCACACAGGAAGAGGATGAGGAGGAGGAAGAGGAGG
Source organism: Lithobates pipiens (assembly GCF_037356315.1). Lineage (NCBI taxonomy): Eukaryota > Metazoa > Chordata > Amphibia > Anura > Ranidae > Lithobates > Lithobates pipiens. Next base: position 275,237,647 of record NW_027507790.1, on the reverse strand, counting down.
AGGAGGATGATTGTGTCAGCATGGAGGTGGAGGCTGGCACTCAGCATCAGCAGCAGCAGCAGCAGCAGTCTTGTAGGGATGATTTACAGTCCCAAGAAACACGTGGACTTGTACGTGGCTGGGAGGAGGTAGCTGCGGATCATGTTGTCCTTAGTGACCCAGAGGACTCCGGACCGAATGCCTCAGCTAACCTACGCTGCATGTGCAATGCGTTCCCAGAGACTGGGAGGTTACAAACTCCTGGTCCTGGACAACGTGTTGCTGAGGCATCGGTCAGAAGGAGCGGTGGAGAAGGTGGCCGTCTGACTGATGCTTTCAGACAATTTTTTAGTCCGCAGCCCCAAGGTATGATTGGTTCCAGCACCCATCGCCAGCGTCTGATTTACATGGTGCAGGAATACCTAGGGGCAAGTTCAGACTTGGACACCTTTCCCACCGAAAATCCTCTGGCTTACTGGGTCTTGAGGATGGATCACTGGCCAGAGCTTGCACAGTATGCAATTGAGCTACTGGCCTGTCCTGCATCCAGCGTTCTTTCGGAACGCACCTTCAGTGCTGCTGGTGGCTTTGTTACCGATCACAGGGTGCGCCTGTCCACCAAATCAGTTGATCGACTGACCTTCATCAAGATGAATCAGTCTTGGATCACCCACAGCTACCAAGCACCTGAAGCTGATGTAACCGAATAATTTTTTTTGAAATACCACATCCCTTCAAGACTGCCTATGCTGATGCTGAGTGACTGTCCTGTTATGTTGATTGCCTATCCTCTTCCTCCTCCGCTGATATGTTGGAAGAACATTTTTGGTTCTGGGTGATGCCAGCAGCCCAATTTTTCTGCCCCTGTTTAACAGGGGCGTTTAATTACAATTTTTGATGCAATGCTTTGCAGCAGGGCTAATTCCTGCAATAAAACTAGAGTATATGGCAGAGGTTGCAGTGTGGTGGCACCAGCACCAGTGCCTAAGGCCCAATTTTTCTGCCCCTGTTTAACAGGGGCGTTTAATGACAATTTTTGATGCAATGCTTTGCAGCAGGGCTAATTCCTGCAATAAAACTAGAGTATATGGCAGAGGTTGCAGTGTGGTGGCACCAGCACCAGTGCCTAAGGCCCAATTTTTCTGCCCCTGTTTAACAGGGGCGTTTAATTACAATTTTTGATGCAATGCTTTGCAGCAGGGCTAATTCCTGCAATAAAACTAGAGTATATGGCAGAGGTTGCAGTGTGGTGGCACCAGCACCAGTGCCTAAGGCCCAATTTTTCTGCCCCTGTTTAACAGGGACATGTATTTACAATTCTTGATATAATATTTCACAGGAGGGCCCCTTCCTGTGCCCACCCAGAGTAACGGTGAGGACTTATAGTGTTGTGGCACCAGCACCACAACCACCAAAGGTCAATTTTTCTACCACTGTTCAACAATGGCATGTAATTACAATTCTTGATATAATCGTTCACAGCAGGGCACTCCAGCGCCCACCAAGAGTCACTTTGAGGGCTTACAATGTTGTGGCAAAACCAACACCTTGTTCCGCCATTTCTGCAGAGCATATAGGGCAGGCCCCTACTTTCAAACATCCAATTTACAAACATCTCCTACTTGCAAACGCAAGGAGACAGCAGCAAGTGAGATGAAAAAAGATGGACGACAAAACAAATTATACAGGGGTGATAACCCTTCCCTATGTTTTCCAAAAAGCTTAAAAATAGTTTTTTTGACTGGAGCTACACTTTAAAAATGTACCAGTTGAAAATTACAAACAGATTCAACTTAACACAACAAACCTACACAGTCCCTGTCTTGTTTGCACCGCCTGTATACTGCTGTTCTGAGTATATAGGGCCTGGGGGCCACACGCATTTCCTTTTTTTAATATGGGTACAGGGTTCCCCTTAATATGCGTACAAGACCCAAATAGGCTGGTAATGGGCAGGGAGGGCTACCCATGCCATTTTTCTGAATGATTTTCAACCATATTGCAGGAACCAGATATAACATTAAAACCGCAAGCAGTTTTAAATGGTGTTATTTCCGTTTAATGTCATTTTGTGCAGGGACTGTTCTAAACACTTTTTTTTTTCACTTTAATCGTCAGTAAAATCAGTGCTCCCGCCAAAACGGCCATTTTTAAAAACATTTTAGGCATTGACCCATGTCCCCTGGGGCAGGAGCCAGGTCCCCAAACCCTTTTTAGGACAGTATCTTGCATATTAGCCGTTAAATTTAGCACTTTCCATTTCGAACGTTCGAGTCCCATAGACTTCAATGGGGTTCTAACGTTCGTAACGAACGTGGGGTCCGTTCAAAAGTTCTGGTGCGAACCGAACCGGGGGGTGTTCGGCTCATCCCTAGTCCAACTACCTATTTCAAGCAGCAGGACATTCCTCTATGTGAAGGGTGTGAATGACGCTCACATAGAGGAATGTCCTGCTGCTTGAAATAGATGGTTGGACTTCATCTTCCAATGCAAGTCATACATATGCTAATTTAACCTCATATGCAGACACAAGTGGACTTGAGACACCCAGGCATCTACCATGCTTCCCGTTTTAAGGAAAAAAAAAAAAAAAAAAACACCTTTTGGGTAATTCGTAAAACGCATCTGGAAGGAATATGCAGGACAGTATGCACTTGCATGATACGTTATTTACATTTAAATCAGCTTGCAGACATATCCACGCTCTAAAGTGATACGTATCTTCGGTTGACCTTCGAGTATACATCCCATTAGATCATTGTATCAATATATCATCAAGTTTTTTCACCCCTGATGAAAGTTCTGTGATACCAGCAACTGGAAACGTGTCAGTGTGGGTGATATAAGAAGAGTATTTTAATCATTTATCATATTTCTGTGATTTGTTTCATTTATGTAACTGTCCATCTGTTAATACACCATTGGGACATGTTTTAGTTTGTATGCCCCTCTGGTGGTACTATGTATATTTTTTGTAACTATTAATAAAATTTTGTATACATTGTGAACCTTTGTTTGGTGTTGGTGGTCATTTAAATCCCACCCATTCAGGGGGAATTTTTCTTCATTGAACAATGTGTGTGGTAGCAACATGGGGGACTTGAGATTGTGTGCATTGGAGAAGGATATAATGGGGAGACTAATATGTGTATGCTGGAGGTGGATACTCACTGTTTGCTCATTTAAATTCAACACTGGAGCCTTATTCCCTGTACACACAGTCGGACATTCCGACCACAAAATCCGTCTGATTAGGTAGGCGGGGCTCGCGAAGGAGACGTCGCTGGCCCCGCCGCCTGGTATGGACTTAAAGGGGAACCCCAACGCCGAAAAAAATCGGTGTGGGGGTCCCCCCCCAAGTCCACAACAGACCCTTGTCTGAGCACGCTACCCGGCCGGCCAGGAAAGGGGGGGCGAGCGAGCGCCCCCCCCCCCTCCTGAGCCGTACCAGGCCGCGTGGCCACAACATGGGGGGTGCCTTGGGGAAGGGGGCCCCCCCACCCCAAAGCACCTTGTCCCCATGTTGATGAGGACAAGGGCCTCTTCCCGACAACCCTGGCCGTTGGTTGTCGGGGTCTGCGGACGGGGGGCTTATCGAAATCCGGGAGCCCCCTTTAATAAGGGGGAAGAAAGCCGGACTCCTCCGCTAGCAAAAGAGCTACAAGAAGATAGTGGAGGAGTCCGGCGAGAAGACCCCCGAAGACGGAAGACCCCCGGAGCTGTGCAATAAAATATTTTATCTCGTGTGTTGTGTTTTTTTTGCACTTTATTTTACAGGTATTTCTACAGGTACATTGTACCCCATACTTATTCACATAGGGTGGGGGCCGGTATCCGGGGGCCCCCTTATTAAAGGGGGCTCCCGGATTCCGATAAGCCCCCCGCCCGCAGACCCCGACAACCAACGGCCAGGGTTGTCGGGAAGAGGCCCTTGTCCTCATCAACATGGGGACAAGGTGCTTTGGGGTGAGGGGGGGGCGCGCGGCCCCCCTTCCCCAAGGCACCCCCCCATGTTGAGGGCACGCGGCCTGGTACGGCTCAGGAGGGGGGGGGCGCTCGCTCGCCCCCTTTCCTGGTCGGCCGGGTAGCGTGCTCGGACAAGGGTCTGTTGTGCACTTGGGGGGGACCCCCACGCCGATTTTTTTCGGCGTTGGGGTTCCCTTTTAAGTCCATACCAGACGGCGGGGCCAGCGACGTTTCCTTCGCGGGCCCCGCCTACCTGGATACCCGCTCAAAATGAGCAGACTTTTCTCCGGGCAGGAAAAGTCTGCTCATTTCAAAAGTACGGCGGACTGGCATACACACGGCTGGATTGTCCGCCGAAATGCGAGTACGACGGACAGAATTTCGAAAAAAACGAAATTCTTAGTACGCCGGACTGCATGCTGAAAAAGTCCGCTGAAGCCCACACACGAGCGGACTGTCCGCTGAAATGTGTTTTGGCGGACTAAGTACGCCATACAGTCCGCTCGTGTGTACGCGGCATAACTGAAAAAGTCTGATCGGATTTTGTTGTCGGAAAATTTTAGATCCAGCTCTCAAACTTTTTCCATCGGAATTTCCGACAGAAAAAGTCCGATAGAGCCCACACATGATCAGATTTTCCGACAACATAATCTGATCAGACCTTTTCCGTCAGAATTTCTGACTGTGTGGACAAGGCAATAAAGTGAAATTAGAACACATTATATTATAGAGGAGGACAGGATGTAGAATATACAGTGGTGTGAAAAAGTGTTTGCCCCCTTCCTCATTTCCTGTTCCTTTGCATGTTTGTCACACTTAAGTGTTTCGAAATATCAAACCAATTTAAACAATAGTCAAGGACAACACAAGTAAACACAAAATGCAATTTGTAAATGAAGGTGTTTATTATTAAAGGTGAAAAAAAATCCAAACCATCATGGCCCTGTGTGAAAAAGTGATTGCCCCCTAAACCTAATAACTGGTTGGGCCACCCTTAGCAGCAACAACTGCAACCAAGCGTTTGCAATAACGTGCAATGAGGCTTTTACAGCGTCCTGGAGGAATTTTGGCCCACTCATCTTTGCAGAATTGTCCTAATTCAGTTACATTAGAGGGTTTTCGAGCATGAACGGCCTTTTTAAGGTCATACCACAACATCTCAATAGGATTCAGGTCAGGACTTTGGCTAGGCCACTCCAAAGTCTTCATTTTGTTTTTCTTCAGCCATTCGGTGGTGGACTTGCTGGTGTGTTTAGGATCATTGTCCTGCTGCAGAACCCAAGTTCGTTTCAGCTTGAGCACACGAACAGATGGTCGGACATTCTCCTTCAGGATCTCTTGGTAGACAGCAGAATTCATAGTTCCTTTTATCACGGCAAGTCTTCCAGGTCCTGAAGCAGCAAAACAGCCCCAGACCATCACACTACCGCCACCATATTTTACTGTTGGTATAATGTTCTTTTTATGAAATGCAGTGTTCCTTCTACGCCAGATATACTTGGACACACACCTTCCAAAGAGTTCCACTTTTGTCTCATCGGTCCACAGAATGTTGTCCCAAAAGTCTTGGGGATCATCAAGTTGTGTTGTGGAGAAATTAAGACGAGCTTTGATGTTCTTTTTGCTCAGCAGTGGTTTTCTCCTTGGAACTCTGCCATGCAGGCCATTTTTGCCCAGTCTTTTCCTGATGGTGGAGGCATGAACGCTGACCTTAACTGAGGCAAGTGAGGCCTGCAGTTCCTTGGACGTTGTTGTGGGGTCTTTTGTGACCTCTTGGATGAGTCGTCGCTGCGCTCTTGGGGTAATTTTGGGCGGCCGGCCACTCCTGGGAAGGTTCACCACTGTTCCATGTCTTCGCCATTTGTGGATAATGGCTCTCACTGTGGTTCGCTGGATTCCCAAAGCTTTGGAAATGGCTTTATAACCCTTTCCAGATTGATAGATCTCAATTACTTTCTTTCTCAATTGTTCCTGAATTTCTTTGGGTCTCGGCATGATGTGTAGCTTTTAAGGATCTTCTGGTGGACCTTACTGTGTCAAGCAGCTCCTATTTAAGTGATGCCTTGATTGTGAACAGGTGTGGCAATAATCAGGCCTGGGTGTGGCTAGAGAAATTGAACTCAGGTGTGGACAACCACAGTTATAGTATGTTTTAACAAGGGGGGCAATCACTTTTTCACACAGGGCCATGATGGTTTGAATTTTTTTTCACCTTTAATAATAAACACCTTCATTTGCAAATTGCATTTTGTGTTTACTTGTGTTGTCATTGACTATTGTTTAAATTGGTTTGATGTTCCGAAACACTTAAGTGTGACAAACATGCAAAGGAACAGTAAATGAGGAAGGGGGCAAACACTTTTTCACACCACTGTAACTGTTCTAAATGTTCTATTTTAGTTGTTTTTTGTTCTGTAGATTTATAAGTACCTCAATAAATTTATATACATACTACAGGACAGTCAGCATCTTAATTTTAATAAATTTTTATTGAGTTTTACAATTTACAAAAAGAAAAACAAACAAAATGTAAAGAGACATAGCTTAATATTGTAGTCACATTCAGTTCACATCAGGTCGTAAAACGTACCATGTTTCTGATTAGTGATGGACGAACTTCCGACGGGACGTTTCGCGAGCGCGGACCGCGAACGCGGCCGATCGTTCGCGAACCGTAACGTTTGCGGCGGGCCCCATTAACTTCAATGGGAGGCGAACTTTGCAAACCTACAGGTCAAATTTGCAGCCACAAAATAATTACTAGCTGTGCAAACATAGTCCCACCACATGGCCAATGACATAACACATGTATAAGGGGAGTCTGGGATCGACAACTACAAGCATTCTTTTTTTATATGTGAAATTGTTGTGACAATTCAGGACTGTGGAGCGCAGGAAGTCAATGGAGGAGAGGGAAGGTCAGGGTAGGCAAAGAAGAGGGTGCAGGAGATGATCACCAGCAGCGTGACATACAGCAATGACACCTGCACCGTGGTAGAGTGATCTGACACCAGCACCGTGATAGAGAGCACTGACATCAGCAGCGTGACATACAGCAATGACACCTGCACCGTGATAGAGTGATCTGCAACCAGCACCGTGATAGAGAGCACTGACATCAGCAGCGTGACATAAAGCACTGACACCAGCACCGTGATATACAGCACTGACACCAGCACCGTGATAGAGAGCACTGACATCAGCAGCGTGACATAAAGCACTCACACCAGCACCGTGATATACTGCACTGACACCAGCACCGTGATATACAGCACTGACCCCTGCACCGTAAGCAGCCCCAGGAGGAAGTCAGCATAGCACAGGGATGGTGGGAGCCCCTCATAATGAGCATAGCACAGGGATGGTGGGAGCCCCTCATAATATGCACAGCAGAGGTACAGTCCCAGGAGGAAGTCAGCACAGCACAGGGATGGTGGGAGCCCCTCATAATAAGCAGCCCCAGGAGGATGTCAGCATAGCACAGGGATGGTGGGAGCACCTCAAAATAAGCAGCCCCAGGAGGAAGTCAGCACAGCACAGGGATGGTGGGAGCCCCTCATAATGAGCATAGCACCGGGATAGTGGGAGCCCCTCATAATATGCACAGCAGAGTTACAGCACCAGGAGGAAGTCAGCACAGCACAGGGATGGTGGGAGCCCCTCATAATGAGCATAGCACAGGGATGGTGGGAGCCCCTCATAATGAGCATAGCACAGGGATGGTGGGAGCCCCTCATAATATGCACAGCAGAGGTACAGCCCCAGGAGGAAGTCAGCACAGCACAGGGATGGTGGGAGCCCCTCATAATAAGCAGCCCCAGGAGGAAGTCAGCACAGCACAGGGATGGTGGGAGCCACTCATAATAAGCAGCCCCAGTAGAAATATGACACCGCTCAACCTCTTCAAACAGGAGGGTACGGGCATTTAGTACGGTGTGCTTTTTTTGAACAAGGAAGTGAGCCAACTGAAGAAAGAAGGTCTGTGTGCTCGATTAAAAAAAATTGTTTATAGACATATACATGGTCTACTGGTCACATGTGTTGAATTCCTCCGAGATCCATGCCTCATTCATTTTTAGAAATGTGAGGTAGTTAACACTGTCGTGAGCTAGGCGAGTACGCTTATCGGTCACAATCCCCCCTGCTGCGCTGAACGTCCTTTTGAACAGGACACTGGAAGAGGGGCAAGCCAACAGTTCAAATGCAAATTGGGCAAGCTCTGGCCAGAGGTCAAGCCTGCCCACCCAGTAGTCCAGGGGTTCATCACTCCTCAGAGCGTCCACATCGGGCGTTAACCCGATGTAGTCGTACACCTGACGGTCTAGGCATTCCCTGATGCTGGATCCGGATGACACCTGTCGATGGGTCGGCTGGAAGAATGACCTCATATCCGAAGTCACCAACACACAGGTTTAAAGCATACTCTTCTTGCTCCTCCTCATCCGCCCCGGCACCATCCTCCTCTGACTCCTCTTCAGACTCCTGTTGTTCACTTGTCTCAGATAGAGTAGCCCCCCCCTGGGAATTCATCCAGCATTGCGACTTCCTCATCTTCCCGCTCCTGCTTCTCCACAGCTTGATCAATGACACGACGCAATGCACGCTCCATAAAGAAGGCGTAAGGTACCATGTCACTGATGGTGCCATGGCTGCGACTGACCAGTTTGGTGATCTCCTCAAATGGCCGCAGAAGTCTGCATGCATCACGCATGAGCAGCCACTGGCGCGGTGAAAAAAAACCCAGATCCCCAGAATCTGTTCTGCCGCAGAGTTCATACAGGTAGACGTTAACTGCACGTTTCTGCTGGAGCAGCCTATCAAGCATATAGAAGGTTGAGTTCCATCGCGTTGGGCAATCGCAAATAAGACGTCTGACCGGCAGATTGTGTCGCCGCTGAATGTCAGCAAGGCGAGCCATGGCTGTGTAAGATCTTCTGAAATGGGCCAAGATTTTCCTTGCCTGCCGCAAGATGTCCTGGACCCCAGGGTATTTGACAAAGAATCTCTGCACGACCAAGTTTAAGACGTGTGCCATGCATGGCACGTGCATAATTTTGCCCTGTTTCAATGCGCTAAGCAGATTGGCACCGTTGTCACACACCACTTTACCAACTGTCAAATTGAGCGGTGTTAGCCACTGATCTGCCTGTGAACGCAAAGCTGAAAGGAGTGCCGGGCCAGTGTGGCTCTTGGCTTCCAGGCACAACAGACGCAGCACGGCATGGCAACGTCTCACCTGGCATGTCGAATAGGTTCTGGGGAGCTTGGGCGGCACAGCGGAAGAGACGCTAGCAGCGGAAAAGGAGGAGTCAGCCGAGGAGGAGAGGGAGGAGGATGGAGGAGAAGAAGAGCCAGGCCTGCATGCAATCCGTGGGTAAAACCAAATCTACACGGGTGTCACGGGTTACATGCTTGACGGCCGTCAGAAGGTTCACCCAGTGGGCAGTAAAAGTGATATACCTTCCCTGCCCGTGTTTGCTAGACCACGTGTCTGTGGTCAGATGTATCTTGGCACCGACACTGTGTGCCAGAGATACATTCACTTGCCGCTGAACATGGCCAATATAGCTCTGGGATGCCCTTCTCTGAGAAATACTTCCTTCCTGGGACCTTCCATTGTGGTGTTCCAATGGCCACAAATTTTCAAAAGGCCTCTGAGTTCACCAGTTTATATGGCAGTAGTTGGCAGGCAATCAGTTCTGACAAGCCAGCCGTCAACCTTTGGGCAAGAGGGTTATCCGGCGTCATCATTTTTTTACGCTCGAACATTAGGCCCACGGAAGCCTGCCTTTTTGAAGAAAAACGTGAGCTTGGCGTGATGGAAGGTGGAGTGGAGGACAATTGTGAGGAGAGAGGAGAAGGAGAAGTAGAAGACGAGGCTGGATGGTGAGAGCCTGGAGTGTGGCTTTGTGTGTTCTGTTGCTCCCACTGGGCTCGGTGATGGCTGCTCATGTGCCTTCATAAGGTGGTCGTCCCTAGGTGAGTGTTGGGCTTACCACGACTAATGTGTTGAATGCAAAGATTGCAGATGGCAACGCTATTGTCAGCAGCGGACACATTAAAAAAAGCCCACACTGCGGAGCCATGTGCCGGCGTCCTGGGAGCGCCAGATGTGACCGTACATGGTCGATGACTCGCTCCTGATACATTAGCAGTTGCTTTGTCCCTCCTGTGCAATGTAAGTTATTCCTGCTTCTCCTGCTTATCTGCTGGTCCATATCTCCCTCTGAACCCCCCTCCTCTTCCTCTCTTGTGGGCACCCACGTGACATCACTAGACACGTCATCATCGACGTCACCTTCCCCACCGCTATAAGTAGAGATCTCGGAGTAGGCAGCAACACCGGGGACCAACCTCCTCCTTGGGCGGATCTGGTTCTTGCTACCTCCTCTTCCTGATCCAATGCCAAGAGTGGCTGCGCATCAGAAATGTCTTGATATGGATCGGAAAATAATTCCTGTGACTCAAGCGGAAGGTATGTGGTGGTGGTGGTGGTGGTGTTGTTGGTGGTAGTGTCTTTGGGGGTGCACATAGCAGAGAGTGAAGAAGAGGGTGCAGATCCAGAGGATGAGGAGGGTGCAGAAGTGTAAGGCTGAGTGAGCCACTCAACCAAGTCTGGTGCGTTCTTTAAAGTAATTGAACGCACCTTCTGCAACTTCTCACTTTGGCTCAAGCCTGTTGCTCCTGCCCTACCCCTACCACCCCTGCGGAAGGGCCTGCCTCTTCCTCTGCCTGTCATTTTTTAAATGACCCTGTGACAAAACTCTCAGTCCCTATACTGATAAAGGACTGCTGCAGAATAGGGCAGAAGTCAGCAGTAGTGCACCTCAACCCTATATATTGTGGACCTATACAAGTCCTTAAGGATTAGCAGACTGTACCTCACTCAACCCTATGTACTGTAGTACCCTATACCTTACCAGTCCTTATAAGGACCTTTGTGGAACTAGTAGGTTGTGAATGATTAGCAGACTGTACCTCAGTCCCTATACTGATAAAGGACTGCTGCAGTATAGGGCAGCAGTCAGCAGTAGTACACCTCAACCCTATATATTGTGGACCTATACCAGTCCTTAAGGAATAGCAGACTGTACCTCACTCAACCCTATGTACTGTAGTACCCTATACCTTACCAGTCCTTATAAGGACCTTTGTGGAACTAGTAGGTTGTGAATGATTAGCAGACTGTACCTCAGTCCCTATACTGATAAAGGACTACTGCAGCAGAAGGGCAGCAGTCAGCAGTAGTGCACCTCAACCCTATATATTGTGGACCTATACCAGTCCTTAAGGAATAGCAGACTGTACCTCACTCAACCCTATGTACTGTAGTACCCTATACCTTACCAGTCCTTATAAGGACCTTTGTGGAACTAGTAGGTTGTGAATGATTAGCAGACTGTACCTCAGTCCCTATACTGATAAAGGACTACTGCAGCAGAAGGGCAGCAGTCAGCAGTAGTGCACTTCAACCCTATATATTGTGGACCTATACCAGTCCTTAAGGAATAGCAGACTGTACCTCACTCAACCCTATGTACTGTAGTACCCTATACCTTACCAGTCCTTATAAGGACCTTTGTGGAACTAGTAGGTTGTGAATGATTAGCAGACTGTACCTCAGTCCCTATACTCATAAAGGACTACTGCAGCAGAAGGGCAGCAGTCAGCAGTAGTGCACTTCAACCCTATATATTGTGGACCTATACCAGTCCTTAAGGAATAGCAGACTGTACCTCACTCAACCCTATGTACTGTAGTACCCTATACCTTACCAGTCCTTATAAGGACCTTTGTGGAACTAGTAGGTTGTGAATGATTAGCAGACTGTACCTCAGTCCCTATACTCATAAAGGACTACTGCAGCAGAAGGGCAGCAGTCAAGTATAATATTCTTTCTATATTTGGAAGAAAGAATATTATACGTGTACAAGCCTATTACCATACCAGTCCTGAAAAGAACCTTTGTGGACCTAATAGTAACAGCTACTGATTAAACTGACTGTCCCTCACTGCCACACACAGCTTCCTGCCTGTCCCTATTTAAACTGACAAAACACAGGCTGCTGGAACAATAACTTGAATAGCACTCAAAACTATATCCTGTACTACTTTACCATACCAATCCTGAAAAGGACTTTTGTGGACCTAATAGTAACAGCTAATGATTAAACTGACTGTCCCTGGTGCACACAGCATCCTGTCCCTCTCGCTACACTGACAAAAGACAGGCTGCTGCAACAATCACTAGCACAGCAGTGCCTCAAACCTATATCCTGAACTACACCTAACACCTATACCATGATACCAGTCCTTAAAAGAACCTTTGTGGACCTAATAGCTAGCGTTTTGGGTCACTGAAGTCTCTCCCTGCTCCACACAGCAACCTCTCCCTATAGTGACAGTAGAAAGAATGTAAAATGGCCGCCGGATCGGGTCTATTTATAAGTTAGGGGGAATGTCCAAGTGTCCATGTGCTGTAATGTCTCAATTGGCTGTCCTGTACCCCATGATGGATGTGTCATCATAGGTCAAAGTTCTTTTACACAGTAAACACGGAAGTCCGCCGGGCGAACGGCGGCAATAGTCCGCCGATCGGGCGGACGGCGAACAGCCGAAATTCGCCGCGAAACGACCGCAGGGGAAAAGCGTTCGGCCATCCCTATTTCTGATTAAACTATGCTTATTAAACTATGCTGCAACAAGGAAAAGAACTGCGTCTTCCAGTATTGGAGAGGCTAATTGTTAGCCCACTCGCAATCTCTCTTTAACGGTTGAGTGGCTGTATGTTAAATATACACACACACACACACATATATATATATATATATATATATATATATATATATATATATATATATATTTTATATGTTTTCTTGTCAATAATGTTCCAGCAACTCATGTAACTTATGGAAGGAATGTACTACCAATAGGGATGAGCCGAACTGGTTCGGTTTGCACCAGAACTTTCGAACGGACCGCATATTCGTGCGAAATTTAGAACCCCATTGAAGTCTATGAGACTCGAACGTTTGAAATAAAAAGTGCTAATTTTAATGGCTAATATGCAAGATATTGTCCTAAAACAGGTTTGGGGACCCGGCTCCTGCCCCAGGGGACATGGGTCAATGCCATTTTTTTTTTTAAAAACTGCTGTTTTTTCTGGAGCACTGATTTTAATGATGATTAAAGTGAAAAAAAGTGAAATATTCCTTTAAATATCATGCCTGGGGGTGTCTATAGTATGCCTGTGAAGTGGCACGTGTTTCCCGTGTTTAGAACAGTCACTGCACAAAATGACATTTAACGGAAAAAAAGTCAATTAAAACTGCTTGCGTTTTTAACGTAATATCTGGTTCTGGCAATATGGATGAAAATCATTGAGAAAAATGGCATGGGTAGCACCCCCTGCCCATTACCAGCCCCTTTGGGTCTTGTATGGATATTAAGGGTAACCCCGTACCCAAATTAAAAAAAGGAAAGGCATGGGGCCCCCAGGCCCTATATACTCAGAACAGCAGTATACAGGCACTGCAAACAAGACAGGGACCATGTAGGTTTGTTGTGTTAAGTAGAATCTGTTTGTAATTTTGAACTGGTACATTTTTAAAGTGTAGCTCCAGTCCAAAAAATCTATTTTTAAGCTTTTTGGAAAACATAAGGAAGGGTTATCACCCCTATATAATTTTTTTTGTCGTCCGTCTTTTTTCATCTCACTTCCTGTTGTCTCCTTCCATTTTCAAGTAGGAGACATTTGTAAATTGGATGTTTGAAAGTAGGGGCCTGCCCTATATGCTCTGCAGAAATGAAGGCCTAAGGTGATGTGAAATATTATATCAAGAATTGTAATTACAATTGGAGTGCAGGAATGAGCCCTGCTGCAAAGCATTGCATCAAAAATTTTAATTACATGCCCGTTAAACAGGAGCTGAAAAATTGGGCCTTAGGCACCGGTGCTGGTGCCATGACACTGCAACCTCTCCCATATACTCTAGTTGGAGTGCAGGAATGAGCCCTGCTGCAAAGCATTGCATCAAAAATTGTAGTACATGCCCCTGTTAAAATTGGGCTGGTGGCATCACCCAGAACCAAAAATGTTCTTCCAAGATATCAGCAGGATCATTGAGGATAAAGAGGATAGTTAGTCAACATAACAGGACAGTCACTCAGCATCAGCATAGGCAGTCTTGAAGGGATGTGATATTTAAAAAAAAAATATTCGGTTACATCAGCTTCAGGTGCTTGGTAGCTGGTGGTGATCCAAGACTGATTCATCTTTATGAAGGTCAGTCGTTCAACCAAGTCGGTGGACAGGTGCACCCTGTGATCGGTTACAAAGCCACAAGCAGCATTGAAGGTGCCTTCTGAAAGAACACTGGATGCAGGACAGGCCAGTAGCTCAATTGCATACTGTGCAAGCTCTGGCCAGTGATCCATCCTCAAGACCCAGTAAGCCAGAGGATTTTCGGTGGGAAAGGTGTCCAAGTCTGACCTTGTCCATAGGAATTCCTGCACCATGTAAATCAGACGCTGGCGATGGTTGCTGGAACCGATCATACCTCGGGGCAGCGGACTAAAAAATTGTCTGAATGCACCGCTCCTTCTGTGACTGACTGAAGCCTCAGCAAAAACATTGTCCAGGACCAGGGGTTTGTAACCTCCCAGTCTCTGGGAACGTGTTGCACAGACCTTTCTGCAAGGCCTCCGGAAGATGTCTCATCCTCTGCTCCCTCTGTGACGGCAAGATAAGGTCCGCAACCTTAGCCTTGTACCATGGATCAAGGAGAGTGGCCAGCCGGTAATGGTCCCTCTCCTTGATCCGAAGAATACGAGTATCTTTCTGCAGGCTTTGCAGGATCAGGGAGGCCATGCAGTGTAGGTTAGCTGAGGCATTCGGTCCGGAGTCCTCTGGGTCACTAAGGAAAACATCATCCGCAGCCACCTCCTCCCAGCCACGTACAAGTCCACATGTTTCTTGGGACTGTAAATCATCCCTAAAAGACTGCTGATGCTGATGCGGAGTGCCAGGCTCCACCTCCATGCTGACACAAGCCTCCTCCTCCTCCTCTTCCTGTGTGATGGGTGGGACAGCAGGAACACTCTCTGGATAAAGGGGGCCTTGAGAGGCAAGGAAGTCCTCCTCTTCCTGCCTCTGTTCTGCCTCAAGTGCCTTGTCCATTATTCCACGCAGCGTGTGCTCCAACAGGTGGACAAGAGGTAAACTGGACTTGAAAGCATTGATCTTATAATATGAGACGCAATTGAATACTTCTAATACCTCATGTACTGCTATCAGGGATTGAGCCGGATTTGAAAGCGATAATATGACATCATCTGCAAACAATGTGATAGCATGCTTTTCTTTGCCCATACTGATTCCATCAATCTTCCGCCAGAGGCTCCATCATGAGGGCGAAGATCAGGGGCGACAAAGGGTACCCCTGTCTTGTCCCATTTGTAATGAAAAACTGTTCGGAGAACAAGCCCTCCGCATACACATGTGCCGAGGGCTATAAATAAAGAGCTGTTATGGCGGACAGAATTTGACTGATGAAACCGAATTTCGATAGAACTTTGGAGAGATAACCCCAATGTATTCTATCAAATTCTTTCTCAGCATCCAGTGACAGGAGAACCGAGGGTCATCCGTCACCGGATGCCAAGTGTATTAAGTTCAGTATCCTCCTTGTTGCATCCGTAGCCTACCTCCCTGCTACAAACCCCACCTGGTCAGGTTTTACCAGTGACGGTAGTAGTCGTGCTATTCTATTCACCAGAAGTTTGGCGTACACTTTGAGATCCACATCCAAAAGTGAAATTGGTCTGAAGTTTTGTACTTTATCCGGCTCCTTCCCTGGTTTGGACAGGGTAATAACTGTTGCTTGCAACATTTCTGATGGGAATGCGGCAGAGGAGGTAGCAGCCTGGAACACTCTGTATTATTGGGGATAGGATGTTTGTGAATTTTTGATAATACTCTGAGGAGTACCCATCAGGGCCAGGCAAACCAGCTATAGTCTTTTGTATTTCTGATATTGAGAATGGGGCATTTAACATGTCCCGATCTACTGGTTGTATAGAAGGTAGCAAGATGTCATTGAGAAATTGATCTATAATTTCTAGTGTCGGTTGGGATATTGTTTTGTAATTTTTCAAGTTATATAAGCTTTCGTAGTAACTACTGAAAGCATCCGCTATTTCCTTGGGGTTTGTAATTTTCAAACCATATTTTGGATGATATAAATATGGGATCCTTTGTTTATGTATTTGATCTTTAGCCTGATTTGCCAGGGATTTCCCTGCCTTGTTACCATGTGTATAGAAATTTGCCTTTAATTTATAAATGTTGCAGAAGTGTTGGGCCATTAGTAAGGCACGAAGATTGTTTTGTGCTTCAGCTAATTTGTTGCTTGTGGTTGAGGGTGACTTTTTGTTCAGTGATTTTAAACTAGTGATATCTTTTAGAATATCGTCCATGTGCTGCCTCCTCCTCCTCCACACTGCACTTTGTTTAATGAGAACATAAATGCCTTATGGGCATTCCACAATGTAAATGGATTTACATCTTTGGAGTCATTATTTTTTAAGTATTCTTGTAATGAGTTTACAATGTCCTTTGCTATAACCGGATCAGAGAATAGTTGTGTATCATTTTTCCACCTATTTGCTTGAGTCGAAAAACTGTGGCTCCCCACAGTTATGAACACTGGAGCGTGGTCTGTCCATGTAATGTTACCTATCTCCGATTTTGAGTTTTTTTGTAGCAGAAATTTGTCCAGTAAGAACATGTCTATCCTTGAATAAGATAGGTGGACGAGAAGTTTTTTCAATGGAATGTTGACATCTCCATATATCATATAGACAGGCCGATTGAGTAAAATTGACAAGGACTGGTCTACGGGCATTTTTGGTCGAAGCACTGGATATGTCCATTTGTAAGTTAGACACGGCATTCAAGTCGCCACAGAGGATTGTGTGCCCCGAGCTTCACTTTTTCACTTTTTTCCAAAGCTTGTTAGGAAAGCGTATCTGTTTGGTGTTCGGGGCATACACGTTGACTATTGTGTACACCACATTATTCATTTCACAGGTCAGTATGATGAATCTGCCATCTTTGTCACAATAGTTTAATATATGTTTAAATGTTACTGTATTCTTGATTAGGATGGCGACCCCTTGATTTTTAATTGGCGTGTTAGCAAAGTACGTGTGGGGAAATTGGCTATGGGTTAAGTTTGGGTGATTGCTATCCTTGAAATGGGTCTCTTGAATGCAAAAGACATTGCAGGATTGAGTGTGTGCCTCTTTCCATAACATATGTTGTTTTTATGGGCTGTTCGAGCCATTGACATCTAAGGAGGTTATCTTGAATGTCATGGTGGAGACTCCGTGGCCCTTTTATTTAGCTGTATTTGGACAGAAGCCTTATGATTAAATGAGATTTGCCTTACCCTGTCGGTTCGATACTGATAGAGGCGAACTTCAAAAGTAATTGCAGATTCTTACTTCTGTGACGGTGTTCATGAGAATGCTGTTGCTTGGAGGTGCTATGCAGATATTGATATAAACAAACTTCAAACTTATCAGAACTGCAATGAGAGAAAAAGGTTAACAGTTCGAAGAACAAGTAACTAAATAAGAAAGTAAAAGAGATTGCGCCTAGGTAAGCGCTCTTTTAAAAAAAAAAAATTGCAATTTCTTTGAAATCTGAGATCTGCTCATAACCTTCTAATTCTGGGGTACGTAATAACTGTATGGATGCTGGGTGTATTGTCCAGAACAGGTAGTCATGACCATAGTTAATGGGCATTAACTGCAGTAATGCTATCAGGTATTGGGTGATGGGGAATGCTCCCGCTGTGCGTTGGATACCTCTGGTTCTTGGATAAGTATTCTCCATTTTTCCAGTAGCCGTAAGCCCTCCTCTATTGTATTTATGCAGAATTCTTCTTCTCCTTTGGTAATTGTAAGGGTGGCTGGGAAATTCCAAGCTGTGGTTTCTGAGCGGTTTCGTTATTGTCATTAGGTTGCATCTCCTCTGCATAGTGTGCGTAGAGAGATCAGTGAAGAATGACAGCCCTTGCATGCAGTCTGGGAGGCAGTCGGCATGTCTTGTAGCATTCGTTAATTTTTCTTTAACCCTGTAATAATGGATCCTAGCGATTGTATCCCTAGGCAGTTTAGCAGAGATATGTTGCGGTTTTGGAAGTCTGTGTATCCGGTCTATCACCAGCTCCTCCAAAGGCAAATCAGGAAGGGTCTCTTTCATTATATTGGTTAAGTACGCCATTAATTCACCATGCATATAAGCCTTTAAAATTAGCACTTTTGATTTTTCATGTGCGTGTCCCATAGTCTTTAAAGTGGTTGTAAACCCTTACAAACCACTTTGACCTACAGGTAATCCTAGATTAAGGCTTACCTGTAGGTCCAAGAAATATCTCCTAAACCTATATGGTTTAGGAGATATTTGCCCAAAGACAGGAACCACTGTCTACGGCGCATGCACCGTAGACAGAGGCGCGCAGGCGCACTGAGCGTGGCATCGTCAATGACGAAGATGCCGCACGATGCAGCGTGTGTCGGCTCCTGTGCGCATGCGCGGGAGAGACGTTATCGCGGCTTCGCCGAATGACAGCGCCGGAGCTGCGAGACCCCACCGAGAAGATGGATGCGCCGGACTAAAGGGGACAGCGGTGACTTCGCTGGCTCCTGTGTCAGGTAAGTGACACATAGTGGGCTACTATGCGATGCATAGTAGTCCATTATGCTTTGCCTTTGCAGGGAATGAAAGGGGAAGTAAACCCATCAGGGTTTACTTCCTCTTTAACTGTGTTTGCGTGATTTGTACAAATTTTTTGCCTGTTCGCATGTTCTGGTGCAAACCGAATGGGGGGAGGAGGAGGTGTTCGGCCCATCCCTATATATAAAGAAAAAAAAATCATAATTAATAATCTCTATGATTTTAATTCTGACAAGTACTACTTTTTTTAATTAGAACAGTATATGATGAAGAGACCTTGGTCCATCATTTATAAATTGCATTTCTCATTTTTTCATTGACTGAATAAGAACATCCCACTGAAATATTTCCCAACATGTCAACCAGGTCAGTTATCGAGTCACTGACACTCGTCTGAGTGATGGAAAACTGTATCCAACTTTATTCCACATGACACCAGACAATCGGATGCGTTATGCAGCTATTATAAAATTGTTGACGTATTTTGGGTGGAACTGGGTTGGAATAATACAATCAGATGATGGCAGCAGTGATGAGGAGTCCCAAGAACTGAGTAAAATATTGAGCCAACATGGAATCTGCATAGATTATAACATTAAACTGACACCAGATATTGTACATGATACTGAAGGATTGATGAAAATGAGTAAATCAAAAGCTAAAGTTGTCATAGCGTGTGAAACTTTCGCATCACACTTTTATTACTTTTCTCAGCTCATTCCCTCTACTTTAGAAAATATTACATTTATTTTACCGCCTTCATGGAGTAAGCTAAGTAGTAAAAAATTTAAGGACTTAACAGCAATCAACTGCAGCTTCATATTTCTGTGGGCACAAAAAATATACGTACAAGACGGAAATCCTGAATATGGTGTCAGCTTCCCCCGTTGCTTTATTGACCCAATACTGGAAGATATTTGGATTTCTATGTTCTCATGCCTTTCCCCTCACCCACGGAAAAATGACTTTTTAAATTTGTTTTATAACATGTCTGCAAA
Source organism: Lithobates pipiens (assembly GCF_037356315.1). Lineage (NCBI taxonomy): Eukaryota > Metazoa > Chordata > Amphibia > Anura > Ranidae > Lithobates > Lithobates pipiens. The sequence goes on along the minus strand of NW_027507790.1, from coordinate 275,217,961 downwards.
ACCTTGTAGAGGTGTAAAATATTGGAAGCCATTTGATGGTTACACATCTCTGCCTTTCTATGCATACAGGGCTGTAAATGTTCTGGCCAATGCTCTACACTGGATGTACATGAAGAAAAATAAATCTGAACAAAATGGATTCCAGCACAGAGTAAGTTGTATAATAAGTGTTTATATTACTATGATCCTATCCTATATTATATAATAATTACAGTATATGAATGCACAGCTATCTCCAGCCTCCATCAAATTTCCTGGGCAATCAGGTAAACATCAATCCCTCAAAATCTTTGATTTCTCTATACAGGTTTTAAATATAGATAAATAAATGGTTGTTTCTTTTTTTTTTTTAATGGGGGAAAGATTGATGGTATTTTACGAATTTCTTTGTTTAGACTATCTTAAGAGACATATTCAAATAGTTCATATTCCTATTTCACATATTTTATCTGTGTTGTATATATTTATATGCAGTTATATTCTGTAAATTTATATCATTTATACAGTATCTCACAAAAATGAGCACTCCCTTTACATTTTGTAAATATTTTATTTATCTTTTCATGTGACAAAACTGAAGAAATTATACTTTTCTACAATGTAAAGTAGTGAGTGTACAGTTTGTATAACAGTGTAAATTTGCTGTAACCTCACAATAACTCAACACACAGCCATTAATGTCTAAACCACTGGCAACAAAAGTGAGTACACCCCTAAGTGAAAATGTCCAAATTGGGCCTAAACTGTCAATATTTTGTGTGGCCACCATTATTTTCTAGCACTGCCTTAACCTTCTTGGGCATTGAGATCCCCAGAGCTTCACAGGTTGCCACTGGAGTCCTCTTCCACTCCTCCATGATGACATCACGAAGATGGTGGATGTTAGAGACCCTGCACTCCTCCACCTTCCATTTGAGGATGTCCCACAGATGCTCAATAGGGTTTAGGTCTGGAGACCTGCTTGGCCAGTCCATCACCTTTACCCTCAGCTTTTTTAGTAAGGCAGTGGTAGCGTTGGAGGTGGGTTTAAGGATATAATGTTGGAAATCTACCCTGCAGCCCAGTCTCTGATGCTCTGCTTCTGTCTGTATGTCACAGTACATATATGTGTGCCCACTGCACTAATAAAAAACATCTGTTTGTGCTGCCACTTAATAGTCAATAAACATGCAAATGAGATGAAACAAATGTTAATGTAAAAAAAAGAGAAAAATAGTTCCACAGTAGCACACTAAATTAATCTACAAATCTCCTAAATATTAGCATTGTGAAATGATCCGAACACCCCCTGGTTCGGTTCACGACAGAACATGCAAACAGACCAAAAATGAAAGCGAACATGCAAACCCTGTTAAAGTCTATGGGACACGAACATGAATAATCAAAAGTGTGAATTTTAAAGGCTAATACGCAAGTTATTATCCAAAAAAGTGTTTGGGGACCTGGGTCCTGCCCCAGGGGACACGTATCAATGCAAAAAAAGTTTTAAAAATGGCCATTTTTTCGGGAGCAGTGATTTTAATAATGCTTAAATTGAAACAATAAAATTGAAATATTCCTTTAAATGTCGTACCTGGAGGGCTGTCTGTAGTATGCCTGTAAAGTGATGCATTTTCCAGTGTTTAGAACAGTCCCTGCACAAAATGACATTTCTAAAAGAAAAAAAGTCATTTAAAACTGCTTGTGACTGATGTAATGTTGCCCCCCCTCAGCCCATTAATGGCCCTTTGGGTCTGGTATGGACATTAAAGGGAACTGTGCACCCAAATAAAAAAAAAGGCTTGGGGCCCCCAGGCTCTTTATACTCTGAACAGCAGTATACAGGCAGTCCCAAGGTTACAAACAAGATAGGGACTGTAGGTTTGTTGTTAAGTTGAATCTGTTTGTAATAGCTACCTTTTTTAAGTGTAGCTCCAGCTAGGGATGGCCGAACGGTTCGCCCCGGCGGTCGTTTTGCGGCGAATTTCGGCTGTTCGCCCTCCGCCCGATCGGCGGACTATTGCCGCCGTTCGCCCGGCGGACTTCCGTGTTTACTGTGTAAAAGAAATTTGACCTATGATGACACATCCATCATGGGGTACAGGACAGCCAATTGAGACATTACAGCACATGGACACTTGGACATTCCTCCTAACTTATAAAAAGACCCGATCCGGCGGCCATTTTATATTCTTTCGTATGTCACTATAGGGAGAGGTTGCTGTGTGGAGCAGGGAGAGATTGCAGTGACCCAAATCGCTAGCTATTTGGTGCACAAAAGTTCTTTTCAGGACTGGTATAGGTGTTAGGTGTAGTTCAGGATATAGGTTTGAGGCACTGCTGTGCTACTGATTGTTGCAGCAGCCTGTCTCTTGTCAGTGTAGAGAGAGGGACAGGGCGCTGTGTGCTGCAGGGACAGTCATTTTAATCATTAGCTGTTACTATTAGGTCCACAAAAGTGCTATTCAAGTTATTGTTCCAGCAGCCTCTGTTTTGTCAGTTTAAATAGGGACAGGCAGGAAGCTGTGTGAGGCAGTGAGGGACAGTCGGTTTAATCAGTAGCTGTTACTATTAGGTCCACAAAGGTTCTTTTCAGGACTGGTATGGTAATAGGCTTGTACACGTATAATATTCTTTCTTCCAAATATAGAAAGAATTCTATACTTTACTGCTGCCCTCAGCAGCAGTCGGACTTAGCACTACTGCTGAGTCTGACTGCTGCCCTATACTGCAGCAGTCCTTTATCAGTAACGGGACTGAGGTACGGTCTGCTAATCATTCACAACCTACTTGTTCCACAAAGGTCCTTATAAGGACTGGTAAGGTCTAGGGTGCTACAGTACATAGGGTTGAGTGAGGTACAGTCTGCTATTCCTTAAGGACTGGTATAGGTCCACAATACATAGGGTTGAGGTGCACTACTGCTGACTGCTGCCCTATACTGCAGCAGTCCTTTATAAGTATAGGGACTGAGGTACAGTCTGCTAATCATTCACAACCTACTTGTTCCACAAAGGTCCTTATACGGACTGGTAAGGTCTAGGGTGCTACAGTACATAGGGTTGAATGAGGTACAGTCTGCTATTCCTTAAGGACTGGTATAGGTCCACAATACATAGGGTTGAGGTGCACTACTGCTGACTGCTGCCCTATACTGCAGCAGTCCTTTATCAGTATAGGGACTGAGGTACAGTCTGCTAATCATTCACAACCTACTTGTTCCACAAAGGTCCTTATAAGGACTGGTAAGGTCTAGGGTGCTACAGTACATAGGGTTGAGTGAGGTACAGTCTGCTATTCCTTAAGGACTGGTATAGGTCCACAATACATAGGGTTAAGGTGCACTACTGCTGAGTCTGACTGCTGCCCTATACTGCAGAAGTCCTTTATAAGTATAGGGACAGAGGTACAGTCTGCTAATCATTCACAACCTACTTGTTCCACAAAGGTCCTAATAAGGACTGGTAAGGTCTAGGGTGCTACAGTACATAGGGTTGAGTGAGGTACAGTCTGCTATTCCTTAAGGACTGGTATAGGTCCACAATACATAGGGTTGAGGTGCACTACTGCTGACTGCTGCCCTATACTGCAGCAGTCCTTTATCAGTATATGGACTGAGGTACAGTCTGATAATCATTCACAACCTACTTGTTCCACAAAGGTCCTTATAAGGACTGGTAAGGTCTAGGGTGCTACAGTACATAGGGTTGAGTGAGGTACAGTCTGCTATTCCTTAAGGACTGGTATAGGTCCACAATACATAGGGTTGAGGTGCACTACTGCTGAGTCTGACTGCTGCCCTATACTGCAGCAGTCCTTTATAAGTATAGGGACAGAGGTACAGTCTGCTAATCATTCACAACCTACTTGTTCCACAAAGGTCCTTATAAGGACTGGTAAGGTCTAGGGTGCTACAGTACATAGGGTTGAGTGAGGTACAGTCTGCTATTCCTTAAGGACTGGTATAGGTCCACAATACATAGGGTTGAGGTGCACTACTGCTGACTGCTGCCCTATACTGCAGCAGTCCTTTATCAGTATAGGGACTGAGGTACAGTCTGCTAATCATTCACAACCTACTTGTTCCACAAAGGTCCTTATACGGACTGGTAAGGTCTAGGGTGCTACAGTACATAGGGTTGAATGAGGTACAGTCTGCTATTCCTTAAGGACTGGTATAGGTCCACAATACATAGGGTTGAGGTGCACTACTGCTGACTGCTGCCCTATACTGCAGCAGTCCTTTATCAGTATAGGGACTGAGGTACAGTCTGCTAATCATTCACAACCTACTTGTTCCACAAAGGTCCTTATAAGGACTGGTAAGGTCTAGGGTGCTACAGTACATAGGGTTGAGTGAGGTACAATCTGCTATTCCTTAAGGACTGGTATAGGTCCACAATACATAGGGTTGAGGTGCACTACTGCTGACTGCTGCCCTACTGCTGCAGTAGTCCTTTATCAGTATAGGGACTGAGAGTTTTGTCACAGGGTCATTTAAAAAATGACAGGCAGAGGAAGAGGCAGGCCCTTCCGCAGGGGTGGTAGGGGTAGGGCAGGAGCAACAGGCTTGAGCCAAAGTGGGAAGTTGCAAAAGGTGCGTTCAATTACTTTAAAGGACGCACCAGACTTGGTTGAGTGGCTCACTCAGCCTTACTCTTCTGCACCCTCCTCATCCTCTGGATCTGCACCCTCTTCTTCACTCTCTGCTATGTGCACCCCCAAAGACACTACCACCAACAACACCACCACCACCACATACCTTCCGCTTGAGTCACAGGAATTATTTTCCGATCCATATCAAGACATTTCTGATGCGCAGCCACTCTGGGTATTGGACCAGGAAGAGGAGGTAGCAACAACCGCCACTCAGCAGTCTGACGACAGTACCCAGATCAGCCCAAGGAGGAGGTTGGTCCCCGGTGTTGCTGCCTACTCCGAGATCTCTACTTATAGCGGTGGGGAAGGTGACGTCGATGATGGCGTGTCTAGTGATGTCACGTGGGTGCCCACAAGAGAGGAAGAGGAGGGGAGTTCAGAGGGAGATATGGACCAGCAGATAAGGAGGAGAAGCAGGAATAACTTACATTGCACAGGAGGGACAAAGCAGACTGCAAATGTATCAGGAGCGAGTCATCGACCATGTACGGTCACATCTGGCGCTCCCAGGACACCGGCACATGGCTCCGCAGTGTGGGCTTTTTTAACGTGTCCGCTGCTGACAATAGCGTTGCCATCTGCAATCTTTGCAGTCAACGCATTAGTCGCGGTAAGCCCAACACTCACCTAGGGACGACCGCCTTAAAAAGGCACATGAGCAGCCATCACCGAGCCCAGTGGGAGCAACGGAACACACAAAGCCACACTCCAGGCTCTCACCATCCAGCCTCGTCTTCTACTTCTCCTTCTCCTCTCTCCTCACAATTGTCCTCCACTCCACCTTCCATCACGCCAAGCTCACGTTTTTCTGCAAAAAGGCAGGCTTCCGTGGGCCTAATGTTCGAGCGTAAAAAAAAATGATGACGCCGGATAACCCTCTTGCCCAACGGTTTATGGCTGGCTTGTCAGAACTGATAGCCCTCCAACTACTGCCATATAAACTGGTGGACTCGGAGACCTTTCGAAAATTTGTGGCCATTGGAACACCACAATGGAAGGTCCCAGGAAGCAAGTATTTCTCAGAGAAGGGCATCCCGGAGCTATATGGCCATGTTCAGTGGCAAGTGAATGTATCTCTGGCACACAGTGTCGGTGCCAAGATACATCTGACCACAGACACGTGGTCTAGCAAACACGGGCAGGGAAGGTATATCACTTTTACTGTCCACTGGGTGAACCTTCTGATGGCCATCAAGCATGTAACTCGTGGCACCCGTGTATATTTGGTTTTACCGCCACGGATTGCATGCAGGCCTGGCTCTTCTTCTCCTCCTCCTCCTACTCCATCCTCCTCCCTCTCCTCCTCGGCTGACTCCTCCTTTTCCGCTGCTAGCGTCTCTTCCGCTGCGCCGCCCAAGCTCCCCAGAACCTATTCGACATGCCAGGTGAGACGTTGCCATGCCGTGCTGTGTCTGTTGTGCCTGGAAGCCAAGAGCCACACTGGCCCGGCACTCCTTTCAGCTTTGCGTTCACAGGCAGATCAGTGGCTAACACCGCTCAATTTGACAGTTGGTAAAATGGTGTGTGACAACGGTGCCAATCTGCTTAGCGCATTAAAACAGGGCAAAATTACGCACGTGCCATGCATGGCACACGTCTTAAACTTGGTCGTGCAGCGATTCGTTGTCAAAAACCCTGGGGTCCAGGACATCTTGCGGCAGGCAAGGAAAATCTCGGCCCATTTCAGAAGATCTTACACGGCCATGGCTCGCCTTGCTGACATTCAGCGGCGACACAATCTGCCGGTCAGACGTCTTATTTGCGATTGCCCGACGCGATGGAACTCAACCTTCTATATGCTTGATAGACTGCTCCAGCAAAAACATGCAGTTAACGTCTTCCTGTATGAACTCTGCGGCAGAACAGGTTCTTGGGAGCTGGGGTTTTTATCACCGCGCCAGTGGCTGCTCATGCGCGACGCATGCAGACTTCTGCGGCCATTTGAGGAGATCACCAAACTGGTCAGTCGCAGCCATGGCGCCATCAGTGACATGGTACCTTATGCCTTCTTTATGGAGCGTGCATTGCGTCGTGTCATTGATCAAACTGTGGAGGAGCAGGAGCGGGAAGATGAGGAAGTCGCAATGCTGGATGAATTCCCAGGGGGGGCTACTCTATCTGAGACAAGTGAACAACTGGAGTCTGAAGAGGAGTCAGAGGAGGATGGTGCCAGGGCGGATGAGGAGGAGCAAGAAGAGCATGCTTTAAACCTTTCTGGGATCCCTGTTGTTGTGCGTGGATGGGGAGAGGAGAATGAAGAGGACGACATTATCCTGGATGATGAGCAGGAGCCAGGCCACCACACCGCTTCCAGTTTAGTGCAAATGGGGGCCTTCATGCTCCAGTGTTTTAATAGGGACCCCCGTATAAAAAGCATAAGGGTCAAGGACCAGTATTGGGTGGCAACGTACTTAGACCCCCGGTACAAATACAAAATGGTAGAAATGTTACCGCCGTCACAGAGGGCTGTCAGAATGGAGCACTTCCAGGCCTTGCTTCGAGAAATGCTGCATTCTGCTTTTGCGTGCGCTGACAGAGGAGCAATTCCCACTCCCAGAGAAGGAGTTGCGGGTACCAATCCAACAGCGCCTGCAAGAAGAGGCCGGTTTGAAGATGTGTTGGTGACTTCGGATATGAGGTCATTCTTTCAGCCGACCCATCGACAGGTGTCATCCGGATCCAGCATCAGGGAACGCCTAGACCGTCAGGTGTCCGACTACATCGGGTTAACGGCCGATGTGGACGCTCTGAGGAGTGATGAACCCCTGGACTACTGGGTGGGCAGGCTTGACCTCTGGCCAGAGCTTGCCCAATTTGCAATCGAACTGTTGGCTTGCCCCTCGTCCAGTGTCCTGTCTGAATGTACGTTCAGCGCAGCAGTGGGGATCGTGACCGATAAGCGTACTCGCCTAGCTCACGACAGTGTTAACTACCTCACATTTCTAAAAATGAATGAGGCATGGATCTCAGAGGAATTCAACACATATGACCAGTAGACCATGTATATGTCTAGAAACAATTTTTTTAATCGAGCACACAGACCTTCTTTCTTCATTTGGCTCACTTCCTTGTCCAAAAAAAGCACACCGTACTATATGCCCGTACCCTCCTGTTTGAAGAGGTTGAGTGGTGTCATATTTCTACTGGGGCTGCTTATTATGAGGGGCTCCCACCTTCCCTGTGCTGTGCTGACTTCCTCCTGGGGCTGCTTATTATGAGGGGCTCCCACCATCCCTGTGCTATGCTGACATCCTCCTGGGGCTGCTTATTATGAGGGGCTCCCACCATCCCTGTGCTGTGCTGACTTCCTCCTGGGGCTGTACCTCTGCTGTGCATATTATGAGGGGCTCCCACCATCCCTGTGCTATGCTCATTATGAGGGGCTCCCACCATCCCTGTGCTATGCTCATTATGAAGGGCTCCCACCATCCCTGTGCTATGCTGACTTCCTCCTGGGGCTGCTTACGGTGCAGGTGTCAGTGCTCTCTATCACGGTGCTGGTGTCAGATCACTCTATCACGGTGCAGGTGTCATTGCTGTATGTCACGCTGCTGATGTCAGTGCTCTCTATCACTGTGCTGCTGTCAGTGCTGTATATGACGGTGCTGGTGTCAGTGCTTTATGTCACGCTGCTGATGTCAGTGCTCTCTATCACGGTGCTGGTGTCAGATCACTCTATCACGGTGCAAGTGTCATTGCTGTATGTCACGCTGCTGATGTCAGTGCTCTCTATCACGGTGCTGGTGTCAGATCACTCTATCACGGTGCAGGTGTCATTGCTGTATGTCACGCTGATGATGTCAGTGCTGTATATCACGGTGCTGGTGTCAGTGCTGTATATCACGGTGCTGGTGTCAGTGCTGTATATCACGGTGCTGATGTCAGTGCTCTCTATCACCTTGCTGCTGTCAGTGCTGTATATGACGGTGCTGGTGTCAGTGCTTTATGTCACGCTGCTGATGTCAGTGCTCTCTATCACGGTGCTGGTGTCAGATCACTCTATCACGGTGCAGGTGTCATTGCTGTATGTCACGCTGCTGATGTCAGTGCTCTCTATCACGGTGCTGGTGTCAGATCACTCTATCACGGTGCAGGTGACATTGCTGTATGTCAAGCTGCTGGTGATCTTCACCTCACTTTCTGTCCCAATGCCAAATGGATTTTTAAAATTTGGGGTTATTAGGGAAAGAAGAATTGGTGATAAAGCATCAGTGGAGACACCTTTTTCCGATATTAACTCTTACAGGAGAGAATTTCCCTTCCTAGGGGTAGATTTCCTCACTTCTTGTTGTCTCCCTCCGTTTGTAAGTAGGAGTCATTTGTAAGTCGGATGTTTGAAAATATATATATATATATATATATATATATATATATACACACTATACAGCCTGCCCTATACACTCTGAGTAAAATTGGGCCTTAGGTGTTGGTGGTACCAGAAGACTGTAAGCCCTCACAGTTACTCTTGGTGGGTGCTGGAATGGGCCCTGCCAAGTATTGTAATTACACGCCCCTGTTAAACAGGGGCAGAAAAATTAGGTCTTAGGCAGTGGTGGTGTTGGTGGTGATGGCACAACACTGTAGCCCCTCACAGATATTCATGTTGGGCACAGCAATGGGTCCTGCTGTGAAATATTAGATCAAAAATTGTAATTACACACCCCTGTTAAACAGGGGCGGAAAAATTGGGCCTTAGGCAGTGCTGCTGGTGGTGGCACAACACTGTAACCCCTCACAGATTCTGTTGTGGAGCGCAGGAACAAGCCCTGCTGTGAAATATTAGAGCAAATATTGTAATTACAAGCCCCTGTTAAACAGGAACAGAAAAATTGAGCCTTAGGTGGTGGTGGTGGTGGTGATGGTGGTGGCACAACACTTTAAAGCCTTACAGATACTCTTGTTGAGCACAGGAATGGGCCCTTCTGTGAAATATTAGAGAAAATATTGTAATTACATTAGACATGTGCATTCGTTTTCGTCCAAATGCATTTTTGTCCGAATTTCGGGTATTTTCGTTATCATTTTAACAAACGATAACGTGCAGAATCTGGAAATCGAAAGATCCAACATAAACAAATGCTTTTCATTGCGACAGCAGTTCAATATAGATAGTAGATTCGACATGATGCTAACAATAGCGATCTGTGTCCATTGAACCTGTGGTCGACTGTACCTAACCTTAGCTCTATTAGTTCAAGATTATTCTACATAGAGAGAAAAGATTCAACATAGAGTGAAAAGATTTGACATTATAGAGACAATAGCAAAAAAGGTCGAATGTGCCTAACCTATCTCTATTAGTCCAAGATTATTCAACATAGAGAGAAAAGATTTGACATGAAGATTCGACGAAGCAGTCATTGTGAGCGGACATTTATGGTCAAATGCTCCGCCCTCAGGCTATAGAAGAATTTTAATGTTGGTTGACTAGTAATAATAATTAAAGTAGATGTAAACCCAATTTTGTATGTCATAATGTAGAGTATAAGATTTCCTATCATTTGAGCCCAGTCTTGCCACAAAGAGTTAATCCAGCTCTGAGCAATTCTCTTTTATTGTTCAGTGAGATAAATCTTGACAGACAGAGAATAACTTTGTCAAATCCTCCCCCTTGCTGTGATTGATAGGTGATTTACATATCTGTGGGGACTTTTCTGGGTTTTGACTGGATGTTAGTGATCATAGCAGAAGTTCAGTGTAAGAAATACACAGGAGAAAATGCATGTTGATAAGGGGAGTGTAGAGGTAGGCGGGGAGTCTACTGACATCACGACTCCACCCACTGAGCCCTGGGAAACAGACTCACCCACAAAATCTGCAGTATTTCGGGTCTCATAGCAGACAGTTGGGAGACTTTTGACAGATAAGTATACATGCAGAAGGGAAGTATATCCTTCTAGATAAACAATATTGCAGTAGTTTAGAAAGGATGAGAGTGGGTTTACATCCACTTTAATAAATATAACTATTACTAGTGTCATACAACATTAGAATTCTACTATAGCTTGTAAGCAGAACATTCGTCCGGAAATGTACGATTGCAGCGCTGTACAGTTTAGGTGCTCCGTCTAATCTTCTTAGAATATTCGACAGACACCATAAACATTCAATGACAGATTCAACCTTAATTATTTCAGATTTTCAGACGAATGCATTTTTTAACGAAACAAAATAAATAAAAAATGAATTTCAGGAGTAACTAAATAAATTTATTTTTTGGACAAAAACGAAATTCCGAAACAAAATATTTCAGTGTGCACATGTCTAAATTACATGTCCCTGTTAAACAGGGGCAGAAAAATTGTGCCTTTGTCACTGGTGGTGTTGCCACAACACTGCAGCCCCTCACAGATACTCTAGTTGAGCGCAAGAATGAGCCATGCTGCAAAATATTACAGCAACAATTGTAATTACACGCCCCTGTTAAACAGGGGAAAAAAAATTGGGCCATAGGCACTGGTGGTGGTGCCCTGAAACAAAAATGTTCTTAGAAGCTATCAACATGAATATTGAGGAAGAATAGGATGCTCACTCAGCATAACAGGATAGTCACTCAGCATTAGGGAGGAGCCGAACACCCCCCGGTTCAGTTCGCACCAGAACCTGCGAACGGACTGAAAATTCACACACATTTTAGAACCCCATTAAAGTCTATGGGACTAGAACGTTTGAAATAAAAAATGCTAATTTTAAAGGCTAATATGCAAGTTATTGTCCTAAAAATGGATTGGGGACCCGTCTCCTGCCCCAGGGGACATGTATCAATGAAAAAAAAAAATGACGCTTAAAGTGAAAAAAAGTGAAATATTCATTTAAATATCATGCCTGGGGGTGTCTATAATATGCCTGTGAAGTGGCACGTTTTTCCCTTGTTTAGACAGTCCCCGGAAAAAAAGTCATTTAAAACTGCTTGCGGTTTTAATGTCATATCTGGTTCCGGCAATATGGATGAAAATCATTGAGAAAAATGGCATGGGTAGCCCCCCCCGCCCATTACCAGCCCCTTTGGGTCTTGTACAGATATTAAGGGGAACCCTGTACCCAAATAAAAAAAAAAGAAAGGCGTGGGGCCCCCATGCCCTATATACTCAGAACAGCAGTATACAAGCGGTGCAAACAAGACAGGGACTGTGTAGGTTTGTTGTGTTAAGTAGAATCTGTTTGTAATTTTGAACTGGTACATTTTTAAAGTGTCGCTCCAGTCCAAAAATCTATTTTTAAGCTTTTTGGAAAACATAGGGAAAGGTTATCACCCCTGTAACATTTTTTTTTCCATCTGTGCACCTCTTCAGAAGATTTCACCTCACTTTCTGTCCTAATGACAAATGTTTTTTGAATTTTTTTTTTTTTTTTTAATTAAAACAAGGATTGGGATAAAGCATCAGTGAAGAGGAGACACGTTTTTCCCACATCAACTTTTACAGGAGATAATTTCCCTTCCTAGGGGTAGATTTAATCTTGCTTCCTGTTGTCTCCTTCCGTTTGCAAGTAGGAGACGTTTGTAAGTTGGATGTTTGAAAGTAGGGGCCTGTAACATTTTTTTTCCATCTGTGCACCTCTTCAGAAGATTTCACCTCACTTTCTGTCCTAATGACAAATGTTTTTTGAAAATGTGTTTTTTTTATTAAAACAAGGATTGGGATAAAGCATCAGTGAAGAGGAGACACATTTTTCCCATATCAACTTTTACAAGAGAGAATTTCCCTTCCTAGGGGTAGATTTAATCTGGCTTCCTGTTGTCTCCTTTCGTTTGCAAGTAGGAGACGTTTGTAAGTTGGATGTTTGAAAGTAGGGGCCTGCCCTATATGCGCTGCAGAAATTTGGGCCTAAGGTGTTGGTGTTGCCCCAACACTGTAAGCCCTCAAAGTGACTCTTGGTGGGCGCTGGAACGCCCTGCTGTGAACTATTATATCAAGAATTGTAATTACATACACCTGTTGAACAGGGGCAGAAAAATTGGGCCTTATGCACTGGTGCCACAACACTGCAACACCTCACGGAAACGCTAGTTGGAGAGCAGGAATGAGCCCTGCTGCAAAGCATTGGATCAAAAATTTTAATTATACACCCCTGTTAAACAGGGGCAGAAAAATTGGGCCTTAGGCACTGGTGCTGCTGCCAGGACACTGCAACCCCTCATAGATACTCTAGTTTGAGTGCAGGAATGAGCCCTGCTGCAAAGTATTTAATCAAAAATTGTAATTACATGCCCCTGTTAAACAGGGGCTAATAAATTGAGCCTTAGCCACTGGTGGCAGCGCCCAGAATCAAAAATGTTCTTCCAAGCTATCAGCAGGATCATTGAGGAGGAAGAGGATAGTCAGTCAGCATAACAGGATAGTCACTCAGCATCAGCATAGGCAGTCTTGAAGGGATGTGACATTTCAAAACAAATTATTTTGGTTACATCAGCTTCAGGTGCTTGGTAGCTGGTGGTGATCAAGACTGATGAAGGTCAGTCGATCAATCGAGTTGGTGGACAGGCACACCCTATGATCGGTTACAAAGCCTCCAGCAGCACTGAATGTGCTTTTCCGAAAGAACGCTGGATGCAAGACAGGCTATTAGCTCAATTGCATACTGTGCAAGCTCTGGCCAGTGATCCATCCTCAAGACCCAGTAACCCAGAGGATTTTCAGTGGGAAAGGTGTCCAAGTCTGATCTTGCCCCTAGGTATTCCTGCACCATGTAAATCAGACACCGGCGATGGTTGTTGGAACCAATCATACCTTGGGGCTGCAGACTAAAAAAATTGTCTGAACGCATCGCTCAGATGGCCACCTTCTCCACCACTCCTTCTGTGACTGACCGAAGCCTCAGCAACATATTGTCCAGGACCAGGAATTTGTAACCTCCCAGTCTCTGGGAACACGTTGCACAGACCTTTCTGCAAGGCCTCCCGGAGATGTCTCATCCTCTGCTCCCTCTGCGAAGGCAAGGTAAGGTTCGTACCGTGGATCAAGGAGAGTGGCCAGCCAGTAATGGTCCCTCTCCTTTATCCGCTGAATATGAGGATCCTTCCGCAGGCTTTGCAGGATCAGGGAGTCCATGCAGCGTAGGTTAGCTGAGGCATTCGATCTGGAGTCCTCTGGGTCACTAAGGACAACATGATCCGCAGCCACCTCCTCCCAGCCATGTACAAGTCTACAGGGTTTCTTAGGATTATAAATGATCCCTAAAAGACTGCTGCTGATGCTGAGAGCCAGGCTCCACCTCCATGCTGACACAATCCTCCTCCTCCTGTGTGATCAGCGGGCCAGCAGAAACACTGTCTGAATAAAGGGGGCCTTGAGAGGCAAGGACGTCCTCCTCTTCCTGCCTCTGTTCTGCCTCAAGTGCCCTGTCCATTATTCCACAAAACATGTGCTCCAACAGGAAGACAAGAGGGGCAGTATATCACTGATGCATGCACTGTCACTGGCCTGGCCTTCCTCAGGACATCCTGTAAGCCCGGGTACCTGCCCAAGAACTGCTGCACCACCAAGTTAAGGATGTGAGCCACACAGGGCACATGGGTCAGTTGTCCCTGTCGGAGGGCAGAGGGGAGGTTGGTGCCATTGTCACAAACCACCATTCCTGGCTTAAGCTGGCATGGCATCAACCACCTCTCAGCCTGCCCCTGCAGAGCTGACAAAATATTTTCCCCAGTGTGGCTCCTGTCCCTCAAGCACACTAGTGCAAGCACGGCATGGCATCTTTTTGCCTGCGTATTTGGATAGCCCCTTGAACGCCTATGGAGCACCGCTGGTTCTGAGGACAAAGCACAGGAAGAGGCCATGGAGGAAGAAGAAGAGGAGGGGGTGGAGAAGAGAGGTGTGTCACAACCAGTAGTAGCATTTTGGAGGCGTGGTGGTGGAACAACCTCCAACACTAGTGCACCTTGTCCTGCATCCTTATCAGCTGCCAGAAGAGTGACCCAATGCACCGTGAAAGATAGGCAACATCCCTGTCCATGCCTGCTGGACCATGAGTCAGCAGTAATATGCACCTTACCACTGACCGCCCTGTCCAGTGAGCATGGACATAGCCTTCCACATGTCGGTAGAGAGCCGGAATTGCCTTCCGTGAGAAAAAGTGGCTTTTGGGAACCTGCCACTGAGGAACCGCACATTGCATAAACTCATGGAAGGGGGCAGAGTCTACCAACTGAAAAGGCAGCAGTTGAAGTGCTAGCAATTTAGCCAAGCTAGCATTCAACTGCTGGGCATGTGGGCAACTGGGAGTGAACTTTTTTCGATGGTCCAGCAGCTGGGGCAGGGAAATTTGCCTGCTACAATAGGACGTCTGTGTACCGCTAGCAGATTGCCCGCAAGTACTTGGCTGTGACACGCCTAATTCTACACCTTAATTCCTCTCAGTGCAGGTTTCAGAGAGGACTGAAGGTATAGTAGGGTTGGAGATCTCAGCTGATGAGGAGCAAGGAGAGGTCTGCTTTGTTCTTTGGTGTGGGTCTTTAAGGTACGCTTGCCACCGAACTGCATGGCAGGTCAACATATGTCTGGTCAAGCATGTGGTGCCCAAGCGGTTGATGTTTTGGCCACACGAGATACGCTTGAAACATATGTTGCAAATAGCAGAAGTGCGATCTGATGCACTTGTCTCAAAAAAGACCCACACCAAAGAACTTTTGGAATAATGCGCAGAGGCAGCGCCCTGCACAGGCGGAGCTCTGTGGTGTGATTCAGTCGGTGTGCTGCCCTTAAGCTTTCCCTTGGAAGGGCATCCTGCCTTGTTGGAGATGTGCCTCCGCCTCCTCCTCCTCTCTCCTATCAGGCACCCATGTGGAGTCAGTGACCTCATCATCCCCTCCCTCCTCATCACTGGAGAAAACCTGGCAGTAGGCTGCAGCTGGTGGAACATGACTGCCAGATTGCTGTCCTCCTTGGGCATCCCCTCTCTCTGGTTTCACGCTACTGCCTTCTAGCTGGGTATCATCCTCAGAGCCTTCAAAACGCTGGGCATCCTCCTGGAGCATGTACCCAACACTGTGCTCAAACAGTTCGGGGGACTCCTCAGAAGAACATGGTGGGTCTAGGGAAGGAGTGACTGATGCCATTGAGATGAGGGAAGAGGCTGCATTGGCAGCTGCTTTGCCAGTAGCCTGAGCCTGGATGAGAGAGGATGAGGAGGATGAGGAGGGCTTGGTCATCCACTCTACCAAGTCTTTGGCATGTTGCGGCTCAACACGTCCAGCTGCCGAAAATTAGGACAAGCGTGTCCCATGGCCATGTGCTGATGAGGATGCACCATGTCCACGACCAGCACTGTTGCCTCTAGACACAGAGCCTGCTTGCCCTCTTTTATTGGCTCATGACTTTCTGTTTCTCCTTGTTGGCCTTCCAGACATACTAATGGCCTGCAGGGAGATGAGAACATCAGCAATTGGGGTAGCTTTAGGTGCACACTGAACAGATCACACAGTACACTGACTGTAATTACTGCAGCTGTCTGAGGTATAGGATCAGCAGAACAGCAGCAATTGGGGTAGCTTCAGGTGTACACTGTGCAGGTGGCACAATACACCGGCTGTAACTGCTACAGCTACCTGTAGTATAGGAAAAGAAGAACACCAGCAATTGGGGTAGCTTCGGGTGTACACTGTGCAGGGGGCACACTACACCAACTGTAACTGCTGTAGCTGCCTGTGGTATAGCACCAGAAGAACACCAGCAATTGCGGTAACTTCAGGTGTACACTGTGCAGGTGGCACAATACACCGACTAACTGCTACAGCTGCCTGTGGTATAGGACCAGAACAACACCAGCAATTGGGGTTGCTTCAGGTGTACTCTGTGCAGGGGGCACAATACACCAACTGTAACTGCTGCAGCTGCCTGTGGTATAGGACCAGAACAACATCAGCAATTGGGGTAGCTTCAGGTGTACACTGTGCAGGTGGCACAATACAGTGACTGTAACTGCTGCATCTGCCTGTGGTATAGGACCAGAACAAAACGAGAAATTGGGGTAGCTTCAGGTGTACACTGTGCAGGGGGCACAATACACTGACTTTAACTGCTGCCGCTGCCTGTGGTATAGGACCAGAACACCATAAGCAATTGGGGTAGCTTCAGGTGTACACTGTGCAAGGGGCACAAAACACAGACTGTAACTGCTGAAGCTGCCTTTGGTATAGGACCAGAACAACATGAGCAATTGGGGTAGCTCCATGTGTACACTGTGCAGGGGGCACAATACACAGACTTTAATTGCAATAGGTCAAAAGGAAATGAAGACACTGTCTCTGCGTCTTTGCGGCCTTATATAGTGTAGGCATGCACTAAACCCCCTGAGCCCTAATTGGCCACAGGCATCCTACCTGTGGCCAATTATCGCTCTCCTCGCTGACAGCACTGTGATTGGCCAAGCATGTGGGTCATAGTGCATGCTTGGCCAATCATCAGCCAGCAATGCACTGTGATGCCTCAGTGCATTATGGGCCGTGAACGCCACTCGAATTTGGCTCAGACGTCCCATAAAGTTCTGGTTTCGCCGAGCGGCGAACAGCTGGTGTTCGAGTCGAACGTGCGCTCGACTCGAACACCCAGCTCTTCCGTACTCAGCATAGGCAGTCTTCAAGGGATCTCACTTTCATAGAAAAATGAATCGGTTACATCAGCATCAGGTGCTTGGTAGTTGGTGATCCAAGACTGATTCATTCTTATGAAGGGGAACCGATCAACTGAGTCTGTGGACAGGCACACTCTGATCGTTTAGAAAGCCTCCAGCAGCACTCAATGGGCATTCAGAAAGAACGCTGGATGCAGGACAGGCCAGTAGCTCAATTGCATATTGTGCAAGCTCTGGCCAGTGATCCAGCCTCAACACCCAGTAACCCAGTGGATTTTCAGTTGGAAAGGTCTCCAAGTCTGATCTTGCCCCTAGGTATTCCTGCACCATGTAAATCAGACGCTGGCGATGGTTGGTGGAACTGTCTTTAGGTGCACACCGAGCAGATGACACAGTACACCGATTGTAATTACTGCAGCTGCCTGCAGTATAGGATTAGCAGAACACCAGCAATTAGATTCAGGTGTACACTGTGCAGGTGGCACAATACACTGACTGTAACTGCTACAGCTGCCTGTGGTATAGGACCAGAACACCACAAGCAATTGGGGTAGCTTCAGGTGTACACTGTGCAGGTGGCACAATACACCGACTGTAACTGCTACAGCTGCCTGTGGTATAGGACCAGAACAACACCAACAATTGGGATCAGACCTTGGAATTATTTGAACGCATCGGTCAGATGGCCACCTTCTCCACCTCTCCTTCTGTGATGGAATGAAGCCTCAGCAACACTCTGTCTAGGAGGACCAGGAAATTGTAACCTCCTAGGCTCTGGAAACGCATTGCACAAACCTCTCTGCAAGGCCTCCCGAAGATGTTTCATCCTCTGCTCCCTCTGTGAAGGCTGCATAAGTTCCGCAACCTTACCCTTGTGACGTGGATCAAGAAGGGTTGCCAGCCTGTAATGATTCCTCTTCTTGATACCACAAATCCGAGGGTCCTTTCGCAGGTTTTGCAGGATCAGGGAGGCAATGCAGTGAAGGTTTTCTGAGGCATTCGATCTGAAGTCCTCTGGGTCACTAAGGATGACATGATCAACAGTCACCTCCTCCCAGCCACGTACAAGTCCATTGGTTTCTGGGGACTGAAAATTATCCCTTAAAGATTGCTGCTGATGCTGACTGCCAGGCCCCACCTCCATGCTAACACAATCTTCATCCTCCTCCCCCTCCTTCTCCTCTTCCTGTTTTTTTGGTGTGCCCACAGGAATACTGTCAGGAAAAAGGTGGCCTTGAGAGGTAAGGAAGTCCTCCTCTTCCTCCCTCTTTTCTGCCTCAAGTGCCCTGTCCATTATTCCACAAAACGTGTGCTCCAAAAGGAAGACAAGAGGGGCAGTATATCACTGATGCATGCACTGTCACTGCTCACCATCCTCGTGGCCTCCTCAAATGGTGACAGGACAGTGCATGCATCCTTGATCTGTAGCCACTGGTGTGGCAAAAAAAAAAACCAAGCTGCCCTGACCCTGTCCTGGTGCCATACTCACACAGGTACTCATTGATGGCCCTCTGCTGCGTATGCAGCCACTGCAGCATTGCCAAAGTTGAGTTCCACCTGGTGGGCATGTCACAAATGAGGTGGGTCTTGGACAGGTTGAATTTGTTTTGAAGGTCAGCCAGCCGAGCACTGGCATTATATGACTGTTGGAAATGCCCACAGACTTTCCTGGCCTGCCTCAGGAGATATGTATAGTCTATATAAAATATCTCTAAATCATATAAACTGTATATATAATCGTTATCTCATCTCCAAAAAATAAATAATAAAAACTAAAATAAGTCATATCCTCAAAAAATTCTCAAAATATCAGTTAGAACCAGACTAATAATTATTACTTATTAATAATCACTAATGAAGCAGTTAATGTACAGTTCGATGTTGAACCCCTTAGGCCGCGTACACACGGGCGGACTGTTCATCCAACTTTGTCCGCTGAACAGTGTTTCAGCGGACAGTCCGCTCGTGTGTGGGCTTCAGCGGACAGTTTCAGCGGACAGTCTGACGAACAAAGTTTTTCGGAATTTCCGTAAGACTGTCCGCTGAAACTTGGTTTGAGCGGACAGTCCGCTCGTGTGTAGGCTTGTTCGGCAAACTAAGTCTCGCGCATGCTCAGAAAGAATTTACACGGCGAAGGTTGCATTGCAGTGTATCGGACGTCGAATTTCTCATCCCGTCGTACGTGCCGTTCACGTCATCGCGCAAGTTTTCAGCGGACTGTTCGTTCGTCGTGTGTGGTCAAGTCCGTTCATGCTAATTTTGAACGGACTGTTTGTCAAACTGTTTGACGAACCTAGTTGGGCGGACAGTCCGCCCGTGTGTACGCGGCCTTAGGCCGCGTACACACGGGCGGACTGTTCGCCCAACTTTGTCCGTCAAACAGTTTCGGCAAACAGTCCGCTCAAAATTAGCATGGACGGACATGGCCACACACGGCACTTTTTTGAGCGGACTGTTTCAGCGAACTGTTTGCCAAACAGTTCGCTCAACTTTTGAAATGAACGGACTCGCCCACGTAAGGCGGAGGCAAGTCCGCCCATTTCGAGCGCGTGTACAGGTGGGCGGGGCCCGCGAAGGAGACGTTGCGGGCACCGCCGCCTGGAATGGACTTAAAGGGGAACCCCAACGCCGAAAAAAATCGGCGTGGGGGTCCCCCCCCAAGTCCACAACAGACCCTCGTCCGAGCACGCTACCCGGCCGGCCAGGAAAGGGGGGGGCGAGCGAGCGCGCCCCCCCCCCCTGAGCCGTACCAGGCCGCGTGCCCTCAACATGGGGGGTGCCTTGGGGAAGGGGGGGCCGCGCGGCCCCCCCACCCCAAAGCACATTGTCCCCATGTTGATGAGGACAAGGGCCTCTTCCCGACAACCCTGGCCGTTGGTTGTCGGGGTCTGCGGGCGGGGGGCTTATCAGAATCCGGGAGCCCCCTTTAATAAGGGGGCCCCCGGATACCTGCCCCCCACCCTATGTGAATGAGTATGGGGTACAATGTACCCCTACCCATTCACCTGTGAAATAAAGTACAAAAAAAAACACAACACAGGGAAAAAATATTTTATTGCACAGCTCCGGGGGTCTTCCGTCTTCGGGGGTCTTCTCCGGACTCCTCCGCTATCTTCTTGTAGCTCTTTTGCTAGCGGAGGAGTCCGGCTTTCTTCCTCCCCGCCGCCGGCCTCTTCTTCCGACTTCGGGGGTCTTGTCCCCCTCTTCGGTTCTTCTGCCGGGCCACCGTGCCTTCTTATAGCTCTTTTGCAGGCGGTGGCCCGGTCTTCTGTCGCCGCCGCCTTCCGTTCTTCTGTCGCCGCCTACTGTTCTTCTGCCGGGCCACCGCGCCTTCTTATAGCTCTTTTAGAGGCGGTGGCCCGGTCTTCTGTCGCCGTCGCCGCCGCCGCCGCCTTCCGTTCTTCTCCTTCTTCTTCTCCTGGAGATGTTGACTCGACGATCTCTCTGGCCACAATGCCAGGGACGCGCTCCGCTGCCACTTATATAGTGACAATGGGGCGGTGTCACATGGTATATGTCACATGGGTTGGTCACATGGGTTGATGTCACATGGGGACTATGACATCGTAAGGGGGCGGGGTCACCATGTGACCAACCCATGTGACATATACCATGTGACACCGCCCCATTGTCACTATATAAGTGGCAGCGGAGCGCGTCCCTGGCATTGTGGCCGGAGAGATCGTCGAGTCAACATCTCCAGGAGAAGAAGAAGGAGAAGAACGGAAGGCAGCGGCGGCGACGGCGACAGAAGACCGGGCCACCGCCTCTAAAAGAGCTATAAGAAGACGCGGTGGCCCGGCAGAAGAACAGTAGGCGGCGACAGAAGACCTGGCCACCGCCTGCAAAAGAGCTATAAGAAGGCGCGGTGGCCCGGCAGAAGAACCGAAGAGGGGGACAAGACCCCCGAAGTCGGAAGAAGAGGCCGGCGGCGGGGAGGAAGAAAGCCGGACTCCTCCGCTAGCAAAAGAGCTACAAGAAGATAGCGGAGGAGTCCGCAGAAGACCCCCGAAGACGGAAGACCCCCGGAGCTGTGCAATAAAATATTTTTTCCCTGTGTTGTGTTTTTTTTTGTACTTTATTTCACAGGTGAATGGGTAGGGGTACATTGTACCCCATACTCATTCACATAGGGTGGGGGGCAGGTATCCGGGGGCCCCCTTTTTAAAGGGGGCTCCCGGATTCCGATAAGCCCCCCGCCCGCAGACCCCGACAACCAACGGCCAGGGTTGTCGGGAAGAGGCCCTTGTCCTCATCAACATGGGGACAAGGTGCTTTGGGGTGGGGGGGCCGCGCGGCCCCCCCTTCCCCAAGGCACCCCCCATGTTGAGGGCACGCGGCCTGGTACGGCTCAGGGGGGGGGCGCGCTCGCTCGCCCCCCTTTCCTGGCCGGCCGGGTAGCGTGCTCGGACGAGGGTCTGTTGTGGACTTGGGGGGGACCCCCACGCCGATTTTTTTCGGCGTTGGGGTTCCCCTTTAAGTCCATTCCAGGCGGCGGAGCCCACGGCGTCTCCGTCGCGGGCCCCGCCTACCTTCACACGCGCTCGAAATGAGCAGACTTCCCTCCGAGCGGAAACAGTTTGCTCATTTCGAAAGTAGCCTACACACGGGCGGACTGTTCGCTCAAACCAAGTTTCAGCGGACAGTTTTTCGGAATTTCCGAAAGACTTTGTCTGTCAAACTGTCCGCTGAAACTGTCCGCTGAAAGCCCACACACGGGCGGACTGTCCGCTGAAACACTGTTCAGCGGACAAAGTTGAGCGAACAGTCCGCCCGTGTGTACGCGGCCTTAGGGTTTATTGTCTGTAATAAATGAATCCACTTTGTTTGCCTTCTGGAGAGGCCATTTTTTTTTTAAATGGCATGGGGTCCCCCCAAAAATCCATACCAGACCCTTATCTGAGCATGCAAACTGGCAGGGTCTGGTATGGATTTTCAGGGGGACCCCCATACCATTTTTTTTTCATTTTGGCACAGGGTTCCCCTTAATATCCATAACAGACCTGAAGGGCCTGGTATGGAATTTGGGGGGACCCCTACACATTTTTTTTCATTAATTTTGGTTCGGGGGTTCCCCTGTAGGGAAATCCCATGCCGTTTTTATCAATGAACTTATGTTTGGCAGACCGACAATTCATTATAGCCGCGAGTAGTTTTAAATGATTTTTTTTCCTTTAGAAATGTAATTTTTCTGTCAGACTGTTCTAAACACAGGAAACATGCACCACTTTACAGGTATCCTATAGACACCCCCCAGGTATGAAATTTAAAGGAATATTACACTTCTATTGTTTCACTTTAAGCATTATTAAAATCACTGCTCCCGATAAAACAGGTATTTTTAAAACTTCTTTATGCATTGAAACATGTCCCCTGGGGCAGGACCCAGGTCCCCAAATGCTTTTTATGACAATCCCATGCATATAAGCCTTTAAAATTAGCACTTTTTATTTTCATGTTCGTGTCCCATAGACTTTAATGGTGTTTGCGCGTTCGAACAAAGTCTTTGCCTGTTTGCATGTTCTGGATGTGAACCGAACGGGGGGTGTTCGACTCATCCCTAATGTTCAATATACATCAGTCTGCAGGGACAGAATAGTGCATGTATGGCATGAGTAGTTTTACATGATATGAAGTCAGTGATTTCATACTCTCTACCTGTAGGGTTTGAATAAAATTTGGATCTTTTCTTTACATTGTTTTTTCCAAACTGACATGCTTTACATTTCCTGTAGACTGCACAACCCTTTCGACCCTGACAGAAAGATAGTTTGGATAGAGGATCTAGAATTTTTTTGAACTACTTTGTCACCAAAATTAGGAGCCCTCCTATAAATGAGGGTTTTTTGGGGATTACAGTTTTTAATACCTTATCCTGGGACTATGCCAAGGTCTGTAGAATATTCTCTCAATTTCCTAATGCCCTGTACACACGGTCAGACTTTCTGATGGAAAATGTGCGATCGGACTGTGTTATCGGAAATTCCGATCCTGTGTGGGCTCCATCAGACTTTTTCCGTCGGAATTTCCGACACACAAAGTTTGATATCTGCATCTAAAATTTCAAATCATTTAAATTCAACAAAATCCGATCATTTAAATTCCGATCGTGTGTGGACAATTCCAACGCACAAAGTGCCACGCATGCTCAGAATAAATTACTGACAAAAGCTATTGGCTACTGGCTGTTGTACGTGTTGTACGTCACCTCGTTTTGAATGATCAGATTTTCTGACAACTTTGTGCGGCTGTTGCCGCATACACGTGATTGGACTATCCGGCCATTTGGACTTTGCAGCGGAGGTCCGCCAGACTTTCCAAACGAGCAGACTTGCACACACACGACCACACATGAACGAACTTTCCAGCGGACTAGGTACGGCAGACAATCCACCTGCACTTTTGGCCACACACGGACTAAAGTCTGTTCATTTAGAACATGACTTCAGGTACGACATGACTAGAGAAGGAAGTCAATCTCACCGCCTCCATCAGTGAGATTGACACCTTGCGAGCCCCATAGCCTGGTATGGGCTTTAACCACCTCAATACAGTGCAGTTACACCCCCTTCCTGACCAGACCAATTTTCAGCTTTCAGCGGTCTCACAGTTTGAATGACAATTACTCAGTCATCCAACACTGTATCCATATGAAACTTGCGTCCTTTTTTCCACACAAATAGAGCTTTCTTTTAGTGGTATTTAATCACTAGTAGGTTTTTTATTTTTTGTGCTATAAATAAAATAAAACGTAAATTTTGTGAAAAAAATGCCTTTTTCTTTGTTTCTGTCATAAATTTTTGCTAATTAGTAATTTTTCTTCATACATTTTGGCCAAAATTTTTACTGCTACATATCTTTGGTAAAAATAACCCACATTAGTATATATTATTTGGTCTTTGTGAAAGTTATAGAGTCTACAAACTATGGTGCCAATCGCTGAAAATTGATCACTTCTGATCAGGCCTTCAGTACATCAGGTGTACCTCATTTCTTGAGACACTAACAAGTCAGGAAAGTACAAATACCCCCCAAATGACCCCTTTTTACAAAGTAGACATTCCAAGGTATTAAGTAAGTAGCATGGTGAGTTTTTTTAAGTTGTCATTTTTTTCCCACATTTCTTTGCAAAATGAAGATTTTTTATTTTTTTTTATTTTTTTTTACTAAATTGTCATATTATCAGGTTATTTCTCACACACAGCATATGCATACAACAAATTAAACCCCAAAATACATTCTGCTACTCTTCCCGTGTACGGCGATAACACATGTGTGAGACTTTTACACAGCATGGCCACATACAGAGCACCAACATTGATGTAGTACCTTCAGACGTTCTACGAGCAAAAATGACGCATCTCATTTCTCAACCACCTATTACACTTTTGAAGTCCCTGGAGTACCAGGACAATGGAATTTCCCATAAAATTACCCTATTTTTGAAAGCAAACACCCCAACATATAATCTATGAGGCATAATGAGTCTTTTGAATGGTTAATTTTTTTCCAGAAGTTTTTGGAATATGTGGAAAAAAATTAAAACGCATTATTTTTTTTACACAAAATTGTCAATTTATAAGATATTTCTAACACATAGCATGTATATAGCAAAAATTACACCCCAAAATACATTCTGCTACTCTTCTCGAGTACGGCAATACCACATGTGTGAGACTTTTACACAGCCTGGCCACATACAGAGCACTAACATTGATGTAGTACCTTCAGACGTTCTACGAGCAAAAATTACGCATCTCATTTCTCAACCACCTATTACACTTTTGAAGGCCCTGGAGTACCAGGACAATGGAATTTCCCATAAAATTACCCCATTTTGGAAAGCAAACACCCCAACGTATAATCTGTGAGGCATAATGAGTCTTTTGAACGGTTCCTTTTTTTTTCCAGAAGTTTTTGGAATATGTGGAAAAAAATTAAAACACCCCAACGTATATTCTATGAGACATGGCCTGCAAATAGGTACTGGGGTACTCTGATGGGCTGGAGATAGGTACTCGGGTACTCTGATGGCCTGGTGACAGGTACTCGGGTACTCTGATGGCCTGGTGACAGGTACTCGGGTACTCTGATGGCCTGGTGACAAGTACTCAGGTACTCTGATGGCCTGGTGACAAGTACTCAGGTACTCTGATGGCCTGGTGACAAGTACTCAGGTACTCTGATGGCCTGGTGACAGGTACTCTGATGGTTTGGTGACTGGTATTTGGGTACTCTGAAGGGCGGTGACAGGTACTCATACGGACTGTGACAGGTACTCAGGTACTCAGATGAACTGTGACAGGTACTCGGGTACTCAGATGGACTGTGACAGGTACTCGGGTACTCAGATGGGCTGTGACAGGTACTCGGGTACCCTGATGGACTGTGACAGGTACTCGGTACTCTAATGGACTGTGACAGGTACTCGGTACCCTGATGGACTGTGACAGGTACTCGGGTACCCTGATGGACTGTGACAGGTACTCGGGTACTCAGATGGGCTGTGACAGGTACTCGGGTACCCTGATGGACTGTGACAGGTACTCGGTACTCTAATGGACCGTGACAGGTACTCAGGTACCCTGATGGACCGTGACAGGTACTCGGGTACCCTGATGGGCCGTGACAGGTACTCGGGTACCCTGATGGACCGTGACAGGTACTCGGGTACCCTAATGGGCCGTGACAGGTACTTGGGTACCCTGATGTGCCGCGACAGGTACTCGGGTACCCTGATGTGCCGTGACAGGTACTCGGGTACTCTGATGTGCTGTGACAGGTACTCGGGTACTCTGATGTGCCGTGACAGGTACTCGGGTACTCTGATGTGCCGTGACAGGTACTCGGGTACTCTGATGGGCTGGGACAGGTACTCGGGTACTCAGATGGGCTGGGACAGGTACTCGGGTACTCAGATGGGCTGGGACAGGTACTCGGGTACTCTGATGGGCTGAGACAGGTACTCGGGTACTCTGATGGGCTGGGACAGGTACTCAAATACTCTGATGGACTGCGACAGGTACTCTGATGGACTGTGATTGACAGGTACTATGAGGGGTGGTGACAGGTCCTCTTTATTGGGGGGGGGCAATCAGTATGTTTGGTGTACACTGTATGCGGTAACGAGATGTTACCACAGTCTCTCCCTCACACGCGATCGGTGTGTGCGGAGGAGAACCCGGTAACATCCAGTTACCACGGTTTGTTTACATTTTAGTGATCGGCTGTGAAAGGATCACAGCCGATCACGTGGGTAAACAGCCGGCCAATGGCTGTTTACCAGCGTCGGTGACGAGCAGTGTTCCCGGGGAACACGCCGCCACCGACGTGCACGCGCAGCGCGCTCGCGATCGTGCGCATGCGCCGTGCACGTTCGGGGTGTGACCATCTGTGATCGGCTGTGACTTCATCACGGCCGATCACGGGGTAAACAGCCATAACGAATGGCTGTTCACCCCCTTCGGTGGCGAGCGGTGTCTCCGTGACACGCCGCCACCGAAGAAACAGGGATGCGCGCGCGTGATCGCGCGCATTCCCTGTTTAAACGGGAGGACGTCATATGACGTCCTCCCACCACAATAGGTGCGCCGCCTGGCCGTCATTTGACGGCCGGCGGTCGGCATCTAGTTAAGAGTAATCCCAATGCCAAAAAACTGTGTGGGGGTCCCCCCCAAAGTCATACCAGACCCTTATCCGAGCACGCAGCACGCACGGTCAGAAAATGGGGGTGGGGACGAGCGAGTGCCCCCCCGAACCATACCAGGCTGAATGCCCTCAACATGGGGGTGGGTGTTTGGGGAAGGGGGCCCCCTGCAGCCCCCCACCCCAAAGCACTTTGTTCCCATGTTGATGACAAGGGCCTCTTCCCGACAACCCTGGCCGTTGGTTGTCGGGTCTGCGGGCGGGGGGCTTATCAGAATCCAGGAGCCCCTTTTAATAAGGGGGCTCCCAGATCCCTCCCCCCCACCCTACGTGAATGAGTATGGGGTACATCGTATCCCTACCCATTCACTTGAGGGAAAAAGTGTAAGTTAAAAAAAACACACTACACAGGTTTTTAAAGTACTTTATTAGGCAGCTCCGGGGTCTGCTTTCCGGTTCTTCTCGCCGGGCTCCACTTCTACCTTCTGCTCTTTTGCTGCTCTTTTGCTAGTGGAGGAGCCCGGCTTTCTCCGTCGTCATCCTGGGGTCTTCTTCTGACTTCGGGGGTCTTCTTCTGACTTCTCCACACTTTCCAGTTCTTCACGCCGGGCTCCTCCGCTATCTTCTGCTCTTTCGCCACTCTTTTGCTTGCAGAGGAGCCCAGCTTTCTCCTTCATCGTCGTCGTTGCCGTCACCGTCTTCTTCTTCTTCCTCCTTCTTCTGATCTTCTGATGTTGACACGGCGCTCTCTCCCGCTGTAATGCCGTGGACATGGTGCGCGGTGACTCATATAGGCATTAAGGGGCGGGGTCACCATGTTATGTCCCAGTCCCAGCATCCCCTCGCCGGATAGTCTGATCTTGTGTACGCGACATGTGTGTATGCAAGACAAGTTTGGGCCAAAATCCGTCAGAAAAAAAATCAGACGGATTTTGTCGTTGGAATGTCTGACCGTGTGTACAGGGCATTATACTGGCAACGAAAATCTGAGATGAAACGTCACTGCTTATTATCATCTTTATTAATATGGATCCTATTCTCCAAGCCTTGGTTCCTCGGGATGGCCAATGTCTTCTGGATCTCTTGATCAATCTGTACCTCTGAATATCCCTTCTGTATAAATTTCCCTTTATGATATCTGGTTGTTCTAGAAACTCACTGTCAAAAGTGCAGTTCCTTCTGATGCACATTAGCTGACCTTGTGGAATTTGTGCAACCACGTAGGATGATGGCCGCTTCTAATTGATAGATAGCTATTTCTATCTGTAGTTATAAAATAAACTATAAAATAATATAGAATAAACTTTTGTGGCAAAAAAAAAAAAGATCTTTCCTATAAATAGTCGGATCCAAGAAATTGATGGTACCTGTGCTGTATTGGTAGTCTAATTTAATATTGTTTTTAATATTGTTAAGATGATGCATAAACTGGTGAAGTGATTGTTCAGTGCCCTCCCTGATGAATAACAAATCATCAATGAATAGAATCATGATTCATGGAAAAAAAAAAAAAAAATCTCCCACTCGGCAATTAAAATATTAGCAAGACTAATAAATTAAAAGAAAGAAAAGGAAAATAGAACTTTTAGATGAAAAAATTAAGGATCTTCAATTAAAGTTAAAACACGTTAAAGATAAACCGCATACTAGACATGTGCATTCGTTTTCGTCCGGATGCATTTTCGTCCGAATTTCAGCTATTTTCATTTTCGTTTTGACAAACGATAACGAAAGCACAGAATCCGAAAAACGAAAGATCCGACATAAATAAATGCTTTATTTTCGTTTTCATTGTTACAACAGTTCGATATAGAATAGGAGATTCGATGTGACTCTGACAATAACAATCTGTGTCTATAGAACCTGTGGTCGAATGTGCCTAACCTTACCTCTATTAGTCCAAGATTATATAGAGAAAATATACGACAGAGAAAAAAGATTTGACAGAGAGAAAAGATTCTGCAAGTTACTGTCCTAAAAAGTGTTTGGGGACCCGGGTCCTGCCCCAGGGGACATGTATCAATGCAAAAAAGTTTCAAAAACGGCAGTTTTTTCGGGAGCAGTGATTTTAATATTGATTAAAGTGAAACAATAAAAGTGTAATATTCCTTTAAATTTCGTAGGGTGGGGGGGGTGTCTATAGTATGCCTGTGAAGGGGCGCATGTTTCTGGTGCTTAGAACTGTCCCTGCACAAAGTGTCATTTATGCAGGAAAAAAAGTCCTTTAAAATCACTCGCAGCTATTATGAATTGTCGGCTCCGTAATACAGAGAACACTCATTGAAAGTCATTGATAAAAAAATAAATAAATAAAAGCGTGGGGGTCCCCCGAATTCAATTACCAGGCCCTTCAGGTCTGGTATGGATATTAAGGGGAACCCTGCCTTAAATTTAAGAAAAAATTTGACGTGGGGTTCCCCCTAAATATCCATAACCAGACCCTTCAGGTCTGGTATGGATATTAAGGGGAACCCCGCGTCAAATTTAAAAAAAATTTACGTGGGGGTCCCCCTAAAAATCCATACCAGACCCTTTATCCGAACACGCAACCTGGCAGGCCGCAGGAAAAGAGGGGGGACCAGAGAGCGGCCCCCCTCCCTCCTGAACCATACCAGGCCACATGCCCTCAACATTGGGAGGATGCTTTGGGGGTCTGTGACTCCTCAAAGCACCTTGTCCCCATGTTGATGAGGACAAGGGCCTCATCCCCACAACCCTGGCCGGTGATTGTGGGGGTCTGCGGGCGGGGGGCTTATCAGAATCTGGAAGCACCCTTTAACAAGGGGACCCCCAGATCCCGCCCCCCCCGTTTGAAATGGTAAGGGGGTACAAAAGTACCCCTACCATTTCACAAAGAAAGTGTAAAAAATAGTTAAATAAGACAAACACACTTTTGAAAAATTCCTTTATTAAAAATAAAAAAAATAAAAAAAGATTCCAGCGGTGGTAATCCACTCTTGCTATCCAGCGACGGACGATCATCTCTCCAGCGATGGCTCATCTGAATCAGCGCAGCGAATCCATCCTTCTTCTGTCTCCATGAAGGAGACACTGCAGGGATTCCGGCGGCCTGACGTTTCTTATATACGGAGGGCGGGGCCACCCGTCACCTGACCCCGCCCCCCTCTGACGCAAGGGGAAACCCGGAGTTCCCTGTGACGTATGGGTGACCCCGCACTCCTCTGATGTAACACAGGCAGGTTTCCGTTACATCAGAGGGGGGCGGGGTCACCCAAACGTCACGGGGAACCCCGGGTTTCCCCTTGCATCAGAGGGGGGCGGGGTCAGGTGACGGGTGGCCCCGCCCTCCGTATATAAGAAACGTCAGGCCGCCGGAATCCCTGCAGTGTCTCCTCCATGGAGACAGAAGAAGGATGGATTTGCTGCGCTGATTCAGATGAGCCATCGCTGGAGAGATGATCGTCCGTCGCTGGATAGCAAGAGTGGATTACCACCGCTGGAATCTTTTTTTTATTTTTAATAAAGGAATTTTTCAAAAGTGTGTTTGTCTTATTTAACTATTTTTTACACTTTCTTTGTGAAATGGTAGGGGTACTTTTGTACCCCCTTACCATTTCAAACGGGGGGGTGGGATCTGGGGGTCCCCTTGTTAAAGGGGGCTTCCAGATTCTGATAAGCCCCCCACCCGCAGACCCCCACAACCACCGGCCAGGGTTGTGGGGATGAGGCCCTTGTCCTCATCAACATTAATATCCATACCAGACCTGAAGGGCCTGGTAATTGAATTTGGGGGACCCTCACGCTTTTATTTATTTATTTTTTTTTTTATCAATGACTTTCAATGAGTGTTCTCTGTATTACGGAGCCGACAATTCATAATAGCTGCGAGTGATTTTAAAGGACTTTTTTTCCTGCATAAATGACATTTTGTGCAGGGACAGTTCTAAGCACCAGACACATGCGCCCCTTCACAGGCATACTATAGACACCCCCCCCCATACGAAATTTAAAGGAATATTACACTTTTATTGTTTCACTTTAATCATTATTAAAATCACTGCTCCCCAAAAAACTGCAGTTTTTAAAACTTTTTTTTGCATTGATCCATGTCCCCTGGGGCAGGACCCGGGTCCCCAAACACTTTTTAGGACAGTAACTTGCATATTAGCCTTTAAAATTAGCACTTTAGACTTTGAATGTTGGAGTCCCATACACTTTAATAGGGTTCTAAAGTTCACACGAAGTATGCTATATACTAGCTCCGTCGAATTCTCTTTATACATTTGACAGACACCATAAGCCTTCAAAGACAGATTCGACCGTAATTCATGTGGATTTTCGGACGAATGCAATTTTTGAACGAAATGAAGTAAATAAAAACGAATTTCGGGAGTAACTAAATAAATTAATTTTTCGGACGAAAACGAAATTCCGAAACAAAATATTTTACTCTGCACATGTCTACCGCATACTATTGAATTTAATGATACGCTAAAAATAAAATTAGATAAAGTGGATAAGAATACACAAAAAAAATAATAATTGAGAATTGGCAGATTTTAGGACCAACAATGCTTATGGATGTCAGAATATACCACTTATTATGGGAGCAGAAGCACCGGAAGCAGTAGAAATCCATTCAGATGGGGAAGAATGTATGGAGGTTTCCTCCACTATTAAACCACGGATACGACCAAATAGCCCCATTGCACCTAACAATAAAAATAAGAATAACCCCAATAACGGAAGTGAAGGGATGATTTCACAATACTAAACTCAACGCCTCTCACCCCGAATTTTAGTGTTCCTAAAAATTCTAAGGCCGCGTACACACGCGCGGACTGTTCGCCCAACTTTGTCCGTCAAACAGTTTCGGCAAACAGTCCGCTCAAAATTAGCATGGATGGACATGGCCACACACGACGGACGAACAGTTTGCTGAAACCGTGCGCGATGACGTGAACGGCACGTACGACGGGACGAAAAATACGCGTCCTATACACTGCATTATAACTTTCGGCGTGTAAATCCTTTCTGAGCATGCGCGGAACTTAGTTTGACGAACAAGCCTACACACGAGCGGACTGTTCGCTGAAACAAGGTTTCAGCGGACAGTTTTTCGGAAATTCCGTAAAACCTTGTTCGTCAAACTGTCCGCTGAAACTGTCCGCTGAAAGCCCACACACGAGCGGACTGTCCGCCCAAACACTGTTCAGCGGACAAAGTTGGACGAACAGTCCGCCCGTGTGTACGCGGCCTAATGGATATACATCTAGTCCGGGATGAGATTTTGGATGGCGAGGTCATCCACGAGCAGTGGTCATCAATCCTGTCCTCAGGGTCCACTAACAGGCCAGGTTTGCAAGATAACTGAAATACATCACAGCTGATATAATTTGCTGCTCAGTGATTGCAGTATTTTAGTCTGCATCTCCCCAAGGTAATACATAAAACCTGGCCTGTTATTGGGCCCTGAGGACAGGGTTGATGACCACTGTCCTAAGGACGACCACAAAGAGGTCATCTTGGAACCCCTACTGGTCGAGGATATGATTTCCCAGAACCAATACCAACCTATAATCATTACAAACCCCTCTCAGACTATAGAGACCCTAATGATTACCCTAGCCATGCCAATCCCTATTTTTTTTAGGAAGAGGAAAACCATTCAATTATGCACATCAAGGAGGGAGAGGAGGAGATATTTGAAGAAAAGGAGAGGTTGTAGAGCAGGAGAAAACTCCAATCCAAAAAAAACGCAGAAGGAATTAGACAATAAAAATCAAGGTATTTTTAATTTCAGTAAAGTTACTCTGACCCCAAAAGAATTAGATAGGAAGAGAGGAAACTCTGGACAGCCACACTCCGAATGGAATCTGAAGTGACTTGTGCCTTTATTTTTCAAGTAAAAATTACATCACACAAACCACAGCAAAAAGGAACATAGAAAAAACTGACGCGTTTCGCACTGAAATCAGTGCTTACTCAGCTATGAGTAAGCACTGATTTCAGTGTGAAACATGTCAGTTTTTTGTTCTATGTTCCCCTATGTTCTATTTGCTTGTGCAATTAGCCAGCACCTGGGACTCCTTTGCCTGGAAATCAAGCCATCTTTCTGGTGGATCGACCTGGAGCGGTGGCTCTCTCTTCCCAAAAGAATTACACATACTTGTCTTGGGTTAAAAAAAGTGCTCCAAGGAGAGCTATCAATAAGATTAACATTTATATTGATGCACATAAGTTCATTAGAAAAATTAACCTGAAAAGTATTTTCTATCCTTTCTATCCTTTAAACTCAATTAAACTATAGAGAATGTATGTACAGATAGTGTATTGCAGAATTAATTGATTTTTAAATTACCAGAACCAGTTAATTAGTGTGTGGAGGCGTTTAAAAATTTGGTGTTACGTGATTTGGAACAAATTGTACCAAAAAAAAAGACATATTAGAGAGTGAATTTAATCTCTTGAAAAATGTAAAGAGATTATTGTGAGACCTGCAGAGAAAGGAGGAGGTGTTGGTATCCTTGCCTACCATCAACAGATGACAGAAATTCTTTCTGATGAATGCTTGGATAATAAAATATGGAAAGATTCCACATTAGCTTATAAAGATCAATTGATACGCTTAGTACAGTAGTTGACCAGAACACCCCGTATAAACAATGGTAGCAGAGAGGGTATCTTGTGTAAGCACTCCAGGACATCTGTTCAACAAATGTCCCACTACCAGAAAAGCCTAAGTAAACAGCAAATTTCTTAGTGTGAGACTGGGATAGTCACAATTATATATATATCATATACTCCATGTATATTATATACATAAAAAAACACATCAGATGCAATACAAATATGCACTTTACCAAAAGTGCATAAAGATGCTAATTGTCCTCCAGCTCGCCCCATTGTTAATGGGATAGGATCAGTGACAGCAAGACTGGGTGAATACCTTGACAGGTTTTTACAACCCAGTGTCTTGAAAATGAGGGCTTATTTTAAAGACACCAAAGACCTACTAGTGGCATTAAAGGACATTAAACTAAGTGATGACTGGTCAACTTATTTAGTAACAGTGTCCGTATCATCTCTGTATACTATTATACAGCATAATGACGCCCTGCTGACCCTTAATTGGGGACTTAACCAGAGAGATGATTTAACTAATGTACAAAAATTATTTTTCAAAAAAATCTTTAGACTTTTGTTTGTTGCTTAATTATTTCTGATATCAGAATATGTACATTGGCCAGAAAAGCGGTGTAGCTATGGGTGCTAAATTCACCCCTAGTCTTGCTAATATTTTTATAGCTGAGTGGAAGGATTGTTTTGTTTCTCATAAATCTAGACTGGAATTACAATTCTACAAGGGGTTCATTGATGATTTGCTATTCATCTGGGAGGGACGCATGCTTGGAGAATAGGATCCATATTAATAAAGATGATAATAAGTAGTGGTGTTTCATCTCAGATTTTAATTGCCAGAATAAGGAAATTGACAGCATATTCTCCAGACATTGGCATATTCTCAGGATGGATAACCCCTTGCCGTCGAGCGTATGCAGATGTGCGTACTCGGCTTCTGGGGGTTATATCGGGATGATGCCCGCACCTGCAGGCATCATCCTGGTACTGATTTTTAGAGCGGGCGATCGGCTTTCCAGCCATAAAAGCTGCTCGGCTATTATGTCGGAGGAGCGGGAGGGGACGTCCCCCCTGCCGATCAAACATCCGATGCCTCTGGCAGCTAGGGAGGGACTGGAATGAAGCCATAAGCGGCTTCATTCCAGTCTCCTAATTGTAAACACAGAAGTGACGTCATGACGTCACTTCCCGTTTATTCGGCTGCCAATGGCGCCGGATTTAAAAATATATACAGTATTCAGAATCGCCGAAAACAGCGATCTGAATACTTTGAAGTGTAAAGGAGGGATGGGGGGTCTTCCCGATCCCTCCATAAAGAGTACCTGTCACCACCTATTACTGTCACAAGGGATGTTTACATTCCTTGTGACAGCAATAAAAGTGATAAAAAAAAAAAAAATTATTAATTTTTAAATAAATAAGCAAAAAATAAAATGTAAATCGCCCCCCCTCCCTGCGAACTCGCGCAGCAAAGAAAATGCATACGGAAGTCGCGCCCCGCATATGTAGACGGTGTTCATATCACACATGTAAGGTATTGCCGTGATCTTCAGAGCGAGAGCAATAATTCTAGCACTAGAACTCCTCTGTAGCTCTAACCTGGTAACCAGAAAAAACATTTAAAGTGTCGCCTATTGATATTTTTAGGTACCGTAGTTTGTCGTCATTCCACGAGTGCGTGCAATTATAAAGTGTGACATGTTTGGTATCTATTTACTCGGTGTAAAATTATCTTTCACATTATGCAAAAAAATTGGGCTAATTTTACTGTTTCATTTTTTTTTAATTCATGAAAGTGTTCCTTTTCCAAAAAATCTGCGTTTAAAACACCGCTGCACAAATAAAAAACTGCGCCAACCCTATAGTAAAAAATGTCAAAAAGTAATATCAAAATGAATAGACATTGGCCTTAAATAATTATCACAATGAAAAAACACCTTAAGTGCATAAAAAACAAAACAATGTGTAAAGTGAAAAAAATATAAATCAAAGTCCATTCAAGGAAAGTTCCTGTGTGGATCCAAATAAGAGTTGGTGTCACCACGGTGATTTAAACACGATCCAAAAACTCATAAAAGTGCCCGTCACCGTACAATGAATGTGCTTACCAGAAAAATAAGCAATTTGGGCGTTTGTAAATAATCGATGGGTCCCGTCAAAAGATATCCTCCTTTTAAGTGGGTCAAATCTCCATCTCCCAATAATGCCCTCCAGATATTAATGTGCCTCGTGGAGCTCAGTAATTCCCGAAAAAGAAAGGGGACAGAGTTCTCACAAACTCAAGATGAGCAGGTTGCTCATCTTGAGTTTGTGAGAACTCTGTCCCCTTTCTTTTTCGGGAATTACTGAGCTCCACGAGGCACATTAATATCTGGAGGGCATTATTGGGAGATGGAGATTTGACCCACTTAAAAGGAGGATATCTTTTGACGGGACCCATCGATTATTTACAAACGCCCAAATTGCTTATTTTTCTGGTAAGCACATTCATTGTACGGTGACGGGCACTTTTATGAGTTTTTGGATCGTGTTTAAATCACCGTGGTGACACCAACTCTTATTTGGATCCACACAGGAACTTTCCTTGAATGGACTTTGATTTATATTTTTTTCACTTTACACATTGTTTTGTTTTTTATGCACTTAAGGTGTTTTTTCATTGTGATAATTATTTAAGGCCAATGTCTATTCATTTTGATATTACTTTTTGACATTTTTTACTATAGGGTTGGCGCAGTTTTTTATTTCTGCATATTTGTTTGGTGTTATATCACATCTATTGCTGCTGCCTGTTTCACATTTAGTTTATTTGCTTTCATGTTTCTTTCCTAGCGCGGAATAATTTTTTCCATTTACCGCTGCACAAATACCGTGAGACATAAAATATTGCAACAATCGTCGTTTTCTTCTCTAGAGTCTCTGCTAAAAAATATATATATAATGTTTGGGGGTTCCAAGTAATTTTCTAGCAAAAAATATGGATTTTAACTTAAACGTAAACACCAAATTTCAAAAATAGGCTTAGTCATGAAAGGGATAAGGTATTAAAATCTGTAATCTCCAAAAAACCCTCCTTTATTCATAGGAGGGCTCCTAGTTTTGTTGACAATGTAGTTAAAAAAAGTCTAGATTAGGGATGAGCTTCGAGTTCGAGTCAAACTCATGTTCGACTCGATCATTGCCTGTTTGCCCGTTTGCCGAACAGCGAACAATTTGGTGTGTTGGCGGCAAATTCGAAAAGCCACGGAACACCCTGTACAAGTCTATGGGAGAAATCTAAAGTGCTAATTTTAAAGGCTTATATGCAAGTTATTGTCATAAGAAGTGTTTGGGGACCTGGGTGCTGCCCCAGGGGACATGTATCAATGCAAAAAAAGTTTTAAAAATGTCAGTTTTTGAGGGAGAAGTGATTTTAATAATGCTTAAAGTGAAACAATAAAAGTGTAATATTCCTTTAAATTTCATACCTGGGGGTGTCTATAGTATGCCTGTAAAGGGGCGCATGTTTCCCGTGCTTAGAACTGTCCCTGCACAAAGTGTCATTTCTGTAGGAAAAAAAGTCATTTAAAAGCACTCACGGCTATAATGAATTGTCGGCTTCCCGTAATACAGAGAACAGTTATTGAAAGTCATTGATAAAAAAAAAAAAAGCGTGGGGTTCCCCCAAATTCAATTATCAGGCCCTTCAGGTCTGGTATGGATATTAAGGGGAACCCCGTGTCAAATTAAAAAAAAATTATGTGGGGTTCCCCCCCAAATATCCATACCAGACCCAATTTTTTATACTTTCTTTTTGAAATGGTAGGGGTACTTTTCTGGGATCTGGGGGTCCCATTGTTAAAGGGGGCTTCCAGATTCTGATAAGCCCCCTGCCTGCAGACCCCCACAGCCACCGGCCAGGGTTGTGAGGATGAGGCCCTTGTTCCCATCAACATGGGGACATGATGCTTTGAGGGGTCACAGACCCCCAAAGCATCTTCCAAATGTTGAGGGCATGTGGCCTGGTATGGTTCAGGGGGGCCCTCTCTCGTCTCCCCTCTTTTCCTGCGGCCTGCCAGGTTGTGTGCTCGGATAAAAGGTTTGGTATGGATTTTTGGGGGGAACTCCACGCATTTTTTTTTATTTGGCATGGAGATCCCCTTAAAATCCATACCAGACCTGAAGGGCCTGGTAATTGGATTTGGGGGAAGCCTACGCTTTTTTTTTCTATCAATGACTTTCAATGAGTGTTCTCTGTATTACGGGGAGCTGTCAATTCATTATAGCAGCGAGTGATTTTAAATGACTTTTTTTCCTGCATAAATGACACTTTATGCACGGACAGTTTTAAACAAGGGAAACATGCGCCCCTTTACAGGCATGCTATAGACACCCCCCAGGTACGAAATTTAAAGGAATATTACACTTTTATTGTTTCACTTTAAGCATTATTAAAATCACTGCTCCCAAAAAAAATGGCAGTTTTTAAAACTTTTTTTGCATTGATACATTTCCCCTGGGGCAGGACCCAGGTCCCCAAACACTTTTTGTGACAATAACTTGCATATACGCCTTGCACTTTTGATTTTGAATGTTCAAGTCCCATAGACTTTAATAGGGTTCTAAAGTTCACTCAAATTTTAGGTCTGTTCGCAGGTTCAGGTGCGAACCGAACCGGGGGGTGTTCGGCTCATCCTTAGTCTAGATATTTCAGCCAAACTATCTTTCTGTCAAGGTTGAAAGGGCTTTGTAGCCTGCAGGAAATGTAGACAATGTAAAGAAATTATCCACATTTTATTCAAACCCTGCAGGTAGAGAGTATGAAATCACTGACCTCATAACACGTGACACGTGATACTCATGTTGTACATGCAATAGTCTGCCCATGCAGACTGATGTATAATGGACATACAAAAAGAACTCTGAAAATAAGAGTAGGTGAACACAAAACAAATATATTAAAAGGATATAAATAGTATAATGTCTCAGAACACTGCAGGCGTTATCATGCAAAACACCCCTCTTCTCTCCAATTTGGGGTGTGGATAGGGTCCTCCCTGCATGAAGGGGCTCAAATAGAGTTAGAGAACTCTCCAGAAAGCAAAAAAAAGTGGATTTATTTATTACAGATGAAGAGCCCTGAGGGGTTAAACATTGAACTGTAAATTAACTGCTTCATTAGTGATTATTAATGATTAATACTTATTAGTCGGGTTCTAACTGAATATTTTGAGAATTTTTTGAGGATATAACTTATTTTAGTTTTTATTCTATATTTTTGGAGATGCGATTTTATATATATATATATATATATATATATATATATATATATACAAAAGTGAGTACACCCCTAAGTGGAAATGTCCAAATTGAGCCCAATTAGCCCTTTTCCATCCCTGATGTCATGTGTCACTCATTACAAGGTGTTGCAAGGTCTCAGGTGTTAATGGGGAGCAGGTGTGTTAAATTTGGTGTTATTGCCCTCACTCTCTCATACTGGTCACAGGAAGTTTAACATGGCATCTTGTGGCAAAGAACTCTACGACAATCTGAAAAAAATTTTTTT
This sequence comes from Lithobates pipiens, assembly GCF_037356315.1. NCBI lineage: Eukaryota > Metazoa > Chordata > Amphibia > Anura > Ranidae > Lithobates > Lithobates pipiens. The sequence goes on along the minus strand of NW_027507790.1, from coordinate 275,178,960 downwards.
TGCTCTACATGAAGATGGCCTAGGCTATAAGAAGATTGCCAAGACCCTGAAACTGAGCTGCATCATGGTGTCCAAGACCATACAGCGGTTTAACAGGACAGGTTCCACTCAAACAGGCCTCACCATGGTCGACCAGAAAAGTAGAGTGCACGTGCTCAAGGTTATATCCAGAGGTGGTCTTTGGGAAATAGATGTATGAGTGCTGTCAGCATTGCTGCAGAGGTTGAAGGGGTGGGGGGTCAGCCTGTCAGTGCTCAGACCATACGCCACACACTGTATCAAATTGGTCTGCATGGCTGTCATCCCAGAAGGAAGCCTTTTCTAAAGATGATGCACAAGAATGACCGCAAACAGTTTGCTGAAGACAAGAAGACTAAGGACATGGATTATTGGAACCATGTCCTGTGGTCTGATGAGACCAAGATAATGTATATGGTTCAGATGGTGTCAAGCATGTGTGGTGGCAACCAGATGAGGAGTACAAAGAGAAGTGTGTCTTGCCTTTAGTCAAGCATGGTGGTGGAAGTGTCATGGTCTGGGGCTGCATGAGTGCTGCCGACACTGGGGAGCTACATGAATGCCAACATGTACTGTGACACACTGAAGCAGAGCATGATCCTCTCCCCTCACAGAATGGGCCGCAGGGCAGTATTCCAACATGAGAACGCCCCCAAACACACCTCCAAGACGACCACTGCCTTAATAAAGAAGCTGAGGGTAAAGGTGATTTACTGACCAAGCATGTCTCCAGACCTAAACCCTATTGAGCATCTGTGGGGCATCCTCAAATGGAAGGTGGAGGAGCGCAAGGTCTCTAACATTCACCAGCTCCGTGAAGTTGTCATGGAGGAGTGGAAGAGGACTCTAGTGACAACCTGTGAAGCTCTGGTGAACTCCATGCCCAAGAGGGTTAAGGTAGCACTGGAAAATAATGGTGGCCACACAAAATATTGATACTTTGGGCCCAATGTGGACATTTTCACTTAGGGGTGTACTCACTTTTGTTGCCAGTGGTTTAGACATTAATGGATGTATGTTGAGTTATTTTGAGAGGACAGCAAATTTACACTGTTATACAAGCTGTACACTCACTACTTTACATTGTAGCAGTGTGTCATTTCTTCAGTGTTGTCACATGAAAATATATAATAAAATATTTACAAAAATGTGAGGGGTGTACTCACGTTTGTGAGATACTGTATATATATATATATATATATATATATATATATATATTAAGGAAAATTGTTACCCATACTTACCGTAATTTTCCTTTCCTGGATCCTCCCCATGTCAGCCTACTATGGGTCAGCTCCGCCCCCTCTGACCCCTCCAGGACCACCTTTTTCCTAGCCCATAAAGGGTGGCTGTCTGCCCACACCAGTGTTCAAAAAATACCCGCCTCGCGACAGATAAACTGGGTGGGAATCCTCCGAATGACATGGGGAGGATCCAGGAAAGGAAAATTACGGTAAGTATGGGTAACAATTTTCCTAATTCCTGGACCTCCCCATGTCAGCCTACTGTGGGATGTAGCAAGCAATATTAAAAAGGGAGGGAAGACAAAAAATAAGCCAAACACTCAATGCAATATTACTCAAATTTTTAATGGGCGACAGCCGCTGTAATAACCATAGAGCCAAATGTCTCCTCAGGTGGGCAAGCCAATTAAGCCTGTAATGCCTAATAAAAAGGTGTTGGGCACGCTCCAGCTTGCTGCTCTGCAAACTACCTCAGGGGCGACCTTTGCGTATGTTGCCCAGGATGCTGCCATACCCTTCATCGAATGTGCTTTGATCTCTGAAGGAGGAGGAAGGCACAGCATTTTGTATGCAATATGTATGGTCTTTGACAAATCTGGAAGAAAAAACTCTGGATGTTGCCTGAATACCCTTTTAGGTCCCATTGGGATAAAACTACAGCTGATCTGCTTTTAGCCCATTTCAGGTAGGTTGAAACCGCAGAGTCTAACCTACTCCACTCATCATCAGCTGTATCCGCCGGAAAGGCTGGGAGAATGACCTCCCAGTTCATACAAAATCATATGGCAACTTTAGGTAGTAAGCTTGGAATCGGCCTAAGGACTATCTTGTCTTGTCTTTAGATGAGAAGGCACACAACTCGGAGACCCTTCTGGCCGAGGCAACGGCTAGCAAAAAACAAAAAACTGTTAACAGAAATAATGAACAAGAGAAAGCTTGATCAAATGGAGGAACCAGTGATGTTCCAAAGACTAGTGTTAAGTCCTCTTTTGGAAAAAACAATTTCAATGGAGATCTGATTTCTATGGCTGCCCCTAAAAATCAGATCACCAACGGATGTAGAGCATATCTTGTACACGACATAACCAACAAAGTGGGGATTTGACCCTTCGGGGAATTATAAGCTAACCCTTAGAGACCACTCTGCAGAAACTCCAAAATGTTAGACACTGAAGGAGATCCAAGGTCCCAACCCCTGCTGTAGTATTCCAGATCTGGTGATAGGTTACATTCAGGGACCTCTTATGAGCCTGTAATAATGTCTCCACTCCACTGCCCGAGAGACCCAAGCCAGTTAAAGCCTCGACTCTCACTTTCAAGTTATTAACTTCATCCTCCTGCAGTTCGGGTGTCAGGCCCCACTCACCATCCACCAGCTCTGCTACCCACAGCCTAAGGCGGGATTCAGACTCATGCACTCCCAGCGCTCCCTGCAGTCCCCAGATCCGCACCACCAAACATGCCCCATAGGATACCATGGTAAATGAGCACAAAACTGCAAAAAGCACCAAAAAATGCACAGGTGCGAATCCAACCCAAGTGCTGCTGCCACAGAAGTGAGCACTACCGCCAGCCTCCAGGCTGCTTTGGCCAAACTGCTTTCTGCCATGTAGTCTGTGTGAGCTTCCACTTACTGTTCCGCTTGTCCATGCCGCCGAACATCAACAGTATGAGCTTCCTACTCGAGTGCCAATGTCACTTCCGGTAGCACTGCTCAATGAAACTGAACTCACCCGGCCAGTCCATCGTGCCGGAAGCTGTGGCACGATCGACCGCGCCACAGAGCAAGTTTTTTTGGGCCAAATGAAGTGCCTCGTCTGCAATCTCGTGATTGCAACGACGTGGCGCTTCCCATATTGCACTGCGCTCGGCGCCGGGTCGCAGTGCACTTAAGGACATTTAAATATATATATTTTTTTAAAGGAACATGTTTAAATAAAATAAATTATAACTTTTTTTTGACTGCCTGGGGGGGGGGGGGGGGGGGACCAGCGCTGCCCGGGCGCCCCCCTATTGATGGGCCTCCACTGATATTGAATAATATGTTGCATGAATTTAGTACTGTTTTTTTTTGTGTTGAACACATTTCTGTGAATATTTTTTATTTCTCTCTTTGCTTTCTCTTTTCTTTCCTGATTATGATATGATCACAGACCTAATGTATTTCCCTCGGGCGGGGGGGGGGGGGGGGAGTTCTCTCTCTTTTTTTTTTCTGTAAATTAGAAGAGTAGGTGGAAAGATTTATATAAATATTTTTGTTGTGTGTATTTTTATGTTGTACAATTAAATTTGTCTTAATAAAGAAAAAAGTGATTATAAAAAAACTGTCTCCCTAGCTAGTGTTTTCCTGCTGTGGGGGAAGCGCTTTTACTAGAGGAAGTCATGGATCTGTGTTCCTGCTTTGCAGGAACACAAGATCCATGCCTTCTGTATTGACAGAACACCATATTGGCTGTTTAGCCCTCCCAATCACTTGATGCCTTTATCCAATCACAGCCATCACTGATTATAAACAGAGGCACATATTTCTATAGCTGTTCCCCCTGCTGAGCTCAGTGAAAGCTCAGTGCAGGGGGGCGGGGGCAGTGTGGGATGCTGAAGCCTGTGACAGCTGATCTGTGTAGCTGAAAATGTTATTGTTCAGCTACACAGATATCACAGAACGCAGCTGACCCCATACCAGTGCACCAAGCACCATCTGTCCCTGTCTATCTGTCAACATCTTTCATAGTGTCCCATCAACATCTGTCACAGTGTACAGTGCAAATCAACATCTGTCACAGTGCCCCATCAACATATGTCAACATCTGACAGTATCCCATCATCATCTGTCAACATCTGTCAACCATGAATCAGACTGAGACAGAAGTACAGTTAAATCACACTTGTTTAATAATTCTAAAAAAAAGGTAAACAGTAAACGTAGTCAAAACATATCCAGAGTTCAGTAACCAGAACAGATAGTCAGACAAGCCAAAATGTCAGGCAGCCAGAGATGAGCGTAGTAGAACAGCAAGCAGGATCTGGAGCCAATCAAGTCTTTAATAGAATGGTCTCTAGAGATGTGACCAAGGCGAAGGCAGAGATCATCTGGACTGGACGGCTTATGCTGGACTGACGAGCAAGATATCATCAACATGTGAGTCACTATGGAGAGATAGGAGCTGGCAATTACGCGACACCTGAGTGTCCAGCTTTGAGAAGGAAGGGCTGAGCCCAGCCCTGACAGTACCCCTTCCTCAATGGCCCCTCCCCCTCGGAGGACCATCAGACTCGAGGGGAAAACATCTACGGAAATCACTGAGGAGGACAGGGGCATGTACGTCCGAGAATGAGACCAAAGAGCATTTCTCCGTACCCTTTCCAATGAACTGGGTACTGTATGCTCCTACGGACCATACGGGAGTCAAGAATGGACTGTACTTCATACTCCTCATGGTTCTCAACCTGTACAGGGAGAGGATGAGGCACTGAGGTGGTAACGTGGTTACAGACCAAAGGTTTTAATAAGAAGACATGAAATACACATATTAGAAGGAAGGTCTAATGTGTAAGCCACTGGATTAATCCTGCGAAGAGTATGAAAAGGCCCAATAAACCAAGGTGCAAACTTCAGAGAGGGAAAAAAGTTGGAGGTTTGTAAGAGGACAGCCAGACCCTGTCCCCAACCTGGTAGGAAGGCACAGTCAGGCGTCTCCGGTCAGCATGGAGTCTGTACCTATCATTAGCAAGTCTCAAAGCCTCCTGGACTTGTGCCTAAGTGGAACAAAGACCACAGAGATGCTCCTCTAATGCAGGAATACTCTGCGGAACAAAATGAGTCAGGCAACATGGAAGGTTGGAAACCGGGAAACAGAATTCAAGGCACTATTGTTGCAATAGATTTTATTGTTAATTATAACAACAGTTTACAAAACATGTCAATAATAAGTGGCAGTAGGGCGAGATGCCCCCTAAAAGACAAATGCATCATACTGGTAAAGCATATAATGAGAAAACAAGTAAGAAAAACATATCCCTCCCCAGACCAAGGTTGCAATATAGAGGGTAAGAGAATAAACCTTGACCAGTCCGAGAATGAGAGCGCGTGATAGCAATGGTACATTCGAGAATAAGGGGTCAACGAGGCCCCCTCCTAAGTCGTGGGGACCCGGAGATCCCCCCTTAACACCTTCCACCCGAGGCCGAGACGGGCCCAGGGAAGATCGCCCTGCCGCCCCAAATGGGAACACACTGCGACCGGGCAACTCCCCAGGGCCCCCCCCACCCCCCAGCGAAAGGGACTGGTCAACCAACTACATTGGTTATGCATTCGAAATATAGCAAGTGAGAACTATGAGTTATGCAACTGAATGAGGCACACGTGATATATACTCAATATCTGGGAGGGAGAGCAAAAGAACATAGTAGAACAAATGAAGATTTCCTTGCAGCGTATAGATTAGGAAATACAATAAGTGAAATGTTAGCTAATCACAAAGAATATTTGCAACCAAAGGGAGCATCCCCTACAGGGAGGGGAAAAGGGAGTATAGGAGGAAAAGGGGATAGACAAAGAAAATAAGAGCAGGAAAAGTAGAGGAAAAGTAGAGGAAAAAGGCAATTAGCGCAGAAGAGTGTAAAAGGAGATAAAGGGGGGTGTAGAAGGTCGTCTGGAGAAGTGAGCGACAGCCAGTAGTACAGCTATTTCAATGTGGGAGGGTGATCCCAACAAAAGATGCCTAAGGTTCCCAAGTGTGATAGAATTTCTCAGAATGATCCAGGATTACACCGGCCATTTTTTCTTGATTCATGATCCAAGAAATTTTTTTCTTTGCTACTCTGGGTGACACAGTAGGCGTCTTCCAGGCTTTTGCCAGGGTAAGTTTGGCACCCAGTAAAATAAAGTGGATGAGGCGTTGTGTAATCTTGGGCGCTCCCGTGACTGGGAAGTTGAGAAGTGCAATGAGGGGGGATGGTAAGAAAGGCTGTGAGGTAATTATGCTTATCCAGGAGAACATTTTACGCCAGAAATGTCGCACCCTGGGACAGGACCACCAAACATGAAGCATGTCACCTCTAAGGTTACAGCCCCTGAAACATAGAGGAGATGTGGACGGGAAGATGTGGGCAAGTCTCGTGGGTACTAAGTACCACCTGGTAAGTACTTTAATGCTCGCTTCTATGAGACCGGTATTCATGATGCCCTTGTATGAGTAGGAGAAATTCCTTTGCCAAGTCTCCAGGTTCCAAGATTGGGCTAAGTCACCTTCCCAAGCCAACATGTAAGAGGTTTTGGACTGTTTACCCGGAGTGCCCTGTAAACCAGTGAGATCCCACCCCTCTGCTCGATGCCTTGCCCACACCATTGTTCATAAGGGGTAATTTGTGGACCGTCTGGGAAGGATCTGCATTTTTTGTGAAGAAATGCGGATATCTGTGTAAATCTGAAGAATTCAGATCTGGGCATGTCCAGTTTACTCACGCAATAGGCCTTCGTTAGGGGGCCTAAAGGCCTGAGAAAGTGACCGATTCTGTAGAGCCCTTTGTCTAGCCACCACTGGAACGCTTTGATGTCTAGGCCCGGGTAGAAGTCTGGGTTGTGAAATAAGTGTTTCAGGGGTTCTAAAGAAGAAATTAGGTGTGTATTACCTCTGAGGGAGTCCCATAAAGTGAAGGAGTGGGACAGCGTCGGCGACATGATCGGGGGTCTGGATTTTTTGGGGCTCCATAGAAGGAAATCAAGGGTATGAAGCGGGACTGCCAATCTTTCAATGTGTATCCAGTCAGGGTGTTCCCATCGGGAGTAGATTCTGGAGAGCTGTGAAAGTTGTGCTGCTTGGAAATACCAAAGCAAGTTTGGCAGGCCCAGTCCCCCCTCTGTCCTTGATCTATATAGGACCGACTTAGCCAGTCTGCGTCCACCCTTCCCCCAAATAAATTTGATGACTTTGGCTTGGAAGAGCCTAAGGTGGTTTTTGTTTATTGGTATCGGAAGGGTTCTAAAATAGTAAAGGATATGCGGGAGTAATGTCATTTTGATGGCGTTGATCCTACCTAACCATGTCATGGGAAGTCCCGACCACTTTAGGAGATCTCTCTCTAATTTTTTGTACAGCGGCGGGTAATTAGCTTGGTAGAGGAGATCTATCCTTGGTGTCAGTTTTATTCCCAGATATGTAATAAATGAGTTGGCCCATGAGAGTTTAAAGCTATCTCGAAGCCTAGAGATGAGTGAGTCTGCAAGATTAATGTTAAGTGCTTGAGATTTGTTGTAGTTGACCTTGAGGCCAGATACCAAGCCAAAGTCATCTAGGAGGCGGCATAAGTTAGGGAGCGTTGTGAGGGGAGAGGATACAAAAAGTAGGATGTCATCCGCAAACAGTGCGCATTTGTGAGTTTGGGAGCCACAAGATATGCCTTTGATATTAGGGTTGTTCCTAATAGAAATCGCTAAAGATTCAATCGCTATAGCGAAGATAAGAGGGGATAGAGGACATCCTTGTCTCGTCCCCCGTAAGATAGGGAAAGATTCAGAGTAAAATCCCTGCAGACGTACCTGGGCCGAAGGGGTTGAGTAGAGAGCCCTCAGAACATTGAGAAAATGCTCACCAAAACCCCAACGCTGTAAAGTTGAAAAGATAAACGACCAGTTAATAGAATCAAATGCTTTTTGTAGGTCCAAGGAAAGCAAACAGCCTTGTCGAGGAGCTCCTTTGTCCCAGTTGGAGTTTAGGATAGAAATCAGGTCAATGGCTCTACGCGTCTGGTCAGAGCCTTCTCGGCCTGGTATAAAGCCTACCTGGTCCTTATGGATATACAGACTAATGAAAGAGGCTTGGCGGTCTGCAAGGATCTTAGTCAGAATCTTTAGATCATTGTTGATGAGGGAAAGTGGTCTATAGTTGGAAACAGCACTAGGGTCCTTGTCTGGTTTAGGAATAACCGTTACATATGCCATATTAGAAGAAGCTTCTAAGGGACCCCCTCTCCGAAGCTCATTGAAAAAACGAGCAAGGTATGGGGCTAGAGTGGTGGAAAAGGATTTATAGTAAGGTATAGAGAAACCGTCCGGGCCAGGAGCAGAGTGGGGTTTTAATTTTTTGATCACAGCACAGACTTCTTCCTGTGAGATAGGGGCGTCTAAGATTTGGCGATGTGAAGATTTCAAAATTGGGTTTTGTACCGTGTCGAGGAACTGATCAACCTGCGCTTGCGTCGGGCAGTCTTTATTACTATAGAGGGATTGGAAGAAGGAATGAAATTGTTTGATTATGCGTTGCGGATTTTGGGAGAGGGTACTACCATTTATTTTGATTTTAGGGAGAGCAGTGTGTTTGATTTTTGGAGAAAGTCTACGTGCTAAAAGTGTGCCTATCCGATCTCCCTGGCAGTAAAAACGGGATTGATTCCAGCGGATCCATTTTTCAGCTCTAGTAGTGAGTGCTAAGTTTAAAGAAGCACGAGCTGCATCCAGGTCCGAGATGGGAACCTCGGAGGGGCGAGCCTTGTGTCTTTTAGATAGGGCCACGAATTCCTGCTCCAATCTGACAATATCAGATTTTTGTGCTTTGTTAATTTGAGAAGTAATTTGGATAAGGTGTCCTCTGAGAACCGCCTTATGAGCAGCCCAAAGGCACGAGGGTCCAACCTCCGGGGTGTCGTTGACTTGAAAATAAGTTTTAATTTTGGTATCAATCTCCGCCTTCCTGCCCGGGTCGCTCAAAATAGATTCATTGAGGCGCCATCTCCTACCGGGTCGAGCCACTCCAGGGCGTCGGAAGGCTATCACCACCATAGAGTGGTCCGACCAGACTACGTCTATAATGAAAGCTCTGTTTGTTAATGGAATGGTACGGGAGGTAACCCATATGTGATCTATTCTCGAGAAAGATTGGTGGGGACTGGAGAAATGGGTAAAATCCCTCAGGGATGGATTCATTTCCCTCCAGATATCAATCAGCCCATGTTGGGAGATTCGTTTGGCTATGCGCAGACTTTGTTTAGTGGGTCGAACAAGGCGTTTACCCGGAGGACGTGCCTTATCCATGTCCGTGTCAAAGGCCGTATTTGAGTCACCCCCAAAAACTACAGTCCCCTCCAATAAAGGTGACACGGTGTCTAGTAGATTCTTAAAGAAGCATATTGACCTCTGTTGGGGGCGTAGTATGAAATGAATGAGTAGAGATGACCATCTAGCTCTCCAATCAATAGGAGAAATCTGCCTTCTGGATCTTTAAGTTCTGACTTGAGAGAGAATGTACATCTGTTGGAAATAAAAATACCCACCCCCTTTGTTTTATCATCTGCATTAGCCAGTGAGAAATTAGAGAATTTGGAATGGATAAAAGAAGGATGGAAGCGTTTAGGGAAATGGGTTTCTTGTAGGAGTGCTACATCAACTTTTTGGGAGTGAAAATGTTGAAACATTTTCCGACGTTTAGTTGGGGAGTTTAGGCCTTGGGCATTGTGAGTAATAAGCTTAAGGGGAATTTTGTCTGGGTCAGTTACCGCCATCGAGCAGAGGAGTGGGAATACCCCGATACACAAAGGCACTTACCCTTAGTAGATTCATAGACCAGGACAATATCAGACCGGTGTGTGACTTCAGCTAGCATGGATGAAGACCGTGCCCTCATTCTCCAGACGACTTCTAGGGGAAAGAAAGAGTAGAGAATGAGCAAGAAAAGGGGATAGAGAGGAGCAGAGAAGAGAAGAAGGGGGACAAACATGACCCCCGATGCGGGCGGAATAAAATACCACCTGCAAAAAAAAAAAAAATTCAAATACCTCCCCAATCTCAATCCCAAAGGGGATAAAGATAGAGAGTAATCCTGACCAGTGAAGGGTCAATACCGAGTTACTACTTAATACTAGGCAGGATGGGGTGCATGAGCACCGCCCTAGCAGGAAGGACCATCTAAGAATTTAAACAAAATGTAACTGTCAAAAAGGCCCCAGAACCAACGTTAACATTAGAAATCGTTTGAATCTCCCCAAAGACCAGGAGATAATAAAGAAAAACAAATCAGGAGAAGAAAAATACTTGAGTGTGGCAACATAAGATTGGTAAAAAAGGGTTAGCCAGTTCCCCCCAACACAGAGGGAGACCTTGAGTGCCGTTCCCACCTATATGGTGAGGTATATTCTAGGCGATATCCCCGCTCAAGGTCCCCGAGAGGGGACTAGTATCCCCCCAAAGTCCCAAAACTTGTACTGCAGGCAGTTCATAGTGAGTCAAGGCGGGACGTTGTCCTTCGATTTCTTGTATCTTGCAGGTTTCCACATCGAGTTCAGTGGACTGGATGGACTGGAGGGAAGTTGCCTTTTAGCCGAGTGAGGAGAGGGCTCCTGTTGCATAGCGATTGGGTCGTGAGAGATGAGGCCGAGTCGTAGGAAAAGCTGTTCCCCTTCTGGAAGTGAACTAAAGGTGTAGGGTTTGCCATTGAATAACATCTTCAGTTGAAATGGAAAGAGCCACCAATATTTAATGTCCTTATTCATTAGAATTTGAAGTAGCGGTTTCAAGGTGCGTCTCTTTTGAATGGTGGAGGGAGATATATCAGCAAAGACTTGTAATTGGTGTCCCTGAAAGACGATCTTGGACAGGGATCTGGATTTCTTCATGACTGCTTCTTTCACTGTATAGTGGTGAGGCTTTACTACAATATCTCGAGGCAGGCCATCATCCCTGGTGGGCCTGAGGGCCCTGTGAGCCCTATCAAGCTCTAAATGGTGTTGTGGGGTGTCAGGGAGCAGATCTTTAATGAAGGCCTGTATTGTCTCAGGAACGTCCTTGTAGGATTCAGGGAGTCCCCTGACTCTAAAGTTGCACCTCCTATTTCTATTTTCAAGGTCATCTATTTTGGCATTGGCAGTATCCAGTTGTTCTTGTAAAACTTGTAACAAGCAGAGTTTTGATTTGTTCTGGAAATCGTCGCATCCAGGTTGGATTCAATAGTTTCAATGCGAGATCCGATGTTCTGGAGGTCTGCTTTAATGTCATTTGTGATTTTGGTAGCCGTATTTTGTAAGCCCCTGTCCAGGAGTTCTGCAAATTTAGCAAAGAGTTCAGTCACATTGATCGGCTGCAGTAGGCCCAGATCCCCAGGCTGTGTTAGATGTTGGGGCTGAGGGAGGTTGGCTCCCAAGGGTGGGAAATCCATGTCTGGGAATGATTGCTCCAGAAGGGACACTGTGGAGGCTGGGGAAGCCATTTCAGGATGATCGGTACTTGACTGTCGTTGCAGGGCAGAAGAGGGAGAGACTGCCAGCTGTGCCCCGGTCGTGTAAGCCGCGTCCGAGCGGTGAGGCCCGGCTGCCATTTTCGCCTCTGTCTGGGAAGAACGGGTCGTCTCGAAAGTCGGCTCGAGGTTTCTCCTGACAGCCCCGGAGTACATTGGGGAGATCCCTGATGTATCTACTACTCAGCGGACGTGTTGTGGAGTGAGCGTTGGTTCTCTGGGCGCCGTTATCAGTCCTGATCCGCCAGGGCGGGACGGGGCTGCAGGTCTATGCGGCCATCTTCGGAGCTGCCGTGCATGCGCCCTCTGGAGACAGGGCTAGAAGATTGTAGGAGACTCCTCTCCCCCACCACACCAGCAGAGTGTGAAATGAGGAGTAGTAGGCCGTTGGGTGTAGCAAGATGGCTGACCTCAGTCAGCACAGGCCTGGATCAGGGCCAGGCCTGATGAAAGATGCTGTGTGGGGGTTTGGGAGGTGTTTGCTGTCCAGGGGGGGATCCTGCAGTCAGAGGGACTCTTTCCCTATTTTCGTTGGGTAGTGGTCCGGGCGCGATGCTCTTCCGCGGGTGTCCGCCGTAGGAAAGGCCGGGGATCCACAGGCCTTACTAGGCCGCACTAGGCCGGACCCAGCCACGGCCTCCTCGCTCACCCCCGAGGCCCGAACGAGCCACCGGAGCGCACAGGGGGGGAAGATCAGAAGGGTTGGAGGGTGGATGATAGTCCCCTACCGCTCGATGCAGCTGAAATCTCGAAAATTCGTCAGGCCTCCGGAGCGGCAAGATGGCCACCGCGAGCTCCCAGTGTCGACCGTCCCGCGGCCGAGTGGAGGGGTATGTGCTCCAAATATAGCCACCAGTCGCTGCAGGGCACTCCAGGGAATAGTTGGCCGTAGATTCAGGCACCAGTCGGTGCTGGTTAAGTGAGGATGGCGATGGATGGAGCTCGGGATACACGGAGCTCCCTCAGAAAGCGTCCACCGCCGAGCACTTCTCAAGGCACTATTGTGAGCAAACTCTGCCAATAGTAAGAGGTCTGACCATTTGTTATGATGGTCAGAAATATAGCAACATAGGAATTTCTCTAAGGACTGATTGACCCCATTAGACTGCGGGTGATACGCAGAGGAGAAAGCAACCTGAATTCCCAACTGTGCATAAAAGGCTCGCCAGAACTGGTACACAAACTGACTACCCCTGTCCGAGACAATCACCTTGGGAAGCCAATGTAAGAAAAAGATCACCCAAGCAAAAATGTAAGCCAGTTCCTTAGAAGTGGGCAACTTCTTAAGTGGAATTCAATTGGACATTTTTGAGAACCGGTCAACCACCATAAGGATAACTTGCCCTGGGAGTTGGGTAACTCCACAATGAAATCCATAGACAGGTGGGTCCAGGGCCTCTCTCCATTGGGTATGGGTTGTAGGAGGCCCACTGTAAGGTGTCGTGGAGTCTTAATCTGAGCACACACGTGACAGGCAGCTACGAAGGCGGTTACATTGGTATGTAGACTAGGCCACCAGAATTGTTGGGAAATGGCCCAAAAGAGTTGATTCTTCCCAGGGTGGCCAGCAGCCTTGGGAGAATGGTAAGTCTGGAGCATGGCAATACAGAGACTCTCTGGGAGTCAGTCACAAAGTTCTCAGGAGGAGCATGGATCAGATCAGAAAGAATTTTGTCACCCAAAGGAGAAGTGAAACTGGAATGAACCATAGCCAGAATATAATCAGGAGGAATCACCGGAATTGGAACTGAACTCCATCTTGGAAGTGGAGGAAAATTGTTGTGACAAAGCGTCAGTCCTTACAGTACATTCTTAGTACCCAGTAAGAATGAGACAATGTAATTGAAAGTAGACAAGAAAAGAGTCCATCGCACTTCTGAGAGAGAGGCGTTTAGCCTCAGACAAGAATGTGGGATTCTTATGGTCAGTAAGAATGAGAACCGGCACAGTGGTGCCTTCCAGGAGATGTCTCCTTTCTTTCAGGGCTAAAATGATCGCCATCAGCTCTGTCACCAATTTTGTAATTGCACTCCACAGGTGACAATTTATTGGAAAAGTAGCCACAACAATACATAATGTTCTCAGAGGTAGGACGTTGAAACGGAAGGGCACCAACTCCAGTCTCAGAAGCATAAACCTCAAGGATAAAAGGTAACATAGGATCAGGATGTGGTAACATGGGAGCAGAAACAAAGGCAGCCTTGAGACTCTCAAATGCCTTAATGGACTCCGGAGACAAACTCTGTGGGTTACTGTCATATCAGTCAGTGGCTTGACCAGAGATGAGAAGTTACAAATAAAAAAAAAATGGTAATAGTTGGCAAAGCTAAGAAAACACTGCAGAGGACATAAACCCACGGGTCGGGGACACTGTAGGACTGCTGAAAGTTTCTCAGGGTCCATAGAAAAACCAGCAGTGGAAATGACGTAACCCAGGAATTTAACCTGTTCATGATGGAACTCACACTTCTCCAATTTACAATAGAGATTGTTCTCTCTTAGTTTCTGAATCACACAACAGACATCTGTGTGGTGGCTCTCCAGGGACTTGGAAAATATGAGGATATCGTCAAGATAAACCACCACACATTATTGCAACAAATCTCGGAGGACATCGTTAATAAATTCCTGGAAAACTGCCGGGGCGTTACAAAGGCCAAAAGGCATTACAGGCTATTCATAGTGGCCTGTTCTGGTATTAAAGCAGTTTTCCACTCGTTGACCTCCTTATTGCGCACAAGATTGTATGCCACTCTCAGGTCAAGCTTTGTGAAAACCGTTGCTCCCTTGAGGCGGTCAAATAACTCTGTAATCAATGGAATCAGATAGGCATTCTTAATCGTGAAATGATTGAGACCCCTATAATCAATACAAGGTCTCAGTTCACAACTCTTCTTCTTCACAAAGAAGAAACAAGCACCAGCAGAAGATGAGGATTTGTGAATGAAACCTAGAGAAAGTGCGTCTGCAACATACTCCTTCATGGCCTTATCCTCCAAGACTGACAAAGGGTAAACCCGGCCCAGAGGGGGTATGGCACCAGGTTGAAGTTCAATTGCATAATCATACGACCGGTAGGGAGACAAACTACCTACTTGACCTTTGTCAAAGACTTCGCTAAAATTGTGGTACTCCTCCAGCAATCGTACTCTGTTTTATGGACATGAGGCACTTGGCAGCAGAAGCGGAGCATGCGGGAACGTCAAATACCCTTTTAAAAGAAGTCACAAACTCAGGATAATGCAAGACAACAGATTTATGCTTCTCCCATAGAGGGTTTGACCAGGCCAAGGCTCTCTCAGAATAGCAAAGATATCACAAAACCTACTTTGCTTCTGTCCGTGGGAAACGCCTGGGGCAGCATCTCAAAGTATATCTCAACCTGGATGAGAAACCATCTGCATTGGACTGGATCACCCCCCAAATCGCTGGGGAAGCGGAACGGAACCAGACATACCTCTTATAGAGGTAATACTCGAAGCAGGTGCCTGCACAGAGACTAGAGCAGCAGCAGGGTCGGCCTGCAACACAGGTTGTACCAGAGCAGTCACTGTGGGAGATTCTAGGTGAGCCGTGCGACTCAGGAGCAGTTGTATCGCCATGGCAAACTGATCCATGTAGTGTTCCTGCTCATTCAATCTGGAAAAAATATTACCAAAAAGTAGATTGACTGAATCTTCTTTATGGCCTTCGGCTACTGTCAGAAACCATGAATCAGACCGAGACAGACGTACAGTTAAATCACACTTGTTTAATAATAATAAAAAAAGGTAAACATAGTCAAAGCGGGGGCGTGGCCTGGACGGAGACCGAGATGGCTGCCTAACTTGGGAGCTCCCGCGTTCTGGGGACATAACATCGGCATATACGGGAGCCTACCACCCTTCCCTGCTATGCACAGGTCCACTAGGAGCTCGTCCGTCTCCCGCACCCCTAAGGACTCCCAGACACCGCAGGAGAGACACATCCCGGAGATTTTCCGGTCGCAGAAGCACCAGACGCACGCGCCTCTGCAGGCCCGATCCCCGGCCTCACCTGACGAACCGCCGCTCACTCACATGCCCGGCGCATCTTTATCCGCCGCCGGAGGGGGGCATCCCCCGAGCCTCCTGGACCTAGAGAAGGTGGCTCAGGACATTAAAAACACAGTGACTGCGGCGATTGCGGACCTTAAGGCGGACCTGCTTGCGGTTGCCCACCGCATGGACAACGTGGAGCAGACCACCCAGACGCATGCTGCAGCCATTCGCCAGGTACAGTCCGCCTATGATTCCCAACTGGCCCAAGTGTTTGAGCTCCACAGACATGTGGAGGATCTGGATAACCGGGGGCGCCGACACAATATCCGGGTACGGGGGATCCCCGAAACCGTCGAACCCGACGCTATTCAACCAACTCTATGCGCCATTTTCAACGACCTCATGGAGCGCCCGGCGGATTCCCCCATAGCCATGGAAAGGGCTCATCGTGCCCTCCGCCCTCAGCCCAGAGACTCTGACCCTCCCAGAGACATAATTTGCTTTATTGTGAACTTTCCCCTCAAGGAAGAAATTCTCCGCAAAGCACGCATAAGAGGCCGTATATCTTTTAATGGGGCTGAGGTGAAATTGTTTCAAGACCTCTCACAGATTACCCTCCAGAATAGGAAGGCACTGCGACCGTTACTAGAGGCCTTGCGCACCAGGAACATTCAGTATCGTTGGAGGTTCCCCTTTGGCCTTTCGGCTTCCTCCAGGGGGCGCTCAGCTCTCCTCCGTACACCGGAAGACCTTCCAGCCTTTTGTGATCAACTTGATCTCCCGCACGTTGAACTTCCGGATTGGTATGCCATTTTCTTTCCAGCTGAACCCTGGCGGCCTGTATCGCTTAACCCCTCACCGAAAGCTGCCCGCCAGAGATCCCGCCATCGCAGGCCTGGACCGATGTCACAGAGTGCCCGCCCGCTCCGCCGCGACCTGCGCCCACGCAGCCCCTCTCCTCCGCTGATGAGAGGTGAGGCCTTGGAAGCTTGAGGAACTTTGTTGCTGCCGATGACCTGCCGTTCGTGAGTACCCCCCCCAGCCTACCAATCCCCCTTACCTCCTTTTCTCTCGGGTCCTGCTTTGCCTCCTTCATTGTCCCTCAACGGGTTTCCACTGATTATCTGGGATGTTTATTTTGGCTGCAGGCCTCACCCCCCTCTCGAACATTTGACTGAATCCCGACTCTTTTTCCAGCCTTCCCGAGCAACCGTCCCAGCACGGAGCACCCTCTACGTGTATGACTCACCTTCTGGCTTCATTGCGACATCACTCTACGCCATCGCTTCGGCCCCGTGGGAGCCTGGGGGAAGCTTCGGACTGATTCCTGGCTCACCTGACAGCGTGGGCTGCACTACCTCCGTATTCCATAGTGGAGATCATGACTGTGAAGACCCCGCCATGCCTCCTCGGGCTCCTGTCGGAACCCCCCCCTCTCCTGCTCTGCTCCTGGCCATGGACTTTTCCCATACCGTACCTGTGATGGATCTGCTTGTTGTGTCTTGCTGCTCATCACCATCAGAGGCCCTGAGACGCAGTGCATTCTACAATTTATGCAAGAGTGGGTCATGCATTTTCTCCCCCGCCTGAATACGGTTGTCCGCCTGACTCCTCACCCGTCCCCATAACTGGATCTGGACATCTACGGGCCCTACTCGCAGTTGTCTCCCCCAGCTCACATCCATCGGACCATCTCTTGGAGCTAACCCTCGATGACGTGTGCTGACTTATTTTCCACCCCCTGGATGGGCCTGATACCCCATGGCTGTTCCTGATCCCCCCCTGTGTTCTCCTCCCCCAGTCCTGCCTCCCCTTATTCCCCCCCTCTCTCATTGCCCCCTGTACTGCCCTTCCCCCCCCTCCCCCCTCCTTCTCCCCCCTCCCTTTCCCCCCTCCCTCTCCCCCCCTCCTTCCCCCTCCCCCTCCCCCTTTCCCCCCCTCCCTCTCCCCCCTCCTTCCCCCTCCCCCTCCCCCTTTCCCCCTCTCCCCCTACCCCCCCCTCCTTCCCTCCTTCCCCCCACCCGGGTTTTACATTCCGGCCTTGGTTGGATGTTTTTATTTGCTCTGTTTTCTTTTATTTTACTTTTCTTTTTTTTTTTTTTTTTTGGAGGGGTGGGTACTCCGAGCTGGTCAGTCCACGGACTTCCTTCCTCCTGGCTAAGTTTCGGGTTTGTTCCTTTTTTTTCTCTTTGCATTGGGTTGGTCGATTGTTTATGTTATAGCCAAATTTTCTGTTTGTTAAGGCTAAGTGTAACTGTATACATGGTTTACTACTGCTTTCTGCTCGCATGTTCTTCCCTCAGGTTCCCCCTATTCCTTGGTAGGCTCCCCTCTACGCGTGGACCCACCTCCCGGCAGGTGGAGTCCCCCTCATTCCCATCATCTCCCCCAGACCACGGCCATCCCGCGGTCCCTGCCTGTTTCACAGTCCCCACACAGAGGTCTCTTTGAGATCAGGCTGACATACCAGATTCCCCCCCTCACCCCCCTAGGTGGGCAGCTGGTCTAACCCTACCTCTGGTTACTCCCCCCCCGGACCCCCACCCTTGCCTCTTTTCTCTCCCCCCCCCCTTCAGTCTTTTTCTCCTGTCTTCTTGCTCTCCCCCGATCTCCTCCCTGGTCTCTTCCCTGTATTCTCTCCCTATCCCTCTTTTCCAACCCCCTCCCCTCTCTCTTCTCTACCTCCACTCTCTGCCCCTTTCACCCGCTTTCCCCCAGGGGTGTAGCCCTCCTCCCTTTCTCTCCCATCTGGACCCCTCCCGTTTGGACCCTTACCCCTATAAACTCCGGGTGACAGTTTCTGTCTCTGTTTGCCTCTGACAATGCGGCCCTCTCCCCCGGTTAGCGACCCTCTGCAGTTGAAATGTGTATCCCTTAATGTTAAGGGACTCAATTTGCCGGAAAAGAGGTCCCAAGTGCTCTCATCTCTAACCAAATTTAAAGCTCATTTTATTCTCCTGCAGGAGACACACTTCCGTTCCGATGCCATTCCGAAACTGTCGAACCACATATACAGGTCTGCCTTCCATGCCACCAATCCTGTTGCAAAGTCCAAGGGTGTTTCCATTCTTGTCTCCAAGCATGCCAATTTCCATCTGACTGATTCTCTGATAGATCCGGAGAGCAGGTACGTTTTTCTTAAGGGTACATACGCATCCACACCGATCACGTTGGCCAATATCTACTGCCCTAACGCCCTAAACCCTCTATTAGATACGTCCACCGGAACCTCTTCGCTGACCTACAACTCCCTACGCCAGATCAAATCCCAACTACAAGCCCTGTCCCTCCATGATGCTTGGCGCACCCTCTACCCTTCTACCAAAGACTACACGTATTTTTCGGCCCCCCACCAAAAATATTCCAGAATTGACTTCTTCTTTCTATCCCAGGCCGACCTCCCCCTCCTACATCAGTCCTCCATTGAATCCATGTTTCTCTCAGACCATCACCCTATCACGCTCACATTATCCTTTCCTGACTCCTGCCCTAAAACGAAAATCTGGCTTTTCAACCCATCCATAGTCAAAGACTCCCTCGCCCTGGAACGCATCCGCACACGTCTGCGGCTATACTTCCAGGAGAACGCGGGTTCGGTTGTCTCCCCGATTTCCCTCTGGGAGGCGCACAAATGCGTGATCAGAGGAGAATTGATAGCTATGTCCTCGCAGGCCAAAAAACTCCACCAGGAACGTATGTCTTCCCTCCTGCAGCGGTTGAAATTGTTGGAACTATCCCACAAACAATCCCAAGCTCAAACCACCCTCCAAGACCTGATCCAAACTCGCACCCTACTCACGGAGGAGTTGGGCAGACGCGCCAAGAGGCGCTACATCCTTGGCCAACGGGTCTTCTATGAACATGGTAACAAATGTGGCCGTCTCTTGGCGCGTTCGGTCCAATCCGCCAAACTGTCTCCCACTGTACATAATCTTCGGTCCCCCAAGGGCCCCCTACTGACCAAAAACGCAGATATCGCAAGTGAATTAGAAATTTTTTTCACCAAACTCTACAACCTCCGACCACCCCAACAGTCCCAGACCGCCCGGGACGCGCATCCCGCCCTTATCACAGAGTTCCTTTCTCTCCATGGCCCTAAGTCTATCTCCCCCCAGTGTGTACAATCTCTTGAAGAGCGGTTTTCGCTTCCAGAGCTGGATGCAGCACTGAAACAAATGAAAGTCGGTAAAAGCCCGGGTCCCGACGGGTTTTCCCTTCAGTACTATAAGACCTTTCGAGATGTCCTTTCCCCTAACCTCCTCCACACGTTTGACGCCTTGGCCGATCCATCGGTACAACCAGGTGAGATGTTAAGGACTCACATCTCCGTAATACCTAAAGAAGGCAAAGACCCCCTTCTTGCAGCTAACTATAGACCAATATCGATACTAAACGTAGATATAAAAATCTATGCAAAGATGCTTGCCAACAGGCTACTGCCCCTAATTCCCGCCCTCATCTCCAACGACCAGGTAGGTTTCGTCCCGGGTAGGGAGGCCCGGGACAACACCATCGCGCCTTAAACTTACATCACTGGCTTACCTCATCCAAAACCCAAGGCTTTCTACTTTCTCTTGATGCTGAGAAGGCGTTCGATAGAGTGGCCTGGGATTACATGCGAGCAGTTCTGGCGGCTACGGGACTGGGAGATCGTATGCTTGCCTCCATTATGGCTTTGTATTCCGCCCCCACCGTGGCGGTGAGAGTTAATGGCCACCTATCGAACGCCTTCCCCATCACTAATGGCACTCGCCAAGGCTGCCCTCTCTCCCCTCTAATTTATATCCTTACTTTGGAACCCCTCTTAAATAAGCTTAGAGTGAATCCTGACGTTAGGGGAGTGACAGTGGGGGGCAGGGAATATAAAGTCTCCGCGTTTGCCGATGACGTTTTGCTTTCCCTGCGGTCCCCGTGCACCTCCCTGCCTTCGTTACTCCAAGACCTAGAGGCCTTCGGGAAGATTTCCAATCTCAAAATTAATTACACCAAATCCCAGGCGCTGAATATCACCCTGCCCCCCCTTGAAGTAGCCCACTGTCAAGAATCCTTCCCCTTTAAATGGGAACGGACCGCGATCTCTTACTTAGGTATTAAACTCCCGCATCGCCTCACGGACCTTTACCCCCTCAACTTCCATACTACCCTGGTCCAGACCCAAAATTACCTCAAGGACTGGCAACATTTAAACGTATCATGGTTTGGTCGGGCGGCTTTGATCAAAATGATTGTATTGCCCCGCTTTCTTTACTTATTCCAAACCATCCCCATAGAGCTACCCACTTCTTTCTTCTCTTCGTACCGGAGGACGTGCTCTGCATTCTTATGGAGGGATTCTCCCCCGAGGATCAAGTATACCCGCCTCACGTTGCCCAAATCTAAAGCAGGCATTGCCCTCCCGGACCTTTATAAATTTTATGTAGCATGTCATCTTACAAGAATTGCTGACTGGAATATTCATCCCCATGATAAACTATGGGTCCTCCTGGAAAATGCCTTCTCCCCTGTCCCTATCCACCTTCTTCCCTGGCTACTCCAGACACAATGGCCCCAAGCGCTTGCCGCGCACCCGCTTATCCATACCTCCCTGACGCTACACAAGAAACTCCCTGCTCGCCTATGTATTGCCCTGACCCCGGGCCCCTTGACCACGCTGCGAGGCAACCCTGACTTCCCCCCTGGAATTTCACCCAATTTTCTCCGGCAGGAATGGCCCTTTGAGGACGTCCTTGCCTCTCACTTTTACCCGGGGGGTAAGATTGCCTCCTTTGACACTCTCCAGAGCCTATCCAAGTCCTCATCCTTTTTCGTTCTGGACCTACCGACAAATTCGCCACTTTCTATCTACCTGAAGTGCCTCTGATTGCTGGGCAAGACGTCTGACCCCGTTTGAGGACTTATGCAATCGTAAGACACCTCAGAAACACCTCATCTCCATCCTATATGCTCTTAGGCCGCGTACACACGCGGGGACTGTTCGCTCAACTTTGTCCGTCAAACAGTTTCAGTGGACAGTCCGCTCAAAATTAGCATGGACGGACTTGCCCACACACGACGAACGAACAGTCCGCTGAAACCGTGCGCGATGACGTGAACGGCGCGTACGACGGGACTAGAAAACGACGTCCTATACACTGCAATGCAACCTTCGGCGTGTAAATTCTTTCTGAGCATGCGCGAGACTTAGTTTGACGAACAAGCCTACACACGGGCGGACTGTCCGCTCAAACCAAGTTTCAGCGGACAGTTTTTCGGAATTTCCGAAAAACTTTGTTCGTCAGACTGTCCGCTGAAACTGTCCGCTGAAAGCCCACACACGAGCGGACTGTCCGCCGAAACACTTTTCAGCGGACAAAGTTGAGGGAACAGTCCCCGCGTGTGTACGCGGCCTTATACTTGACCCGGGTGACGTAGCCCTCACTCCATCGCAATCTTCCTGGCATAGGGAACTGACGACCCCCCTATCCCCTGGGGACTGGACTAGAATTCATGAATACACTCACGGCGGCTCGATGAATGTCGCTATACAGGAGAATGGATACAAGATCCTCACTCGATGGTATAGGACCCCCTCCCGTCTCCACAAATTTTCCCCCGCTGTCCCAAACACCTGTTGGAGATGCAACGCTGATGTTGGGACGATGATACACATCTGGTGGGCTTGTCCTGGCATCCAACTGTTCTGGAGGGAGGTCCATAGGATCATTTCATCAGTTACCACTTACACTCTGGACTTTACGCCGGAGCAATTTCTCCTCCATCATACATCCCTATCTAAAAGGGCCTACTTCAAATCCCTGGCCATGCACATGGTCAACGCTGCAAGACTGTGCATCCCAAGACACTGGCAGACTACACACACCCCAACATTGGGTGAGTGGTATGCCACTATTTCCAGGATTCGTGACATGGAAGAGCTGATTCATATTGCACAGGAAAGGACGGAGAAGTTCTCGATCACTTGGGCCTGCTGGTCTCACTTTATCACTACCACAGAATTCAAACGACACGCTCTTCCCTCTTGTGCATAGACCCCTCCCTGGGTTCCTGAAACCTCCCCCCATTTCCCCCCTTTACAGATATTGACCGAGGTGCTACACCCCTTCTCCATTTCCCTTTCCTTTCCCGCTTCCCTTCCTTCTCTTCCCTTTTCGTCTCTATTCTTCTCCTTTCTTCTCGTTTCCTTTCTCTTCCCGCCTTTTCTCTCTCCCGCTCTCTTCCTTTCCCTCTTTCCGCCACCTCCCCCCCCCCCCTCTTTTGCCCACTTTTTCTTTTTTCTCTCCACTTTTCTTCCTCCCACTTCCCTCTCCCCCCCCCAAATTCTATTGTTCCGTCTCCCTCATAAATGGTCCTTCTTCTCCGCATATCTCTATGTGGGCGTCTTGGACGTGCGCTGGTCGCCGTTCAGATTACCTCTTCTACTGCCTATATTTACACAAAGTGACATCTGCACTCAACCTAGCATATCTTTTGGAATGGACTCTTCCCCCCCCCCTGTCTCTTGCTGGGTACACCCAGGAGTCTTCTCCTGACCTGTACCTGTTGAAATTGTACTTATATGTACCTGCCTATGTTGTAACCTTAATAAAATCTTTATGGAAAAAAAAAAAAAAAAAAACATAGTCAAAGCATAGCCAGAGTTCAGGAACCAGAAACAAATAGTCAGACAAGCCAAAACGTCAGGGGGCCAGAGATGAGAGTAATAGAACAGCAAGCAGGATCTGGAGCCAGAAGGAATGTCAGCCAAGCAAGTCTTTAACAGGAACACAGGAGAGAATCTCTAGAGATGTAACCAAGGCGAAGGCAGAGATCATCTGGACTGGACATCAACAGGTGAGTTACTGTGGAGATATAGGATCTGGCAAATAAGCCAATAGCTGAGCGGCCAGCTTTGAGAAGGAAGGGCTGAGTGCAGCCCTGACAAGTGTACAGTGCACAAAATCCTCTGTCACAGTGTACCAGTGCACAAAAACATTTGTCAATGTATCACTCTCCCATGAACATTTGTCACAGCGTACCAGTGGTAGTGTGATCAGATGCTTTTAGGGCAGAAGAGAGCCCAGATCTCTTCATAAAGAGTACCCGTCACTGCCTATTGCTGTCACAAGTGATGTTTACATTCCTTCTGACAGAAATTAAAGTGATAAAAAAGAGACAGTGTAAAAATTAGAAAAATGAAAAAAGAAAGAAAGAAAAAATGTAAAGCATCCCTGTCCCCTCATGCTCACGTGCAAAGGCGAACTCATGCATTGGTGTCATACGTACATCCGTAAAAGGCAATCGCACCACACACGTGCAGCACTCACATCAGGGAACAGATCCATAAATTGCACATGAAATCCAAAAACAGGTATTTTGGCTTGTTATAATGTCCTCAAAGGCTACTCGCGGAAACATGTAAGCATTTTATCTGCTTCTGCGCAAGAAATATAGATATTTATACGGGTGTTGGAGTTGCTGGTTACTACTTTTTCTTTATATTGCCGTGAACAGTAGAACAAGAGCAATAATTCTAGCACCAGACCGCTTCTGTAACTCTAAACTGGTAACCTGTAATGGCTTATAAAGCATCACCTATGGAGATTTTTAAATACCGTCGTTTGGCACCATTCCATAAATGTGCAAAATTTTTAAGTGTGACGTGTTTAGTATCTATTTACTCGGTGTAACACCATATTAGAAATTTTACCAATTGCAAATATTAAAATCACTCCATTGCTACATTCACAATATTTGATATATTTAAGAAAAGGGAAGGCGGCAGATCTGTGCATCAAATGCACAGGGGCTCACTCATCTGATATGGTGTAATGATTTACTCCTACACTGGTTGGCCTATGTCACCTATATTCTACACATATGTAAATATATGTTTTTAAGTCCCATGCTCTCCTTTTGCAAATCTTTTTATATTGTATTGTACAAATAACATTTATATATTTTTTTTATTTTTTATACATTTCCAAGTGAATTTTGTTTAAGAGGAGAGACAAAAAACATTTACAGAAATCATTAACAGTAGTGATACAGTGGGTAAAAAACAAAACAAAGAAAACAAAAATTGTGAAGCAACAGTATCTTGTTACATAGGAAATATAATCACTTCAGCCGGAGTTATTACATGTGGGGGAATACGATCCTGAGATGAGCTTTTAGACATTTTCCTGTTTGCTTGCGGGAATTGCCTCGGGGAAGTATCTGGCGTGTCATCGATAGAAGCCTGAGTATGCTGGTATTGTCTAGAATTCTATAGGAGTGGAAAATTGGATGGGTAGATGGTTGTAGTGTGAGTTCATCTGGGGGGAAGTTTGGACGATGGTTCGAGGGCAATAGCTATGTTTTAATAGCTTCCCTGGTTTCTGAGTCGGGAGGTTGGGATGTGTATGAAGTGATTTTGTGATGCAGGTAAGTGGATATGTAACGGGGTGACTTAGGTTTTTATACATTTCATGTGGTCCAACTTGCCTTTAAAGTCTGAACCCTCAATGTCTTTTTCCACTTTCTTACTATATCTTACAAAATATTGGATATTCAATTGTGTATGTGTGCATTAAAATTCATTGTAGCCATGATGTTGCAACAAACAATCCGCCAAATCCCCCCACTGCCAGACTTCATACATCACTTCCAGAGACAATGAACAGTCTTTTGCGAGTTTTGTTTTTGCTGTTTTATTGGGGGGGTACAACTTGGATAGGTATTGGAATATGGGACGCCCATAGGAATTCTAATTGACATCATATTTTTAATTGAAGAACAAAAGCACACTGTTAGAGCCAGAAGATTAGATGTGCATGAACATTATACGTAAATCTCCTCCATCAACTCACGGCAGGCTGTTGTTCCTCTGCTCTCCTCCTGCTGACTATTTGCTTCCAAGAGTTCCTTGGACAGTATTTGTACTGTCCTGGCATGTTAGGACCTCAATAAATGAGATAAGCAGTCAGTACATCACGATTGATTAATTTCCAATGATAGGTACCATAGCTGGTAGACTTTATAACCTTCACACAGACCAAATAATATGCACTGGTTTGGGTTATTTTTACCAATGAAATGTAGCAGTAAAAATGTTGGTCAAAATGTACATTTTTTTTTCCATTTATAGTGCAAATAAAACTAAAAATACCCAGTGGCGAATAAATACCACCAAAAGAAAGCTCTATTTCTTTGAAAAAAGTGATAAAAATTTTATTTGGGTTCAGTGTTGCATGACAGAGTAATTTTCATTCAAAATGTGAGAGTGCTGAAAGATGAAAAATTGGCCTGGGAAAGAAGGGGGTGAAAATGTCCAGTGTTGAGATGATTAAAGAGGTCACATAGAGCATTAAAAAAATAAAAAATAAATAAATAAAAGGTATAAAAGGATGGGGAAAATGTACCACGATCATGGACAACTTCATAACCATATAAAAGTAACATACCAGGGGGAAATTTTGAGGTTATTAACCTCTCCATATACCCCTTTACAGCAGTTAATATCCCAGTTTTTATCCCACTAGTAGATTTATCAAATTTGAATTTGTTCAGTGGAAAGTTAAAAGGATAAGTTCATATTTAGAAATTAAAAAAAATACACATTTATATTTTCTTCCCTAGGAGCCTGGAAATTACAGACAGCTGCTGAGGCTGTCGGTACTTATAGGCTTCTCATTCACAAAAATACTGTGAATGAATGACGTGTCTGGGCAGGCCGAACCCTTTTTTAAATAGTGACAGCTAGCAGGGAGAGAAGATCCCCCGTTAGCTGTCAGAATGGGGGATCAGAGGAAGCGAGGGCCGGTGCATCTGTAATATGTTAAACTTAAAATGGTTGCAAAAACAATCAAGTGATGGTGTTACGCACTTGATTTTTTTGCATAAATTTTTTTTTTTGGGTAGTGTTTGGCCCATAATGTGGTTGCAACACCATTGACCATTATTTATTCATATTCCATTGGAGTGCAGGAATAACTATTCTATTTATTTATAATCCTTAAAAATGGTGATATGGTAAACTTTGTATTTCCGTCTTCCATGAAAAGCTGCACAAATATGTGAGAAATGTTCATTACATGGAACCACCCGGTACCAAGATCTACTTCAACGAGAGAAGACAAGTTTCAACCAATCTTATTTTAGAAAACTGGGTTTATGTTAACAGTACACATTATTCCTATAACAGAATTACCATTACAAGACCAGACGTTGTGCCTGAAATACTTACCAATCTGAGTAATCCCGTCTTCTGGAAAAAAGGCAAAGTAAGACTTTAGTTGATTGTTTTCTGTTTGTATTGTTTGTTGAGGAGATTTACAATTAGAATATATAGGGATTGTTTAGTTTCATATTATGATATATTTGTAAATATACCTGTAAGTGAAAGAGGTAATGCATGGATTAATTTTCTATTCATGGAGTCATTTTCTATAATGTTGCAGTTTGAACTGTATATATATTATAGGACAGTGATGGCGAACCTTGGCACCCCAGATGTTTTGGAACTACATTTCCCATGATGCTCATGCACTCTGCAGTGTAGTGGAGCATCATGGGAAATGCAGTTCCAAAACATCTGGAGTGCCAAGGTTTGACATCACTGGTATAGGAGATCCACCCAAGAAAGCCTCATCTGTGTTGTCAACATCCCCATAGATAAATGGAAAAGAGGTTAGTATCCCCCAAGTGCTTAATAGGTTGTTGTACGCATTGTTCAAAGCTTATTGAGCAAAGCATAGAGAGCAGTTCCTGCCAGTGCTGGTGTCATCCTGTCTAGCAGAAAAAAACTGCCAATTACTGACACCTACAGGCCAGTCATGATACTGCTTCAAATAACACTATATAAAATATCTATTTTATTAAAATAGCATCATCTTGTGGAAAATTATCAAAATACTTGAAAAAGAAAAAGAAAAGGGAGGGTGCTCCAGTGTGAAAGGGGTCTTAGTATATTGCTCTTGTACTAAGCTGAATAAATAGACTGTGCTTATAGGCTTTATGCACAGCCCACAGTGGTTGGGTCAGATACTGAGTTGGTATTGGCAATAAAAAAATTATTCTACAGTAGATGTTATCAGAGTATTTGGCTGACTGTAGAAGGTGGGTGTTCATTCTCCACACAAAGGTAGGATTAGAGCCTCAATGGATGTACAGACAGATGAGTGGTCTGACCATGTGGTTGGCAATACACTGAATAGGTGCAAAAGATATGTATAAGACATGCTGTTCAGTTGTTAAATTGAATTCCCCGCATGGTCCCAGTTCCTTGGATCTGAATTCAGGGATCAGAAGGTCATTCCGGGCACCACTGTGGGGAACATACTGTGCCCAGGGAACGCATCCCCCATTCCCCCATGGGAGGAACTGGGTGAGGATTTGCATCAAATGACACTGCCGGGAGGAAACATTGGAACCAAAACATCATATCTTCTGGGTAGGGACCTTTTGTAGAGTCATTATAGAGGTAGTTAGTTGTACTATAGGTACCCTTAGAGAGAAGAGATGGTATATAGTGTATGGTGTAAGGGGCAAGGGCGAGAGATTAGTAGGAAGAGGGAAGAGAGAGAGGTAGAAAGTTAAGCCACTCAACAGGGGGGGAGTGGGGAAGCAAATTTGTTAGGCTTGTACACCAGGAATGAGAGCGATACCCATGTACTTAACCCAGAGTTCCCAGGTGGCCTCAAACTCACTGGTTTTATCTAGGAGGATGCTTGTGAGTTTTTCCTGGGACATAATCCATGAGATTTTGCATTTGGTGGTCAAGAAGGAGACCCTGGGTTGTTTCCACGCTTTGGCTATTGTCAGCTTAGCCCCTAACAATATGAAGTGGATCAATTTGCATGTGGATTTGGTCGTCTTGGGAAGGTTAGCATTCAGTAGGGAAATAGCTGGGGTTCTTGGAATCTGGTGGGTTGTGACTTTTTGTATCAAGGCAAACAACCTGTTCCAGTATGACCTTATTCTCAGGCATTCCCACCAAGTGTGGGCCATAGTGCCTTCTAGTTGGCAACCTCTGAAGCATTGAGGGTTAACTGTAGGGTATATGGTAGCCAGCTTAGCAGGGGTGAGCTATTATCTGCTCATCACTTTTAAGCTAGATTCTATGAGGGAGACATTGCTAATCCCCTTAAAAGATCTAGAAAAGGAGGTTTGCCATCTTTCCAAGTTCCAGCATATTTGGAGATCATTTTCCCAGGTTGTCATGGGGCTTTGCAAGGATGTTGGGCTAGTGACTAGTAGACAGTGGACATTCCACCCCTCTGTTCCATGGACTGTCCACACTATATTTCATATGGAGTGAACATTGGGGGGCTGTTTTACACTTCCAGATTTTGTGTAGGAAGTGCTGTGTTTGTCGGAATCTGAAATGTTCAGAAGTTGGGATTTCCAGCTGTTGCATACAGAATTTCATAGATATCGGTCCTGAGGAGATGAAAAAATGCCAGATTCAATACAACCCCTTGTCCAACCACCATTTAAAAGCTTTAATGTTTTGGCCTGTGATGAAGTTTGGATTGTTAAAGATGTGGGCTAGGGGTTGACACTCTGAAATCAAGAAAGGGTTCAGCTTCAGATTGTCCTATAGAGATAGAGATTGGGAGAGAATGGGCGACAGAATGTTCTGTTGCAAGGATTTCAATTAGTCTTTTCTTATTTCGAACAGCAATGCTGTTGTCCTCTGGTGGGATATGAACCTGGAGATTAACATAGGAGGGCCTTCAAAAATGGCAGCTTAGGTTAGGGGTTAGGAGTGTAATGCTTCTTTAACAGAGTGGACTGCCGTCCTGGCGAAATGGATGCCCGGTTGTGGGCAGGGTATCGATTGACCTGTTCCTCCATCTTAAGGTGGTCCGCTGTCCTTGGATTTCTTGATCCTCCCTTTGTCCCAGAGAGGGGATACCGGGCTTGCTGGGGTTGGGTGCTTGGAGGAGCCCGCAGAAGCATTGGAAAAGTACATAGGCGCTTCCTGGGTTTTAAATTTAAGGTGCAGGAGTAGCCTCTCGCCGTCCGTTAGGTTAGAGAAGGAATGTGCCTTTCCCTGTATTGAAAATGTCACTGCAAATGGGAAAGCCCAGTGGTATTTGATGTCCTGTTGAGTGAGGGCTGTAAGGAGTGGTTTTAGGGATCTCTGTTTCTGGATGGTTGAGGGGGAAAGGTCTGCAAAGATTTGTATTTGGTGACCTTGGGACAGCACTTTAGACTTGGTGTGTGATTGTCACATAACATTCTCCTTTATGGCATAGAAGTGTGGCTTCACAATGATATCTCTTGGGGATCTGTATTTCCTGGGGGGCCCTAGGGCCCTGTGAGCCAACTCCAGGTGGTGAGGGGGTGTGTTGTGTATAAGGTCCTTGATGAGGCTCTGCACTGTTGGGGAGATTTCGGTGACAGTTTTGGGAAGGCCTCGGCTACTGAAGTTATGTCTCCTGGACCTATTCTTCACCAGGTCGTCAATCCTGGAGAGGGCTGTGTCAAGTTGATCTTGGAGGACCTGAATGTGTGCTGCATTTTAGACACTGTAATGTCCAGTTTATGTTCTATGGCTTCCATTCTGGAACCTAGGTTTATAAAACCAGATTTGAGGTCTCTTTTAATTTTGTCAGCTGTATTGGCAAGTCCCATCTCTAAGACGTCTGATAATTTGAGGAATAAGTTTGCCAGCAATGAGGCCGGGTCCTGGACCAGCATGCCTGGGGAGGGAGTAGTATGCATGTGGATGAGTGCACTGGGAAAGAGTATAGTCCTTCATGGCGTGGCCCAGCAGAGACTCAGTGGAGACTGGAGAGGGAGTCAGTGGGCCATGAGCCACCTGGGAGTATGTGAGGGTGGCAGGGAGAATCACTTGCCTCTGATCCAGTGTCCTTTCCTCACAGTCCACCTGTGGCTCGTTAGTAGCGGTGACGGAGGCCATCTTGGTACACCCGTCCCTCTGAGCATGGGCAAACTGCGGCCCAAGATCTTGTCTGGCGGCCAGTCCGGACATACAGGGGAGTGCTTGGATGTCTTCCAGATCTGGATGGCTCGAGTGTGGCTGTCCAGGGGGGTCGTGTAGCTTGCTGTGTGCTCCGGGGTTCTGGGGTGATGCAGAGTTCTGGCTTAAGTGGCCATTATGGAGCTCTTGTGCGTATGGTGATTATCTTAATGGTCATGGTAGTCAATCTTGTTGCAAAATAGAGCTGAAAGGAATAGGTTTTACAGAGAGCAGTGAATATAGGTAGCATGGACTTGCCTTGCAAATGTCATATTCCACAGGTGAGCTGGTTGGCAGGTGTAAATCTCAAAAATATTAAAACTGTTGTTGGAGAGGGAGTTGACTGCACAAGTGGTGTGAACACAGTTAGCAGTTAGTAGTTGTTGAAGCGTTCAAATTTAAAAAAATAATAACTTGAAAACCAAAGGTGGGTTGATAACCCACAAAAACTTCCTGGGTTGCTGGCACTCCTTGTGCCAAGTGTAGTGCTACCTTCTTGAGAGCAGCTATGTTTATGGGTCCCCTAAGCTCTGCACATCCAGTTAACATGCATTTCCTTAATTGCTTTCACAGTCAGTGAACAATCCATGAGCTTGATTTTTTACATTTTATTAGGGGAAATAACTTGGATAAGGTAATAGGGATCATGGGAAGCCCAACTTGACTGAAGCAATGCATGGGAACCTGAACCAGGTGGATTTGATAGAGTCCCAACCTGCTGTATCACCCAGCCTGACCTGCAGTAACCTGCTCCATGGCACTGTTTTAGCAAGGCTTGGCTTATTGTTGTTGCATTGAGGCAGTAGGCAGTCAGGAGGTAGTTTGGTCTTCTCTTGCTGTATGGATAGAGGAGCAGGAGGCTCAGATAGGATACCCCATGAGTGCAGCTAATGTAGGCCTTCCTGTAGGGAGGATACCATGTGCTTGGATCCTTGGAATGTAATCATCAGCTTTGCAGGGTTGACCAATTTATATGGGACTTTCTGCTTTTGCAGGGCTTGTGTTAATGTCATATGTTTCCTGCAATGTTGTAAGCAGGGCTTTTTGTCAGGGGGAACTTGGTGGAACTCAGTTCCACCACCTCTGGCTCAGTCCCATTGGTGCCTGCTCAACACAATCACTTGTAAACACAGAAGTCTGGTTTCTGTGTTTACAAGTGACAGCTCTACACTCTGTGTGTAACCCCCATGAACTCTGTATGCAATGCAATCCTGATATTTCATGCTCCTTTAAGATGTTTCTACTGTTTGTGAAATATAACCACACCCACTATTTGATGTGATTTGGAGGGTGTATGTGGGGGAGGGGTTTTGGGGGTCGTGGTTGAGTTCCAGCAGCTATTGTTTGAGAAAAAAGCCCTGGTTGTAAGTAAATTTGTCCCAAACACAACCCAGTTTGGTTTGCACCAGAACTCTCGAACATCGCTAAAATTCGGACCCGATCCTTGGACACTATTAAAGTCTATGGGACCTGAACTTGAAAAATCAAAAGTGCCCATTTTGAAGGATTATATACAAGTTATTAGCCATTAAAAGAGTTGGGTTTGGGAGTTGCTGGTGGCTTCACATTGTAATCAAATAGAGGTATTCGTGAAAAAAAATCTGTTTATTTTTCTTAACAAAGCATACAAAAATAATGTTTAACAATAACCTCAAAAGGGAAGATTCAAAATAAATTTACAAAACTAATTTGGAATTTGCTTTATTTTCTCATCTTGCCATCTTCCTCCTCTTCTACTCCTTGTATATACATTATTACACCTTATTAGAACTTCTCCAAGATGTCCAGACAATGCCCCATCAATATACTCTTCTGTACTGGCAAACTGCATGTTCATGTAGCCATCCACAGATACCAGGTATCCCTTGTATTCCATACCCCATTTCAGTTTCACCATTACTTGCTTACCAATAAGGTCATTAAGGAATGGTTTTGGGTTTATGGACAAACTCATTCAGCCGCTGAAGCCGCTGCTGATCCACAGACCAGTGAAAGGAAGAAGAAATTTCCCTGCAGAATGCTCCGAGAACACACCACAGGAGAAAGCAGGAAATAAGAGGTACTCTTGATGAAAGCAAGAATTGGCATGTCTGTAAAAACAAAAAAATGAAATTATATACACCTGTCAAACAGGTGTGGAAAAATTGGGCTTTGGGTATTGGTGGTGCCTTTACACCATAACCCTATAGAGGTACATTTGATGAAAGCAAGAATTGGCCTTGCTGTAAAAACTTGAAATGATGTGAACCTGTCAAACAGGTGTGGAAAAATTGGTCCTTGGGTGTTAATTGTGCCCATGAAATCCTATACCAAAAAATTACTTCAAAATAAAATCAACACCCACAAACCTAGTTGCCTAGACAGTCTTGCAGAGATTCCAGATCCTAAAAACATTTAATCAGTGTCATCTGTATCAGGGGCTTGATAGCTGATGCTAATCCAGGACTGATTCATTTTGACAAATGTCAGGTGGTCAACGGAGTCTGTGGACAGACACGCTCTTTTATCACTCTTTATACTCACACTATATTCACGCTACACTAGCACTGCACTTACACGCTACACTGACACTACACAATACTTACATTATACTCAAACTATGCTAGCACTACACTGACACTCTACACTCAGGGTCACAAGAACACACTAGCTCACTAGTAGCAAACAGAGCCCTGCTCTATCTCTACTTCAACAACACACTGCAAAAGGATCCTGTGGGAAGCAACCTTTTATAGTGTGGGGTGGGACTATGAGCACGGAGCCATGAATGGGCAAAGTCATCATGATTTTGCCTTGCACTTGATCTGCAAGGTGCATTGCTGCATCTTAGAATGCACTGTGCAGTGCATTGTGGGGCACTCGGTGAGTGAACATCTGTCTGAGCACTGCACAAATTCGGGTGTCCACAATACAGGCGGAACAGGCGCTTGGGCCAAAATTTTGCTCAGCCTGAACTGCTTGCCCAACTCTAGTTCTAATGTATGCTGTCAGCAAACAGTTGTAGGTGAGCAAAAGGTTCAGGTAGAGTCCTTGTGGTTTTAGATTTCTGCTTAAGTTGTGTTTTGGCATGACAAATGGATGCACCGGATAACATCCCTGGGCATGGAGTCAGGCAGGTGTTGAGGTTTGGGAAGCCTGTGAATGCAGTCAATGACCAACTCAATATTTTTAATCTCTGTCAGAACTTCAGATATTAGATATCCTCAGATTTTAATGTTATTCCAGCGGGACCTATGTGATAGATCTGCCAACTTGTCTTTTATCGAGTTATTTTTCTCGATATGTGCATCATGAGTATCAATGAGGTCATTTATAGTGGCTTCATAGTCCCCCATTTTTGTTTCCATATGTGTCACTCCATCCCCTAGGGAGATAATATGATTAAATTACTGCATGAGAGAAAGCATATCTGACTGTGTCTAATGCTGCATACACACGATCGGACTATCCAGCAGACTAGGTCCGGCGGACCTAGAAAGATGTTTTGACTCAAAATTGTCCGCCCGACTCAGCAGTCCAGCGGACAATCCGCCCGTCTGTATGCTAGTCCACAGGACTTTTGAAATGAATGGACTTGCCCACACACGGAGAAAAGTCCGTTCATTTTGAACGTGGCTCCAGGTGGACGGGACTAGGGAAGGAAGTTATTGTAAAAAAAGTCCATAGCAGACCCTTATCCGAGCACGCAGCCCGGCCGGTCAGGAAAGGGGGGTGGGGACGAGCGAGCGCCCCCCCTCCTGAGCCATACCAGGCCGCGTGCCCTCAACATGGAAGGGGTGGCCCCCACCCCAAAGCACCTTGTCCCCATGTTGATGAGGACAAGGGCCTCTTCCCAACAACCCTGGCCGTTGGCTGTCGGGGTCTATGGGTGGGGGTCTTATCGGAATCCGGGAGCTTCCTTTAATAAGGTGGCCCCAGATACTGTACCCCCACCCCATGTGAATGAGTATGGGGTACAATGTACCCCTACCCATTTACCTGGTGAAAAAATGTAAATAAAAAAAACATAAGACAAGTTTTTAAAATCATTTATTAGACAGCTCCGGTGGTCTTCTTCAGTCTTTGTGGGGTCTTCTCTCCGGTCTCCTCTGCTATCTTCTGCTAGCTCTTTTACTAGCGGAGGAACCCGGCTTTCTTCTTTGTCATCCCCGACGTCCGGGGGTCTTCTTCCGACTTCGGGGTCTTGTCCCGCTTTTCGGTTCTTCTTGCTGGGCCTCTGCTATCTTCTTATAGCTCTTTTACTAGCGTTGGCCCGGTCTTCTGTGCTATCGCCGCTGCCGCCGCTGCCGCCGCTGCCGCCTTCTTCTCTTCTCTTGTTCTCTTCTTCCTTGCGATGTTGACACGACGCTCTCTCTGGCCACAATGGCAGGGATGCATTGTGTGGTGACTTATACAGGGACAAGGGGCGGGGTCACCGGGTGATGTCACATGGTGACTCCGCCCCTTATGATGTCACAGTCCCGGAGGATGCCTCATAAGCTGGACTAATTTAAATAGCAATCCTAGGCCAAAATTTTGTTTAGTTTTACTAAAAGAATTACAGTGACATTAACCTCCCTGGCGGTACGATTATTTCGGATTTTAGGTGCTAAAAGCGGTACAATTATTTTGCATGAAAATTTTGTGTTTTATATTGTAGTCCTGTAATTCTTAGGAATAACTCACTTAAATCTGTCCAAACCAGAGTCTAGCAGACATCCTGGGTATGATAAAGTTTGAAAAATGAAATCATAAATTATAATATAATAAATAACTATAAATAATTATACCAAATATTAATATAACAATAATAAAAATTATTCAATAATTCAAATCAAAAACACTGAAATTTGCTCAGCTGCAGAATTGTCACTGTCATTACTTTTCAATATTTGATGACGGATCTCCCCACAAATCGCTATCGCTCAATTCTGCGAGTGATTCCAATTTATTATCACTGTTTTCTAGCTGGTCTAAAATAATTTTTGATGTAAAGGGACAGTTTTGGTTGCTATGGACAATCTCCAGTTTCCAGGCATAAAGAACAGTATTTATAATATAAAACTGCATGCAGGGCACTGGGCAGACCACTAGGGACAAAGGGGATGTGAAATAATTACATACAGGAATGTAATCTGTAAGATTACATTATACTGTATGTAATGTGTGTGTTTCACTTTTTAGAATTTGGCGCCGATCTCCTTCCCTGTGCGTCGCAATGCTCGCAGGGAACGGAGATCGTCTCCATGATGAATCGTGCGGAGGACGAGCCGCTCGTACAGTGGGGGGACATCGCTGGATCCAAGGGACAAGGTAAGTAAACCTCCTCCTGGATCCAGTCCCGAGTCTGGCTCTGGGTTAACGCTTTTGGTATAAAACTTCCACCCCGAACCAGACTCGGGAACACCGCCAGGGGGGTTAAAGCTTCTTTTTTTAATTAAAAAACCAAACATGTCATACTTACATGCCCTGTGAAAATGTTTTTCACAGAGCAGCCCTTATCTTCTTTTTATGGGGTACTCCACTGGTTCTCCTGGCCCCCATGGAAAGCCACCTGTGCAGGCTTGCTCCCGACCCACCCTGTCTGTGTCCATTGACACAGAGCATGCGGCTTGACCCTGCCCCTGTTCCCATACAGCATTTGATTGACAGCAGTGGGAGCTAATGGCTCCTGCTGCTATCAATCTTCCCAGGGAAAAGGGAGACAGCAACAAGAGCCACTGCTCTCATGCACATCGCTGGATCAAATCAGGCTCAAGTAAGAATAATGGGGGCTGAGGGGATTGTGAAGCACAGAAGGTTTTTCACTTTAATGCATAGAATGTATTAAGGTGAAAAACCTTAAGGCTTTAGAACCACTTTAACCACTTAAGGACCAGAAAATTTGCCCCCTTAATGACCAGGCCATTTTTTGTGGTCCGGCACTGTGTTTTTTTAACTGACAATTGCGCGGTCGTGTGATGCTGTACCCAAATAATATGTATGTACTTTTTCCCCCCACAAATAGAGCTTTCTTTTGGTGGTATTTGATCACCTCTGATCACCTTTTGAAAAAAAAAAAAACACAATATTTTTTACTTTCTGATATAATAAATCACCAAAAAAATGAAAAAAAAAATAATTCTTCATCAGTTTAGGCCAATATTTATTCTTCTACATATTTTTAGTAAAAAAATAAAAAATAAATCACAAGCGCATATTGATTAGTTTGCGCACAAGTTGTAGCGTTTACAAAACAGGGAATAGATTTATGGGATTTTTATTATTATTTTTCTTTTACTAGTAATGGCGGTGATTAGTGATTTTTAAGGGGACTGCGACATTGTGGTGGAC
This sequence comes from Lithobates pipiens, assembly GCF_037356315.1. Taxonomy (NCBI): domain Eukaryota; kingdom Metazoa; phylum Chordata; class Amphibia; order Anura; family Ranidae; genus Lithobates; species Lithobates pipiens. The sequence goes on along the minus strand of NW_027507790.1, from coordinate 275,142,197 downwards.
AGACATGTTTGACACTCTTTTGGGACAATTGACATTATACAGCGATCAGAGCTAAAAATAGCCACTGATTACTGTATAAATGTCACTGACAGGGAAGAGGTTAACACTAGTGATAAAGGGGTGAGTGCTATTCTTATTTTAGGTAGTGTGAGTTTAAGTATTCACTTATTGAGTGCTACGTGTCACATAATTTTCCGGTCTTAAATGAGAATTATCATAAGGGACAAAGAAGGTCTACTAATTATGCGTGCAATAGATGTTGCATGGGACTGTCCTCTAACCTCTATCAGAATGCATATAACAAAACACGGGTCCATAAAGGCTGGTGACCCAGAGAAAAGTGAGGCTGACTGAGGAACAGAACGCCAAAATCTCAAAACAAGACTTACTTTATTGAAAGTTTAGAAAATTTAATTTAATATAATTTACAAAATGCACCTATAAATCACTAGAAATGACGTCAACGATATGATATATATTGGCTAAGCGGAGCAACATGATTTTGATTCTAGCTCTGTAAGTACATCCCATTCCAGCTCGGTAATAAATAGCATTGTCAAGAAACGTACATATCCCTCAGCACAAGAGACTCTATATACGGGAAGTTTAGTAATAAGCTTATTACTGTCAAAAGTGCTTGATGTTGAAAGAAAAAAGCTAATAACATGAAAAGCTTCCTCAATTACTTTTTGTATTAGTATTATTAACTATTATCCGTGCTGCTGTGACAGACTTACCATACTATATGAATACCGGTAGGCTGTTCCCTCGTGAACAGCGAATGATTAATGACTTTTAGTGATTTCACAACTCGGCTTTCTGGATTCCAGCGGGTGGGATTACCATCATTATTGATATTATTTCTATGGCTTTGCTATAATTGCTGTTTTCCTGGCTATCTCTATCCTCTATTGGGCTCGAGCCACCGGGGGGATTCAATGCTGGTCTTATACTGCTAATTAGCATATACAGTAGTTGCTGCACATTATCTGCACCAACATTGGACCAGCTCCAATCCCACTGGCGTCCGGACGTGTATGTTTTTTGTTTTATGTTTGATATAAGCACTGTTTTTTGTGTGTATATGTTTCCTCTCTGTCTGTGCCTGATGGGATCGAATAATGCTATTCGATCAATAACAGTGGACATATTATAGTTATTTAAATTGTGGTTCTTTGGGGGGCGTGTCCGGCGCGTGACCAGTATGGCCGCTTGAGAACAGAGCTCCTCACTCTACGGCCTTTCCGAGCGACTTCCAGCCTTCCCCGGTGTTTTTTTTCGCTCCGGTGGAGCACCGCAGATACCCGTCCATCATAGAGGAGATGTCCCTCAAGCGGAAAGAGGATCGCATCCCTCGCAAGCTAACGGCTTATATGTATCAGCCGTCCGCGCGGTGCGGCCAAGATGGCGCCGCGGCTTCAGGCTTACACACACTGACGGAGGCCGCAGCTTCTCCCCGCCGAGACAAAAACATCCCTGCTCGAGACAACGCACTGGTAAGTGCAAACGGAGAGGGAAGCCCCTGCACATCACCCCCGGGAACGCCAATCTCCCATAGCCCAGCCAAATCTAAAATGCGCCTAGATACTACAGGGGGTTCCCAGGATGATATACAGCCTGCCACCATGCCCTACATCCTCCCCCAGCAGAACCCTCAGCCTGACGCCATAGCAGCGTTTCCTACAGCAGGACAAGCAGTTATGGACACCACCCTTAAGGACATGTTAATGTCCCTCAGAAGCTCCTTACAAGCAGACATGCTTTGGGAACAGCATCCATGCACTAGAGAACAGGGCCTCACATATAGAGGCTAATGTGGGAGACATTACCATTACAGTGAATGATATTATTGATGCTCAGGAAACTCAGGCCCACGACATCAACTGGATTAAGGACAAAATGGCGGATTTAGAGGACAGAGCAAGGCGAAACAATTTTAAAATCCGTGGAGTCCCTGAATCCGTCCAAAATACTGAACTGCCCTCGTTCGCAAAAAATCTACTCAAAGCTGTGCTTCCTGATGCAAAAAATATTGAGCTCATTGTTGACCGCATTCACAGGTTACCTAAGCCCGCTTTCCTCCCAGACGCCGTGCCCCGAGACGTCATCCTCAGAGTGCACTTTTACCATATTAAAGAGCAATTTATGCATAAGGTGAGAGCACTGGACACTCTCCCTGAACCGTACAATCAATTACAAATCTACGCTGACTTGTCCCAACACACCTTGAGCAGGCGCAGGCAACTTAACACGATTACCAAGGCGCTGCGTAATAACCAGATCCAATACCAGTGGATTGCACCCTCCAAAATATCCATCCACCATGGCGGTTCGAAACACCTGATCACTTCACTCCAACAAGGACTGAAACTCCTACAAGACTGGAATATCATTCCTACTGATGTGACCCCCATGGACCACAACAATATGGGAGATGTACACGCACGTCCTCTTCCACCGAGACCCCAGAAACCTTACTCTCCTCCACAGTAATCCGGGGAACATGATTGCTCACGCTGTATGAGTGTATCTCCTGTCACGCTCGGTCTACAGAGACTACTTACCCTCACCTAGTGTTTCTGGCACGGTTGTGCCCAGGACTTTATTTGTGGAAACACTCTCCAATTAACCCCTACCTTTTGTTCCTCCTAGGGAACCCATCCCAAGTTTCTGACTGCGACACAAGTACCCCTTCATTCATCTGAATAATTCCGATCCTCTGCCACTTGATTCCTGCTGAAAGGAGCTGCTCCTGATCTACCTGATCTGTTCCCCACCCCCCGCCCCTTTTTTTTTTTTTCTCTTCCTCTCTTTCTTCTTACAGGTCGCACCTACCACGCAACACTCTTCTCAGCGTCAAGTCTGCACAACTCTGGTACAGCTTTATTGAAGACTTCTTCGAACACCACGTTGGACTCCTACTCCTCCTAGTCAATTTCAAGGTAACACTCATCCTTGCTGCTGCTCTTTTCATATTCCTACGGCACCATGACTATCAAAATTGTATCTGTAAACGTCAAAGGCCTCAATCACCCTGCTAAAAGGGCTTCCCTCTGGTCACTGGCCAAGCAAACCAAATGTGACATCATCTGCGCTCAAGAGACACATTTTTTAGCTAGCCACCCCCCTACCTGCACCAACAAATGGTTTAACACTATCTATCTTGCTAATGCAAAGACAAAAAAAAAGGAGTTCTAATTGCCATTCGCAATTCTTTAGCGTTCCAATCCACCTTGTGTGTCCAAGATCCAGAAGGCCGCTACATCATTCTGACTTGCATGATCAAGGGTGCTCCCTATACCATAGTCTCTCTGTACGCCCCTAATGTTCACCAAACTCGCTTTCTACGGAAACTCCATAAGAAAGTTGCAGAGATTCAGCAAGGAGCGGTAATCTGGTGCGGAGACTTCAACTGCACCCCTGACTCTGAATTGGACTCTTCTGCCCACACTAAGCGACATAGATTAGCCCTAAACCCTCTTTTGTCAACATTTCGACTGTACGATGTTTGGAGATGCCAGCATGCAGATGAAAAAGACTTCACCTTCTTTTCTCCCTGTCACAACTCGTATTCGCGCATCGATTGTTTTTTGACAGACCCCTGGACCTTACAAATCTCATCTTCGGAGATACATCCCACCACTTGGTCTGATCACTCACCAATAAGCATCACTGTGGAAGATTCAACTAACAATCCTCCTGCTTATCTATGGAAACTCAACACCAAGATTTTACAATCAGAACCATATTCTAAACTGCTCCATGACAACCTGAAAGCTTTTTTCTTACAGAACAAAGACTCTGTTGCGGATCCACACATCTTGTGGGCATCGCACAAAGCGTATATGAGGGGGCTCTTTATTCAATATGGAGCGAGAGACAGGAGGCAAAGGAGGCAGCGGATAGACAGCATTCTCACTAACATTCAAAATACTGATCTCCTTAATAAGCAGCACCCCAACCCGGCACTTAAATCTAAATTAATATCTCTTAGGCTAGAACTTAGAACCCTACTGCTAGAATACCATGACAAAGCTCAAAAACGCTTTAGAATGAAATTTTATTCTGAAGGCAATAAACCCGGTAAACTGCTTTCCCACCAGATTAAAGGTTATATACCGAAATCGCCCATTCCCTTTTTGCATCATCCCACTACCAATGCTAGGTTATCCAACCCGCAAGATATTGCGAACGCCTTTAGTGTTTATTACAGTAGCCTTTACAATCTGAATAATGACACGACTTTACCCAAGCCCCAACTCTCCCAGATTCATGCTTTTTTACAGTCAATAAACCTGCCCCAACTAACCCCACAACAACTAGAACTGCTAAACTCCCCATTTACGCAGAACGAAATCATGACTGCCATCCAATCACTACCGAATAACAAAGCTCCAGGCCCAGATGGATTTGTTGGGGAGTACTATAAACAATTTTCTTCCGAATTGACCGAACATTTGCGGTATTTAATTCTGCTGCCTCCTCCGGCTCCTTTCCTCCAGAAATGCTTAAAGCCTTAATTGTTACCATACCGAAGCCAGGGAAGGAACCCACCCTACCACAGAACTTTCGCCCCATTTCCCTTCTTAACCACGATGTGAAGCTTTATGCAAAAGTCATTGCTTATAGACTTAATGACATCCTGCCTCTGCTAATACATACTGATCAGTCAGGTTTCGTCAAAGGACGTCAGACGTCAGACGCTACAAGGCGTATGATCAACATTATCCATCATGCAGTGACCCATCGGGTGCCTTCTCTGCTTCTCTCGTTGGATGCGGAGAAGGCATTCGATAGGGTTCACTGGCCATACCTTAGATTGACCCTAGAGAAATTTGGTTTCCATGGCTTTATACTCACTGCAATTTTAGCCTTGTACTCTTCTCCTTCAGCCCAAGTCTATTGTCTATCCATGCTATCAACAACCTTTGCTATAACAAATGGCACCAGGCAAGGATGTCCCCTATCGCCTCTGATATTTGACCTTATGATTGAACGCTTAGCGGCAAAAATTAGATCCCAACACAACATTTCCGGTTTCCACATAGGTAATTCTGAGCATAAGATCAGCCTCTTTGCTGATGACATTATCCTTTCCCTGACTAACCCTGTTCCTTCCCTGGCTTCGGTGCAACTAACTCTTGACGAATTTAGCAATGTTTCATACTATAAGGTAAATACCTCTAAATCTTATGTTCTTCCCTTAGCGATGCCAACGCAACAACAGGCACACTTGCAAAGCAGCCATCAATATGCATGGTCTACGCATTCTCTCCAATACCTAGGTATTAAGCTAACTAGCGACACGAGCGATCTTTACAATGTCAACTTTCTCCCCTTCTTGAATAATCTCCCAAAGGAACTAGACAAGATTTCTAAAATAACACTTTCTGCTTCAGGCAGGCTAGCGGCATTCAAAATGATCATTCTCCCTCAGCTACTATACCTTTTTAGAACACTTCCCATCTCGCTACCCACATCTTACTTCACGAAACTTCAATCCCTTCTTAGTAAAATGGTTTGGCAAGGAAAAAGAAACAGAGTTTCTCAAAAAATACTGGTGAAACACAAATCGGTGGGTGGCATTGGGTACATCAATATACGAGACTATCATAATGCAACAATCTTAGCACAGTTGAGAGCATGGTTTATACCCGAACCCACTGTCCACTGGAGCTCTATGGAAGCTTCCCAAATCCCTGGCAAGAACCTCAAAAATTGGATACTCAGTTTTCCCAAACTGAGGAAAGCTGACCGCAATATATCTCCGACTATACATGCATCAGTTGAGGCATTTGAGTACCTTCTTAAAAATTTACCTGCATCCGCTTGTACTTACCAAGCCCCTATCCCAATAGAGGTTTTCAATCTAAAAATTCCTAACATGCAGGTATCTTCTTGGACGGATAGAGGCATACAGCATATTGCAGATCTATATAATGTAGACTTTGTGCACTCATTCCCTTCACTACAGCACACTTTTTCACTCCCCTCGACAGAATACTACAAGTACATACAAATCTCACACTGTCTAATCCGCAACCCACATCTCCAACTACACCTTCCCTTGAAAATCTGGCAATATTTTACTAATCACACTTCCCCATCAAAAGGCATTTCTATTTTTTACGCTGTGATCAAAGGTAAGAACACCTTCGAGATCCTTCCTCCCATGCAGAAATGGGAAAAAGATCTTGGAATTCTCATATCTCCCCACCAATGGCAACCTGCGTTACGTTTTAATCATATAGTTACAAAATCTGCTAACCTGTGGGAACTTACCTACAAGATTACTCTTAGATGGTACTTATCGCCGCATCAATTACACACATATGACACCACGATAGATGCCTCCTGCTGGAGACAATGCCACTCCCCAGGGACCCTCTATCACATACTGTGGGAATGCCCCAACATTGTGCCGCTGTGGACAGATGTATTCCACCTGTTATCTGAGCTTACACATATCTCTATAAGCCCATCGCCTGCACTGGCAATCTTGAACGTTGGCATAGACAATTACCCTTATAGGCTTCGCTATATAATTACACACGTCCTCTTAGTGACCAGACTGACGATAGCCCGTCACTGGAAGTCCTCAGAACAGATTTCTTGTGCAGAAATTGTGCGTTTGGTGCACCTACATGGAACATATGAACGTATGTTCGCTACATCTGAAGGACGTTTAGCTAACATTGCGAATTTCTGGGAGGATTGGGACTCCTGGTATGCTCGACCATAACTGTACTTTATCTGATTACTTCTAACCGCTCCACCTGTTCCTACACCTGCAGTATAACGCATGCTCTACCTACCCTTTTCTCCCCCCCCCCTCTTTTTTTTTTTGTTTTCTTCTCTCTCCGCTGTCCTCGTAAGCTCCCCCTATCTCTGTGCGCCGCTGTGGTGCATCACACTGACCCACCTTCAACTGGTTTTATCCTACGCATTGGTATCCTCAGATGGGGTACTTGTTCATTGTTAGTTCACTGTTTATTGTTTCCTTACTGTTTTTTTGTTCACAGTTTATGGACTAGCTCATTATCAATAGCAAATTTATGCAGCTAATGATAACATGTTACAGTAATTGTTTCCAGTCTATTATAGAATGCTATAATGATACCTGTAAGCACTGGAGTGGGGGAGGCGGATCCCTCGTCTATGGGCACAGTGTGCTCCCATTAGGGGTGCCTGTAGACGAGACCCTCCATCCCCGTTTTTTCCCCATTTTCCTGTTCCTCGTTTTTAACTTATCCTACCACTCCTTCTGTACATGCTTATGGAAACATTCGGATTTATAAGTTGCAGTCCCACTAGGACTAGAGATTGCTTATGCTATATTATGCTGTTGAACGAGCTTTATGAGCTGTATTTTTGCTACTTTGTATGCTTTGTTATGTATAACCCAATAAAAATTTATTGAATCTAAAAAAAAAAAAGAAAAAAAAATTGTGGTTCTTTGATAAGAGTGATTTATAGGTGCATTTTGTAAATTATATTAAATTACATTTTCGAAACTTTCAATAAATTAAGTCTTGTTTTGAGATTTTGGCGTTCTGTTCCTCAGTGGGCCTCACTTTTCTCTGGGTCACCAGCCTTTAGGGACCCGTGTTTTGTTATATGTAGTTTTATTAGGAATAATAGGCCTAATCGGTGTATTCCTCACTTTTATTTTAACTAGGGGGGTGGGGCTGATGTAAATGTGACCCATATACTGTGAGGTGGTTTAGGTGCCTACTATTCTTATATTTAGTTTATCTTTCTTTAAATTGAAATCTTTATTTTATCTTTCTTTAAAAAAAAAAAAAATTAAAGCCCAATCAACATAATCTAAAAAATACCAAAAATAGCAAAAGAAATGTAAAAAAAAAAACAAAGCACCAACCCTGAAACCAAAACCCTCCATTTGTAAAGCATAGCCTTGAAATAAAAGAGCTATTTAACCAAAAACAGAGGCCACCATTCAATTGAGATGAATAAATACCCAAAGTGAATAAAAACCCCCAAAATATTGCACCTTGAATGGATGTCAAACCTGCAGAATTCACCTTGAGCCCATTGTAGAGACAAACCAGAACCTCATTCCGATTTGTAACATTCAGTTTGTATAACCTCATGGGATATGATGGATCTTTACATAATAATAATAATAATAATAATAATAATATATGATTTGATTTCAGATTCCAGTATCTCGATGTTCATATCCCTGTTTACCTGGAAGCAGAAAAAATTTTGGATCTACAATGCATAAATGTTGCTATGAGTGCGTCCCATGTCCAGAAGGAGAGATATCCAACATTTCAGGTATATTTTGTATTTGCTAGTAAGTTATTAACTATTGTTTAATTTCAAATTTGGCTGTTAGTGAATAGAACAAATAAATAAAAATGTATCCAAAGTTATCCGGCATTCGCTATTTTGGATAATTCTTAACTTCAGATAAATTTGTATTCATTACATTCACTAAGCCAAATGTGAAAGGAAATTCCAATACCTGTGTGACGAACTCCTGTCCACAACAGGTCTATGTCCACCGTAAATGCTTCCTCTGTCCAGAACCAGCACTATCCAAGACCACATATATACAATTCTGAGACCCTTCCACCCACCCTTGTATTCTGGGTGGGGTAAACTGTCCAATCACAATAGACACACAGGTCAGGTGTATTCAAATTTCTCATCAGTAAACAGTCTTATCAGCAGGGAGAGCTGTTGGAGGAATTTGCCCCACCAATCTCACAGCTAATTTACATACACATCCCATAATATCCAAGGCAGACAGACACAATAGAACATTGGAATACAACCCCACCCCGAACAATCCCAGCAAAGAGTCCACAACAGCATGAGAAAACACACAATATATACAACATTCCAGTGTGGCTGTACAGTGTGTCTAAATGGCACAGATCATAGTGGGGTTCTCAGTTACCCTGTCCCCATAATGGACGCAGGGTGATTTACACATAAGAGGGGCCAAGGGAGCTGGACACGGAGTCTCCCGAGTTCTCCAAGGTAAGCTATGTTCCACAAACCCCCCCACCCAAAGTTACTCCTGTCACAACCTGTAATTTAATAGTTTATAACAATTATTATAGTTATAGTTATTATTATTATTATTTATTATTTATGCATAATAATAAAAACATTTTATAAAAGTATAATAATGGTAACAAACATAATATCTTAATTATAATAGAAATTATCCGAATGTATTTTGTTCTTTCGGAATTTGTGATTTTCGTTCTTATTTTCATATTTTCGCTCTTTCGATTTTCGGATTTTCGTTCTTATTTTCGCTCTATTTTTCTGGTTGACAAATTTTCGGATTTAAATTTTTTTTCGCATTTCAGATTTTGATTCTTTTGAATTTTCTGTGTATATAATGGAGAGTCCACGCTTAGGTAAAGGCCCCAATGAGGCACCAGAAGTGTAAGAGAAGTGAGTTGGGGATGAATGGCGCTGCCTATGAACTAAAAAATGAAAAAATCTAAATCTCCCTTCATAGTTAAAGTGCTTTAAACCTACTACACACCCTGCAATCACATTGCCAATACATATGTGCTATACTGAACCACTTATAACTGTATCAGAGGTAATATGGGTATAATAAACTATTTATAGGAGAAAAAGTGAAAATAAAAGTAAAAGTCCACTTTACATAACAAGTGTAACCCGCATTCAAATGGTTAATTACAATCCACCTGTTGCTGGATTTTAAATACACTTCCACAGTGGTTCTGAGTGTTTTACCAGCCAATGTACAAACATAACATAACGTTTCTGTACATATGTGTGTGTAATAACACTTAAAAATGATTGTGCAAAAGGCAGTCCAATAAAAATCATTCCATAGTTTTCAAGTGACTTATGCTTGTATTTGCTTCCAATCCTTGTGCCAAGGTCATAAAGGTGACTATTGTGCTGCCCTTTTAGATCCCTACTCACCAGATCTTTGCACCCCTACAGGGGTAACTCGCATGTAGTGATTTTGCAACAAACTGCCGGGCCAATCCCTCCTTCCGATTGTCCTAGGGGGTCCAAGGCTTCCAGCACTTCAGGGAATGATTCCTGGTCGCCCGCTGTCACTGGATAATGGGACAGTAATTGTATGGTCCCAGGAGTGTATATCCACTTCGCACCCGGGCCAATTCTGACATTTCTCTCCTACATGTAAAATTCATAATTTTTTTGCAGAAAATTACATAGAACCCCAAACATTATATATGTCTTTTTTTAGCAAAGACCCTAGAGAATATAATGGCGGTCGATACAACTTTTTATCTCGCACAGTATTTGCGCAGCAATTTTTTTAACATGTTTTTTTCAGAAGAAAAACTGTTTCATGCTTTAAAAAAAAAACAGTAAAGTTAGCCCAATTTTTTTGCATAATCTGAAATATGAAGATACGCCGAGTAAATAGAAACTGCATGCGCTCGTGGAATGGTGCCAAACTTTGGTACTTAAAAATCCACATAGGTGATATTTAAATTTGTTTTACTGGTTACATGTTTTGAGTTACAGAGGAGGTCTAGGGATAGAATTATTGCTCTCACTCTAATGTTCACAGCGATACCTCACATGTAGGGATGAGCCGAACACCCCCCGGTTCGGTTCGCACCAGAACTTTCGAACAGACCGCAAATTCGAACGAACGTTAGAACCCCATTGAAGTCTATGGGACTCGAACGTTCGAAATGAAAAGTGCTAATTTTAACGGCTAATATGCAAGATACTGTCCTAAAACGGGTTTGGGGACCTGGCTCCTGCCCCAGGGGACATGGGTCAATGCCTAAAATGTTTTTAAAAATGGCCGTTTTGGCGGGAGCACTGATTTTAATGACGATTAAAGTGAAAAAAAAAGTGAAATATTCCTTTAAATATGGTGCCTGGGGGGTGTCTGTAGGATGCCTGTGAAGTGCCACGTGTTTCCCGTGTTTAGAACAGTCCCTGCACAAAATGACATTAAACGGAAATGAATATAAAGGGGTGGGTCCTGCGCAAATCGTGCCACTCAAATAAAATACACAAATTCAAAATAATATAAATATGTGCATACATACAATGCCGTGAAAAAAAATATAGTCCAAAAAACAGCACGCATAAAAATATATAAAAAATATATAAAAAAATGGAAAAAAGGTTTAATGATAGAACAATAATAAAATGTCCGCTACTCAAGGCTCCCAGAACTCTCACCTTTAAACGAAGTGAATAAGCAAATCAAACAAACTCCAGGATTCTCTTATTTCATTCATAAATAATAAATAATAGCCATCAAGCAATCCAAAGGAGGGATGCAATGATACAATTCCGCCACTAGAGGGCCAGTCCCAGCTTCCAGAATAGCTGAAATGGATCTTCACTTCTATTTCACAGTGTATGGCTCAAAATAAGAGAGAGGAGGGGGAGAGAGAGAAACAGGAGACTTCCATAGTGTAGTAGTTTAAAAAACGGCAGGTAAATTTATTAAAAAGCAGTAAAGACTCTCACATTTTAATTGCAAAAACAAGCACAATCAGGAAGAGGGTATAATGACAACTTCCTCCCGCCTTACTCTACTTCCGATTCGTCCTCTGGCCAATCCCTACGCGTTACGTCATGTGACTTCTTCATGCATCCCCATGAAGAAGTCACATGACGTAACGCGTAGGGATTGGCCAGAGGACGAACCGGAAGTAGAGTAAGGCGGGAGGAAGTTGTCATTATACCCTCTTCCTGATTGTGCTTGTTTTTGCAATTAAAATGTGAGAGTCTTTACTGCTTTTTAATAAATTTACCTGCCGTTTTTTAAACTACTACACTATGGAAGTCTCCTGTTTCTCTCTCTCCCCCTCCTCTCTCTTATTTTGAGCCATACACTGTGAAATAGAAGTGAAGATCCATTTCAGCTATTCTGGAAGCTGGGACTGGCCCTCTAGTGGCGGAATTGTATCATTGCATCCCTCCTTTGGATTGCTTGATGGCTATTATTTATTATTTATGAATGAAATAAGAGAATCCTGGAGTTTGTTTGATTTGCTTATTCACTTCGTTTAAAGGTGAGAGTTCTGGGAGCCTTGAGTAGCGGACATTTTATTATTGTTCTATCATTAAACCTTTTTTCCATTTTTTTATATATTTTTTATATATTTTTATGCGTGCTGTTTTTTGGACTATATTTTTTTTCACGGCATTGTATGTATGCACATATTTATATTATTTTGAATTTGTGTATTTTATTTGAGTGGCACGATTTGCGCAGGACCCACCCCTTTATATTCATTATTTGATAGTTTGTGCTCACTATTTTGTCCTGCTGCATTTTTTAGTTAGCATTTGCACTTTATATCACTCAGGCTCTTTTTCACAGCATCTGTGTTTCATTATATCTGATTTTGGATTTTGTTCCACTTTAGTCACTTATTACCACTTAGCGGCGCGAAGGCTGACCACTTTTATTAAACGGAAATAACACCATTTAAAACTGCTTGCGGTTTTAATGTTATATCTGGTTCCTGCAATATGGTTGAAAATCATTGAGAAAAATGGCATGGGTAGCCCTCCCTGCCCATTACCAGCCTATTTGGGTCTTGTACGCATATTAAGGGGAACCCTGTACCCATATTAAAAAAAGGAAATGCGTGTGGCCACCAGGCCCTATATACTCAGAACAGCAGTATACAGGCGGTGCAAACAAGACAGGGACTGTGTAGGTTTGTTGTGTTAAGTTGAATCTGTTTGTAATTTTCAACTGGTACATTTTTAAAGTGTAGCTCCAGTCAAAAAAACTATTTTTAAGCTTTTTGGAAAACATAGGGAAGGGTTATCACCCCTGTATAATTTGTTTTGTCGTCCATCTTTTTTCATCTCACTTGCTGTTGTCTCCTTCCGTTTGCAAGTAGGAGATGTTTGTAAATTGGATGTTGAAAGTAGGGGCCTGCCCTATATGCTCTGCAGAAATGGCGGAACAAGGTGTTGGTTTTGCCACAACATTGTAAGCCCTCAAAGTGACTCTTGGTGGGCGCTGGAGCGCCCTGCTGTGAACGATTATATCTAGAATTGTAATTACATCCCATTGTTGAACAGTGGTGCCACAACACTATAAGTCCTCACAGTTACTCTGGGTGGGCACAAGAAGGGGCCCTCCTGTGAAATATTATATCAAGAATTGTAATTACATGTCCCTGTTAAACAGGGGCAGAAAAATGTGGCCTTAGGCACTGCTGCTGGTGCCACCACACTGCAACCTCTCCCATATACTCTAGTTTTATTGCAGGAATTAGCCCTGCTGCAAAGCATTGCATCAAAAATTGTACTTAAACGCCCCTGTTAAACAGGGGCAGAAAAATTGGGCCTTAGGCACTGGTGCTGGTGCCACCCCACTGCAACCTCTGCCATATACTCGAGTTTTAATGCAGGAATTAGCCCTGCTGCAAAGCATTGCATCAAAAATTGTACTTAAACGCCCCTGTTAAACAGGGGCAGAAAAATTGGGCTGATGGCATCAACCAGAACAAGAAATGTTCTTCCAACATATCAGCGGAGGAGGAAGAGGATAGACAATCAACATAACAGGACAGTCACTCAGCATCAGCATAGGCAGTCTTGAAGGGATGTGGTATTTCAAAAAAAATTATTCGGTTACATCAGCTTCAGGTGCTTGGTAGCTGTGTGTGATCCAAGACTGATTCATCTTGATGAAGGTCAGTCGATCAACTGATTCGGTGGACAGGCGCACCCTGTGATCGGTAACAAAGCCACCAGCAGCACTGAAGGTGCGTTCCGAAAGAACGCTGGATGCAGGACAGGCCAGTAGCTCAATTGCATACTGTGCAAGCTCTGGCCAGTGATCCATCCTCAAGACCCAGTAAGCCAGAGGATTTTCGGTGGGAAAGGTGTCCAAGTCTGACCTTGCCCCTAGGTATTCCTGCACCATGTAAATAAGACCCTGGCGATGGGTGCTGGAACCGATCATACCTTGGGGCTGCGGACTAAAAAATTGTCTGAAAGCATCAGTCAGACGGCCACCTTCTCCACCGCTCCTTCTGACCGATGCCTCAGCAACATGTTGTCCAGGACCAGGAGTTTGTAACCTCCCAGTCTCTGGGAACGCGTTGCACAGACCTTTCTGCAAGGCCTCCCGGAGATGTCTCATCCTCTGCTCCCTCTGCGATGGCAAGATAAGGTCGGCAACCTTACCCTTGTACCGTGGATCAAGGAGAGTGGCCAGCCAGTAATAGTCCCTCTCCTTGATCCGAAGAATACGAGGATCCTTCCGCAGGCTTTGCAGGATCAGGGAGGCCATGCAGCGTAGGTTAGCTGAGGCATTCGGTCCGGAGTCCTCTGGGTCACTAAGGGCAACATGATCCACAGCTACCTCCTCCCAGCCACGTACAAGTCCACATGTTTCTTGGGACTGTAAATCATCCCTACAAGACTGCTGCTGCTGATGCTGATGCTGAGTGCCAGCCTCCACCTCCATGCTGACACAATCATCCTCCTCCTACTCTTCCTCCTCCTCATCCTCTTCCTGTGTGATGGGTGGCACAGCAGGAACACTGTCTGGATAAAGGGGGCCTTGAGAGGCAAGGAAGTCCTCCTCTTCCTGCCTCTGTTCTGCCTCAAGTGCCCTGTCCATTATTCCACGCAGCGTATGCTCCAAGAGGTGGACAAGAGGTACAGTGTCACTGATGCATGCACTGTCACTGCTCACCATCCCTGTGGCCTCCTCAAATGGTGACAGGACAGTGCATGCATCCCTGATCATGCCCCACTGGCGTGGTGAGAAAAAACCGAGCTTCCCTGACCCTGTCCTGGTGCCGTAGTCGCACAGGTACTCATTGATGGCCCTCTGCTGCGTGTGCAGCCGCTGCAGCATGGCCAATGTTGAGTTCCATCTGGTGGGCATGTCACATATAAGGCGGTTCTTGGGCAGGTTCAACTCCTTTTGGAGCTCAGCCAGCCGAGCACATGCATTAAATGATCGGCGGAAATGCACACAGACTTTTCTGGCCGGCTTCAGGACATCCTGTAAGCCGGGGTACCTGCCCAAGAACCGCTGCACCACCAGGTTAAGGACGTGAGCTACACAGGGCACATGGGTCAGTTGTCCCTGTCGGAGGGCGGAGAGGAGGTTGGTGCCATTGTCACAAACCACCATTCCTGGCTTAAGCTGGCGTGGCATCAACCACCTCTCGGCCTGCCCCTGCAGAGCTGACAAAACATCCGCCCCAGTGTGGCTCCTGTCCCCCAAACAAACCAGAGCAAGCACGGCATGGCATAGTTTTGCCTGCGTACTTGCGTAGCCCCTGGAACGCCTATGGAGCACCACTGGTTCTGAGGACAGAGCACTGGAAGAGGCCATGGAGGAAGAAGAAGAGGAGGGGGTGGAGGAGAGAGGTGTGTCACAACCAATAGTAGCATTTTGGAGGCGTGGTGGCGGAACAACCTCCAACACTACTGCACCTTGTCCTGCATCCTTCCCAGCAGCCAGAAGAGTGACCCAATGGGCCGTGAAAGACAGGTAACGTCCCTGTCCATGCCTGCTGGACCATGAGTCAGCGGTAATATGCACCTTACCACTGACCGCCCTGTCCAGCGAGGCAAGGACATTGCCTTCCACATGCCGGTAGAGAGCCGGAATCGCCTTCCGTGAGAAAAAGTGGCGTTTGGGGACCTGCCACTGAGGAACCGCACATTGTACAAACTCACGGAAGGGGTCAGAGTCTACCAACTGAAAAGGCAGCAGTTGAAGTGCTAGCAATTTAGCCAAGCTAGCATTCAACCGCTGGGCATGTCGATGGCTGGGAGTAAACTTCTTCTGCCGGTCCAGCAGCTGGGGCAGGGACATTTGCCTGCTATAATCGGACGTGGGTGTACCGCTAGCAGAGTTCCCGGAAGCACTTGGCTGTGACACACCTAATTCTACACCTTCATTCCTCTCAGAGCAGGTTTCAGAGAGGACTGAAGGTCTAGTGGGGTTGGAGATGCCAGCTGATGAGGAGCAAGGAGAGGTCCGCTTTGTTCTTTGGTGTGGGTCTTTGAGGTACGCTTGCCAACGAGCTGCATGGCAGGTTAACATATGTCTGGTCAAGCATGTGGTGCCCAAGCGGCTGATGTTTTGGCCACGTGAGATACGCTTGAGACATATGTTGCAAATAGCAGCGGTGCGATCTGATGCACTCGTCTCAAAAAAGGCACACACCAAAGAACTTTTAGAATAACGCGCAGAGGCAGCGCTCTGCACAGACGGAGCTCTGCGGTGTGATTCATTCGGTGTGCTGCCCCTAAGCTGGCCCCCGGAGGGCATCCTGCCTCGTTGGACATGTGCCTCCTCCTCCTCCCTCCTTCCAGGCACCCACGTGGAGTCAGTGCCCTCATCATCCCCTCCCTCTTCATCGCTGTAGCAAACCTGGCAGTATGCTGCAGCTTGTGGAACATGACTGCCAGATTGCTGTCCTTCTTGAGCATCCCCTCTCTCTGCGCTCACGCTACTGCCTTCCTCTAGCTGAGTGTCATCATCAGAGCCCACAAAACACTGGGCATCCTCCTGGAGCATGTACCCAACACTGTGCTCAAAGAGTTCAGGAGACTCCTCAGGAGGACGTGGTGGGTCTAGGGAAGGAGTCACTGATGATGACATTGAGAGGAGGGAAGACGATGCGCTGGCAGCTGCTTTGCTACTACCCTGAGACTGGGTGAGAGAGGATGAGGAGGATGAAGAGGGCTTGGTCATCCACTCTACCAAGTCATTGGCATGTTGCGGTTCAACATGTCCAGCTGCCGAAAAGAAGGACAAGCATGTCCCATGGCCACGTGCTGATGACAATGCACCGCGTCCACGACCAGCACTGTTGTCTCTAGACACAGAGCCTGCTTGCCCTCTTTTATCGGCTCGCGCCTGTCTGCCTCTCCTTGCTGGCCTTCCAGACATGGTAATGGCCTGAAGGGAGTTGGGTAAAACAGCAGTTGGGTAGTTTATATTGTGCTGGAGGCACACAGCACCCACTAACTCCTGCAGATGCCTTTTTTATAGAACACCAGAGATAAAGGGGTATATACAGATGTATACTGTGCTGCGCTGGAGGCACACACAACTTCCAATAACTCCTGCAGATGGCAAGTGGGCTCAAATAGAGAAGAGCTATGTAGGTGGATATAGCGGTATGTACTGGGTACAGAGCACGCAGACAGCACGCACTATCTCCTAACACTACTGACTGCAAGCTCTATTATTAAAGATAGATCACTAGCTATATAGGTGAGGTGAATATCGCGGTGTATACTGCGGTCAGGGCACGCAGACAATAACCAGAAAACAGCAGAGATAAAGGGGTATATACAGATGTATACTGTGCTGTGCTGGAGGCACACACAACTTCCAATAACTCCTGCAGATGGCAATTGGGCTCAAATAGAGAACAGCTATGTAGGTGGATATAGCGGTATGTACTGGGTACAGAGCACGCAGACAGCACGCACTATCTCCTAATACTACTGACTGCAAGCTCTATTATTAAAGATAGATCACTAGCTATATAGGTGAGGTGAATATAGTGGTGTATACTGCGGTCAGGGCACACAGACAATAACCACTACACAACAGCAAGATAGAAAATCAGCCGAAAACGATCGGTGTATACTGTGTTGAAGGTACACAGAACACCCACTGCTTCAGACGCCAACACACTACACGAGGCCGCCGCAATGGTGGCCTTATATAGTGTGGGGCGTGCACTACACAGCCTGAGCTATGATTGGCCACCGGCATCCTGCCTGTGGCCAATCATGGCTCTCCTCGCTGCTGGCGCTGCGATTGGCCAAGCATGCGGGGTCACAGTGCATGCTTGGCCAATCATGAGCCAGCAATGCACTGCGCCATCGCAGTGCATTGTGGGCCGTGAGCGCCACGCGAATTTGACGCGAACGGACCAAAGTGTTCGGATTTCGCCGAACGGACGAACAGCCAATGTTCGAGTCGAACGTACGTTCGACTCGAACGCGAAGCTCATCCCTACTCACATGTGTGGTTTGAACACCGTTTTCATATGTGGGTTGGACTTAGGTATGCGTTCCCTTCTGCATACGAGCTCATGGGGACAGGGGCGATTAAATTTTTTTACATTTTTTATTATTGTTAATTTTACTTTTTTTTTGTTTGACACTAAAAAAATAAAAATGAGTGATCACTTTTATTCCAATTACAAGGAATGTAAACATCCATTGTAATATGAATATGGCATGATCTCTTTACAGTGAGATATGGGGTCAATAAGACCCCACATCTCACCTCTAGGCTGGGACGCCTAAAATAAAAAAAAAAAAAAAAAAAAAAACAATCACGCCTTCCCAGCTGAGACGGCACCGTTTTTTTTTTTAATGCAGAGGCTGGGCGTGATGTCATAACATCGTGCCCAATCATAGAGACTCCAGTGACCATCTCTATGATCACCATCCGAGGCTAGCGGATACTCTATCTGACTTACAGATGGAAGTGGCGAGTCGCTAGAAGCACCGGAGGGTGGCGGGAGGGAGGAGGCGTCCCCTCCCGCCACCCGTAAGAACGATCAAGCGGTGGAACAGCTGCTATGATCATTCTTATGGTGTAGGGAATCGTTGTCTGAAAAAGCTGATATCTGAATGATTTCTGTAGCTTCAGATATAACCATGGAAAGTCAAGGACGTCCCAGGACGTCCCTCCGGTGCAAAGTGGATATAGAAAGTGGATGGGCTCCAATAGTGTGATTCAGGTTTGACAATATTTATTAAAATTGAAACCAAATAAAATAAAATAAATGAACACAGAACATGTATAGTCCCGTGTGTGGATGGGTAGAGTTAAAAAAAACAGTTCTGCTATTTAAAAACCGAATGGTTTTGGTCGGCGTGCGTTCCAACAGCTGGAGCCTCGTATAACCGGAAATGATGTGCATAGCTCAGACTTATGCATTTCGTCATAGGTCGTCATCTGAGGTGGTGCCATCTTGGTACACCTCACATCATTTAACCACTTCCCAAACGTCGTACGCCGATGTACGTCGGCAGAATGGCATGGGCAGGCATGTTGGCGTACAGGTACGTCCATTTTTAAATGCCGCCTGCCATCGCGTGCGTGCCGCCGGCGGTGCACTCGTCTGCCGGGGAGGCTGAACAGGGAGATGCAGTTGTAAACAGCATCTCCCCGTTCTGCCTAGCAATAAGTGACACTGATCTCTGCTCCATGTAATTGGAGCAGAGATCAGTGTTCACTAAAACAAAGCCCAGCCCCCAACAGTTAGTTACACACCCCTAGGAACACTTAACCCCTACACTGCCACCCCCTGGTTAACCCCTTCACTGTCAGTGTCATTTACACAGGAATCACTGCATTTGTATAGCACAGATTGCTGTATAAATGACAATGGTCCCAAAAATGTGTCAAAAATGTCCGATGTGTCCACCATAATGTAGCAGTCACAATAAAAATCGCTGATTGCTGCCATTACTAGTAAAAAAAAAAAATAATAATAAAAATGACATAAAACTATCCCCTATTTTGTAAATGCTATAACCTTGCGCAAACCAATCAATAATTGCTTATTGCGATTTTTTTTTTACCAAAAATATGTAGAAGAATATGTATCAGCCTAAACTGAGGGAAAAAATGTTTTTTTTATATATTTTTGGGGGATATTTATTATAACAAAAAGTAAAAAAAAATGAGTTTTTTTTCAAAATTGGCATTCAATTTTTGTTTATAGCGCAAAAAAATAAAAACCACAGAGGTGATCAAATAACACCAAAAGAAAGCTCTATTTGTGGGGAAAAAAAAAGGATGTCACATTTGTTTGGGAGCCACGTCGCACGACCGCACAATTGTGAGTTAAAGCGACGCAGTGCCAAATGGCAAAAAGTGGTCTGGTCTAAAGCCAGCAAAATGGTCTGGTCTGTAAGTGGTTAAGGAGAGCAGCCATACAAGATAGTAGTGGTGCGCAGTACTAACTCAGGAAATATTGGCCTACAAAATCTGTAGATACTATAGATGCAGGTGTTTAAATGCTAGGTGTGTGGCCACCCAGACCAAAAAATGTATTGGGAGCTTAATATGTACGTTCTATGAGGGAGCGTGCGAAAACCTCACCACTATCACATAATAGTGTTTGGGATGTATATTGAAGTGATATAAAAAAAAAAAAAAAAAAAAAAAAAAAAAAAAATATAGTGGTAAAAAACTAAATAATTTCTGATGTGATTTTTTAGGGTGAGCATAGGACTCTAAAATAGCAATGCTAAGCAGTAAATAGGTCCGTTCTTACAGCATCCCATAGGTAAAATCAATATATAAGAATTGTGATAAAAAATATATTGCGATTTGTTGCGACTAATCCAATCGCATAAAAAGTGCTGGTGCTAAGTGATACAATAAACGTGTTGCAATGTCTACTACACCGTGAACAACAATGTATAAATACACAATTATTAACTAAAAAACAGTTTAGTGCAAAAAGAAAAAAAGGAGATAGCTACTTGTGATTAGCAAAGAAATCGCATAACGTGCCAGTGTTAGACAAATTGAGTTGGATGCGTATGGGTGTCTCTTCACCCTATACTAGGTAATAACTGCAGTGAAGTGAGATAAATTCATGCAAAATTGGCACAGAAAAAAATTGAAAAATGCAGCATTAAAAACGCATAAAAAATAAATGTTACAGGTGAAAAAAACTATCTAACAATAATGCAAGTGAAATAGTGCTCAATGGTCAGAAACTATATGACATATACATTCCACAATAACGTGTGTAAAAATTGTGTCCATATACAACATGTGCGACAACCAATAGCGATTATATCCAAAATCGCATCAGGTAAAAAATGCATGCAGTACTGGTGTTAAGTGCTATATGAACTATAGCGATCTGGTCGGTGGTGATAGTAGTGAAAAATATCCCACGTGGTCCTGTGTACTTAGGATATGGGTGTCCCCTTACCTTACAGCTGTAAGGTAACAGCATGTAACATATATATCCTCAGGGTTCCTGGTGGTCTTTATCCCACGAGGTCTTGTTACTGTGTCCCCGTCTCTTGCCTATTCCGCTGTGTGGTCACTTTAAATTGGTTGTTCAGCGATGCCCAGTATAGGGGAGGGGATGGTTACCTCAGCAGGTTATGTAGGGGATTTAAGCAAATAAGGAGGAAGGGAGCCCCATAGTGTAGTATTTATGAACAAAGTTTCAATTTATTCAAGAAACAAAGAGATACTCACAAACAAACACAGTTCAAGCATAGAGTATAAACGAGCTGCGAGCTCGATTGCGTCACTTCCGGTAGCGTCCCGACGCGTGTTCGTCACGGTCACGTGACTTCATCAGGTGACCACACAGCGGAATAGGCAAGAGACGGGGACACAGTAACAAGACCTCGTGGGATAAAGACCACCAGGAACCCTGAGGATATATATGTTACATGCTGTTACCTTACAGCTGTAAGGTAAGGGGACACCCATATCCTAAGTACACAGGACCACGTGGGATATTTTTCACTACTATCACCACCGACCAGATCGCTATAGTTCATATAGCACTTAACACCAGTACTGCATGCATTTTTTACCTGATGCGATTTTGGATATAATCGCTATTGGTTGTCGCACATGTTGTATATGGACACAATTTTTACACACGTTATTGTGGAATGTATATGTCATATAGTTTCTGACCATTGAGCACTATTTCACTTGCATTATTGTTAGATAGTTTTTTTCACCTGTAACATTTATTTTTTATGCGTTTTTAATGCTGCATTTTTCAATTTTTTTCTGTGCCAATTTTGCATGAATTTATCTCACTTCACTGCAGTTATTACCTAGTATAGGGTGAAGAGACACCCATACGCATCCAACTCAATTTGTCTAACACTGGCACGTTATGCGATTTCTTTGCTAATCACAAGTAGCTATCTCCTTTTTTTCTTTTTGCACTAAACTGTTTTTTAGTTAATAATTGTGTATTTATACATTGTTGTTCACGGTGTAGTAGACATTGCAACACGTTTATTGTATCACTTAGCACCAGCACTTTTTATGCGATTGGATTAGTCGCAACAAATCGCAATATATTTTTTATCACAATTCTTATATATTGATTTTACCTATGGGATGCTGTAAGAACGGACCTATTTACTGCTTAGCATTGCTATTTTAGAGTCCTATGCTCACCCTAAAAAATCACATCAGAAATTATTTAGTTTTTTACCACTATATTTTTTTTTTTTTTTTTTTTTTTTTTTTTTTTTTTTATATCACTTCAATATACATCCCAAACACTATTATGTGATAGTGGTGAGGTTTTCGCACGCTCCCTCATAGAACGTACATATTAAGCTCCCAATACATTTTTTGGTCTGGGTGGCCACACACCTAGCATTTAAACACCTGCATCTATAGTATCTACAGATTTTGTAGGCCAATATTTCCTGAGTTAGTACTGCGCACCACTACTCTCTTACCTTTCTTGATTCTTTGGGGTTCAGGTACCCCGTATTCAGTGTGTGCAGCGGCACTAAAAAACTATTCCCCTTCCTGATTAGGCGCAGGAATAACTCCTATACTTAGCCATACAAGATCCCTCCCCCTTATTTTGTTAATTACTTGCGAGCAATATGATCGCTTGCACTGATCCCATTAGAAAAACGGGCACCATTAATCATAAGGCTGCAACGTATAATACAGCACCGCAATCCTAACCAATATTCTTGGGAATCAAAAATCCAAACCAGACCTTTATCCGAGCACGTCACCTGGCAGACCGCAGGAAAAGAGGGGGGATGAGAGAGCGGCCCCCCTCCTGAACCATACCAGGCCACATGCCCTCAATATTGGGAGAGTGATTTGGGGTAATGGCCCCCCAAAGCACCTTGTCCCCAAGTTGATGGGGAGAAGGACCTCATCCCCACAACTCTTGCACGGTGGTTGTGGAGATATGTGGGCGGGGGGGCTTATCAGAATCTGGAGGCCCCCTTTAACAAGGGGATCCCCAGATCCCGGCCCCCCTGTGTGAATTTGTAATGGGGTACAAATGTACCCCTATCATTTCACAAAAAAAGTGTCAAAAAGGTTGACATGATGATTTTTGACAAGTCCTTTATTAATTTCTTCTTCTTTGCGCTTCTTCTTCCATCTTCTTTCTTCCTTCAGTTTTCTTCTTCTTCTCCATCTTCGTCTTCACAGAGTTCAGGCACGATCCAAACCAAGGGGTGTTTGGCCCATCTCTACAAATATCTAAATGGTGATTCTAGCATTGGGAGGAAAGTATTTAATCCCAGGTCACTTAGAAAGACACACAGCCACTCAATGAGTTTGGGGGGGGAAGGGGGAACAGTGCTAAGGATGTTTGAGTGTATATTTATTTTTAAAAAACTTTCAAATGGGTATCACAATCACAATATATAGGAATTTGGGAATATAGGACATGGTAGTGACTTAAAGTGATAGTAAAGCCAGATTATTATTTTTTTTTATAACAAACATGTTATACTTACCTGCTCCTTGCAGTGGATTTGCACAAAGCAGCCCCCTGATCCTCCTCTTCTTGGATCCCTTGTTGGCGCTCCTGGCCCCTTCCTTCTGCCAAGTTCCCCCATAGGGGCACCCAAACAGGCTCACTCCCAAGTCACTGCTCTGTGTTTACATTTACCTACAGTTGCGGCTCGCCCCCGCCCCATTCTCTCCTCATTGGCCCACTGGCTGTTATTGACAGTAATCATAGAATGCATGAAAGTAAACGACCTTGTACCTTACAATCATTTTAACCACTTGCCGACCGCCGCACGACGATATACATCGACAGAATGGCACGGGCAGGCATATGGGCATATATATACGTCCCTGCCTTCCCGCGGGTGGGGGGCCCGATCGGGCCCCCCCGGTGCCTGCGGCGGTCGGTATTCGTTCGGGAGCGATCCGGGAAGAGGGGGCGGCCATTCATTCATGGCCCCTCCCTCGCGATCGCTCCCGACGAATGGAAATGCTCCGTGACATCACTTCCTCTCCTGTAATGTAAACACAGGAGAGGAAGTGATGTAATCTCTCCTCCGTGTCGGTATTTTTCGTTCCGGCACCGAGGAGAGAGGATCGGTGAGTTGCACCAACACGACACTACACAGTAGAACATGCCAGGCACACTCACAACCCCCCTTCACCCCCCGATCACCCCCCCCAATTACCCCTGCCCCCCCAGTCACAGTGACACCAATTGCATTTTTTTTTTGCATTTGTGACTGTAATAACTGTTAGGGCAGTTAGGGTTAGCCCCCTTTAGTTCTAATGTACCCCCCTAACCCCCCCAATAAAGGTTTAACTAAGGCTGGGTTCACATTGCAGCGGTTTATGAGAACGAATGTGATTCGCACCGCACTGCAGTGCAAATCACATCCGATCTCTGTGCGATTCGAGTTCGCGCCGCACCCGCCGCAAATTCGCACGGGACCCTTTTTTTGGTCCGCAGCAGAATCGGATCGCATGGGTGTTCACACCATGCGATCCGAGTTTGCAGATCGCACTGCGATATGCAAACTGATCTGGGGGTGTCATTAACATTTCACTGACACTCCCAGCAGTTCGCATAGGGCAGTGTGAACTGCCGCCGGGAGGCATGCGATGCGGGAACCCGCCGCGGATTCGTGGCGTTCCCGCATCGCTCCAGTGTGAACCCAGCCTAATAAGCAATCGTTTTTCTGATCACTGTATTAGTGTCACAGGTGACGCTAGTTAGGCAGGTAGGTATTTAGGTTCGCCGCAGCTTTTTATAGCGCCAGGGACCCCCATATTCTACCGCATAAAGCCCCCTGATTGCCCCTAGTTAACCCTTTCACCAGTGATCACCATATAACTGTTACAGGTGACGCTGGTTGGTTAGTTATTTTTTTATAGTTTTAGGGCACCCGCCATTTATTACCTAATAAAGGTTTAACCCCCTGATCACCCGGCGGGTGTCATTTGTGACTGTAATAACTGTTAGGGCAGTTAGGGTTAGCCCCCTTTAGTTCTAAGGTACCCCCCTAACCCCCCCAATAAAGATTTAACCCCGTGATCACCCCCCGTCGCCAGTGTCACTAAGGCTGGGTTCACATTGCAGCGGTTTATGAGAACGGATGTGATTCGCACCGCACTGCAGTGCAAATCACATCCGATCTCTGTGCGATTCGAGTTCAGCCATACAGATAGTATACAGATAGTATGGCTGAATTCGTGTCGCACCCGCCGCACCCGCTGCAAACTCACACGGGACCCTTTTTTTTGGTCCGCAGCAGAATCGGATCGCATGGGTGTTCACACCATGCGATCCGAGTTTGCAGGTCGCACTGCGATATGCGAACTGATCTGGGGGTGTCATTAACATTTCACTGACACTCCCAGCAGTTCGCATAGGGCAGTGTGAACTGCCGCCGTGAGGCATGCGATGCGGGAACCCGCCGCGGATTCGTGGCGTTCCTGCATCGCTCCAGTGTGAACCCAGCCTAATAAGCGATCGTTTTTCTGATCGCTGTATTAGTGTCACAGGTGACGCTAGTTAGGCAGGTAGGTATTTAGGTTCGCCGCAGCTTTTTATAGCGCCAGGGACCCCCATATACTACCGCATAAAGCCCCCTGATTGCCCCCTAGTTAACCCTTTCACCAGTGATCACCATATAACTGTTACAGGTGACGCTGGTTGGTTAGTTCTTTTTTTATAGTTTCAGGGCACCCGCCATTTATTACCTAGTCTCACTAGTGTACCCCTAAATTTAGGGGTGTCTACTTTCCAAAATGGGGTCATTTGGGGGGGGGGGTTTGTGCCATCTTGGCATTTTATGGCCTTCAAAACTGTAACGCCCTTAGAAAGCCTGAAGGCGGTGCTTGGTTTTCGGGGCCCCGTACGTGGCTAGGCTCCCAAAAAGTCCCACATATGTGGTATCCCCGTACTCAGGAGAAGCAGCAGAATTTATTTTGGGTGTCATTTCACATATGCCCATGGCATGCGTGAGCAATATATCATTTAGTGACAACTTTGTGAAAAAAATAAAAAATAAATAAAAGTTTGTAATTTTCCCGCAACTTGTGGCAAAATATAAAATATTCCATGGACTCAACATGCCTCTCAGCAAATAGCTTGGGGTGTCTACTTTCTAAAATGGGGTCATTTGTGGGGGTTTTGTGCCATCTTGGCATTTTATGGCCTTCAAAACTGTAATAGGTAGTGAGGAGTGAAGTCAAATATTTACACCCTTAGAAAACCTGAAGGCGGTTCTTGGCTTTCGGGGCCCCGTACGCGGCTAGGCTCCCAAAAAATCCCACACATGTGGTATCCCCGTACTCAGGAGAAGCAGCAGAATTTATTTTGGGGTGTCATTTCACATATGCCCATGGCATGTGTGTGCAATATATCATTTAGTGACAACTTTGTGAAAAAAAAATTAAAAAAAATTAAAGTTTGTAATTTTCCCGCAACTTGTGGCAAAATATAAAATATTCCATGGACTCAACATGCCTCTCAGAAAATAGCTTGGGGTGTCTACTTTCTAAAATGGGGTCATTTGTGGGGGTTTTGTGCCATCTTGGCATTTTATGGCCTTCAAAACTGTAATAGGTAGTGAGAAGTGAAATCAAAAATTTACGCCCTTAGAAAGCCTGAAGGCGGTGCTTGGTTTTCGGGGCCCCGTACACGGCTAGGCTCCCAAAAAGTCCCACATATGTGGTATCCCCGTACTCAGGAGAAGCAGCAGAATTTATTTTGGGGTGTCATTTCACATATGCCCATAGCATGTGTGAGCAATATATCATTTAGTGACAACTTTGTGTCATTATTCAATCGCTTGAGGCAAAAAAATAAAATATTCAATGGGCTCAACATGCCACTTATCAATTTCCTTAGGGGGTCTACTTTCCAAAATGGGGTCATTTGGGGGGGTTTTGTACTGCCCTGCCATTTTAGCACCTCAAGAAATGAGATAGGCAGTCGTAAACTAAAAGCTGCGTAAATTCCAGAAAACGTACCTTAGTTTGTAGATGTGACAACTTTTGCGCAAACCAATAAATATACAATTATTGACTTTTTTTTTACCAAAGACATGTGGCTGAATACATTTTGGCCTAAATGTATGACTAAAATTGAGTTTATTGGATTTTTCTAATAACAAAAAGTAGAAAATATCATTTTTTTTCAAAATTTGCGGTCTTTTTACGTTTATATCGCAAAAAATAAAAATCGCAGAGGCAATCAAATACCATCAAAAGAAAGCTCTATTTGTGGGAAGAAAAGGACGCAAATTTCGTTTGGGTACAACATTGCATGACCGCGCAATTACCAGTTAAAGCAGCGCAGTGCCAAATTGTAAAAAGACCTCTGGTCATTGACCAGCAAAATGGTCCGGTCTGAAAGTGGTTAATCACATACACACTCACTAACAGAGGTTGGACCAGATGGACTGGTGTCTGAAATCAACCTTACACACTATGTAACTCTATTGATTGAACAGACCAAAAGCTAGCAATTAAGAGATGTTCATTTCCGAGGTTTTCATCCAATTTAAATTGAAACTCACTATTATCATTTTTCTGCCTATAGCAAATTTCTTGGGCATTCCTTTTTTATTTCAATTTATCATGTCTTATGACACCAACAACTTTTTGTTTTAATTTTAACACCTACCAATGGGCAGTCAGTATGTAGTGGTTCAACAGTTTGATCTACCTATCTATCTATCCGCCCGCTGCAGTTTTACTTCGGCTGCTTGAAGGAGGCTAGCTGCCATAACCCCGGTATCCTCGTCTTCAGTGGGCGGTCTGCTACAAGATAAATGTGGTCTCTGTGGCAGATTCGCTGCGAGATCACTTTTATCGGTGGTGGGGGAGGTTCCCCCCTCCCACTGCTATCCGGTGCCCTCCACCGCTTACTGGAGCCGTTGGCAGCAGCGGAGGCGGTCACGTGTTGTCTCCTGTCAGGTATGAAGACGAGTGAGGGGAAGATGGCTCTCACCCATCTCCATACAATTGCTGGGCATAAGCGACGTCAAAACTTCACTTCCGCCCACAACTCTTAAAGGGCCAATTTTATTTAAATATTTTTTTGAAATTACAATTTTTTTTGACCCCAGATTTCATATTTAAGAGGCCCTGTCATGCTTTTTCTCTATTATAAGGGATGTTTACATTCCTTGTAATAGGAATAAAAGTTTAGTTTTTTTAAAACAGTGTAAAAAAAAAAAAAGGTAAAATAATGAATTATACATTCTTTTTTTTTTTTTATCGTCCCCTGTCCTGACGAGCTCGCGCGCAGAAGCGAACGCATACAGGAGTAGCGCCCGCATATGAAAAGGGTATTCAAAGTACACATGTGAGGTATCGCCGCGATCGGTAGAGCGAGATCACTAATTCTAGCCCTAGACCTCCTCTGTAACTTAAAACATGCAACCTGTAGAATTTTTTAAACAACGCCTGTGGAGATTTTTAAGGGTAAAAGTTTAGTAGTCATTCCACGAGCGGGCGCAAATTTTGAAGCATGACATGTTGGGTGTCAACATACTTGGTGTAATGTTATCATTCACAATATTATAAAAACGGGATAATTTTAATGTTGTCTTATTTTTTTTTTTCAAAAAAAGTGATTTTTTTCCCAAAAAAGCTGCGCAAATACTGTGTGAAAAAAAGTATTGCAATGACCGCCATTTACTTCTCTAGGGTGTTAGAAAAAACAATATGTAATGTTTGGGGTTCTAAGTAATTTTCTAGCAAAAAAAAAACTGTTTTCCTGATGTCAACATGGCAGCATACTAGTGATAGAGCTCCGCCTCTTAACCACTCCCTCAGGACCAGTGAATAGCATAAATGAAGACCTGGTTGGCCACCATCCTATTCTTCCTGTTTTCCTCATACCTCCACGCACCAGTGATGAACTAAGGAATTTTATGTCCCTCTCCCTGTCGCTGAGCAGTATCCGGCTGGGTTAAAGCCTCTCCCAGTGTGTAGTCTCAATTCTTGGGCTGCTAATAAGCCTGCGAGACCCTCGTCTGTGTGGTTTTGATGGGTCCCGGCAGTGTTTCCTCTTTAGGAACAAAATTTGCCATTCAGCATGACTTTGTTCCGGAGCTTTGGGGGGGGGAGCAGCCTGTCATTTCCTTTTCTAGGGGCTTCCTTGTCTGTTAGGCTATGACTTTACCTGTTTTATTCAGCTCCTGCTCTTCTCCCTTCTTTTTTGGCTTTAGGTAGGTTCCGGGTGAATGAGGAATGGGCCGCACCGTGC
Organism: Lithobates pipiens; assembly: GCF_037356315.1. Classification (NCBI taxonomy): domain Eukaryota; kingdom Metazoa; phylum Chordata; class Amphibia; order Anura; family Ranidae; genus Lithobates; species Lithobates pipiens. The sequence continues at coordinate 275,112,963 of NW_027507790.1, read as the reverse complement.
AGTAGGTGTCAGGGTATCCCTATAGGCGTGGGGCAGCCGCTCAGCACCATATTTACCAGCCTAGGGTGTTTCCGATTATGTCATAGGGCTGTGTCCAGTCCGCACATGAGCACTGGCAGATGGAAGCTCCCGGCGCCATTTTGGTTCTGGGCAAAGTGATTTGATTTGCCCATGAACAACAGAAGGAGTCTGGGGGCGAGTTCTGCTTGTCCCAGGATCACCTAAGAGTGTCAGTGGGCTGCTGTGGGATGGGCAATATACAGCTTCCTGACTGTCTTCAGACTGTGAAGTTTTTTTTTCTGGATCCAGTCTCAGCGACCTTCTGTGTCGCCATCTGCTGGTAGGAAAGTTTTCTGTATAAAAAAAAAAAAGGTACATTCTTTCTTTTTCTTTGGCTTGTTTCAGCTATTGGCTTTGTTGTAGTGTTCAGACTTTCATGTTAGAAGATTACTGGCAATCTCCATCCTTCTGTTTCTCTTTTTAGCTATCTCTCTTTCTGCTGGCCATCCCTTATTCTCTACTACCATGAGTCATCCACCACTTATGTAAGACCCTCAATACTTAAAGTGGAAGTAAACTCCCCTATCATTTTCAGCCAAGGAAGCTGCCATCTTTTGCCTCTGTTTAATCTTCAACTGCTATGGTGCTGCACATGTGATTCATTATGACACCAGCCATTGGATGGTTTGATAGTTTGGCTGAGAGAACAGCCAATGTGCAGTTAGCATTCCCGGCACGCCCTATTTTTTAACTGTTTAAATCGATGGGTTTACTTCCACTTTAAGGTAGGGGGACCACCAGTTGGTATGTTTTCAGGTGTACTTAAAAGAGTGCCCTCTAATGTGGTTTGCTTTGATATGTTTCAGCTCGACACGCTCACGCTCTCCGAGTTAAAGAACAAGAGAGGACAGGTGTTCTCCAAAGGAGCATAGCTCCAGACGTCGCTCCTGGGCAAAAAAAAAAAAAAGATCCAAAAGAGCACATCGCGCCTCCTCTTCTCCAGAGCAATACAGGTGTTCCAGCAAGAAATCAGGCTGGGCTTGTGGCGCAGACCCCATATCCAATAAATTGGTGTGCAAAGACTGTCTAGAGGAGTCTGCAGTAGACAGGGAGAAGGACACTGTGCAAGTCTCATCATTACTGAAGAAGGTAGTACGAGATTCCTTGTCTGAGTTTACCTCAGCCTAGCCACCCACCCAAAGGGTCCCATTGGAAGATCATCCAAGGACTTCAGCAAGCAGTGACTATGCCTACACGGATTTGTGTTTGACTATCTCGGCTTACATTTGGGAACCTTTGGGAGCCACAGCCCGGTCTGGGTAATATGTCAGGGTCTCAGGTGGACTGAAACCCTGACACTTGATTCAAAACCCAAACTATCCGGCTGAATCCTTGACAGGTGGCACACCCTAGGTGTCTGGCGCCCATGAATCTACTTTGCAGAGGCTGCCTGCTGGCTAAGTGGGTAGCGATTCTGTCTAGCAGCACTGAGGTTGCTGGTTCAATTCCCAACATGCTAATGCTTGTGTTGAAGTTTATAAGCTCTCCCTGTGTGGGTTTATCGCCACAATCCAAAGACATGATCTGCACCTACTATGCCTTATGACGCATGTGGTGGGAGGTCAACAACTCAAGGCTCCGGAGGTTCTCATTGGACTGAAGGAGTCCAGGGTCATTGCTACATATATTATAGATGTAGCAGTCTGCTACTCAAAATAGGGAGGGTGACCAGGATTTCCCCCCTAGTTGCTTGTATAACCACTGGACGAGCACCCTAGCACTTTGGCAGCTAGGGAGGTCATGTGGTTGAGACCCTGCACTGCGTATTGCTTCCTAGAAACAAAAGTGGGGAGGAATGGAAGGGGTTTCGAGAATATTGCCCGTATAAACAGGCTGATGAAACTGTACCCGGAACAAGCTGATGGTCAACCTGCTTTTACATACTGTAGCATCTGCAAGTGTCGGCAGACAAGCAATATCCAGTCGATGTACTGGGTGAGTCTAATGGGAATGGTTTAATAATTATCAACCAGCTGCTGTACCTGAAGGACTCTGAGGAGAGTGGCAGGGTCTGCATCCCTTTAGACATGATTCCTATTGGGAGTATCTTGCAAAAAATGATATTTTTGTAACAGTGGATGCCATAAATCTGACTTGTATTTTAGTGCAGACTTCTAGGAAAACGAATGAGCCAATCACACAAGTGCATACCCAGACTCTTAAGGTAAGACCTAGAAGGCACATTTCAGGGGTTTCTGGACAGCATGCTGTACAGAGCCTTGGATAAAGGTATCAGACACTCATGGTCACTTCGGGAGATTCCTCACTGCTCCTCCTCAAGATCATTTCTCTCCCCTGGAGCTGCCAAGTCCACCACAACAGCAGGGGGGGGGGGGGGGGGTGGTTGCTACAATACTTACAGACACCTCAGATTCAAGAGGGATTGCATGTTTTCTACCCAATCCTGTTTGGATTTTGCAGGGGAGGTTGGTTAGTGTCCAGTTGCAGATTGGAAGAGGTTGAACCCTTTTGGGCCCTCTTTGAGATCTTTAAGACGGAGTCCATTAAACAGTATAACCACATGGCTGGAGGCTGTTGCTGGATCGTCAGAATGCCTATCCTATCCTCACACTTTAGAGGGAAAGTAAAGCCAACCTTTCTCCATCCCAATGGTTGGAGTACTCAGGGGTGCTTTATTTCCATCAGAGGATGTGGTGACAGTCAGTGGTGACAGTCAGGAACAGATTTCTGAGGATGAATACTTCCGCTTGTTTGATGGCTTCTCAGTGCCTCAGTCATCTGGGCACAACGTCATCATACATATAGATTATTTCTGGGGTGCAGGGGTACCTGCACAAATTTCACCTAAAATTCTTAGTGCAAGGGAGGAAACAGGATAGAACACAGTTACTAAATGTTACTCAGTATGAGTAGCGGTCTACGGTGATGGAACGAGCTTGAGGAATTCTCGGTCCGTTAGGACCTTTAGACTAGAGAATGGCTACAAATCATGTCTGCAAGGACTTTCGGTCAAGGCAAGCAGAGATTCCCAGCCAAGGAGCGTAATCTTGAATGCGCTGGGGTTCAAACAGCCCTTTTAGCACTTTGGCCTTACTACACATAGTCAAGGAGGACCAATCTCCTTGCAGTTTAGCAACAGGGCAGCAGTTGCCTATATTCAGCTCCAGGATGAAACTCGCAGCAATATGCTATTGAGAGAGGTGAACCCATAACGCCTAGGGCAGAAGATCACCAGCAAAGTTTCAAAAACAGTTTAGCTCCCAGTGGTTGCTTTTGAACAAATACAAGCTTCCCAGAGCACAATGAGTGGGTCTATGACCCAGGTCTTCCTTGAGCTGGTCCACAGGTGGGGCCTACCACAGATAGACCTCCTCATTTCCCACAGTAATCACAAACTTTGGTCTGATTTTGTCTGTACCCCAAAAACGTGAATGGCAGATGCTCTGGTCTCTCCCTGGGATTGTAATCTAACTTATATATTTTCCCCAACGTTTCCCCGTAAATGAGGTTCCCCTTGAGGCTGTCAAGGGAGAACATAGTTGTAATAGCCAGTCCTCCATATTGACCAGGAGGCCCTCGGTTTTCCCTGGCCATTCATTTCAGGATACAGAAGATATTTCCCCTCCATAACATACGCAGACTGGGGCTGCAAGCAGGGTCACTAAAGGGGGAGGATGGGCAACTCCGGTTGCTCTAGTTTCACTCCAGAGTGTTCTCTACTTTTGTTGTGTTCGAGAAGACATTCTACTTACAACATCTAGGTCTAATTCTGGAACAAGTTTTCTTTTTCTTGGTTGGGGGAGACACTGATCCTACTGCCCTTCCAGTGTCAGCTGTTCTATTCTTCCTCCACGCATTAGCCTATCCTCACATAGCTCACGACTGTGGGCTATATTGACATTAACACATTTGAAAGGACCAAGAATCCTTCAGTTTGCACAACTTTTGAGGGCAGTCGTGAGGAGTCAGTCACCAAGGAAGAAAGATCTATTGCAGTTGCTGGATCTCATATCAGTTTAACCATTTGTTCCAACAGAGCAATGTTCAGTTCAGGCCATCACTTACAAGGCAGTATCAATTGCAAGAACTTTAAGCAGAAGGTTATCAGAGATTCAAGCTCTTGGAGCTTCAAAATAAAAAAATAAAAAAATTATATGCAATACATATAATATATTCCTTTCTTTCCAGAAAGAGTAAAGTTGGATCTTGTAGATCATTCTGCATCAAACATAGCAACAGACTGCTATTTAACAGACAGGTGGACATTGCCTAACTTTCCAGAACATCACACAGGAAAGTCGCACGTACTGTTCATTTTCAGAACTTTAAAGGAGTATCTCTCCACAATTGTCCCTTTCAGGTCATCTAAATAAACCTTTTGTCATTCCAGTTGGGAATCATCAAGGGAAAGAGGTTACTGCCAGGATGCTAGCAGGCTTGGTTGTGTATAGGAATAGAGGTCACAAGCCTCCATCGGCGGGGGGCAGATCACTCTACTAGAGCGGTTAAAGCCTCATAGGAAACACATTCAAGAGAATTTGTGGTACCCATCTGTACAAGGGTATCACGGTGGCTCCAACATTCCTGTTAAACTTGACGGAATAGACCCGGGGGCCTTGTCATCAGGGGACTTTATAGGGAGGACTATTCAGTCCTCTGTCTCATCTTATTTAGAATATTGGTTTGACAAATAGATCCCACCCTATCAGCTAGTTATTTATCACTAGTATGCTGCTATGTTGTCGTCAGGAAAATGGAAAATTGTATCAAATACTTACTGTAATTTTCCTTTCCTGACGCAAAACCATGACAGCATATGAGCCCACCCATGTGTGTTCCGGTATGTGGCTTGTTAAAAAGAATGGGGTGGTGGCTAACCAGGTCTTCATTTATGCTATTCACTGGTCCTGAGGGAGTGGTCAAGAGGCAGAGCTCTATCACTAGTATGCTGCCATGGTTTGGCATCAGGAAAGGAAAATTACGGTAAGTATTTGATACAATTTTGCTTTTTAAACATGTACACACAAAAATCTCAAAACAAGGCTGGTCCTTAAGTAGTTAACCACCTCAATACTGGACACTTATGACATCTCGCCAGCCCAATTTTCAACATTAAGCGCTGTCACATTTTGTCACACCTACTCAGTTATTTAACCCTCTAGCCTAATGGAATTGTTATCATTTTTTTAAAGCAGTTGTATACTCATTTTTTTTTTAGTTTTACCTACAGGAAAGCCTATAGTAAGGCTTACCTGTAGGTAAAAAAAATATCTCCTAAACCTGTACGGTTTAGAAGATTTTCCCCTCGGTATGCACCGCTGACTGCAGCAGCGCATGCGCACAAGGGGATTCTCGGCTGAAAGTCCGACAGTGGCCGGACCCGGCCGGGATGAAATCTCCCGCGCGCATGCCACTCACAGCGCCGGAGCCGCGATACCCGGAAGAAACGCAGAGGGAGCATGTCAGCTCCCTTGGCGTGGATCAGGCCAGATGTCGGGGCCTCGTTCTAAGGTAAGTATTTCATAATGAGCTAGTATGCGGTGCATACTAGCTCATTATGCCTTTTGCTTTGCAGGTGGTAAAAAAATAAATAAAAAAATGAGCGGGTTTACTACCACTTTAACACAAATAGAGCTCTCCTTTGGTGGTATTTTGGTGATATTTACTCACCACTGGTTTTTTTTTGTCATTTGTGATATAAAAAAAAAATATTTTGAAAAAGAAACCCCTGTATTTCTTAGTTTCTATTATAAAATTTTGCAAATAATTATTTTTTCTTCATACATTTTGACCAATATTTGTACAGCTACATTTCTTTGGTAAAATGTATATTATGTGGTCTGTGGGAAACTAATAGAGTCTACAAGCTATGGTATCTATCACTAAAACTTGATGAAACCTGATGTACTGACTGCCTATCTCATTTCTTGAGGCCCTAACATACCAGGGTAGTACAAATACCCCCCAAATGACCCTTTTTTTGGAAAGAAGACAGTCCAAAGTTTTTTTTTAGTAAAAGGCATGGTGCATTTTTTCAAGCTATAATTTTTTCCACAATTCTTTTGAAGATGAAGATTTTTTTTTTTTTTAAATGTCAAATTAACAAGATATCTCACACACCACAATAGGTATGCTTTTAATTACACCTCAAAACACATTCTGCTACTCCTTCTGAGTATAGCAATACCACATGTGTAAGCCTTTTTCACAGCCTGGTCACACAGAGAGACCCAACATCCAAGGAGTACCTTCAGGCCTTTTAGGGGCATAAATTACACATCTAATTTCCTGACTACCTATCGCATATCTGGAGGCCTTGGAGTACAATGGAATTACCCTCAAAATGACCCAATTTCGGAAAGCAAACACCCCGATGTATGTTCTACGAGGCATAATGAGCCTTTTGAACATGTCATTTTTTGCCAAGCATTTTTGGAAAATGTGGAAAGAAAGTGAAACATCATAGACATACTAAGAATTACACCCCAAAATACATTATTTTACATCTCTTGAGTATGGCAACACCACATGGGTGATTCTTTTAACAGCCTAGCCACATAGAGAGGCCCAATATCTAAGGAGCAACTTCGGACATTCTAGGGGCATGTGAACACTGACTGTATCTAATACAATCCACCCGCACCAACTAATAAATACATTTTAATTTAAATAAATAAAAGTGCAGCTGCTTTTTCAAACCAAAGGGTGTAATGCTAGTGTTAAATGAATCCACTTGAGTGAGCTCCTTGTGAACAAACAGCACTTGCTAAGTGTAATCCAAACATATATTAAGAGATAAATAAATATATTCTATACAATAAAGTGACAAGTGCAAATGATTAAATCCTGTGCATTTCATGTGTTATAAAGAACAGTCCAGGAAAATGCAGACAATGTCCACAATCAGGGGATATAATTCAGTAGGAAAAAAGTTCTTCCAAGAATATGAGTTACCCCAAACCATATGGCCCCCACCAACTGGTGTCAGCGTAGACCGCAATAAGAGACCCGCGGGATGTAGGTAAAATTCCTAATGGTCTCCGTGACCGAGAAAGGGGAGAAAAAACAGCCAACCTCTCCTCACGCTCTCTCCTCATGATCACAAGCAGTTTCGGTGGTAAAAACTCCTTAAAATGTGAACAGGAAAATACAAGGGCCAAAGATCCCCATAGTGTAAAAAAAGTTTCCAAATAGGATTTTATTTAGAAAAAACTGGCAGCAGATATTGTAAAAAGACGTTTGCATCACAAGCCTGTTCTAGGGACATAAATTATACATTTAATTTCCTGACTACCAATCACATTTTTGAAGACCCTGGAGCACCAGGACAATGGAAAAACCCACAAAATGACCCTATTTTGAGAAACAATTACCCCAACATATATTCAATGAGCATAATGAGCCTTTTGAATATGTTGTTTTTTTCCAAGTTTATGAAAAATGTGGAAAGAAAATTAATTTTTTTTTTTTACACAAAGTTGTCCATCTAGAATGTTATTTCTAACAAACAGCATGGACATAATAAGAATTATACCTGAAAATACATTCTTCTACTTCTCTGGAGTATGGCAATACCAAATGTGTGAGACTTTTTCACAGCCTAGCCACATAGAGAGTAGGGTTGCCACCTCATTACTTGAAACCCGAACACATATGAATTACACAGGTTCTGAGGAGTGGAGGAATTACCAGGGTCGCAACAGTCGCAGTTGCCACTGGGCCCTGGAATTCTATCACTGTGGGGGGGCCCCAGCGTAGTTGCTATCCACAGGGCTGTGAGTGGAGAGCGTGTCTCTCATGTAACAGCAGCACAGAGACACCGGGATTGAAGTTTAATTTCCCCCTCGTCCGTCCTCTCTCACACGGGACACAAAACACACAGAGGATCTGCTCCCCCTTTGGCCCCCCCCTCCTCTCCTGTGTTCTCCGGGGGCATTCAGGAGAACACAGGAGAGGAGGGGAGGGGGGCCGAAGGGGGAGCAGATAAGCTGTATGTTTTGTGTCCCGTGCGAGATAGGATGGACGAGGGGGAAATTAAACTTCACTCCTGGTGTCTCTGTGCTGCTGTTACATGAGAGACACGCTCTCCACTCACAGCCATGCTAACCTCTCTCCAGTGTGTGTATAGACTCAGGAAGATCCTGCCGCCCATGAACATCATAGAGCTGCTGATCGCTGCCTCCCCCCAGGTGCGGGGGGTACAGAGATCTGCTGGGGGCCAAGGTGCACAGCGGAGTCCAGCAAGGTACAGAGAAACCTCTTTAAGGAGGGGTGACTTTCTAGGGACACTAAAGTAAGGGGGGCTCTCTGGGGACCCTAAAGTAAGGGGGGGTATCTGGGGACCCTGAAATAAGGGGGGGCTCTCTGGGGATCCTGAAGCAAGGGGGCCCTCTGTGAACCCTGATGTCCAGTACCACCGCCACCCCTCCTACAGTACCACCACCGTGCCACCCACCTTCAGTACCACCGCCACCCACCTCCAGGACCACCATCCCCCTCTAGTACCACCGCCACCCGCCCTCAGTACCACCGCCACCCCCTCTCCAGTACCACCACCATGCCACCCACCTCCAGTACCACCGCCACCCCTCTCCAAGACCACCATCCCCCTCCAGTACCACAGCCACCCTCCTCCAGTACCACCACCCACCCTCCAGTTCCACCACCACCACCCACCTCCAGTGCCACCCACCTCCAGTACCACCATCCCCCTCCAGTACCACCGCCACCCCTCTCCAGGACCACCATCCCCCTCCAGTACCACCACCAACCCTCTCCAGTACCACCACCCCCCCTTCAGTACCACCACTGCCACCCACCTCCAGTACCACCGCCACCCCTCTCCAGGACCACCATCCCCCTCCAGTACCAGCGCCACCCCTCTCCAGGACCACTATCCCCCTCCAGTACCACCACCGCCACCCACCTCCAGTACCACCACCACCCACCTCCAGTACCACCGCCACCCCTCTCCAGGACCACCATCCCCCTCCAGTACCACCAGCCCCCCTCCAGTACCACCACCACCACCCACCTCCAGTACCACCGCCACCACCTCCAGTACCACCGCCACCCCTCTCCAGGACCACCATCCCCCTCCAGTACCACCTCCACCCCCCCTCCAGTACCACCACCGCCACCCACCTCCAGGACCGCCAGCCCACTCCACTACCACCACCACCATCCCTCTCCAGGACCACCATCCCCCTCCAGTACCACCAGCCCCCCTCCAATACCACCACCACCACCACCCACCTCCAGTACCACCGCCACCACCTCCAGTACCACTGCCACCCCCTCCAGTACCACCGCCACCCCTCTCCAGGGCCACCATCCCCCTCCAGTACCACCGCCACCCCCCTCCAGTACCGCCACCCCCCTCCAGTACCACCACCGCCACCCCCCTCCAGTATCACCACCGCCACCCACATCCAGTACCACCACCACCCCTCTCCAGGACCACCATCCCCCTCCAGTACCACTACCACCCCTCTCCAGGACCACCATCCCCCTCCAGTACCACCGCCACCCCCCTCCAGTACCACCACTGCACTGGTGACACAGGTTTCACTGGTGACACAGGTTTCACTGGGGACACAGGCTGCACAGAAATGTTTTACTTTGTTGTACTGATTTCTTGCACCGGGGCCCTGCAGTTTCTAGTTACGCCTCTGGTTCTGAGGCTAATTTAATGCAAGTGAGTTTAATTACCACCTTAATCAGCCACAGAACCTGTGGAATTCATATGTGTTCGAGTTTAAAGGGATGAGGTGGCAACCCTAAGAGAGAGACCAACATTTAAGGAGCACCTATAGTGTTTTAGGGGCAGAAAATTACAAATCTAATTTCCTGACTACCTATCACATTTTTTGAGACCATGGAGCACCAGGACAATGGAAACCTCCACAAAATAACCACATTTTGTAAATGAAACACCCACCTGAGGTTTTATCAGTGTGGTTTTTGAAAGAGAATGAGTGGGACTGGTGTCTTGTAGGAACATGGTCTATAAACAGGCCAAAGTCAGTACAGCAGCAGGCTGACATGCAGGAAGCAGGCAGGAAAATAGTCCATAACAATCCAGGGTTATTTGGGGCAGCTGACTGACATCCAGGCAGCAGGCAGGAACATGATCCATAAACAGACCAGGGTCAGTATATGCATCGGGCAGAGGCGTGGTCAGTTTTGGTGGCAGGCAGAGGTATGGTTAAGTAACAGGACAATCAGAAGGGCCAATCTTAGAGCCCATCTGCCAATCAGTGATGCACTGTGTCCAAGTGATCGTGGGAGTGCGCCAATAAATGATATATTTAGGTCATATATTAGATTATAATTTATATTTATATTATATTCATATTTATATTATATTTTATTTATTATATTCTCTTTTTGCTTCCCTACAATGCACTGATAGAAATCCCATTGCTAGCTGTGAGACAACACAAGACAATTCATTTTCTCAGAAGCTCTAACCTCGATTTTCATTGTGTTTGTATTGTACTTCCTGCAGACAGTGAAAACTGCATGAAATGTCCTGATGAAGAATGGCCAAATGAGAGTAAGGATCAGTGTGTTCGAAAGTTGATGGAATTTCTCTCCTACACTGATGATCCCATTGTTGCAGTATTTTCAGCTGTCTCCATCCTCTGTTGTCTTCTGACTGGTTTCATATTGGGGATATTTATACATTACCAGGAAACCCCCATTGTTAAAGCTAATAACCGGAACCTGAGCTATCTTCTCCTGGTCTCCATCATGCTGAGCTTCCTCTGTGTCTTCTTGTTCCTCGGCCATCCAGTAGATGTAACCTGCATGCTGCGTGTAACCTCTTTTGGTGTCATCTTCTCAGTTGCTGTCTCTACTCTCCTTGCCAAAAGTATCATGGTGTGTATTGCTTTTAAAGCCATCAAACCTGGGAGTCCCTGGAGGAAATGGATGGGAGCCAAACTGCCCAATTCTATCATTTGTGTCTTCTCACTGGTTCAAGTCATCATCTGTGTCACTTGGTTGTCCATTTCTGCCCCCTTCCAGGATCAGGACACTCACTCTTATCAGGGGAAGATCATCATTCAGTGTAATGAGGGTTCAGTTATCGGCTTCTACTCTGTCCTGGGATATATGGGGCTTCTGGCAGCTGTGAGTTTCATTATAGCCTTTTTAGCCAGAACATTACCGGACAGTTTTAATGAGGCCAAGTACATCACCTTCAGCATGCTGGTGTTCTGCAGTGTCTGGATTGCCATGATCCCGGCCTATCTGAGTACCAGAGGGAAATACATGGTGGCTGTGGAGTGCTTTGCTATAATGGCATCAAGTATTGGACTTGTTGGTTGTATATTTTTCCCAAAATGTTACATAATTCTGATCAGGCCTGATCTGAATACAAAAAAAAATATCCGCTAATATGTATGGAGAAACACTGGATTACCAGTAGTTATAGCATTATCTCTATTATTGGTAATTTTAGTATTTTCCTAGTGTATTGAGAATGAACACTGTTAAATATAAACACTTAATACTTACCTCTCCAATGGATAGTAAATCTATTTTGTTGCTCTGCACCCCGCTAGTATCGCACACTTTGGGTTTGTTGGAAACCTTGTCTCATGCTGGGTGTTGTGGTTCCTCCCACCAGCCGTTATTTCACTGCAGAACAATGTAGTCACTTATTGAGGAGGAACCACAGTGATCAGAGGGGGACAAATTATTCAAATCATCCTAATGTGTCCGATACCAGAGCCACCCATCACTCTTCAAGAGAGAGAAGATTTCACTCACCACCTTTCCAGAAGTTAAATATTAAACATGTTCTTCTATAAGCTGCTTGTTATGTATTTTTAGTGTCAGGATCACTTTAAATATATTGTATGTATGCGCTATATTAATAAATACCTTTTGCTGGTGTAGTAATAAAATAAATCCATACTAGTTAAAGTTGATGAGAGCATCTTCTTAGGAAGTTCACATTTTAAATGATAAGTTGAGTTCATTTTAAAGAATATGTTCTTTTTAGGACCTAATAAAAAATCTGTCTCCTTGTATAAATGTCTTTGTAAACTGCTGCCAAGAAGTAGAATTCGGTTTCCCCATACAATGCTCCAGAGTAGGGATGAGCTTCGTGTTCGAGTCGAACATCGGCTGTTCGTCCGTTCGGCGAATTCCGAACGATATGGGCCATTCGCGCCAAATTCGTGTGGCGCTCACGGCCCACACTGCACTGTGTCATTGCAGTGCATTGCTGGCTCATGATTGGCCAAGCATGCACTGTGACCTCGCATGCTTGGCCAATCGCAGCGCCAGCAGCGAGGAGAGCCATTAATGGCCACAGGCAGGATGCCTGTGGCCAATCATAGCTCAGGCTGTGTAGTACACGCCCCACACTATATAAGGCCGCCAGCGCGGCGGCCTTGTGTAGTGTGTTGGCGTCTGAAGCAGTTAGTGGGTGTTCTGTGTACCTTCAACACAGTACACACTGATCGTTATCGGACGATTTTCGATCTTGCTGTTGTGTAGTGGTTGTTGTCTGCGTGCCCTGACCGCAGTATACACCGCTATATTCACCTCACCTATATACCTATATAGCTAGTGATCTATCTTTTATAATAGAGCTTGCAGTCAGTAGTGTTAGGAGCTTGTGCGTGCTGTCTGCGTGCTCTGTACCCAGTACACACCGCTATATCCACCTACATAGCTCTTCTCTATTTGAGACCACTTGCCATCTGCAGGAGTTATTGGAAGTTGTGTGTGCCTCCAGCACAGCACAGTATACATCTGTATATACCCCTTTATCTCTGGTGTTCTATAATAAAGGCATCTGCAGGAGTTAGTGGGTGTTTTGTGCCTCCAGCACAATATACACCTGTATCTACCCTTTATTGCTGTTCTCTAATAGTGCCATCTGCAGGGCTTAGTGGGTGTTGTGTGACTCCATTACAGTATAACCCTTTATCTCTGGTGTTCTATAATAAAGGCATCTGAAGGAGTTAGTGGAAGTTGTGTGCCTCGGGCACAATATACACTACCCAACTGCTGTTTTACCCAACTCCCTTCAGGCCATTACCATGTCTGGAAGGCCAGCAAGGATAGGCAGACAGGCACGAGCCGATAAAAGAGGGCAAGCAGGCTCTGTGTCTAGAGACAACAGTGCTGGTCGTGGAAGCGGTGCATTGTCATCAGCACGTGGCCATGGGACACGCTTGTCCTTCTTTTCGGCAGCTGGACATGTTGAACCGCAACATGCCAATGACTTGGTAGAGTGGATGACCAAGCCCTCTTCATCCTCCTCATCCTCTCTCACCCAGTCTCAGGGTACTAGCAAAGCAGCTGCCAACGAATCGTCTTCCCTCGTCTCAATGTCATCATCAGTGACTCCTTCCCTAGACCCACCACGTCCTCCTGAGGAGTCTCCTGAATTCTTTGAGCACAGTGTTGGGTACATGCTCCAGGAGGATGCCCAGTGTTTTGTAGGCTCCGATGATGACACTCAGCTAGAGGAAGGCAGTAGCGTGAATGCAGAGAGAGGGGATGCTCAAGAAGGACAGCAATCTGGCAGTCATGTTCCACAAGCTGCAGCATATTGCCAGGTTTGCTACAGCGATGAAGAGGGAAGGGATGATGAGGGCACTGACTCCACGGGGGTGCCTGGTAGGAGAGAGGAGGAGGAGGAGGAGGAGGAGGCACATGTCCAACGAGGCAGGATGCCCTCCGGGAGGCAGCTTAGGGGCAGCACACCGACTGAATCACACCGCAGAGCTCCGCCTGTGCAGGGCGCTGCCTCTGCGCGTTATTCTAAAAGTTCTTTGGTGTGGGCCTTTTTTTGAGACGAGTGCATCAGATCGCACCGCTGCTATTTGCAACATATGTCTCAAGCGTATCTCGCGTGGCCAAAACGTCAGCCGCTTGGGCACCACATGCTTGACCAGACATATGTTGACCTGCCATGCAGCTCGTTGGCAAGCGTACCTCAAAGACCCACACCAAAGAACAAAGCGGACCTCTCCTTGCTCCTCATCAGCTGGCATCTCCAACCCCACTAGACCTTCAGTCCTCTCTGAAACCTGCTCTGAGAGGAATGAAGGTGTAGAATTAGGTGTGTCACAGCCAAGTGCTTCCGGGCACTCTGCTAGCAGTACACCCACGTCCGATTATAGCAGGCAAATGACCCTGCCCCAGCTGCTGGACCGGCAAAAGAAGTTCACTCCCAGCCATCCACATGCCCAGCGGTTGAATGCTAGCTTGGCTAAATTGCTAGCACTTCAACTGCTGCCTTTTCAGTTGGTAGACTCGGCCCCCTTCCGTGAGTTTGTACAATGTGCGGTTCCTCAGTGGCAGGTCCCCAAACGCCACTTTTTCTCATGGAAGGCGATTCTGGCTCTCTACCGGCATGTGGAAGGCAATGTCCTTAATAATTACACAACAAACCTACACAGTCCCTGTCTTGTTTGCACCGTATACTGGCGTTCTGAGTATATAGGGCCTGGGGGCCACACGCATTTCCTTTTTTTAATATGGGTACAGGGTTCCCCTTAATATGCGTACAAGACCCAAAGGGGCTGGTAATGGGCAGGGAGGGCTACCCATGCCATTTTTCTCCATGATTTGCAACCATATTGCAGGAACCAGATATAACATTAAAACCGCAAGCAGCTTTAACCACTTGCTTACTCGGCACTTAAACCCCCCTCAGTCCCAGACCAATTTTCAGCTTTCAGCGCTGATGCACTTTGAATGACAATTGCGCGGGCATACAACACTGTACCCAAATGAAATTTTTATCATTTTTTTCCCACAAATAGAGCTTTCTTTTGGTGGTATTTAGTTACAGCTCGGAGTTTTATTTTTTGCTAAACAAACAAAAAAAGATGCAAAAAAATAAAAATAAATAAATCATGTTTTAATAGTTTGTTATAAAATTTTGCAAACGGGTCATTTTTCTCCTTCATTGAAGTGCGCTGATTAGGCGGCACTGATGGCTGCATTGGTGGGCACTGATGGGCTGCATTGGTGGGCACTGATGGGCTGCATTGGTGGGCACTGATGGGCTGCACTGGTGGGCACTGATAGGCATAGTTAAGGCGGCACTAATAGGCACAGATAAGGCGGCACCGATGGGCACAGATAAGGCGGCACTGATGGGCAAAGATGGGCACAGATAAGATGGCATGGATGGGTGGCACGGATAAGTGGCACGGATGGGTGGCACGGATGGGCACTGATAGGTACCACTGATAGATGGGACTGATGGGCACTGATAGGTGGCACTGATAGGTGGCTCTGATAGGTGGCACTGCTGGGCACTGATGGGCGGCACTGCTGGGCACTGATGGGCGGCACTGCTGGGCACTGATGGGCGGCACTGGGTCGCAGCACCTTTGAGGCAGATTGTGGGCACTGTGGGTGGCACTGTTGGTGGCACTGCTGGATGGCACTGTGGGTGGCATTGTGGGTGGCACTGTAGGTGGCACTGTGGGCACTATGGGCACTGATGGGGGGCACTGATGGGGGGCACTTACTTTTATTCAGGATGGCACGGCGGTGGGCAGGTGGGCACTGGCAGGGGGCAGGTGGTCAGCTGTATTGCTGGCCGTGATCGGGACTGATGTCCCGATCACGGCCGCCGGTGATCGGCTTTTTTTTTCTCTCCTCGCGCTGTCAGCGCGAGGAGGAATAATAGCCGATTACCGGCTCCGTTCTATCACATGATCAGCTGTCATTGGCTGACAGCTGATCACGTGATAAGGGGTCGGGATCGACCCCTTGCACGGATCGGTGATCAGGCGAGTCTCACGGACTCGCCGATCACAGGGCGCGCAGGCCGCTCGTATCCGGGACGACGTCAATAGACGTAGTCCCGGAAATGTAGGTCCGCGCTGATGCCGTCATTTGGCAATAGCGCGGATCTGTAGTGGTTAAATGACGTTATTTCCGTTAAATGTCATTTTGTGCAGGGACTGTTCTAAACACGGGAAACATGTGGCTCTTCACAGGCATACTACAGACACCCCCCAGGCACCATATTTAAAGGAATATTTCACTTTTTTTTTCCACTTTAATCGTCATTAAGATCAGTGCTCCCGCCAAAACGACCATTTTTAAAAACATTTTAGGCATTGACCCATGTCCCCTGGGGCAGGAGTCAGGTCCCCAAACCCTTTTTAGGACAGTATCTTGCATATTAGCCGTTAAAATTAGCACTTTTCATTTCGAACGTTCGAGTCCCATAGACTTCAATGGGGTTCTAACGTTCGTTCGAATTTGGGGTCCGTTCGAAAGTTCTGGTGCGAACCTAACCGGGGGGTGTTCGGCTCATCCCTACTCCAGAGACAACACTCCTAGCCCAAACCTTGCCAGATCCTGGGTATGAACGCTTTTAAAGCTAAAAACAGGTTCCAGGTGCTCATTGATCATCTGAAGAAGACATTAAACATTAGAAATATGTTAGCCTAATATTTTTTGAAATGAATGTTTTTACTCATAAGGGCCCCATAATAGGGCATTTATGCCATCTCCAAGATCTCCTAGTCAGACGTGTCAAATAAAAAGCTAAACAGATTAGGAAATTACACTCCTATAAGCATTCAAACCATACACACAAAGAACAATGCAGCATAAAAATAAAAACATATATACAAATAAAGCCCATAAATATTATATATTATTAAGCAATATTTATCAAGTAAATATAATCACTTTTACATAAAAACTATTAAATGTTCAAAAAAATTCCCAAACAGTGTAAGATGAATACATTGATCTCCAATGATTTAGCATACAAAAATTCATCAGATGATAAAAGTGCCAAAGAACGTGCAAAACAATCAAATTCCCTTAAATCATGTGCAACATGTTAACATCTTCAAGTGGTTTCTTTATGACCTCCCCAATCCCTCATTTTATCACCTTATAAGTCTGATCTCTTCAATAGATAAGTTGGTCATTAGTGATGGACGAACTTCCGATGGGACGTTTCTCGAACGCGGACATTTTCGCAAACCGGAGCGTTCGCGGCGGGCCCCATTGACTTCAATGGGAGGCGAACTTCGCAAACCTACAGGTCAAATTTGCAGCCACAAAATAATTAATAGCTGTGCAAACATAGTCCCACCACATGGCCAATGACATAACACATGTATGAGGTGAATCTGGGATCGACAACTACAAGCATTCTTTTTGTATATGGGAAATTGTTGTGACAATTCAGGACTGTGGAGCGCATGAAGGCAATGGAGGAGAGGGAAGGTCAGGGTAGGCAAAGAAGAGGGTGCAGGAGATGATCACCAGCAGCGTGACATACAGCAATGACACCTGCACCGTGATAGAGTCATCTGACAGCAGCACCGTGATAGAGAGCACTGACATCAGCAGGGTGACATAAAGCACTAACACCAGCACCGTGATATACAGCACTGACAGCAGCACCGTGATAGAGAGTACTGTCATCAGCACCGTGATATACAGCACTGACACCTGCACCGTAAGCAGCCCCAGGATGAAGTCAGCATAGCACAGGGATAGTGGGAGTACCTCATAATGAGCATAGCACAAGGATGGTGGGAGCCCCTCATAATGAGCATAGCACAGGGATGGTGGGAGCCCCTCATAATGAGCATAGCACAGGGATGGTGGGAGCCCCTCATAATAAGCAGCCCCAGGAGGATGTCAGCATAGCACAGGGATGGTGGGAGCCCCTCATAATAAGCAGCCCCAGGAGGATGTCAGCACAGCACAGGGATGGTGGGAGCCCCTCATAATAAGCAGCCCCAGGAGGAAGTCAGCACAGCACAGGGATGGTGGGAGCCCCTCATAATATGCACAACAGAGGTACAGCCCCAGGAGGATGTCAGCACAGCACAGGGATGGTGGGAGCCCCTCATAATAAGCAGCCCCAGAATGCAGCATTTCTCGAAGCAAGGCCTGGAAGTGCTCTATTCTGCCATCCCTCTGTGACGGTGGTAACATTTCCACCATTTTGTGTTTGTACCGGGGTCTAAGTACGTTGCCACCCAGTAATGGTCCTTGACCCTTATGCTTTTTATACGGGGGCATCTTTTAAAACACTGGAGCATGAAGGCCCCCATTTGCACTAAAGTAGAAGTGGTGTGGTGGCCTGGCTCCTGCTCATCATCCAGGATAATGTCGTCCTCTTCATTCTCCTCTCCCAACAGGGATCCCAGAAAGGTTTAAAGCATGCTCTTCTTGCTCCTCCTCATCCGCCCCGGCACCATTCTCCTCTGACTCCTCTTCAGACTCCTGTTGTTGACTTGTCTCAGATAGAGTAGCCCCCCCTGGGAATTCATCCAGCATTGCGACTTCCTCATCTTCCCGCTCCTGCTCCTCCACAGCTTGATCAATGACACGACGCAATGCACGCTCCATAAAGAAGGCATAAGGTACCATGTCACTGATGGCGCCATGGCTGCAACTGACCAGTTTGGTGATATCCTCAAATGGCCGCAGAAGTCTGCATGCATCGCGCATGAGCAACCACTGGCGCGGTGAAAAAAAACCCAGCTCCCCAGAACCTGTTCTGCCACAGAGTTCATACAGGTAGACGTTAACTGCACGTTTCTGCTGGAGCAGCCTATCAAGCATATAGAAGGTTGAGTTCCACTGCGTCGGGCAATCGCAAATAAGACGTCTGACCGGCAGATTGTGTCGCCGCTGAATGTCAGCAAGGCGAGCCATGGCCGTGTAAGATCTTCTGAAATGAGCCGAGATTTTCCTTGCCTGCCGCAAGATGTCCTGGACCCCAGGGTATTTGACAACGAATCGCTGCACGACCAAGTTTAAGACGTGTGCCATGCATGGCACGTGCGTGATTTTGCCCTGTTTCAATGCGCTAAGCAGATTGGCTCCGTTGTCACACACCACTTTACCAACTGTCAAATTGAGCAGCGTTAGCCACTGATCTGCCTGTGAACGCAAAGCTGAAAGGAGTGCCGGGCCAGTGTGGCTCTTGGCTTCCAGGTACAACAGATGCAGCACGGCATGGCAACGTCTCACCTGGCATGTCGAATAGGTTCTGGGGAGCTTGGGCGGCGCAGCGGAAGAGACGCAAGCAGCGGAAAAGGAGGAGTCAGCTGAGGAGGAGAGGGAAGAGGATGAAGTAGGAGGAGGAGGAGAAGAAGAGTCAGGCCTGCATGCAATCCGTGGCAGTAAAACCAAATCTACACGGGTGCCACGGGTTACATGCTTGACGGCCGTCAGAAGGTTCACCCAGTGGGCAGTAAAAGTGATATACCTTCCCTGCCCATGTTTGCTAGACCACGTGTCTGTGGTCAGATGTATCTTGGTACTGACACTGTGTGCCAGAGATACATTCACTTGCCACTGAACATGGCCATATAGCTCTGGGATGCCCTTCTGTGAGAAATACTTCCTTTCTGGGACCTTCCATTGTGGTGTTCCAATGGCCACAAATTTGCGAAAGGCCTCCGAGTCCACCAGTTTATATGGCAGTAGTTGGCGGGCTATGAGTTCTGACAAGCCAGCCGTCAACCGTTGGGCAAGAGGGTTATCCGGCGTCATAGTTTTTTTACGCTCGAACATTAGGCCCACGGAAGCCTGCCTTTTTGCAGAAAAACTTGAGCTTGGCGTGATGGAAGGTGGAGTGGAGGACAATTGTGAGGTGAGAGGAGAAGGAGAAGTAGAAGACGAGGCTGGACGGTGAAAGCCTGGAGTGTGGCTTTGTGTGTTCCGTTGCTCCCACTGGGCTCGGTGATGGCTGCTCATGTGCCTTCTTAAGGCGGTCGTCCCTAGGTGAGTGTTGGGCTTACAGCGACTAATGCGTTGACTGCAAAGATTGCAGATGGCAACGCTATTGTCAGCAGCGGACACATTAAAAAAAGCCCACACTGCGGAGCCATGTGCTGGTGTCCTGGGAGCGGCAGATGTGATCGTACATGGTCGATGACTCACTCCTGATACATTTGCAGTCTGCTTTGTCCCTCCTGTGCAATGTAAGTTATTCCTGCTTCTCCTCCCTATCTGCTGATCCATATCTCCCTCTGAACTCTCCTCCTCTTCCTCTCTTGTGGGCACCCACGTGACATCACTAGACACATCATCATCGACGTCACCTTCCCCACCGCTATAAGTAGAGATCTCGGAGTAGGCAGCAACACCGGGGACCAACCTCCTCCTTGGGCTGATCTGGGTACTGTCGTCAGACTGCTGAGTAGAGGTTGTTGCTACCTCCTCTTCCTGATCCAATACCAAGAGTGGCTGCGCATCAGAAATGTCTTGATATGGATCGGAAAATAATTTCTGTGACTCAAGCGGAAGGTATGTGGTGGTGGTGTTGTTGTTGGTGGTAGTGTCTTTGGGGGTGCACATAGCAGAGAGTGAAGAAGAGGGTGCAGATCGAGAGGATGAGGAGGGTGCAGAAGAGTAAGGCTGAGTGAGCCACTCAACCAAGTCTGGTGCGTCCTTTAAATGAATTGAACGCACCTTCTGCAACTTCCCACTTTGGCTCAAGCCTGTTGCTCCTGCCCTACCCCTACCACCCCTGCGGAAGGGCCTGCCTCTTCCTCTGCCTGTCATTTTTTAAATGACCCTGTGACAAAACTCTCAGTCCCTATACCAATGAAGGACTGCTGCAGTATAGGGCAGCGGTCAGCAGTAGTGCACCTCAACCCTATGTATTGTGGACCTATACCAGTCCTTATAGAATAGCAGACTGTACCTCACTCAACCCTATGTACTGTAGTACCCTATACCTTACCAGTCCTTATAAGGACCTTTGTGGAACAAGTAGGTTGTGTGTGACTGATTAGCAGACTGTACGTCAGTCCCTATACCGATGAAGGACTGCTGCAGTATAGGGCAGCGGTCAGCAGTAGTGTACCTCAACCCTATGTATTGTGGACCTATACCAGTCCTTATAGAATAGCAGACTGTACCTCACTCAACCCTATGTACTGTAGCACCCTAGACAGACCAAGTTACCAGTCCTTATAAGGACCTTTTTGGAACAAGTAGGTTGTGTGTGACTGATTAGCAGACTGTACGTCAGTCCCTATACCGATGAAGGACTGCTGCAGTATAGGGCAGCGGTCAGCAGTAGTGCACCTCAACCCTATGTATTGTGGACCTATACCAGTCCTTATAGAATGGCAGACTGTACCTCACTCAACCCTATGTACTGTAGCACCCTAGACAGACCAAGTTACCAGTCCTTATAAGGACCTTTGTGGAACAAGTAGGTTGTGTGTGACTGATTAGCAGACTGTACGTCAGTCCCTATACCGATGAAGGACTGCTGCAGTATAGGGCAGCGGTCAGCAGTAGTGCACCTCAACCCTATGTATTGTGGACCTATACCAGTCCTTATAGAATAGCAGACTGTACCTCACTCAACCCTATGTACTGTAGTACCCTATACCTTACCAGTCCTTATAAGGACCTTTGTGGAACAAGTAGGTTGTGTGTGACTGATTAGCAGACTGTACGTCAGTCCTTATACCGATGAAGGACTGCTGCAGTATAGGGCAGCAGCTAGCAGTAGTGCACCTCAACCCTATGTATTGTGGACCTATACCAGTCCTTATAGAATAGCAGACTGTACCTCACTCAACCCTATGTACTATAGCACCCTACACCAGGTTATTACCAGTCCTTATAAGGACCTTTGTGGAACAAGTAGGTTGTGAATGATTAGCAGACTGCAGCAGAAGGGCAGCAGTCAAGTATAATATTCTTTCTATATTTGGAAGAAAAAATATTATACGTGTACAAGCCTATTACCATACCACTGATACCAGTCCTGAAATGAACCTTTGTGGACCTAATATAGTAACAGCTACTGATTAAACTGACCCTCACTGCCTCACACACTGCTTCCTGCCTGTCCCTATATAAACTGACAAAACAGAGGCTACTGGAACAATAACTGGAATAGCACTTTTGTGGACCTGATAGTAACAGCTGATGACTAAACTGACTGTTCCTACAGCAGACACACCATCCTGTCCCTTTTTCTAAACTGACAAAAGACACTCAGGCTGCTGCAACAATTAGTAGCACAGCAAACCTATATACACCTAACACCTATACCAGTCCTGAAAAGAACTTTTGTGTACCAAATAGCTAGCGATTTGGGTCACTGCAATCTCTCCCTGCTCCACACAGCAACCTCTCCCTATAGTGACAGAAGAAAGAATGTAAAATGGCCGCAGGATCGGGTGTATTTATAAGTTACGGGGAATGTCCAAGTGTCCATGTGCTGTAATGTCTCAATTGGCTGCCCTGTACCCCATGATGGATGTGTCATCATAGGTCAAAGTTCTTTTACACAGTATACACGGAAGGCCGCCGGGCGAACGGCGCCAATAGTCCACCGAACGGGCGGACCGCGAACAGCCGAAATTCGCCGCAAAACGACCGCCGGGCCAACCGTTCGGCCATCACTATTGGTCATAGAGCACGTGTGTATAAAAAAATCAGTCGAGTAACTCAGATCCACATAGACAAATGCAGTCAGCAGTGTTGGTCATCTTACTTTAAAAAAGTAATTAGTTAAGTTACAAATTACTTCTCCCAAAAAGTAATTGCGTTAGTAACTCGGTTACTACATTGGAAAAGTAATTAGTTACTCAGCAAAGTAACTATGACAGGGGTGGCAGTGGTGGTACTTGAGGGGGTGGCAGTGGTGGTACTTGAGGGGTGGCAGCGGTGGTACTTGGGAGGTGGCAGTGGTGGTAGTGTACAGTACTTGAGGGGTGGCAGCAGTGGTACTTGGGGGGTGGCAGCGGTGGTGTACTTGGGGGGGTGGCAGGCAGTGGTGGTACTTTGGGAGGTGTCAGCGGTGGTGGTGCCATCCTCTTCCACCACCACCTCTGCCTCTTACTGATCCCATCCCCCACAACCACCATACCTCCCCCATCACCTTTGTTGTAAAAGTGATGGTGGGTGGGTAGAGATGGCATCAGTAAGAAGCAGAGGTGGTGGAGGACTTGGGATGGATCGATTGCACTGCAATTCGAATTGTCAGACAGTCACTTACTTGAATGCCTCCCGGGATGCTTTTTCTCATGGGGAGAGAGAGAGACCCTCCCCTTCACTCAATTGGTGTCAGCTGCTTAGCTGACTTCATTTTTCAGTGTCCGCCCTGCCTCCCTACATTCTCTCTCTCTCTGGATAGGCAGGACGGGATGGGGAGGTCCAGAAGTCTCTCTGAGTCTCAGCCTCTTCTCAGCTCAGCGGGCGAAAGCCCCCTCCCCTCGGCCTAACAAACGGCCAGGCAGCACGGCCATGGCAGGCCTCCCGGGCGGGAGATGTAATTGCGGTAAAGCCGCCCAAGTAATGGAAACTTAATTACCATGAGGGGAAGAGTAATCAGTTAGATTACTCGTTACCCTCTAAAGTAACTGCATTAAGTAACTCCGTTTAATTTAATTGAGTTACTTACATCACTGGCAGTCAGTCACACATTAACAAAAGCACACTTTTCTATAGATAAGCCCTGCTGCAAGAAAATCAGCTCAACATAAAAGAAAGGCCCTACAAAATAATAATCAACATACCTGAAAAAAAAATGCAAACACCAAACTACACCCCTCCTGAAACAAGAGCTATAAGAAAGGGGAGCAATGCAGTAAAAAATATTGATATCTGCCTGGCAGAGGTGAGGGCTGCAAGGGATATTACCTAGGTGAGAGTAGAGAGAGGGGTGTCTCTAATGGGTTACAAAGACCATTTCTTAAGGCCAGAGGACACCAAATTTCCATGGATAAACTGATTAGTGGACCCTCTCTGCTATCTGCACATTGGAGAGGCTGGGAGCCCTTAAAAGGACCAAGGCACAGAGTCTAAACACACGCATACACACACACCGGATCTTCACCAAAGACCCTGCAAAAGGAAAAAAATGTGACCTTTGAAAAAAAAATTAAAATTTGATTCTAGCTTCCATCAGCACCCAAAGGCAAAGGCACCTAATCCCAATTAGAATATTTTTAATAAATGGAAAGACCAAGAGAGAGGGGGATTTTTGCGGTGCTAAATATAACAAAAAGAAAAACAATATATAAAAACAATTGTTTTATTCTCTCATAGTAAAATTTACACATGACACGAGTTAAGTAGATATCTACATATAGAAAAATTACAAATCAATAACTGGTCCACATAGCAAAGAGATTTTTTTGAAATGCTTGTACTTGACTATCCCGACATGTTTCGCAATAGCTTCTTCGGGGGATATACAAGCTAGTGACAACAAAAACACAAAATTAATTACAGTCAATGCAACCATCATAGAATACACTTAATGCATACATTATTCATAAAGCATATCGGCATGAATCTCCACACCCAGAGCCCCAAGAAGATGCTTACATTTAAAAGGACCAAGGCACAGAGTCTAAACACACACACACCGGATCTTCACCAAAAGCCGCGTACACACGGGGCGGACTGTCTGGCCAACTTAGTCCGTCAGACAATCCGACGGACACTCCGTCATACTTTCGAATGAACGGACTTGCCCACACACGGCACTTTTTGAGCAGACTAATACGGCGTACTAAGTCCGCCATACTATCCGCCCTACTTTTGAAATGAACGGACTCGCCCACACACACGGAGGAAAGTCCGCTCATTTCGAGCGCATCTCCAGGTAGGCGGGGCCCGCGAAGGAGACGTCGCTGGCCCCGCCGCCTGGTATGGACTTAAAGGGGAACCCCAACGCCGAAAAAAATCGGCGTGGGGGTCCCCCCCAAGTCCACAACAGACCCTTGTCCGAGCACGCTACCCGGCCGGCCAGGAAAGGGGGGCGAGCGAGCGCCCCCCCCTCCTGAGCCGTACCAGGCCACGTGCCCTCAACATGGGGGGGTGCCTTGGGGAAGGGGGGGCCGCGCGGCCCCCCCACCCCAAAGCACCTTGTCCCCATGTTGATGAGGACAAGGGCCTCTTCCCGACAACCCTGGCCGTTGGTTGTCGGGGTCTGCGGGCGGGGGGCTTATCGGAATCCGGGAGCCCCCTTTAATAAGGGGGCCCCGGATACCGGCCCCCCACCCTATGTGAATGAGTATGGGGTACAATGTACCCCTACCCATTCACCTGTAAAATAAAAGTACCAAAAAAAACACAACACACGAGATAAAATACTTTATTGCACAGCTCCGGGGGTCTTCCGTCTTCGGGGGTCTTCTCACCGGACTCCCCTGCTATCTTCTTGTAGCTCTTTTGCTAGCGGAGGACTCCGGCTTTCTTCTTCGCCGCCGGCCTCTTCTCCCGACTTCGGGGGTCTTGTCCCCCTCTTCGGTTCTTCTGTCGCCGCTGTCGCCGCCGTCGCCGCCGCCGTCGCCGCCGCCTTCCGTTCTTCTTCTTCTTCTTCTTCTTCTTCTTCTTCTTCTCCAGGAGATGTTGCCTCGACGATCTCTCCGGCCGGAATGCCAGGGACGCACTGCGCAGCCACTTATATAGGGACAATGGGGCGGTGTCACATGGCTTTGTGACCTCAATACAGTGCAGTTACACCCCCTTCTTGACCAGACCAATTTTCAGCTTTCAGCGCTCTCACAGTTTGAATGACAATTAGTCAGTCACCCTACACTGTATCCATATGAAACTTGCGTCCTTTTTTCCACACAAATAGAGCTTTCTTTTAGTGGTATTTAATCACTAGTGGGTTTTTTATTATTTGTGCTATAAATAAAATAAAACGTAAATTTTGTGAAAAAAATGCCTTTTTCTTCGTTTCTGTCATAAATTTTTGCTAATTAGTAATTTTTCTTCATAAATTTTGGCCAAAATTTATACTGCTGCATATCTTTGGTAAAAATAACCCACATTAGTATATATTATTTGGTCTTTGTGAAAGTTATAGAGTCTACAAACTATGGTGCCAATCACTGAAAATTGATCACTTCTGATCAGGCCTTCAGTACATCAGGTGTACCTCATTTCTTGAGACACTAACAAGTCAGGAAAGTACAAATACCCCCCAAATGACCCCTTTTTACAAAGTAGACATCCCAAGGTATTAAGTAAGTAGCATGGTGAGTTTTTTTAAGTTGTCATTTTTTCCCACAATTCTTCGCAAAATTAAGATTTTTTTTTTTTTTTTTTAACTAAATTGTCATATTATCAGGTTATTTCTCACACACAGCATATGCATACAACAAATTACACCCCAAAATACATTCTGCTACTCTTCCCGAGTACAGCGATACCACATGTGTAGGACTTTTACACAACCTGGCCACATACAGAGCACTAACATTGATGTAGTACCTTCAGACGTTCTACGAGCAAAAATTACGCATCTCATTTCTCAACCACCTATTACACTTTTGAAGGCCCTAGAGTACCAGGACAATGTAATTTCCCATAAAATGACCCCATTTTGGAAAGAATACACCCCAACGTATAATCTGTGAGGCATGATGAGTCTTTTGAACGGTTCATTTTTTTCCAGAAGTTTTTGGAATATGTGGAAAAAAATTAAAATGCATTTTTTTTTTACACAAAGTTGTCAATTTATAAGATATTTCTAACACATAGCATGTATATAGCAAAGATTACACCCCAAAACACATTCTGCTACTCCTCCTGAGTATGGCGATACCACATGTGTAGGACTTTTACAAAGCCTGTCCACATAGAGAGGCCGAACATTGAAGTAGTACGTTCAGGCATTCTAGGAGCATAAATGACACATCTCATTTCATTCCTACCTATCACACTTTTGAAGGTCCTGGAGCACCCGGACAGTGGAATTACCCACAAATTATCCAATTTTGGAAAGAAAACACCCCAACATATATTCTATGAGGCATGGGCTGCAAATAGGTACTCTGGTACTCTGATGGGCTGCAGATAGGTACTCTGGTACACTGATGGCCCGATGACAGGTAATTGAGTACTCTGATGGCCTGGTGACAGGTACTCGGGTACTCTGATGGCTGGTGACAGGTACTCGGGTACACTCATGGCCTGGTGACAGGTACTTGGGTACTCTGATGGCCTGGTGACAGGTTCTCTGATGGCCTGGTGACTGGTATATGGGTACTCTGAAGGGCGGTGATAGGTACTCAGGTACTCATATGGAATGTGACAGGTACTCAGGTACTCAGATGAACTGTGACAGGTACTCGGTTACTCAGATGGACTGGGACAGGTACTCGGGTATGGATGGACTGTGTTAGAGTCCAGATGTGGAGCCCGACTTGTAGGAGGAGACCTCTCTTACAGCGCTGGTTCAGGAGCCGCTGGAATGGGAACAGCGGTCTCGAGAGCACAGTGGGTAGGAGGGCCTGCTGGATAGGGCCGCTGGAGCTGGTAGAAGAGCGGAGATCCCTCTGAAGGCTGAGTGGACTGCGGTTTGCTGGAAGCAGGCAGTAGCTTCAGAAGCCGAAGATTGGAACTGGCAGCAGGCTGGAGAAGAGTCAGACGGTCCGGGTCAGAAGGTAAGCAGACTGGTGGTAACGGAAGGCAGAAGAGGTGTCGGTAAGCAGGCAGAGGTCGGCAACGGAATCACAAGCAGAAGAGGTTTCGAGGTCAGGCAGGCCGGGTCGGGATTGGAGAAGGCAGAGAAGTCAAGCAAGCCGGGTCGATAACGGTAGCAGGTAATCAGGTTCAGGATCAGGTCTTCAAAGGTAACCGGGTTCAGGGTCAGATATTCAGACACACGGAAGCTGAGACGAAACAGCGCCGCACAGGCGCACTTGAGGGTCCTTTAAACGCTCAGTGGCGGGAAGGAGCGCACGCACGCCACGCACGACCACGTGAACGAGCGCGCGTACGAATCGCCACTCGCGAACGTGCACACTAACGCGTAAACGAACGCGTACGCGAACGCGTACGCGAACGCGCAGAAGACACACGCCGACGCCTGTGTGCACGCAGCTGTACCTGTCTATTGCTGGTAAGTTCCTGACATTGCCCCCTCCCAAGGGGCAGCCTCCGGATGCCCAACAGGTTCCTCTTTTCTGGATGGGCAGACAAGTATGCGTGAATTAACCGCCTGGCATGGATATTGCTGTTCGGTTCCCAGGAATTGTTCTCTGGCCCAAATCCCTTCCATTTGATCAGAAATTGGATGCGTCCCTGTCTTTTTCTGCAATCGAGGATGGCCTCCACCTCGTACTCCTCATTTCCATCCACTAAGATGGGTTCTGGAGGTCTAGTTCCTCTATCAGGAAAGGGATCAGGGGTGGCAGGTCTCAGCAGTGACACATGGAACACAGGATGAATCCTAAGCGACTCAGGCAGGGTTAGCTCGTAGGAAACTTCATTAATTTTCCTCTTAACCGGAAATGGTCCCATAAATTTAGGTGCAAGTTTCTTGGAGGGACAAGCCATTTTAATGTTATTGGTAGAAAGCCATACCTGGTCGCCAGGTTGTAGGATCAGTTCCCCTCTTCTTCTCCGGTCAAAGGCTCTCTTACTGTCTGCCTGGGCCTTGGCCACTGCTTCCTGCAACACCCGGTTATAGTGGCTGAGGAAATCCACTGTCTTCTGGACCGCTGGAACTGAGGTTTCTGGAAGAAAATCAGGCAAAAAGGTTAAATGAAAGCCATAATTGGCGAAAAAAGGGGACTGACCGGTGGCCGAATGACAAGCATTATTGTAGGCAAATTCTGCCAAAGGCAGCAGGGACACCCAATCATTCTGTACGAATGATGTGAAGCACCTAATGTACTGCTCAAGAGTCTGGTTGGTCCTTTCTGTCTGCCCATTAGTTTGGGGATGATAGGCCGAGGACAGTGCCAGCTCAATTTTCAGGATCTCGCACAGGGCCCTCCAGAAGCGTGAGGTGAACTGCACTCCTCTGTCGGAGACTATATTCGCTGGAATCCCGTGTAGCCTCACAATCTCCTTAATGAACACGTGGGCAGTCTCCACAGCAGATGGGGTGCCTTTTAAGGGTGAGAAGTGGGCCATCTTGGATAGCCGGTCTACAACCACAAAAATAGTTGAACATCCCTCAGAACATGGAAGCTCGACAATAAAGTCCATACTAATCATTCTCCAGGGTCTGTCGGGTACGGGTAGGGGTTTCAGCAGTCCCCAAGCCCGGTTCCTGGGTGTCTTGTTCTGGATACAGACGGGGCAAGAGCTGATGTACTTTTCGCAAAAGTCCTTCAAATTGGGCCACCAGAACGTGCGTTGTACCAGATCAAGGGTCTTGCGGACTCCAAAGTGGCCTGCCAGTGGGTGGTCATGAAGAAGGGACAGCACCTTAACTCGGACATTCTTGGGGACAAAAATTTGACTTCCCCTCCAGAACAAGCCATCTCTGGACATTAAGGTGATTCCGGGGGGTCTAGAGGAGTCAGAGGATGCTTCTCTGATCAGAGAGAGGAGGTCAGGCTGTAAGAGTAAAAAATTCCCGGCAGGTAAGATGGTGTCAGGAACAGATGAGTCCTTGGGATTGTCATACATCCGTGACAGCGCATCCGGTTTCACGTTCTTCGATCCGGGCCGGTACGTGATGTGAAAGGAGAAACGTGAAAAGAACAGGGCCCAGCGGGCTTGTCGGGGTCTCAGTCGCTTGGCAGACCGTAGATATTCTAAGTTCTTGTGGTCTGTGTATATTAGTACCGGGTGAGCAGCGCCCTCCAATAGGTATCTCCACTCCTCCAAGGCGGCCTTAATGGCGAGCAACTCTCGGTCGCCTACGTCGTAATTCTTCTCCGCGGAAGAGAGTTTCCTGGAGAAGAACCCCACGGGATGCATTAGGTCCTTGTTGCCTTGACGTTGGGAGATGACCGCTCCTACGGCCACTTCAGAGGCGTCTACCTCGAGGATGAAGGGTAGAGACGGGTCCGGATGGCTGAGAATTGGGGCGGACGTGAAGAGTTTTTTAAGTCTTTCGAAAGCACTCTGGGCCTCCTGAGTCCAGCAGAAGCGGAAGTTTTGTCTGGTCAGTTGCGTGATGGGCGCAATTATAGCTGAAAAGTCTCTTATGAACTTTCTATAAAAGTTCGCAAAACCGATGAAGCGTTGTACACCCTTCTTATCCAAAGGCGCTGGCCAATCTAGTACAGCAGACACCTTTTGGGGATCCATCCTGATGCCCGTTGGGGAGATCACTAGTCCCAGGAATCGGATGCTCTGTAACTCAAATTCGCATTTCTCAGCCTTTGCGTAGAGTCGGTGCTGGCGAAGGCGGTCTAGGACTTTACGGACGTGTTCTCGATGCTGATCAAGAGAGTTGGAAAATATTAAAATGTCGTCCAGGTAGACAATCACGAACACGTCGAGGAAATCCTTAAACACGTCATTGATTAGGTGTTGAAATGTGGCCAGGGCGTTGCAGAGCCCAAAGGGCATCACTAAATATTCATAATGACCGAATCGGGTCCGGAAGGCTGTTTTCCATTCATGCCCGGCCTGGATGCGAACTAGGTTATACGCTCCCCTTAGATCCAACTTGGTGAATATTTTAGCGGATCTCAGTCTCTGGAAGAGTTCGGGTATCAAGGGTAAGGGGTAGCGGTTCTTAACCGTAATCTTGTTTAAGTCTCTATAGTCCACACATGGACGGAGGGACTGATCTTTTTTAGTGACAAAAAAGATTCCAGCTCCTGCTGGGGAAGTTGAAGGACGGATGAACCCCTTCTCTAGGTTTTCGTCCAAGTAGGTCTTCAGTGCCCCCTGCTCCTTTTCTGATAAAGGGAATATGCGTCCGAAAGGAATCTCGGCCCCAGGGAGTAGCTCGATCGGACAATCATAGGGACGATGGGGAGGCAGAGTGTCTGCTCCCTTTTTACTGAACACATCAATAAAGTCATGGTAGTGCTTGGGCACAGTCTGCAGTAGGTCTTGATCAGAGTCTAAACATAAAAGGGTGGCGGAAGGCTTGGTGGAATCTGTTAGGCAGTGTTTCAAGCAATAGGAAGATGGAAATGTGACTTCTCTGGTAACCCAATTGATGTAGGGGTTGTGGGCTTGGAGCCAGGGTATGCCCAGAATGATCGGGAACATTGGAGAGGAGATGACATCCAACGTCAGAAATTCCTTGTGTTGAGAGGAGATAGTGACAGGTAGAGGGAGAGTCTCTTGAATTACCTTTCCAGAACTGATGCTAGACCCATCGGCCAGAAAAACTGAGAGTTCATGAGCCTTGCCTCGTAACGGGATGCCCTGTCGGCCCGCAAAGGTGGAGTCTATGAAGCAGCGGCATGCCCCGGAGTCAATGATAGCGTTGACTGTCACCGTCCTTCCTTGGAGCTGTAGTGAGAGAGGAACAGCAAGGTGGGTTGAATTGGCAGTCAATGCAGAGAGACTGGTAGAAGCAGAAGGTAGACACTTACTTGTCTTGACAGGGCAATTAAAGACATAGTGATCCGAACCACCGCAGTAGAGGCAGAGATTCTGCTGCCGGCGACGTGCACGCTCTTCTGGAAGCAGAGCGGGGCGCAGTAGTCCTAATTGCATAGGCTCGGAGGTGTCAGGAGCCGTACAGGGCGGAATAGGACTGGACGGAGGTACAAAGCGAGAAGCAGGCATTGGGGCTCTCACTGTCATCCAGACTGGACGGGCTTGCTGAGCGGAGCGCTCTGATCTTCGCTCCCTGAGACGGCGATCAATCTGGATTGTCAAGGAGATCAGGGCCTCCAGGGTTTCTGGTATACCGACTCGAGCCAGTTCATCCTTAAGTCCTTCGGATAACCCCATGCGAAATTGATGCCTTAAAGCCGCATCATTCCATTCCTTGTCTGCGCTCCAGCGTCGAAAGTCCGAGACATAATCCTCAGCCGGTCTGCGGCCCTGCTGGAGCGCAAACAGAGCAGATTCAGCCGTGGCAGTCTTTTGGGGGTCCTCGTAAAGCTGAGCCATGGCCTCAAAGAAGGATTGCAGAGAGAAGGTTGCGACTGAATCTCCTTCAAGTAAATGGTGGGCCCAGGTCTGCGGTTCACCTTGTAGGAGGGAGATTACAAATCCTACCTTCGTGGCTTCCAGGGAGAAAGTCCGTGGTTGTAGGGCAAAATAGAGTTGACAAGCGTTCCGAAAAGCCCGAAATTTGGTTCGATCCCCAGAAAACCTTTCCGGAATGGGTACCCTTGGTTCAGGTGGAAGCATGACAACGGATGGTGAGGCGACGGGCTGTGCTGATAGGGAGGACGGAGCAGGGGCCACGTGACCAGTATCTGTAAGGTCCTGGACCTGTCCTTCAAGCCTGGCGTAGCTATCTTGAAGCGATTTTACCGCTTGGGTAAGGGCCGACAGGTGCGTGCAGATCTCCTTCATGGGAGAGGTCTCTCCTGCGGGCTCAGTCATGGCTGTTTCGTACTGTTAGAGTCCAGATGTGGAGCCCGACTTGTAGGAGGAGACCTCTCTTACAGCGCTGGTTCAGGAGCCGCTGGAATGGGAACAGCGGTCTCGAGAGCACAGTGGGTAGGAGGGCCTGCTGGATAGGGCCGCTGGAGCTGGTAGAAGAGCGGAGATCCCTCTGAAGGCTGAGTGGACTGCGGTTTGCTGGAAGCAGGCAGTAGCTTCAGAAGCCGAAGATTGGAACTGGCAGCAGGCTGGAGAAGAGTCAGACGGTCCGGGTCAGAAGGTAAGCAGACTGGTGGTAACGGAAGGCAGAAGAGGTGTCGGTAAGCAGGCAGAGGTCGGCAACGGAATCACAAGCAGAAGAGGTTTCGAGGTCAGGCAGGCCGGGTCGGGATTGGAGAAGGCAGAGAAGTCAAGCAAGCCGGGTCGATAACGGTAGCAGGTAATCAGGTTCAGGATCAGGTCTTCAAAGGTAACCGGGTTCAGGGTCAGATATTCAGACACACGGAAGCTGAGACGAAACAGCGCCGCACAGGCGCACTTGAGGGTCCTTTAAACGCTCAGTGGCGGGAAGGAGCGCACGCACGCCACGCACGACCACGTGAACGAGCGCGCGTACGAATCGCCACTCGCGAACGTGCACACTAACGCGTAAACGAACGCGTACGCGAACGTGTACGCGAACGCGCAGAAGACACACGCCGACGCCTGTGTGCACGCAGCTGTACCGGTCTATTGCTGGTAAGTTCCTGACAGACTGGAACAGGTACTCGGGTACTTTGATGGGCTGTGACAGGTACTCGGGTACTCGGATGAACCGTGACAGGTACTCGGGTACTCTGACGTGCCGTGACAGGTACTTGGGTACTCTGATGTGCCGTGACAGGTACTCGAGTACTCTGATGGACTGTGACAGGTATTCGGGTACTTTTATGGACTGTGACAGATACTCGTGTACTCTGATGGGCTGTGACAGGTACTAGGGTACTCTGATGGGCTGTGACAGGTACTCGGGTACTCTGATGGGCTGTGAAAGGTACTCGGGTACTCTGATGGACTGTGACAGGTACTTGGGTACTCTGATGGACTGTGACAGGTACTCGGGTACTCTGATGGGCTGTGACAGGTACACGGGTACTCTGATGGACTGTGACAGGTACTCTGATAGACTGTGAGTGACAGGTACTATGGGGGGTAGTGACAGGTCCTCTTTAT
The DNA here is from genome assembly GCF_037356315.1 of Lithobates pipiens. NCBI lineage: Eukaryota > Metazoa > Chordata > Amphibia > Anura > Ranidae > Lithobates > Lithobates pipiens. Next base: position 275,079,501 of record NW_027507790.1, on the reverse strand, counting down.
TGGGGGGGGCAATCAGTGTCATTGGTGTACACTGTAAGCGGTAACGAGATGTTACCGCAATCGCCTCCTCACACACGATCGGTGTGTGAGGAGGAGAACCCGGTAACATCTCATTACCGCGGTTTGTATTTTAGTGATCGGCTGTGAAAGGATCACAGCCGATCACGTGGGTAAACAGCCGTGCAATGGCTGTTTACCAGCGTCGGTGACGAGCAGTGTTCCCGGGGAACACGCCGCCACCGAAGTGCACGCACAGCGCACTCTAAATTGCGCGCATGCTACGTGCACAGTGGGGGTGTGACCATCTGTGATTGGCCGTGACTTCATCAAGGCCGATCACGTGGTAAACAGCCATAACCAATGGCTGTTCACCCCCTTCGATGGCGAGCGGTGTCTCAGTGACACGCCGCCACTGAAAAAACAGGGATGCGCACACACGATCACGCGCATTCCCTGTTTAAACAGGAGGCCATCATATAAAGTCCTCCCGCCACAATAAGTGCGCCGCCTGGCCGTCAGTTGATGGCCGGCGGTCGGGAAGCAGTTAATAACAATAATAGATTCAGCTGGAATCAGTTAAACCACATTTAACTCTATATTTCTTAATCCTACTATCAATCACTTTCAAGTGGTATCGGAGTGATTTTGTAGGTCATGGGTACACCTGATTTCTCACTCTCGTTCCGATACCACTTTAACCACTTTCAGACCGGACCATTTTGCTGGTCAATGACCAGAGGTCTTTTTACAATTTGGCACTGCGCTGCTTTAACTGGTAATTGCGCGGTCATGCAATGTTGTACCCAAACAAAATTTGCGTCCTTTTTTTCCCACTAATAGAGCTTTCTTTTAAAGGTATTTGACTGACTCTGCGATTTTTATTTTTTGCGATATAAGCGTAAAAAGACCGCAAATTTTGAAAAAAATTATATTTTCTACTTTTTGTTATTAGAAAAATCCAATAAACTCAATTTTAGTCATACATTTAGGCCAAAATGTATTCAGCCACATGTCTTTGGTAAAAAAAAAGTCAATAACTGTATATTTATTGGTTTGCGCAAAAGTTGTCACATCTACAAACTAAGGTACGTTTTCTGGAATTTACGCAGCTTTTAGTTTATGACTGCCTATCTCATTTCTTGAGGTGCTAAAATGGCAGGGCAGTACAAAACCCCCCCAAATTACTCCATTTTGGAAAGTAGACACCCTAAGGAAATTGATAAGAGGCATGTTGAGCCCATTGAATATTTTATTTTTTTGCCTCAAGCGATTGAATAATGACAAAAAATTTTTTTTATTTTTTTACACAAAGTTGTCACTAAATGATATATTGCTCACACATGCCATGGTTATATGTGGAATTGTACCCCAAAATACATTCTGCTGCTTCTCCTGAGTACGGGGATACCACATGTGGTCGACTTTTTGGAAGCCTAGCCGCGTACGGGGCCCCGAAAACCAAGCACCGCCTTCAGGATTTCTAAGGGCATACATTTGTAATTTCACTCCTCACTACCTATCACAGTTTTGAAGGCCATAAAATGCCAAGATGGCATAAAACACCCACAAATGACCCCATTTTAGAAAGTAGACACCCCAAGCTATTTGCTGAGAGGCATGTTGAGTCCATGGAATATTTTATATTTTGCCACAAGTTGCGGGAAAATTACAAACTTTTATTTATTTATTTATTTTTCACAAAGTTGTCACTAAATGATATATTGCTCACACATGCTATGGGCATATGTGAAATGACACCCCAAAATAAATTTTGCTGCTTCTCCTGAGTATGGGGATACCACATGTGTGGGATTTTTTGGGAGCCTAGCCGTGTACGGGGCCCCGAAAGCCAAGAACCGCCTTCAGGCTTTCTAAGGGCGTAAATTTTTGACTTCACTCCTCACTACCTATTACAGTTTTGAAGGCCATAAAATGCCAAGATGGCACAAAACCCCCACAAATGACCCCATTTTAGAAAGTAGACACCCCAAGCTATTTGCTGAGAGGCATGTTGAGTCCATAGAATATTTTATATTTTGCCACAAGTTGCGGGAATATTACAAACTTTTTTTTTTTTTCACAAAGTTGTCACTAAATGATATATTGCTCACACATGCCATGGGCATAAGTGAAATGACACCCCAAAATAAATTCTGCTGCTTCTCCTGAGTACGGGGATATCACGTGTGGGATTTTTTGGGAGCCTAGCCGCGTACGGGGCCCCGAAATCCAAGCACTGCCTTCAGGATTTCTAAGGGTGTAAATTTTTGATTTTACTCCTCACTACCTATCGCAGTTTTGAAGGCCATAAAATGCCAAGATGGCACAAACCCCCACCAAATGACCCCATTTTGGAAAGTAGACGTCCCTAAATTTAGGGGTACACTAGTGAGACTCACAGGTAAAAAAGCACCTAGGCTGTCAGCGACTGTATCAAAACGCTACAAAAAAACTGTTAGCGATCGCAGGGATCAGGCCTGACTCTGCGAACTCTGCAGTTATGTGTGTTGTGTTTTGTAAGTGACAGTGATCGATCGATACTGCATTTGGGTGGGCTGGGCTGGGCTTGGCGGAGGGGCTAAACGCAGGTGCTAGCAGTTATCTGGGCTGATCCCACTAACAATGCGTTTTGGGAAACCTAAACTGCTGGGGACGCTAATATAGATCTGATCAGATACTATATTACTAAGGGAGGTGTATGCTTTGTGCGTGGGTGTTAGCGGTACTGGCACTAACCTGACGCTGCCTGGGGCGACGCAGACCTTATCTGACCCTCAAACTTATATCACCCGCCGGGTGATCAGGGGGTTAAACCTTTATTAGGTAATAAATGGCGGGTGCCCTGAAACTATAAAAAAATAACTAACCAACCAGCGTCACCTGTAACAGTTATATGGTGATCACTGGTGAAAGGGTTAACTAGGGAGCAATCAGGGGGCTTTATGCGGTAGTATATGGGGGTCCCTGGCGCTATAAAAAGCTGCGGCGAACCTAAATACCTACCTGCCTAACTAGCGTCACCTGTGACACTAATACAGCGATCAGAAAAACGATCGCTTATTAGGCTGGGTTCACACTGGAGCGATGCGGGAACGCCACAAATCCGCGGCGGGTTCCCGCATCACACTGCCCTATGCGAACTGCTGGGAGTGTCAGTGAAATGTTAATGACACCCCCAGATCAGTTCGCATATCGCAGTGCGATCTGCAAACTCGGACAGGAATCGGATCGCATGGTGTGAACACCCATGCGATCCGATTCTGCTGCGGACCAAAAAAAGGGTCCCGTGCAAGTTTGCGGCGGGTGCGGCGGGTGCGGCGCAAATTCAGCCATACTATCTGTATGGCTGAACTCGAATCGCACAGAGATCGGATGTGATTTGCACTGCAGTGCAGTGCGAATCACATCCGTTCTCATAAACCGCTGCAATGTGAACCCAGCCTTAGTGACACTGGCGACGGGGGGGTGATCACGGGGTTAAACCTTTATTGGGGGGTTAGGGGGGTACCCTAGAACTAAAGGGGGCTAACCCTAACTGCCCTAACAGTTATTACAGTCACAAATGGCACCAATGCAAAAAAAAATAAAAAATGCAATTGGTGTCACTGTGACTGGGGGTGCAGGGGTGATTCGGGGGGTGAAGGGGGGTGAGAGTGTGCCTGGCATGTTCTACTGTATTGTGTAGTGTTGGTGCAACTCACCGATCCTCTCTCCTCGGTGCCGGAACGAAAAATACCGACACGGAGGAGAGATTACATCACTTCCTCTGCCTGTGTTTACATTACAGGAGAGGAAGTGATGTCACGCTGCACTTCCATTCGTCAGGAGCGATCGCGAGGGGGTGGCCATGAACAAATGGCCGCCCCCTCATCCCGGATCGCTCCTGAACGGATTCCGACCGCCGCTGGCACCGGGGGGGCCCGATCGGGCCCCCCACCCGCGGGAAGGCAGGGACGTACATGTACGCCCATATGCCTGCCCGTGCCATTCTGTCGACGTACATCGTCGTGCGGTGGTCGGCAACTGGTTAAAGTGATTGATAGTAAGATTAAGAAATATAGAGTTAAATGTGGTTTAACTGATTCCAGCTGAATCTATTATTGTGATTAAGGAGTCTGTGATTCTGATAAATGTTATGTGAAGTGTGTTACCAGTTGCAGACATGAGATTGTGAGAAAGGGCGCTAGCTTCATAGCCCGAAACGTCGACTGCCAGTTGTACCTGGTACTTTTTTGATATTTCTATCTGATGTAATCCTTTTTGGAAATAAAAGAATTTTGTGCAGCAAAAACGCATCGTTGTTTCTACATATCTGTCCGTGGGAAGGACTAGATTTCTTGCACTTCAAGGATCATTCAGTGCATCTTACCTCTGCAATTGCAATATATATATATATATATATATATATATATATATATATATATATATATATATATATATATATATACACGAGACTATCTGTGTGTATGTATATACGTATGTATATATGTGTGTATATATATATATATATATATATATATATATATATATATATATATATATATAAAATACACTGCAGCTAACTGAATCACCTGCCTGCCTGAAGTAGTGTGGGGCGTGGACTTAGTCCCCCTGAGCCATGAGTGGCCAAAGGCACCCTGCCTTTGGCCAATTATGGCTCTCTTAGCGGAGGGCGCTGTGATTGGCCAAAGCATGCAGGTCATGGTGCATGCTTTGGCCAATCATCCTACAGTAATGCAATGCGCTCCCGTAGTGCATTATTGGCTGTTACGCACCACTTTAATTTGGTGCGATTGGCCCACAATGTTAGTTTTTTGACGAACAGGCGAACAGCCAATGCTCATCCCTAATGTCTATGTGTATTGATACATGTATGTACTATATATATAATTTCCCCTTTTAGATCCTTCTCATTGTGACAACATCCATTTCTCAACACCATATAGCTCCTGTCTCTCTAGGCTGCATTTTGGGGGAATCTCTCCGGGACTATTTTGAGTGGACCTTCGGTCATATCAGGAGTGGTGTCAGAGAAAACCAATGCTTGGCCCGCTGATGCATGCTTTTAAGCTTCAAAACATGGTTTTAGGACATATCACTTAAAATTTGGGTCAGTTCAGTTGCATTATTTGGTTCTGCTCATACAGTTGTGCTGATAAGTTTTCATACCCTGGCAGAATTTATGATTTCTTGGCCATTTTTCAGAGAATATGAATAATAACACAAAAACTTTTCTTTCACTCATGGTTAGTGTTTGGCTGAAGCCATTTATTATCAATCAACTGTGTTTACTTTTTAAAATATTTTTTGATAACATGCACACAAGTTGACACAAAGGAGTTGGAATGGCTTTTAAAGGTAACAATCCTCACCTGTGATCTGTTTGCTTGTGATTAATGTGTGTGCATAAAAGGTCAATAAGTTTTTGGACTCCTGACAGACCCTTGCATCTTTCATCCAGTGTTGCACTAAAGTTTCTGTATTCTGAGTCATGAGGAAAGTAAATGAATCATCAAAGGATCTGCGGGAAAACGTAATTGAACTGTATAAAACAGGAAAAGGATATAAAAAGATATCCAAGGAATTGAGAATGCCAATCAGCAGTGTTCAAGCTCTAATCAAGAAGTGGAAAATGAAGGGTTCTATTGAAACCAAACTATGGTCAGGTAGACCAACAAAAATTTCAGTCACAACTGCCAGGAAAATTGTTTGGGATGCAAAGAAAAAGCCACAAATAACTTCAGGTGAAACACAGGACTCTCTGAAAACATGTGGTGTGGTTGTTTCAAGATGCACAATAAGGAGGCACTTGAAGTAAGATGGGCTGCATGGTCGAGTTGCCAGAAGAAAGCCATTACTATGCAAATGCCACAAAGTATCCCACTTACAATACGCCAAACAGCACAGAGACAAGCCTCAAACCTTCTGGCACAAATTCATTTGGAGTGATGAGACCAAAATTTTGCTTTTTGGCCACAACCATAATTACTACATTTGGAGAGGAGTCAAGGCCTATGATGAAAGGTACACCATTCCTAATGTGAAACACGGAGGTGGATCGCTGATGTTTTGGGATGTGTGAGCTACAAAGGCACAGGAAATTTGGTCAAAATTGATGGCAAGATGAATGCAGTATGTTATCAAAAAAATACTGAAGGAACATTTGCATTCATCAGCCAGGAAGTTGGCCATGGGACGTACTTGGACATTCCAACATGACAATGATCCAAAACACAAGGCCAAGTCAATCTTTCATTGGCTAAGGCAGGATAAAGTGAAGATTCTGAAGTGGCCATCTCAGTCTCCTGACCTCAATATCATTGAGCGACTCTGGGGAGATCTCAAACGTGTAGTTTATGATAGACAGCCCAAGAATTTACAGGAGCTGGAGGACTTTTGCTAAGAGGAATGGGCAGCTTTACCATCTGAGAAGATAAAGTCCCTCATCCACAAATGCCACAAAAGACTTCAAGCTGTCATTGATCTTAAAGGAGGCAATACATAGTATTAAGAACTGGGGTATGTAAACTTTTGATCAGGGTAATTTGGGTAGTTTCTGTTGTCATTATGATTTAAAAAGAGTAAACACAGTTGATTGATAATAAATGGCTTCATCCAAACACTAAACATGGGTGAAAGAAAAGTTGTTGTTATCATTCATATTCTCTGAAAAATTACCAAGAAATCATAAATTCTGCCAGGGTATGTAAACTTATGAGCACGACTGTATATATATATATATATATATATATATATATATATATATATATATATATATATATATATATATATATATATATATACTGATATATGTAATTGTATACTAATATTTAACTTTATCTTGCAGAAAGTTATATGTATTGTCATTTCTGGACACCTCTGAAGAAGGAGTCTCAGTATGCGTTAGGTGTCTGTATCCATTCTTTTTAAAATCTATGTATGGTTGCCATCAATACCATTTTCACTTGATGTTTTGTATATATATAGTTTGTAATAAAATTGAATATATATTTTTTACTACTTATTGACTTTATTGACCAGTGCCGCCATAGTCCCACCCTTTGAGGGATATCTCCATTTCCATTTATTAGGGATGATGGCACTTATCTACTACAGCCATAATCCATATTGACAGAAGTACCATGGACCTCACCATGGAGGTAAGCAATACACAGCCCTCTAATCCTCCTCCAGACCCTATTGCTACCTTTCACACAGTGTCTCAGATACTATTTTAACCTCTTCAATACTGGCCACTTTTGCCCCTTTCCTTCCCAGGTCAATTTTCAGCTTTGTGCGGTCATGTAATACTGTACCCAAATGAAATTTTTATCATTTTGTTCACACAAATAGAGTTTTCTTTTGGTGGTATTTATTCATAAATATTTCTTTTTATTTTTGGAGATATAAGTGAAAAAAAGAGCGGAAATTTTGAAAAACATTTTTCCTGACAGACTCCATGGCAGCAACGTGTGGGTTAAGTCCCGCCTCCACTACCCATAGGACACTACTCCCATAAATCTTTGCTCCCTGCCCCTGGCCGTGTTCTTTTTTTGTCCTCCTCCGAAGGACCCAGAAGTGGTCTTCCTACCTGAAGATTTATCATCCCCGCGATCGAGGTCGGCCGGTCTGCGACTCTGGGTCTGGAAAGTCGCATTACTCCGCTAAGCCCTAGCTATTAGCAGGGTATGGAGTGGGCAGTGGAAGAGGCGCTGTGAAGAAGCCCATGTCCTGGCCACTGGCAGGCAGGCTGCGCATTGGTCGGATAGCCAGCTATTAGCAGGTGACCCGTTTTGCCCCCTGGAAAGTCCGGTGTCATCTTACCTTATCTTCGGCCGAGTGATCGATCGTGGTGGGAGTGGTGAGAGGTTCTAAAAGTTCTTTATGGCAGCAGTTTTTGTATCTTATTATCTGCCTTCGTTTGTTTCTGTTTGTTTGTATGTGCAGGCATGGCGGCTGGTTCTTCCGCGTTCCAGCCGCCGTTCTACTTCCGGGTTTGCGTTTTCGGCCGTACTGCGCATGCGCGAACGCGGTTGAGATCGAGGCTTGGTTTCGCGCATGCGCGATAGCGGCAAAATTGCCGCTGTTTCGCGCATGCGCACGGGCACGGCGGTGACATCACAGGGGCGGGCTATTTAAATGTGGAATTTGTCTGCAAGCTTTGGGAATGCTTGCGGGCTGTTGCGGTGACTTCCCCCTGCCTCTGTGTTGCATCCACTGGTAAGTGGCATTCTGGGATAGGGAGGCTATCCCTTCCCTGTCCCTTGCACTGATCCCTTGTCATCTTTTCAGCGCGTATGGATATCGCTGAGGACATGGATTCCTTACCGCCTGCTTGTGGCCAGCCCTCTCATAAAAGGTATTTCTAATGATCACCTGAAGGTCTGGTGGGGGAGGGGTATTTATCTGTTAGCTCTGTCCTGATGTCTTGTCTCTTGTGGTTTCTTGTCTTGTTCCTTTTTCAGCCCTTCCAGGTCAGAACAGCATCGCAGCTCTCATAGAGGGAGCGACTCCTCCAAGTCACATCAATGGCACTCCTCTTCCAAATCTAAACATTATGGTTCCTCCTCAAGATCAGGACACCGTAGTGAAGAAAGATCGCACTCCTCGAGGACTCAATCTAGTCACTCAGCTAGTGCCTGTTGGGGGTGCAGAGCTCTTGTACCGGCAGGAAAATCTTTATGCGACCCTTTCTACGCCAAGGCTTCCAATGAAAGGGGTGACGCGGATCAACAACTTAAAACCCTGGTGGAAAAAGTTGTTAAGGAGTCCCTCAGAAATATTGAGGGCCAGTCCTATGTTCCCCCGGCAGAGCCGCCACTTTCTCCAGGAAGGGAGACTCAGCTACAGGATACTTGGGAATCCTCTGCGCATAGCCACCCCTCAGCTGCCATATCTGACAGTGACTCTGATGAAAGTGATCCCTGTGTGGGCTTTGATTTCGCTCTACTGCCTCCTCTGGTCAGAGCTGTTAGAGAGACACTGAACTGGGAAGATTCTGTGGCTACTCCTTCCAAACAAAGAAAATTCTTTAAGCAATTAAAGAAGGAACAGATTAATTTTCCTTTTATCTCTGAGCTAGGTGAGATTATCACAGATGAATGGGGCAAGGTGGAGAAGAAAAATTCCATGCTATCAAAGGTTTCGAAACTCTATCCTTTCAATGAAGAAGAGGTGAAGCATTTGGAGTCAGCGCCACTGGTAGACGCAGCAGTCATGCGGCTGGTGAAACATGTCACTCTTCCCTTAGAGGATACCGTGTCTTTTAAGGACGTTCTGGACAGACGAATTGATGCTGATTTGAAGAGAGTGTATCTCACAGCAGGAGTGGCCTGTAAGCCAGCGCTAGCTCTGGCCGCTATGTCCAAAGCAATGGAGATATGGACAGATAGTGTAGAAGAGACACTTAGAAATATCTCTGAAGATACAGCTAAGAGCTCGCCTATCCAAGAGCTTAGGCTGGCCTCCGCCTTTCTTGGGGAGGCCTCTATCGACATTATACGCCTGGTGGCTCGGGTGATGCTTTCTTCTGTTACGGCTAAACGGGCTCTTTGGCTCCGCCCCTGGCTGGCAGACCCAGCCTCAAAACAAGTATGGTGCCGCATCCCCTTTGAAGGGTCCTCCCTTTTCGGCAATAAGTTGGATGAGGCTATTACCCGAGCCACTGGTGGGAAGTCGGGGTTCCTCCCCCAGGACCGGCGTTTGCAAGCCCAGAGAAGGTCTTTTCCAAAGAGACAGTACCAGGAACGAGCCAGGGAAGCTCGCAGTTACAGACCAGGCCGTGATTTTTCCAGGTCCTGGAAATCAAGACAATCCTCTTTTAAAAAATCTACAAAAAGTGATTTGAAGGGAGAGAGGGAGCCAACTAAATCCTTTTGAGGTTGGGCCCGCTCAGACATGGCAGGTGGGGGCTCGTCTTTTCCACTTTCGCCATGTCTGGGCGGCCTCGATCCAAGACTTCTGGACCGTCAAGACCGTCTCCTCAGGTCATGTTTGGACCTTCAAGGAATCTCCCAGACTCAGATGGGTCCCCACCTCTCTCCCGGCTTCAGACGAAAAAAGGCTAATTCTTCTAGCCTACGTGGAATCTTTGTTGGCTCAAGGCGCCATTATCCATGTTCCAGTCATTCAGCGAGGCATGGGAATCTACTCTCCTTTGTTTATGGTCCGGAAAAAGAGCGGGGCCTGGAGGCCGGTCATAGATCTAACCCACTTGAACAGTTTTATCAAAAAAGAAAAATTCAAGATGGAGTCTTTATCCACAATTCAACAATCTGTCCAAGCAGGGGACTGGATGGTCTCCATAGACCTCAAGGACGCCTATTTTTCATGTCCCAGTTGCAGAAAATTACCAGCAGTATCTCCGCTTCTCCGTGGGCGAAAGCCATTTTCAATTTACTTGCCTTCCCTTCGGGCTATCAACTTCTCCTCGTGTATTTTCAAAAGTATTGTTGGCAGTGGTAGCTCTTCTGAGAACCAAAGGGATTCGTCTACATCACTACCTAGACGACCTTCTGTTGTTGGCTCAAGACAAGGATCAACTTCTGGTACACAGAAAGCAGGTCATCTCCACCCTACAGGAATTCGGGTGGATCTTGAACTTGGAGAAGAGCCAGCTTGTCCCATCTCAGCGGCTGGTGTTCTTAGGGGCCCTATTCAACACTGTCAGAGGCACCATCTCATTACCAGAAGAGAAGTTGTCAGTGGTCAGGGACAGAATCCGTCCAGCCCTCTCTGCCTCTCATCTCCAGGCTCTCCAGTGCCTGAAAATTATAGGCACTATGGTAGCGACAATCCCGATGGTGAGGTGGTTACAGTGGAGGATGAGGCCCTTTCAGAAGGGTTTCCTTCATCAATGGTCAGGCAGCAAAACCCAGCTGATTCGGATCACCTTATCCATGAGGAATTCCCTTCTGTGGTGGCTCCAACGGGAAAATCTCTGCAACTGCCATTCTATTCTCCCCATCTCATGGGTCACCATAACAACAGATGCCAGCAACAGGGGTTGGGGCGCCCACTGTCTGGCGGAAGTGGCTCAGGGCACCTGGATTCTCCCCTCCAGAGGGACGGTGTCGAACATCCTGGAGTTAAGGGCAGCCTTTCAAGCTCTGCTAGCCTTTCGGCATCTGATTTCAGGAGCCTCGGTCTCACTCAGGCTAGACAATACCACAGCAGTGGCGTACATAAGAAGGCAAGGGGGTACCCGAAGTCTATCCCTTCTCCAGGAGGTGGAACCGATCATGACCTGGGCTCAGAGGAACCTGAAGGATCTGACAGCATCTTATGTCCCAGGGATTCAGAACGTTCAGGCAGACTTTCTTTCCCGGATACTTCTGGACAACGAGTGGTCTCTCCACGAGGAAGTGTTCAACTGGATCCTGACAATGGGGCTCTCCCCAGAAGTCGACCTGTTTGCCTCCCCTTGCAACAAAAAACTGGAGAAGTATTACTCAAGGTACAGGGATCCTCAAGCCTACGGGGTGGATGCCTTGACAGAGAAATGGTGGTTCCACAAGGCCTATGCCTTTCCCCCAACTCCTATTATTCATCAGTTCCTGAGGAGACTCAGGTCAGAGACAGCAGAAGTGATAGCCATAATTCCCTATTGGCCCAACAGACCCTGGTTTCCGCTTCTGATGCTCCTCAGTGTCAGGGATCCAATTCCTTTACCATCCAGGCCAGACCTTCTGTCCCAAGGGTCGAGATTACATCCTTGCCCGGATCACCTGCGCCTAAAGGCTTGGTTTTTGAAAGGGGACGGTTGAAGGCTTTAGGCTGTCCTGAAGAAGTCATTCCCACTCTTCTTAGTGCTCGAAGAAGCAGTATTAACCGGGTATATGAGAGAATTTGGGCGAAGTTTGCAGATCACTTGTCTTCAAGATCCAGTTCCTGTAATACCCTGACAGTCCGGGACGTCTTAAGCTTCTTGCAATCAGGATTGGATATCTCCCTTTCGGTTAGTTCTCTCCGGGTCCAGGTTTCAGCAATTTCAGCTTTTCTGGAGTCGCATGGGCCAATCATCCCTTGGTCCAACAATTCTTCAAAGGAGCAGTCAGGCTTAGGCCACAAAGGAAGCCTAGATTCCCCAAATGGGACCTTCCATTGGTTCTAGATTTCTTCTCTCAACTTGACAGAACGCTCTCAATCAGTGAATTAACCCTTAAAACCTCTTTTCTGGTAGCCATAACTTCGGCGAAGAGAATCTCCGAAATTCAGTCTCTAGGTACAAAGGAACCTTTTCTCACCTTCTTTCCAGATAGGGTGGTCCTAATTCCGATGTTGGGGACAAATCCCAAGGTGACCTCTGTTTTCCATGAAAACCAGGAAATCACTCTTCCTACCTTCAATTCTGCTGGAAGTCAGGATCCACATCCACTCGATTTGGGAGTTACTCTAAAACAATATCTGGATATTACAGCTTCTTTTCGTCAATCTGACTTCCTCTTCGTACTATTTAACGGGAAAAGTAGAGGCGCCAAGGCCTCCGTTAGATCCATCGCTGCTTGGGTAGTTCAGGCAATTCAATGGGCTTATAGAGAGAAGGGCTTGGCTCCTCCTGAGGCGGTTACAGCTCACTCTACCAGAAGTCTCTCAACCTCATGGGCGGCTTCGCGCCACGTTGCACCTGATGTAATCTGCAGAGCGGCCTCCTGGTCTTCTATTCATACTTTCATGTCTCACTATTGTGTTGAGCCAGCTTCTTTATCCTCTGTTGATTTTGGTTTGAAAGTCCTGTCGGCCGACAGTGTTAAATAAATCTTTTGTTCAGCATTTTGCCCACCCGAGTGTGTTTGGCGAGTTATTTCCCACACGTTGCTGCCATGGAGTCTGTCAGGAAAATGGAAAATTCCTATCAAAATACTTACCGTAATTTTCCTTTCCTGATGGACTCCATGGCAGCAGGAGTTCCCTCCCAAATGGCTGGAGTAGGCTAGTTACCGAACACGGCCAGGGGCAGGGAGCAAAGATTTATGGGAGTAGTGTCCTATGGGTAGTGGAGGCGGGACTTAACCCACACGTTGCTGCCATGGAGTCCATCAGGAAAGGAAAATTACGGTAAGTATTTTGATAGGAATTTTCCATTTTTTTTATACTTTCTGTTTTAAAAGAAATCCAATAAAATCTTATTCTGTCATAAATTTAAGCCAAAATGTATTCTGCTACATGTCTTTCATAAAAAAATAGCGTTAAGTGTATAATAATTGGTTTGTGTGATCACAGACTAGGGATGAGCTTCGTGTTCGAGTCGAACATACGTTCGACTCGAACATCGGCTGTTCGCCCGTTCGGCGAAGTCCGAACATTTTGGTCCGTTCGCGCCAAATTCGTGTGGCGCTCACGGCCCACAATGCACTGCGATGGCGCAGTGCATTGCTGGCTCATGATTGGCCAAGCATGCACTGTGACCCCGCATGCTTGGCCAATCGCAGCGCCAGCAGCGAGGAGAGCCATGATTGGCCACAGGCAGGATGCCTGTGGCCAATCATAGCTCAGGCTGTGTAGTGCACGCCCCACACTATATAAGGCCGCCAGCGCGGCGGCCTTGTGTAGTGTGTTGGCGTCTGAAGCAGTGGGTGTTCTCTGTACCTTCAACACAGTACACACCGATCGTTTTCGGCCGATTTTCGATCTTGCTGTTGTGTAGTGGTTGTTGTCTGCGTGCCCTGACCGCAGTATACACCGCTATATTCACCTCACCTATATAGCTAGTGATCTATCTTTTATAATAGAGCTTGCAGTCAGTAGTGTTAGGAGCTAGTGCGTGCTGTCTACGTGCTCTGTACCCAGTACATACCGCTATATCCACCTACATAGCTCTTCTCTATTTGAGCCCACTTACCATCTGCAGGAGTTATTGGAAGTTGTGTGTGCCCCCAGCACAGCACAGTATACATCTGTATATACCCCTTTATCTCTGGTGTTCTATAATAAAGGCATCTGCAGGAGTTAGTGCGTGTTCTGTGTACCTTCAACACAGTACACACCGATCGTTTTCAGACGATTTTCGATCTTGCTGTTGTGTAGTGGTTGTTGTCTGCGTGCCCTGACCGCAGTATACACCGCTATATTCACCTCACCTATATAGCTAGTGATCTATCTTTTATAATAGAGCTTGCAGTCAGTAGTGTTAGGAGCTAGTGCGTGCTGTCTGCGTGCTCTGTACCCAGTACATACCGCTATATCCACCTACATAGCTCTTCTCTATTTGAGACCACTTGCCATCTGCAGGAGTTATTGGAAGTTGTGTGTGCCTCCAGCACAGCACAGTATACATCTGTATATACCCCTTTATCTCTGGTGTTCTATAATAAAGGCATCTGCAGGAGTTAGTGGGTGTTGTGTGCCTCTAGCCCAATATACACTACCCAACGGCTTTTTTACCCAACTCCCTTCAGGCCATTACCATGTCTGGAAGGCCAGCAAGGAGAGGCAGACAGGCGCGAGCCGATAAAAGAGGGCAAGCAGGCTCTGTGTCTAGAGACAACAGTGCTGGTCGTGGACGCGGTGCATTGTCATCAGCACGTGGCCATGGGACACGCTTGTCCTTCTTTTCGGCAGCTGGACATGTTGAGCCGCAACATGCCAATGACTTGGTAGAGTGGATGACCAAGCCCTCTTCATCCTCCTCATCCTCTCTCACCCAGTCTCAGGGTACTAGCAAAGCAGCTGCCAACGAATCGTCTTCCCTCCTCTCAATGTCATCATCAGTGACTCCTTCCCTAGACCCACCACGTCCTCCTGAGGAGTCTCCTGAACTCTTTGAGCACAGTGTTGGGTACATACTCCAGGAGGATGCCCAGTGTTTTGTGGGCTCTGATGATGACACTCAGCTAGAGGAAGGCAGTAGCGTGAGCGCAGACAGAGGGGATGCTCAAGAAGGACAGCAATCTGGCAGTCATGTTCCACAAGCTGCAGCATACTGCCAGGTTTGCTACAGCGATGAAGAGGGAGGGGATGATGAGGGAACTGACTCCACATGGGTGCCTGGTAGGAGAGAGGAGGAGGAGGAGGAGGAGGAGGCACATGTCCAATGAGGCAGGATGCCCTCCGGGGGCCAGCTTAAGGGCAGCACACCGACTGAATCACACCGCAGAGCTCCGCCTGTGCAGGGCGCTGCCTCTGCACGTTATTCTAAAAGTTCTTTGGTGTGGGCCTTTTTTGAGACGAGTGCATCAGATCGCACTGCTGCTATTTGCAACATATGTCTCAAGCGTATCTCGCGTGGCCAAAACATCAGCCGCTTGGGCACCACATGCTTGACCAGACATATGTTGACCTGCCATGCAGCTCGTTGGCAAGCGTACCTCAAAGACCCACACCAAAGAACAAAGCGGACCTCTCCTCGCTCCTCATCAGCTGGCATCTCCAACCCCACTAGACCTTCAGTCCTCTCTGAAACCTGCTCTGAGAGGAATGAAGGTGTAGAATTAGGTGTGTCACAGCCAAGTGCTTCCGGGAACTCTGCTAGCGGTACACCCATGTCCGATTATAGCAGGCAAATGTCCCTGCCCCAGCTGCTGGACCGGCGAAAGAAGTTCACTCCCAGCCATCCACATGCCCAGCGGTTGAATGCTAGCTTGGCTAAATTGCTAGCACTTCAACTGCTGCCTTTTCAGTTGGTAGACTCGGCCCCCTTCCGTGAGTTTGTACAATGTGCGGTTCCTCAGTGGCAGGTCCCCAAACGCCACTTTTTCTCACGGAAGGCGATTCCGGCTCTCTACCGGCATGTGGAAGGCAATGTCCTTGCCTCGCTGGACAGGGCGGTCAGCGGTAAGGTGCATATTACCGCTGACTCATGGTCCAGCAGGCATGGACAGGGACGTTACCTGTCTTTCACGGCCCATTGGGTCACTCTTCTGGCAGCTGGGAAGGATGCAGGACAAAGTGCAGTAGTGTTGGAGGTTGTTTTTCCGCCACCACGCCTCCAAAATGCTACTATTGGTTGTGACACACCTCTCTCCTCCACCCCCTCCTCTTCTTCTTCCTCCATGGCCTCTTCCAGTGCTCTGTCCTCAGAACCAGCGGTGCTTCGTAGGCATTCCAGGGGCTACGCAAGTACGCAGACAAAACGATGCCATGCCGTGCTTGCGCTGGTTTGTTTGGGGGACAGGAGCCACACTGGGGCGGATGTTTTGTCAGCTCTGCAGGGGCAGGCCGAAAGGTGGTTGACGCCACGCCAGCTTAAGCCAGGAATGGTGGTTTGTGACAATGGCACCAACCTCCTCTCCGCCCTCCGACAGGGACAACTGACCCATGTGCCCTGTGTAGCTCACGTCCTTAACCTGGTGGTGCAGCGGTTCTTGGGCAGGTACCCCGGCTTACAGGATGTCCTGAAGCAGGCCAGGAAAGTCTGTGTGCATTTCCGCCGATCATTTAATGCCTGTGCTCGGCTGGCTGAGCTCCAAAAGGAGTTGAACCTGCCCAAGAACCGCCTTATATGTGACATGCCCACCAGATGGAACTCAACGTTGGCCATGCTGCAGCGGCTGCACATGCAGCAGAGGGCCATCAATGAGTACCTGTGCGACTACGGCACCAGGACAGGGTCAGGGGAGCTCGGTTTTTTCTCACCACGCCAGTGGGGCATGATCAGGGATGCATGTACTGTCCTGTCACAGTTTGAGGAGGCCACAAGGATGGTGAGCAGTGACAGTGCATGCATCAGTGACACTGTACCTCTTGTCCACCTTTTGGAGCATACGCTGCGTGGAATAATGGACAGGGCACTTGAGACAGAACAGAGGCAGGAAGAGGAGGACTTCCTTGCCTCTCAAGGCCCCCTTTATCCAGACAGTGTTCCTGCTGTGCCACCCATCACACAGGAAGAGGATGAGGAGGAGGAAGAGGAGGAGGAGGATGATTGTGTCAGCATGGAGGTGGAGGCTGGCACTCAGCATCAGCAGCAGCAGCAGCAGACTTGTAGGGATGATTTACAGTCCCAAGAAACACGTGGACTTGTACGTGGCTGGGAGGAGGTAGCTGCGGATCATGTTGTCCTTAGTGACCCAGAGGACTCCGGACCGAATGCCTCAGCTAACCTATGCTGCATGGCCTCCCTGATCCTGCAAAGCCTGCGGAAGGATCCTCATATTCTTTGGATCAAGTAGAGGGACCATTACTGGCTGGCCACTCTCCTTGATTCACGGTACAAGGTAAGGTTGCCGACCTTATCTTGCCATCGCAGAGGGAGCAGAGGATGAGACATCTCTGGGAGGCCTTGCAGAAAGGTCTGTGCAACGCGTTCCCAGAGACTGGGAGGTTACAAACTCCTGGTCCTGGACAACGTGTTGCTGAGGCATCAGTCAGAAGTAGCGGTGGAGAAGGTGGCCGTCTGACTGATGCTTTCAGACAATTTTTTAGTCCGCAGCCCCAAGGTATGATCGGTTCCAGCACCCATCGCCAGCGTCTGATTTACATGGTGCAGGAATACCTAGGGGCAAGGTCAGACTTGGACACCTTTCCCACCGAAAATCCTCTGGCTTACTGGGTCTTGAGGATGGATCACTGGCCAGAGCTTGCACAGTATGCAATTGAGCTACTGGCCTGTCCTGCATCCAGCGTTCTTTTGGAACGCACCTTCAGTGCTGCTGGTGGCTTTGTTACCGATCACAGTGTGCGCCTGTCCACCGAATCAGTTGATCGACTGACCTTCATCAAGATGAATCAGTCTTGGATCACCCACAGCTACCAAGCACCTGAAGCTGATGTAACCGAATATTTTTTTTTTTAAATATCACATCCCTTCAAGACTGCCTATGCTGATGCTGAGTGACTGTCCTGTTATGTTGATTGTCTATCCTCTTCCTCCTCCGCTGATATGTTGGAAGAACATTTCCCCTGTTTAAGAGGGGCGTTTAAGTACAATTTTTGATGCAATGCTTTGCAGCAGGGCTAATTCCTGCAATCAAACAAGAGTATATGGGAGAGGTTGCAGTGTGGTGGCACCAGCATCAGTGCCTAAGGCCCAATTGTTCTGCCCCTGTTTAACAGGGGCGTTTAATTACAATTTTTGATGCAATGCTTTGCAGCAGGGCTAATTCCTGCAATAAAACTAGAGTATATGGAAGAGGTTGCAGTGTGGTGGCACCAGCACCAGTGCCTAAGGCCCAATTTTTATGCCCCTGTTTAACTAGAGTATATGGAAGAGGTTGCAGTGTGGTGGCACCAGCACCAGTGCCTAAGGACCAATTTTTCTGCCCCTGTTTAACAGGGGCGTTTAAGTACAATTTTTGATGCAATGCTTTGCAGCAGGGCTAATTCCTGCAATAAAACTAGAGTATATGGAAGAGGTTGCAGTGTGGTGGCACCAGCACCAGTGCATAAGGCCCAATTTTTCTGCCCCTGTTTAACAGGGGCGTTTAATTAAAATTTTTGATGCAATGCTTTGCATCAGGGCTAATTCCTGCAATAAAACTAGAGTATATGGAAGAGGTTGCAGTGTGGTGGCACCAGCACCAGTGCCTAAGGCCCAATTTTTCTGCCCCTGTTTAACAGGGGTGTTTAAGTACAATTTTTGATGCAATGCTTTCCAACAGGGCTTATTCCTGCAATAAAACTAGAGTATATGGGAGAGGTTGCAGTGTGGTGGCACCAGCAGCAGTGCCTAAGGCCAAATTTTTCTGCCCCTGTTTAACAGGGACATGTAATTACAATTCTTGATATAATATTTCACAGGAGGGCCCCTTCCTGTGCCCACCCAGAGTAACTGTGAGGACTTATAGTGTTGTGGCACCAGCACCACAACCACCAAAGGTCAATTTTTCTACCACTGTTCAACAATGGCATGTAATTACAATTCTTGATATAATCGTTCACAGCAGGGCGCTCCAGCGCCCACCAAGAGTCACTTTGAGGGCTTACAATGTTGTGGCAAAACCAACACCTTGTTCCGCCATTTCTGCAGAGCATATAGGGCAGGCCCCTACTTTCAAACATCCAATTTACAAACATCTCCTACTTGCAAACGGAAGTAGACAACAGCAAGTGAGATGAAAAAAGATGGACGACAAAATAAATTATACAGGGGTGATAACCCTTCCCTATGTTTTCCAAAAAGCTTAAAAATAGTTTTTTTGACTGGAGCTACACTTTAAAAATGTACCAGTTGAAAATTACAAACAGATTCAACTTAACACAACAAACCTACACAGTTCCTGTCTTGTTTGCACCGCCTGTATACTGCTGTTCTGAGTATATAGGGCCTGGGGGCCACACGCATTTCCTTTTTTTAATATGGGTACAGGGTTCCCCTTAATATGCGTACAAGACCCAAATAGGCTGGTAATGGGCAGGGAGGGCTACCCATGCCATTTTTCTCAATGATTTTTAACCATATTGCAGGAACCAGATATAACATTAAAACCGCAAGCAGTTTTAAATGGTGCTATTTCCGTTTAATGTCATTTTGTGCAGGGACTGTTCTAAACACGGGAAACACGTGGCACTTCACAGGCATACTACAGACACCCCCCAGGCACCATATTTAAAGGAATATTTCACTTTTTTTTTCACTTTAATCGTCATTAAAATCAGTGCTCCCGCCAAAACGGCCATTTTTAAAAACATTTTAGGCATTGACCCATGTCCCCTGGGGCAGGAGCCAGGTCCCCAAACCCTTTTTAGGACAGGATCTTGCATATTAGCCGTTAAAATTAGCACTTTTAATTTCGAACGTTCGAGTCCCATAGACTTCAATGGGGTTCTAAAGTTCGTTCGAATTTGGGGTCCGTTCGAAAGTTCTGGTACGAACCGAACCGGGGGGTGTTCGGCTCATCCCTATCACAGACTATGTACGCAGATAATCATGTACAGATGTGTGCAGATGATCACGGACATATGTGTGCAGATGATCATTGGGACATATGATTTTAGTGTTACATATGTGGGGACAGTTGTTTTTACTGTGCGGGGACAGTGTTTTGGGACAGTGTTTTGGGGACAGTGTTTTGGGGACAGTGTTTTGGGGACATTGTGTGTTTACATTGTGTGGGGACACTGGGCTGATGATCAGTGTGCAAAAAGCAGTAAAAAACAGCTCATACTCACTGATCACTGGCTGGCTGCAGCGATCTGCTTTCCTCTCCTCAATGACAACTTCCGTGTGAGGAGAGAAGAGCCAATCACCTATCAACTAGCTCTCTATTTACATCACATGACGGCTCTGATGGGACGACACATCCGTCATGTGATCAGAAGGGCCAATCATAGAGCCCTCCTGCTGATTGGAGATGCGCCATGTCCGGGTGACACAAGCACATCGGGATCGTGCTGCTGCACGGGCACGTGTGGGTGTGATCTCCCTCCTTCTGAGGGATGTTCCTGAACTTCCACTTAGAAGGAGGAAGCTCCCACCTGGCCATATGTGTGCAGTGGCTGGGTGGAAGATGGTTAAAGGACATGCTCCTTTTCCTGTGTCCATCCCTTCACTCAGACCTGCTCTCATATGTGCAGTAATTTAACCACCTCAATACAGTGCAGTTACACCCCCTTCCTGACCAGACCAATTTTCAACCTATTACACTTTTGAAGGCCCTGGAGTACCAGGACAATGGAATTTCCCATAAAATTACCCCATTTTGGAAAGCAAACACCCCAACGTATAATCTGTGAGGCATAATGAGTCTTTTTAACGGTTCATTTTTTTCCAGAAGTTTTTGGAATATGTGGAAAAAAATTTAAACGCATTTTTTTTTTACACAAAATTGTCAATTTATAAGATATTTCTAACACATAGCATGTATATAGCAAAAATTACACCCCAAAATACATTCTGCTACTCCTCCCGAGTATGGCGATACCACATGTGTAGGACTTTTACACAGCCTGGCCACATAGAGAGGCCGAACATTGAAGTAGTACGTTCAGGCGTTCTAGGAGCATAAATGACACATCTCATTTCATTCCTACCCATCACACTTTTGAAGGTCCTGGACCACCAGGACAGTGAAATTACCCACAAAATGACCCCATTTTGGAAAGCAAACACCCCAACGTATATTCTATGAGACATGGGCTGGAGATAGGTACTCGGGTACTCTGATGGCCTGGTGACAGGTACTCGGGTACTCTGATGGCCTGGTGACAGGTACTCGGGTACTCTGATGGCCTGGTGACAGGTACTCGGGTACTCTGATGGTCTGGTGACAGGTACTCGGATACTCTGATGGTCTGGTGACAGGTACTCGGGTACTCTGATGGTCTGGTGGCAGGTACTCGGGTACTCTGATGGCTTGGTGGCAGGTACTCGGGTACTCTGATGGCCTGGTGGCAGGTACTCGGGTACTCTGATGGCCTGGTGACAGGTACTCGGGTACTCTGATGGCCTGGTGACAGGTACTCGGGTACTCTGATGGCCTGGTGACAGGTACTCGGGTACTCTGATGGTCTGGTGACAGGTACTCGGATACTCTGATGGTCTGGTGACAGGTACTCGGGTACTCTGATGGTCTGGTGGCAGGTACTCGGGTACTCTGATGGCTTGGTGGCAGGTACTCGGGTACTCTGATGGCCTGGTGGCAGGTACTCGGGTACTCTGATGGCCTGGTGACAGGTACTCGGGTACTCTGATGGCCTGGTGACAGGTACTCGGGTACTCTGATGGCCTGGTGACAGGTACTCGGGTACTCTGATAGCCTGGTGACAGGTACTCGGGTACTCTGATGGCCTGGTGACAGGTACTCGGGTACTCTGATGGCCTGGTGACAGGTACTCTGATGGTTTGGTGACTGGTATTTGGGTACTCTGAAGGGCGGTGACAGGTACTCATATGGACTGTGACAGGTACTCGGGTACTCAGATGGACTGTGACAGGTACTCTGGTACACAGATGGACTGGAACAGGTACTCGGGTACTCAGATGGGCTGTGACAGGTACTCGGGTACCCTGATGGACTGTGACAGGTACTCGGTACTCTAATGGACTGTGACAGGTACTCGGTACTCTAATGGACTGTGACAGGTACTCGGGTACCCTGATGGACTGTGACAGGTACTCGGTACTCTAAGGGACTGTGACAGGTACTCGGTACTCTAATGGACTGTGACAGGTACTCGGGTACCCTGATGGGCCGTGACAGGTACTTGGGTACCCTGATGGGCCGTGACAGGTACTCGGGTACCCTGATGGGCCGTGACAGGTACTCGGGTACCCTGATGTGCCGTGACAGGTACTTGGGTACTTTGATGTGCCGTGACAGGTACTCGGGTACTCTGATGAGCTGTGACAGGTACTCGGGTACTCTGATGGGCTGTGACAGGTACTCGGGTACTCAGATGAACTGTGACAGGTACTCGGGTACTCTGATGGGCTGACAGGTACTCTGATGGGCTGTGACAGGTACTCGGGTACTCTGATGTGCTGTGACAGGTACTCAAATACTCTGATGGACTGTGACAGGTACTCTGATGGACTGTGATTGACAGGTACTATGAGGGGTGGTGACAGGTCCTCTTTATTGGGGGGGGCAATCAGTATGATTGGTGTACACTGTATGCGGTAACGAGATGTTACCGCAATCTCCTCCTCACACACGATCGGTGTGTGAGGAGGAGAACCCGGTAACATCCCGTTACCGCAGTTTGTTTACATTTTTGTGATCGGCTGTGAAAGGATCACAGCCGATCACGTGGGTAAACAGCCGGCCAATGGCTGTTTACCAGCGTCGGTGACGAGCAGTGTTCCCGGGGAACACGCCGCCACCGACGTGCACGCGCAGCGCGATCGCGCGCATGCGCCATGCACGTTCGGGGTGTGACCATCAGTGATCGGCCGTGACTTCATCACGGCCCATCACGTGGTAAACAGCCATAACGAATGGCTGTTCACCCCCTTTGGTGTCTCCGTGACACGCCGCCACCGAAGAAACAGGGATGCGCGCGCACATTCATTGTTTAAACAGGAGGCCGTCATATGACGGCCTCCCGCCACAATAGGTGCGCCACCTGGCCGTCATTTGACGGCAGGCGGTCAGCAACTAGTTAAAGTAGAAGTGCAAAAATTTGGGTGAGAGGGTGGACAGAATAGAAACTTCTATGTGAGTGAGTGAGTGAGTTTACAATGCCCTTCAACACCATGGTGGATGCCCAGACAGCACAATCTGAACATATCACTTTGCTAAAGGATAAGGTAGCGGACCTGGAGGACAGATCCAGGTGGAATAACATCAAAATTAGGTGGGTCCCACAGTCAGTAACACATGATCAGCTATTGCAGTAAGCACAAGAGCTGTTCTCCTCCCTGATTCCCTTTCTCACGAGTCACACATATGGACCTTTTTATTGACAGGATCCACAGGCTGCCTAAGCCCTCTTTTCTCCTGCCAGAGGTCCGGAGGGATGTCCTCCCCAAAATGTATTTCTTCCATGTCAAAGAGCGAATCCTATCAGAGTCTGGAAAAATGGATACTCTCTCTGCTACCTTCTCAACAGTGCGACTACCTCCTGACCTATCTCACCACACTCTTTGACGTTGCAAGATCTTGTGACAACAACTAAAGGCTTATGTAACCTCAAGATCCCACATAAGCAGAAATATGCGGCAACTCTTTCTGTCACCCACTCGACTCAATTCGCTAGATGGAGGGTCTGCAAGGTTTCCATCAATGGAACATCCTCCCTGATCACCTGCCATCAGGACCTTATCAAGCTCATCCTGAATTTCTACATCCGAATTGGCAAGTATTCTCCTATAAGCATCTGTCAAAAAGAATGCTTCTGGAGTTTCTTGAGCTGTTTTCATCATGTCAGCACCAACTCACCGGCTCCAAAATGGCCCTCCCTTCTACCGTGGTCCCCCTGTTTTCTTGATATGGGTCCCCTTTTTAGACTTTTTTTAGTCTCCTTTGCTGTTCCATGGCTCCCCGTCTTCACCAGTACCATATTTTCAGTGCATATTTGGCTCATCATCATACAGTCTTGACCTCTGTGCTTCTACTCAAGGTACTCCTGAAGTCTGCTACAACCTAAACTATAGCACCACTATGCCACCTCCATGATCTATACTTTTCGCGTCACCAGCTTCTTGCTTTATTCTCATTATGCTGCTGAAATGTTCTTCTCTTAATGCCAAGGGTCTCAACCATTCTGCAAATAGATTCTCCCATTGGAAAGATGCCTCTAAAGACAAGGTTGATATTCTCTGTGTCCAGGAGGACACATTTCCGCATAGACAATGCCCTTTTACCCTTAAAAATCTCCATAGGTGACAAAATTCTACAAGTTGCATGTTTTGTGTTACAGAGGAAGTCTAGGGCTAAACCTATTGCTCTTGCTCTACCGATCATGGCAATACCTCACATGTGTGGTTTGAACATGGTTTTCATATGCAGAAGCTACTCACATATGCATTCACATCTGCATGTGAGCTCCGTGGGACGAGTATGTTTAAAAAAAAAAATTCTTATTTGTTTTTTATTTTTACACTGTTTTAAAAGAAATTCACTTTTATTCCTATTAAAAGGAATGTAAACCTTGTATTAGAAGAAAAGCATGGCAGGACCTCCTAAATATGAGATCTGGGGTCAAAAAGACCTCATATCTCATATTTACACTAAAATGCAATAACAAAAAAAACAATTTGTCAATTTGTCATTTAAAAAAAATGTAAAAAATAAAATGGCCATTTGAGAGCTATGGGCGGAAGTGACGTTATGACGTTGCTTCCACCCTGCAGTGTCATGGAGACGGGTGGGGGCCATCTTCTCCTCACTCATCTCCATGCACAGCACTGAGAAGGATCCAATCGCCTCCGGTAAGTGGTGGAGGGCACCAGATCGCAGGGGGAGGGGGGCCCTCTTCCGCTGCAGATAAAAGTGATCTTGCAGCGAATCCGCCACAGAGACCACTTTTATCTTGTACCGGACCACCGGCCGAACATGGGGATACTGGGGTTATGGCAGCCAGCTGCTGCCATAACAACGATATCCGTCCCCAAAGGAGGAACGTACATCAGCGTGCAGCAGTCTGGAAGTGGCTAAAGTAATCTTCCAGCATCTCCGGGACTTTTTTCCCACCAACACAAACTCTGTGTCTCATCCCTATGTCCTCTGGAACTCCCATAAGGCCTTTATCAGAGAAATCTGTATACAACAAAGGTCTAGAGCCAAGAGAAAATATAACTAAATTGTCAAATCTTCTTTCAGAAATCTAGTAACAAATCCCCTCTCTCCTATGCCACTTCACCTACCCTCATTAGACTCAGGGGGCAGTTGAGCATGCATTTAGTGAATTGGTACAACCAACACCTTAGGTCTCTTAAACACAACCAATAAGGCTGGGAAATATTTGGCCAACAAATTGAAAATTGCTCAGGCTAAATCTAAGATCGATCCCCTATCTAATTTATCCCACACTCAAATCAAAAATCACTAACCCACAGGATATAGTGGACACATTTGTTAATTTTTACAGTACCTTTACAATCCCCAACACAGTTGGCATACCGAGTGTTTTTATACATATATAACCAATCACCATACACTTTTATTTTTGGCTAACAATACCCTCCCTTTGACTCCTTAATCTTCTTATGCAGTAACCAATGATTGATTTCTCTGACAATCAACCAATCATTGATTGGTTTTTAATTAATACATTATAATAGGTTTTTATCATCTATCCCTCCATGTATACTTATATATGGGTCCATCTCTTCTATAGACATGTCTGCCTAGGTGTGCATGCACCCACACATTTACACCATAACACATATCTGTATATATATATATATATATATATATATATATATATATATATATATATATATATATACATACATATGTGTATGTGCTTATTATGGCATGGTGTATTTGATCTAGCCAGCTTGTTTCCTATATATTATTTCATATAAGGTTTTTCTACCTTTTTTTTATTTATACCCATACCGGGCCATCTCTATATAGACATATCAGGCTAATTCTCCCCCTTCCCTCTCTCTTTTCTTATATACATTGCCATTGATCGATGCGTCTGTGAGAATACTGTTGCTCCCTCCCTTGTTTTTTAGCAGCCTTAGCTCCTCTTTCTCTCCTTTTTTTATCATGACATTTTAAATTCATTCGCCTTCCTTTGGCTTTCCTTATTTGCTTTTAACCATTTTAGCATTGATAACAGTTTGTGAATGTCAGTTTTTATATGGTCCGATTTCCAGCAATGTTCGGTGTTACTCCCTAGTAGGGATGAGCTTGGTGTTTGAGTCGAATGCATGTTCGACTTGAAAACCAGCTGTTCGCCCGTTCGGCGAAGCTAGAACTCTGTGGGCCATTCACGCCAAATTCATGTGGCGCTCACGGCCCACAGTGCACTGCGCCATCGGATTTTCCGAACAACTTTGTCCAACCATGTGTATGCAACACCAGTTTAGGACAAAATCCGTCTGAAAAAATCCAACGGATTTTGTTGTTGGAATGTCCGACCGTGTGTACAAGGCATTATACTTAATTGATTGGTTGCAGATTTAAATTGCATGCTATTACTGTGTATGATCCCCAAAAATCCCAATTTTAATATAATGCTATTCAGGAGAGTACCTCCCAAAATATGTCTCATGTATATTGAACCCATAGCTTCCAGGTCTTTCAAAATGTTATTTGTTAACTAGAGTTTTCCTTAAGAGTAATTATATACACATTTTATTGTTAATTAGATCATATTAATACAGAGTGACCCTAATCCAAAAGCTGACATTGCCACCTGTAGTAGCATAACTAGGAACTTGAATAATAAAAAATCAAAAGGAGTGACATTTTGCAAATTATAACTTTACATATGAAATAAAGAAACAAATTATTACTTTAGTCAAACTAATAATCAGCCTGATGTTTACTAAATATTGTAATCAGGTAAGACAAAATAAGTTATAGGCGATACCAATAAGGGACCTTGCTCACCAGAGCTTAAAAGCTAATATTAAAAATGATGACTGTAATTATCTAACTCATCCCCCTGCATGTGCTACATATAGCACATATAATAGGATGGTAGCACTGTTTTTAACATGCATCACTCTTCACTATTCTTATTAGAAAATAAGAAACAAATATAAATTTGGAGTTCCCTTTTACCAAATAAATCCCATTGCTATCTTTGTGAATACTACTAAGTAGGCAAATATATAAAAATGACAGCATACATAATACTGTACAATAAGATAGGGACACGACAAAATAAACAACAAAAGCTACAAGGGAGAATAAGCACCCTACTTACAAGAGTGATACTCCGAAAACAAAATGCACCTTTCACTACTGCAGTCCATAATATGTCAGACAGAATACCTATTATAATCTACAATTTATATTCTAATAAATATAGATCTATTCCTATGATAGACATTTCTCTTTTTAGAAGCATAAAAAATAAAAATTTACTAATTTTTAAGAATAAGAACGTATTCTGAGATTTTTCTGGTCTGCTCAACAAGTTTCTGTCTAAATTCACCAGACATAACTCCCTAAACGTGCCCCTTTCATCTCAGTACAGAGCACTTAGCCCTTGTACACACGGTCGGAGAATCCGTCGGAATGTGTCCTATCGGACCGTGTCGTCGGATAAGCCGTGTGGTATGCATCGGATTGATTCCGTCGGAATATCTGTCGGACCCAACATGTTGGAAATATTTCCCGACCAACTGGACCGGTCGGACCTAATCCGATCATGTGTAGAGAATTTTGATCGGACCAAGTGCCACGCATGCTCAGATCAAATTCCTACATCAAAGCTATTGGCTATTAGCCTGAATGTAGTCCCATCGTAACGAAATTACGTCATCACGTTCTGAAAGATCAGATTTTTCGCCAAGTTTGTCCGACCGTGTGTATGCAACAGTTTCAGACAAGATCCGACGGATTTGGTTGTGGAAATCTCCGACCGTGTGTACAGGGGCTTAGAGGAACTGTCACAAAATTGATTTAATGTTGTTGTTACATAATTAGTAAGGTTGAATAAAGACACCAGTCCAACCTGAGTGAGTGCCTACAATTGTCTCTATCCCTATACATTGCACACTCACATTGGTCCTCATTCATATACAAGGGCCAATTTTTTTATTTATTTTTTAGACAGAAGCTAATTAACCTACCTGCATGTCTTTGGAGTGTGGGAGGAAACCCACACAGGCACAGGGAGAACATGCAAACTCCTGGAAGGTAGTGTCATGGTTGGGATTTGAACCAGTGACCCTTGTTTACTGCTAGGTGAGAGTGCTAACCACTATACCACTGTGCCACTATTCACAGCTGTTTCTAAAATGGTGGCTATATCTTCTACTCTCCTACACTCATACTGGAGGAAATACATTATCTTGTCTAACATGTAAAATCTACAACTGTAAAAATCTTTTTAAGCATGCCATTAATTACATTAACAGCATTGAATTTATCTACAGATTCAGGCTATGCTGGGACTTGGGGTTCTACAACAGATAGTACTCAGAGAGCAGCTACAACAATGAGATATATTCACAAATTGTATCTAAGCATCTAATCGTGAGAGGGATCATTAAAGTCATCTGTGCCATCAAAACGTCTAATATTCTTATGACTATAAACTTCAGTAGTATTTAGTATTATGTATTCAGTATTATTTTTTCTGCCTATTGCAATAGTTCAGCAAGAAAAAATGGTCAATGACTATAAAACAAAACAACCCCCTTTTTTTTTTTCAGTTTAAGATGTTATGATTACCTACATACATTTTCCTTCCAGAAGCAGTATGCTAGATACAAAAAAATAAAATAAAAATGGGTGAATGTTGTGTTGTTGTCTTTTTTCTACAGTTTAAATAACTAACTCCCTCAGCCCATTCATGGCGCTATCTAGCTGAGGTACTTATTCAAAAGAATATAAAAAATATGATTGATTAAGTCCATAGCTATGCACTTGATAAACGTTGCTAGGCTATGCATACCGGTAGATTGGAGGTCCACACGGCCTCCCTCATTGAAAGAGTGGGCAGCACATACTGATCGCATAGCGACAATGGATGAGCTGATCTTCACTTCACAGGACAAGATCTCGAGCTTTTCAGCAACTTGGGAGGTGTGGATCACGTTCAAAAACTCCCACTCATATCGGGATTTGCTACAACATGACATGTAATTCATTGTCAAGAGACATAAGGTGATCTCAGATGGTTCATCCTGGGATCCTGGAGGATCCTGTTGATGTAGATTGCAAACAGGTGGATGGAGTGGGTATCAGGTGGGACCCCACACCCCCCTCTGTTAGTCCCCACTTTTTCTTCCACTCATCACTCCCTCTTGCCCCCTTACTTTTTTTGCTCTCTTCACTTCTTTGTTATCTGATCCCTTTATAGTCGAGGACCTGGAGGTTGGAGCCGACTGTTTGGAGTGGCTAGGAATGAGCCCCCTCAGGTAGTTTGGATGGTCTCCAAGAGTGTTAGTAGGCTAATTTGAGCTGAGACTAGGGATGAGCCTGATGTTTGAGTCGAACGTAAGTTTGACCTGAACATCGGGTGTTCGCCTGTTCGCCAAGTAGTGAACAATTTGGGGTGTTCGTGGCAAATTCGAAAGCCAAGGAACACCCTTTAAAAGTCTATGGGAGAAATCAAAAGTGCTAATTTTAAAGGCTTATGTGCATATTATTGTCATAAAAAGTGTTTAAGTACCTGGGTCCTCCCCCAGGGGACATGTATCAATGCAAAAAAAGTTTTAAAAGTTTTTTTTGGGAGCAGTGATTTTAATAATGCTTAAAGTGAAACAATAAAAGTGAAATATTTCTTTAAATTTCATTCCTGGGGGGTGTCTATAGTATGCCTGTAAAGTGGCACATGTATCCTGTGTTTACAGAAGTCCCTGCACAAAATGGCATTTCTAAAGGAAAAGAAGTCTTTTAAAAGTACTTGCAGCTATAATGAATTGTTGGTCCCAGCAATACACATAAAAGACATTGAAAAAAATGGTATGGGATTCCCCTACAGTCCATTACCAGGCCCTTTGGGTCTGGCATGAATATTAAGTGAACCCTTAACCAAAATAAAAAAATGGTCCAACCAGACCCTTATCCGAGCACGCAACCTGGCAGGTCACAGGAAAAGGGAGGTGGATGAGAGAGCGCCCCCCCTCCTGAACCGTACCAGGCCACATGCCCTCAACATGGGGAGGGTGCTTTGGGGTAGCAAGGGCCTCATCCCCACAACCCTTGCCCTGTGATTGTGGGGGCCTGCCGAATTATCAGAATCTGGAAGCTCCCTTTAACAAGGGGACCCCCAGATCCCAGCCCCCCATGTGAAATGGCAATGGGGTACAAATTTACCCCTACCATTTCACAAAAAAAGTGTCAAGATGGTAAAAGTTACAAGACATGGCTTGGGGCAAGTCCTTTATTAAGAAATAAAAAAATAAAAATGTCTCATGAAGTACATTCACCTTCTTCTTCTCTCGCTCTGACATACCGAAAAAAAAAAACTTGACCATGGGAGGCTCCTGCCATATGACGCGTCTTCGCTAGGTGACAGTTCTTTTATAACTGAGGACGGGGCCACACTGTGACGTCCCCAAATGACCCCACCCCCTCTGACGCACGGGGACTTCCCTATAACTTTCCTGAAGCATCAGAGGGGGTTGGGCCACTCGGTGGTTTAACCTGGTGGCTAATACAAACAAACCCAAGGATAAACCGAGGAAAAAAACAAGCTTTACTTACCACCAGCCCACAGACAACCAGATAACCTGTCTAACAGTATGCGTTAAAAACAGGGGTTTAGTCTGCACACATTTGCAAATGCATACGTAAGCCACAGAGCCGCGCCAAGGCACCCCAATATCTGTGGATAAAGCACCCTCCCCATGTTGAGGGCATATGGCCTGGTACGTTTCAGGAGGGGTGGGCGCTCTCTTGTTCTCCCGTCTTTTCCTGCAGCCTGCCAGGTTGTGCGCTCAGATAAGGGTCTGGTATGGATTTTTGAGGGGACCTCCTACACCATTTTTTTCATTTTGGCATGGGGTTCTCCTTAAAATTCATACCAGACCTGAAGGGCCTGGTATGGAATATGGGGGGACCTCTAAGCAATTTTTTTTTACATTTTGGTTCGGGGTTCCCTTTAATATTCATACCAGACCTAAAGGGCCTGGTAATGGACTGTGGGGAATCACATGCCGTTTTTAGGACAATAAGTTGCATATTAGCCTTTAAAATTCACACTTTTGATTTTTCACGTTCTGGTCCCATAGAATTTAACGGGGTATCCCTATTCCTGACAAATTTTTGCAGTCCAGGGAACCAACATGCATGTAAAACCTAGGTTTACATAGAAACATAATATAAGGTCTGGTGTCACCCCAACATCACTTCCATCCCTATGAAATTTAAAGGAATATCTCACTTTTATTGTTTCACTTTAAGCATTATTAAAATCACTGGGCCTGAAAAAACTCGTTCGACTCGAACATCGGACTCATCCCTAAAAGGCACACTATATAAGGTCTCTCTCTCTCTCTCTCTCTCTCTCTCTCTCTCTCTCTCTCTCTCTCTCTCTCTCTCTCTCTCTCTCTCTCTCTCTCTCTCTCTCTCTCTCTCTCTCTCTCTCTCTCTCTCTCTCTCTCTCTCTCTCTCTCTCTCTCTCTCTCTCTCTCTCTCTCTCTCTCTCTATATATATATATATATATATATATATCCACTGTATCCAATCCAGCTTAGCTAGATCTGACTGCAGTCCGTTCCTGGTGTACTGTTTCTAATATTCTTCAGGCAGGCAGGCGATTCAGTGAACTGCATTATCCACTGCATTCTAGTCTAGCCAAGCCTATATATTACTGTAGGTCATTCCTGGTGTACATTTTCAAATATACTTGCAGGCAGGCAGGTGATTCAGTGAGCTGCAGTGCATAATATATATATACAGTCTCTTACATATGTATATCCATTGCATTCCAGTCTAGCCAAGCCTATATCTGACTGCAGGCCATTCCTGGTGTACTTTTCAAAGATACTTTCAGGCAGGCAGGTGATTCAGTGAGCTGTGGTGCATAAAATATATATACAGTCTCCTACATATATATATATATCCACTGCATTCTAGTCTAGCCAAGCCTATATATGAGTGCAGGTCATTCCTGGTGTACATTTTCAAATATACTTGTAGGCAGGCAGGGGATTCAGTGAACTGCAGTGCATACAATATATATACAGTCTCCTACACTCAGATGGAACATGTTATTGCCATCATCTCTCAGTGTACAAAATATTTGAATATTTGAATACTTCAACGGTGGGATTTTAAAGGCAATATCAATGACAATGATTTTTCATATTTATATACAAAAATATTTATTAATACAAAATGATAAAAAATACAGTAGTAATTATACAAAAGTATTTGCACAGTATGATATGTGGTTTATAAAGCGACAAAGGGCGGCTTTTTGACGCTTTATAAACCGCATATCATACTGTGCAAATATATATATATATATATTCACTGCATTCCAGTCTAGCCAAGCCCATCTCTGACTGCAGACCATTCCTGGTTAAGGATGAGCTGAACACCCCCCGGTTCGGTTCGCACCAGAACCTGTGAACAGACCTAAACTTTGTGGGAACTTTAGAACCCTATTAAAGTCTATGGGACTCGAACGTTCAAAATCGAAAGTGCTCATTTTAAAGGCTAATATGCAAGTTATTGTCCTAAAAAGTGTTTGAGGATCTGGGTTCTGCCTCAGGGGACATGTATCAATGCAAAAAAAAGTTTTAAAAACTGAAGTTTTTTCGGGAGCAGTGATTTTAATAATGCTTAAAGTGAAACAAAGTGTAATATTCCTTAAAATTTCATACCTGGGGGGTGTCTATAGTATGCCTGTAAAGAGGCACATGTTTCCCGTGCTTAGAACTGTCCCTGCACAACGTGTCATTTCTGCAGGAAAAAAAGTAATTTAAAATCACTCACGGCTATAATGAATTGTCGGCTCACCTTAATACAGAGAACAGTCATTGAAAGTCATTGATAAAAAAAGGGGGGGGGGGGGGTCCCCCAAATTCAATTACCAGGCCCTTCAGGTCTGGTATGGATATTAAGGGGAACCCCGCCTCAAATTAAAAAAAAATGACATGGGGTTCCCCCTAAATATCCATACCAGACCTGAATGGTCTGGATCAGATGAGCCATCACTGGACCCCGGAGAGATGATCATCCATCGCTGGACAGCAAGAGTGGATTACCACTTTTAAAAAAAAAAATATTTTTAATAAAGGACTTTTTCAACGGTGTGTGTGTCTTTTTTAACATTCTTTTACACTTTCTTTGTGAAATGGTAACCATTTCAAACAGGGGGGCCGGGATCTGGGGGTCCCCTTGTTAAAGGGGGCTTCCAGATTCTGATAAGCCCCCTGCCCGCAGACCCCCACAACCACCGGCCAAGGTTGTGGGGATGAGGCCCTTGTCCTCATCAACATGGGGACAAGGTGCTTTGAGGGGACCAGACCCCCAAAGCATCCTCCCAATGTTGGGGGCATGTGGCCTGGTACAGTTCAGGAGGGGGGCGCTCTCTCGTCCCCCCACTTTTCCTACGGCCTGCCAGGTTGCATGCTCGGATAAAGGGTCTGGTGTGGATTTTTAGGGGGAACTCGACACCATTTTTTTATCAATTTGGCGTGGAGTTCCCCTTATTACCCATACCAGACCTGAAGGGCCTGGTAATTGAATTTGGGGGAACCCCACGCTTTTTTTTTATCAATGACTTTCCATGAGTCTTTCTGTATTACGGGAGCAGACAATTCATTATAGCCACAAGTGATTTTAAATTACTTTTTTTCCTGCAGAAATGAAACTTTGTGCAGGGACAGTTCTAAGCACGGGAAACATGTGCCCCTTAAGGCCGCGTACACACGCGGGGACTGTTCGCCCAACTTTGTCCGTCAAACAGTTTCAGCAAACAGTCCGCTCAAAATTAGCATGGACGGACATGGCCACACACGACGAACGAACAGTTTGCTGAAACCGTGCGCGATGACGTGAACGGCACGTACGACGGGGCGGAAAATACGACGTCCTATACACTGCATTACAACTTTCGGCGTGTAAATCCTTTCTGAGCATGCGCGGAACTTAGTTTGACGAACAAGCCTACACAGGAGGGGACTGTTCGCTGAAACCAAGTTTCAGCGGACAGTTTTTCGGAATTTCCGAAAAACTTTGTTCAGCAGACTGTTCGCTGAAACTGTCCGCTGAAAGCCCACACACGGGCGGACTGTCCGCCGAAACACTGTTCAGCGGACAAAGTTGGGCGAACAGTCCCCGCGTGTGTACGCGGCCTTACAGGCATACTATAGACACCCCCCAGGTACAAAATTTAAAGAAATATTACACTTTTATTGTTTCACTTTAAGCATTATTAAAATCACTGCTTCCAAAAAAACTACAGTTTTTAAAACTTTTTTTTGCATTGATACATGTCCCCTGGGGCAGGACCCAGGTCCCCAAACACTATTTATGACAATAACTTGCATATAAGCCTTTAAAATTAGCACTTTAGATTTCTCCCATAGACTTGTACAGGGTGTTCCACGGCTTTTCGAATTTGCCGCAAATACCCAAAATTGTTCACTGTTCGCCGAACAGGCGAACAGGCAATGTTCGAGTCGAACTCAAAGCTCATCCCTATTCCTGGTGTACTTTTTCTAGTACTTCAGGCAGTGTTTTGCTAATAAAATTTTACAGCATGTCTGGAAGGTCACCAAGGGGAGGCAGATGCTCACAGGCCACTAAAGGAGGGAAAGCAGGCTCTTTGTCTACAGCCAACAATGCTGGTCATCGACACGGGGCATCCTCAGGACGTGGCCGTAGGGCACACTTGTCCTTTATTTTGGCAGCTGGCCGTGTTGATCCACAACATGCAGAAGCATTGGTAGAGTGGATAACTAAGCCGTCCTCATTCTCCTCATCCTCTGTCACCCAGGCTCAGAGTAGTTTACCTGCCGATGCAGCTGCCAAAGCAGCCTATTCCATCGGCTCAATGTCATCAGTCACTCCTTCCTTAGCCCCACCATCATGCACGGAGGAGTCCCCCGAACTTTGACCACAGTGTCGGGTACAAGCTGCAGGAGGATGCTCAGCGTTTTGAAGGTTCCGATGATGGTACCCAGGTTGAGGAAGGCAGTAACGTGAACCCAAAGAGAGAGGGTTCCCAAGAAGGACAAGAAACTGGCATTCGTGTTCCCCCAGCTGCAGCATACTGCCAGGTTTGCTCCAGTGACAAGAAGGGAGGGGATGATGAGGTCACTGACTCTATGTGGGTGCCTGATTGAAGAGAGGAGGAGGAGGAGGCACATCTCCAATGAGGCAGGATACCCTCCAGGAGCCAGCTTAAGGGCAGCCACCCAACTGTATCACAACGCAGAGCTCCACATGTGCAGGGTGCTGCTGACTCCCCACATATTTTGAAAAGTTCTTTGGTGTGGACCTTTTTTTAATACGTGTGCAGTAGATCATACCGTTGCTGTTTGCAAATTATGTCTGAAGCATATCAAGTGTAACCAAAACAGCAGCCGCTTGGGCACCACATACTTGACCAGACATATGTCTACCTCCCATGCAGTCCATTGGCAACAGTACTTAAAAGACCCACACCAGATAACAAGGCAGACCTCTCCTTCAGTCCTCTCAGAAACCTGCACAGAGCCAAGCACTTGCGGGCAATCTGCTATCACTACACCAACAGCTGATTGTAGCAGGCAAATCTCCCTACCCCAGTTGCTAAACCATCAAAAGAAATTCGGTCCCAGCCATCCAGATGCTCAGCGGCTGAATGCTAGCTTGGATAAATTGCTAGCACTCTAACTGCTGCCTTTTCAGCTGGTAGACTCTGCCCCCTTTCGTGAATTTTTGGAATGTATGGTACCTCAGTGGCAGATTCCCAAACGCCATTTCTTTTCACGGAAACAAAATGAAACGTCTGGAGTCACCAGTGATACACCTCCATCCCTATATACATATACAAAAAAAGGAGAGTCACCCTGGACTTTAAATTAGGTGGTCACAGTTAGCCACTGAGTAACACGAGTAATAGTAGTATAAATGTTTATTAAAATAATTGTACATACAATAGCATACTGGCTCAGCCAATGGATTTGCACATAGTAAAAAGAATAAATCAAGTTGATACAAACATTATACAATGCAGTATATACCAATGCACGCATCAGATAACCCGACGCGCGTTTAAATGTTTAAATGAAACAAAAAGTGCAGGGAATGCAGGTAAAGCACCAGGTGAGTGTTAGGGTGGGAAGAGCATATTTACCTTGATCTACAAACAGATGAACAGCAATGGAAATCTGTGATGTGCATAGTATTGATGAGTGAAGGAAGTGATCTCAGCCATGTCACACCCTTGACTTTTATCCCCTAAGAAGTCCGGTCCTCTCCGCCCCCAACGCCATGCCAGGATGGATTGGTAAGCCAACACCTAGGTGTCAGCTGCCAGTGGGAGTGTGCATGCACAATGGACTCCCGTCCATCCAAGATGACAAACTGCACTGCCACTGGGTGACAGCGCATCCGCAGAAGCCACCCAATGGGTGTAGGAGCATGGCGCCGATATGCTGGTGGCCCCCCCACAAAGTCCATAGGATGAGGGGGAGGGGACAGCAGGAGACAAAAATCTCCTTTTAGCAAATTGCAGCTCCAACGCCATACAAAAAACCTCCAACCGCCAGAGGAGACAGCAAAGGAAACAAAGGCCACAGAACACCACCACTATTGGAGGCAAGATCAAAAGGCTAAATCATGTATATGGAATATGTTTGTGAAACAGTGGCTGGTGGGGACAGCAGGCCAGTTTTTGGACTAAATGGGTGTCTTCCACCCGGATTCAATATGGAAGGCCATTCTGGCTCTCTACCGGCATGTGGAAGGCAATGTCTTGGCCTCGTTGGACAGGGCGCTCAGCAGTAAGGTGCATATTACTACTGACTCATCTTGCGGCAGGCATGGACAGGAATTATACCTTCCTTTCATGGTGAACTCTGCTGGCAGCTGGGAAGGATGCAGGACAGGGTGCAGTATTGTTGGAGCTTGTTCGGCCACCACGCCTCCAAAATGCTAGTAGTGGTGATTCTGCCATACCTCTCTTCTCCACCCCGTCCTCTTCTTCTTCCTCTATGGCCTCTTCCTCTACAGATTTGTCCTCTGAAGCAGCGGTACTCAGTAGGCGTTCAAGGGGTTACTGAAGCACTCATTAAGAATGCCATGCAGTGTTTGAGTTGGTCTGCTTAGGGGACAGGAGCCACACTGGGACAGAGATTCTGTCAGCTCTGCAGTGGCAGACTCAGAGGTGGTTGATGCCACGCCAGCTTCAGCCAGGAATGGTGGTTTGTGACAATGGCACCAACCTTCTCTCCACCCTCCAACAAGGACACTTGACCCATGTTCCCTGTTTGGCTCATGTCCTTAATTTGGTGGTGCAGCAGTTCTTGTGCAGGTACGCGGGCTTACAGGATCCCCTGAGGCAGGCCAGGAAAGTATGCGGGCATTTCTGCTTATCATATAATGCCAGTGCTCAGCTGGCTGACCTTCAAAAGGAATACAACCTGCCCAAGAACCGCCTAATTTGTGAGATGCCAACCAGGTGGAACTCAACATTGGCAATGCTGCAGCGGCTGAACATGCAGCAGAGGGCCATCAATGAGTACCTGTATGAGTATGGCACCAGGACAGGGTCAGGGGAGCTTGGCTTTTTTTTGCTACTGATCAAGGATGCATGCACTGTCCTGTCACCATTTGAGGAGTCCACGTGGATGATGAGCAGGGACAGTGCATGCATCAGTGATACTGTCCCTCTTGTCTTGCCGTTGGAGCACATGCTTTGTGGAATAATGGACAAGGCACCTGAGGCAGAACAGAGGGAGGAAGAGGTGGACTTCATTACCTCTCAAGGCCTCCTTTATCCTGACAGCCAATCACACAGGAAGAGGAGGATGCAGAGGAGGAGGAGGATGAGGATTGTGTCAGCATGGAGGTGGAGCTTAGCACTCAGCATCAGCAGCAGTCTTCAAGGAATCATTTTCAGTCCCCAGAAACCTATGGACTTGTACATGGCTGATAGGAGGTGGCTGTGGATGATGTCATCCTTAGTGACCCAGAGGATTCCGGATCGAATGCCTCAGCAAACCTTCACTGCATGGCCTCCCTGATCCTGCAAAAGGACCCTCGGTTTTGTAGTATCAAGGAGAGGGATCATTACTGGCTTGCAACTCTTCTTGATCCACGTTACAAAGGTAAGGTTGCGGAACTTATGCAGCCTTCACAGAGGGAGCGGGGGATGAAACATCTTCGGGAGGCCTTGTAGAAAGGTTTGTGCAATTTGTTTCCAGAGCCTGGGAGGTTACAATTTTCTGGTCCTCCTAGACAACGTGTTGCTAAAGCTTCAGTCAGTCACAGAAGAAGCGGTGCAGAAGGTGGCCATCTGACTGATGCATTCAGACAATTCTTCTGCAGTCTGCAGCCCCAAGGTCCAATCAGTTCCAGCAACCATTGCCTGATTTACACGGTGCAGGAATACCTAGGGGCAAGATCAGACTTGGAGACCTTTCCCACCGAAAATCCACTGGGTTACTGGGTCTTGAGGATGAATCACTGGCCAGAGCTTGCACAATATGCAATTGAGCTACTGGCCTGTCCTGCATTCAGCGTTCTTTCTGAATGCACATTGAGTGCTGCTGGAGGCTTTGTAACCGATCACAGAGTGCGCCTGTCCACAGACTAAGTTGATCAGCTCACTTTCATAAAAATGAATCAGTCTTGGATCACCAGCTACCAAGCACCTAATGCTGATGTAACCGATAATTTTTTCTGTGAATGTGAGATCCCTGCCTATGCTGAGTGACTATCCTGTTATGCTGAATGGCTATCCTATTCCTCCTCAATGTTCATGTTGATAGCTTCTAAGAACATTTTTGTATTAGGGCATCACCACCAGTGCCTAATGCCCAATTTTTCTGCCCCTGTTTAACAGTGGCATGTAATTACAATATTTGCTCTAATATTTCACAACAGAGCCTGTTCCTGCGCTCAGCAAAAGTATCTGTGAGGCTTTACAGTGTTGTGTCACCACTACCGCCTGAAGCCCAATTTTTCTGCCCCTGTTTAACAGGGGCATGTAATTACAATATATGCTTTAATATTTCACAGCAAGGCTTGTTCCTGCACTCAGCAACAGAATCTGTGAGGGGTTACAGTGTTGTGGCACAACCACCACTGCCTAAGACCCCATTTTTCTGCCCCTGTTTAACAGTGGCATGTACTTACGATTTTTGATCAAATATTTAACAGCAGGGCCCATTCCTGCACCCACCAAGAGTAACTGTGAGGACTTACAGTGTTGTGGCACCACCACCACACCACCAAAGGCCCAATTTTTCTGCCCCTGTTCAACAGGGGCATGTAATTACAATTCTTGATATAATATTTCACAGCAGAGTTCGTTCCAGTGCCCACCATGAGTAACTGTGAGGGCTTACAGTGTTCTGGAACCACCAACACCTAAGGCCCAATTTTCTGCAGAGTATATAGGGCAGGCTGCATAGTATATACAGGCCGCCCCTACTTTCAAACAACAGACTTAAAAATGACTTCTACTTACAAATGGAGGGAGACAACAGGGAGTGAGAGGAAATCTACTCCTAGGAAGGGAAATTATCTCCTATAAGAGTTAACATGGGAAAAAGGTGTCTCCACTGATGCTTTATCACCAATCCTTATTTCCCTAATAAACCCAAATTTTCAAAATCCAATTGTCATTGGGACAGAAAGTGAGGTGAAATCTTCTGAACAGGGGCACAGACAGCAAAACAAATTTTACAGGGGTGATAACCCTTCTCTATTATATACAAAACGCTTAAAAATTTATTTTTTTGCTGGAGCTACATTTACAAAATGTACCTGTTCCAAATTACAAACAGATTCTACTTAAGAACAAACCTACAGTCCCTGTCTTGTTTGGACCACCTTTATACTGCTGTTCAGAGTATATTGGGTGTGGGGTTCCCCTTAAAATCCATACACGACCCAAAGGTGTGAGTATATATATATATATATATATATATATATATATATATATATATATATATATATATATATATATATATATATATATACACTCACACACATACTCCTTAACTATTTTTGCAACATGCATATTAAACACTGCAGCAAGCTCACCTGTATTCGCAGGGTCTTTCTGATATACATATATTCTCTTTTACTACTTTTGCAGTTCATGATCATGGACAAGGGGAGGCTTCTAGGGACATTCGTACTTGCACCCATCAATACCATGTCAGTGCTCCGGTTGTTCACCCAATTGGGTTACCTTTTGCTCCGCCTCCTCAGCTCCCGTGCTGATTGTTTATTGCTGCCGGTGGAATCAGTGATTGATGGCCAGGCCCAAACCATTGGTGAGTATAGGGACCCACAGTTTGACCCCGATGATGACTCACCTCCCTGCCTATTTTTTGCTACATACATTCATTTGATTTACTACTTGTATTACAGATATAGCAAATAATTTACCCCTGAAGAGCGAGCACGGTCTCGCAAAACGTTGTTGGGTACTACTGATGCATGCACATTTTTCTGATGCTTGTAATTGGTATATACTGTTTACCATGTATGTGGACTGACCTATATTTTATCGGCCTGTATTTATTGCTGTTGTGTCTTACACGCGCAACAAACTGTAATAAATCTACTTTTTTACTATCATGATATGTTTTGGCTTACCATATTCACCTCATTTAAAGTCCCAGGGTGTACCCCATGTATATATATGTAAGTTTACATAGAGAATAACTAACCCTTTACAGGGTTACCCCTTCAGAGAAAAAAAAATAAAAAATTTCCACCTAGGGTATCTCATCCTGTACAATGCACTCTAAGGCACCCACAGTTGAGAAAACCCAACCTGCCATCACAAAGATCTGCCTGGTGGACAGAAATACCCCAAAAACAACCACCTGCCCCCCCTGGCGCTAGCAAAACATGCACAACACAATGCAGAACTTTCAATAATAGATGTCTGCTCACCTGATATAAATTGCGCAATATTGTGTTGAGCTTAGTGCCTAACCAGCACGGAGTTTGGCAAGATCGGAGTTGAGGTGATGCTGTCCCCGTATGGGCCATAAAATGAAGTAGAATAATAACGTATAGAACCAGGCAGGACCTCAGTGATGCAGGTTTATTAAGAGCTGGGAACATACAGGATTATGTCTTATTTATACAGTTTCTTACAATGCAAGCATATTAGGTACAACATGATTGGTTGCTACGATCTACGTCAATGTACCTAACCATAAATCTGACACCTATTCTAAAATCAGACAAACTCAATTATTCCCAGAATTCCTACAGGTTCATTAAAAGAGATTTATAACTGGTGTTGTCCAATTAAAAACACTTGTGTAGAAATGATGGCACCCATGATGCACCCAGCTGTGTTAAACTCAACTCTTCTTGTCCTGATAAGACTTCAACAACTTCAAGAATAACACATTTATGACTTTGGGAGAATTAACTTTCAGTAACCCCACCTTATGTGTTATATGTCTCACTATATAATCCTATATGTATGTATTTTAACAGTTTTGAGGGCACAAGTAGACCTTTGTTTGACCCTGTCAAACTTAATTAATATACTGTACATAACTTTCCCATATTCCACATAATTATTTCTAAACCACCTGTGTAAGATGTTCTATCTTATCTCTGCAGCTGTCAAAAGTTTATTTTCTCATTAGTAAACTAAAAATGACCTATCTTATCTCTGTGATTTACAGTATATGCATTTCAAGGACTCCAATCAACTCAGTGTAACTTGAATCTATTCTAATGAACTTTCACCCAGTAAAAATATCAGCATGAAGCAGAGAGGTCATCTAAAGTTCAACAATCTAAAAATGAAGACATTCTATGTTAGGGATGAGCCGAACACCCCCCGGTTCGGTTCGCATAGTGTAATGATCAGGAGTATGTGATGTACATAGTGTAAGGATCAGGAGTATGTGATGTACATAATGTAAGGATCAGGAGTATGTGATGTACATAGTGTAAGGATCAGGAGTATATGATGTACATAATGTAATGATCAGGAGTATGGATGACCCAAACCCCCCCCCCCCCGGTTCGGTTCGCACCAGAACTTTCGAACGGACCCCAAATTCGTACGAACTTTAGAACCCCATTGAAGTCTATGGGACTCGAACGTTCGAAATTAAAAGTGCTAATTTTAACGGCTAATATGCAAGATGCTGTCCTAAAAAGGGTTTGGGGACCTGGCTCCTGCCCCAGGGGACATGGGTCAATGCCTAAAATGTTTTTAAAAATGGCAGTTTTGGCGGTAGTACTGATTTTAATGACGATTAAAGTGAAAAAAAAAGTGAAATATTCCTTTAAATATGGTGCCTGGGGGGTGTCTGTAGTATGCCTGTGAAGTGCCACGTGTTTCCCGTGTTTAGAACAGTCCCTGCACAAAATGACATTAAACGGAAATAACACCATTTAAAACTGCTTGCGGTTTTAATCTTATATCTGGTTCCTGCAATATGGTTGAAAATTATTGAGAAAAATGGCATGGGTAGCCCTACCTGTCCATTACCAGCCTATTTAGGTCTTGTACACATATTAAGGGGAAACCTGTACCCATATTAAAAAAAGGAAATGCGTGTGGCTCCCAGGCCCTATATACTCAGAACAGCAGTATACTGGCGGTGCAAACAAGACAGGGACTGTGTAGGTTTGTTGTGTTAAGTTGAATCTGTTTGTAATTTTCAACTGGTACATTTTTAAAGTGTAGCTCCAGTCAAAAAAACTATTTTTAAGCTTTTTGGAAAACATAGGGAAGGGTTATCACCCCTGTATAATTTGTTTTGTCGTCCATCTTTTTTCATCTCACTTGATGTTGTCTCCTTCCGTTTGCAAGTAGGAGTTGTTTGTAAGTTGGATGTTTGAAAGTAAGGGCCTGCCCTATATGCTCTGCAGAAATGGCGGAACAAGGTGTTGGTTTTGCCACAACATTGTAAGCCCTCAAAGTGACTCTTGGTGGGCGCTGGAGTGCCCTGCTGTGAACAATTATATCAAGAATTGTAATTACATGCCATTGTTGAACAGTGGTAGAAAAATGTACCTTTGGTGGTTGTGGTGCTGGTGCCACCACACTGCAACCTCTCCCATATACTCTAGTTTTATTGCAGGAATTAGCCCT
This sequence comes from Lithobates pipiens, assembly GCF_037356315.1. NCBI lineage: Eukaryota > Metazoa > Chordata > Amphibia > Anura > Ranidae > Lithobates > Lithobates pipiens. The sequence goes on along the minus strand of NW_027507790.1, from coordinate 275,036,294 downwards.
GCTGCAAAGCATTGCATTAAAAATTGTAATCAAACGCCCTTGTTAAACAGGGGCAGAAAAATTGGGCTGATGGCACTGGTGCTGGTGCCACCACACTGCAACCTCTCCCATATACTCTAGTTTTATTGCAGGAATTAGCCCTGCTGCAAAGCATTGCATCAAAAATTTTAATTAAATGCCCCTGTTAAACAGGGGCAGAAAAATTGGGCCTTAGGCACTGGTGCTGGTGCCACAACACTGCAACCTCTCCCATATACCTCTAGTTTTATTGCAGGAATTAGCCCTGCTGCAAAGCATTGCATCAAAAATTGTAATTAAACGCCCCTGTTTAACAGGGGCAGAAAAATTGAGCCTTAGGCACTGGTGCTGGTGCCACCACACTGCAACCTCTCCCATATACTCTAGTTTTATTGCAGGATTTAGCCCTGCTGCAAAGCATTGCATCAAAAATTGTAATTAAACGCCCCTGTTAAACAGGGGCAGAAAAATTGGGTTGATAGCATCACCCAGAACCAGAAATGTTCTTCCAACATATCAGCGGAGGAGGAAGAGGATAGACAATCAACATAACAGTCACTCAGCATCAGCATAGGCAGTCTTGAAGGGATGTGATATTTCCAAAAAAATTATTCGGTTACATCAGCTTCAGGTGCTTGGTAGCTGTGGGTAGGGATGAGCTTCGTGTTCGAGTCGAACATACGTTCGACTCGAACATCGGCTGTTCGCCCGTTCGGCGAATTCCGAACGTTATGGGCCGTTCGCGGCAAATTCGTGTGGCGCTCACGGCCCACAATGCACTGCGTCATCGCAGTGCATTGCTGGCTCATGATTGGCCAAGCATGCACTGTGACCCCGCATGCTTGGCCAATCACAGCGCCAGCAGCGAGGAGAGCCATGATTGGCGACAGGCAGGATGCCTGTGGCCAATCATAGCTCAGGCTGGGTAGTACACGCCCCACACTATATAAGGCCACCAGCGTGGCGGCCTTGTGTAGTGTGTTGGCGTCTGAAGCAGTTAGTGGGTGTTCTGTGTACCTTCAACACAGTACACACCGATCGTTTTCAGTTGATTTTCGCTCTTGCTGTTGTGTAGTGGTTGTTGTCTGTGTGCCCTGACCGCAGTATACACCGCTATATTCACCTCACCTATATAGCTAGTGATCTATCTTTTATAATAGAGCTTGCAGTCAGTAGTGTTAGGAGCTTGTGCGTGCTGTCTGCGTGCTCTGTAGCCAGTACACACCGCTATATCCACCTACATAGCTCTTATCTATTTGAGCCCACTTGCCATCTGCAGGAGTTATTGGAAGTTGTGTGTGCCTCCAGCACAGCACAGTATACATCTGTATATACCCCTTTATCTCTGGTGTTCTATAAAAAAGGCATCTGCAGGAGTTAGTGGGTTTTTTGTGCCTCCAGCACAATATACACCTGTATCCACCCTTTATTGCTGTTCTCTAATAGAGCCATCTGCAGGGCTTAGTGGGTGTTGTGTGACTCAATTACAGTATACCCCTTTATTTCTGGTTTTCTTTAATAAAGGCATCTGCAGGAGTTAGTGGGTGTTGTGTGACTCCAGCACAATATACACCTGTATCTACCGTTTATTGCTGTTCTCTAATAGAGCCATCTTCAGGGCTTAGTGGGTGTTGTGTGACTCCATTACACTGCTGTTTTACCCAACTCCCTTCAGGCCATTACCATGTCTGGAAGGCCAGCAAGGAGAGGCAGACAGGCACGAGCCGATAAAAGAGGGCAAGCAGGCTCTGTGTCTAGAGACAACAGTGCTGGTCGTGGACGCGGTGCATTGTCATCAGCACGTGGCCATGGGACACGCTTGTCCTTCTTTTCGGCAGCTGGACATGTTGAACTGCAACATGCCAATGACTTGGTAGAGTGGATGACCAAGCCCTCTTCATCCTCCTCATCCTCTCTCACCCAGTCTCAGGGTACTAGCAAAGCAGCTGCCAACGCATCGTCTTCCCTCCTCTCAATGTCATCATCAGTGACTCCTTCCCTAGACCCACCACGTCCTCCTGAGGAGTCTCCTGAACTCTTTGAGCACAGTGTTGGGTACATGCTCCAGGAGGATGCCCAGTGTTTTGTGGGCTCTGATGATGACACTCAGCTAGAGGAAGGCAAGAAGGACAGCAATCTGGCAGTCATGTTCCACAAGCTGAAGCATACTGCCAGGTTTGCTACAGCGATGAAGAGGGAGGGGATGATGAGGGCACTGACTCCACATGGGTGCCTGGAAGGAGAGAGGAGGAGGAGGAGGCGGCACATGTCCAACGAGGCAGGATGCCCTCCGGGGGCCAGCTTAGGGGCAGCACACCGACTGAATCACGCCACAGAGCTGCCTCTGCGCGTTATTCTAAAAGTTCTTTGGTGTGGGCCTTTTTTGAGACGAGTGCATCAGATCGCACCGCTGCTATTTGCAACATATGTCTCAAGCGTATCTCGCGTGGCCAAAACATCAGCCGCTTGGGCACCACATGCTTGACCAGACATATGTTGACCTGCCATGCAGCTCGTTGGCAAGCGTACCTCAAAGACCCACACCAAAGAACAAAGCGGACCGCTCCTTGCTCCTCATCAGCTGGCATCTCCAACCCCACTAGACCTTCAGTCCTCTCTGAAACCTGCTCTGAGAGGAATGAAGGTGTAGAATTAGGTGTGTCACAGCCAAGTGCTTCCGGGCACTCTGCTAGCAGTACACCCACGTCCGATTATAGCAGGCAAATGTCCCTGCCCCAGCTGCTGGACCGGCGAAAGAAGTTCACTCCCAGCCATCCACATGCCCAGCGGTTGAATGCTAGCTTGGCTAAATTGCTAGCACTTCAACTGCTGCCTTTTCAGTTGGTAGACTCGGCCCCCTTCCGTGAGTTTGTACAATGTGCAGTTCCTCAGTGGCAGGTCCCCAAACGCCACTTTTTCTCACGGAAGGCGATTCCGGCTCTCTACCGGCATGTGGAAGGCAATGTCCTTGCCTCGCTGGACAGGGCGGTCAGCGGTAAGCTGCATATTACCGCTGACTCATGGTCCAGCAGGCATGGACAGGGACGTTACCTGTCTTTCACGGCCCATTGGGTCACTCTTCTGGCTGCTGGGAAGGATGCAGGACAAGGTGCAGTAGTGTTGGAGGTTGTTCCGCCACCACGCCTCCAAAATGCTACTATTGGTTGTGACACACCTCTCTCCTCCACCCGCTCCTCTTCTTCTTCCTCCATGGCCTCTTCCAGTGCTCTGTCCTCAGAACCAGCGGTGCTCCGTAGGCGTTCCAGGGGCTACGGCAGTACGCAGGCAAAACGATGTCATGCCGTGCTTGCGCTGGTTTGTTTGGGGGACAGGAGCCACACTGGGGCGGATGTTTTGTCAGCTCTGCAGGGGCAGGCCGAGAGGTGGTTGACGCCATGCCAGCTTAAGCCAGGAATGGTGGTTTGTGACAATGGCACCAACCTCCTCTCCGCCCTCCGACAGGGACAACTGACCCATGTGCCCTGTGTAGCTCACGTCCTTAACCTGGTGGTGCAGCGGTTCTTGGGCAGGTACCCCGGCTTACAGGATGTCCTGAAGCAGGCCAGGAAAGTCTGTGTGCATTTCCGCCGATCATTTAATGCCTGTGCTCGGCTGGCTGAGCTCCAAAAGGAGTTGAACCTGCCCAAGAACCGCCTTATATGTGACATGCCCACCAGATGGAACTCAACGTTGGCCATGCTGCAGCGGCTGCACACGCAGCAGAGGGCAATCAATGAGTACCTGTGCGACTACGGCACCAGGACAGGGTCAGGGGAGCTCGGTTTTTTCTCACCACGCCAGTGGGGCATGATCAGGGATGCATGCACTGTCCTGTCACCATTCGAGGAGGCCACAAGGATGGTTAGCAGTGACAGTGCATGCATCAGTAACACTGTACCTTTTGTCCACCTCTTGGAGCATACGCTGCGTGGAATAATGGACAGGGCACTTGAGGCAGAACAGAGGCAGGAAGAGGAGGACTTCCTTGCCTCTCAAGGCCCCCTTTATCCAGACAGTGTTCCTGCTGTGCCACCCAACACACAGGAAGAGGATGAGGAGGAGGAAGAGGAGGAGGAGGATGATTGTGTCAGCATGGAGGTGGAGGCTGGCACTCAGCAGCAGCAGCAGTCTTGTAGGGATGATTTACAGTCCCGAGAAACCCGTGGACTTGTACGTGGCTGGGAGGAGGTAGCTGCGGATCCTGTTGTCCTTAGTGACCCAGGGGACTCTGGACCGAATGCCTCAGCTAACCTACGCTGCATGGCTTCCCTGATCCTGCAAAGCCTGCGGAAGGATCCTCGTATTCTTCGGATCAAGGAGAGGGACCATTACTGGCTGGCCACTCTCCTTGATCCACGGTACAAGGGTAAGGTTGCCGACCTTATCTTCCCATCGCAGAGGGAGCAGAGGATGAGACATCTCCAGGGGGCCTTGCAGAAAGGTCTGTGCAACGCGTTCCCAGAGACTGGGAGGTTACAAACTCCTGGTCCTGGACAACGTGTTGCTGAGGCATCGGTCAGAAGGAGCAGTGGAGAAGGTGGTCGTCTGACTGATGCTTTCAGACAATTTTTTAGTCCGCAGCCCCAAGGTATGATCGGTTCCAGCAACCATCGCCAGCGTCTGATTTACATGGTGCAGGAATACCTAGGGGCAAGGCCAGACTTGGACACCTTTCCCACCGAAAATCCTCTGGCTTACTGGGTCTTGAGGATGGATCACTGGCCAGAGCTTGCACAGTATGCAATTGAGCTACTGGCCTGTCCTGCATCCAGCGTTCTTTCGAAAAAGCACCTTAAGTGCTGCTGGTGGCTTTGTTACCGATCACAGGGTGCGCTTGTCCACCGAATCAGTTGATCGACTGACCTTCATCAAGATGAATCAGTCTTGGATCACCCACAGCTACCAAGCACCTGAAGCTGATGTAACCGAATCATTTTTTTTGAAATATCACATCCCTTCAAGACTGCCTATGCTGATGATGAGTGACTGTCCTGTTATGTTGATTGTCTATCCTCTTCCTCCTCCGCTGATATGTTGGAAGAACATTTCTGGTTCTGGGTGATGCCATCAGCCCAATTTTTCTGCCCCTGTTTAACAGGGGCGTTTAATTACAATTTTTGATGCAATGCTTTGCAGCAGGGCTAATTCCTGCAATAAAACTAGAGTATATGGGAGAGGTTGCAGTGTGGTGGCACCAGCACCAGTGCCTAAGGCCCAATTTTTATGCCTCTGTTTAACAGGGGCGTTTAATTACAATTTTTGATGCAATGCTTTGCAGCAGGGCTAATTCCTGCAATAAAACAAGAGTATATGGGAGAGGTTTCAGTGTGGTGGCACCAGCACCAGTGCCTAAGGCCCAATTTTTCTGCCCCTGTTTAACAGGGATATGTAATTACAATTCTTGATATAATATTTCACAGGTGGGCCCCTTCCTGTGCCCACCCAAAGTAACGGTGAGGACTTATAGTGTTGTGGCACCAGCACCACAACCACCAAAGGTCAATTTTTCTACCACTGTTCAACAATGGCATGTAATTACAATTCTTGATATAATCGTTCACAGCAGGGCGCTCCAGCGCCCACCAAGAGTCACTTTGAGGGCTTACAATGTTGTGGCAAAACCAACACCTTGTTCCGCCATTTCTGCAGAGCATATAGGGCAGGCCCCTACTTTCAAACATCCAACTTACAAACATCTCCTACTTGCAAACGGAAGGAGACAACAGCAAGTGAGATGAAAAAAGATGGACGACAAAACAAATTATACAGGGGTGATAACCCTTCCCTATGTTTTCCAAAAAGCTTAAAATTCGTTTTTTTGACTGGAGCTACACTTTAAAAATGTACCAGTTGAAAATTACAAACAGATTCAACTTAACACAACAAACCTACACAGTCCCTGTCTTGTTTGCACCGCCTGTATACTGGCGTTCTGAGTATAAAGGGCCTGGGAGCCACACACATTTCCTTTTTTTAATATGGGTACAGGGTTCCCCTTAATATGCGTACAAGACCTAAATAGGCTGGTAATGGGCAGGGAGGGCTACCCATGCCATTTTTCTCAATCATTTTCAACCATATTGCAGGAACCAGATATAAGATTAAAACCGCAAGCAGTTTTAAATGGTGTTATTTCCGTTTAATGTCATTTTGTGCAGGGACTGTTCTAAACACGGGAAACACGTGGCACTTCACAGGCATACTACAGACACCCCCCAGGCACCATATTTAAAGGAATATTTCACTTTATTTTTTCACTTTAATCGTCATTAAAATCAGTACTCCCGCCAAAACGGCCATTTTTAAAAAAATTTTAGGCATTGACCCATGTCCCCTGGGGCAGGAGCCAGGTCCCCAAACCCTTTTTAGGACAGTATCTTGCATATTAGCCGTTAAAATTAGCACTTTTAATTTCGAACGTTCGAGTCCCATAGACTTCAATGGGGTTCTAACTTTCGTACGAATTTGGGGTTCGTTCGAAAGTTCTGGTGCGAACCGAACCGGGGGGTGTTTGGCTCATCCCTAGCTGTGGGTTATCCAAGACTGATTCATCTTGATGAAGGTCAGTCGATCAACTGATTCGGTGGACAGGCGCACCCTGTGATCGGTAACAAAGCCACCAGCATAACTGAAGATGCGTTCCGAAAGAACGCTGGATGCAGGACAGGCCAGTAGCTCAATTGTATACTGTGCAAGCTCTGGCCAGTGATCCATCCTCAAGACCCAGTAAGCCAGAGGATGTTCGGTGGGAAAGGTGTCCAAGTCTGACTGCAGGATCAGGGAGGCCATGCAGCGTATGTTAGCTGAGGCATTCGATCCTGAGTCCTCTGGGTCACTAAGGACAACAGGATCCGCAGATACCTCCTCCCAGCCACGTACAAGTCCACGTGTTTCTTGGGACTGTAAATCATCCCTACAAGACTGCTGCTGCTGCTGATTCTGAGTGCCAGCCTCCACCTCCGTGCTGACACAATCATCCTCCTCCTCCTCTTCCTCCCCCTCATCCTCTTCCTGTGTGTTGGGTGGCACAGCAGGAACACTGTCTGGATAAAGGGGGCCTTGAGGGGCAAGGAAGTCCTCCTCTTCCTGCCTCTGTTCTGCCTCAAGTGCCCTGTTCATTATTCCACGCGGCGTATGCTCCAAGAGGTGGACAAGAGGTACAGTGTCACTGATGCATACACTGTCACTGCTCACCATCCTTGTGGCCTCCTCAAACGGTGACAGGACAGTGCATGTATCCCTGATCATGCCCCACTGGCGTGGTGAGAAAAAACTGAGCTCCCCTGACCCTGTCCTGGTGCCGTAGTCGCACCGGTACTCATTGATGGCCCTCTGCTGCGTGTGCAGCCGCTGAAGCATGGCTAACGTTGAGTTCCACCTGGTGGGCATGTCACATATAAGGCTGTTCTTGGGCAGGTTCAACTCCTTTTGGAGCTCAGCCAGCCGAGCACAGGCATTAAATGATCGGCGGAAATGCACACAGACTTTCCTGGCCTGCTTCAGGACATCCTGTAAGCCCGGGTACCTGCCCAAGAACCGCTGCACCACCAGGTTAAGGACATGAGCTACACAGGGCACATGGGTCAGTTGTCCCTGTCGGAGGGCGGAGAGGAGGTTGGTGCCATTGTCGCAAACCACCATTCCTGTCTTAAGCTGGCGTGGCGTCAACCACCTCTCGGCCTGCCCCTGCAGAGCTGACAAAACATCCGCCCCAGTGTGGTTCCTGTCCTCCAAACAAACCAGCGCAAGCACGGCATGGCATCGTTTTGCCTGCGTACTTGCGTAGCCCCTGGAACGCCTACGGAGCACCGCTGGTTCTGAGGACAGAGCACTGGAAGAGGCCATGGAGGAAGAAGAAGAGGAGGGGGTGGAGGAGAGAGGTGTGTCACAACCAATAGTAGCATTTTGGAGGTGTGGTGGCGGAACAACCTCCAACACTACTGCACCTTGTCCTGCATCCTTCCCAGCTGCCAGAAGAGTGACCCAATGGGCCGTGAAAGACAGGTAACGTCCCTGTCCATGCCTGCTGGACCATGAGTCAGTGGTAATATGCACCTTACCGCTGACCACCCTGTCCAGTGAGGCAAGGATATTGCCTTCCACATGCCGGTAGAGAGCCGGAATCGCCTTCCGTGAGAAAAAGTGGCGTTTGGGGACCAGCCACTGAGGAACCGCACATTGTACAAACTCACGTAAAGGGGCCGAGTCTACCAATTGAAAAGGCAGCAGTTGAAGTGCTAACAATTTAGCCAAGCTAGCATTCAACCGCTGGGCATGTGGATGGCTGGGAGTGAACTTCTTTCGCTGGTCCAGCAGCTGGGGCAGGGACATTTGCCTGCTATAATCGGACTTGGGTGTACTGCTAGCAGAGTGTCCGGAAGCACTTGGCTGTGACACACCTAATTCTACACCTTCATTCCTCTCAGAGCAGGTTTCAGAGAGGACTGAAGGTCTAGTGGGGTTGGAGATGCCAGCTGATGAGGAGCAAGGAGAGGTCTGCTTTGTTCTTTGGTGTGGGTCTTTGAGGTACGCTTGCCAACGAGCTGCATGGCAGGTCAACATATGTCTGGTCAAGCATGTGGTGCCCAAGCGGCTGATGTTTTGGCCACGCGAGATACGCTTGAGACATATGTTGCAAATAGCAGCGGTGCGATCTGATGCACTCGTCTCAAAAAAGGCCCACACCAAAGAACTTTTAGAATAACGTGCAGAGGCAGCGCCCTGCACAGGCGGAGCGCTGCGGTGTGATTCAGTCGGTGTGCTGCCCCTAATCTGGCCCCCGGAGGGCATCCTGCCTCGTTAGACATGTGCCTCCTCCTCCTCCTCCTCCTCCTTCCTCCTACCAGGCACCCACGTGGAGTCAGTGCCCTCATCATCCCTTCCCTCTTCATCGCTGGAGCAAACCTGGCAGTATGCTTCAGCTTGTGAAACATGACTGCCAGATTGCTGTCCTTCTTGAGCATCCCCTCTCTCTGCATTCACGCTACTGCCTTCCTCTAGCTGAGTATCATCATCAGAGCCTACAAAACACTGGGCATCCTCCTGGAGCATGTACCCAACACTGTGCTCAAAGAGTTCAGGAGACTCCTCAGGAGGACGTGGTGGGTCTAGGGAAGGAGTCACTGATGATGACATTGAGAGGAGGGAAGACGATGCGTTGGCAGCTGCTTTGCGACTACCCTGAGACTGGGTGAGAGAGGATGAGGAGGATGAAGAGGGCTTGGTCATCCACTCTACCAAGTCGTTGGCATGTTGCGGTTCAACATGTCCAGCTGCTGAAAAGAAGGACAAGCGTGTCCCATGGCCACGTGCTGATGATGACGATGCACCGCGTCCACGACCAGCACTGTTGTCTCTAGACACAGAGCCTGCTTGCCCTCTGTTATCGGCTTGCGCCTGTCTGCCTCTCCTTGCTGGCCTTCCAGACATGGTAATGGCCTGAAGGGAGTTGGGAAAACCAGCAATTGGGTAGTGAATATTGTGCTGGAGGCACACACAACTTCCACTAACTCCTGCAGATGGCAGATGGCTCAAATAGAGAAGAGCTATGTAGGTGGATATAGCGGTGTATACTGGGTTCAGAGCACACAGACAGCATGCACAAGCTCCTACCACTGACTGCAAGCTCTATTTAAAACGAGCAAGATAGTTTGCTATATAGGTGGATATAGCGGTGTATACTGGGTTCAGAGCACACAGACAGCATGCACAAGCTCCTACCACTGACTGCAAGCTCTATTTAAAACGAGCAAGATAGTTTGCTATATAGGTGGATATATCGGTGTATACTGGGTTCAGAGTACGCAGACAGCACGCACAAGCTCCTACCGCTGACTGCAAGCTCTATTTAAAACTAGCATGATAGTTTGCTATATAGGTGGATATAGCGGTGTATACTGGGTTCAGAGCACGCAGACAGCACGCACAAGCTCCTACCGCTGACTGCAAGCTCTATTTAAAACGAGCAAGATAGTTTGCTATATAGGTGGATATAGCGGTGTATACTGGGTTCAGAGCACACAGACAGCACGCACAAGCTCCTACCGCTGACTGCAAGCTCTATTTAAAACGAGCAAGATAGTTTGCTATATAGGTGGATATAGCGGTGTATACTGGGTTCAGAGCACGCAGACAGCACGCACAAGCTCCTAACACTGACTGCAAGCTCTATTATAAAATATAGATATATCGCTAGCTATATAGGTGAATATAGTGGTGTATACTGCGGTCAGGGCACGCAGACAACAACCACTACAGAAGAGCAAGAACGAAAAATCGGCCGATTACGATCGGTGTATACTGTGTTGAAGGTACACAGAACACCCACTAACTGCTACAGATGCCAACACACTACACAAGGCTGCCGCGCTGGTGGCCTTATATAGTGTGGGGCGTGTACTACACAGCCTGAGCTATGATTGGCCACAGTCATCCTGCCTGTGGCCAATCATGGCTCTCCTCGCTGCAGGCGCTGTGATTGGCCAAGCATGCGGGGTCACAGTGCATGCTTGGCCAATCATGAGCCAGCAATGCACTGCGCCATCGCAGTGCATTGTGGGCCGTGAGCGCCACACGAATTTGGCGCGAACGGCCCATAACGTTCGGAATTCGCCGAACGGGCGAACAGCCGATGTTCGAGTCGAACATATGTTCGACTCGAACACGAAGCTCATCCCTAGTATGGAATGTGTATAAGGCATTCATATGAGGCATTTTGATCCAACAAGGGGCTAGAATGATAAAATACTATAACTCCAAACCTAACATCCTCACATCGGAAATACACAAATTAGAAGCTTAAACAAACATAACTGCACACCAACTATCTCAAATTATCTTCACAAACTCAGGGATGACCTTAGCATTCTCTTGACACAACACTATGACAATCTCCTAAAAAATGTAAAAGCACGCACATATGCCAATTCCAAAAAAACTTGCAAACTCTTAGTCAACAGAGTTAAAACAGAAAAAGCCAAATCCAGAATAGCTCACCTTATCCACCCTACCCTCAACCACAAGATTACTAACCCGCAAGAGATTACTAACCAATTGACTGAATATTATGGAGATCTGTACAATCTTCGAAAAGATCCAACCCACTACAAAGGACATTGAGGTGTTTTTACACAAATTACACCTACTATCCCTATCTGACCCCCAATTACAAGTGCTAAACACCCCATTCACCCTTAAGGAAATAAACCAAATCATAGCCACTCTTCGAAATGGGAAATCACCCGGTCTGGATGGATTTTCTAACAAATATTACAAATTATTTAGCTCCATCATATCCCCCCATTTGAACAAAGTGTTTTCTGAGGCAGCATCTTCCTCCTCTTTTCTCCAGGAAAGGCTCAAAGCACATATCATAACTCCTAAACCTGGGAAAGACCCTATTACTCCATCTAACTTTAAACTTATCTCGTTATTAAACTCAGATATCAACATTTTTGCAAAACTTCTAGCAAGACATCTAATGGACATTATTTTGTCTTTAATTCAAAAAGACCAGATGGGGTTCATCGAGGGGAGACAGACCTCTGATGCAAGTAGGAGAATACTGAATGTTGTGCACTATGCAGAATGCTTACAAACGCCTTCTCTGCTACTTTCAATAGACGCGGAGAAGGCATTCGATAGGGTGCATTGTAGATATATGTCTATGGTACTATCAAAATTTTGGTTCATGGATTCCATCCTATCGGCCATCTTAGCACCATATTCCCAACCTATGGCACAGGTGTATAAATTGGGTCTACTGTCCACAACATTCAAGATTTTAAACGGTTGTCCCTTATCTCCCTCCATATTCAATCTAATGATTGAACCCCACACCGAAGCGATTGGGACTCACTCCCTCATCACTGGCTTTCAGTTTAAGTCACGACAACATGCCATCACCTTTTTCACTGACAATTTCATACTTACTCTGACCAATCTGCATTATTCCCTCCCTGCAGCCTATTAAATCCTGCCCAAATTTAGTGAAACATCTTATTATAAGGTCAATTTTTCAAATTCCCTAATTCTAAACCTCGGCCTCAGCAATTCATGAAAAAGTGCTCTCCAGAGTGCTCTACCCTTTAAATGGAGCACACAAGGCATCCCATACCTACACTGACATCACAAGCCACAAGACATCACAAGCCTCTGAACTACCCTCACTAAACCTACTCCCCCTTATAAACAAAATCAAAGAGAAACTGAAACAATTCTCAACATGGGAACTATCCTGGGTGGGTAGACTGGCCTCCTTTAAAATTATACTACCCCAAATTCCTTACCTATTCAGAGCGCTCCCCATCCCCATACCAAATTACTATCTGAAAACCCTGTTGAGTATCCTTAGTAGCTATGTGTGGTAGGGTAAAAGAGCCTGATGCTCCCAATCCCACCTGGTTTCCCAACGGCCAGTAGGAGAAGCAGGATGGGTAGATATTCAAGATTATTATCAGGCTGCTCACATGAACTAACTTAAATTTTGTCTCCGTGACACTGTCCTTTCATTGTGGACAGAAATAGAACCAGCCCTAGCTCCTACCACCGACATGCTTCAGCATGCCTCATTTCAGTGTCTGCACATTTATTTACATCACTCGGTTAGCATGGCCTTGGTTCTTCCCATACATGTTCCATTTTTCGCTACTGCTTGTCTTTTGCCTCCCTTCGAGGCTATTTTTTCGCAACATGTTTTGCAAGCTTGTTTCCAGTGGCAATAAACTCGGCTACTCACATTTATTGCATTTTGTAGTTTCTCCATTGGGTCAACCAAGTTCAGGTTGTTCATCCTGAACCAGGTTGGACATTTTTTTCTCAAAAAATAAAAATAAAAGGAAAAATTGTAAAAGAAAACTTTTCTAAAAAAAAACACAAAATGTTCTGCATCTTTACTCAGGGGAATAAGTCACATGTGAGGGGAGGGTCAGGATTTATTCCATACCAGATTAAAACTTTCGACTCCTATGTCACCTTTCCTACAGATTCTCGGTTGACTAGGTTTCTCAGCCTCAACCAGAACAACTAGGACATTGAGTCAGGTGTGTGGTACACGGGTTCCACCCTCACATCACTCTGCAGCATCCTTTCACCATATTCACTTTACATATGCGATTTAGGCCGCTCATCAGGCGTCAGCCACTGTCACATGTTTCTTTGCACTACATTCTATTTTCCCTTCACCTATGAAGACAAGGCCTCTAAACATCAGGCTGATAGCATTGGCAGGCCGAACATATGTCACAAACTACAGAATGCAACATTTCTACTTAGGCCGTATCAGACTTCGCTTCTTGCCCCAGTACACCCTAGGGCTCTGGTCCACAGGTGTTTGCTTAGGGCAGACAGGCACCCGAGTATTGGTTACCTGGCCAGTCCCCTCCTTGCTCACCTCAGTTGCAATGCATTCTTTTGAGTTTTCTAAATTTCCACTCAACAGTGTTTGACGCTCCCGAATGCAATATGGCTTCTTCATTGTGTCTGTTGTTCCTTTGCTATTCTTCTTCACCTTTTTCCCATCTATGTTTATGTACTCCATCTCTCCTCATTTTGTTCTTACATTTCTGACTCTTCTTAAATATACACGCTCCACATCAGCCGATTTGTCCCATCGATTCTAATCCATTGCTCAAAATGACACATCTTTCTTTTACACACTTCCCAAGCTTCCACAGCTCAGCCTCCCCCTCGCGGCACCTGCCACAAGCAACCAGTTACTACTCGTACCATTCACTAGTAAGTTGGCACACACTCACTGCTCATATAATGCTCCAGTTCATAGTTCCGTCACGAGTCGGCACGTTCCGTTCTCATTTACCTACATACGATCACGATACACGACTAGCATGGTCCATGGATCCTCCCCACACTGGCTCCCATTTCTCTACTTCCTTTTGTTTTCTGCCCCGTCACAAACATCAAGGCAGCACACCATTTCAACTTGTCTACCAGTGGCACGGTTACGGCCACTCATCATCTACAGTAGCACACATTCACAGCCATTCATTCACATGTCTGTCTTTTCCCTTTGAGATCAGTTGGGTTAAGTTTGACCCATCCATGTCATGGGCCGACAGCATAGATCTTGCCTCCGTCCCTCTGACACAGCCCGTGGATTCTGAGCACGGCACACTCAGTCTCTGAGGGTTTGGAGGCTTTGCTTTCTACGACTACCATCAGTCATTCACAGATGCAGCAGCAGCCAAACACTCTCCGTTCCAAGTGGCTCCAATCAGGGCATCTTGGACTCCAAACTTTTATGCCGCCACTTGCGGGCTTATGTTCCCTGCTCTGCCCCATCTGCCAATCCTCCACACATAGGATGAATGGGTGTTCCAATGCAGATTCCAGACATCCCCTGACCATCCCCTCCATCTCCTGTACTGCACAGGGCATGCCTGCCACCACTCAGCATTTGCATCTGGACAAATTGGGGCAGCCTGCCCAGTCTCTGGAGGAAGCACAGATTTGCAACAATTTCCACTATGCTCTCCCTCATAAAGCCAATACCATCTGCTCCACATCCTCAACCTAGCCATACAGCACTTCATCAGCACAGGCATGGGCACATGGCTGTCCAAAGTGGACATTTTGCATGCCTTCAAACTGTTGCCCATCGAGCCATCCTTGCCCACAATGCCGCGTCTTAAAGGGCAACGTACAGGTACGTTAATATGCCTGTATGTGCCCTTATGCTGACGTATATCAGCATGAGCCAGTCGGCAAGGGGTTAACCTGCTGGAATATTTGGTGGAGTCCCATTGTTTTAGGGACGATTGCAGAGTAGGGTCATCAATAGGAGGGTGAAGTTTTGAGGGACCAGATTAGGTTATAGATTGGTGTAGGAAAGCAGTTCAAAATGTTGAGATGAGTCCAAATTGGTAACTCAGAAGTATTGTGAAGAACTTCTATTTAATCAGCCCTGTAGTATTTAGAATTGATGGGTGCATTAACTTATTCACCCCAACTGGACATTCACTTTCCATCCTGTAGAATATAAATTAAGCTTTGGCGCTAAAACCTTTTTGTGCACTGTGAATACTAAAATCATATATGAGTGTGAGATGATCTATTATCTCTGCTAGTGCTCTGGAGAATTTAAAACAAATTGCGGTGGAAACCTTTTAAAACCACTATATACGTGATGTTAAAATGCGTGAAAAAAGAAAAGAGGATGTATGTCTGTTGATTTACACCTCAAAAATGCACATATGTATTGGAAAAGTAGTGGATCAATCACATAAAAACAATTAAGAATACTACTGTGCTCGGTAAAAAAACATACATAAACCAATATCTGAAAAATCATATGCAATATGTTCAAAGTGATAATCAAAAAGCGTTTTGTGAAAGTACCCAGAAAAAATAATAATAATAGTGACAAAAAATCTTATAATGTCCAACGGAAATTTTCAAAGTCGCATCAACTGGTTGCTGGAAAAACGCATGAAACTTTCATCAAATGAGGAAGATAGAGTAAAGTGACTAGTGCAGAAGGGTTAAATGCATTCCTCTCCGGTGCGCCACTCTGTGTTAGGAAAAAGGGATCTATATGTGCTCACCAGACAAAAAACCCTCAATGGGTTAATCGAGCAGCCACAGTATGAGCCACTGTGCAGCTTTCTTTGGGCTCTGCTTCTGCTATGCTGGGGAGATGCTTTACACTTTTCCTTCCACAGGTAGTCCGTTTAGCAATTATGCATGAAGGGAAACAGAAGTACAAACATAGTGCAATACTGTTGTTTGAACGTTTTTTTGTTTATTAAGAAGTCAGGTTACTCACAATATCCAAAGAGACAAGATCGCTTTAAAATTAGCCGCGCCGGCGTTGCTGCTTGTATACCAGTGTAAGGTGCACGTTCTAGGCCACGCCCGGCGTGGCCTAGAACGTGCACCTTACACTGGTAAACAAGCAGCAACGCCGGCGCGGCTAATTTTAAAGCGATCTTGTCTCTTTGGATATTGTGAGTAACCTGACTTCTTAATAAACAAAAAAACGTTCAAACAACAGTATTGCACTATGTTTGTACTTCTGTTTCCCTTCATGCATAATTGCTAAACGGACTACCTGTGGAAGGAAAAGTGTAAAGCATCTCCCCAGCATAGCAGAAGCAGAGCCCAAAGAAAGCTGCACAGTGGCTCATACTGTGGCTGCTCGATTAACCCATTGAGGGTTTTTTGTCTGGTGAGCACATATAGATCCCTTTTTCCTAACACAGAGTGGCGCACCGGAGAGGAATGCATTTAACCCTTCTGCACTAGTCACTTTACTCTATCTTCCTCATTTGATGAAAGTTCCATGCGTTTTTCCAGCAACCAGTTGATGCGACTTTGAAAATTTCCGTTGGACATTATAAGATTTTTTGTCACTATTATTATTATTTTTTCTGGGTACTTTCACAAAACGCTTTTTGATTATCACTTTGAACATATTGCATATGATTTTTCAGATATTGGTTTATGTATGTTTTTTTACCGAGCACAGTAGTATTCTTAATTGTTTTTATGTGATTGATCCACTACTTTTCCAATACATATGTGCATTTTTGAGGTGTAAATCAACAGACATACATCCTCTTTTCTTTTTTCACGCATTTTAACATCACGTATATAGTGGTTTTAAAAGGTTTCCACCGCAATTTGTTTTAAATTCTCCAGAGCACTAGCAGAGATAATAGATCATCTCACACTCATATATGATTTTAGTATTCACAGTGCACAAAAAGGTTTTAGCGCCAAAGCTTAATTTTTATTCTAGATTTCTAACCTATTCCTATTCTTAGGGACAGGTCTCAAGCACAGGCAGCTTTAACCCCTTAAGTTCATTTTTTTAATTTATCTTTATTTCACTATATATATATTTTTTTCCCTTGCCTGTGTGGCGAACGGGTGGAATTTGTCCATAGCGCAATCTTATCTATTTTTTACTTTCCATCCTGTGATGTAAAGATATATTAACAATATATATATATTATTATTATTTTTTTTTACAGAAGAATATCTTGAAAATGAATAAATATAAATCTAAACTACTGAAAGTGTACTGAATATGGAATAAAGAATAAACCAACTTTATTAGATCAGTTACACTGATATAGATGTGATATTTTCAGACTGATGCTATTATTATTCTGTTCTTTGCTCTGTAGTGTAAATCGGTGTCAGTCGATGTGTATAAAGCTCTGGTGATTGTGTCTCCCCTGAGCAGAGCTGCCGGTGACTGAGAGGATCTGCTGTGTGACATGAAATTTTCTGCGATGTTCTGTGTCTGTTTACTGCTGATACTCTTCATTCCTATCACATCCTATGTAGTTGCATTGTCCTGGACATCAACACAGCGTTGTAGACTTAATCTGATAAAGCCAATGTTTGAGTATGAATATTACAAGGAGGGAGATGTTATTATCGGAGGATTGGTCTCTGCTCATGTGAACAGCAAATTTGATACAACTTTAAATGAGAGAAAGTTTGGTTGGCCTAATTCACCTGTAAGCTTTTCCTTTTGTGAATTGTAAGTCTCTTTTTATCATCTTTTCTCTCTCTGTATGACTCAACAAAGAGAAATATAATTCTTTATTTTCACTGTAATATTTTTTGAAAATGTACAAATGTTTCTACTGTTGTGCTATATATTTTCTCATTGTTAAATGACAGTCTGTGTTTCACCAATATACAATGAATACATGGGGCTTCCATAACATTGGTCTTCAGGCCATGCTGGGATTTCAGATAAATAGTCATGTCAGTACCTGCAAACTGAAAATCCATCTGGTTGTGTTTCTGCCAGGAGAGAGGGAGGGAGGTGTGCTGTCATTTCATAGTTGTGTGTGTGATCTTCTACTATTCATGGCTCTTCACAATGATTACTTTTCACAGCATAGCAATAGGTCAGCCTGGTGTAAAATTATGGGTACTGTATATGTAGACAATATGACATTCAACAAATATTAAATGCAGGTGAATATTCACTTCAGCTAAATGTGTTTTACAGTGCCTTGAAAAAATATTCATACCCCTTGAAATTTTCCACATTTTGTCATGTTACAACCAAAAACGTAAATGTATTTTACAGGCATACCCTACTTTTAAGTACACAATGGGGTTTATTTACTAAAGCTGGAAAGTGCAAAATCAGGCTCACTTCTGCATAGAAACCAATGAGCTTCTAATCCCAGCTTGTTCAATTAAGCTTTGGTAATAAAACCTGGAAGCTCATTGGTTTCTATGTAGCGCCCGCATATGAAAACGGTGTTCAAACCACACATGTGAGGTATTGCCGAGATTGGTAGAGTGAGAGCAATAATTCTAGCCCTAGACCTCCTCTGTAACTCAAAACATGCAACCTGTAGAATTTTACATTTAAATTTTAAACATCGCCTATGGAGATTTTTAAGGGTAAAAGTTTGTCGCCATTCCACGAGTGGGTGCAATTTTGAAGAATGACATGTTGGGTATCAATTTACTTGACGTAACATTCTCTTTCACAATATTAAATTTTTTTTATTTTTTCCCAAAAAAGTGCACTTGTATGACCACTGCACAAATACAGTGTGACAGAAAGTATTGCAATGATTGAAATAATTTTCTAGCAAAAAAACTGTTTTTAACTTGTAAACAACAAATCTCAGAATAAGGCTCGGTCCTTAAGTGGTTAATGAGCAGGCCATTTTTTTGTGATATGGCACTGCTTCACTTTAACTGACGCTGTACCCAGACGAAATTGATGTCCCTTTTTTTTTGAAAAAAAAAAAAAAACAACAATTTGTTTTACTTTCTGCTATAATACATATCCAAAAAATATATATAAAGAACAAATTTATTCATCAGTTTAGGCCAATATATATTCTTTTACATATTTTTGGTAAAAAAAATTGCGTATGTTGATTGGCTTTAGCAAATGTTATCATGTCTACAAACTACGGGGTCGATTTTGGGACTTTTTTATTGTTTTTACTAGGGATCAGCCCGATGTTCGAGTCGAACATAAATCACGGGATGTTTGCTTGTTCACCGAACAGCGAACATTATGCGGTGCTCGCAGCAAATTCAAAAGCCGCAGAACACTGCTAAAGTCTACGGGACATTAACATGAAAAACCAAAAGTGCTCATTCTAAAGGCTAATATGCAATTTATTGCCATAAAAAGTGTTTGGGGACCCGGGTCCTGCCCCAGGGGACATGTATCAATGCAAAAAAAGTTTTAAAAACTGCAGTTTTTTCAGGAGCAGTGATTTTAATAATACTTAAAGTGAAACAATAAAAATTAAATATTCCTTTAACCAGTTGAGATCCGTGCTATAGCCAAATGACAGCTACAGCGCGGACCTCCTTTGCCGGGACTACGTCTATTGACGTCGTCCCGTGCACAAGCGGCCTCATAGACTCGCGCTCTGTGATCGGCGAGTCTATGAGACTCGCCTGATCACGGATCCGAGCAAGGGGTCGATCCCGACCACTTACCACGTGATCAGCTGGCAGCCAATGACAGCTGATCATGTGATACAATGGAGCCGGTAATCGGCTATTATTCCTCCTCGCGCTCACAGCGCGAGGAAAAAAAAAAAGAGCCGATCACTGGCGGCCGTGATTGGGACATCAGTCCCGATCACGGCCAGCCCTGCCAGTGCCCACCTGCCCCCTGCCAGTGCCACCCATCAATAAATAAGTGCCCCCCATCAGTGCCACCCAGCAGTGCCCACAGTGCCACCCAGCAGTGCCCACAGTGCCACCCATCAATGCCCGCAATCTGCCTCAACAACGGTGCTGCACTCCAGTGCCACATATCCATGCCCATCAGTGTCATCTACCAGTGCCCATCAGTGCCCATCAGTGCCGCCCATCAGTGCCCAGCAGTGCCACCTATCAGAGCCACCTATCAGTGCCACCTATCAGTGCCCATCAGTCCCATCTATCAGTGGTACCTATCAGTGCCCCTTAGTGCCACCCATCTGTGCCACCCATTCGTGCCACCCATCCGTGCCATCTTATCTGTGCCCATCTGTGCCCATCAGTGCCGCCTTATCTGTGCCCATCAGTACTACCTTATCTGTGCCTATCGGTGCCACCTTAACTATGCCTATTGGTGCCACCTTAACTATGCCTATCAGTGCCCACCAGTGCAGCCTATCAGTGCCGCCTCATCAGCGCACTTCAATGAAGGAGAAAAATGACCTGTTTGCAAAATTTTATAACAAACTATTAAACATGATTTTTTTATTTTTTTTATTTTGCATCTTTTTTTGTTTGTTTAGCAAAAAATAAAACTCCGAGCTGTAATTAAATACCACCAAAAGAAAACTCTATTTGTGGGAAAAAAATGATAAAAATGTCATTTGGGTACAGTGTTGTATGCCCGCGCAATTGTCATTCAAAGTGCTTCAGCGCTGAAAGCTGAAAATTGCTCTGGGCAGGAGGGGGGTTTAAGTGCCCAGTAAGCAAGTGGTTAAATATCGTGCCTGGGGGGTGTCTATAGTATACCTGTAAAGTGGCGCATTTTTCCCGTGTTTAGAACAGTACAGCAGCAAAATGACATTTCTAAAGGAAAAAAAACCTCTTGTTTACACAGAGATCTAAACGCATCCCCTCCCCTTTTAGGTGGGCTGACCTACAACAAGGACATTTGGATACACCGCAGCTGTCCTTGTTGTAGGCATATTATTAAAGGGGAGGTTGTGCGTTCTCATTCTAATGTGGAAGAACATTCTATAATTGCAATATCAAACATGTTGTGTAGATCATCACATGCAGACTCTGCAATGTACAGTACATTGAACGCACGATCAGACGTCTCAGGGATAGATTCATTGAGCATTTATCCAGTATTGAGAAAAATCATTCCACCAAAGTTGCTCACCACTTTAATCAATAACACAATGGTGACACCTCAGCAATCGGAGTACAGATCCTTGAGAAAGTCAGCCTGTCTAAATGGGGAGGGGAAGCATTTAGATCTCTGTGTAAACAAGAGGTTTTTTGGATCTTTCATTTCAAAACTCATATACCATACCGCTTAAATTTCACATGAGATATCACACATTTTTATGACTAAATTAGATAGTTTTTATGTTCTCATTAATGAACTAGTGATTTATCGGTTTTGGTATTTTTTGCCATTTTGAGTTTTTGTACGTTATGCTGGACAGGATTGGTTTCCAGGATTTACCATCATGTCATTCTTTGCTATCTTTAAGTATTCATATATTATTGGATTCCGCAAGGTTGTCATAATATTTTATGGTTTTAGATTGCCCTCATTTTTCTTATGATGTTTATTGCTTTAATGTAGCATTTGTGAATATTGGATTTCCATTGCTGCATTTTTATTTAGCACACCGCTTTTTACATCTCTGCTTCTTGCAATTGTTTTTGTATTGTTATTTGGTCTCATACTTTCCAAACACGTATATATTCCGTGTGTACTTTTATATATATTCAGATAAATGTTTATAGGAGTTCAAAAGAGGACTTTTTCTGTTGTTGGATTTGCTATCTGATTGTATACACACATATTAAATAAAAAAAAATTATATATATATATATTAATATATGGTTTTTATTTTGTTATGTAGTTATTTTTTTTCCGATCACTCTTCTACAATCTATATGTATATGTCCTCACTTTTATATTCAGTGATTGCTTCTTGTGTTCTCTGTTCCGGGTTAACTAACCAATCAACGCATATTGTTTATATTCATTTTGTTTTGGTTTTATTCCTGATTTTTTCTAAGTCCTTTTTGAAGGTCTATATCAAGTATCTATATTTATATATGTTTATGTATACTTCTGCTCATGCTGTACTCTTTGTTCTATCTTCATTATGTTTGTTTTTTCAAGTCTAGTTTTTACACACTTTGTGATTCAATGATTCAATGATTTTATTTGGTGTGTTTAACCACTTACAGACCGGACCATTTTGCTGGTCAAAGACCAGACCACTTTTTGCGATTCGGCACTGCATCGCTTTAACTGACAATTGCGCGGTCGTGCGACGTGGCTCCCAAACAAAATTGACGTCCTTTTTTCCCACAAATAGAGCTTTCTTTTGGTGGTATTTGATCACCCCTGCGGTTTTTATTTTTTGCGCTATAAACAAAAATAGAGCGACAATTTTGAAAAAAACGCATTATTTTTTACTTTTTGTTATAATAAATATTCCCCAAAAATATATAAAAAAACTTTTTTTTCCCTCAGTTTAGGCCGATACGTATTCTTCTACATATTTTTGGTAAAAAAAATCGCAATAAGCGATTATTGATTGGTTTGCGCAAAAGTTATAGCGTTTACAAAATAGGGATAGTTTTAAAGCATTTTTATTAATAATTTTTTATTATTTTTTTTTTACTAGTAATGTCGGCGATCAGCGATTTTTATTGTGACTGCGACATTGTGGGGGACCCATCGGACATTTTTGACACATTTTTGGGACCATTGTCATTTATACAGTAATCACTGCTATATAAATGCAGTGATTCCTGTGTAAATGACACTGGCAGTGAAGGGGTTAACCAGTGGGTGGCAGTGTAGGGGTTAAGTGTTCCTAGGGGTGTGTTACTAACTGTGGGGGGGTTGGGCTTTCATTTAGTGAACACTGATCTCTGCTCCAATCACATGGAGCAGAGATCAGCGTCACTAGTTGCTAGGCAGAATGGAGAAATGTTGTTTACAATGGCATTTCTTCATTCGGCCGCTCCGTGAGACGATCGCGGGTATGCCCGCAGCGATCGAGTCCGCGGGTCCCGCGACCGGACTCACAGAGGTCCTGACCAGTGCGGGAGCGCGCCGCTGCCGGCGCGCTCCCGATGGCAGGGCGGCAAATTTAAAGGGACGTATATGTACGCCCATTTGACTGCCCGTGCCATTCTGTCGAACGTACATCGTTGTGTGCTGGTCAGCAAGTGGTTAATTGCTATACAAGTTGGTCAGCCAATCAAACTGGGCTTTTTTTTTTTGTTGCTTCACTTTTGGGTGGAGCATTTAAATAGCTCAGGTTTGGGGCAAATATTGTAGCTGCTGACTTTTAATATAAGCACACTTAGGCTGCTTTCACACTGGGGCGGTATTCAGGCGTTACAGCGCTAAAAATAGCGCCTGTGTAACGCCTGAAAAAAACCGGCCCCTTTAACTCCAGTGTGAAAGCCGGAGGGCTTTCACACTGGAGCGATGCGCTGGCAGGACGGTGAAAAAAGTCCTGCTAGCCGCATCTTTGCAGCGGTGAAGGAGCGGTGTATTCACCGCTCCTATACCGCTCGTACCCATTGAAATCAATGGGACACCGCGGCAATACCGCCGGCAAAGCGCCGCTGCAGAGGCGCTTTGCGGGCGGGTTTAACCCCTTTTCGGCTGCTAGCGGGGGTTAAAACCACCCCGCTAGCGCCCGCACACCGCCGCTAAAATGACGGTAAAGCGCCGCTAAAAATAGCGGCGCTTTACCGCCGACGCTGCTCCCGCCCCAGTGTGAAAGCAGCCTTACCTGTCCAGGGATCCCGCCATGTCCGCACCCCAAGCCGATTCGTCCATTGGCTGTGGGTGCAGGTACCAGCATTGCAAGTAAGGAAAACTGGCAGTAAGGCCTTTAGACTTCACAGCCGGTTTCCTACTAGACATGTGCATTCGTTTTCATCCGAATGCATTTTCGTCCGAATTTCAGGTATTTTCGTTATCGTTTTGACAAACGACATAACGAAAGTGCAGAATCCGAAAAACGAAAGATCCGACATAAATAAAGTCTTTATTTTCATTTTCGTTGTGACAACAGTTCAATACAGAATAGGAGATTTGACGTGACTCTGACAATAGCAATCTGTGTCTATTGAACTTGTATCATTAACAGTCCATTCACACAGGGGCAACATGACTTCCAGCGTGACTTTGGGAGGCAACTTGGACACGACTTGAGTGTAAATCACAGCGCAACTTGGGGTGACTTACAACATGACTTTAACTCGCCCCCAGGCCAGGCCAAATAATAAAAACGGCATGGGTTCCCCTTCAAGAGCATACCAGGCCCTTCAGGTCTGGTATGGATATTAAGGGGAACCCCGTGCCAAAAAAAAAATGGCATGGGGTCCCCCTCAAAATCCATACCAGACCCTTATCTGCGCACGCAACCTGGCAGGCTGCAGAAAAAGAGGGGGGATGAGAGAGCGCCCCCCCCTCCTGAACCGTACCAGGCCACATGCCCTCAACATTAGGAGGATGCCCCCCAAATCACCATGTCCCCATGTTGATGAGCACAAGGGCCTCATCCCCACAACCCTGGCCGGTGGGTGTGGGGGTCTGCGGGTGGGGGCTTATCGGAATCTGGAAGCCCCCTTTAACAAGGGGACCCCCAGATCCCAGCCTCCCCCCTGTGTGAAATGGTAAGGGGGTATCATACCCCTACCATTTCAACAAAAAAGTGACAAAAGTGTTAAAAATGACAAGAGACAGTTTTTTGACAATTCCTTTATTAAAGTCTTCTTTCATCTTCTTCCTTTCTTCATCCTTCGGTTTCTTCCTCCATCTTCTTCTTCCTCCATCTTCTTCTTCCTTCGATCTGCTTCTTCTTACTCCAGTGTTCTCGTCCGGCATCTTCCTCCACGGCGTCTTTTCTTTGTTCTTGGGCCACTACGCGCAATGGGAGGCTCCCGCTGTGTGATGCTTCTCTTCTACTGACAGTTTTAATATAACGGAGGGCGGGGCCAACCGGTGACCCCGCCCCCTCCGATGCATGGAACCGTGCATCAGAGGGGGCGGAGTAACCTGGTGACCCCGCCCTCCGTTATATAAGACCTGTCAGAAGAAGAGAAGCGTCACACAGTGGGAGCCTCCCATTGCGCGGAGTGACCCGAAAACGAAGAAGAGACGCCGTGGAGGAAGATGCCGGACGAGAACACCGGAGCAAGTAGAAGCAGATCGGAGGAAGAAGAGGATCGGAGGAAGAAGAAGATGGAGGAAGAAACCGAAGGATGAAGAAAGGAAGAAGACCAGAAGATGAAAGAAGACTTTAATAAAGGAATTGTCAAAAACTATCATTTTTAACACTTTTGTCACTTTTTTGGTGAAATGGTAGAGGTACTTTTGTACCCCCTTACCATTTCAAACAGGGGGGGAAGCCGGGATCTGGGGGTCCCCTTGTTAAAGGAGGCTTCCAGATTCTGATAAGCCCCCTGCCTGCAGAACCCCACAACCACCGGCCAGGGTTGTGGGGATGAGGCCCTTGTCCTCATCAACATGGGGACAAGGTGCTTCGGGGGGACCCGAAAGCACCCTCCCAATGTTGAGAGCATGTGGCCTGGTACGGTTCAGCAGTAGTCAGAAATTGTGGAGATCGCTGATTTTATCAAGAAGTGGGAGAGGGTACCTGTAAAAACCAGGTACCCCCCCCTCTCCCCCCCTCAAAAAAGTACCAAATGTGGCAATGGAGCTTCCCCTTTTGGGTGGAGCTCGGCTTTTAGAGCATCAGATATGGATAGATGTGGATAATCAGAGGATTTATTAAAGGCCAATAGACTGTTCACTCTGCAAATGCAGTTTCTTCAGAGCTTAGTAAATGAGGGGAAGCTCTGCTGACTTCTATCGTCCAAACGTGTGAGTACATTTTTTTTATTTTTTTATTTTATTTCCATTGCAGATGATTCGGTGTTCTTTGCAAATTAAGCTTCACCTCATTTAATAAGATCTGGAGCAACTGTTTGCCTTTTGTAAATCAACCATTATATGTGAAGGGAATGTGATAGGGCTGTTGCACATTACAAATGATGATGATGATAATACCGATAACAATGTGTAATAAAACAGTATGTGCTGAATGAGTAGTCCAATAATATGAAAATGGTGATATAAAAAAAAAATGGTGAAAAAATATACATTAAAAAAATCAAAAAATGTGATGTACATAGGTAAGGATCTGGAGTATATGATGTACATAGGTAAGGATCAGGAGTATATGATGTACATAGTGTAAGGATCAGGAGTATGTGATGTACATAGTGTAAGGATCAGGAGTATGTGATGTACAGTACATAGTGTAATGATCAGGAGTATGTGATGTACATAGTGTAAGGATCAGGAGTACATGATGTGCATAGTGTAATGATCAGGAGTATGTGATGTACGGTTCGGTTCGCACCAGAACTTTCGAACGGACCCCGCGTTCGAAACGAACGTTAGAACCCCATTGAAGTCTATGGGACTCGAACGTTCGAAATGGAAAGTGCTAATTTTAACGGCTAATATGCAAGATACTATCCTAAAAAGGGTTTGGGGACCTGACTCCTGCCTCAGGGGACATGAGTCAATGCAAAAAAAGGTTTTAAAAACGGCCGTTTTGGCGGGAGCACTGATTTTAATGACGATTAAAGTGAAAAAAAAAGTGAAATATTCCTTTAAATATGGTGCCTGGGGGGTGTCTGTAGTATGCCTGTGAAGTGCCACGTGTTTCCCGTGTTTAGAACAGTCCCTGCACAAAATGACATTAAACGGAAATAACACCATTTAAAACTGCTTGCGGTTTTAATCTTATATCTGGTTCCTGCAATATGGTTGAAAATCATTCAGAAAAATGGCATGGGTAGCCCTCCCTGCCCATTACCAGCCTATTTGGGTCTTGTACGCATATTAACCCTTTCATGACTAAGCCTGTTTTTGGAATTTGGTGTTTACAAGTTAAAATCCATATTTTCTACTAGAAAATTACTTGGAACCCCCAAACATTATATATATTTTTTTAACAGAGACTCTAGAGAATAAAACGGCGATTGTTGCAATATTTTATGTCACACGGTATTTGCGCAGCGGTGTTTTAAATGCAACTTTTTGGGAAAAGGTACACTTTCATTAATTAAAAAAAAAAAAAACAGTAAAATTATCCCATTTTTTTTGCATGATGTGAAAGATAATGTTACGCCGAGTAAATAGATACCAAACGTGTCACACTTTATAATTGCACGCACTTGTGGATTGACGACAAAGTACGGTACCTAAAAATCTCAATAGGCGACGCTTTAAACATTTTTTACGGTTACCAGGTTAGCGTTACAGAGGAGGTCTAGTGCTAGAATTATTGCTCTCGCTCTGACGATCGCGGCGATACCTCACATGTGTGATTTGAACACCGTTTACATACGCGGGCGCGACTTCCGTATGCGTTTTCTTTGCTTTGCGAGCTCGCGGGGACGGTGGGCGCTTTAAAATTTTTTTTTTTTTTTTTTTTTTTATTTATTTTAAAATTACTAAATTGTTTAAAAAAAAATAAATAATTTTGATCACTTTTATTGCTGTCACAAGGAATGTAAACATCCCTTGTGACAGTAATAGGTGGTGACAGGTACTCTTTATGGAGGGATCGGGGGTCTAAAAGACCCCCCACCCCTCCTTTACACTTCAGTGTATTCAGATCGCCGAAAACGGCGATTCTGAATACCGGATATTTTTTTTAAACCGGCGCCATTGGCAGCCGAGTAAACGGGAAGTGACGTCATGACGTCGCTTCCGTGTTTACTATGAGGAGACTGGAACGAAGCCGATTACGGCTTCGTTCCAGTTCCTCCCCAGCAGCCGGAGCCATCGGACACGCAATCGGTGCTCCCGATCGAGCGGGAGCACCGGTAACAGCGGCGGGAGGCGGCGGGAGGGGGGGACGTCCCCTCCCGCTCCTCCGGCATAACAACCGAGCGGCTTTTAGCCGCATCGGTTGTTATGGCTGGATAGCCAATCACCCGCTGTAAAAGACGGTACCGGGATGATGCCTGCAGGTGCGGGCATCATCCCGGTATACCCCCCGGAAGCCGAGTACGCATATCTGCGTACGCTCGGCGGGAAGGGGTTAAGGGGAACCCCGTACCCATATTAAAAAAAGGAAATGCGTGTGGCCCCCAGGCCCTATATACTCAGAACAGCAGTATACAGGCGGTGCAAACAAGACAGGGACTGTGTAGGTTTGTTGTGTTAAGTTGAATCTGTTTGTAATTTTGAACTGGTACATTTTTAAAGTGTAGCTCCAGTCAAAAAATACTATTTTTAAGCTTTTTGGAAAACATAGGGAAGGGTTATCACCCCTGTATAATTTGTTGTGTCGTCCATCTTTTTTCATCTCACTTGCTGCTGTCTGATGTTTGTAAGTTGGATGTTAGTAAGTAGGGGCCTGCCCTATATGCTCTGCAGAAATGGCGGAACAAGGTGTTGGTTTTGCCACAACATTGTAAGCCCTGAAAGTGACTCTTGGTGGGCGCTGGAGCGCCCTGCTGTGAACGATTATATCAAGAATTGTAATTACATGCCATTGTTGAACAGTGGTAGAAAAATTGACCTTTGGTGGTTGTGGTGCTGGTGCCACAACACTATAAGTCCTCACCGTTACTCTCGGTGGGCACAGGAAGGGGCCCTCCTGTGAAATATTATATCAAGAATTGTAATTACATGTCCCTGTTAAACAGGGGCAGAAAAATTGGGCCTTAGGCACTGGTGCCATCACACTGCAACCTCTGCCATATACTCTAGTTTTATTGCAGGAATTAGCCCTGCTGCAAAGCATTGCATCAAAAATTGTACTTAAACGCCCCTGTTAAACAGGGGCAGAAAAATTGGGCCTTAGGCACTGGTGCTGGTGCCATCACACTGCAACCTCTGCCATATACTCTAGTTTTATTGCAGGAATTAGCCCTGCTGCAAAGCATTGCATCAAAAATTGTACTTAAACGCCCCTGTTAAACAGGGGCAGAAAAATTGGGCCTTAGGCACTGGTGCTGGTGCCACCACACTCCAACCTCTGCCATATACTCTAGTTTTATTGCAGGAATTAGCCCTGCTGCAAAGCATTGCATCAAAAATTGTAATTAAACGCCCCTGTTAAACAGGGGCAGAAAAATTGGGCTGCTGGCATCACCCAGAACCAAAAATGTTCTTCCAACATATCAGCGGAGGAGAAAGAGGATAGACAATCAACATAACAGGACAGTCACTCAGCATCAGCATAGGCAGTCTTGAAGGGATGTGGTATTTCAAAAAAAAATTATTCGGTTACATCAGCTTCAGGTGCTTGGTAGCTGTGGGTGATCCAAGACTTAGACGCTGGCGATGGGTGCTGGAACCAATCATACCTTGGGGCTGCGGACTAAAAAATTGTCTGAAAGCATCAGTCAGACGGCCACCTTCTCCACCGCTCCTTCTGACTGATGCCTCAGCAACACGTTGTCCAGGACCAGGAGTTTGTGACCTCCCAGTCTCTGGGAATGCGTTGCACAGAGCTTTCTGCAAGGCCTCCCGGAGATGTCTCATCCTCTGCTCCCTCTGCGATGGCAAGATAAGGTCGGCAACCTTACCCTTGTACCGTGGATCAAGGAGAGTGGCCAGCCAGTAATGGTCCCTCTCCTTGATCTGAAGAATACGAGGATCCTTCCGCAGGCTTTGCAGGATCAGGGAGGCCATGCAGCGTAGGTTAGCTGAGGCATTCGGTCCGGAGTCCTCTGGGTCACTAAGGACAACATGATCCGCAGCTACCTCCTCCCAGCCACGTACAAGTCCACGTGTTTCTTGGGACTGTAAATCATCCCTATAAGACTGCTGATGCTGATGCTGAGTGCCAGCCTCCACCTCCATGCTGACACAATCATCCTCCTCCTCCTCTTCCTCCTCCTCACCCTGTTCCTGTGTGATGGGTGGCACAGCAGGAACACTGTCTGGATAAAGGGGGCCTTGAGAGGCAAGGAAGTCCTCCTCTTCCTGCCTCTGTTCTGCCTCAAGTGCCCTGTCCATTATTCCATGCAGCGTATGCTCCAAGAGGTGGACAAGAGGTACAGTGTCACTGATGCATGCACTGTCACTGCTCACCATCCTTGTGGCCTCCTCAAACGGTGACAGGACAGTGCATGCATCCCTGATCATGCTGCACTGGCGTGGTGAGAAAAAACCGAGCTCCCCTGACCCTGTCCTGGTGCCGTAGTCGCACAGGTACTCATTGATGGCCCTCTGCTGCGTGTGCAGCCGCTGCAGCATGGCCAATGTTGAGTTCCATCTGGTGGGCATGTCACATATAAGGCGGTTCTTGGGCAGGTTCAACTCCTTTTGGAGCTCAGCCAGCCGAGCACAGGCATTAAATGATCGGCGGAAATGCACACAGACTTTCCTGGCCTGCTTCAGGACATCATGTAAGCCGGGGTACCTGCCCAAGAACCGCTGCACCACCAGGTTAAGGACGTGAGCTACACAGGGCACATGGGTCAGTTGTCCCTGTCGGAGGGCGGAGAGGAGGTTGGTGCCATTGTCGCAAACCACCATTCCTGGCTTAAGCTGGCGTGGCGTCAACCACCTCTCGGCCTGCCCCTGCAGAGCTGACAAAACTTCCGCCCCAGTGTGGCTCCTGTCCCCCAAACAAACCAGCACAAGCACAGCATGGCATCGTTTTGCCTGCGTACTTGCGTAGCCCCTGGAACGCCTACGGAGCACCGCTGGTTCTGAGGACAGAGCACTGGAAGAGGCCATGGAGGAAGAAGAAGAGGAGGGGGTGGAGGAGAGAGGTGTGTCACAACCAATAGTAGCATTTTGGAGGCGTAGTGGCGGAACAACCTCCAACACTACTGCACCTTGTCCTGCATCCTTCCCAGCAGCCAGAAGAGTGACCCAATGGGCCGTGAAAGACAGGTAACGTCCCTGTCCATGCCTGCTGGACCATGAGTCAGCGGTAATATGCACCTTACCGCTGACCGCCCTGTCCAGCGAGGCAAGGACATTGCCTTCCACATGCCGGTAGAGAGCCGGAATCGCCTTCCATGAGAAAAAGTGGCGTTTGGGGACCTGCCACTGAGGAACCGCACATTGTACAAACTCACGGAAGGGGGCCGAGTCTACTAACTGAAAAGGCAGCAGTTGAAGTGCTAGCAATTTAGCCAAGCTAGCATTCAACCGCTGGGCATGTGGATGGCTGGGAGTAAACTTCTTCCACCGGTCCAGCAGCTGGGGCAGGGACATTTGCCTGCTATAATCGGATGTGGATGTACCACTAGCAGAGTTCCCGGAAGCACTTGGCTGTGACACACCTAATTCTACACCTTCATTCCTCTCAGAGCAGGTTTCAGAGAGGACTGAAGGTCTAGTGGGGTTGGAGATGCCAGCTGATGAGGAGCAAGGAGAGGTCCGCTTTGTTCTTTGGTGTGGGTCTTTGAGGTACGCTTGCCAACGAGCTGCATGGCAGGTCAACATATGTCTGGTCAAGCATGTGGTGCCCAAGCGGCTGATGTTTTGGCCACGTGAGATACGCTTGAGACATATGTTGCAAATAGCAGCGGTGCGATCTGATGCACTCGTCTCAAAAAAGGCCCACACCAAAGAACTTTTAGAATAACGCGCAGAGGAAGCACTCTGCGCAGGCGGAGCTCTGCGGTGTGATTCAGTTGGTGTGCTGCCCCTAAGCTGACCCCCAGAGGGCATCCTGCCTCTTTGGACATGTGCCTCCTCCTCCTCCTCCCTCCTTCCAGGCACCCACGTGGAGTCAGTGCCCTCATCATCCCCTCCCTCTTCATCGCTGTAGCAAACCTGGCAGTATGCTGCAGCTTGTGGAACATGACTGCCAGATTGCTGTCCTTCTTGAGCATCCCCTCTCTCTGCGCTCACGCTACTGCCTTCCTCTAGCTGAGTGTCATCATCAGAGCCCACCAAACACTGGGCATCCTCCTGGAGCATGTACCCAACACTGTGCTCAAAGAGTTCAGGAGACTCCTCAGGAGGACGTGGTGGGTCTAGGGAAGGAGTCACTGATGATGACATTGAGAGGAGGGAAGACGATGTGTTGGCAGCTGCTTTGCTACTACCCTGAGACTGGGTGAGAGAGGATGAGGAGGATGAAGAGGGCTTGGTCATCCACTCTACCAAGTCATTGGCATGTTGCGGTTCAACATGTCCAGCTGCAGAAAAGAAGGACAAGCATGTCCCATGGCCACGTGCTGATGACAATGCACCGCGTCCACGACCAGCACTGTTGTCTCTAGACACAGAGCCTGCTTGCCCTCTTTTATCGGCTCGCGCCTGTCTGCCTCTCCTTGCTGGCCTTCCAGACATGGTAATGGCCTGAAGGGAGTTGGGTAAAACAGTAGTTGGGTAGTTTATATTGTGCTGGAGGCACACAACACCCACTAACTCCTGCAGATGCCTTTTTTATAGAACAGCAGAGATAAAGGGGTATATACAGATGTATACTGTGCTGTGCTGGAAGCACACACAACTTCCAATAACTCCTGCAGATGACAATTGGGCCCAAATAGAGAACAGCTATGTAGGTGGATTATAGCGGTATGTACTGGGTACAGAGCACGCAGACAGCACGCACTATCTTCTGACACTACTGACTGCAAGCTCTATTATTAAAGATGGACCACTAGCTATATAGGTGAGGTGAATATCACGGTGTATACTGCGGTCAGGGCACGCAGACAATAACCAGAAAACAGCAGAGTTAAAGGGCTATATACAGATGTATACTGTGCTGTGCTGGAAGCACACACAACTTCCAATAACTCCTGCAGATGACAATTGGGCCCAAATAGTGAACAGCTATGTAGGTGGATTATAGCGGTATGTACTGGGTACAGAGCACGCAGACAGCACGCACTATCTCCTGACACTACTGACTGCAAGCGCTATTATTAAAGATGGACCACTAGCTATATAGGTGAGGTGAATATCACGGTGTATACTGCGGTCAGGGCACGCAGACAATAACCAGAAAACAGCAGAGTTAAAGGGGTATATACAGATGTATACTGTGCTGTGCTGTGCTAGAAGCACACACAACTTCCAATAACTCCTGCAGATGGCAATTGGGCTCAAATAGAGAACCGCTATGTAGGTGGATTATAGTGGTATGTACTGGGTACAGAGCACGCAGACAGCACGCACTATCTCCTAACACTACTGACTGCAAGCTCTATTGTTAAAGCTAGATCACTAGCTATATAGGTGAGGTGAATATAGTGGTGTATACTGCGGTCAGGGCACAGACAGTAACCACTACACAAGAGCAAGATAGGAAATCAGCCAAAAACGATTGGTGTGTAACTGTGTTGAAGGTACACAGAACACCCACTGCTTCAGATGCCAACACACTACACGAGGCCGCCTCAAAGGCGGCCTTATATAGTGTGGGGCGTGCACTACACAGCCTGAGCTATGATTGGCCACAGGCAGGACGCCCGTGGCCAATCATGGCTCTCCTCGCTGCTGGCGCTGCGATTGGCCAAGCATGCGGGGTCACAGTGCATGCTTGGCCAATCATGAGCCAGCAATGCACTGCGCCATCGCAGTGCATTGTGGGCCACACAAATTTTGCCGCGAACGGCACAAACGTTCGGAATTCGGCGAACGCCGAACGACCAATGTTCGAGTCGAACGTACGTTCGACTCGAACACGAAGCCCATCCCTAATCAGGAGTATATGCTGTACATAGTGTAATGATCAGGAGTATATGATGGACATAGTGTAATGATCAGGAGTATGTGATGTACATAGTGTAGTGATCAGGAGTATGTGATGTACATAGTGTAAGGATCAGGAGTATATACATATATAGTTACATAGTTAGTCAGGTTGAAAAAAGGCACAAGTCCATCTAGTTCAACCACAAAATAATAATAATAATAATAATAATAATAATAATAATAATATCATACAATCCCATATACCCAATTTTATACTCACAGTTGATCCAGAGGAAGGCAAAAAACCCCAGCAGAGCATGATCCAATTTGCTAAAGCAGGGGAAAAAAATCCTTCCTGATCCCCTGAGAGGCAATCGGACTTTCCCTGGATCAACTTTACCTATAAATGTTAGTACCCAGTTATATTAGGAAATAAGGGGGCGTGGCCTAACTCCGGACAAAGATGGATGCCTAATCCCTGAGCTCCAGCACTCGGGAGAATAATCTATCTCAATCAGGGCTAATTTAAAGTCATCCACGCCAGGGATCAGCGGATCGGAGCTCCCCATCGCCTCAGGCACAGATGGAGCATCAGCAGCAGCCGCCAGTAAGCATCCCAGCGATGTTCCGTACGTCGCACGGAGAAGGCCTCAAAGCTGCGGCCTCGCCTAAGACGCCCATGCCGCCCGGTGGCTCCACGGCCATCGCGGACACCGCGAACGGAGCGAACGGATCACAAAGGCAAGAAACACTCCAGCCCCAACCGTTCGGCCTAGCAGACCTTCAGGCCAACCTTCAAGCTATGTCTATGGACATAAAAGCCTCCTTTTCCGCTGCCATCAATGAAATAAGAGCAGACATACAAGGCATAGCAGCAAGAACTGGAGCAATGGAGCAAGCCTCAGCTCATCAGGCAGAAGCAATAAAGCAGGTACAAAAAAACGCTGACATACATCTAAATCACATCATAGATATGCATCGCCGCATTGAAGATTTGGACAATAGGGGGAGGAGACACAATATTAGAATCAGAGGAGTCCCAGAAATGACTGATCAAAACCCAGTTGAACAGACTGCTGCCGCACTATTTAATGACATCCTGGACAGACCCCCTGACTCCCCTATTGAATTTCGAAAGGATCCACAGAGCTCTGCAGCCCAGGGGTAGAGATGATGACCCACCTAGAGACATAATCTGTTGCCTGGTCAATTTCCCCCTGAAGGAAGCAATTCTTAAAAAAGCGAGAGAAAAAGGCAGAATCATCTTTAATGGAAATGAAATCAAACTGTACAGCCGCGTACACACGGGCGGACTGTCTGGCCAACTTAGTCCGTTGAAACACATTTCAGCGGACAGTCCGCTCGTGTGTGGGCTTCAGCGGACTTTTTCAGCGTGCAGTCTGGCGGACTAAGTATTTCCGAATTTCCGTAATATTGTCCGTCAGACTTTGGTTTCAGCAAACAATCCGCTCGTGAGTAGGCTAGTTGGACGGACTAAGTATGGCGCATGCTCAGAAAGGATTTACACGGCCGAAGGTTGCATTGCTGTGTATTGGACGTCCTATTTTCTTCCCGTCGTACGTGCTGTACACGTCATCGCGCAAGATTTCGAGGGACTGTTTGTGCATCCGTGTGTGGTCAAGTCCGTTCATTCGAAAGTAGGACGGACTGTCCGTCGGATTGTCTGACGGACTAAGTTGGCCATACAATCCGCCCGTGTGTAAGCGGCTTAAGTCTTGTTGTCGCTTTGACTGTAATTACAATTTAGGGTTAAAGTCACAAAATGCAATTTTCTCTGCATTCTAAGGTTAACAAACTTATTGATCAGAACACAGCCTGCTAGTTATGTCTTTATATATTATAGAATGTTCGTATGTATGTGTTCTCAATACCGTAGATATGTTTATCTCGATAATAGAACTGAGTATAAGATGATCAAGATACATGCATTGTTGATACGGGTTAAAATTGTTTAAAGTTCAGAATTCTTATAGAGTTGTTATTTATGGCGATAAGCCTGAGGGAGATCTCCTCCCCCTCGGAAGGTTGATGGTATATATCCTAGTCGGTAGATTGCAACCAATCTTCTACCCTCCTATATTCCGCTAGGAGAGACACTTAGATCAGCTCACTGACAACACAATCGATATCTCAACTAGGCCACCAATCACTATCATACATCACAGCTACTCGCTTCCACGCTACATACTATCTCATATGGTCAAAAACAGACATAGAGGAAAGTTTAACACCTGATATTATAGGTATAAGTCAAAACACAAACCTAAACTACCGCTATGTCTCATTGTTGGTATACTGTTCTTAGTATATGGTGCACCTGACACAAACCTCTCATAGGTTAGACAAAATGGCTTTCACTAAAGGTTAGTCAACCGTTCCACTAGCTTTTTGTAGACACTTGAAATACTTGATTGTCTCTTTCAAGCCATATGTCTTGGTGCACCCTCACTGTATCTGCCCCGTCATGTTTCTCCATTTGTACACAAAGGGCTAAAATACAATAACTCACCCCTAAAACGTCCTAATGGATAATAGGTCTATTACCAACCCCTACCCTGGCCCAATCTATCAAGAAAACGCCCTAATCTAATTAAGCATTATCTCAATGACTTCTCCCGAGTGCAGGAAGTTATTCCATAAGTAAGAAGAGAAATATACAAGGAAAAAAGAAAGGAAGAAACTAACAAGAGAGAAGAGGAAAAACTTCTTTCTTTTTAGTATACCGCTAATCAATTAGCAACCACAAGCATCCATTGAGCCCTGAGTAGACCCCGTTCTCACACAAAGGGCAACCACCTTTGCTCTTTGAACAAACCGGATCCCTAAAAGGGTAGACTAGCAGGTCTATCTCTCCCCCCGGTCAAACCCCCTTCACACATTCCTCCCCCCCACCCCTTTCCCCCTCTACACCCCTTTTTTTAATTTTATTTTTATTTTAGTTTTTTGTTTCTCTGAAACATACCCATTCACCTAGAAGTATACAACCAAACTCTAAGATGACTAACTGTAAACAGAATTCCACTCCACTAATGATCAAACTTCTCTCAATTAATGCCAAAGGACTTAACATACCTGAAAAAAGGACCAAACTACTCAATGAACTCCATAAACACAAAGCAAATATCATATGTATCCAAGAAACACATTTTAAATCCGAAAAGTTCCCGAAACTACAAGACAAAAGATTCCCATTTGCCTACCACGCCACAAACCCCGAAGGGAAAACAAAAGGGGTCTCAATTTTGATTTCCAGACAGACATCATTCCAACTCCAGGACTCTATGACTGACCCTGGAGGCAGATTTATATTTTTAAAAGGTAAACTTGGCCATCACCCCATCACTATTGCAAATATATATGCTCCAAATTCTAAACAGGTAGTCTTTTTCCGTAAAATCAAAGACCTACTAACGACATTCGCGTCTGGTATTCTCATCCTAGGGGGTGACTTTAACATCCCGCTAAACCCCGCAATAGACACCCCAAATGGAGCGTCGAGCCTACCATACAGAGCATTAAAGCAAATTAAAATTCAGTTACAAAACCTTATGTTACACGACTCCTGGAGAACTCTCAATCCCCAATACAAGGACTTCACATTCTTTTCCAGCGTTCATCAAAAGTATTCAAGAATAGATTACTTCTTTATGACACAATCAGACCTATCCCTCCTGACCAACAGTACCATCGAACCAATGACCATTTCAGACCATCACCCAATCACCATGACTCTAACTTTCCCAGAGAAAAACACTAGCACAAAAACATGGAGACTGAACACTTCCATATTGAAAAGATATTTCAGAGTTTAATGAAACACTAAAAGATTACTTTGCTCGTAATGATAACGGAGAAACCTCAACAATCACACAGTGGGAGGCCCACAAATGTTTTATCAGAGGATAATTTATAAAAAAACTAGCCAAAATAAAGAAAGAAAAACAATCCAAAATAAATTCATTGATAGCACATATCCATAATCTTGAAACAACACATAAAAGAACTATTGCAATCTCAACATTTGAGGAGCTTACGAATGCGAGAAAACTACTCGCAGATGAATTAAATATCAAAACCAAAAGGCAATATATCTTAAGACACAAGATATACTATGAGCAAGGAAACAAGAGTGGGAGACTGCTCGCTAAAGCAGTACAAAACAAAAAAATCTCAGCAACAATCCACCAAATAATGGACAAACAAGGCAAATTACAATCCTCGAATGTGGAGATTGCAAAACAATTCGAATTATATTATCAGTCTCTTTATAATATCCCTTCCAATCCCAAAAGTCCGCTAAATTCAGACCTAAGAGCCAACCTTATCCAAGACTTTCTAAGTAAATATAGTCCACCCCGAATCTCAGACGCCACTGCCCAAAAACTTGAAGAACCGATCTCTGGCACGGAACTAGACAAAGCTATAAAGCTTTGAGCTTTATAGCTTTTAAGCTAGATGAAAATAGGGAAAGCCCCAGGCCCTGATGGATTACCCCTACAATATTACAAGACCTTCATCGAAATATTAAAACCACAATTTCTGAAATCTTTTCAATCACTACACTCCGAGAAACGCCCCCCCAAACAACTACTAGAAGCCCATATAACTGTAATACCCAAGGAAGGCAAGGACATAACCCAGGTCACAAACTATAGGCCGATTTCCTTAATTAACGTTGATGTAAAACTTTATGCGAAAATTTTAGCAAACAGAATACTACCTTTACTAACATCCCTAATAACCCTAGACCAAGTGGGCTTTATTCCCGGCAGAGAGGGAAGAGACAACACGACCAAAGCCTTAAATATCAGTCACTGGTTAACTTCAAAACAAAAACAAGGATTCTTTCTCTCCCTCGATGCGGAGAAGGCATTCGATAGGGTGGCATGGGATTTCATAGACGCAGTATTGAACCATATAGGAATACTACCCCAAATGAGATCTTACATCAATGTACTATATTCCAATCCGACTGCACGAGTTTGTGTAAACAACCACCTATTGAACGCCTTCAACTTACGAAATGGCACCAGACAAGGATGCCCACTCTCCCCACTCCTATTTCTCCTCACTCTAGAACCACTATTAAATAAAATCAGAGCAAATAATGACATCAAGGGAGTAGAAATCCAAAATAACACCTACAAAGTTGCAGCATTCACTGACGATATGCTACTCTTCCTATCGGAACCACACACATCCTTGCCTAACCTCCTCAAAGACCTGGAACATTTCCATCTTCTCTCCAATCTAAAAATCAACCACTCCAAATCAAACGCTCTCAATATCACTTTGCAGCCAAGTTCTGTAGAACTCTGCAAGAAAAATCACCCATTTATCTGGGCTGAAAAGAGCATCACATATTTGGGCATTGAAATTCCCTCAGATTTAAAAAAACTATACCAATTAAACTATATACCCATTCTAAAAGAAACACGAGATGATTTGAGAAGATGGAACGCCCTAAACATCTCGTGGTTTGGCAGGGCCTCGCTGATAAAAATGACAATTTTACCCAGATACCTATACGTTATGCAAACTATCCCCATCAGAGTGCCAATTTCCTTTTTTACAGCCTTCCGTAAAGCGTGCTCCCTGGTTATATGGAGGGCCAAAACCCCCAGAATAAAGTTTGCCAGACTAAACCTCCCTAAACACAAGGGTGGTATAGCTCTCCCTGACCTTAGGAAATACCACCAAGCAACACTCTTAACCCGTATAGTAGACTGGAACATTCATCAAGCTGTTAAGGACTGGGTGACGTTAGAACAATCTCAGTTTACCTCCTCAATCAAGTCACTTCCGTGGATCCACCCTAAACTTCACTCTAATCACATCAAAACGCACCCCCTAGTTGGACCCACATTAGAAATCTTTCACAACACATTCAAATCCAAAATCCCCACCCCTTGGTATAGCCCTCTCACACCTCTGAGAAATAACCCTGACTTCCCACCAGGATTAGATAGAAACTTTCTTTCACACAATTGGCCACATAAAGAAATCCTTGCCAAACATTTCTTCAAAAATGGGAAAATACTCTCTAGAGAAGACCTCCATGACATTATAACACCTTTCCAAATACCCCATTGGAACTATATTCAAATTAGACACTTCCTGACCAACAGACAGACAACGCATCTTTGGACGAAACCCCTAATGACTGTTGAAGACCTTTGTACGAAGAAAACCCCACACAGACATATTATATCAATCATTTATAACTCACTATTTGAAGGGGCACCCGATTTTTCCATCAAAACATGTGAACATTGGGAAAGAGACCTTGATATCTCAATATCCGAAAAAAAATGGGAGAAATTATATATCTACGCACACAAAGGGTCACTAAATGTAGCCACTCAGGAATACAGCTATAAAATCTTGTCCAGATGGTATAGGGCCCCCTCTATTCTACACAAGTTTTCCCCCACATCCTCAGAAAAATGCTGGAGATGCAAACGAGAAGAGGGCTCGATGCTCCATGTGTGGTGATCCTGCCCCTTACTCCAGACCTTCTGGATAGAGGTTCACGAAACAATCAACAAAATCTCCTCAGAACACTTGAACTTTAACGTGGCACAATACCTCCTTCACTTAAATGACATCCCCAGGAAAATTTATGTGAAATCAATGCCAATGTTTATGGTCAATGCTGCACGTCACTGTATCCCCGTCCACTGGCGCTCCGAGGCCATTCCAACGAAAAAGGAATGGTTTCGGAGAATTGACAACATAGAGCAGATTGAAGAACTTATCAGTGTATCTCAGGAAAAAACTACAAAATTCTTTGCAACCTGGCATGAATGGATAGAATATAAAAGCTCTCAGGAATATAAATCAATTGTAAACCATTAGAAAATTACTTCTATAAGAGAAAAACTCAGGTAGAACTGAAATACATTTTGTAATTATAAGTACTTTTCTCACTGTACGGTCCCCCCCCCCCCCCCCCATCTATTAATTAATTAATTAATTAAATTTTTTTTTTTTTTTTCTCTCCTTCTATTCCTCACCCTTTCCCCCTCCCCACCCCTATACCTCCCCCCCCTACTCTGGGTACAGTTAGCCAAACTACCAACTGACCTTCAGTATTATGATGGAATAATATGCTTATTTGTTCATATATATATATTGTACTATCTACATGAATATTTTTCCTATTTTCCTCTGTAACTGTACTCTACTATTATCACATGTATAATATGCGACACTATATGTCTTTATACTAAGATGTATTTTATGTTCTGGTTCACTCAATAAACTTTGTGAAACAAAAAAAAAAAGGAAATAATCCAGGTCTTTCTTAAAGCAATCTACTGAGCTGGCCAGAACCACCTCTGCAGGGAGTCTATTCCACATTTTCACAGCTCTTACTGTGAAGAAACCTTTCCATATTTGGAGATTAAATCTCTTTTCCTCTAGACGTAAAGAGTGCCCCCTTGTCCTCTTTGTTGACTGTAAAGTGAATAACTCGACACCAAGTTCACTATATGGACCCCTTATATATTTGTACATGTTGATCATATCCCCCCTTAATCTCCTCTTATCAAGAGTGAATAAATTCAGTTCCTCTAATCTTTCCTCATAGCTGAGTTCCTCTATGCCTCTTATCAGTTTGGTTGCCCTTCTCTGCACTTTCTCCAGTTCCCCCACATCCTTTTTGAGAACTGGTGCCCAATACTGAATGGCATATTACCGATGAGGTCTTACTAATGATTTGAACAGGGGGGCAAAATGATATCTCTCTCTCTGGAGTCCATACCTCTCTTAATACAGGAAAGGACTTTTCTCGCTTAGCAAACCGCAGCTTGGCATTGCATGTTATTATTGAGCTTATGATCTACCAAAACCCCCAGATCCTTCTCCAATACGGATTCACCAAGTTGTACTCCCCCTAGTATGTATGATGCATGCATATTCTTAGCCCCCAAGTGCATAACTTTACATTTCTCAACATTAAACCTTATCTGCCACAGTCGCCTAATCAGACAGAGCATTGAGGTCGGCTTGTAAATTGGAGACATCCTGTAAGGAGGTTATTCCACTGCATAGCTTGGTGTCATCTGCAAAGATGGAAATTTTACTTTTGATCCCAGACCCAATATCATTTATAAAGATATTAAAAAGTAAGGGTCCCAACACTGAACCTTGGGGTACACCACTGATAACCTCAGACCATTCAGAGTAAGAATCATTAACCACTACTCTCTGAATTCTGTCTTTTAGCCAGTTTTCTATCCATTTACAAACTGATATTTCCAAATCTGTAGACTTTACCTTACACATGAGTCCTGTGTGCGGAACTGTATCGAACACTTTTGCAAAATCAAGAGTATGTGATGTACAGATTGCAATGATCAGGAGTATGTGATGTACATAGCGTAATGATCAGGAGTATGTGATGTACAGATTGCAATGATCAGGAGTATGTTACATACAGACAAGTGTAGAGAGTTCGGTGGTCAGAAGGGGGTAACATGCAGAGCAATTTACATATATATGTAATATACAGTATTGGGGCAATGTACTGTCCCTACTGCTACCCCGTTCCAAAATAAATCATCTCTGCAACCCTCTTCCTGCACTGCTCACCCTTGCACCACTTGAAACCCTTCTCCAACACCGCTCACTTCTGGACCCCCTTCCACTCCTTTCCAACACTGACCAACTCTACATTCTCTACAACCCTATTCCCCTACTGCTCACTTCTGTTCCCTATGCAAAGGCAACGTCCTTCCAACACTGCTCACAGGTGCTCCACCTGTAACTCTTTTCCAACACTGCTCACCTTTGTGCCTACTGCAATTATTTTATCACACTGTTTAGCCCTGCACCTGATTTTCCAGCACTAGTAACCAATGCAATCTCTGCAGCTCTCCTCCAACATGGGTCACCCCTGAGCCCCTCCATCCCACTTCCAGAACTTCTAATCAAGCACTGCTCTCCTCTGCACTTCATGCACCGCTTCCAAAACTGCTCAATTTGTACATCTGCACCCTCTTCTAGTGCTGCTCATCTCTGCACATCCTGAAACCCTCCTCCAACATTGCTCACTCCTTCTCCCTCCACATCCCTCTTCCAGCACCGTTAATTACCAAAGACATCAATTAAAAACATTACTTATCAGTCTACAAATCAGAAGGTATTAGCCCTTGTACACACGGTCGGATATTCAGACGGAAAATGTCAGATCGGACCGTGTTGTGTCATAATCCGACAGTGTGTGGGCTCCATCGGACTGTTTCCATCAGAATATCCAACGGACCAAGTTTGAGAGCTTAGCTATAAAATTTTCCAACAACATGATCCGATGTGCGTCAGTTCCGATCGTGTGTAGCCTAGTCCGAGGGACAAGGTGCCACGCATGCTCAGAATAAATTCTGAGACGTAAGCGCTCGGTCAGGTAAAACTACCGCTCGTAATCGATATAGCACATTCGTCACGCTGCAATGTTAAAAATTCTTTAATGCAGCGCATTCTCTTTTTCTTTATAATGCTACAAGAATGAAATTGTTTTGTTGCTCATATTCACACACACTTCTCTAAAACGTATTTCTTTATTCTTTTTCTTCATTTCATGAATACAATATTTAAATTTGTCATATCTCCCCAATCATTATTTTTTTTGCTTTTACATTTTTGACAGTTTGCTTATCTTCGCAATTTTTTTGGTGTGTTTTGTGTGTCAACTTACCACAACACCATTATTATCTTTTTATTGGTGTTTTCTTTTTTAATCTAGAGGAGGTTGTTTGGTGTTGGTGCCCCTTGTTATTAATTTGACTTTGTATTTTTGAAATGTACCTGCCTACTCACAAATAAACTGAACTTTTTGAAGTAAAACACATAGGCAAGTATTTCTTGAAAAAAACCTTTATTTAGGTGTCAGTAGCAAATAAAGAGGGAGGCAGTGCTGGAGAAACTGGGGAGATTAGCGAAGCCTTTGGCCCCCAGGGCACACATCAACTATTTTAATGCAAAATTGGTGGGCAGAGGAGTACATATCTGAGGGAGAGCAGTCTGGTCCTGAAGTCCAAGAAACCCGAAACAGCAGCAGATGACATCTATGTTCCCAGGCTGTGGTCCTACAAGAGGCTGCATCTTCTGTCAGACCAGACTGAACCCAGGTCATCACTCTTTTGTCTTCCTTCCACGCTTCCTTCCAGGCTGTGGCTGTGGTGCTGGAGGTGTGGAAGAAGGAGGAGGAGGAGGAGGAGCATGGTCCAAATCACACAAGTGTTTTGCTTGTGTGCTTTGGCCCAACAACCCCTTGTTGAGGGTGTGTATGATGAGCTCCTCACACAAGAGGTGTTGCCCCTCCTCCATTTGCTGGAGTTTGCAGGCAGTCAAGGCGGCAAACGGCTCTTGATATGTGGGGTGGCTTTGAGGGCCGCTGAAGCCTCCCCGATGAGCTTCATAGCCAACTCCTCCACATTCCACCCCTTTCTGGCCCTTTTGAGTGGAAGGCGGAGGGGAGGGACCTGGGATTCAGTCAGGCTCCTACGCCTGCCCACCTCCTGGCTGCCACTTTCCACAGCCACCTCCTGGCTGCTGCAGTCCACACCCTCCTCCTGGCTGAGGTCTTCCTGTGTATGAAAAAGGGACATCATTTTAGTTTTTGGTTCATCAAACACACACAATTTTTAGCTCAAGACTGTTGCAAATTGTTAACAAATAGAAAAGACTATCGGGGCGTGGCCTGACCTTGGTGGAGAATGGCAGCATAATCCCTAAGCTCCCACCGACTGAGAGAATCATCTGCCTACATCGGAGGATTTTCACCCACTAAACAGCCTAAAAACTATGGGAACCTCTTCCCGTGGCTCTTCGGGCCCCCGCTCCAGATCTCCGAGGGAAAATTCTGGGCGCCTAAGCCAGAATATACCCGAGATGTTCAGGACCCAGGCCGGCAACATGACGGCGTCATGAGGCACCCCACAAACAACAGGCCCGACACACAGCTCTAGTCTGCGGACCCCGCCAGGAAAAGATGGCATTGTCCTCACGCCCCAGCAACAACCAAGCCTACATGATC
This sequence comes from Lithobates pipiens, assembly GCF_037356315.1. NCBI lineage: Eukaryota > Metazoa > Chordata > Amphibia > Anura > Ranidae > Lithobates > Lithobates pipiens. Next base: position 274,991,832 of record NW_027507790.1, on the reverse strand, counting down.
TACGATCGGTGGCTGCCGATATTAAAGACACCCAAACGGCGTCAGTTTCAGACCTCAGAGTGGACATTCAAGCAATAACAGGAAGAGTCCAAGAGGTGGAGAAAGTTATGGCGACCCACTCCACAGTAGGGATGGCCGAACGGTTGGCCCGGCGGTCGTTTCGTGGCGAATTTCGGCTGTTCGCGGTCCGCTCGATCGGCGGACTATTGCCGCCGTTCACCCGGCAGACTTCCGTGTTTACTGTGTAAAAGAACTTTGACCTATGATGACACATCCATCATGGGGTACAGGACAGCCAATTGAGACATTACAGCACATGGACACTTGGTCATTCCCCCTAACTTATAAATAGACCCGATCCGGCGGCCATTTTACATTCTTTCATATGTCAATATCGGGAGAGGTTGCTGTGTGGAGCAGGGAGAGACTGCAGTGACCCAGATCGCTAGCTATTAGGTCCACAAAAGTTATTTTAAGGACTGGTATCATGGTATAGGTGTTAGGTGCAGTTCAGGATATAGGTTTGAGGCACTGCTGTGCTAGTGATTGTTGCAGCAGCCTGTCTTTTGTCAGTGTAGAGAGAGGGACAGGACGCTGTGTGCAGCAGGGACAGTCAGTTTAATCATTAGCTGTTACTATTAGGTCCACAAAAGTCCTTTTCAGGACTGGTATGGTAAAGTAGTACAGGATATAGTTTTGAGTGCTATTCAAGTTATTGTTCCAGCAGCCTGTGTTTTGTCAGTTTAAATAGGGACAGGCAGGAAGCTGTGTGTGGCAGTGAGGGACAGTCAGTTTAATCAGTAGCTGTTACTATTAGGTCCACAAAGGTTATTTTCAGGACTGGTATGGTAATAGGCTTGTACACGTATAATATTCTTTCTTCCAAATATAGAAAGAATATTATACTTGACTGCTGCCCTTCTGCTGCAGTAGTCCTTTATCAGTATAGGGACTGAGGTACAGTCTGCTAATCATTCACAACCTACTAGTTCCACAAAGGTCCATATAAGGACTGGTAAGGTATAGTGTACTACAGTACATAGGGTTGAGTGAGGTACAGTCTGCTATTCCTTAAGGACTGGTATAGGTCCACAATACATAGGGTTGAGGTGCACTACTGCTGACTGCTGCCCTATACTGCAGCAGTCCTTTATCAGTATAGGGACTCAGGTACAGCCTGTTAATCATTCACAACCTACTAGTTCCACAAAGGTCCTTATAAGGACTGGTAAGGTATAGCATACTACAGTACATAGGGTTGAGTGAGGTACAGTCTGCTATTCCTTAAGGACTGGTATATGTCCACAATACATAGGGTTGAGGTGCACTACTGCTGACTGCTGCCCTATACTGCAGCAGTCCTTTATCAGTATAGGGACTGAGGTACAGTCTGCTAATCATTCACAACCTACTAGTTCCACAAAGGTCCTTATAAGGACTGGTAAGGTATAGTGTACTACAGTACATAGGGTTGAGTGAGGTACAGTCTGCTATTCCTTAAGGACTGGTATAGGTCCACAATATAGAGGGTTGAGGTGGACTACTGCTGACTGCTGCCCTATACTGCAGCAGTCCTTTATCAGTATAGGGACTCAGGTACAGCCTGCTAATCATTCACAACCTACTAGTTCCACAAAGGTCCTTATAAGGACTGGTAAGGTATAGTGTAATACAGTACATAGGGTTGAGTGAGGTACAGTCTGCTATTCCTTAAGGACTGGTATAGGTCCACAATACATAGGGTTGAGGTGCACTACTGCTGACTGCTGCCCTATACTGCAGCAGTCCTTTATCAGTATAGGGACTGAAGTACAGTCTGCTAATCATTCACAACCTACTAGTTCCACAAAGGTCCATATAAGGACTGGTAAGGTATAGCGTACTACAGTACATAGGATTGAGTGAGGTACAGTCTGCTATTCCTTAAGGACTGGTATAGGTCCACAATATATAGGGTTGAGGTGCACTACTGCTGACTGCTGCCCTATACTTCAGCAGTCCTTTATCAGTATAGGGACTGAGAGTTTTGTCACAGGGTCATTTAAAAAATGACAGGCAGAGGAAGAGGCAGGCCCTTCCGCAGGGGTTGTAGGGGTAGGGCAGGAGCAACAGGCTTGAGCCAAAGTGGGAAGTTGCAGAAGGTGCGTTCAATTACTTTAAAGGACGCACCAGACTTGGTTGAGTGGCTCACTCAGCCTTATACCGCGTACACACGATCAAACAATCCGGTGGAAAAGTCCGGCAAACTCAAGTCCGCCAAACAATCCCCCCGTGTGTAGACTCCGGCATACTTTTTTGACCCGAAAGTACGGCGGACTTAGAATGCCGTGTTGCACACCAATCTTCCCGCCGGACTCGCCTTTCGACGGACAATCCGGCCGTGTGTGTGCTAGTCCGCCGTACTTTTGAAATGAGCGGACTTTTCCCGCCCGGAGAAAAGTCCGCTCATTTTGAGCGGGTCTCCAGTTAGGCGGGGCCCGCAAAGGAGACGTCGCTGGCCCCGCCGCCTGGTATGGACTTAAAGGGGAACCCCAACGCCGAACAAAATCCGCGTGGGGTTCCCCCCCAAGTCCACAACAGACCCTTGTCCGAGCACGCTACCCGGCCGGCCAGGAAAGGGGGGGACGAGCGAGCGCCCCCCCTCCTGAGCCGTACCAGGCCGCGTGCCCTCAACATGGGTGGTGCCTTTGGGAAGGGGGGGCCGCGCGGCCCCCCACCCTAAAGCATCTTGTCCCCATGTTGATGAGGACAAGGGCCTCTTCCCGACAACCAACGGCCAATGTACCCCTACCCATTCACCTGTGAAATACAAGTATAAAAAAAACACACGAGATAAAATACTTTATTGCACAGCTCCGGGGGTCTTCCGTCTTCGGGGGTTTTCTCGCCGGACTCCACCGCTATCTTCTTGTAGCTCTTTTGCTAGCGGAGGAGCCCGGCATTCTTCCTCGCCGCCGGCCTCTTCTTCCGACTTCGGGGGTCTTGTCCCCCTCTTCGGTTCTTCTCATGTGTTGTGTTTTTTTTGTACTTTTATTTCACAGGTGAATGGGTAGGGGTACATTGTACCCCATACTCATTCACATAGGGTGGGGGGCCGGTATCCGGGGGCCCCCTTATTAAAGGGGGCTCCCGGATTCCGATAAGCCCCCCGCCCGCAGACCCCGACAACCAACAGCCAGGGTTGTCGGGAAGAGGCCCTTGTCCTCATCAACATGGGGACAAGGTGCATTGGGGTGGGGGGGCCGCGCGGCCCCCTTCCCCAAGGCACCCCCCATGTTGAGGGCACGCGGCCTGGTATGGCTCAGAAGGGGGGGGGGGCGCTCGCTCGCCCCCCCTTTCCTGGCCGGCCGGGTAGCGTGCTCGGACAAGGGTCTGTTGTGGACTTGGGGGGATCCCCACGCCGATTTTTTTCGGCGTTGGGGTTCCTCTTTAAGTCCATACCAGGCGGCGGGGTCAGCGACGTCTCCTTCGCGGGCCCCGCCTACCTGGTGACGCGCTCAAAATGAGCGGACTTTCCTCCGCGTGTGTGGGCGAGTCCGTTCATTTCAAAAGTAGGGCGGATAGTACGGCGGACTTAGTACGTCGTATTAGTCCGCTCAAAAAGTGCCGTGTGTGGGCAAGTAGCCCGTTCAGAAAGTCCGACAGACAGTCTGGCGGGAAGTCCGCCAGACTAAGTACGTCGGACATACCACTACGTGTGTACGCGGCTTTACTCTTCTGCACCCTCCTCATCCTCCCGATCTGCACCCTCTTCTTCACTCTCTGCTATGTGCACCCCCAAAGACACTACCACCAACAACACCACCACCACATACCTTCCGCTTGAGTCACAGGAATTATTTTCCGATCCATATCAAGACATTTCTGATGCGCAGCCACTCTTGGCATTGGATCAGGAAGAGGAGGTAGCAAGAACCGCCACTCAGCAGTCTGACGACAGTACCCAGATCAGCCCAAGGAGGAGATTGGTCCCCGGTGTTGCTGCCTACTCCGAGATCTCTACTTATAGCGGTGGGGAAGGTGACGTTGATGATGACGTGTCTAGTGATGTCACATGGGTGCCCACAAGAGAGGAAGAGGAGGGGAGTTCAGAGGGAGATATGGACCAGCAGATAGGGAGGAGAAGCAGGAATAACTTACATTGCACAGGAGGGACAAAGCAGACTGCTAATGTATCAGGAGCGAGGCATCAACCATGTATGGTCACATCTGGCGCTCCCAGGACGCCGGCACATGGCTCTGCAGTGTGGGCTTTTTTTAACGTGTCCGCTGCTGACAATAATGTTGCCATCTGCAATCTTTGCAGTCAACGCATTAGTCGCGGTAAGCCCAACACTCACCTAGGGATGACCGCCTTAAGAAGGCACATGAGCAGCCATCACCGAGCCCAGTGGGAGCAACGGAGCATACAAAGCCACCCTCCAGGCTCTCACCGTTCAGCCTCGTCTTCTACTTCTCCTTCTCCTCTCTCCTCACAATTGTCCTCCACTCCACCTTCCATCACGCCAAGCTCACGTTTTTCTGCAAAAAGGCAGGCTTCCGTGGGCCTAATGTTCAAAAGTAAAAAAATGATGACGCCGGATAACCCTCTTGCCCAACGGTTGACGGCTGGCTTGTCAGAACTCATAGCCCGCCAACTACTGCCATATAAACTGGTGGACTCGGAGGCCTTTCGAAAATTTGTGGCCATTGGAACACCACAATGGAAGGTCCCAGGAAGGAAGTATTTCTCAGAGAAGGGCATCCCAGAGCTATATGGCCATGTTCAGCGGCAAGTGAATGTATCTCTGGCACACAGTGTCGGTGCCAAGATACATCTGACCACAGACACGTGGTCTAGCAAACACTGGCAGGGAAGGTATATCACTTTTACTGCCCACTGGGTGAACCTTCTGACGGCCGTCAAGCATGTAACCCGTGGCACCCATGTAGATTTGGTTTTACCGCCACGGGTGAGTGTCGGAGACCACAGCTTCAGGTAAGCTAATCAATGTATGTCGGCATATTTATAATACATGGTGTGTGTTTTTTTTTGTTTTTTGTTTTTTAGGTGATGGGGATGTTGTGGAAGAAGAATCACATTTTACCAGTGAAAGTGCCCAGATCCTCATTGGGGAGATAATGGGGTGCAATCGCGAAACAAAAAATGAAGAACATCATTGATGTTTTAGAGAGAGTCTGAAACACCCAAAACTAGCTCGCATCCATTTTAAAATAAAAAAAAAACACTTTTATATATTTTTAGAAAAGCCAAATTTGGAAGATGCACACAGTGTGTCAACATGTGCTATCTCCCATCATGGCGGATCAATGTACGTGTTTTGTGGGTGCAACCCCTTCCTTGCTACTAAAGTTGCTGAGATGAAGGAGTTGCACCCCCAAAACACGTACATTGATACCCCATGATGGGAGATGGCACATGTTGACATTAGGCATGGGATCGGGAGGAAACTGGCCACTTTTTGATTCTCAATTTGTGTGCATCTTCCAAATTTGGCTTTTCCAGGGGTGACACCCCATCTGATGGAGGCAATATCAGCATAGTTTGTACATACTCATGCCTGATATTGTCTTCACTTTTCAAAGTTTGAAAAATGTTACCCAAAATAATGTTTTATATACACCAAATATGTGGGTTTGTTGTAAAACCCTTTTCTAAACGCACATGTGAATGTGCTTTGAGTAAAAAGTTAAATTATCAACAATGTGTGGCTTCCTTTTTCAATGTGCAAAAGCAGTATTTGTAGTAAAGTTGTTGTTTTCTGTGGCAATGGGTGTTATTTACTAAAGGCAAATCCACTTTGCATTCCAAGTGTAGTTTCAGGTGCACTTTTGCAGTGTACTTGTAGTGCATAGTGGATTTGCCGTTAGTAAATAACACCCACAGTGATGTTAATATTTCCCAATCACGTCATTTTCATGACCCCACATATTTCTGCCATGGTGCTGAAAATGAGCAATATTTTTGTTTGTGTAGCAGACCCACAACATAATAAGATTATCTAAAGACGAGACTGTCAGCTCATCTTGCTCTGAACTTGGGTTTGCACTGTTGTAGAAAAAGGCCCAAAAAAAACACAAAAAAACCTAGGAGACACCTAAAACAGAGCCAAGCCGTAAATGAAAACAAAGATTATTGGAGTTTCAAAGAAAAATGTATTAAAAAAATGTCTCTCAGACATTGTCTGGCATATCAATGGCCCCCCTACCCACAAAGTACTCCACATATCTGGATCAGACCTCACAGGCGCTTGGGGGGCAAGTCAGGATGAGCAGCTTCAAGGGCCGTGAGGTTCACATTTTCCATCAAGTCTGCATCAGGGCCAACTGAGGCCACATAGTCTCTGGAATGTTTTTTCAAAAAATTGTGTAGAACGCAGCAGGCAAGCACAATATGATTTAGTTTATATTCTGCCATGTGTGTTGGAGTCAAAAATAGGCGGAACCGGCTGGCCATTATCCCGAAAGTGTTCCCACTACTCTTCTGGCTCTGGCCAGCCGCACATTAAAGATCCTCTGATCCGGGGTAAGGGTCCTCATCGAGAAAGGCCACATCAGGTGGTTTGCCAGAGCTGATGAAATGAACGGGAGTCCTTCTACATTCTCCTCTGGAGGTGGCAAGCCCAGACTGCCACTCTGGAGATGCCAGTAGAATTCCGTCCGTGCGAACACTCCACCATCCAATATATGGCCATTTTTCCCCCACGTCCACATACAGCAAGTCATATGTCGCTGACACCACCGCTAACATCACCCCTTGTAATTATAATAGTAGGACCCCAAGTTGGGGGGTGGGACGATGTGGACGTGTTTCCCCATCAATTGCACCTCCACAATTGGGAAAGTCCCAACGGCTGGCAAAGTGGGAGGCCACAGTCTGCCATTCCTGTGGCGTTGAAGGAAACTGTGGAGTCAAACAAGAAAAAAATGTGTAATTTTGCACATCAACATTGCAAGCAGATTAGACACAAACATTGTTGGCCAATATCAGTATAACATTTTTGGAAATGAGTATTTAAAGCCTAAAGTATAAGGTCCCCTTATGAGATTCCTCACCCCCCCACCCCTCCCCCTCCTATCTGATGGCCCATTGCAAAAAAATTGGAGGGGGGTATGTTTTGGACAGGTAACCCCCTCCACTTCATTGAGAGCTGAATGCATAAATAATGTGTGATACATTGGCCATCCCCTCCTTACTTACACTATTGGCAGCCCACCGGACAGGTAAGAAGTGTCATAATACAAAAAAAAGGAACAAATGGAAGCACATTTTGACATTCTGCTATTACCTATCAAGATAGTAAAAGGAGAAAAAAAAACTTTAAACTGTAGCATTTGAAAGTATCGAGGCAAGCCCTTGCACTACATGCTTTGGTGAATTGATCCATAAATCTGACCAGAAAAAAGGTAGGTATAGTGTGTATTGGGTTTGGCAAAGTCAGCAGATAGAGGATTGCTATAAGCTGACCTAGCAGTTGGGGGAGGGGGGTTTCTAATGAGTTTGGCCCAACAAAAAAAAACCTGGCACTCTGTATGAATTGAAGCACACACATAACATTTGTACTAATTTTAGAGGGTGTTTAGGGGAAAGCAATACTATGGAGCTGACAGAATACATTGCTAAGTGACTAGGCTATAGGTTTATGGCCCCAGAAGAGCATGCTGGGGAAGTTAGTGAAGGCAAATATGCATGAAGGAAAAAAAAGGAACTTGAAAAGCTTCCAGCATGCATGAGGACAAAGGGGCACAGCATATCAATTAAAGCATATTGCAATCATGGTAATTAGGGAATGAGGAAAGAAATACAATACATTAGCAAACATTAAATACATAGAATGTGATGTTAAAGGAGAAAACTTACCTTAATATAGTCCTTCTGCAGGACCTGAATTATGGCAGAACAGGTCTCTGGAATAATGATTCCCAGAGCCTGGGGGGAGATGCTTGTCGAGAACTTGAGGTCCTGAAGACTTCTCCCTGTCGCCAAGTAGGGCCAAGTGGCGATGAGCCTCTGCTCCGGAGTGATGGCTTGCCGCATGCAGGTATCCTGCCTGCTGATATAAGGGGACAGCAAAGCCAGCAGACGGTGAAAAACGGGGTCTGTCATCCGGAGATAATTCCTGAAATCATCAGGATTATTCTCCTGGATCTCACGAAGCAAAGGCATGTGCGAGAACTGGTCACGCTGGAGCAACCAATTATTGGTCCACAAACTCCTCCTCGCCCTGTTCATGGACCGGGCTTGTGTCAAAGCTAAAAGTCGAACACCAAGCCCCTGCACATCACGAACTCTACAACGAGTATGTACACAAAACATGGCTTGAAAACGGTCAGCTGGTCAGAACGGACAACAGAAAGCACCGATAAACAGAAAGGCCTGAAAGAGCTAACTGAAAACGAGAAACAAGCAGACAATAAGCAATGAAAATCAAAGCGTACTATACAAAGATATAGTCCACAATGAGCAACAAATGCTTACTGACTACACGCACTGATAAGCAGATACGCACCGACAAGCACAAACTGAAGAGCAGTAATGATCTGAAGCACAAATTTGAAAAGCGTGAGTAGAGACTAACCAAACTTCTACTAACACGCGATAAACACGAGATCAGCAGAAGGAGCCCAAAGGGTGCTGAACTTCCCTTTTCTAGTCCCGTCGTACGTGTCTTACATAACCGCGTTCTTGGCAACCGGAAATTCTGACAACTTAGTCCGACCGTGTGTATGCAACACCACTTCCGGACCACTTCTGGACTAAATCCGTCAGAATTTATCCGACGGATTTGGTTGTCGGAATGTCCGACTGTGTGTACAAGGGCTTATGGCAAAAACCCACTAGAGAATGTCAGTCAACACGTTTGTCCACATTTTGTCCACAGGCAGGATATCATATTTCTTAATAGAATAAAAATCCCATATACTGGTGAATTTCATGCAGACATATAAAGGTGGCCGGGAAACAGAATCATGAACTCCAGGATTGCGGGGAGGTGTTGTAGTGAATGGAGGACAGGACATGCACATGTTGCTTATCCCTCTATTTCAGGGCCAAAACTTCTTCATTCTTCAACTCACTGACCCTCCTCTTAAAGGCTTTTGGTGGCAGGATTTTGTGGGAAGACCTTACTAGTTGTTTGTGCTGTACCGCATGATAACGTTTTCTGGAGGTAAAGGTGGTGGAAAAGGGTCAGGCTTGTGTAAATGTTGTCCACATAGATGAATAATGGCAAAGCAAGGCCCCACACAATTTTTCCACTGCTCCCCATATATAATAGGTTGGGCAGTCAGGGGGCTCCAGCTGGCTATCTTTCCCTTCATAAACATTTTAGGTATAGATATACCCTTAGGCTCTCATAAAGTTTGTATAGCTTCACCCCATATATGGCCCTTTTACTGAGGATGTATTGTTTGATTCCCGGCCAAATGTTAAAATGGACTCACCAATGCAAATATGCTTCTCAGAAGTACACAATGAGCAAATTTCTGGGGGAAAAAACAATAATAAGTGGGCAAATATTGCAAAGTTTATCATAGCCATGGTGGTATCTGGGAAAGCACAGTGTATTCTCACTAAAATGGAGGAGGCACATGATCATTTAACAGTGTATCCTTGACATAACAGATGAATATGGTGACATAGGATGAATGAGGTTTGTGGCTGAGTAAAAGTGTACTTCATTTTTTTTTGTAATCCCATGTTAAGGGTGTGGGACCAAAAATGTTTTGAATGCATCCACTGTGATATGTCTCAACTCAAATGTATGGGCATAATGTGAATTTGGGTTATTCATGATGTATTGCTGGGTAAAAAGACTGCTCTGGTCCAAAATTAAATGGAAAAAACATTGGTGAAAAAATAAAGAAAAAAAATAAAATGGAGTAAAATGTTGGGTGTTGGCCTAAATGCCTGGCTATGCAGTAAAAGAGGGGGTTAATAGCTGATGCTAGGTTACAAGGAAGCTATACCAGGTTTGTAGGTGCCTCTGGGAGACTTGTATGGGCTCTGATTCTTGGTGGATGATGTGACACCCCACTTCTAGTACTATGGCTTTCATCCAGGGGTACTGCATTGCTGGTGGTCGCCCCTTCACCAGGATGATGTACAGCGCTGCTGTTGGCTGCCTGCTCTTCAGAAAGCCTCATGCTTATTATAGGCATCCTTTCCTCTGATTCAGTTATTGACCCACTTCTCTCCATTGGCCCATATTCTGAATCCAAATCTGACAGTGAGAGCTCCCCGCTGCTCTCATCTGTCAGTCATTGTCAGAAACTGGAAGGTGAGCAAACAATAATTGAAGCTCTAAAATATCTGTTGCTCGAGCAAGTACACCAATGGCTTAAATGGATCAAAGGACCAGGGATGTGGGGATAGGGGCAAGTCCTTATTGTGTGCAGTGGTCCATTAGTCCTAGGTTGTAACACACTTGGTAGGCAGAACACTATAGAGCAGAAGATACTCTGTGAACACTGGAAGAGAAAGAGAGAGGGGCAATGCCAATCTAAGTGCAGCAAGGATACAATCAGTTTATCAAGGATTGTAATACATTTGATAACATGGGCTCATCAAAAGGTAGCAGCCTTGTGGTTAGCAGAGATCTGGAGGGGCAGCTGGAGAGTGCAGTATCATTGTACCCGATGGCGTTGGTGGTTCCCGGGGTCCCAGGTCCGAAAGGCAGGGCACAGGAGGAAGCTGTTAGGATGGTGTCTGGATGAGAATGAGGCTGCATGCATTGAGAGCATGCATGCTTCTTCATCAGGCAATCTCCGAATGTGTACACAGCTTCCTCCTGCACCCTTCCTTCCGACCTGGGACCCCGGGAACCACCAACGCCATCGGGTACGATGATACTGCACTCACCAGCTGCCTCTCGGATCTCTTCTAACCACAAGGCTGCCATGTTTTGATGTGCCCACGTTACCTACATTTTAGTGAGTGTATTACTTTCCTTAATTAACTGGTTGTATCATTGCTGCACTTAGATTGACACTGCCCCTCTCTCCTTCTCTTCCAGAAAGTGGAAGGCCTCTTTCCTGGTGTATATTTTTTTGGACATGATGTATGCTGGCTCAAGTGACACTGGAATAGGTGTGGCTGCAATCAGGGATACGGTGTATGGCTGCACTGGTGTGGCTGTTCAGGGCACTGACAACTGCACTGGTGTGAGAGGTACACTGGCTTTACTCAGGGCACTGTCAGGTGGGTCTCTGTGTGTAACAATGTAAAGTAGGGTAATGTAAAGATCACAGGAAATCACAATGGAATTGTTAAAATTACAGATCCTGGTACAGATCTCTCTTCTTCCTCTCACATGCGGTCTGTGTCTGAGTAAGGAGAACTAGTAAAAGCAAGTACCGGCCATAGTTTACATTTTTGTGGTCCACTGTGTTTGGACACAGCGATCACATGGTAAAGGGCCACTGAGATTGGTCCTTTACCTGGATCTAGACTATGTGATTAACTGTGTCCAAAGAATATAACAATTACAGATCATGGTGCTGCATGCCCCCTTGGTCATGTACAAGTTCAAAGAATAATACAACCTCCCGCCTGGCCGTATTATTACAAAAGGCAAGTGGAAAGCGGTTACATGCCGATTTAAAGGTCTTCACCAAAGTCTTAGTGAACCAAAAATGTCCACACCTACCTAATTTGATACATGGGGATCAGGTGGGCTTTGTCCCTTGCTTTGGGCCATAACCTAACATCTAACTGACACATCATTATGGGATTTCCAAACCAGGACATCCACACTTTAGTGGCTCTATCAATTTTAGTTGTTCATATTATTTCTATTCCTTTCTCTTTCCTTCGTTTTTTGTGAAAAACAGTTTGTGTTAGTTTTGTGGGATGTGGCCAAACTGTAATCTCATAATTAACTATTTGGTGTTGTTTGAAAAACCTCTCAATATCTTGCAGCGTTGACCCTGAAGAGTACAAAAGCATCTTGCTGATGAAATTAGTTGTTCAGGAAATTAACGAGAACCCCGATCTTCTGCCGAATGTTACCCTGGGCTATCATATATTTAGTACATGTTCTGATCCGAAGAAAACATTGGGATATGCCACAAAGATATTGTCTAGAGAAAAGGAAGCTCCTAACTATTACTGTAAGGGACATGGAGAAGTGGCTGGTTTTATTGGTGACAGTAATTTCCATTCAAGTCATGCGTTGGCCCAGTTACTTAGTCTGTATCGGTATACACAGGTAAGTGATCACTTCAATGTATTATATGTTCGTAATATGAAGTGTCCAATAGATAACTAAGTACAGTCTAGGTGATTTTTTTTTTAGCTTTACTTTTCTAATATGAGTGCCGATCAGAATGAACAGAACTTTGAATAATTCAGCTACACAGAACAAGTGGTGTCATTTGTTGAAGTTGTACCCCTGTGGGGCCGCTGAGTGTAGTAGTTCCACCTCTCACCCTGCTCCGCCCCGGAATTCACTTCCAGTCACTCTCCAGACAATGAACAGTCCAACAGCTTTGTTTTTGTTGTTTTATTGAGGAATTAAACTTGGATGGGGTAAAGGGAATATGGAATGCCCAGATCAATAGCATCTAATCGATCAAAATATAGATTGGAACCCCAGACTGCTCTAGTACAACACTTCTTGCATGAACTGTTACTTCCTCTACTGTGCAATACTTGGATCCTATTGCAGATAGCACATGTCTAGGCCCAACTCTAAATTAAACCTAACTTTGTAGATATGCCATTTGCTGTCAGGGGACCATTGGGTCCCTTTGGTGTATCAACCAATAGCAATAAAAAAATGTCCATTTTGTGCTAGCTGCATCTAGGTGGACTACTGGTCCCAATCAGTCCTGTGCAGACTCTGCCAGCCCTCCCGCAGCCTGACTTCAACTAAAGCAACATCAAAGTCTCTCCCTCTGACTCTACATCCATTTGGTATAATGAGTAGCACTCTTGCCTAGAAGTAAAATGGGTTACTGGTTTAAATCCCAACCACGACACTACCTGCCTGGAGTTTGCATGTTCTCCCTGTGCTTGCGTGGGTTTCCTCGGGGTACTCCACTTTCCTCTGGCACTCCAAAAACATGCAGGTAGGTTAATGTCCAAAATTGGCCCTAGTATAAGAATGGGGACCTTGGATTGTGGGCTCCTTGAGGGTATGGATTGATGTGAGTGTGCAATGTACAGGGATAGGGGCAATTGTAGACACTCACTCAGGTTGAACTGGATAGACTGGTGTCTTTATTCATCCTTACTAACTATGTAACTATGTACATCCACTCCTGGCATGACTCTCCCAGATCTCCCGACTGTGCCTGTCGCTCACCGAACAACAGGTGAATCCTTCCTGAAGATTTGCCTGGCAGTGTTCACCGCTGTCCTCTCCTAGGGATGGGCGAATGGTTCGGGCCGAACTTTGGTTGATTGGACGTTCGGCAAACAATGAACATTATGTGGTGTTCATGGCAAATTCTAAAGCCAGGGAACATCATTAAAGTCTATGGGACACGAACATGAATAATCAAAAGTGCTAATTTTAAAGGCTTATATGTAAGTTATTGTCATAAAAAAGTGTTTGGGGACCCGAGTCCTGCTCCAGGGACATGTATCAATGCAAAAAAAGTTTTAAAAACAAAAGTTTTTTTCAGGAGCAGTGATTTTAATAATGCTTAAAGTGAAACAATAAAAATGAAATATTCCTTTAAATATTGTGTCTGGGGGTGTCTATAGTATGCTTGTAAATTGGCCCAGTTTTCCTAAGTTTAGAACAATACCACAGCAGTATTACATTCTAAAGAAAAAAAGTAATTTAAAACTGGTCTTGGCAATATAGATAAAACTCATTGAAAAAAACAGCATGAGTTCCCACCCCAGTCCATTACCAGGCCCTTTGGGTCTGGTATGAATGTTAAGGGGAACCCCGTGCCAAAATTAAAAAAAATGGTGTGAGGGTCCCCCTCAAAATCCATACCAGACCCTTCAAGTCTGGTATGGATTTTAAGGGGAACCCCCACGCCAAAATAAAAAAAAATGGGGTGGGGTCCCCCAAAAATCCATACCAAACCCTTATCTGAGCACGCAACCTGGCAGGCCGCAGGAAAATGGAGGGGGGACAAGAGAGCTCCCCCCTCCTGAACCAAGCGTGAACAAATGTACCCCTACCATTTCACAAAAAAGTGTGAAAATTGTAAAAATGACAAGGCATGGCATATTTAGGGGAACCCTGTGCCAAATTTTTAAAAAATGGCGTAGGGGTCCCCCCAAAATCCATAGCAGACCCTTATCCGAGCATGCAAACTTGCAGGCCACAGGATAAGAGGGGGGCAAGAGAGTGCCCCCCTCCTGTACCAAGCTATATGCCCTCAACATGGGGAGGGTGCTTTGAAGTAGCCCCCCAAAGCACCTTGCCCCCATGTTAATGGGGACAAGGGCCTCATCCCCACAACCCTTGCCCGGTGGTTGTGGGGTTATGCAGGCTGGTGGCTTATCAAAATCTAGAAGCCCCCGTATGGGGACCCCCAGATCATGGCCTCCCCCATGTGAATTGGTAACAGGTACATTGTACCCCTACCATTTCACAAAAAATGTGTCAAAAATTGTCTTTTTTACAATTTTTTACACTTTTTTGGGGGGAAATGGTAATGTACAATGTACCGGTTACCAATTCACATGGGGGAGGCCGGGATCTGGCCGCCCGCATACCCCCACAACCACTGGTCAAGGGTTGTGGGGATGCGGCCCTTGTCCCCAACAACATGGGGACAAGGTGCTTTGGGGGGCTACTCCAAAGCATCCTTCACATGTTGAGAGCATGTGGCCTGGTATGGTTCAAGAGGGGGGGCTCTCTCATCCCTCCTCTTTTCCTGCAGCCTGCCAGGTTTCGTGCTCAGATCAGGGTCTGTTATGGGTTTTGGGGGGAGCCCTACGCCATTTCTTTTTAAATTTTGGTGCAGGGTTCCCCTTAAAATCCATACCTTCAGGTCTGATATGGATTTTGGTGTGGATCTCCACACCATATTTTTTTTTTAAATTTGGCAGAGGGTTCCCCTTAATTTCCATACCGGAACTGAAGGGCCTGCTATGGGTTTTGGGGGGCCCCCTACGGAATTTTTTCCCTTTGGGTCTGGTAATGGACTGGGGGGGGGGAACCCATGCCATATTTTTCAATGAGTTTTAGCTATATTGCCGAGACCCGACCATTCATTAAAGCCGCAATCAGTTTTAAGTGACTTTTTTTCCTTTAGAAATGTAATTGTGCTGTTATATATTCTAAACACAGGAAACATGGGCCATGCAGCAGTAAGGTGTATATTACCTCTGACTCATGGTCTAGGGATTTTACCTTTCCTTCATGGCACACTGGGTAACTCTGCTGGCAGCTGGGAAGGATGCAGGACAGTTCAGTATTGTTGGAGCTTGTTCCACCACCACGTCTCCAAAATGCTAGGGGTGATTCTGCCACAGCTCTCTCCTCCACCCCCTCCTCTTCTTCTTCCTCTATGGCCTCTTCTGCAGATTTGTCCTATGAACCAGCGGTGCTCTGTAAGCATTAAAGGGGCTACGCAAGCACTCAGGAAAACAGATGCCATGCGGTGCTTGAGTTGGTCTGCTTAGGGGACAGGAGCCACACTGGGGCACAGATTCTGTCAGCTCTGCAGGGGCAGGCTCAGAGGTGGTCGACGCCACACCAGCTTCAGCCAGGAATGGTTGTATGTGACAATGGCACCAACCTTCTATCCGCCCTCCGACAGGGACACTTGACCCATGTTCCATGTTTGGCACACGTCCTGAATTTGGTGGTGCAGTGGTTCTTGAGCAGGTACCCAGGCTTACAAGTTCTCCTGAGGCAGGCTCGAAAAGTCTTTGGTCGTTTCTGCCATTCATACAAGGACAGTGTTTGGCTGGCTGACATTCAAAGGGAATGCAATCTGCCCACCAACCGCCTCATTTGTGACATGTCCACCAGGTGGAACTCAATGTTGGCAATGCTGCAGTGGCTGTAAATGCAGCAGAGGGCCATCAATGAGTACCTGTGTGAGTATGACACCAGGACAGGGTCAGGGGAGCTTGGCTTCTTTTCACCACTGATCAAGGATGCACAATATATATGCACTGTAGAATGTAGATCTAGGCTACACTGACTGGATGCTGAAAAGAAAAGTGTATATATATATATATATATATATATATATATATATATATATATATATATATATTGTGAAGTTTGGAAGTTGGGGGATACTAGATCCGCGGGATTAAGTGCATAAACCGTTGTCAGGTGAAACCAAACTATATTTATTGATAATTAAATCTAAAATAAAGCTTTTCTTCAGCATATAAAAACCGTAAATTAAAGTCTGCTTATCTTCAGCACAAAATAATACAAAAAGAAAAGCACCTACAGTTCTGTAGACAGGTCTTCACCAAAAAGAGTCCTTGCAGAGATCTTTTTGCAGACAGCAAGACAGCAAGACAGCAAGACAGCAAGACAGCAAGACAGCAAGACAGCAAGACAGCAAGACAGCAAGACAGCAAGACAGCAAGACAGCAAGACAGCAAGACAGCAAGACAGCAAGACAGCTCCTCAGACAGGTGTTCAACTCCTTCTCCTCCTCACCACCACCTCTCTACTACTTCCTGTCTTATAGGCTGTCTGTCTTCCTGGAGGCCGTTAACCCCCTGTGGTCAGGGAGGGAGGCTCTTTCCCACCCAAATGTCACTTTAGAGCCTCCCAAATTCCGGGTCCCAACTATCTCTCTTAAAATATAGAGAGGACCGCGAATCAGTCTTCTCCTGAAAACTATCCCCGGAATCTGTCACCCATTTTTGGGTGACCCCCTGAGGCCTACCATGATTCCCTTAAAGGGACCACATCCCGAATATAGGCGCCACATAGTACCAGTCCAGGACCCAACCTTGGCGTCCTGTACAATATAAAAAAAAATATATATAAAAAATATGTATATATATATATATATATATATATATATATATATATATATATATATATATATATATAAAATATAAATATATATATATATATATATATATATATACTAAATTGACTGTATATATATATATATATATATATATATATATATGCAGCAGTAACCCCCAAAGATTCCTTTTTGAAGATTTATTTAGGGATAACACAAAAGAAGCAGAGCAAACACAGTCTTTCAATAGAGGGTCAAAGGGTAAAGGGGAGTTCAGGCACTTAATAATTGTGGGTTAGAGGTATTAATCAGGTCCAGAGGACAAACAGCTCCACAGACTGGATCCAGCAATCACCGGATAGGCCCCTCTCACTTGACCTAGCAGCCAATGAGATGCTCAACAAAGTCTCCAACAATGTCAATTGAACTTAGAGAATTTCGAGAGTTTTAAGAAGAACTACAATACAGTACCAGATTCTTTCAGCCGAGCTGGCGATACTGTAAGGATATTGATCCGAGTTGTGTCCTCTAAGTTTCCAGGCTCCTCCAGAGACACCAGCCTTGTGCTTGGCCCTCCACCCAAGAAGTCCTCCCCTGCATCCTCCAGTTTTCTTGGCAACTCCCCGCAGGCGAGACAGCACAGGACCACCACTGGATCAGAAGGCCCCAAGACATTCCTGGGCCCACACTCTCAGTTGCCGGCCCCGAGGCACTGAAGCATGTACCATAGTCCCCAGGCCATGAGGTCGGGATAGCGGATCCCAGAACAGGGACCCGGAAACAGACCCAATAAAATGGTGTTGGTACCTTAAATACCCTCTCCCAGAATGCACAGCAGGTAAACCACACCCACTGAGCCATTTCCAAGCAAGAGGTGGCATTCAATGCATCCAGCCTACTGCTGTTCCATACCCACTGATGGTGACAGCGACACCTACGGTCAAGTGGGAATCAGTGCAACCCAACTGGACTGGTACAGAAACCAGAACTTTTAGAGAGAATTAATCTGAGCCAAACTACAGCTTCAGACACTTAAATTTGAAAAAAAAACAAACAATAGCGCCTGCCCATCAGGAGCAGGGCGCTATATATATATATATATATATACATATATATCTATATATATATACATATATATATATATATATATCAAATACACTGCCTGAAGTAGATTGGAAAATAGTACACCCCAGAATGCACTGTAGAATGTAGATCTAGGCTACACTGACTGGATGTAGAGTATATATATATATATATATATATATATATATATATATATAATATATATATATATATAAGAGGGCCAGTATGGTGGCCCGTAATTATGGGAGGAGCCCGGAGGGTATATAATCAGACCACCCACAACGGTCTGTGTCGGTTCCAGTGCAAGGTACTGCACATCAAGGGGCCGACTCTTCTCAGCTCCCTCACGGTTGACTATCTGTGCGTCCAATCGCAGGTGCACTTCGGCTTCTTCATTCATGTTCTTCGTCGGCGGTTCCCGCTCATGGTCGCAGATAAGTAGTATCCGAATCTTTTCATATCATGTGCAAACTTGCGGCTTATCGTGCTTACTATCCTGCACCCCTTTCGCAAAACCTACCTCTGAGTTGTTGACACTCATGTCCCGACATCTTTCGGCACAGGCATAGTACATTCGTAAATTCCTTCTACCAAACATATGATTCATTCATAGATCCAAGCCTCCGAGTCGCTGTCGGTCGTTCTCCAATATCACTCGCCATAGGCTTCACTAGTTATAAAATTCACTGTTCTCATCCTTTTTGAGATAAACAGGTATTGTTTGTATGGGTTTCTGTGGCTGATTGAGGTGTAATTAAACCCACCTGATGTCTTTCTTGCACTTGACTAGCCTGGGGGGATGGGTGGTTGATAGGTGTTTGGTTTCACAGTAAGGAATGGCATACACTCTACAACCAATTCGTATCAGATACTCCTTACTGCCAATTTATATCAGATTCATCTCATACATTTTTTAAGCTGATTCGTGTCAAATGCATTGCACAGGCTAACTCTGCCAACTCACTGCGTGTCCACGTAGTTGTACCTTTGAAATCGGTCGTATATCTTCATCGATTGTCCCACGCTCGGACTGCTACACACTCGCTGTTGCAGGTAGGACTTTGTTGTTACCGCTCCTCTAAACTCTAGTAGTTACGTTATCATGTTCGTTTAGCATGTTCATTTTGCAAAAAGTCGCACTTACGCCACCGTAAGTCTTTCTATGTCATCTTTCATGTATTTCATGCTTTCTACCCAACGCGGGTTTACTCGAGCCGTTCACTTCACGGCGATGCGGTCAAATCCGACATTCAAGCCCCTTACTCACCTCGCGTCTACGGCCGATTCGAAACTAGTCGCAACTTCGCTTCTATGTTTCGGATCCTCGGCAATCACAAAGCCCCTTCAACCGCCATCACCATTTAGTTGATTCGAACCCAGCCATATCATCGGCAATACGGTCAGATCTGTCATACGAGCCCTGTAGTCCCCTCGCATCTACGGCCGATTCGAATCTAGTCGCAACTTCGCTTCTGTGTTTCGGATCATTGGCAATCACCAGCCCCTTCAACCACCATCACAATTCAATCAATCCGAACCCAGCCATATCCTTAGCGATACGGTCGGATCCCATATATGAGCCTCTCAGTCGCATCTACGGAAGATTCGAGTCTAGTCGCAGCATCGGCGCAACGATTCCAGTCCTTGCCAAACACAACTCTAACAACCAAGCCGAATCCTGTTGTATCTCCGACTCAAATGAGTCAAATCTTTCGCAGACTATTCCATAGCTATAGCCCAGTTCAAACTAGTCACATCGACTGTACGAATTCAGCAGTACTTACGTTTGACTTTCTCAGTCTATCCATACATGATCATACACAATTCTCTCCACCAATTTGCTCAGTATTGCGCACGGTCATTCCTACATAATCACATTTCCTCTATAACCTTTCTTTCGCCTTTCAACAAAGCTCCTTGCAATCGCTGCAAGCATCAATGCAATGGCTCAATACGGCCACTCATCTCCAGTAGCAACACGGCTGCTCTCCTCATTCCTACACACTTATAATTTAATTTATAGATTCAAATAAAGCTGCTTTCTTGCAATCGCTGCAAGCATCTCTGCAATAGCTTAATACGGCCACTCATCTCCAGTAGCAACACAGCTGCTCACCTCATTCATCCATTCATTCATTCTCACCTCATAATTCAAATAAAGCCGCTTCCTTGCAATCACTGCAAGCATTTCAGCAAGTGGCTCAAACTGCCACTCATCGTCTCCAGTAGCAACATGGCTGCTCATCATTTTCTGTCGCTTTCCCCTTTTTAGGCAAGTTAGAACACCAGTTAGTCCACCCTGCACCAGGTTTGGACAGTATCTCCCAAAAAAAACAAAAAACAAAAAAAAAACATTGTCGAGGGCTTGCATCTTCACCAGGGGGCCAGCTTTGCCCCAAAGAGCTCTTTGCAATCCCCCTTGTCAAAACGAAATTTTCATGTCACCTTACTACAGGCTCCCGGTCAACTCAGTTCTCGACCCCAACCAGTCGACTTCACAACTAGTGCATAAAGTCAGGTGTTTAGTTCAATGGGATTCCCCCTTTCTCTTAAACACTCTTTCACTACATATTTTTACTTCACATACAGAATTTGACCTGCTCCTGAGGCGTTAGCAACTGTCACATACTTCTGTGCACTTCACTCTGTTTTCGAAGCACAAGCCTTCAATACGCAGACAAGGTCGCCTAATCTCCATACTTGCTGGCAGTGCAAGCATTAGTAGACCGAACCCACGTCAATTAACTACAGATCGCAACATTCCTACTTAGTATACCAGACTTCAGCTACCCACCCCAGTCCGCCCTGGGGCGCTCTGGTTCATTGTCTGTGCCGAGCACAGACTGACACCCGAGCTATCGGTTACCTAGCCAGTCACCTCCTGGCTCACCTCGTTTGTCACGCATTCTTTTGAGTTTTCTAAAGTCACACTCAACAGCGCTCAAGCGCAAACCAACTGTCACTATGGCTGTTGTTCCTTGTCCTATTCTTCTTGTTTCCTTCCGCCTTTCATCTTATCTACCCAACGCAACTATCCCCTCCTACCTTTGCAACTTACCTCAAACATACGCACCCCCCCCCCCCCCTTGCTTTTAGTTGACGCCATGTCGCAGGCAGACAGTGAGGACTTTGCCTCAGCCCTGCCATCACCCTTTATGGGCTCAGCAAGCGGCGGTTTACAGTCTCACAAGAGCTTGGACCAATAATAAAAAATAAAAAAAATAAAAACCTCATAGCAGAACGGTGTCGCAGGAGTAAATCCTACCCTGCCGCAGCCAGGAAACCAAGCCTTTAGGCTACTGTTTCCACCGCCAGTGGCACCCCTTCCAGGCACCACTTCAGTCTATCTTCTTTGCGACTACTCAGCTGCACTCCTGGGTAACCACACTGTCAACAGCAGTCGCCGAAGTCCAAGCAGAGTGACAGCCCTGGAGGTACGCCCAGCCGTGCCCCTACCAGCTCCAGTCACCACCGTCATTCCGTACCTTCACTTACAGATACACCCAACTTCTGCACCATCGTCTTCCCTGCACACCTTGTCCTAGCAGGGCATCTAGGAGGACATCTTGGATGACAACGACGTTAACTTAGCATCCCTCCTCATAGCAGTACACAACTTGGCCTAGAACAAGTCATATTCGCGGGGAGATGTCTCCATCATCCTGAAGGACAGAGACCCTTTACTTAATCGCAAGCTCACTGTCACAGAGTTTGTGCTGGCCTTGGGGACAGTCAGAGACATGTTAGGCAGAGCAACCCCAACAGGAGGGTAGAATTGGACCCGTATCTGCATGCAGCAGGTCACAAGTGTGCAGGGTGCCCATCCTTTGACTATCACCGCTCATTTTCAGCCAAGGCAGCCAGACTCAAGGGGATCCTTTACCTCCCATCTTTTAGTGTTTCTCTTCCAGGTAAAGACCCTGACTAAATCCTTAAATTAAGATGTGCCAGCTATAGCAGATCTGCCCATGGGAGTCGAATTTCTCACAAATTGGAATGGCATGCCAATGTGCATTCCCTCAGCATCTCTCTCTTCATCTCAGGTAGTCATGGTCACCACAGCCTCCACAGGTCCTCGCCTCAATTTGTGGCCAAATTGGGTTTATAGGGCCATGGCCGTCAGAAATTCCTGGGTTCAGTTAGTCCTCCTCTTTGTTCGACCTCTACCCCATTGTCGCAGCAGCTCAAGTCTGGTGCAACAACTGGGCAGGACAAACAGTGACGTTTGCCACAGACAACCAAGCCACAGCCAGTATTATGAATAAAGGAGGTCCTAGTAGCCTGCCATCGTGGCCTTCCTGCGCAGGCTGGTGCCACTATCCCCACAGCACCAATCTAACGTCCTATGTGTCCACATCCCAGACAAACGCAATAATCTGGCCGACGCACTACCCGTTAACTTTGCTTCGTTATTTTTTGCAGGAACCTGGAATCGACCCGACCATGTCTCTTATCCCACACTGGTCATAGCTAACCTCGGATTCAAACAACACTTTCACGACGCTACCTGCCTTATTAATCTTTCACTATCTCACAACACCCTGAAGGCCTACCGTGCAGCCTAGAGGTTCTACGTCAGGTTACTAGCCTCAAACCCCAGAGCAATACCAAGAGTTCTCCATCACATCCTGGTCTTCATATTATGCCACCACACACAGTTGGCATTGTCACACAATACCTTAGACCCCACTCAGCTAACATCCATTATTTCATCCCCTTATGAGATCCTCTTGTTTGCCGCCCATACGGTCAAGACCATGTTGTGTGGTATTCACAGGCAATGACCCCAAATCAGTATCAAACGGCTACCCGTCACCAGCGCCATATTCCGAGACGTGTCTTTCATCCTGTCACATTCTCCTTTGGCTAAATTCAGCCCGGTCGTTCAAGCAGCCATCTACCTGGCTTTCTACAGCTTCTTACGCCCCAGTGAATACTGTCACCATCCCAGTTGTAAAGTGTTACGTAGACGCCACCTTACACGCCATCAGACTTCATCTTGCTCCTCAGGGTGTCCAAAACACAATAGTCTGGTCCAGGGGTTGACATCAAACCTTTCCAAACTCTCAAAGCCTGGTGCCCCGTGTCCATCTTAGATCAATTTTTGGCCCATATGTTTGATCCCTCGCAGGACAGCCCATTACTACCGTTCCCGATTAGTACCCCAGGCAGCAACCAGTTCATTAGTCACGTCAGGTTCCTTTTGAGAAAATTAGGCCAGGACCTTGGTCATTTTCTTGGACATTCTTTCGCATTGGAGCAGCATCAGCAGCCTCACGAAACAGGGTCCCAGTTCACGCGATCAAAGATGGGCAGGCGGGAATCCACCTGCTTTAATCGATACATCTCCAATCCACAAGTGGAAATGTCCTGAGCCTTCAGCAACTTTGCCCCGTAGTGTCTTGTTGTACATAAATTAATAATTACCTCCCTAAATCAAGTCTTTTGCGGCCTTCTCTTGGCATATCACCCAGCAGACCAGGGCTTACCTTACAGCAGACCAAGGGCACAATTCAGGTCTATTTTATGTTGTTAGTCTTGTGACGTGTTTATGTGTTCTTTCATATCTCTTAGAGCGGAGGGCTCCGAACATAAATAAGAGGGCCAGTATGGTGGCCCGTAATTATGGGAGGAGCCCGGAGGGTATATAATCAGACCACCCACAACGGTCTGTGTCGGTTCCAGTGCAAGGTACCCACCCACCCATTTCCCTTCTCAGAGTACTTCACTTAAAACACGTTTCTCTACAGAAACATCCATTTACTTTCTTAAGGTATGCGGCCTTCTCTTGGCATATCGCCCAGCAGACCAGGGCTCACCGCCCAGCTCACCAGGGCTTACCTTACAGCAGACCAAGGGCACAATTCAGGTCTATTTTATGTTGTTAGTCTTGTGAGGTGTTTATGTGTTCTTTCATATCTCTTAGAGCGGAGGGCTCCGAACATAAATATATATATATATATATATATATATATATATATATATTAGACATGTGCATTAATTTTCATCCGAATGCATTTTCGTCCATATTTCGGGTATTTTCGTTATCGTTTTAACGAATGATAATGAACGTGCGGAATCGGATGAAAACAAAATTCCAAAGCAAAATATTTCAGTGTGCACATGTCTAATATATATATATATATATATATATATATATATATATATATATATATATATATATATATATATACACACACTAGACTGACTGTGTATATATATATATATATATATATATATATATATATATATATAATATATACCAAATACACTGGCACTAACTGAATAACCTACCTGTTTAATATAAATCAAGCTATCTCTCCATCCATGCCAACAACACTACACAGGGCCGCTGTGTAGGCAGCCTTATATAGTGCGGGGCATGGACTTAGTCCCCCTGAGCCATGATTGGCCAAAGGCACCCTGCCTTTGGCCAATTATGGCTCTCTTAGCAGAGGGCACTGGGATTGGCCAAAGCATGCCGGTCAGGTGCATGCTTTGGCTAATCATCAAACAGCAATGCACTGCGATCTCGCAGTGCATTATGGGGCATTCCACGGGTGCTCAAATTTTCCAGCGAACACCCCATGATGTTCGTTCTTTGGTGAACGAGCGAACACCCGATGTTTGAGTTAAACTCATGTTCGACCCCAACATCAAGCTCATCCCTATTAAGAACATACAGTAGGTGAACGCGTTATTGTGTCAATCTCGCCGCTTCTATCGGCGAGATTGACACCCTACGAGCTCCGTCGCGGGAGCCAGCGCCGAGCTGGCTTGCATCGGGAAAGGAATAATGTTTCTTTTCCTTTCCCGATAAGCGACAAGCATCGCTGGCCGGGTTCACACTGGTGCGGGGATCCAAATTGGATTCCTGCCAATACCAGGCACTGTGTTTGGTATGAATCCTAAGGGAGAACTCCACACCAAATGTAAAAAAAAAACGGCATGGGTTCCCCCTTGGGAGGCATACCAGGCCCTTAGGTCCGGTAGGGATTTTAAGGGGAATCCACAAAATCCACACCAGACCCCTATCCTACTCAGGCTTCATGAGTGAGGCGACATTATCGCCGCTCTCTCGCTCTCGCTACTATAGGAAAATTACATTTTCCTATTGCAGCCAGCGTGAGAACCAGCGCAACGGGATCGCGCTGGTTAGAGAAGCCTGTCACCGGGAACCAGCGCGACAGTATCGCGCTGGAAACACAATATCGGCGGCACCTACTGTATACACATTTTTCCTCAGAAAAGATACTCTGCTCAAAGAAATTCTTGTCTTTCCAGGAAGATGAAGATGGAGAGCCATCCCATCCCATGAGGACCCTAAAAGAAGACACAAAAAAAAACCACATCTTACACTTACATGTAACTTTGCACTGTACACAACGTCTACTGAAAGGGGGTAGCTTCCTTTCAGCAGAGAATATTGAGCCAAAAAAGCACACACATTTTCCTTGTCTTGTTCTGTCAGAAGGGGATTATAACCAACAACAGAACAATAAAATAAAACGTATGTACAATAGGTGCACAGTCCTCTTTAGAATTGCTGACAGCAGGGGCCCCTCCCTGAACAAACAGGATCCCAAAGAGGTAGAGCAGGAACAATGTTACGCAAAGTGTCCATGTAACAGACAGTCCCTCTGTCAGGCATATAGGGTGACAGGCTTAATTTGTTTCTGCTGAGTCAGGGTAGAAAAGAAAAAAACACAATTTTCCTTAGTTCAAATGCCCAAGTTTTAAGCATAGAACCGAGGGTCTGGTAGTCTCTTTGAACCCTTTTCTCATCTCTCCATGGGAACCAAATTACTTTCTACAAGCTGACCAGCCTTGCATATCAGCACCCGGTCCTTGTAGATGGTCCTCTTAAGTCGTCATTATTCCTTAAACTCCAGGAACCGGGTCCAGACTGCACTGTCTGGCAACCTTGATGGCTTGGGGACACATAGGTAGCCCCAAATCGTATCATCCTCCCATCCTCCCTGGGAGCTCATGATGCCCTCCATGATTTGGGACGGAACATAAGGGAAATCCAAACCCCACTCCAGGGCCACTCTCTCCTGCTCCAGCCACTGAAATCTGGAGAACCTAGGCAGCTCCTTAGGGTTCTACTTTCCATACAGGACACAAGAAGTAAGGGCCTGACTGTCTTACTGCCGATGGCAAATTCCTTGGTCTGGGTGGTAGAAAGCCTGGATTCTGAGAACTGCACGCTGCTGACTGAAGTTCCTACTGGTTATTCAGGCTCCAAAGCTGGCTCTGGTCTATCCCCACTGTCGGAGCCATGGGATTCCCCAGTCTACCAATCCTCATCAGTATCTTCCTCAGGGGACGACCGCTACGGCAACCTCTCTAGGGACCCAAACTCGGCCTGCACTCTGGGGAACCCCAATCAATGACTCGGCCCTCTGCCCCTTCCCCCTGGCTCCTTACGGACTACAAGGCCAAAGGGTTTAGTGCTGACCAGCTCTTTAGGGGAAGCCTCTGGCTTTCGTAATATAGTACTCATGGTTACCAGACCCCTGGCCAGGCCACTAGTCTCGGCAGTCTCTCTCCCGCTGTCCTTGGTATTCACAAAGGGGTCTCCAGGCTGCAACACCTCTCTGCCTTTAGTGTGTGATCTTTGGTCCTCTCAGGCCTTCCAGTTCTTCCACGGGTTGTGCGTACAGAGTCCTGATAGCAGGACTGTAATACCTTACATGCTGTAATACTGTGAATCCTGCTGAAAAGGGCTCAGCCGGGTAAGTGGCTCCTCACAATGCCTGCACTGGGCCCAATCAGTCACCTGTGCTGTCAGAATCTGGCACTCAGGACAGAGCAGGCAGAGTCGCTCTGCTTCATCAATGACTCCCAAGGTGTGCCCTTTGTGAGGCTCCGATTGGACGCCAGTGTCCACCAGCACCCGCATTTCAGGCAACCACTGTAAGGTGGGCATCAGCCGATTACCCTCCACCATCTTGCTTCTCTGCCTCGTGCCTGCTGCTAGCAGGAACTTTAAAGTTTCCTCCAGGGTGTGGCACCACCCCATCGCTTCCAGGCAGACTGGAGCCAAACAAACTGATACGCACACTCCTCCCTAAAAAATCAAAATATTGCAGGACGGAGGACAATCAGGGAAACATTGTCAAAGGCTTTCTCCGCATCAAGGGAGATTATGGCTATGTCTTTACTGGTGTTAGACGTGGCATGTTTGAGGACTGTGAGTACTTTGCTGATATTGGAGGATGCGGATCAGCCTTGGGCGAAGCCAGCTTGAGCCAGGTGGATAAGGGCGGGCATGATTCTGGCCAATCTATTGGCCATGATCTTGTAAAGGATCTTAGAGTCTAGGTTAAGTCATGAGCTGGCTCTGTAGGAGATAGGTTCAAAGGGATCTTTACCTTTCTTGGCTATCAGCTTTATGTCCGCTTGATATCCTGATGGGAGGTAATCTCCAACCTCGAGAATCATTTAGTAGACCCTCGCCAGGGTTGGGACTATTGTATGTGCTGTGAACTTGAAGAATGCAAGGGTGTACCCATCTGGGCCTGGGGCTTTCTCGTTGGCAAAAGAGGAGATTGTTTTGTGAATTTCTGGTTTGGTGATTGGAGAATTTATGATCAAGGAGAGTGGAATCGATTTGGGGAAGATTTTTTGTAAAAAATTTTGTACGGCATCTGGGTCAGACGGGTCTGGGCTATATAGAGTGGTGTAATATTTTTCAAGGGTAGAGGGAGAGGAGCATAAGTTTCATTGGGAATCTTTTAGGGAAGTGTGTGGGGACATGTGCTCCCTTGCACAGCTTTGCTAGCAATTTCCCTGACTTGTTGCCAAACTTATGGTAATGAAGGTCAGAATAAGATTTATGTATACGTTCTTGAGCTTCCGCCCATCGATCAAAGTTTTTTTTGGCTCCTCATCAATTCTTACAGTTTGTGGTGGCTTTTCGACAATTCTTATGGTTTGTGGTGGTATTGGTACATGATAGCTGCCCTCTGGTGAGTCTGAGGCAACCACTGGCTTCACGGTAAGAACCTTCCTTTTGTACATAGTGGCAAAAGCGATGATCCTACCACATAGGACGGTTTTACATGCATCCCAAAACATGTTGGGGTCAGAGCATTGTGGGGCATTAGTCAGCTTGTAGTCTGACCAGGGTTTTCTGTAGGGTTTTCTGAAGGTCGGGATTTTGGGCCTAGAATTGGGGGAAGATCCATATTCTCATAGGGGTAGAGGGCTGAAGTTATGTAATTTTATTGAAATGGGGGTATGGTTGGAGGAGATTGCAATGTCATGGATAAGAGTTTTGGAGGTTTTGGTCAGTTGCACGGAATTGCATAAAAGGTAATAAATCCTGGATAGCGTGTGGTTGAGGCTGAGTAATAGGAGTATTCCCTGCCTTCTGGGTGAGCTAAGCGCCATGGACCGCTAAGCTGGAGGGCTGTTTCAAAGGAAGTTAGTAGAGTTGTAATGGATTGAGGGGGAGGTTAAAGTGTGGGTAGTGCCTTGCATTTGCCCACTTGTGTATCCATCACAGTGTTAAAGTCACCTCCTAATAGGAGGGGGTATTGTATATAGGAGGCTAGGTGTGCCATGACCACATGGAAGAAGGGTTTGGTGGGGGAGTTTGATGTGTAGATGTCAGTGATTGTAAAGGTCTTTGTTGGAAATGCAAAGGTGAAGATTCATTTAAATCATGAATGATTAGGTCTGTTGAAGCCAGATCTAAATCAAATCCAGATATCAAGAGGGAAGTAAAAAGAAGAGAGAGGAGAAGAGGAGAGGGGGATGCAGAAAAGGATATAGTTGTGAGACAATGGATGAATTTATGATGCTCAGTATGGCTCCATTGTGTGTAGGGCCTGTTACAAATGTAGTGGGGAATACGGCATGCTCGTGATTTTGGTGGGCATTAGAGAGCTGTGTTTAGTCAAGCTTGTGATAACTCAGGTCATTTATCCAGGCAAACCAATTTAAGATAATTTTTTTTTTCTTTACAATTGCTTGATATGAAAAATAATCATTATCATTTGGGGTGTGTTTGGGTTTTCTGATTTCCGATATTGATTGTAAAATAACAATAAACAAAATATTTGATTGAAAAAAAATAGATACATTTTGGAAAGGTCAGGTGAGCTTTAGCAAACATGAGTTCCAACTGTTGTTGAATATATGGAGAGCAGTATTTTTCTACGATCGTGTGATGAATAAGCGTTTTAAAAAAGCATGAAAGAGGTTGGGCCATTCATCCAGGCCCAGACCCAACAGAGCCAACTGAGGCATAATTCTTTGTGATATGTCTGTAACACTTTCTATAAACACTTGTACATCTTTCTAGAAGGGTGAAAGAATTGGACAAGTCCGCCATATGTGGGCGAATGATCCAATCCCAGATAGCAAGCAATTGTGGTGCAAGTTTGAAAATTATATTGCTAGACTTGCCAGGCTTCACAAGTTTGTTGCACAATTGCAGCAAGTCCACATTGCATGGCTCCAGATTACTTTTCTTTGGAGGGATGAGCCGAACACCCCCCGGTTTGGTTCGCACCAGAACTTTCGAACGGACCCCAAATTCGAACGGACTTTAGAACCCCATTGAAGTCTATGGGACTCAAACGTTCGAAATTAAAAGTGCTAATTTTAACGGCTAATATGCAAGATGCTGTCCTAAAAAGGGTTTGGGGACGTGGCTCCTGCCCCAGGGGACATGGGTCAATGCCTAAAATGTTTTTAAAAATGGCAGTTTTGGCGGGAGCACTGATTTTAATGACGATTAAAGTGAAAAAAAAGTGAAATATTCCTTTAAATATCGTGCCTGGGGGGTGTCTGTAGTATGCCTGTGAAGTACCACGTGTTTCCCGTGTTTAGAACAGTCCCTGCACAAAATGACATTTAACGGAAATAACATCATTTAAAACTGCTTGCGGTTTTAATGTGATATCTGGTTCCTGCAATACAGTGGTGTGAAAAAGTGTTTGCCCCCTTCCTCATTTCCTGTTCCTTTGCATGTTTGTCACACTTAAGTGTTTCGAAATATCAAACCAATTTAAACAATAGTCAAGGACAACACAAGTAAACACAAAATGCAATTTGTAAATGAAGGTGTTTATTATTAAAGGTGAAAAAAAATCCAAACCATCATGGCCCTGTGTGAAAAAGTGATTGCCCCCTAAACCTAATAACTGGTTGGGCCACCCTTAGCAGCAACAACTGCAACCAAGCGTTTGCAATAACGTGCAATGAGGCTTTTACAGCGTCCTGGAGGAATTTTGGCCCACTCATCTTTGCAGAATTGTCCTAATTCAGTTACATTAGAGGGTTTTCGAGCATGAACGGCCTTTTTAAGGTCATACCACAACATCTCAATAGGATTCAGGTCAGGACTTTGGCTAGGCCACTCCAAAGTCTTCATTTTGTTTTTCTTCAGCCATTCGGTGGTGGACTTGCTGGTGTGTTTAGGATCATTGTCCTGCTGCAGAACCCAAGTTCGTTTCAGCTTGAGTACCCCGAACAGATGGTCGGACATTCTCCTTCAGGATCTCTTGGTAGACAGCAAAATTCATAGTTCCTTTTATCACGGCAAGTCTTCCAGGTCCTGAAGCAGTAAAACAGCCCCAGACCATCACACTACCACCACCATATTTTACTGTTGGTATAATGTTCTTTTTATGAAATGCAGTGTTCCTTCTACGCCAGATATACTTGGACACACACCTTCCAAAGAGTTCCACTTTTGTCTCATCGGTCCACAGAATGTTGTCCCAAAAGTCTTGGGGATCATCAAGTTGTGTTGTGGAGAAATTAAGACGAGCTTTGATGTTCTTTTTGCTCAGCAGTGGTTTTCTCCTTGGAACTCTGCCATGCAGGCCATTTTTGCCCAGTCTTTTCCTGATGGTGGAGGCATGAACGCTGACCTTAACTGAGGCAAGTGAGGCCTGCAGTTCCTTGGACGTTGTTGTGGGGTCTTTTGTGACCTCTTGGATGAGTCGTCGCTGCGCTCTTGGGGTAATTTTGGGCGGCCGGCCACTCCTGGGAAGGTTCACCACTGTTCCATGTCTTCGCCATTTGTGGAAATGGCTCTCACTGTGGTTCGCTGGATTCCCAAAGCTTTGGAAATGGCTTTATAACCCTTTCCAGATTGATAGATCTCAATTACTTTCTTTCTCAATTGTTCCTGAATTTCTTTGGGTCTCGGCATGATGTGTAGCTTTTAAGGATCTTCTGGTGGACCTCACTGTGTCAAGCAGCTCCTATTTAAGTGATGCCTTGATTGTGAACAGGTGTGGCAATAATCAGGCCTGGGTGTGGCTAGAGAAATTGAACTCAGGTGTGGACAACCACAGTTATAGTATGTTTTAACAAGGGGGGCAATCACTTTTTCACACAGGGCCATGATGGTTTGGATTTTTTTTCACCTTTAATAATAAACACCTTCATTTGCAAATTGCATTTTGTGTTTACTTGTGTTGTCATTGACTATTGTTTAAATTGGTTTGATGTTCCGAAACACTTAAGTGTGACAAACATGCAAAGGAACAGGAAATGAGGAAGGGGGCAAACACTTTTTCACACCACTGTATGGTTGAAAATCATTGAGAAAAATGGCATGGGTAGCCCTCCCTGCCCATTACCATCCCCTTTGGGTCTTGTACGCATATTAAGGGGAACACCGTACCCATATTAAAAAAAAGGAAATACGTGTGGCCCCCAGGCCTTATATACTCAGAACAGCAGTATACAGGCGATGCAAACAAGACAGGGACTGTGTAGGTTTGTTGTGTTAAGTTGAATGAATCTGTTTGTAATTTTCAACTGGTAGATTTTTTGTCTCCTTCCGTTTGCAAGTAGGAGATGTTTGTAAGTTGGATGTTTGAAAGTAGGAGCCTGCCCTATATGCTCTGCAGAAATGGCGGAACAAGGTGTTGGTTTTGCCACAACATTGTAAGCCCTGAAAGTGACTCTTGGTGGGCGCTGGAGCGCATTGCTGTGAACGATTATATCAAGAATTGTAATTACATGCCATTGTTGAACAGTGGTAGAAAAATTGACCTTTGGTGGTTGTGGTGCTGGTGCCACAACACTATAAGTCCTCACAGTTACTCTGGGTGGGCACAGGAACGGGCCCTCCTGTGAAATATTATATCAAGAATTGTAATTACATGTCCCTGTTAAACAGGGGCAGAAAAATTGGGCCTCTGGCACTGGTGATGGTGCCACGACACTGCAACCTCTCCCATATACACTAGTTTTAGTGCAGGAATTAGCCCTGCTGCAAAGCATTGCATCAAAAATTTTAATTAAATGCCCCTGTTAAACAGAGGCAGAAAAATTGGGCCTTAGGCACTGGTGCTGGTGCCACCACACTGCAACCTCTCCCGTATACTCTAGTTGTAGTGCAGGAATTAGCCCTGCTGCAAAGCATTGCATCAAAAATTGTAATTAAACGCCCCTGTTAAACAGGGGCAGAAAAATTGGGCTGATGGCATCACCCAGAACCAGAAATGTTCTTCCAACATATCAGCGGAGGAGGAAGAGGATAGACAATCAACATAACAGGACAGTCACTCAGCATCAGCATAGGCAGTCTTGAAGGGATGTGATATTTCAAAAAAAATTCGGTTACATCAGCTTCAGGTGCTTGGTAGCTGTGGGTGATCCAAGACTGATTCATCTTGATGAAGATCAGTCGATCAACTGATTCGGTGGACAGGTGCACCCTGTGATCAGTAACAAAACCACCAGCAGCACTGAAGGTGCGTTCCGAAAGAACGCTGGATGCAGGACAGGCCAGTAGCTCAATTGCATACTGTGCAAGCTCTGGCCAGTGATCCATCCTCAAGACCCAGTAAGCCAGAGGATTTTCGGTGGGAAAGGTGTCCAAGTCTGACCTTGCCCCTAGGTATTCCTGCACCATGTAAATCAGACGCTGGCGATGGTTGCGGGAACCGATCATACCTTGGGGCTGCGGACTAAAAAATTGTCTGAAAGTGTCACGTGCCTAGTAGGGGAGCCCGGAATGCAGGGAGCGGCCCCTCGTATCCCCTGGCTCAAGAACCCCTGGAGATGGTAACAGGGATTCAAAAGTTCAGAGGGCACAAGTGCCTGGCAGGTAGAGGCAGGTCCGGATAGTCAGCAGCACACAGACAGCAGGTAGATAAGGCTGATGACAATCGGCTGGTGACGGCAGGCACAAGTGGATAGACTGGCAAGCAGACGATCGTCAGCGGAGACAGCAGGCACAGGAAATCCGAACGGATTGGCAGGTACAGGCCGGGTCAGCAGCAGGCGATCAACACAGTACAAGGGGGCGAGGCAGAGACGTGGTCAGACAGGCAGGTAGTCGAAGGCAGGCAGCAACGGATCATGGTCAAGAACAAGCCGGGTCACAGGAATCTAGGCAACGGGTAGCAGGTAACAGAATAGCAGAATCTCCGAACACGCTGTAGACTGGACAGCAAGAAGGGAATGGAGCAGAGACCTTAAGAAGCCTTTAGGGCGCCAAAACAGTCGCACGACGAGTCAGCGTGCCCCCGCGAGTGGCCATGCGCCCGTTCGTGACCCCGCGCACACGCGTGCGCTCGTTCGTGCCGACGCGCACCCGAGTGCGTCTGTTCGCGCTAACGCGCGTCAAAGGGGAACGACGGGTTCTCGACAACAGGTTTCTGTGGGTAATTCTCCCGTGTGCGACCGGGACGCCAGGGCGATCGTGACAGAAAGCATCGGTCAGACGGCCACCTTCTCCACCGCTCCTTCTGACCGATACCTCAGCAACACGTTGTCCAGGACCAGGAGTTTGTTATCTCCCAGTCTCTGGGAACGCGTTGCACAGACCTTTCTGCAAGGCCTCCCGGAGATGTCTCATCCTCTGCTCCCTCTGCGATGGCAAGATAAGGTCGGCAACCTTACCCTTGTACCGTGGATCAAGGAGAGTGGCCAGCCAGTAATGGTCCCTCTCCTTGATCCGAAGAATACGAGGATCCTTACGCAGGCTTTGCAAGATCAGGGAGGCCATGCAGCGTAGGTTAGCTGAGGCATTTGGTCCGGAGTCCTCTGGGTCACTAAGGACAACATGATCCGCAGCTACCTCCTCCCAGCCACGTACAAGTCCACAGGTTTCTTGGGACTGTAAATCATCCCTACAAGACTGCTGCTGCTGCTGATGCTGAGTGCCAGCCTCCACCTCCATGCTGACACAATCATCCTCCTCCTCCTCCTCCTCCTCATCGTCTTCCTGTGTGATGGGTGGCACAGCAGGAACACTGTCTGGATAAAGGGGGCCTTGAGAGGCAAGGAAGTCCTCCTCTTCCTGCCTCTGTTCTGCCTCAAGTGCCCTGTCCATTATTCCACGCAGCGTATGCTCCAAGAGGTGGACAAGAGGTACAGTGTCACTGATGCATGCACTGTCACTGCTCACCATCCTTGTGGCCTCCTCAAACGGTGACAGGACAGTGCATGCATCCCTGATCATGCCCCACTGGCGTGGTGAGAAAAAACCGAGCTCCCCTGACCCTGTCCTGGTGCCGTAGTCGCACAGGTACACATTGATGGCCCTCTGCTGCGTGTGCAGCCGCTGCAGCATGGCCAACGTTGAGTTCCACTTGGTGGGCATGTCACATATAAGGCGGTTCTTGGGCAGGTTCAACTCCTTTTGGAGCTCAGCCAGCCGAGTACAGGCATTAAATGATCGGCGGAAATGCACAAAGACTTTCCTGGCCTGCTTCAGGACATCCTGTAAGCCCGGGTACCTGCCCAAGAATCGCTGCACCACCAGGTTAAGGACGTGAGCTACACAGGGCACATGGGTCAGTTGTCCCTGTCGGAGGGCGGAGAGGAGGTTGGTGCCATTGTCGCAAACCACCATTCCTGGCTTAAGCTCGCGTGGCGTCAACCACCTCTCGGCCTGCCCCTGCAGAGCTGACAAAACATCCGCCCCAGTGTGGCTCCTGTCTCCCAAACAAACCAGCGCAAGCACGGCATGGCATCATTTTGCCTGCGTACTTGCATAGCCCCTGGAACGCCTACGGAGCACCGCTGGTTCTGAGGACAGAGCACTGGAAGAGGCCATGGAGGAAGATGAAGAGGAGGGGGTGGAGGAGAGAGGTGTGTCACAACCAATAGTAGCATTTTGGAGGAGTGGTGGCGGAACAACCTCCAACACTACTGCACCTTGTCCTGCATCCTTCCCAGCTGCCAGAAAAGTGACCCAATGGGCCGTGAAAGACAGGTAACATCCCTGTCCATGCCTGCTGGACCATGAGTCAGCGGTAATATGCACCTTACCGCTGACCGCCCTGTCCAGCGAGGCAAGGACATTACCTTTCACATGCCTTTCTCATCGCCTTTCTCATCGCCTTTCCGTGAGAAACCTGCCACTGAGGAACCGCACATTGCACAAACTCACGGAAGGGGGCCGAGTATACCAATTGAAAAGGCAGCAGTTGAAGTGCTAGCAATTTAGCCAAGCTAGCATTCAACCGCTGGGCATGTGGATGACTGGGAGTGAACTTCTTTCACCGGTCCAGCAGCTGGGGCAGGGACATTTGCCTGCTATAATCGGACGTGGGTGTACTGCTAGCAGAGTGCCCGGAAGCACTTGGCTGTGACACACCTAATTCTACACCTTCATTCCTCTCAGAGCAGGTTTCAATGCTTACCATATTTTTAAAAGAAGGTTACCAAAAAGCTAAACAGGGAGTGATAGGATAGAAAGACCCACCACCAAGGAAAAGGAAGGGGGGGTCATCAAGGCGGCCGGAAAGAGAACCCCCTCCACAACTTGGCACACCTCTCTCTCCCCATTCTTTCCCCCTCAAGATACCTCACCTTTTCCAATTCCCGAAGGATATCACCCACCACCTCATGCATGGGCAGGTACTTACCCCTAGTGGAAATCAAACACCGAGCGTGCCATGTGTAATAGAGACAGACTACATTAACTAGGTAAAGTGACGACAAATCAAAACCCCTTCGGGCTCCAAAGTTGCCGTACACCCTCTCAGAGTAGGTAAGGGCCTGGAGACGGGGATAGCCGATGGCATCTCCCACCTCCCCCAGAACCTCTGAGTTGAAAGGGCACTCGACCAAAAAGTGGTCCATAGTCTCCAGCGCCCCTCCACACTCAGAGCGAGGACAGCCTCTGTCCTCTAGGTTCCGGTACTTCAAGTTCGATCTCACATAGAGGCGTCCGTGGAACGCCCTCCATGCGAGATCCCAGAACTTGGCAGGAATTCTCTTGGAATTCAGGAGGGCTAGCCCCTCCTTGAGAACCCTGTCCGGACAGTCCCTTAAGGCTAGAGGCTTCAGGACATCCGAGGCCATGACCCTCTGGTGCAGCTCACGCCGCCCCAGGGAGCCCACCTCCAAGGCCGTCAGCCTCCAACGCCTCAGTACCTTTAGGGCGGTTGGAACATAGGCAGGGAGGTATCCATGGGACCTCCGAAGGTCTCCAGGACGACCTCCCTCCTCCCACCCACTCAGGAAAGCCAGAAACCAATCCTTACACGAACGTTCGAACAGAGAGGGTTCGTCCACAAAGATGGATTGTAGGTTGAACTTTATAAAAAACCACGGTGAAAAAGACCGTGGGGTTCACCATGTCCAACCCACCCTGCTCTCTCCGTCGGTACGTGACTTCTCTTTTCACCAGGTTCAGTCTGTTTCCCCACAGGAGCAGGAAGAACAGACCGCAGACCCGTGCATAGAGAGACTTTGGCAAAAGACAAGCGTAGCTGACATAGATAAACTCGGGAAGCAGATAGGTTTTAACCAAGCTCACCCTTTCCCTCAACGTCAGCTTCCAGCCTTTCCAGGCGTTAACTTTCTGGGTGGCACTTACCAGCCTGCGCTCCCAGTTTTGCTTGGGATAATCACCCGGGCCGAAATAAATGCCAAGAATTACAACTTCTGGCCGGGGCGTGGGAAAAACGTCCGGGAGGGTGAACTGCTCACCCTCCCTACCCAGCCAGAGAGCTTCGCTCTTATCCCAGTTGACCAACGAACCGGACGCCTCGGAGTAGCCCCCAATCTGTGTTTCCACAAACTGGGCCTCCTCTCGGCTAGCCACCACCACCGAGACGTTGTCCGCGTAGGCCACTACCCTCACCGCCTTATCTGGGCCACTGCCGGGCTCCGTCAGGACCCCCCTCAAACACTCGCAGTCTAGCCTCCTTACGAAAGGGTCGACCGCAAAGACGTAGAGAAGGGAACTCAACGGACAACCCTGCCTAACACCAGAGTCCACCGGGAAGGTAGGACCCACCCAACCATTGACCAGAGGGAAGCTCTCAGCCCCCCTGTACAAGATCTTAAGCCAATCAATGAATTGATCAGGCAGGCCGTATCTTTCCAGAAGAAGCCAGAGGTACTCCTGGTTCACCCGATCAAAAGCTTTCGCCTGATCTAGTGCCAGCAGGTACCGCCCTTCACCCGTCGCCCTGCACCTTTCCACAGCCTCCCGGACGTTAAGGACAGCACTAAAGGTGCTGCAGCCGGGAACTGTGCAGTGCTGGGAGACTGACAGTAGCTTGTCTGCGACAGCAGACATACGCACAAACAATACTTTTGCCAGAATCTTTCTATCTGTAGAGAGAAGGGCAATGGGACGCCAATTCTCTACCACAGACGGATCCTTCCCTTTGGACAGAAGGATCAAGGCTGACCTTCTCATCGAAGGAGGGAGCAGGCCGGATGCCAAACACTCGTTAAAAACCTCCTTCAGACGAGGAGCCAAGAGGCTCTTAAAGGTTTTGTAGAATTCTGCCGTGAACCCATCGGGCCCTGGCGACTTCTTTGGTGACAAAGAGTCTATGGCCTGTTCTATCTCAGCCACAGAGATCTCTTCTGCCAAAGAGTCCCGAGAGTCAGACCCCACTTCAAGCGGAGTCTCGTCAAGGAACTGTTTGGCCTTTCTCAGATCCAACGGCTTCTTCCGAAGGATGTCTGAAAAATGGGCTCTGACGATCCCCAAGATGCCTGGTTTGGACCTCACCAGGGAACCCGAGGGATCTTTCAGTCCGTGTATGACCTTCCCACTCACCGCGTCCCCGCAGCTTTTGTAGGGATCCGGGTTGGTAAACTTCCCGTAATCCCTCTCCAGCTTCAGGGAGGCGAGACGGTCATACTGACACTCCTTCATCTGACGCTTCAGATCTGAGATCTGGTCCTGAGGGCGACCATCGGAAACCAAGCGATCCAGTCGCCTGCGCAACCTTTGGTAGGCCTGGTACCGGGA
This sequence comes from Lithobates pipiens, assembly GCF_037356315.1. NCBI lineage: Eukaryota > Metazoa > Chordata > Amphibia > Anura > Ranidae > Lithobates > Lithobates pipiens. The sequence goes on along the minus strand of NW_027507790.1, from coordinate 274,953,626 downwards.
TGCTGCCCGGCGGCCTGAGACTTCCCGGAAGAAGCCCTCCGACCTCTTCTTCACTACTTCCCACCATTCCTGGCGGGAGCAGCCGCTCTCAAGGAGCGAGGCTTGTTCCTTAAAGAAGTCTTCATAGGCCGACCTAATTTCAGGGTCCTCAAGTAGCGACCCATTTAGTCGCCACAGACCCCTACCTTTCTGAGGGGTGTCCACCACATTCAGAGTGACCGATACCATACAGTGGTCAGAGAACTCGACCGCATGCAGCACAGGAGCCGCAAAGGACGAGTCCCCCTTCAAAAAAAACCTATCTATTCTACTCTTACTGCTACCTCTGGAGTATGTGAAACCAGTGAGGTTGGGGAAGTGGCGAACGTGCACATCCACCAACCCAGCTTCCCTCACTATTCTATTCAAAAAGATACTATCATATCCCAGAGGGCCTGAGGTGCCTGCCCGGTCCTTTGACCTGGTGACCATGTTAAAGTCACCACCAAAGACCACCTGCTGGGATGTAAACAGGTATGGTTTCAGCAGCGTGAGAAGGTCCTTCCTCCCCCTCTGGGACTGAGGACCATAGAAATTTATGAGGCGGAGGAATTCCCCCCTCACGACTGCATCCACAATCAAACATCTACCCATTTCTAATTCGATCACTCGTCGACAAGCCACCGAACCAGTCTTAAAAAGGACCGCAACTCCACTGCAGGGCTCAGCCGCAAGAGACCAGAGGGAGGGCCCATGTCTCCACTCCCTCTTTGCTAGATGCATCTCTGCCACAGATGCCAGCCAGGTCTCTTGCAAAAACAAAATGTCGGCTTCAACCCGGCCGAGAAAATCAAAGGCTGCAAACCTAGCCGCCGCAGAACGCACACTTGCGACATTAATGGTCGCAAGGCGTATTGGAGAGGGCGCCGTCATCCTTAGTGAAAAAAGTCTACGTTCCTCTCTTTAAACTTACAACATTAATCCACCTCGGAGTCCGAGGAGAGGACCCCAAACCGGTTCCAGAGGGCAAGCGAGGGATCCCCCCCCGCTCCCGAACTGGTTTCAGGCTGAGGACCCCTGCCGCCCTCCTTCCCCGGGCTCCTTCTCTTCTTTTTCTTGTCTGAGGCTTTTTAATGGATGATTTATTGGCTTTTACCGGCTTATCAGCCGGTCTACCTGTCACTACTCCATCCCTCCTTGACCCAGGCTGGGCCGGGGGGTCTACTGGGCAACCACCTATTGGGTCCTCAACCACCCTACCCGCCCCCTGCTCACGCCTGGGGGGCCTAACCCTTTGAGGGAGGGGGGGATCCTCCCTCTGTGGCTCTGGGGGATTGGGGGCTCCACTTTGTCTAGGGTCACCATCACCCCCTGGGCCTGGGGCAGCCCCGCCCGCCTGATGCCCCCGGAAAGCCTTGGGGCAACGGCTGAAGGGGTGCCCCATTTCCCCGCAGAGGTTGCAGACTATCAGTCTGCAACCATCAGATGAATGGCCGAAACCATTACATCTCACGCACCGAGGCATTGTGCAGTCTGCACTGAGGTGTGCAGGACTGCCGCACTTGAAACACCTACGGGGCTGGCCGGGGTAGAAGACCAGGATCCGGTCTCGCCCGATAAACGCGCTACCAGGAACGTGTGCCACGGTGTTGCCCTGGCGCTTGAGCCGGATCCTGACCTGCCACGCACCCGTCCAGACCCCGCGCTCGTCAAGGCTCTTCCTCAGCCCTGACTGGAGCTGTCCGTACCGCGCCAGCCAGGTGGCGATGTCCTCAGGCGGGAGAGACTCGTTCCTGACCAGCACAGTGATGTTTTTAATTTCCTCCTGCCTCGAGAGAGGCACTACCCGGAAACGTTTCCATGGTTCAGACCTCCCGACAATCTCGTAGAGGGTCAGGAAAAGCTCCATGGAGACCACGGAGACGAAGCTAATATCGAACTCTTTCGAGTTCGCAGGATGTATCACTGCGAACAGGTCCGAAACCTTAAACCGAAGCTCCAACAGGTAATCAATCACTTGACCCCTGCTGGGACAAGCGGTCGCTCCCTCCCACCTGAGCTGCACCACGTTGCGTCTGCACCTTTCGGGACCCCCTGTACCCCTGGACCAGGCATTCGCCCCTTGGAACTGCTCCTCGGGGGGGGCCCTGAAGTTCTGGGCACCAAACTGGCCGTACAGGGGCCTTAGGGGCACAGACGCACCTGCCACCTGGGCAAACGAACGCCCAGTTTTCAGGGCACTCAGGAGGTTAGCCTCGGCTTGCATGCCCAAGATGGTATTGGGGCCTGCGGGGGAAGGGTCAGGCTCCCCGTGAACCAGGCCGGAAGGCCCAGGCTGAGCTGATGCTGTTTTCCCACCCTCTGGTCCACCTGTGACCCTTACTTTCCTCCTCACCCTTACCATGGGGGGCGGGGCACTAGCCACCTCTACTGCAGGACCCTGGGGGGAGGCGACTTCCATCACCTCCTCCCGTTGGGATCCCTCTAGCTCCCTTATAAATTTCAGTGCGGAGCATTCCGCTCCCAACTCTCCCATAGGGGATTCACCCCAGCTCCCCTGCCTGGCCGGGAGATCCACACCAGGGGATTCCCCCTGCCCCTCCGAGATAGTACCCAGTGGGTCTCCCAAATCCTCGTCCATTCCTTCCGCCTCGACCGAGAGGCCGTGGGCAGTATCATGTGGTGACTCCACAGTCTTTTCGGACATTTCCTGCACTTCCGGGGACGCATTGTCAGTCACTTCCGGTTCGCGGGAGCCACTTCCGGTCGCGGCAGTCACTTCCGGTCCGCGGGAGCCACTTCCGGTCGCGGCAGTCACTTCCGGTCCGCGGGAGCCACTTCCGGTCGCGGCCCCCTGCGCCGGAAATGACGCGGATTTTCCCGCGACATGTCCCGCCATGGTGTCCGCAGCAGAAGAAGATCTCCTTTCCACATATGTCTTCACAGACGCTACAGACGCCATTGGCGCCACAGACTCCAACCCCTTACCACGTGCGGCCGCGGCGGGGGCCGCCATTATGGCCGGCAACCCTCGCACCGCATGGGGGACCGACGGATCACCCTGGATCACTGGGGGGGCCTGTGCTGCACCATCAGCCGCGGACTTGCTGACAACAGGTTGTACCGGCCCTTCCAGATGGCTCCGGGTGAGGACTACTACCAGTTTTTTCCCTTGGCACTCCACACTTCCCGCTCTTCCCTCTCCCCTGGAGCCTCCCAACACTTCACCGGGTACCCTACCCGGGTCAACCCTTGCCCCAATCACGGACTGGGCAGGCGGACTTACATGGACCCGGGGACCCTCCGTGCTTACTGCTCCAAGGGGGGCACCGTCCTCACTGATGTCTGTACCGGGATGCTGGCTTCTCTCTTCCTCCACACTTGCCAAAGGGTCTTCCACAGCCGGCTCGGGTAAGCTCTTCCGTGTTCCCCTCCTTCCTGCATGGGAGCCCTCCTGGCTCATTCTCAGGAGTTCCCGTTTTATTTCAAGCAGGAATCCTCTCTCTCCTACTCCTTTCTCACAGAGACCGCCCAGGAGCTGCCAGAGGTCTCTGCATTCAGATTTAAGCTCTTCTATGGTATCTCTGTACTCTGCTCTCTTCCTGCTTCCTGAACGGTCTCTGGAGTTCCTGAGAGCCGTCAGCCTTTCCATCTTCTTGCCGTATACCTCTACTGCCTTCTGGATCAGGGTTTTCACCCTGACCCTGCGCCTCTGCAGCTTCAAGCCGTCTTCACCCGGCTGTGCCCGGGTCCAGTCGCTTAACTCCACTTGGGTGGATAAAAACAATCGTTCCTCCCTGGAGAGGCCTTCCTTTCCACCAGGGGGATGAGCTGTAGCCCCAGGCCGGGAAGAGGGCCCCGAGCCTGGGCTGGCCGACGCCATAAGGCTGGATGTCCAAGACAGCTACGGTTCTCCACAGAGCTCTACCACACACGTCTGCTCTCCTCGGAAGCCTCTCCTGTGTGCTGGGTTCAGAGCACGCAGACAGCACGCACAAGCTCCTACCGGTGACTGCAAACTCTTTTTAAAACGAGTAAGATAGTTAGCTATATAGGTGGATATTTTTATTCCAAGAATACTGCTACCATCTTACAATCATAACATTACAAAACAAAAATCAGTTTACATACACTTTACAATAAACTATACCATCAAAGAGAACAATTTTTACATGTCATTCTCCCCCTCCTCATCCCCGGAAGAAAAATCTATGAGAAGGTCTTTACTTCTACTGCTAGGCCCTGGCGGAGGCCCAGGATCCACCTCAGGTGGTGGAGCCCTCTTTTTCTTCTTCTTCCCCTGCTTTTTCCTTATCATGACCCAAGCCACTTCACCCTCCTCATCTGACACCTCTTTTGGGCGCTTCTGAGCTCCTTTTACAGAGACCTCCATCTCCTCCTCCCCAGACCTATCATCTCCAGCCGAAGAGTCGGATGAAGAGACAGCGACCAGATGCCTGCCTGGCCTACACCTTCGAGGAAGAGGAGTGGGAACAGGACCCTGGGGGTTGGAACCCTGTGCCCCCCCACCTGGAAGGGGAGTCCCGACCACCCCCACCTGACCAGATACTTGACTTTCAGTAACAGGGGCCTGGGCAACCTCTACAGGTCGCACCCATTTCTCTCTTTGAGGGACCTTGTTTGCTTTCTGAACTTGAGGTGTACCTTGTGGTTCCACCACAGGAGAACTTTCCTGCCTTTCCCCTCCATAACTTTGCCCAGCAGGGGGCGGTACATTGTCCCCTCCTAATCCATCACTTGCTGCAGCTTTACCCCTGTAGGCCCTGGGGCATCTGCTAAAGGGATGCCCCATTTGACCACATAGGTTGCAGCAGATTAAGCCGCAAGTGTCACCGGAGTGCCCGAACTTATTGCACTTAGTGCAGCGCACGATTGTGCAATCTGCACTCAGGTGGGTTGGACACCCGCACCTGAAACACCTACGAGGCTGACCTGGGTAGAACACCAGGATTCTGTCCCTTCCCAGGAAAGCACTCCCTGGGACATGCGCAACCGTGTTGCCAGATCTTTTTAAGCGAATCCTGGTGTTCCACGCTCCAGTCCATACCCCCCGCTCGTCTAGACATTTATTCAGAGGACACTGCAACTGGCCATGCCTTCCCAGCCAAGTTGCTATGTCCTCTGGAGGCAGGCTCTCGTTTCTCACTAATACCGTGAGATTTTTAATCTCCTCCTGCCTACTCAAGGGGATCAAACGAAGCCCCTTCCAGGGATCAGTACCCCTGACCAGCCCAAAAGCGGTTATAAAACGCTCCATGGTCACCGCGTTGGTGAAACTGATGTCAAAGTCAGGGGAGCCCGCTGGATGGATTACAGCGAAAAGCTCAGCCACCCTGAACCCCAACGCCAAGATCATGTCAACCACTTTGCCCCTTGTGGGACACTGACCCTCACCCTCCCATCTCAGCTGAACTACGTTCCTACGCCTACGCTCCGGACCACCTGTCCCCCTAGACCAAGAACTGGCCCCTGGGGTCTGACCAGCTGGGGGAGCCCTAAAATTGCTGGCCCCAAACTGGTGGTACAGGTGGTCCAAAGGCACACTGGACCCAGCCACATTGGCGTAGGAACGTTTCTCACCAAGGGCTGTCAACAACCTCACCTCTGGTGTACCCCTCAACCTGGGCTCCGGAGGAGGAGTCTCCGCCACAGACACCGGGGGCACCACATGAGAAGAGACCCCCACTCCCCCCACATGAGGATTCACTTTTACACCGGGCTGAACCTTAGAGTGAGTTTCCTCCTCAGAACTGTAAAACAGAGCATTCCAAGATTCCTGCCATTCCACCTCCATATAGGCGCCGCAGGAATCTACTGACACCTGACTCTGCATTGATTGAGAACCCTCCAAGTCCCGAATGAACGCCATTGCAGGGTTCTCATCATCAAGCTCTCCCATTGGGCAGTCACCCCAGGCTGCAACTTGCTCAGGTATCATACTGTTAGATGTTTCAACATTACCACTTTTGTTTACACTTTCCTGACCGGAACGAAGACCGGAAGTTCCTTGAAAACAACCTCCGTGGTCTACTTCCGGCCTCGCCACCGTCACTTCCGGCCGCGGGCCAATCCCACCAGGAACCTGCCCGCCCACCGGAAGTGCGTCATCACCACCCAACGCGCTACTATTGGCCTTGCGGTCAGAAGCACCACCCCTCCTCCCGCGGGAAGACGGCGTTTTCTCATTCACGGCCGCCATTCCCAAACTATCAGACGCCATGCTGCCGGCCAACGCTGCACCGCTCCCCACAGCGGCAGCCAAGCTGGCTTGACTCTCACATTTCCCGGTCCCCTTACCCTGAGCCTGGCTTGCGGCAGCGGCAGCCGACAACGCAACTGACGGTATGCCCTGCTTGCAACCACCGGTCGGGATCACTGGGGATTGTACAGGTAAGTCCGATTTTTCTTTGCTTACTAGTCTAGCAAGCTGAACCACAGGTATCTTCTTTTCTTTCATGACACATTTTTCTTTATTGTCCTTCTGCTGTCTCCTTCCTGCTTCACCGGAGTCTAACCTGCCTTCTGGGGATACAGCCTCGCTCATAGGCTGACAACCCCTAGGCTTACCTGACCCCTCTGCAGTACTAACGGAGTTAGCAGTCTTGTCACTGGGAGCACTCTTCACACTTGCAGCCTTCTCTGCACTCTTTCTCACCGGTGCTGTCTCTTTACAAGCCATTGGCTTTTTCTCCACCACCTCTTCACGGGTGGCCACCTCAGAGGGACCCGCCATTTCCTCCTCTTGCGTTGTGTTCGGGGCTGGATACAGTCTACGGCGTCTCCCTGCCTGGGTCCCCTCGTCACACGCAATTCTCATCGCTTTGTCCACGTTAGATAGAAAGTCTTTCTCACCAGAAGCACTGTCAATCAGGTTGGATAACAGCTCACCCATCATGCTGCACTGCTTCTTCAATCCGTCTATCACCGTCTTATACTCCTGTCTCTTTACAACGCCCGATCTGTCTCTCCGGTTCCTTAACTCCGCCAGGACCTTCATTTTCTCGCAGTAGCTGCGGGAAGCCTTCACAATTAAGCTTTTAACTTTCTTTCTTCTGTCTGCAGATTTCTCTGCATCCTCTCCTGGCTGTCTCAGAGACCAATCTGCAAGATCCAGTTGGTTCTCCAAGAACAACCTCTCCCCCTTGACGAGCTCCAGGAGCTTAGGGGCTCCACGTCCTTCACTAGGCTGAGAAACAGGCCCCTGGCCTGGGCTGACCGACGCCATCAGCTCCCTGTCCTCCTCCACCACTCTGGAAGTCCTCAGAGATCAGAGCACGCAGCCAGCACGCACAATCTCCTACCGCTGATTGCAAGCTCTATTTAAAACGAGCAAGATAGTTTGCTATATAGGTGGATATAGCGGTGTATACTGGGTTCAGAGCGCGCAGACAGCACGCACAATCTCCTACCGCTGATTGCAAGCTCTATTTAAAACGAGCAAGATAGTTTGCTATATAGGTGGATATAGCGGTGTATACTGGGTTCAGAGCACGCAGACAGCACGCACAATCTCCTAACACTGACTGCAAGCTCTATTTAAAACGAGCAAGATAGTTTGCTATATAGGTGGATATAGCGGTGTATACTGGGTTCAGAGCACGCAGACAGCACGCACAAGCTCCTACCGCTGACTGCAAGCTCCATTTAAAACGAGCAAGATAGTTAGCTATATAGGTGGATATAGCGGTGTATACTGCGTTCAGAGCACGCGGACAGCACGCACAATCTCCTAACACTGACTGAAAGCTCTATTTAAAACGAGCAAGATAGTTTGCTATATAGGTGGATATAGCGGTGTATACTGCGTTCAGAGCACGCAGACAGCATGCACAATCTCCTAACACTGACTGCAAGCTCTATTATAAAAGATAGATATATAGCTAGCTATATAGGTGACTATAGCGGTGTATACTGCGGTCAGGGCACGCAGACAACAACCACTACAGAAGAGCAAGAACGAAAAATCGGCAGATAACGATCGGTGTATACTGTGTTGAAGGTACACAGAACACCCACTAACTGCTACAGACGCCAACACACTACACAAGGCTGCCGTGCTGGCGGCCTTATATAGTGTGGGGCGTGTACTACACAGCCTGAGCTATGATTGGCCACAGGCATCCTGCCTGTGGCCAATCATGGCTCTCCTCGCTGCCGGTGCTGTGATTGGCCAAGCATGCGAGGTCACAGTGCATGCTTGGCCAATCATGAGCCAGCAATGCACTGCGCCATCGCAGTGCATTGTGGGCCGTGAGCGCCACACAAATTTGGCGCGAGCGGCCCATAACGTTCGGAATTCGCCGAACGGGCGAACAGCCGATGTTCGAGACGAACATATGTTCGACTCGAACACGAAGCTCATCCCTATTTCTTTGCAAACATTCTGCAAGTCTGCTGCAAGTTCTGCTTCAATTATGCTCTGCAATAGTCATCCCACCACCTGGGTCACTGTGGCTGAATTTTCATGCTGTAGACTTGCAGAGCTCTTGCTGTAGACCTACTACTTCAACTTTTCTCTTGCTAGAGTCTTTCCTGCAAATTTGCTACAAATTGAAAAAGTGTCAACTAGAATTTGGGCTTTAAGTGCTCTGCAAATGTATAACTTGCCAGTGAAAATGTACAGAAAGTTAACAGACTAACAATTCAGCACTGCCACAAATTTGTAGCAAGCTATAGCAGTTGTAGTAAGTTTTTTTTACACCTGCTTTCGTGCCTGTGTGAGAGGTAGCAGAAAATAATCTGGGATAATGCTTAGTAATAAAATGTAAATTGGCAGTTGATGAATAAAAAGTGACTGCAGAGCTCAATCTCAGTCCCGTAAAGACTCTCTCATGTGAAGACTGAGATTGAGCTCTGCAGTCACTTTTGCAGCAGTTGTCTTCTTATTCCGGGTTACAATCCTGCACACTGTGCTTTTGTCTCTTTTAGTCCGTTGGCCATCTCTACCAGGCTTATGCCTAACAGACAAGGTTTTCCTGGAAACTGTATATGCCATCATAACCTTTGATAGTGTACTTCACGACACAGCAAATAAATCAGAAACTTCAGTCACAGAGGTCCCAGCTAAGCCTTTCCAGGCTTCCCACGTGTTAGCTTGGTGTCTGAACACACAGTGGAAGCAAAAGAATGTTATATTACTTCCTCTTTTTTTAACGCAAAACATGACATCCCTTTCACACCTGCAAATTATGTAGTGTTTCCATATTTTTTTTCCAATCCCTGTACAATGCACAACTGGCATAGCCACATAAACTAGAAGAGGGGGAAGGGTAAAATATGAAAAATGAGGGGCTTGGGAATTAAAGGAAGTCAAGGATGAAGAAAAGAAAGAAAAAAACAAGAAGTTTCCCAAAAGAATAGTGGCCATGTTACAGGAGACATATTGTCGTGGTAATGTATGCAATATAAACATCATGTCCATAGGCCTAAGGTGTCTGAGAGATCTAGATAAATCATTGCATAGCTATTAAAAAATAAAATAAAAATAGTATGTTACTATTGGAATCCTGAGTCAGTTGGAGCATAAACACAATTCCATATTGTGACAGACCTAGCCGGGACACAGGCTTTTTGAGAGGACTGAATGCGAGCCTCTTGCCGACCGATTATGGGCCCAGGATTTTTAGGGGCACAGGGTGAATGAGAACCCCAATATAATCTGTGCTAGTCAGATTCAATGCTGTGTATATGTATATATAATGTGTGTTGTCTCTTGCTGTTGGGACACACACTGTCAGATCAGAGGCGTAACTAGAAACCTCAGGGCCCCGATGCAAAAAATCAGGAAGGCCCCCCCCCCCGAAAAGCATGATTTTGATACTATATTTTTTTCCACTGTAGAACAAAGTAAAACATTTCTGTGCAGCCTGTGTCCCGAGTGAAACCTGTGTCACCAGTGCAGTGGTGGTACTGGAGGGGGGTGGCGGTGGTACCGGAGGGGGATGGTGGTCCTGGAGAGGGTTGGTGGTCCTGGAGGTGGGTGGCGGTGGTGGTACTGGAGGGGGGTGGCAGTGGTACTGGAGGGGGATGGTGGTCCTGGAGAGGGGTAGCAGTGGTACTGGAGGTGGTGGCGGTGGTACTGGAGGTGGGTGGTGGTGGTGGTGGTGGTACTGGAGGGGGGTGGCGGTGGTGGTACTGGAGGGGGATAGTGGTCCTGGAGAGGGGTGGCGGTGGTACTGGAGGGGGATGGTGGTCCTGGAGAGGGGTGGCGGTGGTACTGGAGGTGGGTGGCGGTGGTGGTACTGAAGGGGGGTGGCGGTCCTGGAGAGGGGTGGCGGTGGTACCGGAGGTGGGTGGCGGTGGTACTGGAGGGTGGGTGGTGGTACTGGAGGAGGGTGGCGATGGTACTGGAGAGGCATGGTGGTCCTGGAGAGGGGTGGCGGTGGTACTGGAGGTGGGTGGCATGGTGGTGGTACTGGAGAGGGGGTGGCGGTGGTACTGGAGGTGGGTGGTGGTGGTACTGGAGGTGGGTGGCGGTGGTGGTACTGAAGGGGGGGTGGCGGTCCTGGAGAGGGGTGGCGGTGGTACTGGAGGGTGGGTGGGGGTACTGGAGGAGGGTGGCGATGGTACTGGAGAGGCATGGTGGTCCTGGAGAGGGGTGGCGGTGGTACTGGAGGTGGGTGGCATGGTGGTGGCGGTGGTACTGGAGGTGGGTGGTGGTGGTACTGGAGGTGGGTGGCGGTGGTGGTACTGAAGGGGGGTGGCGGTCCTGGAGAGGGGTGGCGGTGGTACCGGAGGTGGGTGGCGGTGGTACTGGAGGGTGGGTGGTGGTACTGGAGGAGGGTGGCGATGGTACTGGAGAGGCATGGTGGTCCTGGAGAGGGGTGGCGGTGGTACTGGAGGTGGGTGGCATGGTGGTGGTACTGGAGGGGGGGTGGCAGTGGTCCTGGAGGTGGGTGGTGGTGGTACTGAAGGTGGGGGGCACGGTGGTGGTACTGGAGAGGGGTGGTGGTGGTCCTGGAGGTGGGTGGTGGTGGTACTGAAGGTGGGTGGCACGGTGGTGGTGGTGGTACTGGAGGAGGGGTGGCGGTGGTACTGGACATCAGGGTTCACAGAGGGCCCCCTTGCTTCAGGATCCCCAGATACCCCCCCTTACTTTAGGGTCCCTAGACAGTCACCCCCCCCCCTTAAAGAGGTTTCTCTGTACCTTGCTGGACTCCGATGTGCACCTTGGCCCCCAGCAGATCTCTGTAACCCCCCCCACCGCACCTTGGGGGAGGCAACGATCAGCAGCTCTATGGATGTTGATGGGCGGCGGGATCTTCCTGAGTCTCTGCACACACTGGAGAGGGGTCATCACGGCTGTGAGTGGAGAGCGTGTCTGTCATTTAACAGCAGCGCAGAGACACCGGGACTGACGTTTAATTTTCCCTCGTTCTCTCTCCCAGGGAACACAAAACACTGACACAGCTGATCTGCTCCCCCTTCGGCCCCCCCTCCCCTCCTCTCCTGTGTTCTCCGCGGGAAATGTGAGCTTGTTAGCTTCGCACCTGAATGCCCACGGAGAACACAGGAGAGGAGGGGAGGTGGGGCCGAAGGGGGAGCAGATCAGCTGTGTCAGTGTTTTGTGTTCCCTGGGAGAGAGAACGAGGGAAAATTAAACGTCAGTCCCGGTGTCTCTGCGCTGCTGTTAAATGACAGACACGCTCTCCACTCACAGCCCCGTGGATAGCAACCACGCCGGGCCCCCCCCCCACAGTGATGGAATTCCAGGGCCCAGTCACAACTGCGACTGTTGCGACCCTGATAATTCCGCCACTGTGTCAGATGCTAATGTCATGAACTCCAGCCACCTGTCTGTTGGCTTGTATAATGTAAATGAGTCTAGTCTGGCACATTGTTGTTTGGGCTAATAAACCCTATGTTGATGTTTATGGTAATGTTTATTGAATTGTTAGTGAGTTAGGAGCCGGAAAGTCTTATCCCTCAGTCAACTAGTCTGAGTGTTGATTAGATAATTAGCTCATGCTAATTAGGTTAGGTTTTAGTCACCCCGCTGTATATATTTTGTGTGAGATCTCAAATAAAGGTCATTCCTGATGTCCTCCAAGACTGGTGTCGTCTAGTTCTTGGGGGTTCCTATAGCCAGATCCACTGGGCTTGTGTTTCAAGACTTAGGAAGCGGTATACTGCCGGAAGCACCTAATCGGAGTGTGGGATCAGTTCCGTCACACGTATACAAAGCTAAAGAGGTAGCCTTAAGTACTTTTTCAAGTAACTGATATGACTGAACCATGGAAATAAAAGGAGGGTGAGGGATGGGCAATAAAAGGGGAAAAAAAGGGGGACACTGAAAATAAACCAGGTGTCAGGCAAGCAATACAAGAAAAATTGTAGGTCATATCAGCTATGCTAATCAGCTTAGAAAGGAATATGTTCCTCAACAGTAAAATATCATCAGGAAAAGAAAACAGCAACCTTTTATAAGGGCATATAAGGCTCATCAATTGTAGCATCACTAAAGTAACTCTTTAAGTGTGGAGGGTGGATAAAGATGAGTGTGGGCGCTTAGTAAAAATTACCTTTTGCAAAACTTGTGGTTCAGGCAGGATAGATGGTAGGGGTTCCCAGCCTGCAAGTTTGGGACAAGGAATGTACAGGTCCTTGCAAAAGGAGGGAAGATCTTCAGGAATCCTGAGTATAAATTATTTACCATCTCTCTTTGCGATAAGGCTGAATGGGAACCCCCAATGGTAAGACATATCAGATTCCCTGAGAATTGCCAATTTTGGTTGCAGAGAGTGACTTTTGTTTAGAGTCAACCAGGAGAGATGCAGATACAGTTGAATGGGAGTTCCATAAAATTCCAAGTTGCCCATATTGTGAGCCTTGAGCATAATGTCCTCAATAATGATATAGAAAAAAATACTACAGATGACATCCCTTAGCTGTGAAGATAACTTGCAGGGAGTAATGATCTATGATCCCCATTGAATTCAATTTTATGGGAAGCCGGTTCCCACAGGATGTTATTAAAAATTGCTTCCAGAGTCTCCTTCTGATGCTCAGGGCTAGTTGCATTTAGTAGGCCTTAAAGTCTGATGTTATTTCTACGCCCACAATTGTACAAGTCCTCTAGATCACATTGAATGTCTCTAACAGTGGGGTTTTGAGCGGCTATCATGATATGAAGAGTATGAATCTAGGGTTAGACCTCATCCTCCACCGTTTCCACATGATTATTAAGGCTCTGTAAATTGTCATGCAGAGCAGTGTTTTCAGTGTGGCAGGTGTCACAGACATCTTATATGAGCATTCTGAAATCTTTTTTTGTAGGAATAAATAAATGGTTCCTTAGTATATGAATTGGAAATGGAGGACATAGGAGAGTGAAGTGGGGTGCCCATGGAATTTTCCACAATGGGGTGGAAGGGCATGATGGAGATTACTGAGAAGCTGCAGTGGAAATTGCAGCAGGAGTATGCACATTCTTCCATGGTTCCAACCATTTATCTGAGGGCAGGTCAGCTAATACAATCACTCTGAAGATGTGTAGAAATAATGGTATGACTTCCTACTTGTGGAGGAACACTGGAGGAGCAGGTGTGCAACTGATATTGTTTACATGTAGGCTGTCTCTGTTGCTTGGATGTATGCTGCAAAAATGTACGGTAGACTCAACATATGGTAGAGAACACTTGCGAATGGTGGTAGTAGAGGCACAAGGCACAGAATGCAATGGTTGTTCACCTGCTCCCTGGTGATCTATGGCAGGAGAGGCTATTACACAGTCCAGGTGCTGTGAATGCAAGACAGAGAGAGAGCTGGGAAGCATGGAAGAGTCGGCAGCTGGCTCTGTGGGAGAAGCATGTGGTGCCATCTTGAATATTTTATTGGGATTTTAGGTGATAGACCAACACAAAGTGGCACATAATTGTGAAGTGGAAGGAAAATGATAAATGATTTTAAACATTTTTTACAAATAAATAAGTATCGCGTGCATTTGTATTCAGCCCCTTTTACGCTGATACTCCTAACTAAAATCTAGTGAAACCAATTGCCTTCAGAGGTCACCTAATTAGTAAATAGAGTCAATCTGTGTGTAATTTTTTCTCAGTATAAATACAGATGTTCTGTGAAGCCCTCAGATGTTTGTTAGAGAAACTTAGTGAACCAGCGATAAAGTTGTGGAGAATTTTAATGCAGGGTTAGGTTATAACAAAAATCCCAAGGTTTTAAAATCTCACAGAGCACTGTTCAATCCATCATCCAAAAATGGAAAGAGTATGGCACAACTAAAAACCTACCAAGATATGGCCATCCACCTAAACTGACAGGCAAGAAGAGAATTCACCAGAGAAGCAGCCAAGAGGCCCATGGTAACTCTGGAGGAGCTGCAACTCAGGTAGGAGAATCTGTCCACAGGACAACTATTAGTCATGTACTTTGCAATTTGCCCTTTATGGAAGAATGGCAAGAAGAAAGCCAAGAATGGCAAGAAGTTATGTTTGCAATTTGCAAAAAGCCATGTAGGGGACACAGCAAACATGTGGAAGAGGGTGCTCTGGTCAGATGAGAACAAAATTAAACTTTTTGGCATAAAAGCAAAACGTTATGTGTGGCAGAAAACTAACACTGCACCTAAACCTATTAGAGTCTGCAAAGGACTTGAGACTGGGGTGGAGGTTCACCCTCCAGTATGACAACAACCCTAAACATACAACCAGAGCTACAATGGAATGGTTTAGATAAAAGCATATTCATGTGTTAGAATGGCCCAGTCAAAGTTCAGACCTAAATCCAATTGAGAATCTGTGGCAAGACTTGAAAATTGCTGTTCACAGACGCTCTCCACCCAATCTGACAGAGCTTGGGCTATTTTACTTGTAGCTGTAATTACAGAGAAAGAGGGTTCTACAAAGTATTGACTACGGGGGGCACCATACAAATGTACCCCACACTTTTCACATATTTATTTGTTAAAAAAAATGAAAACCATTTATCATGTTCCTTCTACTTCACAATTATGTATCACTTTGTGTTGGTCTATCATATAAAATCCTAATAAAATATATTTACTTTTTTGTTTGTAACATGACACAATGGGGTGTGAATACTTTTTCAAGGCACTGTATACTCCGCTTCCCAGGCTAGTTAAGGGCAATGTTATTTAAAGCAATTTTGCTTTTATGTACGTGTTTGAGGGGGCACTTTCCAGTCTCTTGTGTGATTTGCTTGACAATCCCTGACCTATAGGTCTAGGAAAATACCATTTAATACGTGGCTCCCATTGACTTTAATGAGTTCCAATTTGGCACCAAAATTTCAGCAGTGTTCATTGAACTTGCCTACGACCAAACCCAGTTATATTATGCCTATGCTGACTAGGAGACACTGGGTCCATCAGAAATTTGATCTGCTTTGAGGGATACTAACCTCAACCACCTATCACCATGGGGAATTTTTTCCCACCTTTCTGTAGAGAGATTCCTTAACACCCCAATCCTACCAGATAGAATGCTTCTCAGTCAGTAATATGGTAGGTTTCTTCTTCTGGACATGGGCAAAATATGATAATACAAGTGATCTTAGCCAACAAGTCCTTGGAGCCAAAATAGCTACAAGTAAAAACAGAAAATATAATTAATAGTTTCTAATATGTTTCCATTCAATTCATCCCTTTTATGACCACGGTGCCCCGTCAACCACTGTTGACGTGGTGGGACCCCGGGGAAAGTAATTTGAGTCATGGTAAGAAAGTATGAGCAAGGGTGTGATCTAGTAAAATCTACTTATTCATTTAGGCAGAAATTAACAATAAAGCTGCCTTGGGCCCCCCTGTTTATCTGATAAGGTCTGGGCCCAGTACAACAGGACCAGTTGTACTGCCTTATCAGTAGCCCTGGTTTCAGGAATGTTGGTCATCTTCAGTACAGTGTATGGAAGGAACAGCTTCTAAGGTGTAAAGCTTGGGGATCATCAATAAAGTATAACCCTACAGGTTTCAGAGAATATAATCAACCAATTATCAATAAGCCTTCCACTAAAAACATTGAGGAACTTTCCATCTTCAGAGGGGGGAGGATTCTGCTGAACCTCTAGACTTGGAAGTGAGTTCCGTGTCAATGTTTGTGAAGAAAACATGGAGACTGTTCAATATACAGTGCCTTGAAAAAGTATTCATATCCCTTGAAATTTTCCCCATTTTGTCATGTTACAACTAAAAATGTAAATGTATTATATTGGGATTTTATGTCATAGACCAGGGATATGCAATTACTGGACCTACAGCTGTTGTAAAAATCCCATCATGCTCTGCCTCTGGGTGTTATGCTTGTGGCTGCCAGAGTCTTGTTATGCCTCATGGGACTTGAAGTTCTGCAACAGCTGGAGGTGCGCAAATTGCATATCCCTGTGATAGGCCAACAAAAAGTGGCACAAAAAAAAAAAAAAATCTGAAAAGTGTTGCACCCAAAAATGCTTTATCCCATCCAACAGTAAATGCGGTAAACACAGAAGAGGGACTGGAAGATTAAGTCCAACTTAGGGATGAGCTTCGTGTTCGAGTCGAACGTATGTTCGACTCGAACATTGGCTGTTCGTCCGTTCGGCGAAATCTGAACACTTGGTCCGTTCGCGTCAAAATTCGCATGGCGCTCACGGCCCACAATGCACTGCGATGACGCAGTGCATTGCTGGCTCATGATTGGCCAAGCATGCACTGTGACCCCGCATGCTTGGCCAATCGCAGCGCCAGCAGCGAGGAGAGCCATGATTGGCCACAGGCAGGATGCCTGTGGCCAATCATAGCTGAGGCTGTGTAGTGCACGCCCCACACTATATAAGGCCGCCATTGAGACGGCCTCGTGTAGTGTGTTAGCATCTGAAGCAGTGGGTGTTCTGTGTACCTTCAACACAGTACACACCGATCGTTTTTGGCTGATTTCCTATCTTGCTGTTGTGTAGTGGTTATTGTCTGTGCCCTGACTGCAGTATACACCACTATATTCACTATTCACTTCACTATATTTATATATCTTTAATAATAGAGCTTGCAGTCAGTAGTGTTAGGAGATAGTGCGTGCTGTCTGCGTGCTCTGTACCCAGTACATATCGCTATAATCCACCTACATAGCTGTTCTCTATTTGAGCCCAATTGCCATCTGCAGGAGTTATTGGAAGTTGTGTGTGCCTCCAGCACAGCACAGTATACATCTGTATATACCCCTTTATCTCTGCTGTTTTCTGGTTATTGTCTGCGTGCCCTGACCGCAGTATACACCGCGATATTCACCTAACCTATATAGCTAGTGATCTATCGTTAATAATAGAGCTTGCAGTCAGTAGTGTTAGGAGATAGTGCGTGCTGTCTGCGTGCTCTGTACCCAGTACATACCGCTATATCCACCTACATAGCTGTTCTCTATTTGAGCCCAATTGCCATCTGCAGGAGTTATTGGAAGTTGTGTGTGCCTCCAGCACAATATAAACTACCCAACTGCTGTTTTACCCAACTCCCTTCAGGCCATTACCATGTCTGGAAGGCCAGCAAGGAGAGGCAGACAGGCGCGAGCCGATAAAAGAGGGCAAGCAGGCTCTGTGTCTAGAGACAACAGTGCTGGTCGTGGAAGCGGTGCATTGTCATCAGCACGTGGCCATGGGACATGCTTGTCCTTCTTTTCGGCAGCTGGACATGTTGAACCGCAACATGCCAACGACTTGGTAGAGTGGATGACCAAGCCCTCTTCATCCTCCTCTTCCTCTCTCACCCAGTCTCAGGGTAGTCGCAAAGCAGCTGCCAACGCATCGTCTTCCCTCCTCTCAAAGTCATCATCAGTGACTCCTTCCCTAGACCCACCACGTCCTCCTGAGGAGTCTCCTGAACTCTTTGAGCACAGTGTTGGGTACATGCTCCAGGAGGATGCCCAGTGTTTGGTGGGCTCTGATGATGACACTCAGCTAGAGGAAGGCAGTAGCGTGAGCGCAGAGAGAGGGGATGCTCAAGAAGGACCGCAATCTGGCAGTCATGTTCCACAAGCTGCAGCATACTGCCAGGTTTGCTACAGCGATGAAGAGGGAGGGGATGATAAGGGCACTGACTCCACGTGGGTGCCTGGAAGGAGGGAGGAGGAGGAGGAGGAGGAGGAGGCACATGTCCAACGAGGCAGGATGCCCTCCGGGGGCCAGCTTAGGGGCAGCACACCGACTGAATCACACCGCAGAGCTCCGCCTGTGCAGAGCGCTGCCTCTGCGCGTTATTCTAAAAGTTCTTTGGTGTGGGCCTTTTTTGAGATGAGTGCATCAGATCGCACCGCTGCTATTTGCAACATATGTCTCAAGCGTATCTCATGTGGCCAAAACATCAGCCGCTTGGGCACCACATGCTTGACCAGACATATGTTGACCTGCCATGCAGCTCGTTGGCAAGCGTACCTCAAAGACCCACACCAAAGAACAAAGCGGACCTCTCCTTGCTCCTCATCAGCTGGCATCTCCAACCCCACTAGACCTTCAGTCCTCTCTGAAACCTGCTCTGAGAGGAATGAAGGTGTAGAATTAGGTGTGTCACAGCCAAGTGCTTCCGGGAACTCTGCTAGCGGTACACCCACGTCCGATTATAGCAGGCAAATGTCCTTGCCCCAGCTGCTGGACCGGTGGAAGAAGTTTACTCCCAGCCATCCACATGCCCAGCAGTTGAATGCTAGCTTGGCTAAATTGCTAGCACTTCAACTGCTGCCTTTTCAGTTGGTAGACTCGGCCCCCTTCCGTGAGTTTGTACAATGTGCGGTTCCTCAGTGGCAGGTCCCCAAACGCCACTTTTTCTCACGGAAGGCGATTCCGGCTCTCTACCGGCATGTGGAAGGCAATGTCCTTGCCTCGCTGGACAGGGCGGTCAGCGGTAAGGTGCATATTACCGCTGACTCATGGTCCAGCAGGCATGGACAGGGACGTTACCTGTCTTTCACGGCCCATTGGGTCACTCTTCTGGCAGCTGGGAAGGATGCAGGACAAGGTGCAGTAGTGTTGGAGGTTGTTCCGCCACCACGCCTCCAAAATGCTACTATTGGTTGTGACACACCTCTCTCCTCCACCCCCTCCTCTTCTTCTTCCTCCATGGCCTCTTCCAGTGCTCTGTCCTCAGAACCAGCGGTGCTCCGTAGGCGTTGCAGGGGCTACGCAAGTACGCAGGCAAAACGATGCCATGCTGTGCTTGCGCTGGTTTGTTTGGGGGACAGGAGCCACCGTGGGGCGGATGTTTTGTCAGCTCTGCAGGGGCAGGCCGAGAGGTGGTTGACGCCACGCCAGCTTAAGCCAGGAATGGTGGTTTGCGACAATGGCACCAACCTCCTCTCCGCCCTCCGACAGGGACAACTGACCCATGTGCCCTGTGTAGCTCACGTCCTTAACCTGGTGGTGCAGTGGTTCTGGGGCAGGTACCCCGGCTTACAGGATGTCCTGAAGCAGGCCAGGAAAGTCTGTGTGCATTTCCGCCGATCATTTAATGCCTGTGCTCGGCTGGCTGAGCTCCAAAAGGAGTTGAACCTGCCCAAGAACCGCCTTATATGTGACATGCCCACCAGATGGAACTCAACATTGGCCATGCTGCAGCGGCTGCACATGCAGCAGAGGGCCATCAATGAGTACCTGTGCGACTACGGCACCAGGAAAGGGTCAGGGGAGCTTGGTTTTTTCTCACCACGCCAGTGGGGCATGATCAGGGATGCATGCACTGTCCTGTCACCGTTTGAGGAGGCCACAAGGATGGTGAGCAGTGACAGTGCATGCATCAGTGACACTGTACCTCTTGTCCACCTCTTGGAGCATACGCTGCGTGGAATAATGGACAGGGCACTTGAGGCAGAACAGAGGCAGGAAGAGGAGGACTTCCTTGCCTCTCAAGGCCCCCTTTATCCAGACAGTGTTCCTGCTGTGCCACCCATCACACAGGAAGAGGATGAGGAGGAGGAAGAGGAGGAGGAGGATGATTGTGTCAGCATGGAGGTGGAGGCTGGCACTCAGCATCAGCAGCAGCAGCAGCAGCAGTCTTGAAGGGATGATTTACAGTCCCAAGAAACACGTGGACTTGTACGTGGCTGGGAGGAGGTAGCTGCGGATCATGTTGTCCTTAGTGACCCAGAGGACTCCGGACCGAATGCCTCAGCTAACCTACACTGCATGGCCTCCCTGATCCTGCAAAGCCTGCGGAAGGATCCTCGTATTCTTCGGATCAAGGAGAGGGACCATTACTGGCTGGCCACTCTCCTTGATCCACGGTACAAGGGTAAGGTTGCCGACCTTATCTTGCCATCGCAGAGGGAGCAGAGGATGAGACATCTCCGGGAGGCCTTGCAGAAAGCTCTGTGCAATGCGTTCCCAGAGACTGGGAGGTTACAAACTCCTGGTCCTGGACAACGTGTTGCTGAGGCATCGGTCAGAAGGAGCGGTGGAGAAGGTGGCCGTCTGACTGATGCTTTCAGACAATTTTTTAGTCCGCAGCCCCAAGGTATGATTGGTTCCAGCACCCATCGCCAGCGTCTGATTTACATGGTGCAGGAATACCTAGGGGCAAGTTCAGACTTGGACACCTTTCCCACCGAAAATCCTCTGGCTTACTGGGTCTTGAGGATGGATCACTGGCCAGAGCTTGCACAGTATGCAATTGAGCTACTGGCCTGTCCTGCATCCAGCGTTCTTTCGGAACGCACCTTCAGTGCTGCTGGTGGCTTTGTTACCGATCACAGGGTGCGCCTGTCCACCAAATCAGTTGATCGACTGACCTTCATCAAGATGAATCAGTCTTGGATCACCCACAGCTACCAAGCACCTGAAGCTGATGTAACCGAATAATTTTTTTTGAAATACCACATCCCTTCAAGACTGCCTATGCTGATGCTGAGTGACTGTCCTGTTATGTTGATTGTCTATCCTCTTCCTCCTCCGCTGATATGTTGGAAGAACATTTTTGGTTCTGGGTGATGCCAGCAGCCCAATTTTTCTGCCCCTGTTTAACAGGGGCGTTTAAGTACAATTTTTGATGCAATGCTTTGCAGCAGGGCTAATTCCTGCAATAAAACTAGAGTATATGGCAGAGGTTGCAGTGTGGTGGCACCAGCACCAGTGCCTAAGGCCCAATTTTTCTGCCCCTGTTTAACAGGGGCGTTTAATTACAATTTTTGATGCAATGCTTTGCAGCAGGGCTAATTCCTGCAATAAAACTAGAGTATATGGCAGAGGTTGCAGTGTGGTGGCACCAGCACCAGTGCCTAAGGCCCAATTTTTCTGCCCCTGTTTAACAGGGGCGTTTAATTACAATTTTTGATGCAATGCTTTGCAGCAGGGCTAATTCCTGCAATAAAACTAGAGTATATGGCAGAGGTTGCAGTGTGGTGGCACCAGCACCAGTGCCTAAGGCCCAATTTTTCTGCCCCTGTTTAACAGGGGCGTTTAAGTACAATTTTTGATGCAATGCTTTGCAGCAGGGCTAATTCCAGCAAAAAAAACTAGAGTATATGGAAGAGGTTGCAGAGTGGTGGCACCAGCAGCAGTGCCTAAGGCCAAATTTTTCTGCCCCTGTTTAACAGGGACATGTATTTACAATTCTTGATATAATATTTCACAGGAGGGCCCCTTCCTGTGCCCACCCAGAGTAACGGTGAGGACTTATAGTGTTGTGGCACCAGCACCACAACCACCAAAGGTCAATTTTTCTACCACTGTTCAACAATGGCATGTAATTACAATTCTTGATATAATCGTTCACAGCAGGGCGCTCCAGCGCCCACCAAGAGTCACTTTGAGGGCTTACAATGTTGTTGCAAAACCAACACCTTGTTCCGCCATTTCTGCAGAGCATATAGGGCAGGCCCCTACTTTCAAACATCCAATTTACAAACATCTCCTACTTGCAAACGCAAGGAGACAGCAGCAAGTGAGATGAAAAAAGATGGACGACAAAACAAATTATACAGGGGTGATAACCCTTCCCTATGTTTTCCAAAAAGCTTAAAAATAGTTTTTTTGACTGGAGCTACACTTTAAAAATGTACCAGTTGAAAATTACAAACAGATTCAACTTAACCTAATAAACCTACACAGTCCCTGTCTTGTTTGCACCGCCTGTATACTGCTGTTCTGAGTATATAAGGCCTGGGGGCCACACGCATTTCCTTTTTTTAATATGGGTACAGGGTTCCCCTTAATATGCGTACAAGACCCAAATAGGCTGGTAATGGGCAGGGAGGGCTACCCATGCCATTTTTCTGAATGATTTTCAACCATATTGCAGGAACCAGATATAACATTAAAACCGCAAGCAGTTTTAAATGGTGTTATTTCCGTTTAATGTCATTTTGTGCAGGGACTGTTCTAAACACTTTTTTTTTCACTTTAATCGTCAGTAAAATCAGTGCTCCCGCCAAAACGGCCATTTTTAAAAACATTTTAGGCATTGACCCATGTCCCCTGGGGCAGGAGCCAGGTCCCCAAACCCTTTTTAGGACAGTATCTTGCATATTAGCCGTTAAAATTAGCACTTTCCATTTCGAACGTTCGAGTCCCATAGACTTCAATGGGGTTCTAACGTTCGTAACGAACGTGGGGTCCGTTCGAAAGTTCTGGTGCGAACCGAACCGGGGGGTGTTCGGCTCATCCCTAGTCCAACTACCTATTTCAAGCAGCAGGACATTCCTCTATGTGAAGGGTGTGAATGACGCTCACATAGAGGAATGTCCTGCTGCTTGAAATAGATGGTTGGACTTCATCTTCCAATGCAAGTCATACATATGCTAATTTAACCTCATATGCAGACACAAGTGGACTTGAGACACCCAGGCATCTACCATGCTTCCCGTTTTAAGGAAAAAAAAAAAAAAAAACACCTTTTGGGTAATTCGTAAAACGCATCTGGAAGGAATATGCAGGACAGTATGCACTTGCATGATACATTATTTACATTTAAATCAGCTTGCAGACATATCCACGCTCTAAAGTGATACGTATCTTCGGTTAGATCATTGTATCAATATATCATCAAGTTTTTTCACCCCTGATGAAAGTTCTGTGATACCAGCAACTGGAAACGTGTCAGTGTGGGTGATATAAGAAGAGTATTTTAATCATTTATCATATTTCTGTGATTTGTTTCATTTATGTAACTGTCCATCTGTTAATACACCATTGGGACATGTTTTAGTTTGTATGCCCCTCTGGTGGTACTATGTATATTTTTTGTAACTATTAATAAAATTTTGTATACATTGTGAACCTTTGTTTGGTGTTGGTGGTCATTTAAAATCCCACCCATTCAGGGGGAATTTTTCTTCATTGAACAATGTGTGTGGTAGCAACATGGGGGACTTGAGATTGTGTGCATTGGAGAAGGATATAATGGGGAGACTAATATGTGTATGCTGGAGGTGGATACTCACTGTTTGCTCATTTAAATTCAACACTGGAGCCTTATTCCCTGTACACACAGTCGGACATTCCGACCACAAAATCCGTCTGATTTTTTCAGACGGATTTTGGCCGAAACTTGTGTTGCATACACACGGTCGGACAAAGTTGTTGGAAAATGCGATCGTTTGGAACAAGGCGACGTTCGTTCCGTACGACGGGATGAGAGGCCAGTAGCCAATAGCTTTCATCTCATAATTTATTCTGAGCATGCGTGGCACTTTTGTCCGTCGGAATTCTCTACAAACTAATGCCGCGTACACACGAGCGGATTGTATGGCGTACTTAGTCCGTCATACAATCCGACGGACAGTCCATCGAAATTTCCGAACGGGCTACTTGCCCACACACGGCACTTTTTCAGCGGACTAATACGGCATACTAAGTCCGCCGTACTAAGTCCACCGTACTTTCGAAATGAACGGACTCGCCCACACACGCGGAGGAAAGTCCGCTCATTTCGAGCGCGTCTCCAGGTAGGCGGGGCTCGCGAAGGAGACGTCGCTGGCCCCGCCGCCTGGTATGGACTTAAAGGGGAACCCCAACGCCGAAAAAAATCGGTGTGGGGTCCCCCCCAAGTCCACAACAGACCCTTGTCTGAGCACGCTACCCGGCCGGCCAGGAAAGGGGGGGCGAGCGAGCGCCCCCCCCACCCCCTCCTGAGCCGTACCAGGCCGCGTGGCCACAACATGGGGGGTGCCTTGGGGAAGGGGGCCCCCCCACCCCAAAGCACCTTGTCCCCATGTTGATGAGGACAAGGGCCTCTTCCCGACAACCCTGGCCGTTGGTTGTCGGGGTCTGCGGGCGGGGGGCTTATCGAAATCCGGGAGCCCCCTTTAATAAGGGGGAAGAAAGCCGGACTCCTCCGCTAGCAAAAGAGCTACAAGAAGATAGTGGAGGAGTCCGGCGAGAAGACCCCCGAAGACGGAAGACCCCCGGAGCTGTGCAATAAAATATTTTATCTCGTGTGTTGTGTTTTTTTTGCACTTTATTTTACAGGTATTTCTACAGGTACATTGTACCCCATACTTATTCACATAGGGTGGGGGCCGGTATCCGGGGGCCCCCTTATTAAAGGGGGCTCCCGGATTCCGATAAGCCCCCCGCCCGCAGACCCCGACAACCAACGGCCAGGGTTGTCGGGAAGAGGCCCTTGTCCTCATCAACATGGGGACAAGGTGCTTTGGGGTGAGGGGGGGGCGCGCGGCCCCCCTTCCCCAAGGCACCCCCCCATGTTGAGGGCACGCGGCCTGGTACGGCTCAGGAGGGGGGGGCGCTTGCTCACCCCCTTTCCTGGTCGGCCGGGTAGCGTGCTCGGACAAGGGTCTGTTGTGCACTTGGGGGGGACCCCCACGCCGATTTTTTTCGGCGTTGGGGTTCCCTTTTAAGTCCATACCAGGCGGCGGGGCCAGCGACGTCTCCTTCGCGGGCCCCGCCTACCTGGATACCCGCTCAAAATGAGCGGACTTTTCTCCGGGCAGGAAAAGTCTGCTCATTTCAAAAGTACGGCGGACTGGCATACACACGGCTGGATTGTCCGCCGAAATGCGAGTACGACGGACAGAATTTCGAAAAAAACGAAATTCTTAGTACGCCGGACTGCACGCTGAAAAAGTCCGCTGAAGCCCACACACGAGCGGACTGTCCGCTGAAATGTGTTTCGGCGGACTAAGTACGCCATACAGTCCGCTCGTGTGTACGCGGCATAACTGAAAAAGTCTGATCGGATTTTGTTGTCGGAAAATTTTAGATCCAGCTCTCAAACTTTTTCCATGGGAATTTCCGACAGAAAAAGTCCGATAGAGCCCACACATGATCAGATTTTCCGACAACATAATCTGATCAGACCTTTTCCGTCAGAATTTCTGACTGTGTGGACAGGGCAATAAAGTGAAATTAGAACACATTATATTATAGAGGAGGACAGGATGTAGAATATACAGTGGTGTGAAAAAGTGTTTGCCCCCTTCCTCATTTCCTGTTCCTTTGCATGTTTGTCACACTTAAGTGTTTCGAAATATCAAACCAATTTAAACAATAGTCAAGGACAACACAAGTAAACACAAAATGCAATTTGTAAATGAAGGTGTTTATTATTAAAGGTGAAAAAAAATCCAAACCATCATGGCCCTGTGTGAAAAAGTGATTGCCCCCTAAACCTAATAACTGGTTGGGCCACCCTTAGCAGCAACAACTGCAACCAAGCGTTTGCAATAACGTGCAATGAGGCTTTTACAGCGTCCTGGAGGAATTTTGGCCCACTCATCTTTGCAGAATTGTCCTAATTCAGTTACATTAGAGGGTTTTCGAGCATGAACGGCCTTTTTAAGGTCATACCACAACATCTCAATAGGATTCAGGTCAGGACTTTGGCTAGGCCACTCCAAAGTCTTCATTTTGTTTTTCTTCAGCCATTCGGTGGTGGACTTGCTGGTGTGTTTAGGATCATTGTCCTGCTGCAGAACCCAAGTTCGTTTCAGCTTGAGTACACGAACAGATGGTCGGACATTCTCCTTCAGGATCTCTTGGTAGACAGCAGAATTCATAGTTCCTTTTATCACGGCAAGTCTTCCAGGTCCTGAAGCAGTAAAACAGCCCCAGACCATCACACTACCACCACCATATTTTACTGTTGGTATAATGTTCTTTTTATGAAATGCAGTGTTCCTTCTACGCCAGATATACTTGGACACACACCTTCCAAAGAGTTCCACTTTTGTCTCATCGGTCCACAGAATGTTGTCCCAAAAGTCTTGGGGATCATCAAGTTGTGTTGTGGAGAAATTAAGACGAGCTTTGATGTTCTTTTTGCTCAGCAGTGGTTTTCTCCTTGGAACTCTGCCATGCAGGCCATTTTTGCCCAGTCTTTTCCTGATGGTGGAGGCATGAACGCTGACCTTAACTGAGGCAAGTGAGGCCTGCAGTTCCTTGGACGTTGTTGTGGGGTCTTTTGTGACCTCTTGGATGAGTCGTCGCTGCGCTCTTGGGGTAATTTTGGGCGGCCGGCCACTCCTGGGAAGGTTCACCACTGTTCCATGTCTTCGCCATTTGTGGATAATGGCTCTCACTGTGGTTCGCTGGATTCCCAAAGCTTTGGAAATGGCTTTATAACCCTTTCCAGATTGATAGATCTCAATTACTTTCTTTCTCAATTGTTCCTGAATTTCTTTGGGTCTCGGCATGATGTGTAGCTTTTAAGGATCTTCTGGTGGACCTTACTGTGTCAAGCAGCTCCTATTTAAGTGATGCCTTGATTGTGAACAGGTGTGGCAATAATCAGGCCTGGGTGTGGCTAGAGAAATTGAACTCAGGTGTGGACAACCACAGTTATAGTATGTTTTAACAAGGGGGGCAATCACTTTTTCACACAGGGCCATGACGGTTTGGATTTTTTTTCACCTTTAATAATAAACACCTTCATTTGCAAATTGCATTTTGTGTTTACTTGTGTTGTCATTGACTATTGTTTAAATTGGTTTGATGTTCCGAAACACTTAAGTGTGACAAACATGCAAAGGAACAGGAAATGAGGAAGGGGGCAAACACTTTTTCACACCACTGTAACTGTTCTAAATGTTCTATTTTAGTTGTTTTTTGTTCTGTAGATTTATAAGTACCTCAATAAATTTATATACATACTACAGGACAGTCAGCATCTTAATTTTAATAAATTTTTATTGAGTTTTACAATTTACAAAAAGAAAAACAAACAAAATGTAAAGAGACATAGCTTAATATTGTAGTCACATTCAGTTCACATCAGGTCGTAAAACGTACCATGTTTCTGATTAGTGATGGACGAACTTCCGACGGGACGTTTCGCGAGCGCGGACCGCGAACGCGGCCGATCGTTCGCGAACCGTTACGTTTGCGGCGGGCCCCATTAACTTCAATGGGAGGCGAACTTTGAAAACCTACAGGTCAAATTTGCAGCCACAAAATAATTACTAGCTGTGCAAACATAGTCCCACCACATGGCCAATGACATAACACATGTATAAGGGGAGTCTGGGATCGACAACTACAAGCATTCTTTTTTTATATGTGAAATTGTTGTGACAATTCAGGACTGTGGAGTGCAGGAAGTCAATGGAGGAGAGGGAAGGTCAGGGTAGGCAAAGAAGAGGGTGCAGGAGATGATCACCAGCAGCGTGACATACAGCAATGACACCTGCACCGTGATAGAGTGATCTGACACCAGCACCGTGATAGAGAGCACTGACATCAGCAGCGTGACATAAAGCACTGACACCAGCACCGTGATATACAGCACTGACACCAGCACCGTGATAGAGAGCACTGACATCAGCAGCGTGACATAAAGCACTCACACCAGCACCGTGATATACTGCACTGACACCAGCACCGTGATATACAGCACTGACCCCTGCACCGTAAGCAGCCCCAGGAGGAAGTCAGCATAGCACAGGGATGGTGGGAGCCCCTCATAATGAGCATAGCACAGGGATGGTGGGAGCCCCTCATAATATGCACAGCAGAGGTACAGCCCCAGGAGGAAGTCAGCACAGCACAGGGATGGTGGGAGCCCCTCATAATAAGCAGCCCCAGGAGGATGTCAGCATAGCACAGGGATGGTGGGAGCACCTCAAAATAAGCAGCCCCAGGAGGAAGTCAGCACAGCACAGGGATGGTGGGAGCCCCTCATAATGAGCATAGCACCGGGATAGTGGGAGCCCCTCATAATATGCACAGCAGAGTTACAGCACCAGGAGGAAGTCAGTACAGCACAGGGATGGTGGGAGCCCCTCATAATGAGCATAGCACAGGGATGGTGGGAGCCCCTCATAATGAGCATAGCACAGGGATGGTGGGAGCCCCTCATAATATGCACAGCAGAGGTACAGCCCCAGGAGGAAGTCAGCACAGCACAGGGATGGTGGGAGCCCCTCATAATAAGCAGCCCCAGGAGGAAGTCAGCACAGCACAGGGATGGTGGGAGCCCCTCATAATAAGCAGCCCCAGTAGAAATATGACACCGCTCAACCTCTTCAAACAGGAGGGTACGGGCATTTAGTACGGTGTGCTTTTTTTGAACAAGGAAGTGAGCCAACTGAAGAAAGAAGGTCTGTGTGCTCGATTAAAAAAAAATTGTTTATAGACATATACATGGTCTACTGGTCACATGTGTTGAATTCCTCCGAGATCCATGCCTCATTCATTTTTAGAAATGTGAGGTAGTTAACACTGTCGTGAGCTAGGCGAGTACGCTTATCGGTCACAATCCCCCCTGCTGCGCTGAACGTCCTTTTGGACAGGACACTGGAAGAGGGGCAAGCCAACAGTTCGATTGCAAATTGGGCAAGCTCTGGCCAGAGGTCAAGCCTGCCCACCCAGTAGTCCAGGGGTTCATCACTCCTCAGAGCGTCCACATCAGGCGTTAACCCGATGTAGTCGTACACCTGACGGTCTAGGCATTCCCTGATGCTGGATCCGGATGACACCTGTCGATGGGTCGGCTGGAAGAATGACCTCATATCCGAAGTCACCAACACACAGGTTTAAAGCATGCTCTTCTTGCTCCTCCTCATCCGCCCCGGCACCATCCTCCTCTGACTCCTCTTCAGACTCCTGTTGTTCACTTGTCTCAGATAGAGTAGCCCCCCCTGGGAATTCATCCAGCATTGCGACTTCCTCATCTTCCCGCTCCTGCTTCTCCACAGCTTGATCAATGACACGACGCAATGCACGCTCCATAAAGAAGGCGTAAGGTACCATGTCACTGATGGTGCCATGGCTGCGACTGACCAGTTTGGTGATCTCCTCAAATGGCCGCAGAAGTCTGCATGCATCACGCATGAGCAGCCACTGGCGCGGTGAAAAAAAACCCAGATCCCCAGAATCTGTTCTGCCGCAGAGTTCATACAGGTAGACGTTAACTGCACGTTTCTGCTGGAGCAGCCTATCAAGCATATAGAAGGTTGAGTTCCATCGCGTCGGGCAATCGCAAATAAGACGTCTGACCGGCAGATTGTGTCGCCGCTGAATGTCAGCAAGGCGAGCCATGGCTGTGTAAGATCTTCTGAAATGGGCCAAGATTTTCCTTGCCTGCCGCAAGATGTCCTGGACCCCAGGGTATTTGACAAAGAATCTCTGCACGACCAAGTTTAAGACGTGTGCCATGCATGGCACGTGCGTAATTTTGCCCTGTTTCAATGCGCTAAGCAGATTGGCACCGTTGTCACACACCACTTTACCAACTGTCAAATTGAGCGGTGTTAGCCACTGATCTGCCTGTGAACGCAAAGCTGAAAGGAGTGCCGGGCCAGTGTGGCTCTTGGCTTCCAGGCACAACAGACGCAGCACGGCATGGCAACGTCTCACCTGGCATGTCGAATAGGTTCTGGGGAGCTTGGGCGGCACAGCGGAAGAGACGCTAGCAGCGGAAAAGGAGGAGTCAGCCGAGGAGGAGAGGGAGGAGGATGGAGGAGAAGAAGAGCCAGGCCTGCATGCAATCCGTGGGTAAAACCAAATCTACACGGGTGTCACGGGTTACATGCTTGACGGCCGTCAGAAGGTTCACCCAGTGGGCAGTAAAAGTGATATACCTTCCCTGCCCGTGTTTGCTAGACCACGTGTCTGTGGTCAGATGTATCTTGGCACCGACACTGTGTGCCAGAGATACATTCACTTGCCGCTGAACATGGCCAATATAGCTCTGGGATGCCCTTCTCTGAGAAATACTTCCTTCCTGGGACCTTCCATTGTGGTGTTCCAATGGCCACAAATTTTCAAAAGGCCTCTGAGTCCACCAGTTTATATGGCAGTAGTTGGCAGGCAATCAGTTCTGACAAGCCAGCCGTCAACCTTTGGGCAAGAGGGTTATCCGGCGTCATCATTTTTTTACGCTCGAACATTAGGCCCACGGAAGCCTGCCTTTTTGAAGAAAAACGTGAGCTTGGCGTGATGGAAGGTGGAGTGGAGGACAATTGTGAGGAGAGAGGAGAAGGAGAAGTAGAAGACGAGGCTGGATGGTGAGAGCCTGGAGTGTGGCTTTGTGTGTTCTGTTGCTCCCACTGGGCTCGGTGATGGCTGCTCATGTGCCTTCATAAGGTGGTCGTCCCTAGGTGAGTGTTGGGCTTACCACGACTAATGTGTTGAATGCAAAGATTGCAGATGGCAACGCTATTGTCAGCAGCGGACACATTAAAAAAAGCCCACACTGCGGAGCCATGTGCCGGCGTCCTGGGAGCGCCAGATGTGACCGTACATGGTCGATGACTCGCTCCTGATACATTAGCAGTTGCTTTGTCCCTCCTGTGCAATGTAAGTTATTCCTGCTTCTCCTGCTTATCTGCTGGTCCATATCTCCCTCTGAACCCCCCTCCTCTTCCTCTCTTGTGGGCACCCACGTGACATCACTAGACACGTCATCATCGACGTCACCTTCCCCACCACTATAAGTAGAGATCTCGGAGTAGGCAGCAACACCGGGGACCAACCTCCTCCTTGGGCGGATCTGGTTCTTGCTACCTCCTCTTCCTGATCCAATGCCAAGAGTGGCTGCGCATCAGAAATGTCTTGATATGGATCGGAAAATAATTCCTGTGACTCAAGCGGAAGGTATGTGGTGGTGGTGGTGGTGGTGTTGTTGGTGGTAGTGTCTTTGGGGGTGCACATAGCAGAGAGTGAAGAAGAGGGTGCAGATCCAGAGGATGAGGAGGGTGCAGAAGTGTAAGGCTGAGTGAGCCACTCAACCAAGTCTGGTGCGTTCTTTAAAGTAATTGAACGCACCTTCTGCAACTTCTCACTTTGGCTCAAGCCTGTTGCTCCTGCCCTACCCCTACCACCCCTGCGGAAGGGCCTGCCTCTTCCTCTGCCTGTCATTTTTTAAATGACCCTGTGACAAAACTCTCAGCCCCTATACTGATAAAGGACTGCTGCAGAATAGGGCAGAAGTCAGCAGTAGTGCACCTCAACCCTATATATTGTGGACCTATACAAGTCCTTAAGGATTAGCAGACTGTACCTCACTCAACCCTATGTACTGTAGTACACTATACCTTACCAGTCCTTATAAGGACCTTTGTGGAACTAGTAGGTTGTGAATGATTAGCAGACTGTACCTCAGTCCCTATACTGATAAAGGACTGCTGCAGTATAGGGCAGCAGTCAGCAGTAGTACACCTCAACCCTATATATTGTGGACCTATACCAGTCCTTAAGGAATAGCAGACTGTACCTCACTCAACCCTATGTACTGTAGTACCCTATACCTTACCAGTCCTTATAAGGACCTTTGTGGAACTAGTAGGTTGTGAATGATTAGCAGACTGTACCTCAGTCCCTATACTGATAAAGGACTACTGCAGCAGAAGGGCAGCAGTCAGCAGTAGTGCACCTCAACCCTATATATTGTGGACCTATACCAGTCCTTAAGGAATAGCAGACTGTACCTCACTCAACCCTATGTACTGTAGTACCCTATACCTTACCAGTCCTTATAAGGACCTTTGTGGAACTAGTAGGTTGTGAATGATTAGCAGACTGTACCTCAGTCCCTATACTGATAAAGGACTGCTGCCGTATAGGGCAGCAGTCAGCAGTAGTGCACCTCAACCCTATATATTGTGGACCTATACCAGTCCTTAAGGAATAGCAGACTGTACCTCACTCAACCCTATGTACTGTAGTACCCTATACCTTACCAGTCCTTATAAGGACCTTTGTGGAACTAGTAGGTTGTAAATGATTAGCAGACTGTACCTCAGTCCCTATACTGATAAAGGACTACTGCAGCAGAAGGGCAGCAGTCAGCAGTAGTGCACTTCAACCCTATATATTGTGGACCTATACCAGTCCTTAAGGAATAGCAGACTGTACCTCACTCAACCCTATGTACTGTAGTACCCTATACCTTACCAGTCCTTATAAGGACCTTTGTGGAACTAGTAGGTTGTGAATGATTAGCAGACTGTACCTCAGTCCCTATACTCATAAAGGACTACTGCAGCAGAAGGGCAGCAGTCAAGTATAATATTCTTTCTATATTTGGAAGAAAGAATATTATACGTGTACAAGCCTATTACCATACCAGTCCTGAAAAGAACCTTTGTGGACCTAATAGTAACAGCTAATGATTAAACTGACTGTCCCTGGTGCACACAGCATCCTGTCCCTCTCGCTACACTGACAAAAGACAGGCTGCTGCAACAATCACTAGCACAGCAGTGCCTCAAACCTATATCCTGAACTACACCTAACACCTATACCATGATACCAGTCCTTAAAAGAACCTTTGTGGACCTAATAGCTAGCGTTTTGGGTCACTGAAGTCTCTCCCTGCTCCACACAGCAACCTCTCCCTATAGTGACAGTAGAAAGAATGTAAAATGGCCGCCGGATCGGGTCTATTTATAAGTTAGGGGGAATGTCCAAGTGTCCATGTGCTGTAATGTCTCTATTGGCTGTCCTGTACCCCATGATGGATGTGTCATCATAGGTCAAAGTTCTTTTACACAGTAAACACGGAAGTCCGCCGGGCGAACTGCGGCAATAGTCCGCCGATCGGGCGGACGGCGAACAGCCGAAATTCGACCGCCGGGGAAAAGCGTTCGGCCATCCCTATTTCTGATTAAACTATGCTTATTAAACTATGCTGCAACAAGGAAAAGAACTGCGTCTTCCAGTATTGGAGAGGCTAATTGTTAGCCCACTCGCAATCTCTCTTTAACGGTTGAGTGGCTGTATGTTAAATATACACACACACACACACACATATATATATATATATATATATATATATATTTTATATGTTTTCTTGTCAATAATGTTCCAGCAACTCATGTAACTTATGGAAGGAATGTACTACCAATAGGGATGAGCCGAACTGGTTCGGTTTGCACCAGAACTTTCGAACGGACCGCATATTCGTGCGAAATTTAGAACCCCATTGAAGTCTATGAGACTCGAACGTTTGAAATAAAAAGTGCTAATTTTAATGGCTAATATGCAAGATATTGTCCTAAAACAGGTTTGGGGACCCGGCTCCTGCCCCAGGGGACATGGGTCAATGCCATTTTTTTTTTTTTAAAACTGCTGTTTTTTCTGGAGCACTGATTTTAATGATGATTAAAGTGAAAAAAAGTGAAATATTCCTTTAAATATCATGCCTGGGGGTGTCTATAGTATGCCTGTGAAGTGGCACGTGTTTCCCGTGTTTAGAACAGTCCCTGCACAAAATGACATTTAACGGAAAAAAAGTCATTTAAAACTGCTTGCGTTTTTAACGTAATATCTGGTTCTGGCAATATGGATGAAAATCATTGAGAAAAATGGCATGGGTAGCACCCCCTGCCCATTACCAGCCCCTTTGGGTCTTGTATGGATATTAAGGGTAACCCCGTACCCAAATTAAAAAAAGGAAAGGCATGGGGCCCCCAGGCCCTATATACTCAGAACAGCAGTATACAGGCACTGCAAACAAGACAGGGACCATGTAGGTTTGTTGTGTTAAGTAGAATCTGTTTGTAATTTTGAACTGGTACATTTATAATGTGTAGCTCCAGTCCAAAAAATCTATTTTTAAGCTTTTTGGAAAACATAAGGAAGGGTTATCACCCCTGTATAATTTTTTTTGTCGTCCGTCTTTTTTCATCTCACTTCCTGTTGTCTCCTTCCATTTTCAAGTAGGAGACATTTGTAAATTGGATGTTTGAAAGTAGGGGCCTGCCCTATATGCTCTGCAGAAATGGAGGCCTAAGGTGATGTGAAATATTATATCAAGAATTGTAATTACAATTGGAGTGCAGGAATGAGCCCTGCTGCAAAGCATTGCATCAAAAATTTTAATTACATGCCCGTTAAACAGGAGCTGAAAAATTGGGCCTTAGGCACCGGTGCTGGTGCCATGACACTGCAACCTCTCCCATATACTCTAGTTGGAGTGCAGGAATGATCCCTGCTGCAAAGCATTGCATCAAAAATTGTAGTACATGCCCCTGTTAAAATTGGGCTGGTGGCATCACCCAGAACCAAAAATGTTCTTCCAAGATATCAGCAGGATCATTGAGGATAAAGAGGATAGTTAGTCAACATAACAGGACAGTCACTCTGCATCAGCATAGGCAGTCTTGAAGGGATGTGATATTTTAAAAAAAAAATATTCGGTTACATCAGCTTCAGGTGCTTGGTAGCTGGTGGTGATCCAAGACTGATTCATCTTTATGAAGGTCAGTCGTTCAACCAAGTCGGTGGACAGGTGCACCCTGTGATCGGTTACAAAGCCACAAGCAGCATTGAAGGTGCCTTCTGAAAGAACACTGGATGCAGGACAGGCCAGTAGCTCAATTGCATACTGTGCAAGCTCTGGCCAGTGATCCCTCCTCAAGACCCAGTAAGCCAGAGGATTTTCGGTGGGAAAGGTGTCCAAGTCTGACCTTGTCCATAGGAATTCCTGCACCATGTAAATCAGACGCTGGCGATGGTTGCTGGAACCGATCATACCTCGGGGCAGCGGACTAAAAAATTGTCTGAATGCACCGCTCCTTCTGTGACTGACTGAAGCCTCAGCAAAACATTGTCCAGGACCAGGGGTTTGTAACCTCCCAGTCTCTGGGAACGTGTTGCACAGACCTTTCTGCAAGGCCTCCGGAAGATGTCTCATCCTCTGCTCCCTCTGTGACGGCAAGATAAGGTCCGCAACCTTAGCCTTGTACCATGGATCAAGGAGAGTGGCCAGCCGGTAATGGTCCCTCTCCTTGATCCGAAGAATACGAGTATCTTTCTGCAGGCTTTGCAGGATCAGGGAGGCCATGCAGTGTAGGTTAGCTGAGGCATTCGGTCCGGAGTCCTCTGGGTCACTAAGGAAAACATCATCCGCAGCCACCTCCTCCCAGCCACGTACAAATCCACATGTTTCTTGGGACTGTAAATCATCCCTAAAAGACTGCTGATGCTGATGCGGAGTGCCAGGCTCCACCTCCATGCTGACACAAGCCTCCTCCTCCTCCTCTTCCTGTGTGATGGGTGGGACAGCAGGAACACTGTCTGGATAAAGGGGGCCTTGAGAGGCAAGGAAGTCCTCCTCTTCCTGCCTCTGTTCTGCCTCAAGTGCCTTGTCCATTATTCCATGCAGCGTGTGCTCCAACAGGTGGACAAGAGGTAAACTGGACTTGAAAGCATTGATCTTATAATATGAGACGCAATTGAATACTTCTAATACCTCATGTACTGCTATCAGGGATTGAGCCGGATTTGAAAGCGATAATATGACATCATCTGCAAACAATGTGATAGCATGCTTTTCTTTGCCCATACTGATTCCATCAATCTTCCGCCAGAGGCTCCATCATGAGGGCGAAGATCAGGGGCGACAAAGGGTACCCCTGTCTTGTCCCATTTGTAATGAAAAACTGTTCGGAGAACAAGCCCTCCGCATACACATGTGCCGAGGGCTATAAATAAAGAGCTGTTATGGCGGACAGAATTTGACTGATGAAACCGAATTTCGATAGAACTTTGGAGAGATAACCCCAATGTATTCTATCAAATTCTTTCTCAGCATCCAGTGACAGGAGAACCGAGGGTCATCCGTCACCGGATGCCAAGTGTATTAAGTTCAGTATCCTCCTTGTTGCATCCGTAGCCTACCTCCTTGCTACAAACCCCACCTGGTCAGGTTTTACCAGTGACGGTAGTAGTCGTGCTATTCTATTCACCAGAAGTTTGGCGTACACTTTGAGATCCACATCCAAAAGTGAAATTCGTCTGAAGTTTTGTACTTTATCCGGCTCCTTCCCTGGTTTGGACAGAGGAGGTAGCAGCCTGGAACACTCTGTATTATTGGGGATAGGATGTTTGTGAATTTTTGATAATACTCTGAGGAGTACCCATCAGGGCCAGGCAAACCAGCTATAGTCTTTTGTATTTCTGATATTGAGAATGGGGCATTTAACATGTCCCGATCTACTGGTTGTATAGAAGGTAGCAAGATGTCATTGAGAAATTGATCTATAATTTCTAGTGTCGGTTGGGATATTGTTTTGTAATTTTTCAAGTTATATAAGCTTTCGTAGTAACTACTGAAAGCATCCGCTATTTCCTTGGGGTTTGTAATTTTCAAACCATATTTTGGATGATATAAATATGGGATCCTTTGTTTATGTATTTGATCTTTAGCCTGATTTGCCAGGGATTTCCCTGCCTTGTTACCATGTGTATAGAAATTTGCCTTTAATTTATAAATGTTGCAGAAGTGTTGGGCCATTAGTAAGGCACGAAGATTGTTTTGTGCTTCAGCTAATTTGTTGCTTGTGGTTGAGGGTGACTTTTTGTTCAGTGATTTTAAACTAGTGATATCTTTTAGAATATCGTCCATGTGCTGCCTCCTCCTCCTCCACACTGCACTTTGTTTAATGAGAACATAAATGCCTTATGGGCATTCCACAATGTAAATGGATTTACATCTTTGGAGTCATTATTTTTTAAGTATTCTTGTAATGAGTTTACAATGTCCTTTGCTATAACCGGATCAGAGAATAGTTGTGTATCATTTTTCCACCTATTTGTTTGAGTCGAAAAACTGTGGCTCCCCACAGTTATGAACACTGGAGCGTGGTCTGTCCATGTAATGTTACCTATCTCCGATTTTGAGTTTTTTTGTAGCAGAAATTTGTCCAGTAAGAACATGTCTATCCTTGAATAAGATAGGTGAACGAGAAGTTTTTTCAATGGAATGTTGACATCTCCATATATCATATAGACAGGCCGATTGAGTAAAATTGACAAGGACTGGTCTACGGGCATTTTTGGTCGAAGCACTGGATATGTCCATTTGTAAGTTAGACACGGCATTCAAGTCGCCACAGAGGATTGTGTGCCCCGAGCTTCACTTTTTCACTTTTTTCCAAAGCTTGTTAGGAAAGCGTATCTGTTTGGTGTTCGGGGCATACACGTTGACTATTGTGTACACCACATTATTCATTTCACAGGTCAGTATGATGAATCTGCCATCTTTGTCACAATAGTTTAATATATGTTTAAATGTTACTGTATTCTTGATTAGGATGGCGACCCCTTGATTTTTAATTGGCGTGTTAGCAAAGTACGTGTGGGGAAATTGGCTATGGGTTAAGTTTGGGTGATTGCTATCCTTGAAATGGGTCTCTTGAATGCAAAAGACATTGCAGGATTGAGTGTGTGCCTCTTTCCATAACATATGTTGTTTTTATGGGCTGTTCGAGCCATTGACATCTAAGGAGGTTATCTTGAATGTCATGGTGGAGACTCCGTGGCCCTTTTATTTAGCTGTATTTGGACAGAAGCCTTATGATTAAATGAGATTTGCCTTACCCTGTCGGTTCGATACTGATAGAGGCGAACTTCAAAAGTAATTGCAGATTCTTACTTCTGTGACGGTGTTCATGAGAATGCTGTTGCTTGGAGGTGCTATGCGGATATTGATATAAACAAACTTCAAACTTATCAGAACTGCAATGAGAGAAAAAGGTTAACAGTTCGAAGAACAAGTAACTAAATAAGAAAGTAAAAGAGATTGCGCCTAGGTAAGCGCTCTTTTAAAAAAAAAAAATTGCAATTTCTTTGAAATCTGAGCAGATGGATAACCTTCTAATTCTGGGGTACGTAATAACTGTATGGATGCTGGGTGGATCGTCCAGAACAGGTAGTCATGACCATAGTTAATGGGCATTAACTGCAGTAATGCTATCAGGTATTGGGTGATGGGGAATGCTCCCGCTGTGCGTTGGATACCTCTGGTTCTTGGATAAGTATTCTCCATTTTTCCAGTAGCCGTAAGCCCTCCTCTATTGTATTTATGCAGAATTCTTCTTCTCCTTTGGTAATTGTAAGGGTGGCTGGGAAATTCCAAGCTGTGGTTTCTGAGCGGTTTCGTTATTGTCATTAGGTTGCATCTCCTCTGCATAGTGTGCGTAGAGAGATCAGTGAAGAATGACAGCCCTTGCATGCAGTCTGGGAGGCAGTCGGCATGTCTTGTAGCATTCGTTAATTTTTCTTTAACCCTGTAATAATGGATCCTAGCGATTGTATCCCTAGGCAGTTTAGCAGAGATATGTTGCGGTTTTGGAAGTCTGTGTATCCGGTCTATGACCAGCTCCTCCAAAGGCAAATCAGGAAGGGTCTCTTTCATTATATTGGTTAAGTACGCCATTAATTCACCATGCATATAAGCCTTTAAAATTAGCACTTTTGATTTTTCATGTGCGTGTCCCATAGTCTTTAAAGTGGTTGTAAACCCTTACAAACCACTTTGACCTACAGGTAAGCCTAGATTAAGGCTTACCTGTAGGTCCAAGAAATATCTCCTAAACCTATATGGTTTAGGAGATATTTGCCCAAAGACAGGAACCACTGTCTACGGCGCATGCACCGTAGACAGAGGCGCGCAGGCGCACTGAGCGTGGCATCGTCAATGACGAAGATGCCGCACGATGCAGCGTGTGTCGGCTCCTGTGCGCATGCGCGGGAGAGACATTATCGCGGCTTCGCCGAATGACAGCGCCGGAGCTGCGAGACCCCACCGAGAAGATGGATGTGCCGGACTAAAGGGGACAGCGGTGACTTCGCTGGCTCCTGTGTCAGGTAAGTGACACATAATGGGCTACTATGCGATGCATAGTAGTCCATTATGCTTTGCCTTTGCAGGGAATGAAAGGGGAAGTAAACCCATCAGGGTTTACTTCCTCTTTAACTGTGTTCGCGTGATTTGTACAAATTTTTTGCCTGTTCGCATTTTCTGGTGCAAACCGAATGGGGGGAGGAGGAGGTGTTCGGCCCATCCCTATATATAAAGAAAAAAAAAATCATAATTAATAATCTCTATGATTTTAATTCTGACAAGTACTACTTTTTTTAATTAGAACAGTATATGATGAAGAGACCTTGGTCCATCATTTATAAATTGCATTTCTCATTTTTTCATTGACTGAATAAGAACATCCCACTGAAATATTTCCCAACATGTCAACCAGGTCAGTTATCGAGTCACTGACACTCGTCTGAGTGATGGAAAACTGTATCCAACTTTATTCCACATGACACCAGACAATCGGATGCGTTATGCAGCTATTATAAAATTGTTGACGTATTTTGGGTGGAACTGGGTTGGAATAATACAATCAGATGATGGCAGCAGTGATGAGGAGTCCCAAGAACTGAGTAAAATATTGAGCCAACATGGAATCTGCATAGATTATAACATTAAACTGACACTAGATATTGTACATGATACTGAAGGATTGATGAAAATGAGTAAATCAAAAGCTAAAGTTGTCATAGCGTGTGAAACTTTCACATCGCACTTTTATTACTTTTCTCAGCTCATACCCTCTACTTTAGAAAATATTACATTTATTTTACCGCCTTCATGGAGTAAGCTAAGTAGTAAAAAATTTAAGGACTTAACAGCCATCAACTGCAGCTTCATATTTCTGTGGGCACAAAAAATATACGTACAAGACGGAAATCCTGAATATGGTGTCAGCTTCCCCCGTTGCTTTATTGACCCAATACTGGAAGATATTTGGATTTCTTTGTTTTCATGCCTTTCCCCTCACCCACGGAAAAATGACTTTTTAAATTTGTTTTATAACATGTCTGCAAAACCTTGTAGAGGTGTAAAATATTGGAAGCCATTTGATGGTTACACATCTCTGCCTTTCTATGCATACAGGGCTGTAAATGTTCTGGCCAATGCTCTACACTGGATGTACATGAAGAAAAATAAATCTGAACAAAATGGATTCCAGCACAGAGTAAGTTGTATAATAAGTGTTTATATTACTATGATCCTATCCTATATTATATAATAATTACAGTATGTGAATGCACAGCTATCTCCAGCCTCCATCAAATTTCCTGGGCAATCAGGAAAACATCAATCCCCCAAAATCTTTGATTTCTCTATACAGGTTTTAAATATAGATACATAAATGGTTGTTTCTTTTTTTTTTTTTAATGGGGGAAAGATTGATGGTATTTTACGAATTTCTTTGTTTAGACTATCTTAAGAGACATATTCAAATAGTTCATATTTCTATTTCACATATTTTATCTGTGTTGTATATATTTATATGCAGTTATATTCTGTAAATTTATATCATTTATACAGTATCTCACAAAAATGAGCACTCCCTTTACATTTTGTAAATATTTTATTTATCTTTTCATGTGACAAAACTGAAGAAATTATACTTTTCTACAATGTAAAATAGTGAGTATACAGTTTGTATAACAGTGTAAATTTGCTGTAACCTCACAATAACTCAACACACAGCCATTAATGTCTAAACCACTGGCAACAAAAGTGAGTACACCCCTAAGTGAAAATGTCCAAATTGGGCCTAAACTGTCAATATTTTGTGTGGCCACCATTATTTTCTAGCACTGCCTTAACCTTCTTGGGCATGGAGATCACCAGAGCTTCACAGGTTGCCACTGGAGTCCTCTTCCACTCCTCCATGATGACATCACGAAGATGGTGGATGTTAGAGACCCTGCACTCCTCTACCTTCCATTTGAGGATGTCCCACAGATGCTCAATAGGGTTTAGGTCTGGAGACCTGCTTGGCCAGTCCATCACCTTTACCCTCAGCTTTTTTAGTAAGGCAGTGGTAGCGTTGGAGGTGGGTTTAAGGATATAATGTTGGAAATCTACCCTGCAGCCCAGTCCCTGATGCTCTGCTTCTGTCTGTATGTCACAGTACATATATGTGTGCCCACTGCACTAATAAAAAAACATCTGTTTGTGCTGCCACTTAATAGTCAATAAACATGCAAATGAGATGAAACAAATGTTAATGTAAAAAAAAGAGAAAAATAGTTCCACAGTAGCACCACTCAATATTAGCATTGTGAAATGATCCGAACACCCCCTGGTTCGGTTCACGACAGAACATGCAAACAGACCAAAAATGAAAGCGAACATGCAAACCCTGTTAAAGTCTATGGGACACGAACATGAA
This sequence comes from Lithobates pipiens, assembly GCF_037356315.1. NCBI lineage: Eukaryota > Metazoa > Chordata > Amphibia > Anura > Ranidae > Lithobates > Lithobates pipiens. Next base: position 274,912,272 of record NW_027507790.1, on the reverse strand, counting down.
TAATCAAAAGTGTGAATTTTAAAGGCTAATACGCAAGTTATTATCCAAAAAAGTGTTTGGGGACCTGGGTCCTGCCCCAGGGGACACGTATCAATGCAAAAAAAGTTTTAAAAATGGCCATTTTTTCGGGAGCAGTGATTTTAATAATGCTTAAATTGAAACAATAAAATTGAAATATTCCTTTAAATGTCGTACCTGGGGGGCTGTCTGTAGTATGCCTGTAAAGTGATGCATTTTCCAGTGTTTAGAACAGTCCCTGCACAAAATGACATTTCTAAAAGAAAAAAAGTAATTTAAAACTTCTTGTGACTGATGTAATGTTGCCCCCCCTCAGCCCATTAATGGCCCTTTGGGTCTGGTATGGACATTAAAGGGAACTGTGCACCCAAATAAAAAAAAAAGGCTTGGGGCCCCCAGGCTCTTTATACTCTGAACAGCAGTATACAGGCAGTCCCAAGGTTACAAACAAGATAGGGACTGTAGGTTTGTTGTTAAGTTGAATCTGTTTGTAATAGGTACCTTTTTTAAGTGTAGCTCCAGCTAGGAATGGCCGAACTGTTCGCCCCGGCGGTCGTTTTGCGGCGAATTTCGGCTGTTCGCCCTCCACCCGATCGGCGGACTATTGCCGCCATTCGCCCGGCGGACTTCCGTGTTTACTGTGTAAAAGAAATTTGACCTATGATGACACATCCATCATGGGGTACAGGACAGCCAATTGAGACATTACAGCACATGGACACTTGGACATTCCTCCTAACTTATAAAAAGACCCGATCCGGCGGCCATTTTATATTCTTTCGTATGTCACTATAGGGAGAGGCTGCTGTGTGGAGCAGGGAGAGATTGCAGTGACCCAAATCGCTAGCTATTTGGTCCACAAAAGTTTTTTTCAGGACTGGTATAGGTGTTAGGTGTAGTTCAGGATATAGGTTTGAGGCACTGCTGTGCTACTGATTGTTGCAGCAGCCTGTCTCTTGTCAGTGTAGAGAGAGGGACAGGGCGCTGTGTGCTGCAGGGACAGTCATTTTAATCATTAGCTGTTACTATTAGGTCCACAAAAGTGCTATTCAAGTTATTGTTCCAGCAGCCTCTGTTTTGTCAGTTTAAATAGGGACAGGCAGGAAGCTGTGTGAGGCAGTGAGGGACAGTCGGTTTAATCAGTAGCTGTTACTATTAGGTCCACAAAGGTTCTTTTCAGGACTGGTATGGTAATAGGCTTGTACACGTATAATATTCTTTCTTCCAAATATAGAAAGAATTCTATACTTTACTGCTGCCCTCAGCAGCAGTCGGACTTAGCACTACTGCTGAGTCTGACTGCTGCCCTATACTGCAGCAGTCCTTTATCAGTATAGGGACTGAGGTACGGTCTGCTAATCATTCACAACCTACTTGTTCCACAAAGGTCCTTATAAGGACTGGTAAGGTCTAGGGTGCTACAGTACATAGGGTTGAGTGAGGTACAGTCTGCTATTCCTTAAGGACTGGTATAGGTCCACAATACATAGGGTTGAGGTACACTACTGCTGACTGCTGCCCTATACTGCAGCAGTCCTTTATCAGTATAGGGACTGAGGTACAGTCTGCTAATCATTCACAACCTACTTGTTCCACAAAGGTCCTTATAAGGACTGGTAAGGTCTAGGGTGCTACAGTACATAGGGTTGAGTGAGGTACAGTCTGCTATTCCTTAAGGACTGGTATAGGTCCACAATACATAGGGTTGAGGTGCACTACTGCTGACTGCTGCCCTATACTGCAGCAGTCCTTTATCAGTATAGGGACTGAGGTACAGTCTGCTAATCATTCACAACCTACTTGTTCCACAAAGGTCCTTATAAGGACTGGTAAGGTCTAGGGTGCTACAGTACATAGGGTTGAGTGAGGTACAGTCTGCTATTCCTTAAGGACTGGTATAGGTCCACAATACATAGGGTTGAGGTGCACTACTGCTGACTGCTGCCCTATACTGCAGCAGTCCTTTATCAGTATAGGGACTGAGGTACAGTCTGCTAATCATTCACAACCTACTTGTTCCACAAAGGTCCTTATAAGGACTGGGAAGGTCTAGGGTGCTACAGTACATAGGGTTGAATGAGGTACAGTCTGCTATTCCTTAAGGACTGGTATAGGTCCACAATACATAGGGTTGAGGTGCACTACTGCTGAGTCGGACTGCTGCCCTATACTGCAGCAGTCCTTTATCAGTATAGGGACTGAGGTACAGTCTGCTAATCATTCACAACCTACTTGTTCCACAAAGGTCCTTATAAGGACTGGTAAGGTCTAGGGTGCTACAGTACATAGGGTTGAGTGAGGTACAATCTGCTATTCCTTAAGGACTGGTATAGGTCCACAATACATAGGGTTGAGGTGCACTACTGCTGACTGCTGCCCTACTGCTGCAGTAGTCCTTTATCAGTATAGGGACTGAGAGTTTTGTCACAGGGTCATTTAAAAAATGACAGGCAGAGGAAGAGGCAGGCCCTTCCGCAGGGGTGGTAGGGGTAGGGCAGGAGCAACAGGCTTGAGCCAAAGTGGGAAGTTGCAGAAGGTGCATTCAATTACTTTAAAGGACGCACCAGACTTGGTTGAGTGGCTCACTCAGCCTTACTCTTCTGCACCCTCCTCATCCTCTCGATCTGCACCCTCTTCTTCACTCTCTGCTATGTGCACCCCCAAAGACACTACCACCAACAACACCACCACCACCACCACCACCACCACATACCTTCCGCTTGAGTCACAGGAATTATTTTCCGATCCATATCAAGACATTTCTGATGCGCAGCCACTCTTGGTATTGGACCAGGAAGAGGAGGTAGCAACAACCGCCACTCAGCAGTCTGACGACAGTACCCAGATCAGCCCAAGGAGGAGGTTGGTCCCCGGTGTTGCTGCCTACTCCGAGATCTCTACTTATAGCGGTGGGGAAGGTGACGTCGATGATGACATGTCTAGTGATGTCACGTGGGTGCCCACAAGAGAGGAAGAGGAGGGGAGTTCAGAGGGAGATATGGACCAGCAGATAAGGAGGAGAAGCAGGAATAACTTACATTGCACAGGAGGGACAAAGCAGACTGCAAATGTATCAGGAGCGAGTCATCGACCATGTGCGGTCACATCTGGCGCTCCCAGGACACCGGCACATGGCTCCGCAGTGTGGGCTTTTTTAACGTGTCCGCTGCTGACAATAGCGTTGCCATCTGCAATCTTTGCAGTCAACGCATTAGTCGCGGTAAGCCCAACACTCACCTAGGGACGACCGCCTTAAAAAGGCACATGAGCAGCCATCACCGAGCCCAGTGGGAGCAACAGAACACACAAAGCCACACTCCAGGCTCTCACCATCCAGCCTCTTCTTCTACTTCTCCTTCTCCTCTCTCCTCACAATTGTCCTCCACTCCACCTTCCATCACGCCAAGCTCACGTTTTTCTGCAAAAAGGCAGGCTTCCGTGGGCCTAATGTTCGAGCGTAAAAAAAAATGATGACGCCGGATAACCCTCTTGCCCAACGGTTTATGGCTGGCTTGTCAGAACTGATAGCCCTCCAACTACTGCCATATAAACTGGTGGACTCGGAGACCTTTCGAAAATTTGTGGCCATTGGAACACCACAATGGAAGGTCCCAGGAAGCAAGTATTTCTCAGAGAAGGGCATCCCGGAGCTATATGGCCATGTTCAGTGGCAAGTGAATGTATCTCTGGCACACAGTGTCGGTGCCAAGATACATCTGACCACAGACACGTGTGACAACGGTGCCAATCTGCTTAGCGCATTAAAACAGGGCAAAATTACGCATGTGCCATGCATGGCACACGTCTTAAACTTGGTCGTGCAGCGATTCGTTGTCAAAAACCCTGGGGTCCAGGACATCTTGCGGCAGGCAAGGAAAATCTCGGCCCATTTCAGAAGATCTTACACGGCCATGGCTCGCCTTGCTGACATTCAGCGGCGACACAATCTGCCGGTCAGACGTCTTATTTGCGATTGCCCGACGCGATGGAACTAAACCTTCTATATGCTTGATAGACTGCTCCAGCAAAAACATGCAGTTAACGTCTTCCTGTATGAACTCTGCGGCAGAACAGGTTCTTGGGAGCTGGGGTTTTTATCACCGCGCCAGTGGCTGCTCATGTGCGACGCATGCAGACTTCTGCGGCCATTTGAGGAGATCACCAAACTGGTCAGTCGCAGCCATGGCGCCATCAGTGACATGGTACCTTATGCCTTCTTTATGGAGCGTGCATTGCGTCGTGTCATTGATCAAACTGTGGAGGAGCAGGAGCGGGAAGATGAGGAAGTCGCAATGCTGGATGAATTCCCAGGGGGGGCTACTCTATCTGAGACAAGTGAACAACTGGAGTCTGAAGAGGAGTCAGAGGAGGATGGTGCCAGGGCGGATGAGGGGGAGCAAGAAGAGCATGCTTTAAACCTTTCTGGGATCCCTGTTGTTGTGCGTGGATGGGGAGAGGAGAATGAAGAGGATGACATTATCCTGGATGATGAGCAGGAGCCAGGCCACCACACCGCTTCCAGTTTAGTGCAAATGGGGGCCTTCATGCTCCAGTGTTTTTTTTTTTTTTTTTTTTTTTGTATAATAAATTTTTATTGAAAATTTCCAAGAAATCTTACATAAAGCAAGACATAGAATAAAACAAAACAATACAGACAAAACTACCGTGTCATACACTGTGTAATAGAAGCAAACATATCATTAACAATACATGTAAATTAGAAAACTATCCAGTGGTGAATCGATGGACAAAATAGAGCCTGGATATATACGTCAACTATTCCTCTGCCCCGCGGCCACCCCATCTGGGAACAAGCTGTAGCCGGGGGGGGGGGGAGGAACAGGATTGTGTCAAGCGATTCAACATAAGAGAATGTAGTGCCAGCTGAGGTCAACTTTTATGGTAACCAATGAAATCCTTTAGACAAAAAGTAAAGGGCCAGTATTATTCTCACATTAATGTGAGCTCCGAACTAGTCAAGTCATGCCTATCAATAGTGTGGAGAATGTACTAAAAGAAAGAAAAAAAAGTGGTTATAACTGCATGCGCATTGTGTAAACAGTTGTATCAATATGTGGTAGACTTTTTAAAGACTTTATTATACCAAATGGACCAAAGAGACCACTCTTTTTGTTTTGATCTAAGATAGCCTTTGCTGGATGCATATATACATTCATATATGCTATGTAATTGGGTAGTAGCTATGACTTCTGAACAGGAAGGGCTCTGTTTGGAGCGCCAACTGCGTGTTAGAGTTAGTTTAGCCGCTAAAAGGATATGTGTGAGTATGCCTCTGAGCGGATAGGGGAATTTATCAATACCTATATTCAATAGCGCAAGTTCCGGAGAGGGAGTAATCTTAACATGAGTTACTTCTTGGATGAGGTTGAAAACTGCCGACCAAAATTGATTTAGCAATCTACACGACCAAAGGATGTGTAGGAGTGAGCCATGGGTTCCACAATCTCTCCAACATAAAGGGGACTTAGTGGAGTCAATTATATGTAGGACATGTGGGGTCACGTACCATCTAAAAGCAATCTTGAAGGACAATTCCCACAAGTTGGCTGCTTTAGTAACCTTGTAAGTAGCATTTAAGGCCTCTACCCACTGCTCTTCTGAGAATTGAGTCCCTATTTCCGTTTCCCATTTAATCTGGGGACGGGTCTTATTAAAAATTGTCTTATTTTGAAGCGCTTGGTAAAAGATTGATATACCATGAACATGGAGGGTGTCACTGAACCAAAATTTTGAGAGATGGGAAGGCACCACTTGAAAGATATTAGGCGAGTGAAGTAGGCAATGTGTTATTCTAAGGTATTGGTAGTATTCCTTTTTTGGGAGATTGAACTCCTTTTGAAGCGTAGGAAAAGGTTTCAATGCTTCGTCTGCATATAGATCAGAGATTACTGTTATCTCGTGTTGTATCCATGTTGAGATATTAATATCAGGGGTCAGTAGAGGAATCACAGTTATAGGGATGGGAATTGGGGTCAAGGAGCCATGGCACGATGTTTTAAAGATCAAATGATGGAAGGCCTTCCTAGAGGCCAAAATGGTAGGTGATAGGTGGGGATCTACCTGGCGTTGGTGAAGTGTGCTGAGAATCCATCCATGTAGATTCCCACCGGGGACTTGTAGGTTCTCTAAACTACTCCATATATTATGAGGATGTGGTTTAAACCATGCTTTCAACTGTGTGAGGAGTGTGGCTGTGTAATAATCTCTTAAGTCGGGGAGGCCAAGTCCTCCAGCTGTTTTATGTTTGATCAATTTGTCGTGGGAGCATCGCGCTTTCTTCCCCTGCCAAACAAAGTGGTTTACAACCCTTTGTAGTTTTCGAAAATAATAATTGGGTATGGGAATAGGAATAGTGCGGAAAAGATACAGTAGCTGTGGTAGCTTCATCATCTTGAAAGATGCCAACCTACCCATCCAGGAGAGTGTTAGTTTGGCAAATCGAGATAATTCTAGAGGAAGGGATTGGAGATAGGGAACAAAATTTTCCTGAAACAAAGAATTAGGGTTAGCCGTGAGTTGTATACCAAGGTATTTTATAGATTTCTCAGCCCATAGAAAAGGGAAACGTTCAGAGATGGCCTTTTGAGTCGCTGTGGGAATATGAAGACCCAGGATGTGTGACTTGGATTCGTTAATTTTGTAATATGAGATAGAACTAAACTCTTGTAGGGTATCGATTACCGCTGTTAAAGAAGCTTGTGGATCTGATAACATGAGAATCACGTCATCCGCAAACAGGTTAATTTTATGTTCGTCTGTGCCAATTTTTATTCCTACTATGTTGGATTGGGATCGAATCTTCTGGGCTAACGGTTCCATAAGGAGGTTGAATATTAACGGGGAAAGGGGGCAGCCTTGTCGGGTCCCATTAGTTATAAGAAAAGTGGAGGAGAGCATTGCAGAGCTATAGACTTGGGCTGAGGGTTTGGAGTAGAGAGCCATTATAGCGGAGAGAATATGACCTTGAAAACCAAATTTTTGCAATGTCAGATGGAGATATGACCAATGAATTCTATCAAATGCCTTCTCTGCATCTAGCGCTAGAAGCAGAGAAGGCACTCTATGTTTGTTAGTGTGGTGAATGATATTAATTAAACGTCTGGTGGCGTCCGCTGTTTGCCTCCCCTTTGTGAACCCTGATTGGTCCGGGTGAATTAAAGTTGGAAGTATATCAATAATTCTGTTCGCTATTATTTTGGCATAAAGTTTCAAATCATGATTTAGCAGAGATATGGGGCGGAAATTTTGGGGTGAAGAGGCTTCTTTACCTGGTTTAGGTAATGTGATAATTAAGGCTTTCAACATATCATCAGGGAAAGAAGAAGAGAGTGCAGCCGCATTGAACACCGATGTCAAAGGATCCGTTAAAATGGTTGTAAATTGTTTGAAGTATTCGGCAACAAAACCGTCAGGACCCGGAGCCTTGTTGTTGGGAAGCAATTTAATAGCTCTAGCAATTTCTTGGGCGGTGAATGGGGAGTTTAAAGTGTCAAGTTGAGAAGAGGATATTGTAGGGAGGTTGATGGATTGTAGGAAGGTTGTTATATCAGAGGTCGAGGGATGCTTGGTATGTGGGTCATTTTTTAGGTTATACAAAGAACCGTAGTATTCACTGAATGCATTAGCAATCTCACGGGGGTTTATTAATTTTTCTTTAGTGACCGGGTGGTACAGGAAAGGGATGGACGTTTTAGAACGCGCCCCTTTAATTTGTTTAGCAAGAAGTTTCCCAGCTTTATTGCCAGTGGCATAAAGGGTAGATTGAAAACGTTTGTGGGAGATTTCGAATTGTTCCAATAACATGGAACGAAGTTCTAAACGGAGTTGGCCCAATTTAGTTTTAAAGCAGTCGGATGCTTTTTGTTTATTTAACGGGGGTTTATTAATTTTTCTTTAGTGACCGGGTGGTACAGGAAAGGGATGGACGTTTTAGAACGCGCCCCTTTAATTTGTTTAGCAAGAAGTTTCCCAGCTTTATTGCCAGTGGCATAAAGGGTAGATTGAAAACGTTTGTGGGAGATTTCGAATTGTTCCAATAACATGGAACGAAGTTCTAAACGGAGTTGGCCCAATTTAGTTTTAAAGCAGTCGGATGCTTTTTGTTTATTTAAAGTATCCAGCTCTTTGATTTCTTTTAGGAGGTTATCAATGCGGTGCGATCTCTCCTTCTTAGCCCTAGAACTTTGTTGGATAAAAATCCCCCGCATATAAGCCTTGTGGGCTTCCCAAAGCGTCGCTGGGTGAGAAACAGAGTCCTTGTTAGTTGCAAAGAATAGTTCTAGATGGTCCTTTATAATTGTACTGTAGGGATCTTTCTGAAGCACATTGGTGTTCATCCTCCAGAGGAAGGTCGGAGATAGATGTGGTGAGTTTGTCAGGGTGATACTCACTGGTGAATGGTCTGACCACGTGATCGGATGGATATCCGAGGCAGAGATTTTTTGAAGAGTCCATTGGTCGGTTAGGAATAGGTCTATTCTGGAGTATGAATTATGACACGGTGAGAAGTAAGTAAAATCTCGCTCTGATGCATGTTGGCATCTCCAGATGTCTTGTAACTGAAATTCTTGTAAGAGAGGGCCCAGGGAAAGATTACGACGTCTAGAGGGGACAGAAGAGTCCAAATCTGAGTCTGGAATTAAGTTAAAATCGCCACACCAGAGGAGAGTGCCCTTTTGCACGTTGTCTATTTTCCTTTTGAGCTTCCTCAGAAATTTGATTTGGTGGACGTTGGGTGCATAGACGTTCACAATGGTAAACAAGGCCTTGTTCAGAGAACATACTAAGATGATGTAGCGACCGTTGTCATCTAGTACTTGATGGTGCAGTTCAAAGGTTAAGGACGAATTAATTGCCGTTAGCACCCCTCTTTTCTTCGAGTTGGTACTTGCTGTAAAGACATGCGGGTATTGATTATTGGAGCATTTCGGTGGTGCAGCCTTGGAGAAGTGCGTCTCCTGTACGCATAAGATGTCACAGTGAGATTCTTTAGCCAATTTCCAAAGAGACGACCGTTTTACCGGGTGATTAAGACCGTTCGCGTTGATGGATAGAAATTTGATAGACATTTTGATTGTCTATTCTGCGAAGGCCCCAGAGACAGCTAGTTACTTTATTGGACGAGGTAGAGATCAGTAAAAACCTCTATAGAAGCTGTAGAGCAGAGAACTAATCCAGCGGAAGTTGTACACTAGATCAAACCAATAAGTATATGCGACAGTGATGACACAAACTAAAAACAGTGCCAAAATTAGGTAACAAGAGAAGAAAAAAAAAAAAGAAAAAAAAAAAATATAAAAAAGAGTCAATCAATCAACGCCAGAATAAGCGTAACGGAACTTTGTGCCAAGTGGCCGAACAGATGGCCTCGTTGGAAAGTGACTTGCACTTACTTGGCAATAACGTGGGGAAAAAGTTCAAGTGGCCTGAATAGAGCCATGTGAGAATCCGGGATATAAATGATGCATTGATTGGACCTCGTTCAGCGACTGGATGGGTGGTGAGGGCGCTGAGTTGGGTGAGCCTCCGAGTGTGGGATAGAATGCCTGTGAGTTTCCATCGGTGTGGTTGCAGTATCAGGGATTATGCCCCATGAGCGCAGATAGTTTAGTCCTTCTGTCAGGTTGGAGGCTGTAACTTTAGCCCCATTGTAGGTTATCAAGAGCTTAGCAGGATTTATCCATTTGTAAGGAAGATTATGGTTCCTCAGAGCTTTTGTAACCGTATTCAGCTCTCTACGCAGCTGAAGCGTATATTGTGACAGGTCAGCAAATATTTGTAGGTGCGAATACGGATCGGGTAAAGATTTCTCGTTTCTAGCAATTTGCACTATCTGCTCCTTGACATGGTAAAAATGAATACGTAAGATCACGTCACGTGGAACGGAGTCAGGTAGGGATGGCGGTTTCGGCAAACGGTGGATACGGTCTATCACCATTTCCATATTTTTCAAATTGGGTAGTAGTGTTTTGAAAAGCCCTTTAGCATAGGCTGATAGATCTTGGGGTTGCACCGTTTCCGCTATTCCTCTAATTTTTAGATTGTTGCGACGAGATCTATCTTCGAGATCTGCCAATTTGCGTTTAATCCAAGCGTGATCTTCTAGGTTAACCTCATGTGCGTCAACAAGATCATTCACGGTCGATGCGAATCCCCCCAATCCGTTTTCAATATGTGATACTCTAGTAGATACGGAGGCTATATCAGCATGCAGGCGTTGCATAATTGATACCATATCCGTTTGCATAGAATTTCTGAGGGTGGATAACATATCCTTAAGTGTGGTATCAAGAATAGGCTGGTTGTTGGTAGGGAAGCTAGCAAAAGGATCAATGGCATTGCAGGGGTTAATAGACTGTATAGTGTTCAGGCTCACCTCAGGTGCTACTGGGTCCTCTGAGTCCAGCCTCATTCTAGTATTTGCAGGGCTACCGGTCAATGGAGTGCCTGGATAAGAGGCAGGGAGGCTCTGTGCAGTGCTAGTGAGCTCCATGAAACCCTCCTCTAGCTCACTGGTCTGATGGCTCTGTAACACTGAAAGCTGTGAGGGGAGACCTGCAGACGCTGCAGCCGCGGCGCCATCTTGGATTTTTCCGGCGGCCGGCTGGTGTAAATAGGCCGTTATTTTTTGTGGATGGCGGTATCCCTTCCGTTTAGAGGACATACTGCCACGCTGCAGGGATATCCCAAGAGTTCCCCTGTGAAGTTTTCGTGTGAAAACGAGGTCTCAATGTGCTGTGGTAAGTCGCTAATCCCGGGTGTCTCTCAGCCCTCAGTGAAAGACGTCCATGCCGCTCGGAAGTTGGCCACGCCCCCCATGCTCCAGTGTTTTAATAGGGACCCCTGTATAAAAAGCATAAGGGTCAAGGACCAGTACTGGGTGGCAACGTACTTAGACCCCCGGTACAAACACAAAATGGTGGAAATGTTACCGCCGTCACAGAGGGCTGTCAGAATGGAGCACTTCCAGGCCTTGCTTCGAGAAATGCTGCATTCTGCTTTTGCGTGCGCTGGCAGAGGAGCAATTCCCACTCCCAGAGAAGGAGTTGTGGGTACCAATCCAACAGCGCCTGCAAGAAGAGGCCGGTTTGAAGATGTGTTGGTGACTTCGGATATGAGGTCATTCTTTCAGCCGACCCATCGACAGGTGTCATCCGGATCCAGCATCAGGGAACGCCTAGACCGCCAGGTGTCCGACTACATCGGGTTAACGGCCGATGTGGACGCTCTGAGGAGTGATGAACCCCTGGACTACTGGGTGGGCAGGCTTGACCTCTGGCCAGAGCTTGCCCAATTTGCAATCGAACTGTTGGCTTGCCCCTCGTCCAGTGTCCTGTCTGAAAGTACGTTCAGTGCAGCAGTGGGGATCGTGACCGATAAGCGTACTCGCCTAGCTCACGACAGTGTTAACTACCTCACATTTCTAAAAATGAATGAGGCATGGATCTCGGAGGAATTCAACACATATGACCAGTAGACCATGTATATGTCTAGAAACAATTTTTTTAATCGAGCACACAGACCTTCTTTCTTCATTTGGCTCACTTCCTTGTCCAAAAAAAGCACACCGTACTATATGCCCGTACCCTCCTGTTTGAAAATGTTGAGTGGTGTCATATTTCTACTGGGGCTGCTTATTATGAGGGGCTCCCACCTTCCCTATGCTGTGCTGACTTCCTCCTGGGGCTGCTTATTATGAGGGGCTCCCACCATCCCTGTGCTATGCTGACATCCTCCTGGGGCTGCTTATTATGAGGGGCCCCCACCATCCCTGTGCTGTGCTGACTTCCTCCTGGGGCTGTACCTCTGCTGTGCATATTATGAGGGGCTCCCACCATCCCTGTGCTATGCTCATTATGAGGGGCTCCCACCATCCCTGTGCTATGCTCATTATGAAGGGCTCCCACCATCCCTGTGCTATGCTGACTTCCTCCTGGGGCTGCTTACGGTGCAGGTGTCAGTGCTCTCTATCACGGTGCTGGTGTCAGATCACTCTATCACGGTGCAGGTGTCATTGCTGTATGTCACGCTGCTGATGTCAGTGCTCTCTATCACTGTGCTGCTGTCAGTGCTGTATATGACGGTGCTGGTGTCAGTGCTTTATGTCACGCTGCTGATGTCAGTGCTCTCTATCACGGTGCTGGTGTCAGATCACTCTATCACGGTGCAAGTGTCATTGCTGTATGTCACACTGCTGATGTCAGTGCTCTCTATCACGGTGCTGGTGTCAGATCACTCTATCACGGTGCAGGTGTCATTGCTGTATGTCACGCTGATGATGTCAGTGCTGTATATCACGGTGCTGGTGTCAGTGCTGTATATCACGGTGCTGGTGTCAGTGCTGTATATCACGGTGCTGATGTCAGTGCTCTCTATCACCTTGCTGCTGTCAGTGCTGTATATGACGGTGCTGGTGTCAGTGCTTTATGTCACGCTGCTGATGTCAGTGCTCTCTATCACGGTGCTGGTGTCAGATCACTCTATCACGGTGCAGGTGTCATTGCTGTATGTCACGCTGCTGATGTCAGTGCTCTCTATCACGGTGCTGGTGTCAGATCACTCTATCACGGTGCAGGTGTCATTGCTGTATGTCAAGCTGCTGGTGATCTTCACCTCACTTTCTGTCCCAATGCCAAATGGATTTTTAAAATTTGGGGTTATTAGGGAAAGAAGAATTGGTGATAAAGCATCAGTGGAGACACCTTTTTCCGATATTAACTCTTACAGGAGAGAATTTCCCTTCCTAGGGGTAGATTTCCTCACTTCTTGTTGTCTCCCTCCGTTTGTAAGTAGGAGTCATTTGTAAGTCTGATGTTTGAAAATAGATATATATATATATATATATACACACTATACAGCCTGCCCTATACACTCTGAGTAAAATTGGGCCTTAGGTGTTGGTGGTACCAGAAGACTGTAAGCCCTCACAGTTACTCTTGGTGGGTGCTGGAATGGGCCCTGCCAAGTATTGTAATTACACGCCCCTGTTAAACAGGGGCAGAAAAATTAGGTCTTAGGCAGTGGTGGTGTTGGTGGTGATGGCACAACACTGTAGCCCCTCACAGATATTCATGTTGGGCACAGCAATGGGTCCTGCTGTGAAATATTAGATCAAAAATTGTAATTACACACCCCTGTTAAACAGGGGCGGAAAAATTGGGCCTTAGGCAGTGCTGCTGGTGGTGGCACAACACTGTAACCCCTCACAGATTCTGTTGTGGAGCGCAGGAACAAGCCCTGCTGTGAAATATTAGAGCAAATATTGTAATTACAAGCCCCTGTTAAACAGGAACAGAAAAATTGAGCCTTAGGTGGTGGTGGTGGTGGTGATGGTGGTGGCACAACACTTTAAAGCCTTACAGATACTCTTGTTGAGCACAGGAATGGGCCCTTCTGTGAAATATTAGAGAAAATATTGTAATTACATTAGACATGTGCATTCGTTTTCGTCCAAATGCATTTTTGTCCGAATTTCGGGTATTTTCGTTATCATTTTAACAAACGATAACGTGCAGAATCTGGAAATCGAAAGATCCAACATAAACAAATGCTTTTCATTGCGACAGCAGTTCAATATAGATAGGAGATTCGACATGATGCTAACAATAGCGATCTGTGTCCATTGAACCTGTGGTCGACTGTACCTAACCTTAGCTCTATTAGTTCAAGATTATTCTACATAGAGAGAAAAGATTCAACATAGAGTGAAAAGATTTGACATTATAGAGACAATAGCAAAAAAGGTCGAATGTGCCTAACCTATCTCTATTAGTCCAAGATTATTCAACATAGAGAGAAAAGATTTGACATGAAGATTCGACGAAGCAGTCATTGTGAGCGGACATTTATGGTCAAATGCTCCGCCCTCAGGCTATAGAAGAATTTTAATGTTGGTTGACTAGTAATAATAATTAAAGTAGATGTAAACCCAATTTTGTATGTCATAATGTAGAGTATAAGATTTCCTATCATTTGAGCCCAGTCTTGCCACAAAGAGTTAATCCAGCTCTGAGCAATTCTCTTTTATTGTTCAGTGAGATAAATCTTGACAGACAGAGAATAACTTTGTCAAATCCTCCCCCTTGCTGTGATTGATAGGTGATTTACATATCTGTGGGGACTTTTCTGGGTTTTGACTGGATGTTAGTGATCATAGCAGAAGTTCAGTGTAAGAAATACACAGGAGAAAATGCACGTTGATAAGGGGAGTGTAGAGGTAGGCGGGGAGTCTACTGACATCACGACTCCACCCACTGAGCCCTGGGAAACAGACTCACCCACAAAATCTGCAGTATTTCGGGTCTCATAGCAGACAGTTGGGAGACTTTTGACAGATAAGTATACATGCAGAAGGGAAGTATATCCTTCTAGATAACCAATATTGCAGTAGTTTAGAAAGGATGAGAATGGGTTTACATCCACTTTAATAAATATAACTATTACTAGTGTCATACAACATTAGAATTCTACTATAGCTTGTAGGCAGAACATTCGTCCGGAAATGTACGATTGCAGCGCTGTACAGTTTAGATGCTCCGTCTAATCTTCTTAGAATATTCGACAGACACCATAAACATTCAATGACAGATTCAACCTTAATTATTTCAGATTTTCAGACGAATGCATTTTTTAACGAAACAAAATAAATAAAAAATGAATTTCAGGAGTAACTAAATAAATTTATTTTTTGGACAAAAACGAAATTCCGAAACAAAATATTTCAGTGTGCACATGTCCCTGTTAAACAGGGGCAGAAAAATTGTGCCTTTGTCACTGGTGGTGTTGCCACAACACTGCAGCCCCTCACAGATACTCTAGTTGAGCGCAAGAATGAGCCATGCTGCAAAATATTACAGCAACAATTGTAATTACACGCCCCTGTTAAACAGGGGCAAAAAAATTGGGCCATAGGCACTGGTGGTGGTGCCCTGAAACAAAAATGTTCTTAGAAGCTATCAACATGAATATTGAGGAAGAATAGGATACTCACTCAGCATAACAGGATAGTCACTCAGCATTAGGGAGGAGCCGAACACCCCCCGGTTCAGTTCGCACCAGAACCTGCGAACGGACTGAAAATTCACACACATTTTAGAATCCCATTAAAGTCTATGGGACTAGAACGTTTGAAATAAAAAATGCTAATTTTAAAGGCTAATATGCAAGTTATTGTCCTAAAAATGGATTGGGGACCCGTCTCCTGCCCCAGGGGACATGTATCAATGAAAAAAAGTTTTAAAAACAGCCGTTTTTTCGGGAGCACTGATTTTAATGACGCTTAAAGTGAAAAAAAGTGAAATATTCATTTAAATATCATGCCTGGGGGTGTCTATAATATGCCTGTGAAGTGGCACGTTTTTCCCTTGTTTAGACAGTCCCCGGAAAAAAAGTCATTTAAAACTGCTTGCGGTTTTAATGTCGTATCTGGTTCCGGCAATATGGATGAAAATCATTGAGAAAAATGGCATGGGTAGCCCCCCCGCCCATTACCAGCCCCTTTGGGTCTTGTACAGATATTAAGGGGAACCATGTACCCAAATTAAAAAAAAAGAAAGGCGTGGGGCCCCCATGCCCTATATACTCAGAACAGCAGTATACAAGCGGTGCAAACAAGACAGGGACTGTGTAGGTTTGTTGTGTTAAGTAGAATCTGTTTGTAATTTTGAACTGGTACATTTTTAAAGTGTCGCTCCAGTCCAAAAATCTATTTTTAAGCTTTTTGGAAAACATAGGGAAGGGTTATCACCCCTGTAACATTTTTTTTTTCCATCTGTGCACCTCTTCAGAAGATTTCACCTCACTTTCTGTCCTAATGACAAATGTTTTTTGAAAAAAATTTTTTTTTTTTTATTAAAACAAGGATTGGGATAAAGCATCAGTGAAGAGGAGACACGTTTTTCCCACATCAACTTTTACAGGAGATAATTTCCCTTCCTAGGGGTAGATTTAATCTTGCTTCCTGTTGTCTCCTTCCGTTTGCAAGTAGGAGACGTTTGTAAGTTGGATGTTTGAAAGTAGGGGCCTGTAACATTTTTTTTCCATCTGTGCACCTCTTCAGAAGATTTCACCTCACTTTCTGTCCTAATGACGAATGTTTTTTGAAAATGTGTTTTTTTTATTAAAACAAGGATTGGGATAAAGCATCAGTGAAGAGGAGACTAGTGATGGACGAACTTCCGACGGGACGTTTCGCGAACGCGAAATGCGAACGGACCCAAACGTTCGCGAAACCGAACGTTCGCCGCGGGCCCCATTGACTTCAATGGGAGGCGAACTTTGCAAACCTTCATGTCGAATTTGCGGCCACGTGGTAATTATTAGGGGGTAAAACGTAGTCCCACCATCTGGACAATGACATAATACATGTATGAGGTGAATTTGGGATCGATAACTACAAGCATTTTTATTTTATTTGGGAAATTGTTCTAACAATTCAGGACTATGGAGCTAATGAAGGCAATGGAGGAGAGGGAAGGTCAGGGACCAGGGTAGGCAAAGAAGAGGGTGCAGGAGATGATCACCAGCAGCGTGACATACCGGAATGACACATGCACCGTGATAGAGGCATCTGACAGCAGCACCGTAATACAGAGCACTGACAGCAGCACCGTGACATACAGCGCTGACAGCAGCACCGTGACATACAGCGCTGACAGCAGCACCGTGACATACAGCGCTGACAGCAGCACCGTGACATACAGCGCTGACAGCAGCACCGTGACATACAGCGCTGACAGCAGCACCGTGACATACAGCGCTGACAGCAGCACCGTGACATACAGCGCTGACAGCAGCACCGTGACATACAGCGCTGACAGCAGCACCGTGACATACAGCGCTGACAGCAGCACCGTGACATACAGCGCTGACAGCAGCACCGTGACATACAGCGCTGACAGCAGCACCGTGACATACAGCACTGACAGCAGCACCGTAAGCAGCCCCAGGAGGAAGTCAGCACAGCACAGGGATGGTGTGATCCCCTCATAATAAGAACCCCCAGGAGGAAGTCAGCACAGCACAGGGATAGTGTGATCCCTTCATAATAAGAACCCCCAGGAGGAAGTCAGCACAGCACAGGGATATCATAAGCAGCCCCAGTAGAAATATGACACCGCTCAACCTCTTCAAAGAGGAGGGTAGGGGCATATAGTACGGTGTGCTTTTTTGGGTCAAGGAAGTGAGCCAAATGAATTAAGAAGGTCTGTGTGCTTGATTAAAAAAATAGTTTATAGACATATACATGGTCTACTGGTCACATGTGTTGAATTCCTCCGAGATCCATGCCTCATTCATTTTTAGAAATGTGAGGTAGTTAACACTGTGGTGAGCTAGGCGAGTACGCTTATCGGTCACAATCCCCCCTGCTGCGCTGAACGTCCTTTCGGACAGGACACTGGATGAGGGGCAAGCCAACAGTTCGATTGCAAATTGGGCAAGCTCTGGCCAGAGGTCAAGCCTGCCCACCCAGTAGTCTAGGGGTTCATCACTCCTCAGAGCGTCCACATCGGCCGTTAACCCAATGTAGTCGGACACCTGACGGTCTAGGCGTTCCCTGATGCTGGATCCGGATGACACCTGTCGATGGGTCGGCTGAAAGAATGACCTCATATCCGAAGTCACCAACACATCTTCAAACCGGCCTCTTCTTGCAGGCGCTGTTGGATTGGTACCCGCAAATCCTTCTCTGGGAGTGGGAATTGCTCCTCTGCCAGCGCACGCAAAAGCAGAATGCAGCATTTCTCGAAGCAAGGCCTGGAAGTGCTGCATTCTGACAGCCCTCTGCGACGGCGGTAACATTTCCGCCATTTTGTGTTTGTACCGGGGGTCTAAGTACGTTGCCACCCAGTACTGGTCCTTGACCCTCATGCTTTTTATACGGGGGTCCCTATTAAAACACTGGAGCATGAAGGCCCCCATTTGCACTAAAGTGGAAGCGGTGTGGTGGCCTGGCTCCTGCTCATCATCCAGGATAATGTCGTCCTCTTCATTCTCCTCTCCCCATCCTCGCACAACAGGGATCCCAGAAAGGTTTAAAGCATGCTCTTCTTGCTCCTGCTCATCCGCCCCGGCACCATCCTCCTCTGACTCCTCATCAGACTCCTGTTGTTGACTTGTCTCAGATAGAGTAGCCCCCCCTGGGAATTCATCCAGCATTGCGACTTCCTCATCTTCCCGCTCCTGCTCCTCCACAGCCTGATCAATGACACGACGCAATGCACGCTCCAGAAAGAAGGCATAAGGTACCATGTCACTGATGGCGCCATGGCTGCGACTGACCAGTTTGGTGATCTCCTCAAATGGCCGCAGAAGTCTGCATGTGTCGCGCATGAGCAGCCACTGGCGCGGTGAAAAAAAACCCAGCTCCCCAGAACCGTTTCTTTCGCAGAGTTCATACAGGTAGACGTTAACTGCACGTTTCTGCTGGAGCAGCCTATCAAGCATATAGAAGGTTGAGTTCCATCGCGTCGGGCAATCGCAAATAAGACGTCTGACCGGCAGATGGTGTCGCCGCTGAATGTCAGCAAGGCGAGCCATGGCCGTGTAAGATCTTCTGAAATGGGCCGAGATTTTCCTTGCCTGCCGCAAGATGTCCTGGACCCCAGGGTATTTGACAAGGAATCGCTGCACGACCAAGTTTAAGACGTGTGCCATGCACGGCACGTGCGTGATTTTGCCCTGTTTCAATGCGCTAAGCAGATTGGCACCGTTGTCACACACCACTTTACCAACTGTCAAATTGAGCGGTGTTAGCCACTCATCTGCCTGTGAACGCAAAGCTGAAAGGAGTGCCGGGCCAGTGTGGCTCTTTGCTTCCAGGCACAACAGACGCAGCACGGCATGGCAACGTCTCACCTGGCATGTGGAATAGGTTCTGGGGAGCTTGGGCGGTGCAGTGGAAGAGACGCTAGCAGCGGAAAAGGAGGAGGCAGCTGAGGAGGAGAGGGAGGAGGATGGAGTAGGAGGAGGAGAAGAAGAGTCAGGCCTGCATGCAATCCGTGGCGGTAAAACCAAATCTACACGGGTGCCACGGGTTACATGCTTGACGGCCGTCAGAAGGTTCACCCAGTGGGCAGTAAAACTGATATACCTTCCCTGCCCGTGTTTGCTAGACCACGTGTCTGTGGTCAGATGTATCTTGGCACCGACACTGTGTGCCAGAGATACATTCACTTGCCGCTGAACATGGCCATATAGCTCTGGGATGCCCTTCTCTGAGAAATACTTCCTTCCTGGGACCTTCCATTGTGGTGTTCCAATGGCCACAAATTTGCGAAAGGCCTCCGAGTCCACCAGTTTATATGGCAGTAGTTGGCGGGCTATGAGTTCTGACAAGCCAGCCGCCAACCGTTGGGCAAGAGGGTTATCCGGCATCATCATTTTTTTACGCTCAAACATTAGGCCCACGGAAGCCTGCCTTTTTGCAGAAAAATGTGAGCTTGGCGTGATGGAAGGTGGAGTGGAGGACAATTGTGAGGAGAGAGGAGAAGGAGAAGTAGAAGACGAGGCTGGACGGTGAGAGCCTGCAGTGTGGCTTTGTGTGTTCCGTTGCTCCCACTGGGCTCGGTGATGGCTGCTCATGTGCCTTCTTAAGGCGGTCGTCCCTAGGTGAGTATTGGGCTTACCGCGACTAACGCGTTGACTGCAAAGATTGCAGATGGCAACGCTATTGTCAGCAGCGGACACGTTAAAAAAAGCCCACACTGCGGAGCCATGTGCCGGTGTCCTGGGAGCGCCAGATGTGACCGTACATGGTCGATGACTCGCTCCTGATACATTTGCAGTCTGCTTTGTCCCTGCTGTGCAATGTAAGTCATTGCTGCTTCTCCTCCCTATCTGCTGGTCCATATCTCCCTCTGAACTCCCCTCCTCTTCCTCTCTTGTGGGCACCCACGTGACATCACTAGACACGTCATCATCAACGTCACCTTCCCCACCGCTATAAGTAGAGATCTCGGAGTAGGCAGCAACACCGGGGACCAACCTCCTCCTTGGGCTGATCTGGGTACTGGCGTCAGACTGCTGAGTAGCGCTTGTTGCTACCTCCTCTTCCTGATCCAATACCAAGAGTGGCTGCGCATCAGAAATGTCCTCTTGATATGGATCGGAAAATAATTCCAGTGACTCAAGCGGAAGGTATGTGGTGGTGGTGGTGGTGGTCGTGTTGTTGGTGGTAGTGTCTTTGGGGGTGCACATAGCAGAGAGTGAAGAAGAGGGTGCAGATCGAGAGGATGAGGAGGGTGCAGAAGAGTAAGGCTGAGCGAGCCACTCAACCAAGTCTGGTGCATCCTTTAAAGTAATTGAACGCACCTTCTGCAACTTCCCACTTTGGCTCAAGCCTGTTGCTCCTGCCCTACCCCTACCACCCCTGCGGAAGGGCCTGCCTCTTCCTCTGCATGTCATTTTTTAAATGACCCTGTGACAAAACTCTTAGTCCCTATACCGCTGAAGGACTGCTGCAGTATAGGTGAGCGGTCAGCAGTGGTGCACGTCAACCCTATCTATTGTGGACCTATAGCGGTCCTTACAGAACAGCAGACTGTACCGCACTCAAGCCTATGTACCGTAGCACCCTATACCAAGTTACCAGTCCTTATAAGAACTTTTGTGGACCAAGCAGGTTGTGTATTAGTGTTTAGCAGACTGTACGTCAGTCCCTATACCGCTGAAGGACTGCTGCAGTATAGGGCAGCGGTCAGCAGTGGTGCACGTCAACCCTATCTATTGTGGACCGATAGCGGTCCTTACAGAACAGCAGACTGTACCGCACTCAAGCCTATGTACCGTAGCACCCTATACCAAGTTACCAGTCCTTATAAGAACTTTTGTGGAACAAGCAGGTTGTGTGTTAGTGATTAGCAGACTGTACGTCAGTCCCTATACCGCTGAAGGACTGCTGCAGTATAGGTGAGCGGTCAGCAGTGGTGCACGTCAACCCTATCTATTGTGGACCGATAGCGGTCCTTACAGAACAGCAGACTGTACCGCACTCAAGCCTATGTACCGTAGCACCCTATACCAAGTTACCAGTCCTTATAAGAACTTTTGTGGAACAAGCAGGTTGTGTGTTAGTGATTAGCAGACTGTACGTCAGTCCCTATACCGCTGAAGGACTGCTGCAGTATAGGTGAGCGGTCAGCAGTGGTGCACGTCAACCCTATCTATTGTGGACCGATAGCGGTCCTTACAGAACAGCAGACTGTACCGCACTCAAGCCTATGTACCGTAGCACCCTATACCAAGTTACCAGTCCTTATAAGAACTTTTGTGGACCAAGCAGGTTGTGTATTAGTGTTTAGCAGACTGTACGTCAGTCCCTATACCGCTGAAGGACTGCTGCAGTATAGGGCAGCGGTCAGCAGTGGTGCACGTCAACCCTATCTATTGTGGACCGATAGCGGTCCTTACAGAACAGCAGACTGTACCGCACTCAAGCCTATGTACCGTAGCACCCTATACCAAGTTACCAGTCCTTATAAGAACTTTTGTGGAACAAGCAGGTTGTGTGTTAGTGATTAGCAGACTGTACGTCAGTCCCTATACCGCTGAAGGACTGCTGCAGTATAGGTGAGCGGTCAGCAGTGGTGCACGTCAACCCTATCTATTGTGGACCGATAGCGGTCCTTACAGAACAGCAGACTGTACCGCACTCAAGCCTATGTACCGTAGCACCCTATACCAAGTTACCAGTCCTTATAAGAACTTTTGTGGACCAAGCAGGTTGTGTATTAGTGTTTAGCAGACTGTACGTCAGTCCCTATACCGCTGAAGGACTGCTGCAGTATAGGGCAGCGGTCAGCAGTGGTGCACGTCAACCCTATCTATTGTGGACCGATAGCGGTCCTTACAGAACAGCAGACTGTACCGCACTCAAGCCTATGTACCGTAGCACCCTATACCAAGTTACCAGTCCTTATAAGAACTTTTGTGGACCAAGCAGGTTGTGTATTAGTGTTTAGCAGACTGTACGTCAGTCCCTATACCGCTGAAGGACTGCTGCAGTATAGGGCAGCGGTCAGCAGTGGTGCACGTCAACCCTATCTATTGTGGACCGATAGCGGTCCTTACAGAACAGCAGACTGTACCGCACTCAAGCCTATGTACCGTAGCACCCTATACCAAGTTACCAGTCCTTATAAGAACTTTTGTGGAACAAGTGAGTTGTGAATGTTTAGCAGACTGCAGCAGAAGGGCAGCAGTCAAGTATAATATCCTTTCTATATTTGGAAGAAAGAATATTATACATGTACAAGCCTATTACTGTACCACTGATACCAGTCCTGAAAAGAACCTTTGTGGAACTAATAATAACAGCAAGTCTTTAAAATTACCCTCACTGCCTGACAACACTGCTTCCTTCCTGTCCCTATACAAATTGGCAAAAAAAGAGAACGATTAGTGGTTACTGGAACAGCTCTTTTGTGGACCTTGATAGTAACAGCTAATGATGATGATGATGATGATGATGATGAAAGACTAATCTGGCTGTCCCTGTAGCATACACCGTCCTTTCCCTTTCTCTAAACTAACAAAAGACACTCAGGCTGCTGCAAGAATCAGCAGCACAGCAAACCTATCAACACCTAACACCTATACCAGTCCTGAAAAGAACTTTTGTGTACCAAATAGCTAGTGGTTTATCTCTCCCTACTCCACACAGGAACCTGTCCCTATCTTAACAGAAGAAAGAATGTAAAATGGCCACCGGATCGGGTGTATTTATAGGTTAGGGGGAATGTACAAGTGTCCATGTGCTGTCATGTCTCAATTGGCTGTCCTGTATCACATGATAAACGTGTCACCAAAGGTTAAAGTTCTTGTATACATTAAACACGTAAGTCCGCCGCGGCGAACGACGGAAAAAGGCGTTCGAACGTGCGGACCGCGAATGTCGGAAATTCGCCGCGAAACGACCGCCGGGCGAACCGTTCGGCCATCACTAGAGGAGACACATTTTTCCCATATCAACTTTTACAAGAGAGAATTTCCCTTCCTAGGGGTAGATTTAATCTGGCTTCCTGTTGTCTCCTTTCGTTTGCAAGTAGGAGACGTTTGTAAGTTGGATGTTTGAAAGTAGGGGCCTGCCCTATATGCTCTGCAGAAATTTGGGCCTGAGGTGTTGGTGTTGCCCCAACACTGTAAGCCCTCAAAGTGACTCTTGGTGGGCGCTGGAACGCCCTGCTGTGAACTATTATATCAAGAATTGTAATTACATACACCTGTTGAACAGGGGCAGAAAAATTGGGCCTTAGGCACTGGTGCCACAACACTGCAACACCTCACAGAAACGCTAGTTGGAGAGCAGGAATGAGCCCTGCTGCAAAGCATTGGATCAAAAATTTTAATTATACACCCCTGTTAAACAGGGGCAGAAAAATTGGGCCTTAGGCACTGGTGCTGCTGCCAGGACACTGCATCCCCTCATAGATACTCTAGTTTGAGTGCAGGAATGAGCCCTGCTGCAAAGTATTTCATCAAAAATTTTAATGACATGCCCCTGTTAAACAGGGGCTAATAAATTGAGCCTTAGCCACTGGTGGCAGCGCCCAGAATCAAAAATGTTCTTCCAAGCTATCAGCAGGATCATTGAGGAGGAAGAGGATAGTCAGTCAGCATAACAGGATAGTCACTCAGCATCAGCATAGGCAGTCTTGAAGGGATGTGACATTTCAAAACAAATTATTTTGGTTACATCAGCTTCAGGTGCTTGGTAGCTGGTGGTGATCAAGACTGATGAAGGTCAGTCGATCAATCGAGTTGGTGGACAGGCACACCCTATGATCGGTTACAAAGCCTCCAGCAGCACTGAATGTGCGTTCCGAAAGAACGCTGGATGCAAGACAGGCTATTAGCTCAATTGCATACTGTGCAAGCTCTGGCCAGTGATCCATCCTCAAGACCCAGTAACCCAGAGGATTTTCAGTGGGAAAGGTGTCCAAGTCTGATCTTGCCCCTAGGTATTCCTGCACCATGTAAATCAGACACCGGCGATGGTTGTTGGAACCAATCATACCTTGGGGCTGCAGACTAAAAAAATTGTCTGAACGCATCACTCAGATGGCCACCTTCTCCACCACTCCTTCTGTGACTGACCGAAGCCTCAGCAACATATTGTCCAGGACCAGGAATTTGTAACCTCCCAGTCTCTGGGAACGCGTTGCACAGACCTTTCTGCAAGGTCTCCCGGAGATGTCTCATCCTCTGCTCCCTCTGCGAAGGCAAGGTAAGGTTCGTACCGTGGATCAAGGAGAGTGGCCAGCCAGTAATGGTCCCTCTCCTTTATCCGCTGAATATGAGGATCCTTCCGCAGGCTTTGCAGGATCAGGGAGTCCATGCAGCGTAGGTTAGCTGAGGCATTCGATCTCGAGTCCTCTGGGTCACTAAGGACAACATGATCCGCAGCCACCTCCTCCCAGCCATGTACAAGTCTACGGGTTTCTTAGGACTATAAATGATCCCTAAAAGACTGCTGCTGATGCTGAGAGCCAGGCTCCACCTCCATGCTGACACAATCCTCCTCCTCCTGTGTGATCAGCGGGCCAGCAGAAACACTGTCTGAATAAAGGGGGCCTTGAGAGGCAAGGACGTCCTCCTCTTCCTGCCTCTGTTCTGCCTCAAGTGCCCTGTCCATTATTCCACAAAACATGTGCTCCAACAGGAAGACAAGAGGGGCAGTATATCACTGATGCATGCACTGTCACTGGCCTGGCCTTCCTCAGGACATCCTGTAAGCCCGGGTACCTGCCCAAGAACTGCTGCACCACCAAGTTAAGGATGTGAGCCACACAGGGCACATGGGTCAGTTGTCCCTGTCGGAGGGCAGAGGGGAGGTTGGTGCCATTGTCACAAACCACCATTCCTGGCTTAAGCTGGCATGGCATCAACCACCTCTCAGCTTGCCCCTGCAGAGCTGACAAAATATTTTCCCCAGTGTGGCTCCTGTCCCTCAAGCACACTAGTGCAAGCACGGCATGGCATCTTTTTGCCTGCGTATTTGGATAGCCCCTTGAACGCCTAAGGAGCACCGCTGGTTCTGAGGACAAAGCACAGGAAGAGGCCATGGAGGAAGAAGAAGAGGAGGGGGTGGAGAAGAGAGGTGTGTCACAACCAGTAGTAGCATTTTGGAGGCGTGGTGGTGGAACAACCTCCAACACTAGTGCACCTTGTCCTGCATCCTTATCAGCTGCCAGAAGAGTGACCCAATGCACCGTGAAAGATAGGCAACATCCCTGTCCATGCCTGCTGGACCATGAGTCAGCAGTAATATGCACCTTACCACTGACCGCCCTGTCCAGTGAGGCATGGACATAGCCTTCCACATGTCGGTAGAGAGCCAGAATTGCCTTCCGTGAGAAAAAGTGGCTTTTGGGAACCTGCCACTGAGGAACCGCACATTGCATAAACTCATGGAAGGGGGCAGAGTCTACCAACTGAAAAGGCAGCAGTTGAAGTGCTAGCAATTTAGCCAAGCTAGCATTCAACTGCTGGGCATGTGGGCAACTGGGAGTGAACTTTTTTTGATGGTCCAGCAGCTGGGGCAGGGAAATTTGCCTGCTACAATAGGACGGCTGTGTACCGCTAGCAGATTGCCCGCAAGTACTTGGCTGTGACACGCCTAATTCTACACCTTAATTCCTCTCAGTGCAGGTTTCAGAGAGGACTGAAGGTATAGTAGGGTTGGAGATCTCAGCTGATGAGGAGCAAGGAGAGGTCTGCTTTGTTCTTTGGTGTGGGTCTTTAAGGTACGCTTGCCACCGAACTGCATGGCAGGTCAACATATGTCTGGTCAAGCATGTGGTGCCCAAGCGGTTGATGTTTTGGCCACACGAGATACGCTTGAAACATATGTTGCAAATAGCAGAAGTGCGATCTGATGCACTTGTCTCAAAAAAGACCCACACCAAAGAACTTTTGGAATAATGCGCAGAGGCAGCGCCCTGCACAGGCGGAGCTCTGTGGAGTGATTCAGTCGGTGTGCTGCCCTTAAGCTTTCCCTTGGAAGGGCATCCTGCCTTGTTGGAGATGTGCCTCCTCCTCCTCTCTCCTATCAGGCACCCATGTGGAGTCAGTGACCTCATCATCCCCTCCCTCCTCATCACTGGAGAAAACCTGGCAGTAGGCTGCAGCTGGTGGAACATGACTGCCAGATTGCTGTCCTCCTTGGGCATCCCCTCTCTCTGGTTTCACGCTACTGCCTTCTAGCTGGGTATCATCCTCAGAGCCTTCAAAACGCTGGGCATCCTCCTGGAGCATGTACCCAACACTGTGCTCAAACAGTTCGGGGGACTCCTCAGAAGAACATGGTGGGTCTAGGGAAGGAGTGACTGATGCCATTGAGATGAGGGAAGAGGCTGCATTGGCAGCTGCTTTGCCAGTAGCCTGAGCCTGGATGAGAGAGGATGAGGAGGATGAGGAGGGCTTGGTCATCCACTCTACCAAGTCTTTGGCATGTTGCGGCTCAACACGTCCAGCTGCCGAAAATTAGGACAAGCGTGTCCCATGGCCATGTGCTGATGAGGATGCACCATGTCCACGACCAGCACTGTTGCCTCTAGACACAGAGCCTGCTTGCCCTCTTTTATTGGCTCATGACTTTCTGTTTCTCCTTGTTGGCCTTCCAGACATACTAATGGCCTGCAGGGAGATGAGAACATCAGCAATTGGGGTAGCTTTAGGTGCACACTGAACAGATCACACAGTACACTGACTGTAATTACTGCAGCTGTCTGAGGTATAGGATCAGCAGAACAGCAGCAATTGGGGTAGCTTCAGGTGTACACTGTGCAGGTGGCACAATACACCGGCTGTAACTGCTACAGCTACCTGTAGTATAGGACAAGAAGAACACCAGCAATTGGGGTAGCTTCGGGTGTACACTGTGCAGGGGGCACACTACACCAACTGTAACTGCTGTAGCTTCCTGTGGTATAGCACCAGAAGAACACCAGCAATTGCGGTAACTTCAGGTGTACACTGTGCAGGTGGCACAATACACCGACTAACTGCTACAGCTGCCTGTGGTATAGGACCAGAACAACACCAGCAATTGGGGTTGCTTCAGGTGTACACTGTGCAGGGGGCACAATACACTAACTGTAACTGCTGCAGCTGCCTGTGGTATAGGACCAGAACAACATCAGCAATTGGGGTAGCTTCAGGTGTACACTGTGCAGGTGGCACATTACAGTGACTGTAACTGCTGCATCTGCCTGTGGTATAGGACCAGAACAAAACGAGAAATTTGGGTAGCTTCAGGTGTACACTGTGCAGGGGGCACAATACACTGACTTTAACTGCTGCCGCTGCCTGTGGTATAGGACCAGAACACCATAAGCAATTGGGGTAGCTTCAGGTGTACACTGTGCAAGGGGCACAAAACACAGACTGTAACTGCTGAAGCTGCCTGTGGTATAGGACCAGAACAACATGAGCAATTGGGGTAGCTCCATGTGTACACTGTGCAGGGGGCACAATACACAGACTGTAATTGCAATAGGTCAAAAGGAAATGAAGACACTGTCTCTGCGTCTTTGCGGCCTTATATAGTGTAGGCATGTACTAAACCCCCTGAGCCCTAATTGGCCACAGGCATCCTACCTGTGGCCAATTATCGCTCTCCTCGCTGACAGCACTGTGATTGGCCAAGCATGTGGGTCATAGTGCATGCTTGGCCAATCATCAGCCAGCAATGCACTGTGATGCCTCAGTGCATTATGGGCCGTGGACGCCACTCGAATTTGGCGCAGACGTCCCATAAAGTTCTGGTTTCGCCGAGCGGCGTACAGCTGGTGTTCGAGTCGAACGTGCACTCGACTCGAACACCCAGCTCTTCCGTACTCAGCATAGGCAGTCTTCAAGGGATCTCACTTTCATAGAAAAATGAATCGGTTACATCAGCATCAGGTGCTTGGTAGTTGGTGATCCAAGACTGATTCATTCTTATGAAGGGGAACCGATCAACTGAGTCTGTGGACAGACACACTCTGATCGTTTAGAAAGCCTCCAGCAGCACTCAATGGGCATTCAGAAAGAACGCTGGATGCAGGACAGGCCAGTAGCTCAATTGCATATTGTGCAAGCTCTGGCCAGTGATCCAGCCTCAACACCCAGTAACCCAGTAGATTTTCAGTTGGAAAGGTCTCCAAGTCTGATCTTGCCCCTAGGTATTCCTGCACCATGTAAATCAGACGCTGGCGATGGTTGGTGGAACTGTCTTTAGGTGCACACCGAGCAGATGACACAGTACACCGATTGTAATTACTGCAGCTGCCTGCAGTATAGGATTAGCAGAACACCAGCAATTAGATTCAGGTGTACACTGTGCAGGTGGCACAATACACTGACTGTAACTGCTACAGCTGCCTGTGGTATAGGACCAGAACACCACAAGCAATTGGGGTAGCTTCAGGTGTACACTGTGCAGGTGGCACAATACACCGACTGTAACTGCTACAGCTGCCTGTGGTATAGGACCAGAACAACACCAACAATTGGGATCAGACCTTGGAATTATTTGAACGCATCGGTCAGATGGCCACCTTCTCCACCTCTCCTTCTGTGATGGAATGAAGCCTCAGCAACACTCTGTCTAGGAGGACCAGGAAATTGTAACCTCCTAGGCTCTGGAAACGCATTGCACAAACCTCTCTGCAAGGCCTCCCGAAGATGTTTCATCCTCTGCTCCCTCTGTGAAGGCTGCATAAGTTCCGCAACCTTACCCTTGTGACGTGGATCAAGAAGGGTTGCCAGCCTGTAATGATTCCTCTTCTTGATACCACAAATCCGAGGGTCCTTTCGCAGGTTTTGCAGGATCAGGGAGGCAATGCAGTGAAGGTTTTCTGAGGTATTCGATCTGAAGTCCTCTGGGTCACTAAGGATGACATGATCAACAGTCACCTCCTCCCAGCCACGTACAAGTCCATTGGTTTCTGGGGACTGAAAATTATCCCTTAAAGATTGCTGCTGATGCTGACTGCCAGGCCCCACCTCCATGCTAACACAATCTTCATCCTCCTCCCCCTCCTTCTCCTCTTCCTGTTTTTTTGGTGTGCCCACAGGAATACTGTCAGGAAAAAGGTGGCCTTGAGAGGTAAGGAAGTCCTCCTCTTCCTCCCTCTTTTCTGCCTCAAGTGCCCTGTCCATTATTCCACAAAACGTGTGCTACAAAAGGAAGACAAGAGGGGCAGTATATCACTGATGCATGCACTGTCACTGCTCACCATCCTCGTGGCCTCCTCAAATGGTGACAGGACAGTGCATGCATCCTTGATCTGTAGCCACTGGTGTGGCAAAAAAAAAACCCAAGCTCCCCTGACCCTGTCCTGGTGCCATACTCACACAGGTACTCATTTATGGCCCTCTGCTGCGTATGCAGCCACTGCAGCATTGCCAACGTTGAGTTCCACCTGGTGGGCATGTCACAAATGAGGTGGGTCTTGGACAGGTTGAATTTGCTTTGAAGGTCAGCCAGCCGAGCACTGGCATTATATGACTGTTGGAAATGCCCACAGACTTTCCTGGCCTGCCTCAGGAGATATGTATAGTCTATATAAAATATCTCTAAATCATATAAACTGTATATATAATCGTTATCTCATCTCCAAAAAATAAATAATAAAAACTAAAATAAGTCATATCCTCAAAAAATTCTCAAAATATCAGTTAGAACCAGACTAATAATTATTACTTATTAATAATCACTAATGAAGCAGTTAATGTACAGTTCGATGTTGAACCCCTTAGGCCGCGTACACACGGGCGGACTGTTCGTCCAACTTTGTCCGCTGAACAGTGTTTCAGCGGACAGTCCGCTCGTGTGTGGGCTTCAGCGGACAGTTTCAGCGGACAGTCTGACGAACAAAGTTTTTCGGAATTTCCGTAAGACTGTCCGCTGAAACTTGGTTTGAGCGGACAGTCCGCTCGTGTGTAGGCTTGTTCGGCAAACTAAGTCTCGCGCATGCTCAGAAAGAATTTACACGGCGAAGGTTGCATTGCAGTGTATCGGACGCCGAATTTCTCATCCCGTCGTACGTGCCGTTCACGTCATCGCGCAAGTTTTCAGCGGACTGTTCGTTCGTCGTGTGTGGTCAAGTCCGTTCATGCTAATTTTGAACGGACTGTTTGTCAAACTGTTTGACGAACCTAGTTGGGCGGACAGTCCGCCCGTGTGTACGCGGCCTTAGGGTTTATTGTCTGTAATAAATGAATCCACTTTGTTTGCCTTCTGGAGAGGCCATTTTTTTTTTAAATGGCATGGGGTCCCCCCAAAAATCCATACCAGACACTTATCTGAGCATGCAAACTGGCAGGGTCTGGTATGGATTTTCAGGGGGACCCCCATACCATTTTTTTTTCATTTTGGCACAGGGTTCCCCTTAATATCCATAACAGACCTGAAGGGCCTGGTATGTAATTTGGGGGGACCCCTACACATTTTTTTCATTAATTTTGGTTCGGGGGTTCCCCTGTAGGGAAATCCCATGCCGTTTTTATCAATGAACTTATGTTTGGCAGACCGACAATTCATTATAGCCGCGAGTAGTT
Source organism: Lithobates pipiens (assembly GCF_037356315.1). Classification (NCBI taxonomy): domain Eukaryota; kingdom Metazoa; phylum Chordata; class Amphibia; order Anura; family Ranidae; genus Lithobates; species Lithobates pipiens. The sequence continues at coordinate 274,881,690 of NW_027507790.1, read as the reverse complement.
TTAAATGATTTTTTTTCCTTTAGAAATGTAATTTTTCTGTCAGACTGTTCTAAACACAGGAAACATGCACCACTTTACAGGTATCCTATAGACACCCCCCAGGTATGAAATTTAAAGGAATATTACACTTCTATTGTTTCACTTTAAGCATTATTAAAATCACTGCTCCCGATAAAACAGGCATTTTTAAAACTTCTTTATGCATTGAAACATGTCCCCTGGGGCAGGACCCAGGTCCCCAAATGCTTTTTATGACAATCCCATGCATATAAGCCTTTAAAATTAGCACTTTTTATTTTTCATGTTCGTGTCCCATAGACTTTAATGGTGTTTGCGTGTTCGAACAAAGTTTTTGCCTGTTTGCATGTTCTGGATGTGAACCGAACGGGGTGTTCGACTCATCCCTAATGTTCAATATACATCAGTCTGCAGGGACAGAATAGTACATGTATGGCATGAGTAGTTTTACATGATATGAAGTCAGTGATTTCATACTCTCTACCTGTAGGGTTTGAATAAAATTTGGATCTTTTCTTTACATTGTTTTTTCCAAACTGACATGCTTTACATTTCCTGTAGACTGCACAACCCTTTCGACCCTGACAGAAAGATAGTTTGGATAGAGGATCTAGAATTTTTTTGAACTACTTTGTCACCAAAATTAGGAGCCCTCCTATAAATGAGGGTTTTTTGGGGATTACAGTTTTTAATACCTTATCCTGGGACTATGCCAAGGTCTGTAGAATATTCTCTCAATTTCCTAATGCCCTGTACACACGGTCAGACTTTCTGATGGAAAATGTGCGATCGGACTGTGTTATCGGAAATTCCGATCCTGTGTGGGCTCCATCAGACTTTTTCCGTCGGAATTTCCGACACACAAAGTTTGATATCTGCATCTAAAATTTCAATCATTTAAATTCAACAAAATCCGATCATTTAAATTCCGATCGTGTGTGGACAATTCCAACGCACAAAGTGCCACGCATGCTCAGAATAAATTACGGACAAAAGCTATTGGCTACTGGCTGTTGTACGTGTTGTACGTCACCTCGTTTTGAATGATCAGATTTTCTGACAACTTTGTGCGGCTGTTGCCGCATACACGTGATTGGACTATCCGGCCATTTGGACTTTGCAGCGGAGGTCCGCCAGACTTTCCAAACGAGCAGACTTGCACACACACGACCACACATGAACGAACTTTCCAGCGGACTAGGTACGGCGGACAATCCACCTGCACTTTTGGCCACACACGGACTAAAGTCTGTTCATTTAGAACATGACTTCAGGTACGACATGACTAGAGAAGGAAGTCAATCTCACCGCCTCCATCAGTGAGATTGACACCTTGCGAGCCCCATAGCCTGGTATGGGCTTTAACCACCTCAATACAGTGCAGTTACACCCCCTTCCTGACCAGACCAATTTTCAGCTTTCAGCGCTCTCACAGTTTGAATGACAATTACTCAGTCATCCAACACTGTATCCATATGAAACTTGCGTCCTTTTTTCCACACAAATAGAGCTTTCTTTTAGTGGTATTTAATCACTAGTAGGTTTTTTATTTTTTGTGCTATAAATAAAATAAAACGTAAATTTTGTGAAAAAAATGCCTTTTTCTTTGTTTCTGTCATAAATTTTTGCTAATTAGTAATTTTTCTTCATAAATTTTGGCCAAAATTTTTACTGCTACATATCTTTGGTAAAAATAACCCACATTAGTATATATTATTTGGTCTTTGTGAAAGTTATAGAGTCTACAAACTATGGTGCCAATCGCTGAAAATTGATCACTTCTGATCAGGCCTTCAGTACATCAGGTGTACCTCATTTCTTGAGACTCTAACAAGTCAGGAAAGTACAAATACCCCCCAAATGACCCCTTTTTACAAAGTAGACATTCCAAGGTATTAAGTAAGTAGCATGGTGAGTTTTTTTAAGTTGTCATTTTTTCCCACATTTCTTTGCAAAATGAAGATTTTTTATTTTTTTTTATTTTTTTTTACTAAATTGTCATATTATCAGGTTATTTCTCACACACAGCATATGCATACAACAAATTACACCCCAAAATACATTCTGCTACTCTTCCCGTGTACGGCGATAACACATGTGTGAGACTTTTACACAGCATGGCCACATACAGAGCACCAACATTGATGTAGTACCTTCAGACGTTCTACGAGCAAAAATGACGCATCTCATTTCTCAACCACCTATTACACTTTTGAAGTCCCTGGAGTACCAGGACAATGGAATTTCCCATAAAATTACCCCATTTTGGAAAGCAAACACCCCAACATATAATCTATGAGGCATAATGAGTCTTTTGAATGGTTAATTTTTTTCCAGAAGTTTTTGGAATATGTGGAAAAAAATTAAAACGCATTATTTTTTTTACACAAAATTGTCAATTTATAAGATATTTCTAACACATAGCATGTATATAGCAAAAATTACACCCCAAAATACATTCTGCTACTCTTCCCGAGTACGGCAATACCACATGTGTGAGACTTTTACACAGCCTGGCCACATACAGAGCACTAACATTGATGTAGTACCTTCAGACGTTCTACGAGCAAAAATTACGCATCTCATTTCTCAACCACCTATTACACTTTTGAAGGCCCTGGAGTACCAGGACAATGGAATTTCCCATAAAATTACCCCATTTTGGAAAGCAAACACCCCAACGTATAATCTGTGAGGCATAATGAGTCTTTTGAACGGTTCATTTTTTTCCAGAAGTTTTTGGAATATGTGGAAAAAAATTAAAACGCATTTTTTTTTTTACACAAAATTGTCAATTTATAAGATATTTCTAACACATAGCATGTATATAGCAAAAATTACACCCCAAAATACATTCTGCTACTCCTCCCGAGTATGACGATACCACATGTGTAGGACTTTTACACAGCCTGGCCACATAGAGAGGCCGAACATTGAAGTAGTACGTTCAGGCGTTCTAGGAGCATAAATGACACATCTCATTTCATTCCTACCCATCACACTTTTGAAGGTCCTGGACCACCAGAACAGTGAAATTACCCACAAAATGACCCCATTTTGGAAAGCAAACACCCCAACGTATATTCTATGAGACATGGGCTGCAAATAGGTACTCGGGTACTCTGATGGGCTGGAGATAGGTACTCGGGTACTCTGATGGCCTGGTGACAGGTACTCGGGTACTCTGATGGCCTGGTGACAGGTACTCGGGTACTCTGATGGCCTGGTGACAGGTACTCGGGTACTCTGATGGCCTGGTGACAGGTACTCTGGTACTCTGATGGCCTGGTGACAGGTACTCGGGTACTCTGATGGCCTGGTGACAGGTACTCGGGTACTCTGATGGCCTGGTGACAGGTACTCGGGTACTCTGATGGCCTGGTGACAGGTACTCGGGTACTCTGATGGCCTGGTGACAGGTACTCGGGTACTCTGATGGCCTGGTGACAAGTACTCAGGTACTCTGATGGCCTGGTGACAAGTACTCAGGTACTCTGATGGCCTGGTGACAAGTACTCAGGTACTCTGATGGCCTGGTGACAGGTACTCTGATGGTTTGGTGACTGGTATTTGGGTACTCTGAAGGGCGGTGACAGGTACTCATACGGACTGTGACAGGTACTCAGGTACTCAGATGAACTGTGACAGGTACTCGGGTACTCAGATGGACTGTGACAGGTACTCTGGTACACAGATGGACTGGAACAGGTACTCGGGTACTCAGATGGGCTGTGACAGGTACTCGGGTACCCTGATGGACTGTGACAGGTACTCGGTACTCAAATGGACTGTGACAGGTACTCGGTACTCTAATGGACTGTGACAGGTACTCGTACTCTAATGGACTGTGACAGGTACTCGGGTACCCTGATGGACTGTGACAGGTACTCGGTACTCTAATGGACTGTGACAGGTACTCGGTACCCTGATGGACTGTGACAGGTACTCGGGTACCCTGATGGACTGTGACAGGTACTCGGGTACTCAGATGGGCTGTGACAGGTACTCGGGTACCCTGATGGACTGTGACAGGTACTCGGTACTCTAATGGACTGTGACAGGTACTCAGGTACCCTGATGGACCGTGACAGGTACTCGGGTACCCCGATGGGCCGTGACAGGTACTCGGGTACCCTGATGGACCGTGACAGGTACTCGGGTACCCTAATGGGCCGTGACAGGTACTTGGGTACCCTGATGTGCCGTGACAGGTACCCGGGTACCCTGATGTGCCGTGACAGGTACTCGGGTACTCTGATGTGCCGTGACAGGTACTCGGGTACTCTGATGTGCCGTGAAAGGTACTCGGGTACTCTGATGTGCCGTGACAGGTACTCGGGTACTCTGATGGGCCGGGACAGGTACTCGGGTACTCTGATGGGCCGGGACAGGTACTCGGGTACTCAGATGGGCTGGGACAGGTACTCGGGTACTCAGATGGGCTGGGACAGGTACTCGGGTACTCTGATGGGCTGAGACAGGTACTCGGGTACTCTGATGGGCTGGGACAGGTACTCAAATACTCTGATGGACTGCGACAGGTACTCTGATGGACTGTGATTGACAGGTACTATGAGGGGTGGTGACAGGTCCTCTTTATTGGGGGGGGCAATCAGTATGTTTGGTGTACACTGTATGCGGTAACGAGATGTTACCACAGTCTCTCCCTCACACACGATCGGTGTGTGAGGAGGAGAACCCGGTAACATCCAGTTACCACGGTTTGTTTACATTTTAGTGATCGGCTGTGAAAGGATCACAGCCGATCACGTGGGTAAACAGCCGGCCAATGGCTGTTTACCAGCGTCGGTGACGAGCAGTGTTCCCGGGGGAACACGCCGCCACCGACGTGCACGCGCAGCACGCTCGCGATCGTGCGCATGCGCCGTGCACGTTCGGGGTGTGACCATCTGTGATCGGCTGTGACTTCATCACGGCCGATCACGTGGTAAACAGCCATAACGAATGGCTGTTCACCCCCTTCGGTGGCGAGCGGTGTCTCCGTGACACGCCGCCACCGAAGAAACAGGGATGCGCGCGCACGATCGCGCGCATTCCCTGTTTAGACGGGAGGAAGTCATATGACGTCCTCCCACCCCAATAGGTGCGCCGCCTGGCCGTCATTTGACGGCCGGCGGTCGGCATCTAGTTAAGAGTAATCCATATGCCAAAAAACTGTGTGGGGGTCCCCCCCAAAGTCATACCAGACCCTTATCCGAGCACGCAGCACGCACGGTCAGAAAATGGGGGTGGGGACGAGCGAGTGCCCCCCCCCCCCGAACCATACCAGGCTGAATGCCCTCAACATGGGGGTGGGTGTTTGGGGAAGGGGGCCCCCTGCAGCCCCCCACCCCAAAGCACTTTGTTCCCATGTTGATGACAAGGGCCTCTTCCCGACAACCCTGGCCGTTGGTTGTCGGGTCTGTGGGCGGGGGGCTTATCAGAATCCAGGAGCCCCTTTTAATAAGGGGGCTCCCAGATCCCTCCCCCCCACCCTACGTGAATGAGTATGGGGTACATCGTATCCCTACCCATTCACTTGAGGGAAAAAGTGTAAGTTAAAAAAAACACACTACACAGGTTTTTAAAGTACTTTATTAGGCAGCTCCGGGGTCTGCTTTCCGGTTCTTCTCGCCGGGCTCCACTTCTACCTTCTGCTCTTTTGCTGCTCTTTTGCTAGTGGAGGAGCCCGGCTTTCTCCGTCGTCATCCTGGGGTCTTCTTCTGACTTCGGGGGTCTTCTTCTGACTTCTCCACACTTTCCAGTTCTTCACGCCGGGCTCCTCCGCTATCTTCTGCTCTTTTGCCACTCTTTTGCTTGCAGAGGAGCCCAGCTTTCTCCTTCATCGTCGTCGTTGCCGTCACCGTCTTCTTCTTCTTCCTCCTTCTTCTGATCTTCTGATGTTGACACGGCGCTCTCTCCCGCTGTAATGCCGTGGACATGGTGCGCGGTGACTCATATAGGCATTAAGGGGCGGGGTCACCATGTTATGTCCCAGTCCCAGCATCCCCTCGCCGGATAGTCTGATCTTGTGTACGCGGCATGTGTGTATGCAAGACAAGTTTGGGCCAAAATCCGTCAGAAAAAAATCAGACGGATTTTGTCGTTGGAATGTCTGACCGTGTGTACAGGGCATTATACTGGCAACGAAAATCTGAGATGAAACGTCACTGCTTATTATCATCTTTATTAATATGGATCCTATTCTCCAAGCCTTGGTTCCTCGGGATGGCCAATGTCTTCTGGATCTCTTGATCAATCTGTACCTCTGAATATCCCTTCTGTATAAATTTCCCTTTATGATATCTGGTTGTTCTAGAAACTCACTGTCAAAAGTGCAGTTCCTTCTGATGCACATTAGCTGACCTTGTGGAATTTGTGCAACCACGTAGGATGATGGCCGCTTCTAATTGATAGATAGCTATTTCTATCTGTAGTTATAAAATAAACTATAAAATAATATAGAATAAACTTTTGTGGCAAAAAAAAAAAAGATCTTTCCTATAAATAGTCGGATCCAAGAAATTGATGGTACCTGTGCTGTATTGGTAGTCTAATTTAATATTGTTTTTAATATTGTTAAGATGATGTATAAACTGGTGAAGTGATTGTTCAGTGCCCTCCCTGATGAATAACAAATCATCAATGAATAGAATCATGATTCATGAAAAAAATAAATAAAAATTCTCCCACTCGGCAATTAAAATATTAGCAAGACTAATAAATTAAAAGAAAGAAAAGGAAAATAGAACTTTTAGATGAAAAAATTAAGGATCTTCAATTAAAGTTAAAACACGTTAAAGATAAACCGCATACTAGACATGTGCATTCGTTTTCGTCCGGATGCATTTTCGTCCGAATTTCAGCTATTTTCATTTTCGTTTTGACAAACGATAACGAAAGCACAGAATCCGAAAAACGAAAGATCCGACATAAATAAATGCTTTATTTTCGTTTTCATTGTTACAACAGTTCGATATAGAATAGGAGATTCGATGTGACTCTGACAATAACAATCTGTGTCTATAGAACCTGTGGTCGAATGTGCCTAACCTTACCTCTATTAGTCCAAGATTATATAGAGAAAATATACGACAGAGAAAAAAGATTTGACAGAGAGAAAAGATTCTGCAAGTTACTGTCCTAAAAAGTGTGTGGGGACCCGGGTCCTGCCCCAGGGGACATGTATCAATGCAAAAAAAAGTTTTAAAAACTGACGTTTTTTCGGGACCAGTGATTTTAATAATGATTAAAGTGAAACAATAAAAGTGTAATATTCCTTTAAATTTCGTAGGGGGGGGGGTGTCTATAGTATGCCTGTGAAGGGGCGCATGTTTCTGGTGCTTAGAACTGTCCCTGCACAAAGTGTAATTTATGCAGGAAAAAAAGTCCTTTAAAATCACTCGCAGCTATTATGAATTGTCGGCTCCGTAATACAGAGAACACATTTATTGAAAGTCATTGATAAAAAAAAAAAAAATAAAAGCGTGGGGGTCCCCCAAATTCAATTACCAGGCCCTTCAGGTCTGGTATGGATATTAAGGGGAACCCTGCCTTAAATTTAAGAGAAAATTTGACGTGGGGTTCCCCCTAAATATCCATAACCAGACCCTTCAGGTCTGGTATGGATATTAAGGGGAACCCCGCGTCAAATTTAAAAAAAATTGACGTGGGGGTCCCCCTAAAAATCCATACCAGACCCTTTATCCGAACACGCAACCTGGCAGGCTGCAGGAAAAGAGGGGGGACCAGAGAGCGGCCCCCCTCCCTCCTGAACCATACCAGGCCACATGCCCTCAACATTGGGAGGATGCTTTGGGGGTCTGTGACCCCTCAAAGCACCTTGTCCCCATGTTGATGAGGACAAGGGCCTCATCCCCACAACCATGGCCAGTGATTGTGGGGGTCTGCGGGCGGGGGGCTTATCAGAATCTGGAAGCCCCCTTTAACAAGGGGACCCCCAGATCCCGCCCCCCCCGTTTGAAATGGTAAGGGGGTACAAAAGTACCCCTACCATTTCACAAAGAAAGTGTAAAAAATAGTTAAATAAGACAAACACACTTTTGAAAAATTCCTTTATTAAAAATAAAAAAAATAAAAAAAGATTCCAGCGGTGCTAATCCACTCTTGCTATCCAGCGACGGACGATCATCTCTCCAGCGATGGCTCATCTGAATCAGCGCAGCGAATCCATCATTCTTCTGTCTCCATGAAGGAGACACTGCAGGGATTCCGGCGGCCTGACGTTTCTTATATACGGAGGGCGGGGCCACCCGTCACCTGACCCCGCCCCCCTCTGACGCAAGGGGAAACCCAGAGTTCCCTGTGACGTATGGGTGACCCCGCACTCCTCTGATGTAACACAGGCAGGTTTCCGTTACATCAGAGGGGGGCGGGGTCACCCAAACGTCACGGGGAACCCCGGGTTTCCCCTTGCATCAGAGGGGGGCGGGGTCAGGTGACGGGTGGCCCCGCCCTCCGTATATAAGAAACGTCAGGCCGCCGGAATCCCTGCAGTGTCTCCTCCATGGAGACAGAAGAAGGATGGATTTGCTGCGCTGATTCAGATGAGCCATCGCTGGAGAGATGATCGTCCGTCGCTGGATAGCAAGAGTGGATTACCACCGCTGGAATCTTTTTTTTATTTTTAATAAAGGAATTTTTCAAAAGTGTGTTTGTCTTATTTAACTATTTTTTACACTTTTTTTTGAAATGGTAGGGGTACTTTTGTACCCCCTTACCATTTCAAATGGGGGGGTGGGATCTGGGGGTCCCCTTGTTAAAGGGGGCTTCCAGATTCTGATAAGCCCCCCACCCGCAGACCCCCACAACCACCGGCCAGGGTTGTGGGGATGAGGCCCTTGTCCTCATCAACATGGGGACAAGGTGCTTTGAGGGGTCACAGACCCCCAAAGCATCCTCCCAATGTTGAGGGCATGTGGCCTGGTACGGTTCAGGAGGGAGGGGGGGCGCTCTCTCATCCCCCCTCTTTTCCTGCGGCCTGCCAGGTTGCGTGCTCGGATAAAGGGTCTGGTATGGATTTTTAGAGGGACCCCCACGTCAATTTTTTTTTAAATTTGACGCGGGGTTCCCCTTAATATCCATACCAGACCTGAAGGGCCTGGTAATTGAATTTGGGGGACCCCCACGCTTTTATTTATTTATTTTTTTTTCAATGACTTTCAATGAGTGTTCTCTGTATTACGGAGCCGACAATTCATAATAGCTGCGAGTGATTTTAAAGGACTTTTTTTCCTGCATAAATGACATTTTGTGCAGGGACAGTTCTAAGCACCAGAAACATGAGCCCCTTCACAGGCATACTATAGACACCCCCCCCCCCCCCCATACGAAATTTAAAGGAATATTACACTTTTATTGTTTCACTTTAATCATTATTAAAATCACTGCTCCCCAAAAAACGGTAGTTTTTAAAACTTTTTTTTGCATTGATCCATGTCCCCTGGGGCAGGACCCGGGTCCCCAAACACTTTTTAGGACAGTAACTTGCATATTAGCCTTTAAAATTAGCACTTTAGACTTTGAATGTTGGAGTCCCATAGACTTTAATAGGGTTCTAAAGTTCACACGAAGTATGCTATATACTAGCTCCGTCGAATTCTCTTTATACATTTGACAGACACCATAAGCCTTCAAAGACAGATTCGACCATAATTCATGTGGATTTTCGGACGAATGCAATTTTTGAACGAAAAACGAAGTAAATAAAAACGAATTTCGGGAGTAACTAAATAAATTAATTTTTCGGACGAAAACGAAATTCTGAAACAAAATATTTTACTCTGCACATGTCTACCGCATACTATTTAAGGGGAAAACACTGCGCTACAATTTAGTATATATGGAAAAAGGCCTCAACAGCCAAAAACAGCAGCCAACACCAAAAAACAAACAAAGTTCAACAAACAAAATAATACAAATAGTGTAGCGCTTCACTAATGAATGTGGTCAGCATAAATTATATGAATAAAGGCAAAAATAATATAAATATGAATGCCTAAAGAAAAGTCCAATATTGGCCGCACATTCCACTATGTAGCAGGCCCAAGGGTGGCCGAACCGTCACAGAGGGGGGAAATTGGACTGGGCGGATGTATTCATGCGAGTCTGCTTGACTGTAACATCAGAGAAGAATGGATAAAATACTTCTTACCGACTTAGTTGGACCCATACAGTCATATGACAGTTGAGTCTAGAAGGCTTTAGGTCACAGTTTGGGACCGAGGAGTACGAAGAGGGAGGTCTGTTGAGCTGATGGATGAGCTCAAAACGATTGTAGGCCCTGTGATGGATCCTTTCAAATGGAACGTCAAGGGTGTATGTAGTCAATCTCAGACGTAGCCCGTTGTACTGATGCTCCAATCTCGCCCGAATAGGGAGGGAGACGTTGTGGGGGTTCAAGCCAGAGAAACAGAAAAAATGAAGAAAGAAAAAAGGCTCCACATGGTGCAGGTCAGACGGTATAAAAAAGGTTGATTTATTGAAGTCAAAAAATAATTAATGACTTAGTGATCACATAGACAGTCTAAAATAGAAATTAAAAGCAATGTAGGGTGCCAACAGCTCGCCCAACGCGTTTCGACATATGTGTCTTCTACAGGGGCAGAAGACACATATGTCGAAACGCGTTGGGCGAGCTGTTGGCACCCTACATTGCTTTTAATTTCTATTTTAGACTGTCTATGTGATCACTAAGTCATTAATTATTTTTTGACTTCAATAAATCAACCTTTTTTATACCGTCTGACCTGCACCATGTGGAGCCTTTTTTCTTTCTTCATTTTTTCTGTTTCTCTGGCTTGAACCCCCACAACGTCTCCCTCCCTATTCGGGCGAGATTGGAGCATCAGTACAACGGGCTACGTCTGAGATTGACTACATACACCCTTGACGTTCCATTTGAAAGGATCCATCACAGGGCCTACAATCGTTTTGAGCTCATCCATCAGCTCAACAGACCTCCCTCTTCGTACTCCTCGGTCCCAAACTGTGACCTAAAGCCTTCTAGACTCAACTGTCATATGACTGTATGGGTCCAACTAAGTCGGTAAGAAGTATTTTATCCATTCTTCTCTGATGTTACAGTCAAGCAGACTCGCATGAATACATCCGCCCAGTCCAATTTCCCCCCTCTGTGACGGTTCGGCCACCCTTGGGCCTGCTACATAGTGGAATGTGCGGCCAATATTGGACTTTTCTTTAGGCATTCATATTTATATTATTTTTGCCTTTATTCATATAATTTATGCTGACCACATTCATTAGTGAAGCGCTACACTATTTGTATTATTTTGTTTACCGCATACTATTGAATTTAATGATACGCTAAAAATAAAATTAGATAAAGTGGATAAGAATACACAAAAAAAAATAATAATTGAGAATTGGCAGATTTTAGGACCAACAATGCTTATGGATGTCAGAATATACCACTTATTATGGGAGCAGAAGCACCGGAAGCAGTAGAAATCCATTCAGATGGGGAAGAATGTATGGAGGTTTCCTCCACTATTAAACCACGGATACGACCAAATAGCCCCATTGCACCTAACAATAAAAATAAGAATAACCCCAATAACGGAAGTGAAGGGATGATTTCACAATACTAAACTCAACGCCTCTCACCCCGAATTTTAGTGTTCCTAAACATTCTAATGGATATACATCTAGTCCGGGATGAGATTTTGGATGGCGAGGTCATCCACGAGCAGTGGTCATCAACCCTGTCCTCAGGGTCCACTAACAGGCCAGGTTTGCAAGATAACTGAAATACATCACAGCTGATATAATTTGCTGCTCAGTGATTGCAGTATTTTAGTCTGCATCTCCCCAAGGTAATACATAAAACCTGGCCTGTTATTGGGCCCTGAGGACAGGGTTGATGACCACTGTCCTAAGGACGACCACAAAGAGGTCATCTTGGAACCCCTACTGGTCGAGGATATGATTTCCCAGAACCAATACCAACCTATAATCATTACAAACCCCTCTCAGACTATAGAGACCCTAATGATTACCCTAGCCATGCCAATCCCTATTTTTTTTTAGGAAGAGGAAAACCATTCAATTATGCACATCAAGGAGGGAGAGGAGGAGATATTTGAAGAAAAGGAGAGGTTGTAGAGCAGGAGAAAACTCCAATCCAAAAAAAACGCAGAAGGAATTAGACAATAAAAATCAAGGTATTTTTAATTTCAGTAAAGTTACTCTGACCCCAAAAGAATTAGATAGGAAGAGAGAAAACTCTGGACAGCCACACTCCGAATGGAATCTGAAGTGACTTGTGCCTTTATTTTTCAAGTAAAAATTACATCACACAAACCACAGCAAAAAGGAACATAGAAAAACTGACGCGTTTCACACTGAAATCAGTGCTTACTCAGCTATGAGTAAGCACTGATTTCAGTGTGAAACATGTCAGTTTTTTGTTCTATGTTCCCCTTTGCTGTGGTTTGTGTGATGTAATTTTTACTTGAAAAATAAAGGCACAAGTTACTTCAGATTCCATCCGGAGTGCGGCTTTCCAGAGTTTCCTCTCTTCCTATCTATTTGCTTGTGCAATTAGCCAGCACCTGGGACTCCTTTGCCTGGAAATCAAGCCATCTTTCTGGTGGATCGACCTGGAGCGGTGGCCCTCTCTTCCCAAAAGAATTACACATACTTGTCTTGGGTTAAAAAAAGTGCCCCAAGGAGAGCTATCAACAAGATTAACATTTATATTGATGCACATAAGTTCATTAGAAAAATTAACCTGAAAAGTATTTTCTATCCTTTCTATCCTTTAAACTCAATTAAACTATAGAGAATGTATGTACAGATAGTGTATTGCAGAATTAATTGATTTTTAAATTACCAGAACCAGTTAATTAGTGTGTGGAGGCGTTTAAAAATTTGGTGTTACGTGATTTGGAACAAATTGTACCAAAAAAAAGGCATATTAGAGAGTGAATTTAATCTCTTGAAAAATGTAAAGAGATTATTGTGAGACCTGCAGACAAAAGGAGGAGGTGTTGGTATCCTTGTCTACCATCAACAGATGACAGAAATTCTTTCTGATGAATGCTTGGATAATAAAATATGGAAAGATTCCACATTAGCTTATAAAGATCAATTGATACGTTTAGTACAGTAGTTGACCAGAACACCCCGTATAAACAATGGTAGCAGAGAGGGTATCTTGTGTAAGCACTCCAGGACATCTGTTCAACAAATGTCCCACTACCAGAAAAGCCTAAGTAAACAGCAAATTTCTTAGTGTGAGACTGGGATAGTCACAATTATATATATATCATATACTCCATGTATATTATATACATAAAAAAACACATCAGATGCAATACAAATATGCACTTTACCAAAAGTGCATAAAGATGCTAATTGTCCTCCAGCTCGCCCCATTGTTAATGGGATAGGATCAGTGACAGCAAGACTGGGTGAATACCTTGACAGGTTTTTACAACCCAGTGTCTTGAAAATGAGGGCTTATTTTAAAGACACCAAAGACCTACTAGTGGCATTAAAGGACATTAAACTAAGTGATGACTGGTCAACTTATTTAGTAACAGTGTCTGTATCATCTCTGTATACTATTATACAGCATAATGACGCCCTGCTGACCCTTAATTGGGGACTTAACCAGAGAGATGATTTAACTAATGTACAAAAATTATTTTTCAAAAAAATCTTTAGACTTTTATTTGTTGCTTAATTATTTCTGATATCAGAATATGTACATTGGCCATAAAAGCGGTGTAGCTATGGGTGCTAAATTCACCCCTAGTCTTGCTAATATTTTTATAGCTGAGTGGAAGGATTGTTTTGTTTTTCATAAATCTAGACCGGAATTACAATTCTACAAGGGGTTCATTGATGATTTGCTATTCATCTGGGAGGGACGCATGCTTGGAGAATAGGATCCATATTAATAAAGATGATAATAAGTAGTGGTGTTTCATCTCAGATTTTAATTGCCAGAATAAGGAAATTGACAGCATATTCTCCAGACATTGGCATATTCTCAGGATGGATAACCCCTTGCCGTCGAGCGTATGCAGATGTGCGTACTCGGCTTCTGGGGGTTATATCGGGATGATGCCCGCACCTGCAGGCATCATCCTGGTACTGATTTTTAGAGCGGGCGATCGGCTTTCCAGCCATAAAAGCTGCTCGGCTATTATGTCGGAGGAGCGGGAGGGGACGTCCCCCCTGCCGATCAAACATCCGATGCCTCTGGCAGCTAGGGAGGGACTGGAATGAAGCCGTAAGCGGCTTCATTCCAGTCTCCTAATTGTAAACACAGAAGTGACGTCATGACGTCACTTCCCGTTTATTCGGCTGCCAATGGCGCCGGATTTAAAAATATATACAGTATTCATAATCGCCGAAAACAGCGATCTGAATACTTTGAAGTGTAAAGGAGGGATCGGGGGTCTTCCCGATCCCTCCATAAAGAGTACCTGTCACCACCTATTACTGTCACAAGGGATGTTTACATTCCTTGTGACAGCAATAAAAGTGATAAAAAAAAAAATGTATTAATTTTTAAATAAATAAGCAAAAAATAAAATGTAAAGCGCCCCCCCCTCCCTGTGAACTCGCGCAGCAAAGAAAATGCATACGGAAGTCGCGCCCCGCATATGTAAACGGTGTTCATATCACACATGTGAGGTATTGCCGTGATCTTCAGAGCGAGAGCAATAATTCTAGCACTAGAACTCCTCTATAGCTCTAACCTGGTAACCAGAAAAAACATTTAAAGTGTCGCCTATTGATATTTTTAGGTACCGTAGTTTGTCGTCATTCCACGAGTGCGTGCAATTATAAAGTGTGACATGTTTGGTATCTATTTACTCGGTGTAAAATTATCTTTCACATTATGCAAAAAAATTGGGCTAATTTTACTGTTTCATTTTTTTTTAATTCATGAAAGTGTTCCTTTTCCAAAAAATCTGTGTTTAAAACACCGCTGCACAAATACCGTGAGACATAAAATATTGCAACAATCGTCGTTTTCTTCTCTAGAGTCTCTGCTAAAAAATATATATATATAATGTTTGGGGGTTCCAAGTAATTTTCTAGCAAAAAATATGGATTTTAACTTAAACGTAAACACCAAATTTCAAAAATAGGCTTAGTCATGAAAGGGATAAGGTATTAAAATCTGTAATCTCCAAAAAACCCTCCTTTATTCATAGGAGGGCTCCTAATTTTGTTGACAATGTAGTTCAAAGAAGTCTAGATTAGGGATGAGCTTCGAGTTCGAGTCAAACTCATGTTCGACTCGATCATTGCCTGTTTGCCCGTTTGCCGAACAGCGAACAATTTGGTGTGTTAGCGGCAAATTCGAAAAGCCACGGAACACCATGTACAAGTCTATGGGAGAAATCTAAAGTGCTAATTTTAAAGGCTTATATGCAAGTTATTGTCATAAGAAGTGTTTGGGGACCTGGGTGCTGCCCCAGGGGACATGTATCAATGCAAAAAAAGTTTTAAAAATGTCAGTTTTTGAGGGAGAAGTGATTTTAATAATGCTTAAAGTGAAACAATAAAAGTGTAATATTCCTTTAAATTTCATACCTGGGGGTGTCTATAGTATGCCTGTAAAGGGGCGCATGTTTCCCGTGCTTAGAACTGTCCCTGCACAAAGTGTCATTTCTGTAGGAAAAAAAGTCATTTAAAAGCACTCACAGGTATAATGAATTGTCGGCTTCCCGTAATGCAGAGAACAGTTATTGAAAGTCATTGATAAAAAAAAAAAAGCATGGGGGTTCCCCCAAATTCAATTATCAGGCCCTTCAGGTCTGGTATGGATATTAAGGGGAACCCCGTGTCAAATAAGAAAAAAATTATGTGGGGTCCCCCCCCAAATATCCATACCAGACCCAATTTTTTATACTTTCTTTTTGAAATGGTAGGGGTACTTTTCTGGGATCTGGGGGTCCCATTGTTAAAGGGGGCTTCCAGATTCTGATAAGCCCTCTGCCTGCAGACCCCCACAGCCACCGGCCAGGGTTGTGAGGATGAGGCCCTTGTCCCCATCAACATGGGGACATGGTGCTTTGAGGGGTCACAGACCCCCAAAGCATCTTCCAAATGTTGAGGGCATGTGGCCTGGTATGGTTCAGGGGGGGTGCTCTCTCGTCCCCCCTCTTTTCCTGCGGCCTGCCAGGTTGTGTGCTTGGATAAAAGGTTTGGTATGGATTTTTGGGGGGAACTCCACGCATTTTTTTTTATTTGGCATGGAGATCCCCTTAAAATCCATACCAGACCTGAAGGGCCTGGTAATTGGATTTGGGGGAAGCCTACGCTTTTTTTTTCTATCAATGACTTTCAATGAGTGTTCTCTGTATTACGGGGAGCTGTCAATTCATTATAGCAGCGAGTGATTTTAAATGACTTTTTTTCCTGCAGAAATGACACTTTATGCACGGACAGTTTTAAACAAGGGAAACATGCGCCCCTTTACAGGCATGCTATAGACACCCCCCAGGTACGAAATTTAAAGGAATATTACACTTTTATTGTTTCACTTTAAGCATTATTAAAATCACTGCTCCCAAAAAAATGGCAGTTTTTAAAACTTTTTTTGCATTGATACATTTCCCCTGGGGCAGGACCCAGGTCCCCAAACACTTTTTGTGACAATAACGTGCATATAAGCCTTTAAAATTAGCACTTTTGATTTTGAATGTTCAAGTCCCATAGACTTTAATAGGGTTCTAAAGTTCACTCAAATTTTAGGTCTGTTCGCAGGTTCTGGTGCGAACCGAACCGGGGGTGTTCGGCTCATCCTTAGTCTAGATATTCCAGCCAAACTATCTTTCTGTCAAGGTTGAAAGGGCTTTGTAGCCTGCAGGAAATGTAGACAATGTAAAGAAATTATCCACATTTTATTCAAACCCTGCAGGTAGAGAGTATGAAATCACTGACCTCATAACACGTGACACGTGATACTCATGTTGTACATGCAATAGTCTGTCCATGCAGACTGATGTATAATGGACATACAAAAAGAACTCTGAAAATAAGAGTAGGTGAACACAAAACAAATATATTAAAAGGATATAAATAGTATAATGTCTCAGAACACTGCAGGCGTTATCATGCAAAACACCCCTCTTCTCTCCAATTTTGGGGTGTGGATAGGGTCCTCCCTGCATGGAGGGGCTCTAATAGAGTTAGAGAACTCTCCAGAAAGCAAAAAAAAGTGGATTTATTTATTACAGATGAAGAGCCCTGAGGGGTTAAACATTGAACTGTAAATTAACTGCTTCATTAGTGATTATTAATGATTAATACTTATTAGTCGGGTTCTAACTGAATATTTTGAGAATTTTTTGAGGATATAACTTATTTTAGTTTTTATTCTATATTTTTGGAGATGCGATTTATATATATATATATATATATATATATATATATATATATATATATATATATATATATATATATATATATACAAAAGTGAGTACACCCCTAAGTGGAAATGTCCAAATTGAGCCCAATTAGCCCTTTTCCATCCCTGATGTCATATGTCACTCATTACAAGGTGTTGCAAGGTCTCAGGTGTTAATGGGGAGCAGGTGTGTTAAATTTGGTGTTATTGCCCTCACTCTCTCATACTGGTCACAGGAAGTTTAACATGGCATCTTGTGGCAAAGAACTCTACGACAATCTGAAAAAATTTTTTTTTGCTCTACATGAAGATGGCCTAGGCTATAAGAAGATTGCCAAGACCCTGAAACTGAGCTGCATCATGGTGTCCAAGACCATACAGCGGTTTAACAGGACAGGTTCCACTCAAACAGGCCTCACCATGGTCGACCAGAGAAGTAGAGTGCACGTGCTCAAGGTTATATCCAGAGGTGGTCTTTGGGAAATACAGTGGTGTGAAAAAGTGTTTGCCCCCTTCCTCATTTCCTGTTCCTTTGCATGTTTGTCACACTTAAGTGTTTCGGAACATCAAACCAATTTAAACAATAGTCAAGGACAACACAAGTAAACACAAAATGCAATTTGTAAATGAAGGTGTTTATTATTAAAGGTGAAAAAAAATCCAAACCATCATGGCCCTGTGTGAAAAAGTGATTGCCCCCTAAACCTAATAACTGGTTGGGCCACCCTTAGCAGCAACAACTGCAACCAAGCGTTTGCGATAACGTGCAATGAGGCTTTTACAGCGTCCTGGAGGAATTTTGGCCCACTCATCTTTGCAGAATTGTCCTAATTCGTTACATTAGAGGGTTTTCGAGCATGAACGGCCTTTTTAAGGTCATACCACAACATCTCAATAGGATTCAGGTCAGGACTTTGGCTAGGCCACTCCAAAGTCTTCATTTTGTTTTTCTTCAGCCATTCGGTGGTGGACTTGCTGGAAAATAATGGTGGCCACACAAAATATTGATACTTTGGGCCCAATGTGGACATTTTCACTTAGGGGTGTACTCACTTTTGTTGCCAGTGGTTTAGACATTAATGGCTGTATGTTGAGTTATTTTGAGAGGACAGCAAATTTACACTGTTATACAAGCTGTACACTCACTACTTTACATTGTAGCAGTGTGTCATTTCTTCAGTGTTGTCACATGAAAATATATAATAAAATATTTACAAAAATGTGAGGGGTGTACTCACTTTTGTGAGATACTGTATATATATATATATATATATATATATATATATATATATTAAGGAAAATTGTTACCCATACTTAACGTAATTTTCCTTTCCTGGATCCTCCCCATGTCAGCCTACTATGGGTCAGCTCCGCCCCCTCTGACCCCTCCAGGACCACCTTTTTCCTAGCCCATAAAGGGTGGCTGTCTGCCCACACCAGTGTTCAAAAAATACCCGCCTCGCGACGGATAAACTTGGTGGGAATCCTCCGAATGACATGGGGAGGATCCAGGAAAGGAAAATTACGGTAAGTATGGGTAACAATTTTCCTAATTCCTGGACCTCCCCATGTCAGCCTACTGTGGGATGTAGCAAGCAATATTAAAAAGGGAGGGAAGACAAAAAATAAGCCAAACCCTCAATGCAATATTACTCAAATTTTTAATGGGCGACAGCCGCTGTAATAACCATAGAGCCAAATGTCTCCTCAGGTGGGCAAGCCAATTAAGCCTGTAATGCCTAATAAAAAGGTGTTGGGCACGCTCCAGCTTGCTGCTCTGCAAACTACCTCAGGGGCGACCTTTGCGTATGTTGCCCAGGATGCTGCCATACCCTTCATCGAATGTGCTTTGATCTCTGAAGGAGGAGGAAGGCACAGCATTTTGTATGCAATATGTATGGTCTTTGACAAATCTGGAAGAAAAAACTCTGGATGTTGCCTGAATACCCTTTTAGGTCCCATTGGGATAAAACTACAGCTGATCTGCTTTTAGCCCATTTCAGGTAGGTTGAAACCGCAGAGCCCAGGTCTAACCTACTCCACTCATCCTCAGCTGTATCCGCCGGAAAGGCTGGGAGAATGACCTCCCAGTTCATACGAAATCATATGGCAACTTTAGGTAGTAAGCTTGGAATCGGCCTAAGGACTATCTTGTCTTGTCTTTAGATGAGAAGGCACACAACTCGGAGACCCTTCTGGCCGAGGCAACGGCTAGCAAAAAACAAAAAACTGTTAACAGAAATAATGAACAAGAGAAAGCTTGATCAAATGGAGGAACCAGTGATGTTCCAAAGACTAGTGTTAAGTCCTCTTTTGGAAAAAACGATTTCAATGGAGGTCTGATCTCTATGGCTGCCCCTAAAAATCAGATCACCAACGGATGTAGAGCATATCTTGTACACGACATAACCAACAAAGTGGGGATTTGACCCTTCGGGGAATTATAAGCTAACCCTTAGGCCGCGTACACACGGGCGGACTGTTCGCCCAACTTTGTCCGCTGAACAGTGTTTCAGCGGACAGTCCGCTCGTGTGTGGGCTTCAGCGGACAGTTTCGCTGAAACTTGGTTTGAGCGGACAGTCCGCTCGTGTGTAGGCTTGTTCGTCAAACGAAGTCTCGCGCATGCTCAGAAAGAATTTACACGCCGAAGGTTGCATTGCAGTGTATAGGACGTCGTTTTTCTAGTCCCGTCGTACGTGCCGTTCACGTCATCGCGCGCGGTTTCAGCGGACTGTTCGTTCATCGTGTGTAGTCAAGTCCGTTCATGCTAATTTTGAGCGGACTGTTTGTCAAACTGTTTGACGAACAAGGTTGGGCGAACAGTCCGCCCGTGTGTACGTGGCCTTAGAGACCACTCTGCAGAAACTCCAAAATGTTAGACACTGAAGGAGATCCAAGGTCCCAACCCCTGCTGTAGTATTCCAGATCTGGTGATAGGTTACATTCAGGGACCTCTTATGAGCCTGTAATAATGTCTCCACTCCACCGCCCGAGAGACCCAAGCCAGTTAAAGCCTTGACTCTCACTTTCAAGTTATTAACTTCATCCTCCTGCAGTTCGGGTGTCAGGCCCCACTCAGCATCCACCAGCTCTGCTACCCACAGCCTAAGGCGGGATTCAGACTAATGCACTCCCAGCGCTCCCTGCAGTCCCCAGATCCGCACCACCAAACATGCCCCATAGGATACCATGGTAAATGAGCACAAAACTGCAAAAAGCACCAAAAAATGCACAGGTGCGAATCCAACCCAAGTGCTGCTGCCACAGAAGTGAGCACTACCGCCAGCCTCCAGGCTGCTTTGGCCAAACTGCTTTCTGCCATGTAGTCTGTGTGAGCTTCCACTTACTGTTCCGCTTGTCCATGCCGCCGAACATCAACAGTATGAGCTTCCTACTCGAGTGCCAATGTCACTTCCGGTAGCACTGCTCAATGAAACTGAACTCACCCGGCCAGTCCATCGTGCCGGAAGCTGTGGCGCGATCGACCGCGCCACAGAGCAAGTTTTTTTGGGCCAAATGAAGTGCCTCGTCTGCAATCTCGTGATTGCAACGATGTGGCGCTTCCCATATTGCACTGCGCTCGGCGCCGGGTCGCAGTGCACTTAAGGACATTTAAATATATCTATTTTTATAAAATAACATGTTTAAATAAAATACATTTTAACTTTTTTTTGACTGCCTGGGGGGGGGGGGGGGGGACCAGCGCTGCCCGGGCGCCCCTTATTGATGGGCCGCCACTGATATTGAATAATATGTTGCATGAATTTAGTACTGTTTTTTTTTTGTGTTGAACACATTTCTGTGAATATTTTTTATTTCTCTCTTTGCTTTCTCTTTTCTCTCCTGATTATGATATGATCACAGACCTAATGTATTTCCCTCTGGGGCGGGGGGGGGGGGGGAGTTCTCTCTCTTTTTTTTTCTGTAAATTAGAAGAGTAGGTGGAAAGATTTATATAAATATTTTTGTTGTGTGTATTTTTATGTTGTACGATTAAATTTGTCTTAATAAAGAAAAAAGTGATTATAAAAAAACTGTCTCCCTAGCTAGTGTTTTCCTGCTGTGGGGGAAGCGCTTTTACTAGAGGAAGTCATGGATCTGTGTTCCTGCTTTGCAGGAACACAAGATCCATGCCTTCTGTATTGACAGAACACCATATTGGCTGTTTAGCCCTCCCAATCACTTGATGCCTTTATCCAATCACAGCCATCACTGATTATAAACAGAGGCACATATTTCTATAGCTGTTCCCCCTGCTGAGCTCAGTGAAAGCTCAGTGCAGGGGGGCGGGGGCAGTGTGGGATGCTGAAGCCTGTGACAGCTGATCTGTGTAGCTGAAAATGTTATTGTTCAGCTACACAGATATCACAGAACGCAGCTGACCCCATACCAGTGCACCAAGCACCATCTGTCCCTGTCTATCTGTCAACATCTTTCATAGTGTCCCATCAACATCTGTCACAGTGTACAGTGCAAATCAACATCTGTCACAGTGCCCCATCAACATATGTCAACATCTGACAGTATCCCATCATCATCTGTCAGCATCTGTCAACCATGAATCAGACTGAGACAGAAGTACAGTTAAATCACACTTGTTTAATAATTCTAAAAAAAAGGTAAACAGTAAACGTAGTCAAAACATATCCAGAGTTCAGTAACCAGAACAGATAGTCAGACAAGCCAAAATGTCAGGCAGCCAGAGATGAGCGTAGTAGAACAGCAAGCAGGATCTGGAGCCAATCAAGTCTTTAATAGGATGGTCTCTAGAGATGTGACCAAGGCGAAGGCAGAGATCATCTGGACTGGACGGCTTATGCTGGACTGACGAGCAAGATATCATCAACAGGTGAGTCACTATGGAGAGATATGAGCTGGGAATTACGCGACACCTGAGTGGCCAGCTTTGAGAAGGAAGGGCTGAGCCCAGCCCTGACAGTACCCCTTCCTCAATGGCCCCTCCCCCTCGGAGGACCGAGGGGAAAACATCTACGGAAATCACTGAGGAGGACAGGGGCATGTACGTCCGAGGATGAGACCAAAGAGCATTTCTCCGTACCCTTTCCAATGAACTGGGTACTGTATGCTCCTACGGACCATACGGCAGTCAACAATGGACTGTACTTCATGCTCCTCATGGTTCTCAACCTGTACAGGGAGAGGATGAGGCACTGAGGTGGTAACGTGGTTACAGACCAAAGGTTTTAATAAGAAGACATGAAATACACATATTAGAAGGAAGGTCTAATGTGTAAGCCACTGGATTAATCCTGCGAAGAGTATGAAAAGGCCCAATAAACCAAGGTGCAAACTTCAGAGAGGGAAAAAAGTTGGAGGTTTGTAAGAGGACAGCCAGACCCTGTCCCCAACCTGGTAGGAAGGCACAGTCAGGCGTCTCCGGTCAGCATGGAGTCTGTACCTATCATTAGCAAGTCTCAAAGCCTCCTGGACTTGTGCCTAAGTGGAACAAAGACCACAGAGATGCTCCTCTAATGCAGGAATACTCTGCGGAACAAAATGAGTCAGGCAACATGGAAGGTTGGAAACCGGGAAACAGAATTCAAGGCACTATTGTTGCAATAGATTTTATTGTTAATTATAACAACAGTTTACAAAACATGTCAATAATAAGTGGCAGTAGGGCGAGATGCCCCTTAAAAGACAAATGCATCATACTGGTAAAGCATATAATGAGAAAACAAGTAAGAAAAACATATCCCTCCCCAGACCAAGGTTGCAATATAGAGGGTAAGAGAATAAACCTTGACCAGTCCGAGAATGAGAGCGCGTGATAGCAATGGTACATTCGAGAACAAGGGGTCAACGAGGCCCCCTCCTAAGTCGTGGGGACCCTGAGATCCCCCCTTAACACCTTCCAGCCGAGGCCGAGACGGGCCCAGGGAAGATCGCCCTGCCGCCCCAAATGGGAACACACTGCGACCGGGCAACTCCCCAGGGCCCCCCCCCCACCCCCCAGCGAAAGGGACTGGTCAACCAACTACATTGGTTATGCATTCGAAATATAGCAAGTGAGAACTATGATTTATGCAACTGAATGAGGCACACGTGATATATACTCAATATCTGGGAGGGAGAGCAAAAGAACATAGTAGAACAAATGAAGATTTCCTTGCAGCTTATAGATTAGGAAATACAATAAGTGAAATGTTAGCTAATCACAAAGAATATTTGCAACCAAAGGGAGCATCCCCTACAGGGAGGGGAAAAGGGAGTATAGGAGGAAAAGGGGATAGACAAAGAAAATAAGAGCAGGAAAAGTAGAGGAAAAGTAGAGGAAAAAGGCAATTAGCGCAGAAGAGTGTAAAAGGAGATAAAGGGGGGTGTAGAAGGTCGTCTGGAGAAGTGAGCGACAGCCAGTAGTACAGCTATTTCAATGTGGGAGGGTGATCCCAACAAAAGATGCCCAAGGTTCCCAAGTGTGATAGAATTTCTCAGAACGATCCAGGATTACACCGGCCATTTTTTCTTGATTCATGATCCAAGAAAATTTTTTCTTTGCTACTCTGGGTGACACAGTAGGCGTCTTCCAGGCTTTTGCCAGGGTAAGTTTGGCACCCAGTAAAATAAAGTGGATGAGGCGTTGTGTAATCTTGGGCGCTCCCGTGACTGGGAAGTTGAGAAGTGCAATGAGGGGGGATGGTAAGATAGGCTGTGAGGTAATTATGCTTATCCAGGAGAAAATTTTACGCCAGAAATGTCGCACCCTGGGACAGGACCACCAAACATGAAGCATGTCACCTCTAAGGTTACAGCCCCTGAAACATAGAGGAGATGGGGACGGGAAGATGTGGGCAAGTCTCGTGGGTACTAAGTACCACCTGGTAAGTACTTTAATGCTCGCTTCTATGAGACCGGTATTCATGATGCCCTTGTATGAGTAGGAGAAATTCCTTTGCCAAGTCTCCAGGTTCCAAGATTGGGCTAAGTCATCTTCCCAAGCCAACATGTAAGAGGTTTTGGACTGTTTACCCTGAGTGCCCTGTAAACCAGTGAGATCCCACCCCTCTGCTCGATGCCTTGCCCACACCATTGTTCATAAGAGGTAATTTGTGGACCGTCTGGGAAGGATCTGCATTTTTGGTGAAGAAATGCGGATATCTGTGTAAATCTGAAGAATTCAGATCTGGGCATGTCCAGTTTACTCACGCAATAGGCCTTCGTTAGGGGGCCTAAAGGTCTGAGAAAGTGACCGATTCTGTAGAGCCCTTTGTCTAGCCACCACTGGAACGCTTTGATGTCTAGGCCCGGGTAGAAGTCTGGGTTGTGAAATAAGTGTTTCAGGGGTTCTAAAGAAGAAATTAGGTGTGTATTACCTCTGAGGGAGTCCCATAAAGTGAAGGAGTGGGACAGCGTCGGCGACATGATCGGGGGTCTGGATTTTTTGGGGCTCCATAGAAGGAAATCAAGGGTATGAAGCGGGACTGCCAATCTTTCAATGTGTATCCAGTCAGGGTGTTCCCATCGGGAGTAGATTCTGGAGAGCTGTGAAAGTTGTGCTGCTTGGAAATACCAAAGCAAGTTTGGCAGGCCCAGTCCCCCCTCTGTCCTTGATCTATATAGGACCGACTTAGCCAGTCTGCGTCCACCCTTCCCCCAAATAAATTTGATGACTTTGGCTTGGAAGAGCCTAAGGTGGTTTTTGTTTATTGGTATCGGAAGGGTTCTAAAATAGTAAAGGATATGCGGGAGTAATGTCATTTTGATGGCGTTGATCCTACCTAACCATGTCATGGGAAGTCCCGACCACTTTAGGAGATCTCTCTCTAATTTTTTGTACAGCGGCGGGTAATTAGCTTGGTAGAGGAGATCTATCCTTGGTGTCAGTTTTATTCCCAGATATGTAATAAATGAGTTGGCCCATGAGAGTTTAAAGCTATCTCGAAGCCTAGAGATGAGTGAGTCTGCAAGATTAATGTTAAGTGATTGAGATTTGTTGTAGTTGACCTTGAGGCCAGATACCAAGCCAAAGTCATCTAGGAGGCGGCATAAGTTAGGGAGCGTTGTGAGGGGAGAGGATACAAAAAGTAGGATGTCATCCACAAACAGTGCGCATTTGTGAGTTTGGGAGCCACAAGATATGCCTTTGATATTAGGGTTGTTCCTAATAGAAATCGCTAAAGATTCAATCGCTATAGCGAAGATAAGAGGGGATAGAGGACATCCTTGTCTCGTCCCCCGTAAGATAGGGAAAGATTCAGAGTAAAATCCCTGCAGACGTACCTGGGCCGAAGGGGTTGAGTAGAGAGCCCTCAGAACATTGAGAAAATGCTCACCAAAACCCCAACGCTGTAAAGTTGAAAAGATAAACGACCAGTTAATAGAATCAAATGCTTTTTGTAGGTCCAAGGAAAGCAAACAGCCTTGTCGAGAAGCTCCTTTGTCCCAGTTGGAGTTTAGGATAGAAATCAGGTCAATGGCTCTACGCGTCTGGTCAGAGCCTTCTCGGCCTGGTATAAAGCCTACCTGGTCCTTATGGATATACAGACTAATGAAAGAGGCCAGGCGGTCTGCAAGGATCTTAGTCAGAATCTTTAGATCATTGTTGATGAGGGAAAGTGGTCTATAGTTGGAAACAGCACTAGGGTCCTTGTCTGGTTTAGGAATAACCGTTACATATGCCATATTAGAAGAAGCTTCTAAGGGACCCCCTCTCCGAAGCTCATTGAAAAAACGAGCAAGGTATGGGGCTAGAGTGGTGGAAAAGGATTTGTAGTAAGGTATAGAGAAACCGTCCGGGCCAGGAGCAGAGTGGGATTTTAATTTTTTGATCACAGCACAGACTTCTTCCTGTGAGATAGGGGCGTCTAAGATTTGGCAATGTGAAGATTTCAAAATTGGGTTTTGTACCGTGTCGAGGAACTGATCAACCTGCGCTTGCGTCGGGCAGTCTTTATTACTATAGAGGGATTGGAAGAAGGAATGAAATTGTTCCATTATGCGTTGCGGATTTTGGGAGAGGGTACTACCATTTATTTTGATTTTAGGGAGAGCAGTGTGTTTGATTTTTGGAGAAAGTCTACATGCTAAAAGTGTGCCTATCCGATCTCCCTGGCAGTAAAAACGGGATTGATTCCAGCGGATCCATTTTTCAGCTCTAGTAGTGAGTGCTAAGTTTAAAGAAGCACGAGCTGCATCCAGGTCCGAGATGGGAACCTCGGAGGGGCGAGCCTTGTGTCTTTTAGATAGGGCCGCGAATTCCTGCTCCAATCTGACAATATCAGATTTTTGTGCTTTGTTAATTTGAGAAGCAATTTGGATAAGGTGTCCTCTGAGAACCACCTTATGAGCAGCCCAAAGGCACGAGGGTCCAACCTCCGGGGTGTCGTTGACTTGAAAATAAGTTTTAATTTTGGTATCAATCTCTGCCTTCCTGCCCGGGTCGCTCAAAATAGATTCATTGAGGCGCCATCTCCTACCGGATCGAGCCACTCCAGGGCGTCGGAAGGCTATCACCACCATAGAGTGGTCCGACCAGACTACGTCTTTAATGAAAGCTCTGTTTGTTAATGGAATGGTACGGGAGGTAACCCATATGTGATCTATTCTCGAGAAAGATTGGTGGGGACTGGAGAAATGGGTAAAATCCCTCAGGGATGGATTCATTTCCCTCCAGATATCAATCAGCCCATGTTGGGAGATTAGTTTGGCTATGCGCAGACTTTGTTTAGTGGGTCGAACAAGGCGTTTACCCGGAGGACGTGCCTTATCCATGCCCGTGTCAAAGGCCGTATTCGAGTCACCCCCAAAAACTACAGTCCCCTCCAATAAAGGTGACACGGTGTCTAGTAGATTCTTAAAGAAGCATATTGACCTCTGTTGGGGGCGTAGTATGAAATGAATGAGTAGAGATGACCATCTAGCTCTCCAATCAATAGGAGAAATCTGCCTTCTGGATCTTTAAGTTCTGACTTGAGAGAGAATGTACATCTGTTGGAAATAAAAATACCCACCCCCTTTGTTTTATCATCTGCATTAGCCAGTGAGAAATTAGAGAATTTGGAATGGATAAAAGAAGGATGGAAGCGTTTAGGGAAATGGGTTTCTTGTAGAAGTGCTACATCAACTTTTTGGGAGTGAAAATGTTGAAACATTTTCCGACGTTTAGCCGGGGAGTTTAGGCCTTGGGCATTGTGAGTAATAAGCTTAAGGGGAATTTTGTCTGGGTCAGTTACCGCCATCGAGCAGAGGAGTGGGAATACCCCGATACACAAAGGCACTTACCCTTAGTAGATTCATAGACCAGGACAATATCAGACCGGTGTGTGACTTCAGCTAGCATGGATGAAGACCGTGCCCTCATTCTCCAGACGACTTCTAGGGGAAAGAAAGAGTAGAGAATGAGCAAGAAAAGGGGATAGAGAGGAGCAGAGAAGAGAAGAAGGGGGAAAAACATGACCCCCGATGCGGGCGGAATAAAATACCACCTGCAAAAAAAAAAAAATTCAAATACCTCCCCAATCTCAATCCCAAAGGGGATAAAGATAGCGAGTAATCCTGACCAGTGAAGGGTCAATACCGAGTTACTACTTAATACTAGGCAGGATGGGGTGCATGAGCACCGCCCTAGCAGGAAGGACCATCTAAGAATTTAAACAAAATGTAACTGTCAAAAAGGCCCCAGAACCAATGTTAACATTAGAAATCGTTTGAATCTCCCCAAAGACCAGGAGATAATAAAGAAAAACAAATCAGGAGAAGAAAAATACTTGAGTGTGGCAACATAAGATTGGTAAAAAAGGGTTAGCCAGTTCCCCCCAACACAGAGGGAGACCTTGAGTGCCTTTCCCACCTATATGGTGAGGTATATTCTAGGCGATTTCCCCGCTCAAGGTCCCCGAGAGGGGACTAGTATCCCCCAAAGTCCCAAAACTTGTACTGCAGGCAGTTTATAGTGAGTCAAGGCGGGACGTTGTCCTTTGATTTCTTGTATCTTGCAGGTTTCCACATCGAGTTCAGTGGACTGGATGGACTGGAGGGAAGTTGCCTTTTAGCCGAGTGAGGAGAGGGCTCCTGTTGCATAGCGATTGGGTCGTGAGAGATGAGGCCGAGTCGTAGGAAAAGCTGTTCCCCTTCTGGAAGTGAACTAAAGGTGTAGGGTTTGCCATTGAATAACATCTTCAGTTGAAATGGAAAGAGCCACCAATATTTAATGTCCTTATTCATTAGAATTTGAAGTAGCGGTTTCAAGGTGCGTCTCTTTTGAATGGTGGAGGGAGATATATCAGCAAAGACTTGTAATTGGTGTCCCTGAAAGACGATCTTGGACAGGGATCTGGATTTCTTCATGACTGCTTCTTTCACTGTATAGTGGTGAGGCTTTACTACAATATCTTGAGGCAGGCCATCATCCCTGGGGGGCCTGAGGGCCCTGTGAGCCATATCAAGCTCTAGATGGTGTTGTGGGGTGTCAGGGAGCAGATCTTTAATGAAGGCCTGTATTGTCTCAGGAACGTCCTTGTAGGATTCAGGGAGTCCCCTGACTCTAAAGTTGCACCTCCTATTTCTATTTTCAAGGTCATCTATTTTGGCATTGGCAGTATCCAGTTGTTCTCCAGTTGTTCTTGTAAAACTTGTAAGCAAGCAGAGTTTTGATTTGTTCTGGAAATCTTCGCATCCAGGTTGGATTTAATAGTTTCAATGCGAGATCCGATGTTCTGGAGGTCTGCTTTAATGTCATTTGTGATTTTGGTAGCCGTATTTTGTAAGCCCCTGTCCAGGAGTTCTGCAAATTTAGCAAAGAGTTCAGTCACATTGATCGGCTGCAGTAGGCCCAGATCCCCAGGCTGTGTTAGATGTTGGGGCTGAGGGAGGTTGGCTCCCAAGGGTGGGAAATCCATGTCTGGGAATGATTGCTCCAGAAGGGACACTGTGGAGGCTGGGGAAGCCATTTCAGGATGATCGGTACTTGACTGTCGTTGCAGGGCAGAAGAGGGAGAGACTGCCAGCTGTGCCCCGGTCGTGTAAGCCGCGTCCGAGCGGTGAGGCCCGGCCGCCATTTTCGCCTCTGTCTGGGAAGAACGGGTCGTCTCGAAAGTCGGCCTGATGTATCTACTACTCAGCGGACATGTTGTGGAGTGAGCGTTGGTTCTCTGGGCGCCGTTATCAGTCCTGATCCGCCAGGGCGGGATGGGGCTCCAGGTCTATGCGGCCATCTTCGAAGCTGCCGTGCATGCGCCCTCTGGAGACAGGGCTAGAAGATTGTAGGAGACTCCTCTCCCCCACCACACCAGCAGAGTGTGAAATGAGGAGTAGTAGGCCGTTGGGTGTAGCAAGATGGCTGACCTCAGTCAGCACAGGCCTGGATCAGGGCCAGGCCTGATGAAAGATGCTGTGTGGGGGTTTGGGAGGTGTTTGCTGTCCAGGGGGGGATCCTGCAGTCAGAGGGACTCTTTCCCTATTTTCGTTGGGTAGTGGTCCGGGCGCGATGCTCTTCCGCGGGTGTCCGCCGTAGGAAAGGCCGGGGATCCACAGGCCTTACTAGGCCGCACCAGGCCAGACCCAGCCACGGCCTCCTCGCTCACCCCCGAGGCCCGAACGAGCCACCGGAGCGCACAAGGGGGGGAAGATCAGAAGGGTTGGAGGGTGGATGATAGTCCCCTACCGCTCGATGCAGCTGAAATCTCGAAAATTCGTCAGGCCTCCGGAGCGGCAAGATGGCCGCCGCGAGCTCCCGGTGTCGACCGTCCCACGGCCGAGTGGAGGGGTATGTGCTCCAAATATAGCCACCAGTCGCTGCAGGGCACTCCAGGGAATAGTTGGCCGTAGATTCAGGCACCAGTCGGTGCTGGTTAAGTGAGGATGGCGATGGATGGAGCTCGGGATACATGGAGCTCCCTCAGAAAGCGTCCACCGCCGAGCACTTCTCAAGGCACTATTGTGAGCAAACTCTGCCAATAGTAAGAGGTCTGACCATTTGTTATGATGGTCAGAAATATAGCAACATAGGAATTTCTCTAAGGACTGATTGACCCCATTAGACTCCGGGTGATACGCAGAGGAGAAAGCAACCTGAATTCCCAACTGTGCACAAAAGGCTCGCCAGAACTGGTACACAAACTGACTACCCCTGTCCGAGACAATCACCTTGGGAAGCCAATGTAAGAAAAAGATCACCCAAGCAAAAATGTAAGCCAGTTCCTTAGAAGTGGGCAACTTCTTAAGTGGAATTCAATTGGACATTTTTGAGAACCGGTCAACCACCATAAGGATAACTTGCCCTGGGAGTTGGGTAACTCCACAATGAAATCCATAGACAGGTGGGTCCAGGGCCTCTCTTCATTGGGTATGGGTTGTAGGAGGCCCACTGTAAGGTGTCGTGGAGTCTTAATCTGAGCACACCAGACTAGACTAGGCCACCAGAATTGTTGAGAAAAGGCCCAAAAGAGTTGATTCTTCCCAGGGTGGCCAGCAGCCTTGGGAGAATGGTAAGTCTGGAGCATGGCAATACAGAGACTCTCTGGGAGTCAGTCACAACGTTCTCAGGAGGAGCATGGATCAGATCAGAAAGAATTTTGTCACCCAAAGGAGAAGTGAAACTGGAATGAACCATAGCCAGAATATAATCAGGAGGAATCACCGGAATTGGAACTGACTCCATCTTGGAAGTGGAGGAAAATTGTTGTGACAAAGCGTCAGTCCTTACAGTACATTCTTAGTACCCAGTAAGAATGAGACAATGTAATTGAAAGTAGACAAGAAAAGAGTCCATCGCACTTCTGAGAGAGAGGCGTTTAGCCTCAGACAAGAATGTGGGATTCTTATGGTCAGTAAGAATGAGAACCGGCACAGTGGTGCCTTCCAGGAGATGTCTCCTTTCTTTCAGGGCTAAAATGATCGCCATCAGCTCTGTCACCAATTTTGTAATTGCACTCCACAGGTGACAATTTATTGGAAAAGTAGCCACAACAATACATAATGCTCTCAGAGGTAGGACGTTGAAACGGAAGGGCACCAACTCCAGTCTCAGAAGCATAAACCTCAAGGATAAAAGGTAACATAGGATCAGGATGTGGTAACATGGGAGCAGAAACAAAGGCAGCCTTGAGACTCTCAAATGCCTTAATGGACTCCGGAGACAAACTCTGTGGGTTACTGTCATATCAGTCAGTGGCTTGACCAGAGATGAGAAGTTACAAATAAAAAAAAAAATGGTAATAGTTGGCAAAGCTAAGAAAACACTGCAGAGGACATAAACCCACGGGTCGGGGACACTGTAGGACTGCTGAAAGTTTCTCAGGGTCCATCGAAAAACCAGCAGTGGAAATGACATAACCCAGGAATTTAACCTGTTCATGATGGAACTCACACTTCTCCAATTTACAATAGAGATTGTTCTCTCTTAGTTTCTGAATCACACAACAGACATCTGTGTGGTGGCTCTCCAGGGACTTGGAAAATATGAGGATATCGTCAAGATAAACCACCACACATTATTGCAACAAATCTCGGAGGACATCGTTAATAAATTCCTGGAAAACTGCTGGGGCGTTACAAAGGCCAAAAGGCATTACAGGCTATTCATAGTGGCCTGTTCTGGTATTAAAGCAGTTTTCCACTCGTTGCCCTCCTTATTGCGCACAAGATTGTATGCCACTCTCAGGTCAAGCTTTGTGAAAACCGTTGCTCCCTTGAGGCGGTCAAATAACTCTGTAATCAATGGAATCAGATAGGCATTCTTAATCGTGAAATGATTGAGACCCCTATAATCAATACAAGGTCTCAGTTCACAACTCTTCTTCTTCACAAAGAAGAAACCAGCACCAGCAGAAGATGAGGATTTGTGAATGAAACCTAGAGAAAGTGCGTCTGCAACATACTCCTTCATGGCCTTATCCTCCAAGACTGACAAAGGGTAAACCCGGCCCAGAGGGGGTATGGCGCCAGGTTGAAGTTCAATTGCATAATCATACGACCGGTAGGGAGGCAAACTACCTACTTGACCTTTGTCAAAGACTTCGCTAAAATTGTGGTACTCCTCCGGCAATCGTACTCTGTTTTATGGACATGAGGCACTTGGCAGCAGAAGCGGAGCATGCGGGAACGTCAAATACCCTTTTAAAAGAAGTCACAAACTCAGGATAATGCAAGACAACAGATTTATGCTTCTCCCATAGAGGGTTTGACCAGGCCAAGGCTCTCTCAGAATAGCAAAGATATCACAAAACCTACTTTGCTTCTGTCCGTGGGAAACGCCTGGGGCAGCATCTCAAAGTATATCTCAACCTGGATGAGAAACCATCTGCATTGGACTGGATCACCCCCAAATCGCTGGGGAAGCGGAACGGAACCAGACATACCTCTTATAGAGGTAATACTCGAGGCAGGTGCCTGCACAGAGACTAGAGCAGCAGCAGGGTCGGCCTGCAACACAGGTTGTACCAGAGCAGTCACTGTGGGAGATTCTAGGTGAGCCGTGCGACTCAGGAGCAGTTGTATCGCCATGGCAAACTGATCCATGTAGTGTTCCTGCTCATTCAATCTGGAAAAAATATTACCAAAAAGTAGATTGACTGCATCTTCTTTATGGCCTTCGGCTACTGTCAGAAACCATGAATCAGACCGAG
The DNA here is from genome assembly GCF_037356315.1 of Lithobates pipiens. Classification (NCBI taxonomy): domain Eukaryota; kingdom Metazoa; phylum Chordata; class Amphibia; order Anura; family Ranidae; genus Lithobates; species Lithobates pipiens. Next base: position 274,848,671 of record NW_027507790.1, on the reverse strand, counting down.
ACAGACGTACAGTTAAATCACACTTGTTTAATAATAATAAAAAAAGGTAAACATAGTCAAAGCATAGCCAGAGTTCAGGAACCAGAAACAAATAGTCAGACAAGCCAAAACGTCAGGGGGCCAGAGATGAGAGTAATAGAACAGCAAGCAGGATCTGGAGCCAGAAGGAATGTCAGCCAAGCAAGTCTTTAACAGGAACACAGGAGAGAATCTCTAGAGATGTAACCAAGGCGAAGGCAGAGATCATCTGGACTGGACATCAACAGGTGAGTTACTGTGGAGATATAGGATCTGGCAAATAAGCCAATAGCTGAGCGGCCAGCTTTGAGAAGGAAGGGCTGAGTGCAGCCCTGACAAGTGTACAGTGCACAAAAACCTCTGTCACAGTGTACCAGTGCACAAAAACATTTGTCAATGTATCACTCTCCCATGAACATTTGTCACAGTGTACCAGTGGTAGTGTGATCAGATGCTTTTAGGGCAGAAGAGAGCCCAGATCTCTTCATAAAGAGTACCCGTCACTGCCTATTGCTGTCACAAGTGATGTTTACATTCCTTCTGACAGAAATTAAAGTGATAAAAAAGAGACAGTGTAAAAATTTGAAAAATGAAAAAAGGAAGAAAGAAAAAATGTAAAGCATCCCTGTCCCCTCATGCTCACGTGCAAAGGCGAACTCATGCATTGGTGTCATACGTACATCCGTAAAAGGCAATCGCACCACACACGTGCAGCACTCACAACAGGGAACAGATCCATAAATTGCACATGAAATCCAAAAACAGGTGTTTTGGCTTGTTATAATGTCCTCAAAGGCTACTCGCGGAAACATGTAAGCATTTTATCTGCTTCTGCGCAAGAAATATAGATATTTATACGGATGTTGGAGTTGCTGGTTACTACTTTTGCTTTATATTGCCGTGAACAGTAGAACAAGAGCAATAATTCTAGCACCAGACCGCTTCTGTAACTCTAAACTGGTAACCTGTAATGGCTTATAAAGCATCACCTATGGAGATTTTTAAATACCGTCGTTTGGCACCATTCCATAAATGTGCACAATTTTTAAGTGTGACGTGTTTAGTATCTATTTACTCGGTGTAACACCATATTATAAATTTTACCAATTGCAAATATTAAAATCACTCCATTGCTACATTCACAATATTTGATATATTTAAGAAAAGGGAAGGCGGCAGATCTGTGCATCAAATGCACAGGGGCTCACTCATCTGATATGGTGTAATGATTTACTCCTACACTGGTTGGCCTATGTCACCTATATTCTACACATATGTAAATATATGTTTTTAAGTCCCATGCTCTCCTTTTGCAAATCTTTTTATATTGTATTGTACAAATAACATTTATATTTTTTTTATTTTTTATACATTTCCAAGTGAATTTTGTTTAACCAGTTGCCGACCGCCGCACGCCGATGTACGTCGGTACAATGGCACGGGCAGGCATAAGGACATACATGTACGTCCCTTGCCTCCCGTGGGTCGGGGGCCCGATCGGGCCCCCGCCCGGTGCCTGCGGCGGTCGGTATTCGTACGGGAGCGATCCCGGACGAGGGGACGGCCATTCATTCATGGCCACCCCCTCGCGATCGCTCCCGACGAATAGAAATCCCCGGTGACATCACTTCCTCTCCTGTAATGTAAACACAGGAGAGGAAGTGATGTATTCTCTCCTCCGTGTCGGTATTTTTCGTTCCGACACGGAGGAGAGCGGATCAGTAAGTTGCACCAACACTCACACACACAGTAGAACATGCCAGGCACACTCACACCCCCCCTTTACCCCCCGATCACCCCCCCAATTACCCCTGCCCCCCAGTCACAGTGACACCAATGTCATTTTTTTTTTTTTTTTTTTTTTTTTGCATTGGTGTCATTTGTGACTGTAATAACTGTTAGGGCAGTTAGAGTTAGCCCCCTTTAGTTCTAATGTACCCCCCTAACCCCCCCAATAAAGGTTTAACCCCGTGATCACCCCCCGTCGCCAGTGTCACTAAGGCTGGGTTCACATTGCAGCGGTTTATGAGAACGAATGTGATTCGCACCGCACTGCAGTGCAAATCACATCCGATCTCTGTGCGATTCGAGTTCAGCCATTCGCCGCACCCGCCGCACCCGCCACACCCGCCGCACCCGCCGCAAATTCGCACGGGACCCTTTTTTTGGCCCGCAGCAGAATCGGATCGCATGGGTGTTCACACCATGCGATCCGAGTTTGCAGATCGCACTGCGATATGCGAACTGATCTGGGGGTGTCAGTAACATTTCACTGACACTCCCAGCAGTTCGCATAGGGCAGTGTGAACTGCCGCCGGGAGGCATGCGATGCGGGAACCCGCCGCGGATTCGCGGCGTTTCCGCATCGCTCCAGTGTGAACCCAGCCTAATAAGCGATCATTTTTCTGATCGCCGTATTAGTGTCACAGGTGACGCTAGTTAGGCAGGTAGGTATTTAGGTTCGCCGCAGCTTTTTATAGCGCCAGGGACCCCCATATACTACCGCATAAAGCCCCCTGATTGCCCCCTAGTTAACCCTTTCACCAGTGATCACCATATAACTGTTACAGGTGACGCTGGTTGGTTAGTTATTTTTTTATAGTTTCAGGGCACCCGCCATTTATTACCTAATAAAGGTTTAACCCCCTGATCACCCGGCGGGTGTCATTTGTGACTAATAACTGTTAGGGCAGTTAGGGTTAGCCCCCTTTAGTTCTAAGGTACCCCCCTAACCCCCCCAATAAAGGTTTAACCCCGTGATCACCCCCCGTCGCCAGTGTCACTAAGGCTGGGTTCACATTGCAGCGGTTTATGAGAACGGATGTGATTCGCACCGCACTGCAGTGCAAATCACATCCGATCTCTGTGCGATTCGAGTTCAGCCATTCGCCGCACCCGCCGCACCCGCCGCAAATTCGCACGGGACCCTTTTTTTGGCCCGCAGCAGAATCGGATCGCATGGGTGTTCACACCATGCGATCCGAGTTTGCAGATCGCACTGCGATATGCGAACTGATCTGGGGGTGTCAGTAACATTTCACTGACACTCCCAGCAGTTCGCATAGGGCAGTGTGAACTGCCGCCGGGAGGCATGCGATGCGGGAACCCGCCGCGCATTCGTGGCGTTCCCGCATCGCTCCAGTGTGAACCCAGCCTAATAAGCGATCGTTTTTCTGATCGCCGTATTAGTGTCACAGGTGACGCTAGTTAGGCAGGTAGGTATTTAGGTTCGCTGCAGCTTTTTATAGCGCCAGGGACCCCCATATACTACCGCATAAAGCCCCCTAATTGCCCCCTAGTTAACCCTTTCACCAGTGATCACCATATAACTGTTACAGGTGACGCTGGTTGGTTAGTTATTTTTTTATAGTTTCAGGGCACCCGCCATTTATTACCTAGTCTCACTAGTGTACCCCTAAATTTAGGGGTGTCTACTTTCCAAAATGGGGTCATTTGGGGGGGGTTTGTGCCATCTTGGCATTTTATGGCCTTCAAAACTGTAACGCCCTTAGAAAGCCTGAAGGCGGTGCTTGGTTTTCGGGGCCCCGTACGCGGCTAGGCTCCCAAAAAGTCCCACATATGTGGTATCCCCGTGCTCAGGAGAAGCAGCAGAATTTATTTTGGGGTGTCATTTCACATATGCCCATGGCATGCGTGAGCAATATATCATTTAGTGACAACTTTGTGAAAAAAAAAAAAAAAAAAAAAAAGTTTGTAATTTTCCCGCAACTTGTGGCAAAATATAAAATATTCCATGGACTCAACATGCCTCTCAGCAAATAGCTTGGGGTGTCTACTTTCTAAAATGGGGTCATTTGTGGGGGTTTTGTGCCATCTTGGCATTTTATGGCCTTCAAAACTGTAATAGGTAGTGAGGAGTGAAATCAAAAAATTACGCCCTTAGAAAGCCTGAAGGCGGTGCTTGGTTTTCGGGGCCCCGTACGCGGCTAGGCTCCCAAAAAGTCCCACATATGTGGTATCCCCGTACTCAGGAGAAGCAGCAGAATTTATTTTGGGGTGTCATTTCACATATGCCCATGGCATGCATGAGCAATATATCATTTAGTGACAACTTTGTTAAAAAAAAAAAAAAAAAAAAAAAGTTTGTAATTTTCCCGCAACTTGTGGCAAAATATAAAATATTCCATGAACTCAACATGCCTCTCAGCAAATAGCTTGGGGTGTCTACTTTCTAAAATGGGGTCATTTGTGGGGGTTTTGTGCCATCTTGGCATTTTATGGCCTTCAAAACTGTAATAGGTAGTGAGAAGTGAACTCAAAAATTTACGCCCTTAGAAAGCCTGAAGGCGGTGCTTGGTTTTCGGGGCCCCGTACGCGGCTAGGCTCCCAAAAAGTCCCACATATGTGGTATCCCTATACTCAGGAGAAGCAGCAGAATTTATTTTGGGGTGTCATTTCACATACGCCCATAGCATGTGTGAGCAATATATCATTTAGTGACAACTTTGTGTAAAAAAAAAAAAAAATTTTTTTTTTTGTCATTATTCAATCGCTTGAGGCAAAAAAATAAAATATTCAATGGGCTCAACATGCCTCTTATCAATTTCCTTAGGGGGTCTACTTTCCAAAATGGGGTCATTTGGGGGGGTTTTGTACTGCCCTGCCATTTTAGCACCTCAAGAAATGAGATAGGCAGTCGTAAACTAAAAGCTGCGTAAATTCCAGAAAACGTACCTTAGTTTGTAGATGTGACAACTTTTGCGCAAACCAATAAATATACAATTATTGACTTTTTTTTTACCAAAGACATGTGGCTGAATACATTTTGGCCTAAATGTATGACTAAAATTGAGTTTATTGGATTTTTCTAATAACAAAAAGTAGAAAATATCATTTTTTTTCAAAATTTGCGGTCTTTTTACGTTTATATCGCAAAAAATAAAAATCGCAGAGGCAATCAAATACCATCAAAAGAAAGCTCTATTTGTGGGAAGAAAAGGACGCAAATTTTGTTTGGGTACAACATTGCATGACCGCGCAATTACCAGTTAAAGCAGCGCAGTGCCAAAGTGTAAAAAGACCTCTGGTCATTTACCAGCAAAATGGTCCGGTCTGAAAGTGGTTAAGAGGAGAGACAAAAAACATTTACAGCAATCATGAACAGTAGTGATACAGTGGGTAAAAAAAAAAAAAACAAAGAAAACAAAAATTGTGAAGCAACAGTATCCCGTTACATAAGAAATATAATCACTTCAGCCGGAGTTATTACATGTGGGGGAATATGATCCTGAGATGAGCTTTTAGACATTTTCCTGTTTGCTTGTGGGAATTGCCTCGGGGAAGTATCTGGCGTGTCATCGATAGAAGCCTGAGTATGCTGGTATTGTCTAGAATTCTATAGGAGTGGAAAATTGGATGGGTAGATGGTTGTAGTGTGAGTTCATCTGGGGGGAAGTTTGGACGATGGTTGGAGGGCAATAGCTATGTTTTAATAGCTTCCCTGGTTTCTGAGTCGGGAGGTTGGGATGTGTATGAAGTGATTTTGTGATGCAGGTAAGTGGATATGTAACGGGGTGACTTAGGTTTTTATACATTTCATGTGGTCCAACTTGCCTTTAAAGTCTGAACCCTCAATGTCTTTTTCCATTTTCTTACTATATCTTACAAAATATTGGATATTCAATTGTGTATGTGTGCATTAAAATTCATTGTAGCCATGATGTTGCAACAAACAATCCGCCAAATCCCCCCACTGCCAGACTTCATACATCACTTCCAGAGACAATGAACAGTCTTTTGCGAGTTTTGTTTTTGTTGTTTTATTGGGGGGTACAACTTGGATAGGTATTGGAATATGGGACGCCCATAGGAATTCTAATTGCCATCATATTTTTAATTGAAGAACAAAAGCACACTGTTAGAGCCAGAAGATTAGATGTGCATGAACATTATTTGTAAATCTCCTCCAGCAACTCACGGCAGGCTGTTGCTCCTCCTTTGCTCTCCTCCTGCTGACTATTTGCTTCCAAGAGTTCCTTGGACAGTATTTGTACTGTCCTGGCATGTTAGGGCCTCAATAAATGAGATAAGCAGTCAGTACATCACGATTGATTAATTTTCAATGATAGGTACCATAGCTGGTAGACTTTAAAACCTTCACACAGACCAAATAATATGCACTGGTTTGGGTTATTTTTACCAATGAAATGTAGCAGTAAAAATGTTGGTCAAAATGTACATTTTTTTTTCCATTTATAGTGCAAATAAAACTAAAAATACCCAGTGGCGAATAAATACCACCAAAAGAAAGCTCTATTTGTTTGAAAAAAGTGATAAAAATTTTATTTGGGTTCAGTGTTGCATGACAGAGTAATTTTCATTCAAAATGTGAGAGTGCTGAAAGATGAAAAATTGGCCTGGGAAAGAAGGGGGTGAAAATGTCCAGTGTTGAGATGATTAAAGAGGTCACATAGAGCATTAAAAAAATAAAAAATAAAAAAATAAAAGGTATAAAAGGATGGGGAAAATGTACCACGATCATGGACAACTTCATAACCATATAAAAGTAACATACCGGGGGGGGGGGGGAAATTTTGAGGTTATTAACCTCTCCTCATACCCCTTTACAGCAGTTAATATCCCAGTTTTTATCCCACTAGTAGATTTATCAAATTTGAATTTGTTCAGTGGAAAGTTAAAAGGATAAGTTCATATTTAGAAATTAAAAAAAATACACATTTATATTTTCTTCCCTAGGAGCCTGGAAATTACCGACAGCTGCTGAGGCTGTCGGTACTTATAGGCTTCTCATTCACAAAAATACTGTGAATGAATGACGTGTCTGGGCAGGCCGAACCCTTTTTTAAATAGTGACAGCTAGCAAGGAGAGAGGATCCCCCGTTAGCTGTCAGAATGGGGGATCAGAGGAAGCGGGGGCCGGTGCATCTGTAATATGTTAAACTTAAAATGGTTGCAAAAACAATCAAGCGATGGTGTTACGCACTTGATTTTTTTTGCATATATTATTTTTTTTGGGTAGTGTTTGGCCCATACGGTGGTTGCAACACCATTGACCATTATTTATTCATATTCCATTGGAGCGCAAGAATAACTATTCTATTTATTTATAATCCTTAAAAATGGTGATATGGTAAACTTTGTATTTCCGTCTTCCATGAAAAGCTGCACAAATATGTGAGAAATGTTCATTACATGGAACCACCCGGTACCAAGATCTACTTCAACGAGAGAAGACAAGTTTCAACCAATCTTATTTTAGAAAGCTGGGTTTATGTTAACGGTACACATTATTCCTATAAAGAAATGACCGTTACAAGACCAGACGTTGTGCCTGAAATACTTACCAATCTGAGTAATCCCGTCTTCTGGAAAAAAGGCAAAGTAAGACATTAGTTGATTGTTTTCTGTTTGTATTGTTTGTTGAGGAGATTTACAATTAGAATATATAGGGATTGTTTAGTTTCATATTATGATATATTTGTAAATATACCTGTAAGTGAAAGAGGTAATGCATGGATTAATTTTCTATTCATGGAGTCATTTTCTATAATGTTGCAGTTTGAACTGTATATATATTATAGGACAGTGATGGCGAACCTTGGCACCCCAGATGTTTTGGAACTACATTTCCCATGATGCTCATGCACTCTGCAGTGTAGTGGAGCATCATGGGAAATGCAGTTCCAAAACATCTGGAGTGCCAAGGTTTGACATCACTGGTATAGGAGATCCACCCGAGAAAGCCTCATCTGTGTTGTCAACATCCCCATAGATAAATGGAAAAGAGGTTAGTATCCCCCAAGTGCTTAATAGGTTGTTGTACGCATTGTTCAAAGCTTATTGAGCAAAGCATAGAGAGCAGTTCCTGCCAGTGCTGGTGTCATCCTGTCTAGCAGAAAAAAACTGCCAATTACTGACACCTACAGGCCAGTCATGATACTGCTTCAAATAACACTATATAAAATATCTATTTTATTAAAATAGCATCATCTTGTGGAAAATTATCAAAATACTTGAAAAAGAAAAAGAAAAGGGAGGGTGCTCCAGTGTGAAAGGGGTCTTAGTATATTGCTCTTGTACTAAGCTGAATAAATAGACTGTGCTTATAGGCTTTATGCACAGCCCACAGTGGTTGGATCAGATACTGAGTTGGTATTGGCAATAAAAAAATTATTCTACAGTAGATGTTATCAGAGTATTTGGCTGACTGTAGAAGGTGGGTGTTCATTCTCCACACAAAGGTAGGATTAGAGCCTCAATGGATGTACAGACAGATGAGTGGTCTGACCATGTGGTTGGCAATACACTGAATAGGTGCAAAAGATATGTATAAAACATGCTGTTCAGTTGTTAAATTGAATTCCCCGCATGGTCCCAGTTCCTTGGATCTGAATGCAGGGATCAGAAGGTCATTCCGGGCACCACTGTGGGGAACATACTGTGCCCAGGGAACGCATCCCCCATTCCCCCATGGGAGGAACTGGGTGAGGATTTGCATCAAATGACACTGCCGGGAGGAAACATTGGAACCAAAACATCATATCTTCTGGGTAGGGACCTTTTGTAGAGTCATTATAGAGGTAGTTAGTTGTACTATAGGTACCCTTAGAGAGAAGAGATGGTATATAGTGTATGGTGTAAGGGGCAAGGGCGAGAGATTAGTAGGAAGAGGGAAGAGAGAGAGGTAGAAAGTTAAGCCACTCAACAGGAGGGGAGTGGGGAAGCAAATTTGTTAGGCTTGTACACCAGGAATGAGAGCGATACCCATGTACTTAACCCAGAGTTCCCAGGTGGCCTCAAACTCACTGGTTTTATCTAGGAGGATGCTTGTGAGTTTTTCCTGGGACATAATCCATGAGATTTTGCATTTGGTGGTCAAGAAGGAGACCCTGGGTTGTTTCCACGCTTTGGCTATTGTCAGCTTAGCCCCTAACAATATGAAGTGGATCAATTTGCATGTGGATTTGGTCGTCTTGGGAAGGTTAGCATTCAGTAGGGAAATAGCCGGGGTTCTTGGAATCTGGTGGGTTGTGACTTTTTGTATCAAGGCAAACAACCTGTTCCAGTATGACCTTATTCTCAGGCATTCCCACCAAGTGTGGGCCATAGTGCCTTCTAGTTGGCAACCTCTGAAGCATTGCGGGTTAACTGTAGGGTATATGGTAGCCAGCTTAGCAGGGGTGAGCTATTATCTGCTCATCACTTTTAAGCTAGATTCTATGAGGGAGACATTGCTAATCCCCTTAAAAGATCTAGAAAAGGAGGTTTGCCATCTTTCCAAGTTCCAGCATATTTGGAGATCATTTTCCCAGGTTGTCATGGGGCTTTGCAAGGATGTTGGGCTAGTGACTAGTAGACAGTGGACATTCCACCCCTCTGTTCCATGGACTGTCCACACTATATTTCATATGGAGTGAACTTTGGGGGGCTGTTTTACACTTCCAGATTTTGTGTAGGAAGTGCTGTGTTTGTCGGAATCTGAAATGTTCAGAAGTTGGGATTTCCAGCTGTTGCATACAGAATTTCATAGATATCGGTCCTGAGGAGATGAAAAAATGCCAGATTCAATACAACCCCTTGTCCAACCACCATTTAAAAGCTTTAATGTTTTGGCCTGTGATGAAGTTTGGATTGTTAAAGATGTGGGCTAGGGGTTGACACTCTGAAATCAAGAAAGGGTTCAGCTTCAGATTGTCCCATAGAGATAGAGATTGGGAGAGAATGGGCGACAGAATGTTCTGTTGCAAGGATTTCAATTAGTCTTTTCTTATTTCGAACAGCAATGCTGTTGTCCTCTGGTGGGATATGAACCTGGAGATTAACATAGGAGGGCCTTCAAAATGGCAGCTTAGGTTAGGGGTTAGGGGTGTAATGCTTCTTTAACAGAGTGGACTGCCGTCCTGGCGGGTTGGATGCTTGGAGGAGCCCGCAGAAGCATTGGAAAAGTACATAGGCGCTTCCTGGGTTTTAAATTTAAGGTGCAGGAGTAGCCTCTCGCTGTCCGTTAGGTTAGAGAAGGAATGTGCCTTTCCCTGTATTGAAAATGTCACTGCAAATGGGAAAGCCCAGTGGTATTTGATGTCCTGTTGAGTGAGGGCTGTAAGGAGTGGTTTTAGGGATCTCTGTTTCTGGATGGTTGAGGGGGAAAGGTCTGCAAAGATTTGTATTTGGTGACCTTGGGACAGCACTTTAGACTTGGTGTGTGATTGTCACATAACATTCTCCTTTATGGCATAGAAGTGTGGCTTCACAATGATATCTCTTGGGGATCTGTATTTCCTGGGGGGCCCTAGGGCCCTGTGAGCCAACTTCAGGTGGTGAGGGGGTGTGTTGTGTATAAGGTCCTTGATGAGGCTCTGCACTGTAGGGGAGATTTCGGTGACAGTTTTGGGAAGGCCTCGGCTACTGAAGTTATGTCTCCTGGACCTATTCTTCACCAGGTCGTCAATCCTGGAGAGGGCTGTGTCAAGTTGATCTTGGAGGACCTGAATGTGTGCTGCATTTTAGACACTGTAATGTCCAGTTTATGTTCTATGGCTTCCATTCTGGAACCTAGGTTTATAAAACCAGATTTGAGGTCTCTTTTAATTTTGTCAGCTGTATTGGCAAGTCCCATCTCTAAGAGGTCTGATAATTTGAGGAATAAGTTTGCCAGCAGCGAGGCCGGGTCCTGGACCAGCATGCCTGGGGAGGGAGTAGTATGCATGTGGATGAGTGCACTGGGAAAGAGTATAGTCCTTCATGGCGTGGCCCAGCAGAGACTCAGTGGAGACTGGAGAGGGAGTCAGTGGGCCATGAGACACCTGGGAGTATGTGAGGGTGGCAGGGAGAATCACTTGCCTCTGATCCAGTGTCCTTTCCTCACAGTCCACCTGTGGCTCATTAGTAGCGGTGACGGAGGCCATCTTGGTACACCCGTCCCTCTGAGAATGTGCAAACTGCGGCCCAAGATCTTGTCTGGTGGCCAGTCCGGACATACAGGGGAGTGCTTGGATGTCTTCCAGATCTGGATGGCTCGAGTGTGGCTGTCCAGGGGGGTCGTGTAGCTTGCTGTGTGCTCCGGGGGTCTGGGGTGATGCAGAGTTCTGGCTTAAGTGGCCATTATGGAGCTCTTGTGCGTATGGTGATTATCTTAATGGTCATGGTAGTCAATCTTGTTGCAAAATAGAGCTGAAAGGAATAGGTTTTACAGAGAGCAGTGAATATAGGTAGCATGGACTTGCCTTGCAAATGTCATATTCCACAGGTGAGCTGGTTGGCAGGTGTAAATCTCAAAAATATTAAAACTGTTGTTGGAGAGGGAGTTGACTGCACAAGTGGTGTGAACACAGTTAGTAGTTGTTGAAGCGTTCAAATTTAAAAAAATAATAACTTGAAAACCAAAGGTGGGTTGATAACCCACAAAAACTTCCTGGGTTGCTGGCACTCCTTGTGCCAAGTGTAGTGCTACCTTCTTGAGAGCAGCTATGTTTCTGGGTCCCCTAAGCTCTGCACATCCAGTTAACATGCATTTCCTTAATTGCTTTCACAGTCAGTGAACAATCCATGAGCTTGATTTTTTATATTTTATTAGGGGAAATAACTTGGATAAGGTAATAGGGATCATGGGAAGCCCAACTTGACTGAAGCAATGCATGGGAACCTGAACCAGGTGGATTTGATAGAGTCCCAACCTGCTGTATCACCCAGCCTGACCTGCAGTAACCTGCTCCATGGCACTGTTTTAGCAAGGCTTGGCTTATTGTTGTTGCATTGAGGCAGTAGGCAGTCAGGAGGTAGTTTGGTCTTCTCTTGCTGTATGGATAGAGGAGCAGGAGGCTCAGATAGGATACCCCATGCATGCAGCTAATGTAGGCCTTCCTGTAGGGAGGATACCATGTGCTTGGATCCTTGGAATGTAATCATCAGCTTTGCAGGGTTGACCAATTTATATGGGACTTTCTGCTTTTGAAGGGCTTGTGTTAATGTCATATGTTTCCTGCAATGTTGTAAGCAGGGCTTTTTGTCAGGGGGAACTTGGTGGAACTCAGTTCCACCACCTCTGGCTCAGTCCCATTGGTGCCTGCTCAACACAATCACTTGTAAACACAGAAGTCTGGTTTCTGTGTTTACAAGTGACAGCTCTACACTCTGTGTGTAACCCCCATGAACTCTGTACTCTGTATGCAATGCAATCCTGATATTTCATGCTCCTTTAAGATGCTTCTACTGTTTGTGAAATATAACCACACCCACTATTTGATGTGATTTGGAGGGTGTATGTGGGGGAGGGGTTTTGGGGGTCGTGGTTGAGTTCCAGCAGCTATTGTTTGAGAAAAAAAGCCCTGGTTGTAGGTAAATTTGGCCCAAACACAACCCAGTTTGGTTTGCACCAGAACTCTCGAACATCGCTAAAATTCGGACCCGATCCTTGGACACTATTAAAGTCTATGGGACCTGAACTTGAAAAATCAAAAGTGCCCATTTTGAAGGATTATATACAAGTTATTAGCCATTAAAAGAGTTGGGTTTGGGAGTTGCTGGTGGCTTCACATTGTAATCAAATAGAGGTATTCGTGAAAAAAAATCTGTTTATTTTTCTTAACAAAGCATACAAAAATAATGTTTAACAATAACCTCAAAAGGGAAGATTCAAAATAAATTTACAAAACTAATTTGGAATTTGCTTTATTTTCTCATCTTGCCATTTTCCTCCTCTTCTACTCCTTGTATATACATTATTACACCTTATTAGAACTTCTCCAAGATGTCCAGACAATGCCCCATCAATATACTCTTCTGTACTGGCAAACTGCATGTTCATATAGCCATCCACAAATACCAGGTATCCCTTGTATTCCATACCCCATTTCAGTTTCACCATTACTGGCTTACCAATAAGGTCATTAAGGAATGGTTTTGGGTTTATGGACAAACTCATTCAGCCGCTGAAGCCGCTGCTGATCCACAGACCAGTGAAAGGAAGAAGAAATTTCCCTGCAGAATGCTCCGAGAACACACCACAGGAGAAAGCAGGAAATAAGAGGTACTCTTGATGAAAGCAAGAATTGGCATGTCTGTAAAAACAAAAAAATGAAATTATATACACCTGTCAAACAGGTGTGGAAAAATTGGGCTTTGGGTATTGGTGGTGCCTTTACACCATAACCCTATAGAGGTACATTTGATGAAAGCAAGAATTGGCCTTGCTGTAAAAACTTGAAATGATGTGAACCTGTCAAACAGGTGTGGAAAAATTGGTCCTTGGGTGTTAATTGTGCCCATGAAATCCTATACCAAAAAATTACTTCAAAATAAAATCAACACCCACAAACCTAGTTGCCTAGACAGTCTTGCAGAGATTCCAGATCCTAAAAACATTTAATCAGTGTCATCTGTATCAGGGGCTTGATAGCTGATGCTAATCCAGGACTGATTAATTTTGACAAATGTCAGGTGGTCAACGGAGTCTGTGGACAGACACGCTCTTTTATCACTCTTTATACTCACACTATATTCACGCTACACTAGCACTGCACTTTCACGCTACACTGACACTACACAATACTTACATTATACTCAAACTATGCTAGCACTACGCTGACACTCTACACTCAGGGTCACAAGAACACACTAGCTCACTAGTAGCAAACAGAGCCCTGCTCTATCTCTACTTCAACAACACACTGCAAAAGGATCCTGTGGGAAGCAACCTTTTATAGTGTGGGGTGGGACTATGAGCACCGAGCCATGAATGGGCAAAGTCATCATGATTTTGCCTTGCACTTGATCTGCAAGGTGCATTGCTGCATCTTAGAATGCACTGTGCAGTGCATTGTGGGGCACTCGGTGAGTGAACATCTGTCTGAGCACTGCACAAATTCGGGTGTCCACAATACAGGCGGAACAGGCGCTTGGGCCAAAATTTTGCTCAGCCTGAACTGCTTGCCCAACTCTAGTTCTAATGTATGCTGTCAGCAAACAGTTGTAGGTGAGCAAAAGGTTCAGGTAGAGTCCTTGTGGTTTTAGATTTCTGCTTAAGTTGTTTTTTGGCATGACAAATGGATGCACCGGATAACATCCCTGGGCATGGAGTCAGGCAGGTGTTGAGGTTTGGAAAGCCTGTGAATGCAGTCAATGACCAACTCAATATTTTTAATCTCTGTCAGAACTTCAGATATCCTCAGATTTTAATGTTATTCCAGCGGGACCTATGTGATAGATCTGACAACTTGTCTTTTATCCAGTTATTTTTCTCGATATGTGCATCATGAGTATCAATGAGGTCATTTATAGTGGCTTCATAGTCCCCCATTTTTGTTTCCATATGTGTCACTCCATCCCCTAGGGAGATAATATGATTAAATTACTGCATGAGAGAAAGCATATCTGACTGTGTCTAATGCTGCATACACACGATCGGACTATCCAGCAGACTAGGTCCGGCAGACCTAGAAAGATGTTTTGACTCAAAATTGTCCGCCCGACTCAGCAGTCCAGTGGACAATCCGCCTGTCTGTATGCTAGTCCACAGGACTTTTGAAATGAACGGACTTGCCCACACACGGAGAAAAGTCCGTTCATTTTGAACGTGGCTCCAGGTGGACGGGACTAGGGAAGGAAGTTATTGTAAAAAAAGTCCATAGCAGACCCTTATCCGAGCACGCAGCCCGGCCGGTCAGGAAAGGGGGGTGGGGACGAGCGAGCGCCCCCCCTTCTGAGCCATACCAGGCCGCGTGCCCTCAACATGGAAGGGGGGGCCACCACCCCAAAGCACCTTGTCCCCATGTTGATGAGGACAAGGGCCTCTTCCCAACAACCCTGGCCGTTGGCTGTCGGGGTCTACGGGTGGGGGTCTTATCGGAATCCGGGAGCTTCCTTTAATAAGGTGGTCCCAGATACTGTACCCCCATCCCATGTGAATGAGTATGGGGTACGATGTACCCCTACCCATTTACCTGGTGAAAAAATGTAAATAAAAAAAACATAAGACAAGTTTTTAAAATCATTTATTAGACAGCTCTGGTGGTCTTCTTCAGTCTTTGTGGGGTCTTCTCTCCGGTCTCCTCTGCTATCTTCTGCTAGCTCTTTTACTAGCGGAGGAACCCGGCTTTCTTCTTTGTCATCCCCGACGTCCGGGGGTCTTCTTCCGACTTCGGGGTCTTGTCCCGCTTTTCGGTTCTTCTTGCTGGGCCTCTGCTATCTTCTTATAGCTCTTTTACTAGCGTTGGCCCGGTCTTCTGTGCTGTCGCCGCTGCCGCCTTCTTCTCTTCTCTTGTTCTCTTCTTCCTTGCGATGTTGACACGACGCTCTCTCTGGCCACAATGGCAGGGATGCATTGTGTGGTGACTTATACAGGGACAAGGGGCGGGGTCACCGGGTGATGTCACATGGTGACTCCGCCCCTTATGATGTCACAGTCCCGGAGGATGCCTCATAAGCTGGACTAATTTAAATAGCAATCCTAGGCCAAAATTTTGTTTAGTTTTACTAAAAGAATTACAGTGACATTAACCTCCCTGGCGGTACGATTATTTCGGATTTTAGGTGCTAAAAGCGGTACAATTATTTTGCATGAAAATTTGGTGTTTTATATTGTAGTCCTGTAATTCTTAGGAATAACTCACTTAAATCTGTCCAAACCAGAGTCTAGCAGACATCCTGGGTATGATAAAGTTTGAAAAATGAAATCATAAATTATAATATAATAAATAACTATAAATAATTATACCAAATATTAATATAACAATAATAAAAATTATTCAATAATTCAAATTAAAAACACTGAAATTTGCTCAGCTGCAGAATTGTCACTGTCATTACTTTTCAATATTTGATGACGGATCTCCCCACAAATCGCTATCGCTCAATTCTGCGAGTGATTCCAATTTATTATCACTGTTTTCTAGCTGGTCTAAAATAATTTTTGATGTAAAGGGACAGTTTTGGTTGCTATGGTCAATCTCCAGTTTCCAGGCATAAAGAACAGTTTTTATAATATAAAACTGCATGCAGGGCACTGGGCAGACCACTAGGGACAAAGGGGATGTGAAATAATTACATACAGGAATGTAATCTGTAAGATTACATTATACTGTATGTAATGTGTGTGTTTCACTTTTTAGAATTTGGCGCCGATCTCCTTCCCTGTGCGTCGCAATGCTCGCAGGGAACGGAGATCGTCTCCATGATGAATCGTGCGGAGGACGAGCCGCTCGTACAGTGGGGGGACATCGCTGGATCCAAGGGACAAGGTAAGTAAACCTCCTCCTGGATCCAGTCTCGAGTCTGGCTCTGGGTTAACGCTTTTGGTATAAAACTTCCACCCCGAACCAGACTCGGGAACACCGCCAGGGGGGTTAAAGCTTATTTTTTTTTATTAAAAAACCAAACATGTCATACTTACATGCCCTGTGAAAATGTTTTTCACAGAGCAGCCCTGATCTTCTTTTTATGGGGTACTCCACTGGTTCTCCTGGCCCCCATGGAAAGCCACCTGTGCAGGCTTGCTCCCGACCCACCCTGTCTGCGTCCATTGACACAGAGCATGCGGCTTGACCCTGCCCCTGTTCCCATACAGCATTTGATTGACAGCAGTGGGAGCTAATGGCTCCTGCTGCTATCAATCTTCCCAGGGAAAAGGGAGGCAGCAACAAGAGCCACTGCTCTCATGCACATCGCTGGATCAAATCAGGCTCAAGTAAGAATAATGGGGGCTGGGGGGATTGTGAAGCACAGAAGGTTTTTCACTTTAATGCATAGAATGCATTAAGGTGAAAAACCTTAAGGCTTTAGAACCACTTTAACCACTTAAGGACCAGAAAATTTGCCCCCTTAATGACCAGGCCATTTTTTGTGGTCCGGCACTGTGTTTTTTTAACTGACAATTGTGTGGTCGTGTGATGCCGTACCCAAATAATATGTATGTACTTTTCCCCCCCCCCAAATAGAGCTTTCTTTTGGTGGTATTTGATCACCTCTGATCACCTTTTGAAAAAAAAAAACACAATATTTTTTACTTTCTGATATAATAAATCACCAAAAAAAAGAAAAAAAAAAAAATCTTCATCAGTTTAGGCCAATATTTATTCTTCTACATATTTTTAGTAAAAAAAAAAAAAAAAATCACAAGCGCATATTGATTCGTTTGCGCACAAGTTGTAGCGTTTACAAAACAGGGAATAGATTTATGGGATTTTTATTATTATTTTTCTTTTACTAGTAATGGCGGTGATTAGTGATTTTTAAGGGGACTGCGACATTGTGGTGGACAGACATGTTTGACACTCTTTTGGGACCATTGACATTATACAGCGATCAGAGCTAAAAATAGCCACTGATTACTGTATAAATGTCACTGACAGGGAAGAGGTTAACACTAGTGATAAAGGGGTGAGTGTTATTCTTATTTTAGTTAGTGGGAGTTTAAGTATTCACTTATTGAGTGCTACGTGTCACATAATTTTCCGGTCTTAAATGAGAATTATCATAAAGGACAAAGAAGGTCTACTAATTATGCGTGCAATAGATGTTGCATGGGACTGTCCTCTAACCTCTATCAGAATGCATATAACAAAACACGGGTCCCTAAAGGCTGGTGACCCAGAGAAAAGTGAGGCTCACTGAGGAACAGAACGCCAAAATTTCAAAACAAGACTTACTTTATTGAAAGTTTAGAAAATTAAATTTAATATAATTTACAAAATGCACCTATAAATCACTAGAAATGACGTCAACGATATGATATATATTGGCTAAGCGGAGCAACATGATTTTGATTCTAGCTCTGTAAGTACATCCCATTCCAGCTCGGTAATAAATAGCATTGTCAAGAAACGTACATATCCCTCAGCACAAGAGACTCTATATACGGGAAGTTTAGTAATAAGCTTATTACTGTCAAAAGTGCTTGATGTTGAAAGAAAAAAGCTAATAACATGAAAAGCTTCCTCAATTACTTTTTGTATTAGTATTATTAACTATTATCCGTGCTGCTGTGACAGACTTACCATACTATATGAATAGGCTGTTCCCTCGTGAACAGCGAATGATTAATGACTTTTAGTGATTTCACAACTCGGCTTTCTGGATTCCAGCGGGTGGGATTACCATCATTATTGATATTATTTCTATGGCTTTGCTATAATTGCTGTTTTCCTGGCTATCTCTATCCTCTATTGGGCTCGAGCCACCGGGGGGATTCAATGCTGGTCTTATACTGCTAATTAGCATATACAGTAGTTGCTGCGCATTATCTGCACCAACATTGGACCAGCTCCAATCCCACTGGCGTCCGGACGTGTATGTTTTTTGTTTTATGTTTGATATAAGCACTGTTTTTTGTGTGTATATGTTTCCTCTCTGTCTGTGCCTGATGGGATCGAATAATGCTATTCGATCAATAACAGTGGACATATTATAGTTATTTAAATTGTGGTTCTTTGATAAGAGTGATTTATAGGTGCATTTTGTAAATTATATTAAATTACATTTTCGAAACTTTCAATAAATTAAGTCTTGTTTTGAGATTTTGGCGTTCTGTTCCTCAGTGGGCCTCACTTTTCTCTGGGTCACCAGTCTTTAGGGACCCGTGTTTTGTTATATGTAGTTTTATTAGGAATAATAGGCCTAATCGGTGTATTCCTCACTTTTATTTTAACTAGGGGGATGGGGCTGATGTAAATGTGACGCATATACTGTGAGGTGGTTTAGGTGCCTACTATTCTTATATTTAGTTTATCTTTCTTTAAATTGAAATCTTTATTTTATCTTTCTTTAAAAAAATTAATAAAATTAAAGCCCAATCAACATAATCTAAAAAATACCAAAAATAGCAAAAGAAATGTAAAAAAAAAACAAAGCACCAACCCTGAAACCAAAACCCTCCATTTGTAAAGCATAGCCTTGAAATAAAAGAGCAATTTAACCAAAAACAGAGGCCACCATACAATTGAGATGAATAAACACCCAAAGTGAATAAAAACCCCCAAAATATTGCACCTTGAATGGATGTCAAATCTGCAGAATTCACCTTGAGCCCATTGTAGAGACAAACCAAAACCTCATTCCTATTTGTAACATTCAGTTTGTATAACCTCATGGGATATGATAGATCTTTACATAATAATAATAATAATAATAATAATAATATATGATTTGATTTTAGATTCCGGTATCTCGATGTTCAGATCCCTGTTTACCTGGAAGCAGAAAAAATTTTGGATCTACAATGCATAAATGTTGCTATGAGTGTGTCCCATGTCCAGAAGGAGAGATATCTAACATTTCAGGTATATTTTGTATTTGCTAGTAAGTTATTAACTATTGTTTAATTTCAAATTTGGCTGCTAGTGAATAGAACAAATAAATAAAAATGTATCCAAAGTTATCCGGCATTCGCTATTTTGGATAATTCTTAACTTCAGATAAATTTGTATTCATTACATTCACTAAGCCAAATGTGAAAGGAAATTCCAATACCTGTGTGACGAACTCCTGTCCACAACAGGTCTATGTCTACCGTAAATGCTTCCTCTGTCCAGAACCAGCACTATCCAAGACCCCTTAGCTCACCCAGTTACCAACCATAACACAGTGTAGGGTGCACAACAACTCCTTTATTCAAGCACATATATACAATTCTGAGACCCTTCCACCCACCCTTGTATTCTGGGTGGGGTAAACTGTCCAATCACAATAGACACACAGGTCAGGTGTATTCAAATTTCTCATCAGTAAACAGTCTTATCAGCAGGGAGAGCTGTTGGAGGAATTTGCCCCACCAATCTCACAGCTAATTTACATACACATCCCATAATATCCAAGGCAGACAGACACAATAGAACATTGGAATACAACCCCACCCCGAACAATCCCAGCAAAGAGTCCACAACAGCATGAGAAAACACACAATATATACAACATTCCAGTGTGGCTGTACAGTGTGTCTAAATGGCACAGATCATAGTGGGGTTCTCAGTTACCCTGTCCCCATAATGGACGCAGGGTGATTTACACATAAGAGGGGCCAAGAGAGCTGGACACGGAGTCTCCCGAGTTCTCCAAGGTAAGCTATGTTCCACAAACCCCCCCACCCAAAGTTACTCCTGTCACAACCTGTAATTTAATAGTTTATAACAATTATTATAGTTATAGTTATTATTATTATTATTATTATTTATTATGTATGCATAATAATAAAAACATTTTATAAAATTATAATAATGGTAATAAACATAATATCTTAATTATAATAGAAATTATCCAAATGTATTTTGTTCTTTCGGAATTTGGGATTTTCGTTCTTATTTTCATATTTTCGCTCTTTCGATTTTCGGATTTTCGTTCTTATTTTCGCTCTATTTTTCTGGTTGACAAATTTTCGGATTTAAATTTTTTTCGCATTTCAGATTTTGATTCTTTTGAATTTTCTGTGTATATAATGGAGAGTCCACGCTTAGGTAAAGGCCCCAATGAGGCACCAGAAGTGTAAGAGAAGTGAGTTGGGGATGAATGGCGCTGCCTATGAACTAAAAAATGAAAAAATCTAAATCTCCCTTCATAGTTAAAGTGCTTTAAACCTACTACACACCCTGCAATCACATTGCCAATACATATGTGTTATACTGAACCACTTATAACTGTATCAGAGGTAATATGGGTATAAGAAACTATTTATGGGAGAAAAAGTGAAAATAAAAGTAAAAGTCCACTTTACATAACAAGTGTAACCCGCATTCAAATGGTTAATTACAATCCACCTGTTGCTGGATTTTAAATACACTTCCACAGTGGTTCTGAGTGTTTTACCAGCCAATGTACAAACATAACATAACGTTTCTGTACATATGTGTGTGTAATAACACTTAAAAATGATTGTGCAAAAGGCAGTCCAATAAAAATCATTCCATAGTTTTCAAGTGACTTATTCTTGTATTTGCTTCCAATCCTTGTGCCAAGGTCATAAAGGTGACTATTGTGCTGCCCTTTTAGATCCCTACTCACCAGATCTTTGCACCCCTACAGGGGTAACTCGCATGTAGTGATTTTGCAACAAACTGCCGGGCCAATCCCCCCTTCCGATTGTCCTAGGGGGTCCAAGGCTTCCAGCACTTCAGGAAATGATTCCTGGTCGCCCGCTGTCACTGGATCATGGGACAGTAATTGTATGGTCCCAGGAGTGTATATCCACTTCGCACCCGGGCCATTTCTGACATTTCTCTCCTACATGTAAAATTCATATTTTTTTTGCAGAAAATTACATAGAACCCCAAACATTATATATGTCTTTTTTTAGCAAAGACCCTAGAGAATATAATGGCGGTTGATACAACTTTTTATCTCGCACAGTATTTGCGCAGCAATTTTTTTAACATGTTTTTTTCAGAAGAAAAACTGTTTCATGCTTTAAAAAAAAAAAACAGTAAAGTTAGCCCAATTTTTTTGCATAATCTGAAATATGAAGATACGCCGAGTAAATAGAAACTGCATGCGCTCGTGGAATGGTGCCAAACTTTGGTACTTAGAAATCCACATAGGTGATATTTAAATTTGTTTTACTGGTTACATGTTTTGAGTTACAGAGGAGGTCTAGCGATAGAATTATTGCTCTCACTCTAATGTTCACAACGATACCTCACATGTAGGGATGAGCCGAACACCCCCCGGTTCGGTTCGCACCAGAACTTTCGAACGGACCGCAAATTCGAACGAACGTTAGAACCCCATTGAAGTCTATGGGACTCGAACGTTCGAAATGAAAAGTGCTAATTTTAACGGCTAATATGCAAGATACTGTCCTAAAAAGAGTTTGGGGACCTGGCTCCTGCCCCAGGGGACATGGGTCAATGCCTAAAATGTTTTTAAAAATGGCCGTTTTGGCGGGAGCACTGATTTTAATGACGATTAAAGTGAAAAAAAAAGTGAAATATTCCTTTAAATATGGTGCCTGGGGGGTGTCTGTAGGATGCCTGTGAAGTGCCACGTGTTTCCCGTGTTTAGAACAGTCCCTGCACAAAATGATATTAAACGGAAATAACACCATTTAAAACTGCTTGCGGTTTTAATGTTATATCTGGTTCCTGCAATATGGTTGAAAATCATTGAGAAAAATGGCATGGGTAGCCCTCCCTGCCCATTACCAGCCTTTTTGGGTCTTGTACGCATATTAAGGGAAACCCTGTACCCATATTAAAAAAAAGGAAATGTGTGTGGCCCCCAGGCCCTATATACTCAAAACAGCAGTATACAGGCGGTGCAAACAAGACAGGGACTGTGTAGGTTTGTTGTGTTAAGTTGAATCTGTTTGTAATTTTCAACTGGTACATTTTTAAAGTGTAGCTCCAGTCAAAAAAACTATTTTTAAGCTTTTTGGAAAACATAGGGAAGGGTTATCACCCCTGTATAATTTGTTTTGTCGTCCGTCTTTTTTCATCTCACTTGCTGTTGTCTCCTTCCGTTTGCAAGTAGGAGATGTTTGCAAATTGGATGTTTGAAAGTAGGGGCCTGCCCTATATGCTCTGCAGAAATGGCGGAACAAGGTGTTGGTTTTGCCACAACATTTTAAGCCCTCAAAGTGACTCTTGGTGGGCGCTGGAGCGCCCTGCTGTGAACGATTATATCAAGAATTGTAATTACATGCCATTGTTGAACAGTGGTAGAAAAATTGACCTTTGGTGGTTGTGGTGCTGGTGCCACAACACTATAAGTCCTCACCGTTACTCTGGGTGGGCACAGGAAGGGGCCCTCCTGTGAAATATTATATCAAGAATTGTAATTACATGTCCCTGTTAAACAGGGGCAGAAAAATTGGGCCTTAGGCACTGGTGCTGGTGCCACCACACTGCAACCTCTTCCATATACTCTAGTTTTATTGCAGGAATTAGCCCTGCTGCAAAGCATTGCATCAAAAATTGTACTTAAACGCCCCTGTTAAACAGGGGCAGAAAAATTGGGCTGATGGCATCAACCAGAACCAGAAATGCTCTTCCAACATATCAGCGGAGGAGGAAGAGGATAGACAATCAACATAACAGGACAGTCACTCAGCATCAGCATAGGCAGTCTTGAAGGGATGTGGTATTTCAAAAAAAATTATTCGGTTACATCAGCTTCAGGTGCTTGGTAGCTGTGGGTGATCCAAGACTGATTCATCTTGATGAAGGTCAGTCGATCAACTGATTCGGTGGACAGGCGCACCCTGTGATCGGTAACAAAGCCACCAGCAGCACTGAAGGTGCGTTCCGAAAGAACGCTGGATGCAGGACAGGCCAGTAGCTCAATTGCATACTGTGCAAGCTCTGGCCAGTGATCCATCCTCAAGACCCTGTAAGCCAGAGGATTTTCGGTGGGAAAGGTGTCCAAGTCTGACCTTGCCCCTAGGTATTCCTGCACCATGTAAATCAGACCCTGGCGATGGGTGCTGGAACCAATCATACCTTGGGGCTGCGGACTAAAAAATTGTCTGAAAGCATCAGTCAGACGGCCACCTTCTCCACCGCTCCTTCTGACCGATGCCTCAGCAACACGTTGTCCAGGACCAGGAGTTTGTAACCTCTAAGTCTCTGGGAACGCATTGCACAGACCTTTCTGCAAGGCCTCCCGGAGATGTCTCATCCTCTGCTCCCTCTGCGATGGCAAGATAAGGTCGGCAACCTTACCCTTGTACCGTGGATCAAGGAGAGTGGCCAGCCAGTAATGGTCCCTCTCCTTGATCCGAAGAATACGAGGATCCTTCCGCAGGCTTTGCAGGATCAGGTAGGCCATGCAGCGTAGGTTAGCTGAGGCATTCGGTCCGGAGTCCTCTGGGTCACTAAGGGCAACATGATCCACAGCTACCTCCTCCCAGCCACGTACAAGTCCACGTGTTTCTTGGGACTGTAAATCATCCCTGCAAGACTGCTGCTGCTGCTGCTGATGCTGATGCTGAGTGCCAGCCTCCACCTCCATGCTGACACAATCATCCTCCTCCTCCTCTTCCTCCTCCTCATCCTCTTCCTGTGTGATGGGTGGCACAGCAGGAACACTGTCTGGATAAAGGGGGCCTTGAGAGGCAAGGAAGTCCTCCTCTTCCTGCCTCTGTTCTGCCGCAAGTGCCCTGTCCATTATTCCACGCAGCGTATGCTCCAACAGGTGGACAAGAGGTACAGTGTCACTGATGCATGCACTGTCACTGCTCACCATCCTTGTGGCCTCCTCAAACAGTGACAGGACAGTGCATGCATCCCTGATCATGCCCCACTGGCGTGGTGAGAAAAAACCGAGCTCCCCTGACCCTGTCCTGGTGCCGTAGTTGCACAGGTACTCATTGATGGCCCTCTGCTGCGTGTGCAGCCGCTGCAGCATGGCCAATGTTGAGTTCCATCTGGTGGGCATGTCACATATAAGGCGGTTCTTGGGCAGGTTCAACTCCTTTTGGAGCTCAGCCAGCCGAGCACATGCATTAAATGATCGGCGGAAATGCACACAGACTTTTCTGGCCTGCTTCAGGACATCCTGTAAGCCGGGGTACCTGCCCAAGAACCGCTGCACCACCAGGTTAAGGACGTGAGCTACACAGGGCACATGGGTCAGTTGTCCCTGTCGGAGGGCGGAGAGGAGGTTGGTGCCATTGTCACAAACCACCATTCCTGGCTTAAGCTGGCGTGGCGTCAACCACCTCTCGGCCTGCCCCTGCAGAGCTGACAAAACATCCACCCCAGTGTGGCTCCTGTCCCCCAAACAAACCAGCGCAAGCATGGCATGGCATTGTTTTGCCTGCGTACTTGCGTAGCCCCTGGAACGCCTACGGAGCACCGCTGGTTCTGAGGACAGAGCACTGGAAGAGGCCATGGAGGAAGAAGAAGAGGAGGGGGTGGAGGAGAGAGGTGTGTCACAACCAATAGTAGCATTTTGGAGGCGTGGTGGTGGAACAACCTCCAACACTACTGCAACTTGTCCTGCATCCTTCCCAGCAGCCAGAAGAGTGACCCAATGGGCCGTGAAAGACAGGTAACGTCCCTGTCCATGCCTGCTGGACCATGAGTCAGTGGTAATATGCACCTTACCGCTGACCACCCTGTCCAGCGAGGCAAGGACATTGCCTTCCACATGTCGGTAGAGAGCCGGAATCGCCTTCCGTGAGAAAAAGTGGCGTTTGGGGACCTGCCACTGAGGAACCGCACATTGTACAAACTCACGGAACGGGGCCGAGTCTACCAACTGAAAAGGCAGCAGTTGAAGTGCTAGCAATTTAGCCAAGCTAGCATTCAACCGCTGGGCATGTGGATGGCTGGGAGTAAACTTCTTCCGCCGGTCCAGCAGCTGGGGCAGGGACATTTGCCTGCTATAATCGGACGTGGGTGTACCGCTAGCAGAGTTCCCGGAAGCACTTGGCTGTGACACACCTAATTCTACACCTTCATTCCTCTCAGAGCAGGTTTCAGAGAGGACTGAAGGTCTAGTGGGGTTGGAGATGCCAGCTGATGAGGAGCAAGGAGAGGTCCGCTTTGTTCTTTGGTGTGGGTCTTTGAGGTACGCTTGCCAACGAGCTGCATGGCAGGTCAACATATGTCTGGTCAAGCATGTGGTGCCCGAACGGCTGATGTTTTGGCCACGTGAGATACGCTTGAGACATATGTTGCAAATAGCAGCGGTGCGATCTGATGCACTCGTCTCAAAAAAGGCCCACACCAAAGAACTTTTAGAATAACGCGCAGAGGCAGCGCTCTGCACAGGCGGAGCTCTGCGGTGTGATTCAGTCGGTGTGCTGCCCCTAAGCTGGCCCCCGGAGGGCATCCTGCCTCGTTGGACATGTGCCTCCTCCTCCTCCTCCTCCTCCTCCTCCTCCCTCCTTCCAGGCACCCACGTGGAGTCAGTGCCCTCATCATCCCCTCCCTCTTCATCGCTGTAGCAAACCTGGCAGTATGCTGCAGCTTGTGGAACATGACTGCCAGATTGCTGTCCTTCTTGAGCATCCCCTCTCTCTGCGCTCACGCTACTGCCTTCCTCTAACTGAGTGTCATCATCAGAGCCCACAAAACACTGGGCATCCTCCTGGAGCATGTACCCAACACTGTGCTCAAAGAGTTCAGGAGACTCCTCAGGAGGACGTGGTGGGTCTAGGGAAGGAGTCACTGATGATGACATTGAGAGGAGGGAAGACGATGCGCTGGCAGCTGCTTTGCTACTACCCTGAGACTGGGTGAGAGAGGATGAGGAGGATGAAGAGGGCTTGGTCATCCACTCTACCAAGTCGTTGGCATGTTGCGGTTCAACATGTCCAGCTGCCGAAAAGAAGGACAAGCATGTCCCATGGCCACGTGCTGATGACAATGCACCGCGTCCACGACCAGCACTGTTGTCTCTAGACAGAGCCTGCTTGCCCTCTTTTATCGGCTCGCGCCTGTCCGCCTCTCCTTGCTGGCCTTCCAGACATGGTAATGGCCTGAAGGGAGTTGGGTAAAACATCAGTTGGGTAGTTTATATTGTGCTGGAGGCACACAACACCCACTAACTCCTGCAGATGCCTTTTTTATAGAACACCAGAGATAAAGGGGTATATAGAGATGTATACTGTGCTGTGCTGGAGGCACACACAACTTCCAATAATTCCTGCAGATGGCAAGTGGGCTCAAATAGAGAAGAGCTATGTAGGTGGATATAGCGGTATGTACTGGGTACAGAGCACGCAGACAGCACGCACTATCTCCTAACACTACTGATTGCAAGCTCTATTATTAAAGATAGATCACTAGCTATATAGGTGAGGTGAATATCGCGGTGTATACTGCGGTCAGGGCACGCAGACAATAACCAGAAAACAGCAGAGATAAAGGGGTATATACAGATGTATACTGTGCTGTGCTGGAGGCACAAACAACTTCCAATAACTCCTGCAGATGGCAATTGGGTTCAAATAGAGAACAACTATGTAGGTGGATATAGCGGTATGTACTGGGTACAGAGCACGCAGACAGCACGTACTATCTCCTAACACTACTGACTGCAAGCTCTATTATTAAAGATAGATCACTAGCTATATAGGTGAGGTAAATATAGTGGTGTATACTGCGGTCAGGGCACGCAGACAATAACCACTACACAACAGCAAGATAGAAAATCAGCCGAAAACGATCGGTGTATACTGTGTTGAAGGTACACAGAACACCCACTGCTTCAGACGCCAACACACTACACGAGGCCGCTGCAATGGTGGCCTTATATAGTGTGGGGCGTGCACTACACAGCCTGAGCTATGATTGGCCACAGGCATCCTGCCTGTGGCCAATCATGGCTCTCCTCTCTGCTGGCGCTGCGATTGGCCAAGCATGCGGGGTCACAGTGCATGCTTGGCCAATCATGAGCCAGCAATGCACTGCGCCATCGCAGTGCATTGTGGGCCGTGAGCGCCACGCGAATTTGACGCGAACGGACCAAAGTGTTCGGATTTCGCCGAACGGACGAACAGCCAATGTTCGAGTCGAACGTACGTTCGACTCGAACACGAAGCTCATCCCTACTCACATGTGTGGTTTGAACACTGTTTTCATATGTGGGTTGAACTTAGGTATGCGTTCCCTTCTGCATACAAGCTCATGGGGACAGGGGCGATTTAATTTTTTTACATTTTTTATTATTGTTAATTTTACTTTTTTTTTGTTTGACACTAAAAAAATAAAAATGAGTGATCACTTTTATTCCAATTACAAGGAATGTAAACATCCATTGTAATATGAATATGGCATGATCTCTTTACAGTGAGATATGGGGTCAATAAGACCCCACATCTCACCTCTAGGCTGGGACGCCTAAAATAAAAAAAAACAAAAAAAACAATCACGCCTTCCCAGCTGAGACGGCACCGTTTTTTTTTTAATGCAGAGGCTGGGCGTGATGTCATAACATCGTGCCCAATCATAGAGACTCCGGTGACCATCTCTATGATCACCATCCGAGGCTAGCGGATACTCTATCTGACTTACAGATGGAAGTGGCGAGTCGCTAGAAGCACCGGAGGGTGGCGGGAGGGAGGAGGCGTCCCCTCCCGCCACCCGTAAGAACGATCAAGCGGTGGAACAGCCGCTATGAACATTCTTATGGTGTAGGGAATCGTTGTCTGAAAAAGCTGATATCTGAATGATTTCTGTAGCTTCAGATATAACCATGGAAAGTCAAGGACGTCCCAGGACGTCCCTCCGGTGCAAAGTGGATATAGAAAGTGGATGGGCTCCAATAGTGTGATTCAGGTTTGACAATATTTATTCAAATTGAAACCAAATAAAATAAAATAAATGAACACAGAACATGTATAGTCCCGTGTGCGGATGGGTAGAGTTAAAAAAAACAGTTCTGCTATTTAAAAACCGAATGCTTTTGGTCGGCGTGCGTTCCAACAGCTGGAGCCTCGTATGACCGGAAATGATGTGCATAGCTCAGACTTATGCATTTCGTCATAGGTTGTCATCTGAGGTGGTGCCATCTTGGTACACCTCACATCATTTAACCACTTCCCGACCGTCGCACGCCGCTGTACGTCGGCAGAATGGCATGGGCAGGCATGTTGGCGTACAGGTACGTCCATTTTTAAATGCCGCCCTGCCATCGCGTGCGTGCCGCCGGCGGTGCACTCGTCTGCCGGGGCGGCTGAACAGGGAGATGCCGTTGTAAACAGCATCTCCCCGTTCTGCCTAGCAATAAGTGACGCTGATCTCTGCTCCATGTAATTGGAGCAGAGATCAGTGTTCACTAAAACAAAGCCCAGCCCCCAACAGTTAGTTACACACCCCTAGGAACACTTAACCCCTACACTGCCACCCCCTGGTTAACCCCTTCACTGTCAGTGTCATTTACACAGGAATCACTGCATTTGTATAGCACTGATTGCTGTATAAATGACAATGGTCCCAAAAATGTGTCAAAAATGTCCGATGTGTCCACCATAATGTAGCAGTCACAATAAAAATCGCTGATTGCTGCCATTACTAGTAAAAAAAATAAAATAATAAAAATGACATAAAACTATCCCCTATTTTGTAAATGCTATAACCTTGCGCAAACCAATCAATAATCGCTTATTGCGATTTTTTTTTTTTTTACCAAAAATATGTAGAAGAATATGTATCAGCCTAAACTGAGGGAAAAAAGTTTTTTTTTTATATTTTTGGGGGATATTTATTATAACAAAAAGTAAAAAAAAATGCGTTTTTTTTCAAAATTGGCATTCAATTTTTGTTTATAGCGCAAAAAAATAAAAACCACAGAGGTGATCAAATAACACCAAAAGAAAGCTCTATTTGTGGGAAAAAAAAAGGATGTCACATTTGTTTGGGAGCCACGTCGCACGACCGCACAATTGTCAGTTAAAGCGACGCAGTGCCAAATGGCAAAAAGAGGTCTGGTCTAAAGCCAGCAAAATGGTCCGGTCTGTAAGTGGTTAAGGAGAGCAGCCGTACAAGATCCCTCCCCCTTATTTTGTTAATTACTTGCGAGCAATATGATCGCTTGCACTGATCCCATTAGAAAAACGGGCACCATTAATCATAAGGCTGTGATGTATAATACAGCACCGCAATCCTAACCTATATTCTTGGGAATCAAAAATCCAAACCAGACCTTTATCCGAGCACGTCACCTGGCAGACCGCAGGAAAAGAGGGGGGATGAGAGAGCGGCCCCCCTCCTGAACCATACCAGGCCACATGCCCTCAATATTGGGAGAGTGATTTGGGGTAATGGCCCCCCAAAGCACCTTGTTCCCAAGTTGATGGGGAGAAGGACCTCATCCCCACAACTCTTGCACGGTGGTTGTGGAGATATGTGGGCGGGGGGGGCTTATCAGAATCTGGAGGCCCCCTTTAACAAGGGGACCCCCAGATCCCGGCCCCCCTGTGTGAATTGGTAATGGGGTACAAATGTACCCCTATCATTTCACAAAAAAAGTGTCAAAAAGGTTGACATGATGATTTTTGACAAGTCCTTTATTAATTTCTTCTTCTTTGCGCTTCTTCTTCCATCTTCTTTCTTCCTTCAGTTTTCTTCTTCTTCTCCATCTTCGTCTTCACAGAGTTCAGGCACGATCCAAACCAAGGGGTGTTTGGCCCATCTCTACAAATATCTAAATGGTGATTCTAGCATTGGGAGGAAAGTATTTAATCCCAGGTCACTTAGAAAGACACACAGCCACTCAATGAGTTTGGGGGGGGAAGGGGGAACAGTGCTAAGGATGTTTGAGTGTTGATATTTTCAAAAAACTTTCAAATGGGTATCACAATCACAATATATAGGAATTTGGGAATATAGGACATGGTAGTGACTTAAAGTGATAGTAAAGCCAGATTATTTTTTTTTTTATAACAAACATGTTATACTTACCTGCTCCTTGCAGTGGATTTGCACAAAGCAGCCCCCTGATCCTCCTCTTCTTGGATCCCTTGTTGGCGCTCCTGGCCCCTTCCTTCTGCCAAGTTCCCCCATAGGGGCACCCAAACAGGCTCACTCCCAAGTCACTGCTCTGTGTTTACATTTACCTACAGTTGCGACTCGACCCCGCCCCATTCTCTCCTCATTGGCCCACTGGCTGTGATTGACAGTAATCATAGAATGCATGAAAGTAAACGACCTTGTACCTTACAATCATTTTAACCACTTGCCGACCGCCGCACGATGATATACATCGACAGAATGGCACGGGCAGGCATATGGGCGTATATATACGTCCCTGCCTTCCCGCGGTGGGGGGCCCGATTGGGCCCCCCCCCCCGGTGCCTGCGGCGGTCGGTATTCGTTCGGGAGCGATCCGGGATGAGGGGGCGGCCATTCATTCATGGCCACCCCCTCGCGATCGCTCCCGACGAATGGAAATGCTCCGTGACATCACTTCCTCTCCTGTAATGTAAACACAGGAGAGGAAGTGATGTAATCTCTCCTCCGTGTCGGTATTTTTCGTTCCGGCACCGAGGAGAGAGGATCGGTGAGTTTCACCAACACGACACTACACAGTAGAACATGCCAGGCACACTCACACCCCCCCTTTACCCCCCGATCACCCCCCAATTACCCCTGCCCCCCCAGTCACAGTGACACCAATTGCATTTTTTTTTTTTTGCATTGGTGTCATTTGTGACTGTAATAACTGTTAGGGCAGTTAGGGTTAGCCCCCTTTAGTTCTAATGTACCCCCCTAACCCCCCCAATAAAGGTTTAACCCCGTGATCACCCCCCGTCGCCAGTGTCACTAAGGCTGGGTTCACATTGCAGCGGTTTATGAGAACGAATGTGATTCGCACCGCACTGCAGTGCAAATCACATCCGATCTCTGTGCGATTCGAGTTCAGCCATACAGATAGTATGGCTGAATTCGCGACGCACCCGCCGCACCCGCCGCAAATTCGCACGGGACCCTTTTTTTGGTCCGCAGCAGAATCGGATCGCATGGGTGTTCACACCATGCGATCCGAGTTTGCAGATCGCACTGCGATATGCGAACTGATCTGGGGTGTCATTAACATTTCACTGACACTCCCAGCAGTTCGCATAGGGCAGTGTGAACTGCCGCCGGGAGGCATGTGATGCGGGAACCCGCCGCGGATTCATGGCGTTCCCGCATCGCTCCAGTGTGAACCCAGCCTAATAAGCGATAGTTTTTCTGATCGCCGTATTAGTGTCACAGGTGACGCTAGTTAGGCAGGTAGGTATTTAGGTTCGCCGCAGCTTTTTATAGCGCCAGGGACCCCCATATACTACCGCATAAAGCCCCCTGATTGCCCCCTAGTTAACCCTTTCACCAGTGATCACCATATAACTGTTACAGGTGACGCTGGTTGGTTAGTTCTTTTTTTATAGTTTCAGGGCACCCGCCATTTATTACCTAATAAAGGTTTAACCCCCTGATCACCCGGCGGGTGTCATTTGTGACTGTAATAACTGTTAGGGCAGTTAGGGTTAGCCCCCTTTAGTTCTAAGGTACCCCCCTAACCCCCCCAATAAAGGTTTAACCCCGTGATCACCCCCCGTCGCCAGTGTCACTAAGGCTGGGTTCACATTGCAGCGGTTTATGAGAACGGATGTGATTCGCACCGCACTGCAGTGCAAATCACATCCGATCTCTGTGCGATTCGAGTTCAGCTATACAGATAGTATGGCTGAATTCGTGTCGCACCCGCCGCACCCGCTGCAAACTCGCACGGGACCCTTTTTTTGGTCCGCAGCAGAATCGGATCGCATGGGTGTTCACACCATGCGATCCGAGTTTGCAGATCGCACTGCGATATGCGAACTGATCTGGGGGTGTCATTAACATTTCACTGACACTCCCAGCAGTTCGCATAGGGCAGTGTGAACTGCCGCCGGGAGGCATGCGATGCGGGAACCCGCCGCGCATTCGTGGCGTTCCTGCATCGCTCCAGTGTGAACCCAGCCTAATAAGCAATCGTTTTTCTGATCGCTGTATTAGTGTCACAGGTGGCGCTAGTTAGGCAGGTAGGTATTTAGGTTCGCCGCAGCTTTTTATAGCGCCAGGGACCCCCATATACTACCGCATAAAGCCCCCTGATTGCCCCCTAGTTAACCCTTTCAACAGTGATCACCATATAACTGTTACAGGTGACGCTGGTTGGTTAGTTATTTTTTTATAGTTTCAGGGCACCCGCCATTTATTACCTAGTCTCACTAGTGTATCCCTAAATTTAGGGGTGTCTACTTTCCAAAATGGGGTCATTTGGGGGGGGGTTTGTGCCATCTTGGCATTTTATGGCCTTCAAAACTGTAACGCCCTTAGAAAGTCTGAAGGCGGTGCTTGGTTTTCGGGGCTAGGCTCCCAAAAAGTCCCACATATGTGGTATCCCCGTACTCAGGAGAAGCAGCAGAATTTATTTTGGGGTGTCATTTCACATATGCCCATGGCATGCGCGAGCAATATATCATTTAGTGACAACTTTGTGAAAAAAAAAAAAAAAAAAAAAAGTTTGTAATTTTCCCGCAACTTGTGGCAAAATATAAAATATTCCATGGACTCAACATGCCTCTCAGCAAATAGCTTGGGGTGTCTACTTTCTAAAATGGGGTCATTTGTGGGGGTTTTGTGCCATCTTGGCATTTTATGGCCTTCAAAACTGTAATAGGTAGTGAGAAGTGAAATCAAAAATGTACGCCCTTAGAAAGCCTGAAGGCGGTGCTTGGTTTTCGGGGCCCCGTACGCGGCTAGGCTCCCAAAAAGTCCCACATATGTAGTATCCCCGTACTCAGGAGAAGCAGCAGAATTTATTTTGGGGTGTCATTTCACATATGCCCATAGCATGTGTGAGCAATATATCATTTAGTGACAACTTTGTGTAAAAAAAAAAAAAATATTTTTATTTTTTTTGTCATTATTCAATCGCTTGAGGCAAAAAAATAAAATATTCAATGGGCTCAACATGCCACTTATCAATTTCCTTAGGGGGTCTACTTTCCAAAATGGGGTCATTTGGGGGGTTTTGTTCTGCCCTGCCATTTTAGCACCTCGAGAAATGAGATAGGCAGTCGTAAACTAAAAGCTGCGTAAATTCCAGAAAACGTACCTTAGTTTGTAGATGTGACAACTTTTGCGCAAACCAATAAATATACAGTTATTGACTTTTTTTTTTACCAAAGACATGTGGCTGAATACATTTTGGCCTAAATGTATGACTAAAATTGAGTTTATTGGATTTTTCTAATAACAAAAAGTAGAAAATATAATTTTTTTTCAAAATTTACGGTCTTTTTACGTTTATATCACAAAAAATAAAAATCGCAGAGGCAATCAAATACCATCAAAAGAAAGCTCTATTTGTGGGAATAAAAGGACGCAAATTTTGTTTGGGTACAACATTGCATGACCGCGCAATTACCAGTTAAAGCAGCGCAGTGCCAAATTGTAAAAAGACCTCTGGTCATTGACCAGCAAAATGGTCCGGTCTGAAAGTGGTTAATCATATACACACTCACTAACAGAGGTTGGACCAGATGGACTGGTGTCTGAAATCAACCTTACACACTATGTAACTCTATTGATTGAACAGACCAAAAGCTAGCAATTAAGAGATGTTCATTTCCGAGGTTTTCATCCAATTTAAATTGAAACTCACTATTATCATTTTTCTGCCTATAGCAAATTTCTTGGGCATTCCTTTTTTATTTCAATTTATCATGTCTTATGACACCAACAACTTTTTGTTTTAATTTTAACACCTACCAATGGGCAGTCAGTATGTAGTGGTTCAACAGTTTGATCTACCTATCTATCTATCCGCCCCCTGCAGTTTTACTTCGGCTGCTTGAAGGAGGCTAGCTGCCATAACCCCGGTATCCTTGTCTTCAGTGGGCGGTCTGCTACAAGATAAATGTGGTCTCTGTGGCAGATTCGCTGCGAGATCACTTTTATCGGTGGTGGGGGAGGTTCCCCCCTCCCACTGCTATCCGGTGCCCTCCACCGCTTACTGGAGCCGTTGGCAGCAGCGGAGGCGGTCACGTGTTGTCTCCTGTCAGGTATGAAGACGAGTGAGGGGAAGATGGCTCTCACCCATCTCCATACAATTGCTGGGCATAAGCGACGTCAAAACTTCACTTCCGCCCACAACTCTTAAAGGGCCAATTTTATTTAAATATTTTTTTGAAATTACAATTTTTTTTGACCCCAGATTTCATATTTAAGAGGCCCTGTCATGCTTTTTCTCTATTATAAGGGATGTTTACATTCCTTGTAATAGGAATAAAAGTTTAGTTTTTTTAAAACAGTGTAAAAAAAAAAAAAGGTAAAATAATGAATTATACATTCTTTTTTTTTTTTTATCGTCCCCTGTCCTGACGAGCTCGCGCGCAGAAGCGAACGCATACAGGAGTAGCGCCCGCATATGAAAAGGGTATTCAAACTACACATGTGAGGTATCGCCGCGATCGGTAGAGTGAGATCACTAATTCTAGCCCTAGACCTCCTCTGTAACTTAAAACATGCAACCTGTAGAATTTTTTAAACAACGCCTGTGGAGATTTTTAAGGGTAAAAGTTTAGTAGTCATTCCACGAGCGGGCGCAAATTTTGAAGCATGACATGTTGGGTGTCAACATACTTGGTGTAATGTTATCATTCACAATATTATAAAAATGGGATAATTTTACTGTTGTCTTATTTATTTTTTTCAAAAAAAGTGATTTTTTTCCCAAAAAAGCTGCGCAAATACTGTGTGAAAAAAAGTATTGCAATGACCGCCATTTACTTCTCTAGGGTGTTAGAAAAAACAATATGTAATGTTTGGGGTTCTAAGTAATTTTCTAGCAAAAAAAAAACTGTTTTCCTGATGTCAACATGGCAGCATACTAGTGATAGAGCTCCGCCTCTTAACCACTCCCTCAGGACCAGTGAATAGCATAAATGAAGACCTGGTTGGCCACCATCCTATTCTTCCTGTTTTCCTCATACCTCCACGCACCAGTGATGAACTAAGGAATTTTATGTCCCTCACCCTGTCGCTGAGCAGTATCCGGCTGGGTTAAAGCCTCTCCCAGTGTGTAGTCTCAATTCTTGGGCTGCTAATAAGCCTGAGAGACCCTCGTCTGTGTGGTTTTGATGGGTCCCGGCAGTGTTTCCTCTTTAGGAACTAAATTTGCCATTCAGCATGACTTTGTTCCGGAGCTTTGGGGGGGGGGGGGGGGGGCAGCCTGTCATTTCCTTTTCTAGGGGCTTCCTTGTCTGTTAGGCTATGACTTTACCTGTTTTATTCAGCTCCTGCTCTTCTCCCTTCTTTTTTGGCTTTAGGTAGGTTCCGGGTGAATGAGGAATGGGCCGCACCGTGCAGTAGGTGTCAGGGTATCCCTATAGGCGTGGGGCGGCCGCTCAGCACCATATTTACCAGCCTAGGGTGTTTCCGATTATGTCATAGGGCTGTGTCCAGTCCGCACATGAGCACTGGCAGATGGAAGCTCCCGGCGCCATTTTGGTTCTGGTCAAAGTGATTTGATTTGCCCATGAACAACAGAAGGAGTCTGGGGGCGAGTTCTGCTTGTCCCAGGATCACCTAAGAGTGTCAGTGGGCTGCTGTGGGATGGGCAATATACAGCTTCCTGACTGTCTTCAGACTGTGAAGTTTTTTTTTCTGGATCCAGTCTCAGCGACCTTCTGTGTCGCCATCTGCTGGTAGGAAAGTTTTCTGTATAAAAAAAAAAAAGGTACATTCTTTCTTTTTCTTTGGCTTGTTTCAGCTGTTGGCTTTGTTGTAGTGTTCAGACTTTCATGTTAGAAGATTACTGGCAATCTCCATCCTTCTGTTTCTCTTTTTAGCTATCTCTCTTTCTGCTGGCCATCCCTTATTCTCTACTACCATGAGTCAGCCACCACTTATGTAAGACCCTCAATACTTAAAGTGGAAGTAAACTCCCCTATCGTTTTCAGCCAAGGAAGCTGCCATCTTTTGCCTCTGTTTAATCTTCAACTGCTATGGTGCTGCACATGTGATTCATTATGACACCAGCCATTGGATGGTTTGATAGTTTGGCTGAGAGAACAGCCAATGTGCAGTTAGCATTCCCGACACGCCCTATTTTTTAACTGTTTAAATCGATGGGTTTACTTCCACTTTAAGGTAGGGGGACCACCAGTTGGTAAGTTTTCAGGTGTACTTAAAAGAGTGCCCTCTAATGTGGTTTGCTTTGATATGTTTCAGCTCGACACGCTCACGCTCTCCGCGTTAAAGAACAAGAGAGGACAGGTGTTCTCCAAAGGAGCATAGCTCCAGACGTCGCTCCTGGGCAAAAAAATAAATAAAAAAGAGCACATCGCGCCTCCTCTTCTCCAGAGCAATACAGGTGTTCCAGCAAGAAATCAGGCTGGGCTTGTGGCGCAGACCCCCTATCCAATAAATTGGTGTGCAAAGACTGTCTAGAGGAGTCTGCAGTAGACAGGGAGAAGGACACTGTGCAAGTCTCATCATTACTGAAGAAGGTAGTACGAGATTCCTTGTCTGAGTTTACCTCAGCCTAGCCACCCACCCAAAGGGTCCCATTGGAAGATCATCCAAGGACTTCAGCAAGCAGTGACTATGCCTACACGGATTTGTGTTTGACTATCTCGGCTTACATTTGGGAACCTTTGGGAGCCACAGCCCGGTCTGGGTAATATGTCAGGGTCTCAGGTGGACTGAAACCCTGACACTTGATTCAAAACCCAAACTATCCGGCTGAATCCTTGACAGGTGGCACACCCTAGGTGTCTGGCGCCCATGAATCTACTTTGCAGAGGCTGCCTGCTGGCTAAGTGGGTAGCGATTCTGTCTAGCAGCACTGAGGCTGCTGGTTCAATTCCCAACATGCTAATGCTTGTGTTGAAGTTTATAAGCTCTCCCTGTGTGGGTTTATCGCCACAATCCAAAGACATGCTCTGCACCTACTATGCCTTATGACGCATGTGGTGGGAGGTCAACAACTCAAGGCTCCGGAGGTTCTCATTGGACTGAAGGAGTCCAGGGTCATTGCTACATATATTATAGATGTAGCAGTCTGCTACTCAAAATAGGGAGGGTGACCAGGATTTCCCCCCTAGTTGCTTGTATAACCACTGGACGAGCACCCTAGCACTTTGGCAGCTAGGGAGGTCATGTGGTTGAGACCCTGCACTGCGTATTGCTTCCTAGAAACAAAAGTGGGGAGGAATGGAAGGGGTTTCGAGAATATTGCCCGTATAAACAGGCTGATGAAACTGTACCCGGAACAAGCTGATGGTCAACCTGCTTTTACATACTGTAGCATCTGCAAGTGTCGGCAGACAAGCAATATCCAGTCGATGTACTGGGTGAGTCGAATGGGAATGGTTTAATAATTATCAACCAGCTGCTGTACCTGAAGGACTCTGAGGAGAGTGGCAGGGTCTGCATCCCTTTAGACATGATTCCTATTGGGAGTATCTTGCAAAAAATGATATTTTTGTAACAGTGGATGCCATAAATCTGACTTGTATTTTAGTGCAGACTTCTAGGAAAACGAATGAGCCAATCACACAAGTGCATACCCAGACTCTTAAGGTAAGACCTAGAAGGCACATTTCAGGGGTTTCTGGACAGCATGCTGTACAGAGCCTTGGATAAAGGTATCAGACACTCATGGTCACTTCGGGAGATTCCTCACTGCTCCTCCTCAAGATCATTTCTCTCCCCTGGAGCTGCCAAGTCCACCACAACAGCAGGGAGGGGGGGGGGGGGGGGTTGCTACAATACTTACAGACACCTCAGATTCAAGAGGGATTGCATTTTTTCTATCCAATCCTGTTTGGATTTTGCAGGGGAGGTTGGTTAGTGTCCAGTTGCAGATTGGAAGAGGTTGAACCCTTTTGGGCCCTCTTTGAGATCTTTAAGATGGAGTCCATTAAACAGTATAACCACATGGCTGGAGGCTGTTGCTGGATCGTCAGAATGCCTATCCTATCCTCACACTTTAGAGGGAAAGTAAAGCCAACCTTTCTCCATCCCAATGGTTGGAGTACTCAGGGGTGCTTTATTTCCATCAGAGGATGTGGTGACAGTCAGGAACAGATTTCTGAGGATGAATACTTCCGCTTGTTTGATGGCTTCTCAGTGCCTCAGTCATCTGGGCACAACGTCATCATACATATAGATTATTTCTGGGGTGCAGGGGTACCTGCACAAATTTCACCTAAAATTCTTAGTGCAAGGGAGGAAACAGGATAGAACACAGTTACTAAATGTTACTCAGTATGAGTAGCGGTCTACGGTGATGGAAAGAGCTTGAGGAAGTCTCGGTCCGTTAGGACCTTTAGACTAGAGAATGGCTACAAATCATGTCTGCAAGGACTTTCGGTCAAGGCAAGCAGAGATTCCCAGCCAAGGAGCGTAATCTTGAATGCGCTGGGGTTCAAACAGCCCTTTTAGCACTTTGGCCTTACTACACATAGTCAAGGAGGACCAATCTCCTTGCAGTTTAGCAACAGGGCAGCAGTTGCCTATATTCAACTCCAGGATGAAACTCGCAGCAATATGCTATTGAGAGAGGTGAACCCATAACGCCTAGGGCAGAAGATCACCAGCAAAGTTTCAAAAACTGTTTAGCTCCCAGTGGTTGCTTTTGAACAAATACAAGCTTCCCAGAGCACAATGAGTGGGTCTATGACGCAGGTCTTCCTTGAGCTGGTCCACAGGTGGGGCCTACCACAGACAGACCTCCTCATTTCCCACAGTAATCACAAACTTTGGTCTGATTTTGTCTGTACCCCAAAAACGTGAATGGCAGATGCTCTGGTCTCTCCCTGGGATTGTAATCTAACTTATATATTTTCCCCAACGTTTCCCCGTAAATGAGGTTCCCCTTGAGGCTGTCAAGGGAGAACATAGTTGTAATAGCCAGTCCTCCATATTGACCAGGAGGCCCTCGGTTTTCCCTGGCCATTCATTTCAGGATACAGAAGACATTTCCCCTCCATAACATACGCAGACTGGGGCTGCAAGCAGGGTCACTAAAGGGGGAGGATGGGCAACTCCGGTTGCTCTAGTTTCACTCCAGAGTGTTCTCTACTTTTGTTGTGTTCGAGAAGACATTCTACTTACAACATCTAGGTCTAATTCTGGAACAAGTTTTCTTTTTCTTGGTTGGGGGAGACACTGATCCTACTGCCCTTCCAGTGTCAGCTGTTCTATTCTTCCTCTAAGGCATTAGCCTATCCTCACATAGCTCACGACTGTGGGCTATATTGACATTAACACATTTGAAAGGACCAAGAATCCTTCAGTTTGCACAACTTTTGAGGGCAGTCGTGAGGAGTCAGTCACCAAGGAAGAAAGATCTATTGCAGTTGCTGGATCTCATATCAGTTTAACCATTTGTTCCAACAGAGCAATGTTCAGTTCAGGCCATCACTTACAAGGCAGTATCAATTGCAAGAACTTTAAGCAGAAGGTTATCAGAGATTCAAGCTCTTGGAGCTTCAAAATAAAAAAATAAAAAAATTATATGCAATATATATAATATATTCCTTTCTTTCCAGAAAGAGTAAAGTTGGATCTTGTAGATCATTCTGCATCAAACATAGCAACAGACTGCTATTTAACAGACAGGTGGACATTGCCTAACTTTCCAGAACATCACACAGGAAAGTCGCACGTACTGTTCATTTTCAGAACTTTAAAGGAGTATCTCTCCACAATTGTCCCTTTCAGGTCATCTAAATAAACCTTTTGTCATTCCAGTTGGGAATCATCAAGGGAAAGAGGTTACTGCCAGGATGCTAGCAGGCTTGGTTGTGTATAGGAATAGAGGTCACGAGCCTCCGTCGGCGGGGGGCAGATCACTCTACTAGAGCGGTTAAAGCCTCATAGGAAACACATTCAAGAGAATTTGTGGTACCCATCTGTACAGGGGTATCACGGTGGCTCCAACATTCCTGTTAAACTTGACGGAATAGACCCGGGGGCCTTGTCATCAGGGGACTTTATAGGGAGGACTATTCAGTCCTCTGTCTCATCTTATTTAGAATATTGGTTTGACAAATAGATCCCACCCTATCAGCTAGTTATTTATCACTAGTATGCTGCTATGTTGTCGTCAGGAAAATGGAAAATTGTATCAAATACTTACTGTAATTTTCCTTTCCTGACGCAAAACCATGACAGCATATGAGCCCACCCATGTGTGTTCCGGTATGTGGCTTGTTAAAAAGAATGGGGTGGTGGCTAACCAGGTCTTCATTTATGCTATTCACTGGTCCTGAGGGAGTGGTCAAGAGGCAGAGCTCTATCACTAGTATGCTGCCATGGTTTGGCATCAGGAAAGGAAAATTACGGTAAGTATTTGATACAATTTTGCTTTTTAAACATGTACACACAAAAATCTCAAAACAAGGCTGGTCCTTAAGTAGTTAACCACCTCAATACTGGACACTTATGACATCTCGCCAGCCCAATTTTCAACATTAAGCGCTGTCACATTTTGTCACACCTACTCAGTTATTTAACCCTCTAGCCTAATGGAATTGTTATCATTTTTTTAAAGCAGTTGTATACTCATTTTTTTTTTAGTTTTACCTACAGGAAAGCCTATAGTAAGGCTTACCTGTAGGTAAAAAAATATCTCCTAAACCTGTACGGTTTAGAAGATTTTCCCCTCGGTATGCACCGCTGACTGCAGCAGCGCATGCGCACAAGGGGATTCTCGGCTGAAAGTCCGACAGTGGCCGGACCCGGCCGGGATGAAATCTCCCGCGCGCATGCCACTCACAGCGCCGGAGCCGCGATACCCGGAAGAAACGCAGAGGGAGCATGTCAGCTCCCTTGGTGTGGATCAGGCCAGATGTCGGGGCCTCGTTCTAAGGTAAGTATTTCATAATGAGCTAGTATGCGGTGCATACTAGCTCATTATGCCTTTTGCTTTGCAGGTGGTAAAAAAATAAATAAAAAAATGAGCGGGTTTACTACCACTTTAACACAAATAGAGCTCTCCTTTGGTGGTATTTTGGTGATATTTACTCACCACTGGTTTTTTTTTGTCATTTGTGATATAAAAAAAAAATATTTTGAAAAAGAAACCCCTGTATTTCTTAGTTTCTATTATAAAATTTTGCAAATAATTATTTTTTCTTCATACATTTTGACCAATATTTGTACAGCTACATTTCTTTGGTAAAATGTATTTTATGTGGTCTGTGGGAAACTAATAGAGTCTACAAGCTATGGTATCTATCACTAAAACTTGATGAAACCTGATGTACTGACTGCCTATCTCATTTCTTGAGGCCCTAACATACCAGGGTAGTACAAATACCCCCCAAATGACCCTTTTTTTGGAAAGAAGACAGTCCAAAGTTTTTTTTTAGTAAAAGGCATGGTGCATTTTTTCAAGCTATAATTTTTTCCACAATTCTTTTGAAGATGAAGATTTTTTTTTTTTTTAAATGTCAAATTAACAAGATATTTCTCACACACCACAATAGGTATGCTTTTAATTACACCTCAAAACACATTCTGCTACTCCTTCTGAGTATAGCAATACCACATGTGTAAGCCTTTTTCACAGCCTGGCCACACAGAGAGACCCAACATCCAAGGAGTACCTTCAGGCCTTTTAGGGGCATAAATTACACATCTAATTTCCTGACTACCTATCGCATATCTGGAGGCCTTGGAGTACAATGGAATTACCCTCAAAATGACCCAATTTCGGAAAGCAAACACCCCGATGTATGTTCTACGAGGCATAATGAGCCTTTTGAACATGTCATTTTTTGCCAAGCATTTTTGGAAAATGTGGAAAGAAAGTGAAACATCATAGACATACTAAGAATTACACCCCAAAATACATTATTTTA
Organism: Lithobates pipiens; assembly: GCF_037356315.1. NCBI lineage: Eukaryota > Metazoa > Chordata > Amphibia > Anura > Ranidae > Lithobates > Lithobates pipiens. The sequence goes on along the minus strand of NW_027507790.1, from coordinate 274,806,400 downwards.
CATCTCTTGAGTATGGCAACACCACATGGGTGATTCTTTTAACAGCCTAGCCACATAGAGAGGCCCAATATCTAAGGAGCAACTTCGGACATTCTAGGGGCATGTGAACACTGACTGTATCTAATACAATCCACCCGCACCAACTAATAAATACATTTTAATTTAAATAAATAAAAGTGCAGCTGCTTTTTCAAACCAAAGGGTGTAATGCTAGTGTTAAATGAATCCACTTGAGTGAGCTCCTTGTGAACAAACAGCACTTGCTAAGTGTAATCCAAACATATATTAAGAGATAAATAAATATATTCTATACAATAAAGTGACAAGTGCAAATGATTAAATCCTGTGCATTTCATGTGTTATAAAGAACAGTCCAGGAAAATGCAGACAATGTCCACAATCAGGGGATATAATTCAGTAGGAAAAAAGTTCTTCCAAGAATATGAGTTACCCCAAACCATATGGCCCCCACCAACTGGTGTCAGCGTAGACCGCAATAAGAGACCCGCGGGATGTAGGTAAAATTCCTAATGGTCTCCGTGACCGAGAAAGGGGAGAAAAAACAGCCAACCTCTCCTCACGCTCTCTCCTCATGATCACAAGCAGTTTCGGTGGTAAAAACTCCTTAAAATGTGAACAGGAAAATACAAGGGCCAAAGATCCCCATAGTGTAAAAAAAGTTTCCAAATAGGATTTTATTTAGAAAAAACTGGCAGCAGATATTGTAAAAAGACGTTTGCATCACAAGCCTGTTCTAGGGACATAAATTATACATTTAATTTCCTGACTACCAATCACATTTTTGAAGACCCTGGAGCACCAGGACAATGGAAAAACCCACAAAATGACCCTATTTTGAGAAACAAATACCCCAACATATATTCCATGAGCATAATGAGCCTTTTGAATATGTTGTTTTTTTCCAAGTTTATGAAAAATGTGGAAAGAAAATTAATTATTTTTTTTTTTTACACAAAGTTGTCCATCTAGAATGTTATTTCTAACAAACAGCATGGACATAATAAGAATTATACCTGAAAATACATTCTTCTACTTCTCTGGAGTATGGCAATACCAAATGTGTGAGACTTTTTCACAGCCTAGCCACATAGAGAGTAGGGTTGCCACCTCATTACTTGAAACCCGAACACATATGAATTACACAGGTTCTGAGGAGTGGAGGAATTACCAGGGTCGCAACAGTCGCAATTGCGACTGGGCCCTGGAATTCTATCACTGTGGGGGGGCCCCAGCGTGGTTGCTATCCACAGGGCTGTGAGTGGAGAGCGTGTCTCTCATGTAACAGCAGCACAGAGACACCGGGATTGAAGTTTAATTTCCCCCTCGTCCGTCCTCTCTCACACGGGACACAAAACACACAGAGGATCTGCTCCCCCTTTGGCCCCCCCTCCTCTCCTGTGTTCTCCGGGGGCATTCAGGAGAACACAGGAGAGGAGGGGAGGGGGGCCGAAGGGGGAGCAGATAAGCTGTATGTTTTGTGTCCCGTGCGAGATAGGATGGACGAGGGGGAAATTAAACTTCACTCCTGGTGTCTCTGTGCTGCTGTTACATGAGAGACACGCTCTCCACTCACAGCCATGCTAACCTCTCTCCAGTGTGTGTATAGACTCAGGAAGATCCCGCCGCCCATGAACATCATAGAGCTGCTGATCGCTGCCTCCCCCCAGGTGCGGGGGGGTACAGAGATCTGCTGGGGGCCAAGGTGCACAGCGGAGTCCAGCAAGGTACAGAGAAACCTCTTTAAGGAGGGGTGACTTTCTAGGGACACTAAAGTAAGGGGGGCTCTCTGGGGACCCTAAAGTAAGGGGGGGTATCTGGGGACCCTGAAATAAGGGGGGGCTCTCTGGGGATCCTGAAGCAAGGGGGCCCTCTGTGAACCCTGATGTCCAGTACCACCGCCACCCCTCCTACAGTACCACCAACGTGCCACCCACCTTCAGTACCACCGCCACCCACCTCCAGGACCACCATCCCCCTCTAGTACCACCGCCACCCGCCCTCAGTACCACCGCCACCCCCTCTCCAGTACCACCACCATGCCACCCACCTCCAGTACCACCGCCACCCCTCTCCAAGACCACCATCCCCCTCCAGTACCACAGCCACCCTCCTCCAGTACCACCACCCACCCTCCAGTTCCACCACCACCACCCACCTCCAGTGCCACCCACCTCCAGTACCACCATCCCCCTCCAGTACCACCGCCACCCCTCTCCAGGACCACCATCCCCCTTCAGTACCACCACCAACCCTCTCCAGTACCACCACCCCCCCTTCAGTACCACCACCGCCACCCACCTCCAGTACCACCGCCACCCCTCTCCAGGACCACCATCCCCCTCCAGTACCAGCGCCACCCCTCTCCAGGACCACTATCCCCCTCCAGTACCACCACCGCCACCCACCTCCAGTACCACCACCACCCACCTCCAGTACCACCGCCACCCCTCTCCGGGACCACCATCCCCCTCCAGTACCACCAGCCCCCCTCCAGTACCACCACCACCACCCACCTCCAGTACCACCGCCACCACCTCCAGTACCACCGCCACCCCTCTCCAGGACCACCATCCCCCTCCAGTACCACCTCCACCCCCCCTCCAGTACCACCACCGCCACCCACCTCCAGGACCGCCAGCCCACTCCACTACCACCACCACCATCCCTCTCCAGGACCACCATCCCCCTCCAGTACCACCAGCCCCCCTCCAATACCACCACCACCACCACCCACCTCCAGTACCACCGCCACCACCTCCAGTACCACTGCCACCCACTCCAGTACCACCGCCACCCCTCTCCAGGGCCACCATCCCCCTCCAGTACCACCGCCACCCCCCTCCAGTACCGCCACCCCCCTCCAGTACCACCACCGCCACCCCCCTCCAGTATCACCACCGCCACCCACATCCAGTACCACCACCACCCCTCTCCAGGACCACCATCCCCCTCCAGTACCACTACCACCCCTCTCCAGGACCACCATCCCCCTCCAGTACCACCGCCACCCCCCTCCAGTACCACCACTGCACTGGTGACACAGGTTTCACTGGTGACACAGGTTTCACTGGGGACACAGGCTGCACAGAAATGTTTTACTTTGTTGTACTGATTTCTTGCACCGGGGCCCTGCAGTTTCTAGTTACGCCTCTGGTTCTGAGGCTAATTTAATGCAAGTGAGTTTAATTACCACCTTAATCAGCCACAGAACCTGTGGAATTCATATGTGTTCGAGTTTAAAGGGATGAGGTGGCAACCCTAAGAGAGAGACCAACATTTAAGGAGCACCTATAGTGTTTTAGGGGCAGAAAATTACAAATCTAATTTTCTGACTACCTATCACATTTTTTGAGACCATGGAGCACCAGGACAATGGAAACCTCCACAAAATAACCACATTTTGTAAATGAAACACCCACCTGAGGTTTTATCAGTGTGGTTTTTGAAAGAGAATGAGTGGGACTGGTGTCTTGTAGGAACATGGTCTATAAACAGGCCAAAGTCAGTACAGCAGCAGGCTGACATGCAGGAAGCAGGCAGGAAAATAGTCCATAACAATCCAGGGTTATTTGGGGCAGCTGACTGACAACCAGGCAGCAGGCAGGAACATGATCCATAAACAGACCAGGGTCAGTATATGCATCGGGCAGAGCCGTGGTCAGTTTTGGTGGCAGGCAGAGGTATGGTTAAGTAACAGGACAATCAGAAGGGCCAATCTTAGAGCCCATCTGCCAATCAGTGATGCACTGTGTCCAAGTGATCGTGGGAGTGCGCCAATAAATTATATATTTAGGTCATATATTAGATTATAATTTATATTTATATTATATTCATATTTATATTATATTTTATTTATTATATTCTCTTTTTGCTTCCCTACAATGCACTGATAGAAATCCCATTGCTAGCTGTGAGACAACACAAGACAATTCATTTTCTCAGAAGCTCTAACCTCGATTTTCATTGTGTTTGTATTGTACTTCCTGCAGACAGTGAAAACTGCATGAAATGTCCTGATGAAGAATGGCCAAATGAGAGTAAGGATCAGTGTGTTCGAAAATTGATGGAATTTCTCTCCTACACTGATGATCCCATTGTTGCAGTATTTTCAGCTGTCTCCATCCTCTGTTGTCTTCTGACTGGTTTCATATTGGGGATATTTATACATTACCAGGAAACCCCCATTGTTAAAGCTAATAACCGGAACCTGAGCTATCTTCTCCTGGTCTCCATCATGCTGAGCTTCCTCTGTGTCTTCTTGTTCCTCGGCCATCCAGTAGATGTAACCTGCATGCTGCGTGTAACCTCTTTTGGTGTCATCTTCTCAGTTGCTGTCTCTACTCTCCTTGCCAAAAGTATCATGGTGTGTATTGCTTTTAAAGCCATCAAACCTGGGAGTCCCTGGAGGAAATGGATGGGAGCCAAACTGCCCAATTCTATCATTTGTGTCTTCTCACTGGTTCAAGTCATCATCTGTGTCACTTGGTTGTCCATTTCTGCCCCCTTCCAGGATCAGGACACTCACTCTTATCAGGGGAAGATCATCATTCAGTGTAATGAGGGTTCAGTTATCGGCTTCTACTCTGTCCTGGGATATATGGGGCTTCTGGCAGCTGTGAGTTTCATTATAGCCTTTTTAGCCAGAACATTACCGGACAGTTTTAATGAGGCCAAGTACATCACCTTCAGCATGCTGGTGTTCTGCAGTGTCTGGATTGCCATGATCCCGGCCTATCTGAGTACCAGAGGGAAATACATGGTGGCTGTGGAGTGCTTTGCTATAATGGCATCAAGTATTGGACTTGTTGGTTGTATATTTTTCCCAAAATGTTACATAATTCTGATCAGGCCTGATCTGAATACAAAAAAAAATATCCGCTAATATGTATGGAGAAACACTGGATTACCAGTAGTTATAGCATTATCTCTATCATTGGTAGTTTTAGTATTTTCCTAGTGTATTGAGAATGAACACTGTTAAATATAAACACTTAATACTTACCTCTCCAATGGATAGTAAATCTATTTTGTTGCTCTGCACACCGCTGGTATCGCACACTTTGGGTTTGTTGGAAACCTTGTCTCATGCTGGGTGTTGTGGTTCCTCCCACCAGCCGTTATTTCACTGCAGAACAATGTAGTCACTTATTGAGGAGGAACCACAGTGATCAGAGGGGGATAAATTATTCAAATCATCCTAATGTGTCCAATACCAGAGCCACCCATCACTCTTCAAGAGAGGGAAGATTTCACTCACCACCTTTCCAGAAGTTAAATATTAAACATGTTCTTCTATAAGCTGCTTGTTATGTATTTTTAGTGTCAGGATCACTTTAAATATATTGTATGTATGCGCTATATTAATAAATACCTTTTGCTGGTGTATTAATAAAATAAATCCATACTAGTTAAAGTTGATGAGAGCATCTTCTTAGGAAGTTCACATTTTAAATGATAAGTTGAGTTCATTTTAAAGAATATGTTCTTTTTAGGACCTAATAAAAAATCTGTCTCCTTGTATAAATGTCTTTGTAAACTGTTGCCAAGAAGTAGAATTCGGTTTCCCCATACAATGCTCCAGAGTAGGGATGAGCTTCGTGTTCGAGTCGAACATCGGCTGTTCGCCCGTTCGGCGAATTCCGAACGATATGGGCCATTCGCGCCAAATTCGTGTGGCGCTCACGGCCCACACTGCACTGTGTCATTGCAGTGCATTGCTGGCTCATGATTGGCCAAGCATGTACTGTGACCTCGCATGCTTGGCCAATCGCAGCGCCAGCAGCGAAGAGAGCCATTAATTGCCACAGGCAGGATGCCTGTGGCCAATCATAGCTCAGGCTGTGTAGTATACGCCCCACACTATATAAGGCCGCCAGCGCGGCGGCCTTGTGTAGTGTGTTGGCGTCTGAAGCAGTTAGTGGGTGTTCTGTGTACCTTCAACACAGTACACACTGATCGTTATCGGACGATTTTCGATCTTGCTGTTGTGTAGTGGTTGTTGTCTGCGTGCCCTGACCGCAGTATACACCGCTATATTCACCTCACCTATATACCTATATAGCTAGTGATCTATCTTTTATAATAGAGCTTGCAGTCAGTAGTGTTAGGAGCTTGTGCGTGCTGTCTGCGTGCTCTGTACCCAGTACACACCGCTATATCCACCTACATAGCTCTTCTCTATTTGAGACCACTTGCCATCTGCAGGAGTTATTGGAAGTTGTGTGTGCCTCCAGCACAGCACAGTATACATCTGTATATACCCCTTTATCTCTGGTGTTCTATAATAAAGGCATCTGCAGGAGTTAGTGGGTGTTTTGTGCCTCCAGCACAATATACACCTGTATCTACCCTTTATTGCTGTTCTCTAATAGTGCCATCTGCAGGGCTTAGTGGGTGTTGTGTGACTCCATTACAGTATAACCCTTTATCTCTGGTGTTCTATAATAAAGGCATCTGCAGGAGTTAGTGGAAGTTGTGTGCCTCGGGCACAATATACACTACCCAACTGCTGTTTTACCCAACTCCCTTCAGGCCATTACCATGTCTGGAAGGCCAGCAAGGATAGGCAGACAGGCACGAGCCGATAAAAGAGGGCAAGCAGGCTCTGTGTCTAGAGACAACAGTGCTGGTCGTGGACGCGGTGCATTGTCATCAGCACGTGGCCATGGGACACGCTTGTCCTTCTTTTCGGCAGCTGGACATGTTGAACCGCAACATGCCAATGACTTGGTAGAGTGGATGACCAAGCCCTCTTCATCCTCCTCATCCTCTCTCACCCAGTCTCAGGGTACTAGCAAAGCAGCTGCCAACGAATCGTCTTCCCTCGTCTCAATGTCATCATCAGTGACTCCTTCCCTAGACCCACCACGTCCTCCTGAGGAGTCTCCTGAATTCTTTGAGCACAGTGTTGGTGTCACGTACCTGGTGGTGGGAGCCCGGAGTGCAGGGAGCGGCCTCTCGTAAGCCTCTGGCTCGAGACCCCCTGGGAGTGAGAACAGGGGTTCTGGAGGGCAGAGGGCACAAGTGCCAAGTCTGTGTAGGTGGGCCTGGTCCAGAAACTGGCGTCAGACAGCAGTGGATGAAGACAGGTGACTCTGGAACGGCTGGAGGTCAGCAGCTGGCAGCAAGCAGGTGGGCACACCGGAAGGGCTGACAGGCAGGCGGCAGGCAGCGGTGGTCACAGAACACGGACTGGAACAGCAGGCAGAAGCGGGGTAAACACAAGCCGGGTCGTCAACGGGCTGGCAGCAGAGGTACCGAAGGAGAAGGCAGAAGAATAGTCAGGAGGTCCGAAGGTCAGGGCTGGCAGCAGGCAGGATAATCAGGAACAAGCCGAAGTAGATCAGAGACAGGAACAATCAGGTAATCAGAGGCAACTCTCAGGAACGCTGTAGGCAGGACAGCAACGGGCCACTAGAATGAATCACTTAAGAAGCCTTCTGGGCGCCAAGGGCGGTCGCACGGCACGTCTGTTCGCGCCCACGTCAAACCGTGCAACCGACCGTGACCCCGCGCACCCGCGTGCGCACGTTTGCAACCCTGCGCACCCGCGTGCGCCCGATCGTACCTGCTCGCACCCGCGTGCGTCCGTTCGCGCTAACGCGTGCCCGGGAAGACCTATCAGCGCTCAACGGACCAACATTGTGGGTAAGTCTTCCACGGGCTGCTGGGACTCGGGACCGACCATGACAGTTGGGTACTTGCTCCAGGAGGATGCCCAGTGTTTTGTAGGCTCCGATGATGACACTCAGCTAGAGGAAGGCAGTAGCGTGAATGCAGAGAGAGGGGATGCTCAAGAAGGACAGCAATCTGGCAGTCATGTTCCACAAGCTGCAGCATATTGCCAGGTTTGCTACAGCGATGAAGAGGGAAGGGATGATGAGGGCACTGACTCCACGGGGGTGCCTGGTAGGAGAGAGGAGGAGGAGGAGGAGGAGGAGGCACATGTCCAACGAGGCAGGATGCCCTCCGGGAGGCAGCTTAGGGGCAGCACACCGACTGAATCACACCGCAGAGCTCCGCCTGTGCAGGGCGCTGCCTCTGCGCGTTATTCTAAAAGTTCTTTGGTGTGGGCCTTTTTTGAGACGAGTGCATCAGATCGCACCACTGCTATTTGCAACATATGTCTCAAGCGTATCTCGCGTGGCCAAAACGTCAGCCGCTTGGGCACCACATGCTTGACCAGACATATGTTGACCTGCCATGCAGCTCGTTGGCAAGCGTACCTCAAAGACCCACACCAAAGAACAAAGCGGACCTCTCCTTGCTCCTCATCAGCTGGCATCTCCAACCCCACTAGACCTTCAGTCCTCTCTGAAACCTGCTCTGAGAGGAATGAAGGTGTAGAATTAGGTGTGTCACAGCCAAGTGCTTCCGGGCACTCTGCTAGCAGTACACCCACGTCCGATTATAGCAGGCAAATGACCCTGCCCCAGCTGCTGGACCGGCAAAAGAAGTTCACTCCCAGCCATCCACATGCCCAGCGGTTGAATGCTAGCTTGGCTAAATTGCTAGCACTTCAACTGCTGCCTTTTCAGTTGGTAGACTCGGCCCCCTTCCGTGAGTTTGTACAATGTGCGGTTCCTCAGTGGCAGGTCCCCAAACGCCACTTTTTCTCACGGAAGGCGATTCTGGCTCTCTACCGGCATGTGGAAGGCAATGTCCTTAATAATTACGCAACAAACCTACACAGTCCCTGTCTTGTTTGCACCGTATACTGGCGTTCTGAGTATATAGGGCCTGGGGGCCACACGCATTTCCTTTTTTTAATATGGGTACAGGGTTCCCCTTAATATGCGTACAAGACCCAAAGGGGCTGGTAATGGGCAGGGAGGGCTACCCATGCCATTTTTCTCCATGATTTGCAACCATATTGCAGGAACCAGATATAACATTAAAACCGCAAGCAGCTTTAAATGACGTTATTTCCGTTAAATGTCATTTTGTGCAGGGACTGTTCTAAACACGGGAAACACGTGGCTCTTCACAGGCATACTACAGACACCCCCCAGGCACCATATTTAAAGGAATATTTCACTTTTTTTTTCCACTTTAATCATCATTAAGATCAGTGCTCCCGCCAAAACGACCATTTTTAAAAACATTTTAGGCATTGACCCATGTCCCCTGGGGCAGGAGTCAGGTCCCCAAACCCTTTTTAGGACAGTATCTTGCATATTAGCCGTTAAAATTAGCACTTTTCATTTCGAACGTTCGAGTCCCATAGACTTCAATGGGGTTCTAACGTTCGTTCGAATTTGGGGTCCGTTCGAAAGTTCTGGTGCGAACCTAACCGGGGGGTGTTCGGCTCATCCCTACTCCAGAGACAACACTCCTAGCCCAAACCTTGCCAGATCCTGGGTATGAACGCTTTTAAAGCTAAAAACAGGTTCCAGGTGCTCATTGATCATCTGAAGAAGACATTAAACATTAGAAATATGTTAGCCTAATATTTTTTGAAATTAATGTTTTTACTCATAAGGGCCCCATAATAGGGCATTTATGCCATCTCCAAGATCTCCTAGTCAGACGTGTCAAATAAAAAGCTAAACAGATTAGGAAATGACACTCCTATAAGCATTCAAACCATACACACAAAGAACAATGCAGCATAAAAATAAAAACATATATACAAATAAAGCCCATAAATATTATATATTATTAAGCAATATTTATCAAGTAAATATAATCACTTTTACATAAAAACTATTAAATGTTCAAAAAAATTCCCAAACAGTGTAAGATGAATACATTGATCTCCAATGATTTAGCATACAAAAATTCATCAGATGATAAAAGTGCCAAAGAACGTGCAAAACAATCAAATTCCCTTAAATCATGTGCAACATGTTAACATCTTCAAGTGGTTTCTTCATGACCTCCCCAATCCCTCATTTTATCACCTTATAAGTCTGATCTCTTCAATAGATAAGTTGGTCATTAGTGATGGACGAACTTCCGATGGGACGTTTCTCGAACGCGGATATTTTCGCAAACCGGAGCGTTCGCGGCGGGCCCCATTGACTTCAATGGGAGGCGAACTTCGCAAACCTACAGGTCAAATTTGCAGCCACAAAATAATTAATAGCTGTGCAAACATAGTCCCACCACATGGCCAATGACATAACACATGTATGAGGTGAATCTGGGATCGACAACTACAAGCATTCTTTTTGTATATGGGAAATTGTTGTGACAATTCAGGACTGTGGAGCGCATGAAGGCAATGGAGGAGAGGGAAGGTCAGGGTAGGCAAAGAAGAGGGTGCAGGAGATGATCACCAGCAGCGTGACATACAGCAATGACACCTGCACCGTGATAGAGTCATCTGACAGCAGCACCGTGATAGAGAGCACTGACATCAGCAGGGTGACATAAAGCACTAACACCAGCACCGTGATATACAGCACTGACAGCAGCACCGTGATAGAGAGTACTGTCATCAGCACCGTGATATACAGCACTGACACCTGCACCGTAAGCAGCCCCAGGATGAAGTCAGCATAGCACAGGGATAGTGGGAGTACCTCATAATGAGCATAGCACAAGGATGGTGGGAGCCCCTCATAATGAGCATAGCACAGGGATGGTGGGAGCCCCTCATAATGAGCATAGCACAGGGATGGTGGGAGCCCCTCATAATAAGCAGCCCCAGGAGGATGTCAGCATAGCACAGGGATGGTGGGAGCCCCTCATAATAAGCAGCCCCAGGAGGATGTCAGCACAGCACAGGGTTGGTGGGAGCCCCTCATAATAAGCAGCCCCAGGAGGAAGTCAGCACAGCACAGGGATGGTGGGAGCCCCTCATAATATGCACAACAGAGGTACAGCCCCAGGAGGATGTCAGCACAGCACAGGGATGGTGGGAGCCCCTCATAATAAGCAGCCCCAGAATGCAGCATTTCTCGAAGCAAGGCCTGGAAGTGCTCCATTCTGCCATCCCTCTGTGACGGTGGTAACATTTCCACCATTTTGTGTTTGTACCGGGGTCTAAGTACGTTGCCACCCAGTAATGGTCCTTGACCCTTATGCTTTTTATACGGGGGCCCCTTTTAAAACACTGGAGCATGAAGGCCCGCATTTGCACTAAAGTAGAAGTGGTGTGGTGGCCTGGCTCCTGCTCATCATCCAGGATAATGTCGTCCTCTTCATTCTCCTCTCCCAACAGGGATCCCAGAAAGGTTTAAAGCATGCTCTTCTTGCTCCTCCTCATCCGCCCCGGCACCATTCTCCTCTGACTCCTCTTCAGACTCCTGTTGTTGACTTGTCTCAGATAGAGTAGCCCCCCCTGGGAATTCATCCAGCATTGCGACTTCCTCATCTTCCCGCTCCTGCTCCTCCACAGCTTGATCAATGACACGACGCAATGCACGCTCCATAAAGAAGGCATAAGGTACCATGTCACTGATGGCGCCATGGCTGCAACTGACCAGTTTGGTGATATCCTCAAATGGCCGCAGAAGTCTGCATGCATCGCGCATGAGCAACCACTGGCGCGGTGAAAAAAAAACCAGCTCCCCAGAACCTGTTCTGCCACAGAGTTCATACAGGTAGACGTTAACTGCACGTTTCTGCTGGAGCAGCCTATCAAGCATATAGAAGGTTGAGTTCCATCGCGTCGGGCAATCACAAATAAGACGTCTGACCGGCAGATTGTGTCGCCGCTGAATGTCAGCAAGGCGAGCCATGGCCGTGTAAGATCTTCTGAAATGAGCCGAGATTTTCCTTGCCTGCCGCAAGATGTCCTGGACCCCAGGGTATTTGACAACGAATCGCTGCACGACCAAGTTTAAGACGTGTGCCATGCATGGCACGTGCGTGATTTTGCCCTGTTTCAATGCGCTAAGCAGATTGGCTCCGTTGTCACACACCACTTTACCAACTGTCAAATTGAGCAGCGTTAGCCACTGATCTGCCTGTGAACGCAAAGCTGAAAGGAGTGCCGGGCCAGTGTGGCTCTTGGCTTCCAGGTACAACAGATGCAGCACGGCATGGCAACGTCTCACCTGGCATGTCGAATAGGTTCTGGGGAGCTTGGGCGGCGCAGCGGAAGAGACGCAAGCAGCGGAAAAGGAGGAGTCAGCTGAGGAGGAGAGGGAAGAGGATGGAGTAGGAGGAGGAGGAGAAAAAGAGTCAGGCCTGCATGCAATCCGTGGCAGTAAAACCAAATCTACACGGGTGCCACGGGTTACATGCTTGACGGCCGTCAGAAGGTTCACCCAGTGGGCAGTAAAAGTGATATACCTTCCCTGCCCATGTTTGCTAGACCACGTGTCTGTGGTCAGATGTATCTTGGCACCGACACTGTGTGCCAGAGATACGTTCACTTGCCACTGAACATGGCCATATAGCTCTGGGATGCCCTTCTGTGAGAAATACTTCCTTTCTGGGACCTTCCATTGTGGTGTTCCAATGGCCACAAATTTGCGAAAGGCCTCCGAGTCCACCAGTTTATATGGCAGTAGTTGGCGGGCTATGAGTTCTGACAAGCCAGCCATCAACCGTTGGGCAAGAGGGTTATCCGGCGTCATAGTTTTTTTACGCTCGAACATTAGGCCCACGGAAGCCTGCCTTTTTGCAGAAAAACGTGAGCTTGGCGTGATGGAAGGTGGAGTGGAGGACAATTGTGAGGAGAGAGGAGAAGGAGAAGTAGAAGACGAGGCTGGACGGTGAAAGCCTGGAGTGTGGCTTTGTGTGTTCCGTTGCTCCCACTGGGCTCGGTGATGGCTGCTCATGTGCCTTCTTAAGGCGGTCGTCCCTAGGTGAGTGTTGGGCTTACAGCGACTAATGCGTTGACTGCAAAGATTGCAGATGGCAACGCTATTGTCAGCAGCGGACACATTAAAAAAAGCCCACACTGCGGAGCCATGTGCTGGTGTCCTGGGAGCGGCAGATGTGACCGTACATGGTCGATGACTCACTCCTGATACATTTGCAGTCTGCTTTGTCCCTCCTGTGCAATGTAAGTTATTCCTGCTTCTCCTCCCTATCTGCTGATCCATATCTCCCTCTGAACTCTCCTCCTCTTCCTCTCTTGTGGGCACCCACGTGACATCACTAGACACATCATCATCGACGTCACCTTCCCCACCGCTATAAGTAGAGATCTCGGAGTAGGCAGCAACACCGGGGACCAACCTCCTCCTTGGGATGATCTGGGTACTGTCGTCAGACTGCTGAGTAGAGGTTGTTGCTACCTCCTCTTCCTGATCCAATACCAAGAGTGGCTGCGCATCAGAAATGTCTTGATATGGATCGGAAAATAATTCCTGTGACTCAAGCGGAAGGTATGTGGTGGTGGTGTTGTTGTTGGTGGTAGTGTCTTTGGGGGTGCACATAGCAGAGAGTGAAGAAGAGGGTGCAGATCGAGAGGATGAGGAGGGTGCAGAAGAGTAAGGCTGAGTGAGCCACTCAACCAAGTCTGGTGCGTCCTTTAAATGAATTGAACGCACCTTCTGCAACTTCCCACTTTGGCTCAAGCCTGTTGCTCCTGCCCTACCCCTACCACCCCTGCGGAAGGGCCTGCCTCTTCCTCTGCCTGTCATTTTTTAAATGACCCTGTGACAAAACTCTCAGTCCCTATACCAATGAAGGACTGCTGCAGTATAGGGCAGCGGTCAGCAGTAGTGCACCTCAACCCTATGTATTGTGGACCTATACCAGTCCTTATAGAATAGCAGACTGTACCTCACTCAACCCTATGTACTGTAGTACCCTATACCTTACCAGTCCTTATAAGCACCTTTGTGGAACAAGTAGGTTGTGTGTGACTGATTAGCAGACTGTACGTCAGTCCCTATACCGATGAAGGACTGCTGCAGTATAGGGCAGCGGTCAGCAGTAGTGTACCTCAACCCTATGTATTGTGGACCTATGCCAGTCCTTATAGAATAGCAGACTGTACCTCACTCAACCCTATGTACTGTAGCACCCTAGACAGACCAAGTTACCAGTCCTTATAAGGACCTTTGTGGAACAAGTAGGTTGTGTGTGACTGATTAGCAGACTGTACGTCAGTCCCTATAGCGATGAAGGACTGCTGCAGTATAGGGCAGCGGTCAGCAGTAGTGCACCTAAACCCTATGTATTGTGGACCTATACCAGTCCTTATAGAATAGCAGACTGTACCTCACTCAACCCTATGTACTGTAGCACCCTAGACAGACCAAGTTACCAGTCCTTATAAGGACCTTTGTGGAACAAGTAGGTTTTGTGTGACTGATTAGCAGACTGTACGTCAGTCCCTATACCGATGAAGGACTGCTGCAGTATAGGGCAGCGGTCAGCAGTAGTGCACCTCAACCCTATGTATTGTGGACCTATACCAGTCCTTATAGAATGGCAGACTGTACCTCACTCAACCCTATGTACTGTAGCACCCTAGACAGACCAAGTTACCAGTCCTTATAATGACCTTTGTGGAACAAGTAGGTTTTGTGTGACTGATTAGCAGACTGTACGTCAGTCCCTATACCGATGAAGGACTGCTGCAGTATAGGGCAGCGGTCAGCAGTAGTGCACCTCAACCCTATGTATTGTGGACCTATACCAGTCCTTATAGAATGGCAGACTGTACCTCACTCAACCCTATGTACTGTAGCACCCTAGACAGACCAAGTTACCAGTCCTTATAAGGACCTTTGTGGAACAAGTAGGTTGTGTGTGACTGATTAGCAGACTGTACGTCAGTCCCTATACCGATGAAGGACTGCTGCAGTATAGGGCAGCGGTCAGCAGTAGTGCACCTCAACCCTATGTATTGTGGACCTATACCAGTCCTTATAGAATAGCAGACTGTACCTCACTCAACCCTATGTACTATAGCACCCTACACCAGGTTATTACCAGTCCTTATAAGGACCTTTGTGGAACAAGTAGGTTGTGAATGATTAGCAGACTGCAGCAGAAGGGCAGCAGTCAAGTATAATATTCTTTCTATATTTGGAAGAAAAAATATTATACGTGTACAAGCCTATTACCATACCACTGATACCAGTCCTGAAATGAACCTTTGTGGACCTAATATAGTAACAGCTACTGATTAAACTGACCCTCACTGCCTCACACACTGCTTCCTGCCTGTCCCTATATAAACTGACAAAACAGAGGCTACTGGAACAATAACTGGAATAGCACTTTTGTGGACCTGATAGTAACAGCTGATGACTAAACTGACTGTTCCTACAGCAGACACACCATCCTGTCCCTTTTTCTAAACTGACAAAAGACACTCAGGCTGCTGCAACAATTAGTAGCACAGCAAACCTATATACACCTAACACCTATACCAGTCCTGAAAAGAACTTTTGTGTACCAAATAGCTAGCGATTTGGGTCACTGCAATCTCTCCCTGCTCCACACAGCAACCTCTCCCTATAGTGACAGAAGAAAGAATGTAAAATGGCCGCAGGATCGGGTGTATTTATAAGTTACGGGGAATGTCCAAGTGTCCATGTGCTGTAATGTCTCAATTGGCTGCCCTGTACCCCATGATGGATGTGTCATCATAGGTCAAAGTTCTTTTACACAGTATACACGGAAGGCCGCCGGGCGAACGGCGCCAATAGTCCACCGAACGGGCGGACCGCGAACAGCCGAAATTCGCCGCAAAACGACCGCCGGGCCAACCGTTCGGCCATCACTATTGGTCATAGAGCACGTGTGTATAAAAAAATCAGTCGAGTAACTCAGATCCACATAGACAAATGCAGTCAGCAGTGTTGGTCATCTTACTTTAAAAAAGTAATTAGTTAAGTTACAAATTACTTCTCCCAAAAAGTAATTGCGTTAGTAACTCGGTTACTACATTGGAAAAGTAATTAGTTACTCAGCAAAGTAACTATGACAGGGGTGGCAGTGGTGGTACTTGAGGGGGTGGCAGTGGTGGTACTTGAGGGGTGGCAGCGGTGGTACTTGGGAGGTGGCAGTGGTGGTAGTGTACAGTACTTGAGGGGTGGCAGCAGTGGTACTTGGGGGGTGGCAGCGGTGGTGTACTTGGGGGGGTGGCAGGCAGTGGTGGTACTTTGGGAGGTGTCAGCGGTGGTGGTGCCATCCTCTCCCACCACCACCTCTGCCTCTTACTGATCCCATCCCCCACAACCACCATACCTCCCCCATCACCTTTGTTGTAAAAGTGATGGTGGGTGGGTAGAGATGGCATCAGTAAGAAGCAGAGGTGGTGGAGGACTTGGGATGGATCGATTGCACTGCAATTCGAATTGTCAGACAGTCACTTACTTGAATGCCTCCCGGGATGCTTTTTCTCATGGGAAGAGAGAGAGACCCTCCCCTTCACTCAATTGGTGTCAGCTGCTTAGCTGACTTCATTTTTCAGTGTCCGCCCCGCCTCTCTACATTCTCTCTCTCTCTGGATAGGCAGGACGGGATGGGTAGGTCCAGAAGTCTCTCTGAGTCTCAGCCTCTTCTCAGCTCAGCGGGCGAAAGCCCCCTCCCCTCGGCCTAACAAACGGCCAGGCAGCACGGCCATGGCAGGCCTCCCGGACGGGAGATGTAATTGCGGTAAAGCCGCCCAAGTAATGGAAACTTAATTACCATGAGGGGAAGAGTAATCAGTTATGCCCCGTACACACGAGAGGGATTAAGTCTGACAGACTTCCGACGGAGTTCTAGCGGAGTTCCGCCGGAGTTCTGGCGGACTTTTCGACCGAACGGACTTGACCACACACCATCACACCAAACTCCGACGGAGTCGAACGTGATGACGTACGACTGGATTCGACGTAGGAAGTTCCTAGACAGTAGCCAATAGCTGCCCTAGCGTCGGTTTTAGTCCGTCGGAGTAGCACACACACGAGCGGATTTTTCGAAGGGGACCGGGTCCGGCGGAGTTCCGTCGGGAAAATTTAAAGCATGCTTCATTTCTAAAGTCCGTCAGACTTTAGCTTCGCTAAAGTCCGTTGCAGCCCACACACGATCGGATAGTCCGCCGGACTCAGTCCGTCGGAGTTTGGATGTCGAAAAGTCCGCTCGTGTGTACGGGGCATTAGATTACTCGTTACCCTCTAAAGTAACTGCATTAAGTAACTCCGTTTAATTTAATTGAGTTACTTACATCACTGGCAGTCAGTCACACATTAACAAAAGCACACTTTTCTATAGATAAGCCCTGCTGCAAGAAAATCAGCTCAACATAAAAGAAAGGCCCTACAAAATAATAATCAACATACCTGAAAAAAATGCAAACACCAAACTACACCCCTTCTGAAACAAGAGCTATAAGAAAGGGGAGCAATGCAGTAAAAAATATTGATATCTGCCTGGCAGAGGTGAGGGCTGCAAGGGATATTACCTAGGTGAGAGTAGAGAGAGGGGTGTCTCTAATGGGTTACAAAGACCATTTCTTAAGGCCAGAGGACACCAGATTTCCATGGATAAACTGATTAGTGGACCCTCTCTGCTATCTGCACATTGGAGAGGCTGGGAGCCCTTAAAAGGACCAAGGCACAGAGTCTAAACACACGCATACACACACACCGGATCTTCACCAAAGACCCTGCAAAAGGAAAAAAATGTGACCTTTGAAAAAAAAATTAAAATTTGATTCTAGCTTCCATCAGCACCCAAAGGCAAAGGCACCTAATCCCAATTAGAATATTTTTAATAAATGGAAAGACCAAGAGAGAGGGGGATTTTTGCGGTGCTAAATATAACAAAAAGAAAAACAATATATAAAAACAATTGTTTTATTCTCTCATAGTAAAATTTACACATGACACGAGTTAAGTAGATATCTACATATAGAAAAATTACAAATCAATAACTGGTCCACATAGCAAAGAGATTTTTTTGAAATGCTTGTACTTGACTATCCCGACATGTTTCGCAATAGCTTCTTCGGGGGATATACAAGCTAGTGACAACAAAAACACAAAATGAATTACAGTCAATGCAACCATCATAGAATACACTTAATGCATACATTATTCATAAAGCATATCGGCATGAATCTCCACACCCAGAGCCCCAAGAAGATGCTTACATTTAAAAGGACCAAGGCACAGAGTCTAAACACACACACACCGGATCTTCACCAAAAGCCGCGTACACACGGGGCGGACTGTCTGGCCAACTTAGTCCGTCAGACAATCCGACGGACACTCCGTCATACTTTCGAATGAACGGACTTGCCCACACACGGCACTTTTTGAGCAGACTAATACGGCGTACTAAGTCCGCCATACTATCCGCCCTACTTTTGAAATGAACGGACTCGCCCACACACGCGGAGGAAAGTCCGCTCATTTCGAGCGCATCTCCAGGTAGGCGGGGCCCGCGAAGGAGACGTCGCTGGCCCCGCCGCCTGGTATGGACTTAAAGGGGAACCCCAACACCGAAAAAAATCGGCGTGGGGGTCCCCCCCAAGTCCACAACAGACCCTTGTCCGAGCACGCTACCCGGCCGGCCAGGAAAGGGGGGCGAGCGAGCGCCCCCCCCCCTCCTGAGCCGTACCAGGCCGCGTGCCCTCAACATGGGGGGGGTGCCTTGGGGAAGGGGGGGCCGCGCGGCCCCCCCACCCCAAAGCACCTTGTCCCCATGTTGATGAGGACAAGGGCCTCTTCCCGACAACCCTGGCCGTTGGTTGTCGGGGTCTGCGGGCGGGGGGCTTATCGGAATCCGGGAGCCCCCTTTAATAATTCTTCCTCGCCGCCGGCCTCTTCTCCCGACTTCGGGGGTCTTGTCCCCCTCTTCGGTTCTTCTGCCGGGCCACCTCGCCTTCTTATACCTCTTTTACAGGCGGTGGCCCGGTCTTCTGTCGCCGCTGTCGCCGCCGCCGTCGCCGCCGCCTTCCGTTCTTCTTCTTCTTCTTCTTCTCCAGGAGATGTTGCCTCGATGATCTCTCCGGCCGGAATGCCAGGGACGCACTGTGCAGTCACTTATATAGGGACAATGGGGCGGTGTCACATGGCTTTGTGACCTCAATACAGTGCAGTTACACCCCCTTCTTGACCAGACCAATTTTCAGCTTTCAGCGCTCTCACAGTTTGAATGACAATTAGTCAGTCACCCTACACTGTATCCATATGAAACTTGCGTCCTTTTTTCCACACAAATAGAGCTTTCTTTTAGTGGTATTTAATCACTAGTGGGTTTTTTATTATTTGTGCTATAAATAAAATAAAACGTAAATTTTGTGAAAAAAATGCCTTTTTCTTCGTTTCTGTCATAAATTTTTGCTAATTAGTAATTTTTCTTCATAAATTTTGGCCAAAATTTATACTACTACATATCTTTGGTAAAAATAACCCACATTAGTATATATTATTTGGTCTTTGTGAAAGTTATAGAGTCTACAAACTATGGTGCCAATCACTGAAAATTGATCACTTCTGATCAGGCCTTCAGTACATCAGGTGTACCTCATTTCTTGAGACACTAACAAGTCAGGAAAGTACAAATACCCCCCAAATGACCCCTTTTTACAAAGTAGACATCCCAAGGTATTAAGTAAGTAGCATGGTGAGTTTTTTTAAGTTGTCATTTTTTCCCACAATTCTTTGCAAAATTAAGATTTTTTTTTTTTTTTTTTTAACTAAATTGTCATATTATCAGGTTATTTCTCACACACAGCATATGCATACAACAAATTACACCCCAAAATACATTCTGCTACTCTTCCCGAGTACGGCGATACCACATGTGTAGGACTTTTACACAACCTGGCCACATACAGAGCACTAACATTGATGTAGTACCTTCAGACGTTCTCATTTCTCAACCACCTATTACACTTTTGAAGGCCCTGGAGTACCAGGACAATGTAATTTCCCATAAAATGACCCCATTTTGGAAAGCATACACCCCAACGTATAATCTGTGAGGCATGATGAGTCTTTTGAACGGTTCATTTTTTTCCAGAAGTTTTTGGAATATGTGGAAAAAAATGAAAATGCATTTTTTTTTACACAAAGTTGTCAATTTATAAGATATTTCTAACACATAGCATGTATATAGCAAAGATTACACCCCAAAACACATTCTGCTACTCCTCCTGAGTATGGCGATACCACATGTGTAGGACTTTTACAAAGCCTGTCCACATAGAGAGGCCGAACATTGAAGTAGTACGTTCAGGCATTCTAGGAGCATAAATGACACATCTCATTTCATTCCTACCTATCACACTTTTGAAGGTCCTGGAGCACCCGGACAGTGGAATTACCCACAAATTATCCAATTTTGGAAAGAAAACACCCCAACATATATTCTATGAGGCATGGGCTGCAAATAGGTACTCTGGTACTCTGATGGGCTGCAGATAGGTACTCTGGTACACTGATGGCCCGATGACAGGTAATTGAGTACTCTGATGGCCTGGTGACAGGTACTCGGGTACTCTGATGGCTGGTGACAGGTACTCGGGTACACTCATGGCCTGGTGACAGGTACTTGGGTACTCTGATGGCCTGGTGACAGGTTCTCTGATGGCCTGGTGACTGGTATATGGGTACTCTGAAGAGCGGTGATAGGTACTCAGGTACTCATATGGAATGTGACAGGTACTCAGGTACTCAGATGAACTGTGACAGGTACTCGGTTACTCAGATGGACTGGGACAGGTACTCGGGTACTCAGATGGACTGGAACAGGTACTCGGGTACTTTGATGGGCTGTGACAGGTACTCGGGTACTCGGATGAACCGTGACAGGTACTCGGGTACTCTGACGTGCCGTGACAGGTACTTGGGTACTCTGATGTGCCGTGACAGGTACTCGAGTACTCTGATGGACTGTGACAGGTATTCGGGTACTTTTATGGACTGTGACAGATACTCGTGTACTCTGATGGGCTGTGACAGGTACTAGGGTACTCTGATGGGCTGTGACAGGTACTCGGGTACTCTGATGGGCTGTGAAAGGTACTCGGGTACTCTGATGGACTGTGACAGGTACTCGGGTACTCTGATGGACTGTGACAGGTACTCGGGTACTCTGATGGGCTGTGACAGGTACACGGGTACTCTGATGGACTGTGACAGGTACTCTGATAGACTGTGAGTGACAGGTACTATGGGGGGTAGTGACAGGTCCTCTTTATTGGGGGGGGCAATCAGTGTCATTGGTGTACACTGTAAGCGGTAACGAGATGTTACCGCAATCGCCTCCTCACACACGATCGGTGTGTGAGGAGGAGAACCCGGTAACATCTCATTACCGCGGTTTGTATTTTAGTGATCGGCTGTGAAAGGATCACAGCCGATCACGTGGGTAAACAGCCATGCAATGGCTGTTTACCAGCGTCGGTGACGAGCAGTGTTCCCGGGGAACACGCCGCCACCGAAGTGCACGCACAGCGCACTCGCAATTGCGCGCATGCTACGTGCACAGTGGGGGTGTGACCATCTGTGATTGGCCGTGACTTCATCAAGGCCGATCACGTGGTAAACAGCCATAACCAATGGCTGTTCACCCCCTTCGATGGCGAGCAGTGTCTCAGTGACACGCCGCCACTGAAAAAACAGGGATGCGCACACACGATCACGCGCATTCCCTGTTTAAACAGGAGGCCATCATATAAAGTCCTCCCGCCACAATAGGTGCGCCGCCTGGCCGTCAGTTGATGGCCGGCGGTCGGGAAGCAGTTAATAACAATAATAGATTCAGCTGGAATCAGTTAAACCACATTTAACTCTATATTTCTTAATCCTACTATCAATCACTTTCAAGTGGTATCGGAGTGATTTTGTAGGTCATGGGTACACCTGATTTCTCACTCTCGTTCCGATACCACTTTAACCACTTTCAGACCGGACCATTTTGCTGGTCAATGACCAGAGGTCTTTTTACAATTTGGCACTGCGCTGCTTTAACTGGTAATTGCGCGGTCATGCAATGTTGTACCCAAACAAAA
This sequence comes from Lithobates pipiens, assembly GCF_037356315.1. Classification (NCBI taxonomy): domain Eukaryota; kingdom Metazoa; phylum Chordata; class Amphibia; order Anura; family Ranidae; genus Lithobates; species Lithobates pipiens. Next base: position 274,784,511 of record NW_027507790.1, on the reverse strand, counting down.
TTTGCGTCCTTTTTTTCCCACAAATAGAGCTTTCTTTTAAAGGTATTTGACTGAACTTCCGGTTCCGGCGCCGTATGGAGTAGCTGTCCCGCCACACAGCTCCCGCAGACCGGCCTGCAAATCTGCTCTAAATCAGGCATTTTCGCCCGTTACACCGGCCAGCCATCCTCCCCACGATACCGGCTCCACGATGGACCGGTTCGTTGAAAAAACCGGGCCGCTTCCGTACGCGGCCGCCACCGCGCGGCAGGCCGCGCCGCAAATCGAGGCCCCGGCTTCGGCCTACACCGCTTCGGCCCCAGCTCCAGCCAGCGCGGCCTACCCGGAGGAGCAGACACCAGCGATGGAGGTAGGAGACCCAGCGCAAGGCCAGACGGCCTCCAAGACACCCCCTCCCATGCATCCACCTGCCTCCACGCCAGTACCTGGGCCTGTAGCACCTGCGGCCATGCAACATGCTTTGCCATCCCCACAGCTGCATGACCCACAGACTGAGCTTCTGGCACAAGCCGTGGCTGCTCTCCTCTCACCTATGATAGCGGCCTCTGTTGAAAAAGCTGTCACCCTGGGCATGCATAAAATTCAGGCTCAACTTGGGGAACATGCATCCAGACTTAATGAGGCTGAAAGTCGCATCTCCACATTAGAGGAAGAATTATACCAAACGCAGTCCCTGGAACAAGCCCAGGACAGAACCAACAAATTTATTTTGGAAAAACTCGATGACCTCGAGAATAGGTCCAGGAGGAGCAACCTGCGTTTTGTTGGTATTCCAGAGTCGCTCCACCATTCTGCCCTATCTGACCTGTGCGCAAACCGCATCCCGGAGGCTCTGGGCCTGGGGGGACCCTTCGTCGTGGAACGAGCACATCGTGTAGGGGCGCCAAACTCGGACCGCAAGTCCCCACGCCCGATAATTGCTAAATATCTAAATTACGCAGACAAAGCCTCCATTTTGCAGCAGTATCGTCAGTCCAGATCGCTTCAAATTGATGGAGTCAAAATCCTGATTTTTGCTGACTATTCAGTAGATGTCTCTAAGAAGAGGAAGGCTTTTCAACATATCTGTACGGAACTATTCCAACGGCAGTTGAAATTCACTCTTGCATTTCCGGCAATTCTACGGATCAAAGCACCCAACGGAGAACAACTCTCCTTTCAAGACCCCGATGATGCATCGCGTTTTCTGAAATCGCTACGTTCGGGTCCTCCACTGAGCCCGGCTCCCAAGGCAGCCCCTGTCAATAGAGCTCTTGACCAGAGGAGCCCACGGAAGGACTCCCCCAAGCGCTTCAGGGCCTCAGGTCCTGCCCCCCACGCTTTAAATGCTCGTTGATGAACACTTGGACCGTGTTTTCTTTTTTGTTCTCCCTTCTTTTTTAGGGACACAGCTTTACCTACCACCCGTTTCCACCTGGTAGAAGTGGCTCCTGTATTGACTTACTCTCATCCTGGTCCACCCGCGCGCTGTGCGCACTCATAAGGTATTATTTGCCCAGGGCCGTGACTGGCTCTGGGCGCTGCACTATCTGTTCATATGTCTTCACCATGGCCCATGGGCCCTTGGCCTATGGCTGTTATGTTATTGTATTATTAGAACTGCATGTATTTTATTTTATTCCTCCTCTCTCAATATTTGAGTGTAGCCTCTCAATTCCCTCTTTCAGGTTACAATCACTGGTTCCCCTTGTGGGGTCTTCTGTGTGGACCATCTCATTTCGTTCTGACCCTTGCCTGGGGTGACGGCGGGCCATATTCCTTCTCTAGGGCAGCCGTAATTATATCAGTTCGATGGCCTGGTTCTGGGAGCTGGTCTACACAGTGACCCCCCATGCGGAAAAAAGTGAAGTTCACAGTGAGTTGTTTTGGTTGGCCTGTTTGCCACTCCCTTCCCCGTCCTTTCCTTCCCCCTTCTTATACAGCTGCACTTGTACCTGATGTATTCCCCCTTGCTGTCATTCTACCAAGGTTCATCCTGGCCTTCTCTGGAGCGCAGCTCCTGCTGTTTTATGTCCCGGGTCCTCCCGAACACATGGTATTATCTGTTCCCGCTATCACTGCACTTAACGATTCACCATGCTACAAGTAGTATCGTGGAACGTTAAAGGGCTCCGTTCCCCCAACAAACGCATGAAGGTACTGCGTCACCTCAAGAGACTCAAGACTGACGTAGCACTGCTACAGGAAACCCATCTCTCTTCATCGGACTTTGTCCGGATGAGGAAGCTCTGGGTAGGTGAGGTGGCGGGCACTGAAGCTGTGGGTCGAAAAGCAGGGGTTCTTATTCTTATCAATAAGAACCTTCCTTGTAAGATCCTTTCTACTGACACAGATCATCAGGGCAGACTCCTCACTATCAGGGCCCTCATAGGGACCAAGGAACTTGCTATTACAAATGTTTATGCTCCTAATAGTCCCACAAAATCCTTTTTTGGCACGCTGACCAGTTGGCTTCTGCGCTTCCCACACCTCCCACATCTGGTAGGGGGTGACTTTAATTCTGTTGCTCACCCGGCAGACGACAAATCCTCCCCTCCCCGCCCTATACTTTGCTCGACTGTTATCACTCCCACGACCCTGGCGCTGACTATGGAATCCCTCCACCTCCATGACATCTGGCGACTACACCACCCGACCGACCGGGAATTTTCCTTTTATTCCTATCCACACAATGTCTTCTCTAGGATTGACTATTTTTTTGGCTCTGACGATTTAATCCCTTTCCTTCCGATGGCGGAAATCCATGACATAGCCATATCAGACCATGCTCCGATATCAGTGACCCCAGACACCCCCGGCTTACACCCTAATCCCAGAATTTGGCGCTTCCCCTCCTTCTTACAGCACAATGCAGATTTTCAATCTTACATGTTGAAAGAGTGGGCATCATACTCGCAAACAAACGCAACTCATGTCGACAACCCGCACTTGTTCTGGGATGCAGGTAAGGCGTTCCTTAGGGGACGCATTATCTCGTATGCCTCCTCTTTCAAGAAACACGCCCAGTCCCAATACAAAGCTTCCAGTTCCAGACTACATCTGGCCCAGCGGGCACTCTCTAACTTAAACTCCCCTGAAAATCGCGAAGCTTGGCTCACAGCCAAACAGTCATTTGACACTTGGGCTGAAACATTGGAAACCACTAAAAGGGCCCACTTCGACGCCACGTTACATAAATTTGGCAACAAAGCTGGCAAGCTTCTTGCCAGATTGTGCAAGGGACCCTACCGTCCCATGGTCATATCTTCGCTACGCAATCCCGACGGCACGGTCATGTCTACTCCGAAGGGCATAAATGCGGCAATGCTCCGCTTTTATACCTCTCTGTATGCGGCGGACCCCATTGATCGACCCACTGCTCGCGATTTTCTTGATGGTACACGCCTGACTCGAATATCTCCCTCTCATCTCGACTCGTTAAACGCCCCCATTTCCCCTTCAGAGATATCTGCCACGATCCGTAAGCTAGCCTCCTCCAAAGCCCCAGGCCCGGATGGTTTAACAGGCGAGTTCTCTAAATCCTTGAATACTCTTCTAACTCCGACTCTGGCTGCTGTCTACCAACATATATGGTCTGGTGGCCCCTATCTCCCGTCAGGTAACCAAGCAATTATTAAGTTGTTAGAAAAAAAGGGTAAAGATCCGCAAGAGCCTGGGTCATATAGACCCATCTCGCTCCTTAATCTTGACGTCAAAATTCTTTCTAAAATAGTAGCCAATAGGCTGGCCGACATCATCCCCTCCCTGATTCATTCCGCTCAGTCAGGCTTTGTCAAGGGCAGAACGGCAACTATCAATATCAGGAAGGTGATGATGGCATTAGAATATGCTAGATGTCATCCAACCAGCGATCTGGCTATTATTACTCTGGACGCCGAAAAGGCATTTGATAATGTTAATTTTGAATGGCTTTCCATGGTACTGGGGGATATGGGCTTCACCGGACCTTTTCTGCACCTGATCAGCTCCATGTACACCTCCCCTGCAGCCAGACTGGTGGCCGCCGGCCTTCTGTCTGATGAGTTCCGGCTACATAAGGGGACCCGACAGGGCTGCCCCCTGTCCCCACTTCTCTTTAACCTAGCGTTAGAGCCATTATCCAGACACTTGACATATAATGCACCGCTGCACGGAATCAGAGTCGGGTCACATGAGTTAAGAACCTCCCTCTTTGCCGATGACGTTTTGATATTTTCTGCCAACCCCTCCTCAGACATGCCCACGATCAAATCCATATTTGACCGATTCCGGCAGTGCTCGGGATTGCGTATTAATTACTCCAAGAGCGAAATACTCCCTTTGGGTTCCCTTCCACCTCCGACATGGGCAAACCACTCTATTTTTAAGGTAGCTAACACCCATATCACTTACTTGGGCATTAGGATAGGGAAGCTCCCCTCATCTCTTTATCACTTGAACTACCCCCCCCTCTTTACTAAACTTATGCAGGAACTGGAAAACTGGATGGATCTGCCTCTTTCGCTCTTGGGAAGGTGTCACCTGGTAAAAATGGTTAGTTTTGCTCGCCTTCTGTATCCCCTTCAGACGATACCTTTACTCCTCAGGCATAAGGATGTTAAACTTTTAAACTCATCAATTTCCAAATTCCTGTGGCGAGGTAAGAGGCCCCGCATTGCCTTTTCTAAACTTCACCTTCCTAGGAGCGAAGGGGGTATTAGTCTTCCCAATCTCAGAATGTACAATTTAGCATGTCTTTTAAGGGTAGGTTTGGACTGGATATCCCAAAAATCCCGCTGCTCCAACTATTCACTGGAAGCTGAAAGGACCCATCCTTACTCCCTAGCTGCACTTCTCCACTGCAAATGGAAACAATTGGACCCGTCATTGCAACACAACCTTTTACTGCGAGACACGGCCATTGCCTGGAGAGAAACACGAAAGAGCCTTAAGTTGTCTCCCTACATATCTAGGCATCTCCCGTTACAAGGCAACCCGACCTTTACCCCGGGGCTGGACCGCCAACCCTATGATACATGGCGTCAACAAGGCCTTGACTCCTTTTTCTCGTTGTGTGACCCGGACTCTGGTCGACCACTTTCCTTCCGCCAGCTAGCCGTTAAGTTTTCTTTGCCGGATTCATCTGCTTTCCACTATGGTCAATGCCTTAGTTTCATGCAGAAAACATGCAGAGCAGAGCACGCAAGATTCCAATCCTCGTTCATTGATGTACTCATCCATAAAGACTCTTATGGTATCTCAGATATCTACAAACCTCTATTGCTAAATACTACACCCTCTTTGGAACTTTCCTCAGTTTCTAATTGGGCTAAAGACTTTCCAAGTGTTGATACTGTGGACAAAATCCTACAAGGACTACAATCAGTCTACAAGTTGGTCCCCAATGAAATTTGGAGGGAAACCCAATTAAAAATTGTACACCGAGCGCACATACCTTTTCTATACTCCCCACCCTCAGGTCAACCTGCGGTCTCTTTGTGTCCTCTCTGCCAGCATCCGAGACCTTCCCTTACCCATCGTTACTGGTCCTGCATGGTTATCTCATCATTCTGGAATGAAATTTTGGCATTTGTCTTCAAGATAACACTTTTGAAAATCCCCAAGGATCCGCTACTCCTTATCTTTGGTCATTGGGACCCCAAACTGCTTCCTTGGTCGGCTACTTCCACACCTCTGGGCAAGGATTGGGCCTTGCTTTGTTTGTTACTCGCCAGAAGAAACATCCTGGCCAACTGGACTTCCACGCACAAACCATCTGTATCACAAGTGGACAGAGAACTCATGCACCTCCTCTTTCGGGACAAATTAAACACTAGCTTTCTGCACGCCAAAGCCAAACTTCGCTTCCACAATAGATCGGACTTATATGTGTCTTCAAAACTCACCCCCCAGGAACGAGCCCACCTTGAGGACCACTCCTTCATCTATAAGGGTCACGCATTACCGGCGCCAATCGCTGCAACCTGAAATCATACCATGCGTGTCTCTGTGCTCCTATCTATCTCCCCTTCACATGGGGCCTCATTCATGCATCGCCTTTCATGGACGGCCGGGAACTGTGCAGCACCTCCCCCCCCCCCTCCTCCCCTATGTACTGCATTACACCTATACTCTATGTTACCTTGTAGATTGTTCCTATATTGCACACCAGGTTATCTTCTAACCACCAGATCCATCCAGGGGAGGCTTCCCCTTCTCCCTTCTTGGGGGAATGGTGAATCCTCCTTTTTGTTATATACAAATTGCTTAGTTATTATCAAACCCCGAGTTACCTGATTGTCTTATTTATTTTCTGCCTTTATCTTTTTTCTGCTTCAATGAGAAAAGTATTAGCCTGCAACTTTGTACAACTTGTTGTATGCCTTTGTTCAATAAAATTTTATTTAAAAAAAAAAAAAAAAAAAAAAGGTATTTGACTGACTCTGCGATTTTTATTTTTTGCGATATAAGCGTAAAAAGACCGCAAATTTTGAAAAAAAATTATATTTTCTACTTTTTGTTATTAGAAAAATCCAATAAACTCAATTTTAGTCATACATTTAGGCCAAAATGTATTCAGCCACATGTCTTTGGTAAAAAAAAAGTCAATAACTGTATATTTATTGGTTTGCGCAAAAGTTGTCACATCTACAAACTAAGGTACGTTTTCTGGAATTTACGCAGCTTTTAGTTTATGACTGCCTATCTCATTTCTTGAGGTGCTAAAATGGCAGGGCAGTACAAACCCCCCCAAATTACTCCATTTTGGAAAGTAGACCCCCTAAGGAAATTGATAAGAGGCATGTTGAGCCCATTGAATATTTTATTTTTTTGCCTCAAGCGATTGAATAATGACAAAAAAAAAATTTTTTTTTTTTACACAAAGTTGTCACTAAATGATATATTGCTCACACATGCCATGGTTATATGTGGAATTGTACCCCAAAATACATTCTGCTGCTTCTCCTGAGTACGGGGATACCACATGTGGTCGACTTTTTGGAAGCCTAGCCGCGTACGGGGCCCCGAAAACCAAGCACCGCCTTCAGGATTTCTAAGGGCATACATTTGTAATTTCACTCCTCACTACCTATCACAGTTTTGAAGGCCATAAAATGCCAAGATGGCATAAAACACCCACAAATGACCCCGTTTTAGAAAGTAGACACCCCAAGCTATTTGCTGAGAGGCATGTTGAGTCCATGGAATATTTTATATTTTGCCACAAGTTGCGGGAAAATTACAAACTTTTATTTATTTATTTATTTTTCACAAAGTTGTCACTAAATGATATATTGCTCACACATGCTATGGGCATATGTGAAATGACACCCCAAAATAAATTTTGCTGCTTCTCCTGAGTACGGGGATACCACATGTGTGGGATTTTTTGGGAGCCTAGCCGTGTACGGGGCCCCGAAAGCCAAGAACCGCCTTCAGGCTTTCTAAGGGCGTAAATTTTTGACTTCACTCCTCACTACCTATTACAGTTTTGAAGGCCATAAAATGCCAAGATGGCACAAAACCCCCACAAATGACCCCATTTTAGAAAGTAGACACCCCAAGCTATTTGCTGAGAGGCATGTTGAGTCCATGGAATATTTTATATTTTGCCACAAGTTGCGGGAATATTACAAACTTTTTTTTTTTTCACAAAGTTGTCACTAAATGATATATTGCTTACACATGCCATGGGCATATGTGAAATGACAACCCAAAATAAATTCTGCTGCTTCTCCTGAGTACGGGGATACCACATGTGTGGGATTTTTTGAGAGCCTATCCACGTACGGGGCCCCGAAATCCAAGCACTGCCTTCAGGATTTCTAAGGGTGTAAATTTTTGATTTTACTCCTCACTACCTATCGCAGTTTTGAAGGCCATAAAATGCCAAGATGGCACAAACCCCCACCAAATGACCCCATTTTGGAAAGTAGACGCCCCTAAATTTAGGGGTGCACTAGTGAGACTCACAGGTAAAAAAGCACCTAGGCTGTCAGCGACTGTATCAAAACGCTACAAAAAAAACTGTTAGCGATCGCAGGGATCAGGCCTGACTCTGCGAACTCTGCAGTTATGTGTGTTGTGTTTTGTAAGTGACAGTGATCGATCGATACTGCATTTGGGTGGGCTGGGCTGGGCTTGGCGGAGGGGCTAAACGCAGGTGCTAGCAGGTATCTGAGCTGATCCCACTAACAATGTGTTTTGGGAAACCTAAACTGCTGGCGACGCTAATATAGATCTGATCAGATACTATATTACTAAGGGAGGTGTATGCTTCGTGCGTGGGTGTTAGCGGTACTGGCACTAACCTGCCGCTGCCTGGGGCGACGCAGACTTTATCTGACCCTCAAACTTATATCACCCGCCGGGTGATCAGGGGGTTAAACCTTTATTAGGTAATAAATGGCGGGTGCCCTGAAACTATAAAAAAATAACTAACCAACCAGCGTCACCTGTAACAGTTATATGGTGATCACTGGTGAAAGGGTTAACTAGGGGGCAATCAGGGGGCTTTATGCGGTAGTATATGGGGGTCCCTGGCGCTATAAAAAGCTGCGGCGAACCTAAATACTTACCTGCCTAACTAGCATCACCTGTGACACTAATACAGCGATCAGAAAAACGATCGCTTATTAGGCTGGGTTCACACTGGAGCGCTGCGGGAACACCACGAATCCGCGGCGGGTTCCCGCATCACACTGCCCTATGCGAACTGCTGGGAGTGTCAGTGAAATGTTAATGACACCCCCAGATCAGTTCGCATATCGCAGTGCGATCTGCAAACTCGGACAGGAATCAGATCGCATGGTGTGAACACCCATGCGATCCGATTCTGCTGCGGACCAAAAAAAGGGTCCCGTGCGAGTTTGCGGCGGGTGCGGCGGGTGCGGCGGGTGCAATGCGAATTCAGCCATACTATCTGTATGGCTGAACTCGAATCGCACAGAGATCAGATGTGATTTGCACTGCAGTGCGGTGCGAATCACATCCGTTCTCATAAACCGCTGCAATGTGAACCCAGCCTTAGTGAAACTGGCGACGGGGGGGGGTGATCACGGGGTTAAACCTTTATTGGGGGGGTTAGGGGGGTACCCTAGAACTAAAGGGGGCTAACCCTAACTGCCCTAACAGTTATTACAGTCACAAATGACACCAATGCAAAAAAAAAAAAAATGCAATTGGTGTCACTGTGACTGGGGGTGCAGGGGTGATTCGGGGGGTGAAGGGGGGTGAGAGTGTGCCTGGCATGTTCTACTGTATTGTGTAGTGTTGGTGCAACTCACCGATCCTCTCTCCTCGGTGCCGGAATGAAAAATACCGACACGGAGGAGAGATTACATCACTTCCTCTGCCTGTGTTTACATTACAGGAGAGGAAGTGATGTCACGCTGCACTTCCATTCGTCAGGAGCGATCGCGAGGGGGTGGCCATGAACAAATGGCCGCCCCCTCATCCCGGATCGCTCCTGAACGGATTCCGACCGCCGCTGGCACCGGGGGGGGGGGGCCCGATCGGGCCCCCCACCCGCGGGAAGGCAGGGACGTACATGTACGCCCATATGCCTGCCCGTGCCATTCTGTCGACGTACATCGTCGTGCGGTGGTCGGCAACTGGTTAAAGTGATTGATAGTAAGATTAAGAAATATAGAGTTAAATGTGGTTTAACTGATTCCAGCTGAATCTATTATTGTGATTAAGGAGTCTGTGATTCTGATAAATGTTATGTGAAGTGTGTTACCAGTTGCAGACATGAGATTGTGAGAAAGGGCGCTAGCTTCATAGCCCGAAACATCGACTGCCAGTTGTACCTGGTACTTTTTTGATATTTCTATCTGATGTAATCCTTTTTGGAAATAAAATAATTTTGTGCAGCAAAAACGCATCGTTGTTTCTACATATCTGTCCGTGGGAAGGACTAGATTGCTTGCACTTCAAGGATCATTCAGTGCATCTTACCTCTGCAATTGCAATATATATATATATATATATATATATATATATATATATATATATATATATATATATACACACACGAGACTATCTGTGTGTATGTATATACGTATGTATATATGTGTATATATATATATATATATATATATATATATATATATATATATATATATATATATATTTATATATAAAATATGGCTCTCTTAGCGGAGGGCGCTGTGATTGGCCAAAGCATGCAGGTCATGGTGCATGCTTTGGCCAATCATCCTACAGTAATGTAATGCGCTCCCGTAGTGCATTATTGGCTGTTACGCACCACTTTCATTTGGTGCGATTGGCCCACAATGTTAGTTTTTTGACGAACAGGCGAACAGCCAATGCTCATCCCTAATGTCTATGTGTATTGATACATGTATGTACTATATATGCAATTTCCCCTTTTAGATCCTTCCCATTGTGACAACACCCATTTCTCAACACCATATAGCTCCTGTCTCTCTAGGCTGCATTTTGGGGGAATCTCTCCGGGACTATTTTGAGTGGCCACTCGGTCATATCAGGTGTGGTGTCAGAGAAAACCAATGCTTGGCCCGCTGATGCATGCTTTTAAGCTTCACGGCATGGTTTTAGGACATATCACTTAAAATTTGGGTCAGTTCAGTTGCATTATTTGGTTCTGCTCATACAGTTGTGCTGATAAGTTTTCATACCCTGGCAGAATTTATGATTTCTTGGCCATTTTTCAGAGAATATGAATAATAACACAAAAACTTTTCTTTCACTCATGGTTAGTGTTTGGCTGAAGCCATTTATTAATAATCAACTGTGTTTACTTTTTAAAATATTTTTTGATAACATGCACACAAGTTGACACAAAGGAGTTGGAATGGCTTTTAAAGGTAACAATCCTCACCTGTGATCTGTTTGCTTGTAATTGATGTGTGTGCATAAAAGGTCAATACGTTTTTGGACTCCTGACAGACCCTTGCATCTTTCATCCAGTGTTGCACTAAAGTTTCTGGATTCTGAGTCATGAGGAAAGTAAATGAATCATCAAAGGATCTGCGGGAAAAGGTAATTGAACTGTATAAAACAGGAAAAGGTATAAAAAGATATCCAAGGAATTGAGAATGCCAATCAGCAGTGTTCAAGCTCTAATCAAGAAGTGGAAAATGAAGGGTTCTGTTGAAACCAAACTATGGTCAGGTAGACCAACAAAAATTTCAGTCACAACTGCCAGGAAAATTGTTTGGGATGCAAAGAAAAAGCCACAAATAACTTCAGGTGAAACACAGGACTCTCTGAAAACATGTGGTGTGGTTGTTTCAAGATCCACAATAAGGAGGCACTTGAAGTAAGATGGGCTGCATGGTCGAGTTGCCAGAAGAAAGCCATTACTATGCAAATGCCACAAAGTATCCCGCTTACAATACGCCAAACAGCACAGAGACAAGCCTCAAACCTTCTGGCACAAATTCATTTGGAGTGATGAGACCAAAATTTTGCTTTTTGGCCACAACCATAATTACTACATTTGGAGAGGAGTCAAGGCCTATGATGAAAGGTACACCATTCCTAATGTGAAACACGGAGGTGGATCGCTGATGTTTTGGGATGTGTGAGCTACAAAGGCACAGGAAATTTGGTCAAAATTGATGGCAAGATGAATGCAGTATGTTATCAAAAAAATACTGAAGGAACATTTGCATTCATCAGCCAGGAAGTTGGCCATGGGACGTACTTGGACATTCCAACATGACAATGATCCAAAACACAAGGCCAAGTCAATCTTTCATTGGCTAAGGCAGGATAAAGTGAAGATTCTGAAGTGGCCATCTCAGTCTCCTGACCTCAATATCATTGAGCGACTCTGAGGAGATCTCAAACGTGTAGTTTATGATAGACAGCCCAGGAATTTACAGGAGCTGGAGGACTTTTGCTAAGAGGAATGGGCAGCTTTACCATCTGAGAAGATAAAGTCCCTCATCCACAAATGCCACAAAAGACTTCAAGCTGTCATTGATCTTAAAGGAGGCAATACATAGTATTAAGAACTGGGGTATGTAAACTTTTGATCAGGGTAATTTGGGTAGTTTCTGTTGTCATTATGATTTAAAAAGAGTAAACACAGTTGATTGATAATAAATGGCTTCATCCAAACACTAAACATGGGTGAAAGAAAAGTTGTTGTTATCATTCATATTCTCTGAAAAATTACCAAGAAATCATAAATTCTGCCAGGGTATGTAAACTTATGAGCACGACTGTATATATATATATATATATATATATATATATATATATATATATATATATACTGATATATGTAATTGTATACTAATATTTAACTTTATCTTGCAGAAAGTTATATGTATTGTCATTTCTGGACACCTCTGAAGAAGGAGTCTCAGTATGCGTTAGGTGTCTGTATCCATTCTTTTTAAAATCTATGTATGGTTGCCATCAATACCATTTTCACTTGATGTTTTGTATATATATAGTTTGTAATAAAATTGAATATATATTTTTTACTACTTATTGACTTTATTGACCAATGCCGCCATAGTCCCACCCTTTGAGGGATATCTCCATTTCCATTTATTAGGGATGATGGCACTTATCTACTACAGCCATAATCCATATTGCCAGAAGTACCATGGACCTCACCATGGAGGTAAGCAATACACAGCCCTCTAATCCTCCTCCAGATACTTTCTGTTTTAAAAGAAATCCAATAAAATCTTATTCTGTCATAAATTTAAGCCAAAATGTATTCTGCTACATGTCTTTCATAAAAAAATAGCGTTAAGTGTATAATAATTGGTTTGTGTGATCACAGACTAGGGATGAGCTTCGTGTTCGAGTCGAACATACGTTCGACTCGAACATCGGCTGTTCGTCCGTTCGGCGAAGTCCGAACATTTTGGTCCGTTCGCGCCAAATTCGTGTGGCGCTCACGGCCCACAATGCACTGCGATGGCGCAGTGCATTGCTGGCTCATGATTGGCCAAGCATGCACTGTGACCCCGCATGCTCGGCCAATCGCAGCGCCAGCAGCGAGGAGAGCCATGATTGGCCACAGGCAGGATGCCTGTGGCCAATCATAGCTCAGGCTGTGTAGTGCACGCCCCACACTATATAAGGCCGCCAGCGCGGCGGCCTTGTGTAGTGTGTTGGCGTCTGAAGCAGTGGGTGTTCTCTGTACCTTCAACACAGTACACACCGATCGTTTTCGGCCGATTTTCGATCTTGCTGTTGTGTAGTGGTTGTTGTCTGCGTGCCCTGACCGCAGTATACACCGCTATATTCACCTCACCTATATAGCTAGTGATCTATCTTTTATAATAGAGCTTGCAGTCAGTAGTGTTAGGAGCTAGTGCGTTCTGTCTACGTGCTCTGTACCCAGTACATACCGCTATATCCACCTACATAGCTCTTCTCTATTTGAGCCCACTTACCATCTGCAGGAGTTATTGGAAGTTGTGTGTGCCCCCAGCACAGCACAGTATACATCTGTATATACCCCTTTATCTCTGGTGTTCTATAATAAAGGCATCTGCAGGAGTTAGTGCGTGTTCTGTGTACCTTCAACACAGTACACACCGATCGTTTTCAGACGATTTTCGATCTTGCTGTTGTGTAGTGGTTGTTGTCTGCGTGCCCTGACCGCAGTATACACCGCTATATTCACCTCACCTATATAGCTAGTGATCTATCTTTTATAATAGAGCTTGCAGTCAGTAGTGTTAGGAGCTAGTGCGTGCTGTCTGCGTGCTCTGTACCCAGTACATACCGCTATATCCACCTACATAGCTCTTCTCTATTTGAGACCACTTGCCATCTGCAGGAGTTATTGGAAGTTGTGTGTGCCTCCAGCACAGCACAGTATACATCTGTATATATGTTTTGTCAGCTCTGCAGGGGCAGGCCGAAAGGTGGTTGACGCCACGCCAGCTTAAGCCAGGAATGGTGGTTTGTGACAATGGCACCAACCTCCTCTCCGCCCTCCGACAGGGACAACTGACCCATGTGCCCTGTGTAGCTCACGTCCTTAACCTGGTGGTGCAGCGGTTCTTGGGCAGGTTCTTGGGCAGGTACCCCGGCTTACAGGATGTCCTGAAGCAGGCCAGGAAAGTCTGTGTGCATTTCCGCCGATCATTTAATGCCTGTGCTCGGCTGGCTGAGCTCCAAAAGGAGTTGAACCTGCCCAAGAACCGCCTTATATGTGACATGCCCACCAGATGGAACTCGACGTTGGCCATGCTGCAGCGGCTGCACATGCAGCAGAGGGCCATCAATGAGTACCTGTGCGACTACGGCACCAGGACAGGGTCAGGGGAGCTCGGTTTTTTCTCACCACGCCAGTGGGGCATGATCAGGGATGCATGCACTGTCCTGTCACAGTTTGAGGAGGCCACAAGGATGGTGAGCAGTGACAGTGCATGCATCAGTGACACTGTACCTCTTGTCCACCTCTTGGAGCATACGCTGCGTGGAATAATGGACAGGGCACTTGAGACAGAACAGAGGCAGGAAGAGGAGGACTTCCTTGCCTCTCAAGGCCCCCTTTATCCAGACAGTGTTCCTGCTGTGCCACCCATCACACAGGAAGAGGATGAGGAGGAGGAAGAGGAGGAGGAGGATGATTGTGTCAGCATGGAGGTGGAGGCTGGCACTCAGCATTAGCAGCAGCAGCAGCAGACTTGTAGGGATGATTTACAGTCCCAAGAAACACGTGGACTTGTACGTGGCTGGGAGGAGGTAGCTGCGGATCATGTTGTCCTTAGTGACCCAGAGGACTCCGGACCGAATGCCTCAGCTAACCTACGCTGCATGGCCTCCCTGATCCTGCAAAGCCTGCGGAAGGATCCTCATATTCTTTGGATCAAGTAGAGGGACCATTACTGGCTGGCCACTCTCCTTGATCCACGGTACAAGGTAAGGTTGCCGACCTTATCTTGCCATCGCAGAGGGAGCAAAGGATGAGACATCTCTGGGAGGCCTTGCAGAAAGGTCTGTGCAACACGTTCCCAGAGACTGGGAGGTTACAAACTCCTGGTCCTGGACAACGTGTTGCTGAGGCATCAGTCAGAAGTAGCGGTGGAGAAGGTGGCCGTCTGACTGATGCTTTCAGACAATTTTTTAGTCCGCAGCCCCAAGGTATGATCGGTTCCAGCACCCATCGCCAGCGTCTGATTTACATGGTGCAGGAATACCTAGGGGCAAGGTCAGACTTGGACACCTTTCCCACCGAAAATCCTCTGGCTTACTGGGTCTTGAGGATGGATCACTGGCCAGAGCTTGCACAGTATGCAATTGAGCTACTGGCCTGTCCTGCATCCAGCGTTCTTTTGGAACGCACCTTCAGTGCTGCTGGTGGCTTTGTTACCGATCACAGTGTGCGCCTGTCCACCGAATCAGTTGATCGACTGACCTTCATCAAGATATTTCTAACACATAGCATGTATATAGCAAAAATTACACCCCAAAATACATTCTGCTACTCCTCCCGAGTATGGCGATACCACATGTGTAGGACTTTTACACAGCCTGGCCACATAGAGAGGCCGAACATTGATTAATTGAAGTAGTACGTTCAGGCGTTCTAGGAGCATAAATGACACATCTCATTTCATTCCTACCCATCACACTTTTGAAGGTCCTGGACCACCAGGACAGTGAAATTACCCACAAAATGACCCCATTTTGGAAAGCAAACACCCCAACGTATATTCTATGAGACATGGGCTGGAGATAGGTACTCGGGTACTCTGATGGCCTGGTGACAGGTACTCGGGTACTCTGATGGCCTGGTGACAGGTACTCGGGTACTCTGATGGTCTGGTGACAGGTACTCGGATACTCTGATGGTCTGGTGACAGGTACTCGGGTACTCTGATGGTCTGGTGGCAGGTACTCGGGTACTCTGATGGCTTGGTGGCAGGTACTCGGGTACTCTGATGGCCTGGTGGCAGGTACTCGGGTACTCTGATGGCCTGGTGACAGGTACTCGGGTACTCTGATGGCCTGGTGACAGGTACTCGGTACTCTGATGGCCTGGTGACAGGTACTCGGGTACTCTGATGGCCTGGTGACAGGTACTCGGGTACTCTGATGGCCTGGTGACAGGTACTCTGATGGTTTGGTGACTGGTATTTGGGTACTCTGAAGGGCGGTGACAGGTACTCATATGGACTGTGACAGGTACTCGGGTACTCAGATGGACTGTGACAGGTACTCTGGTACACAGATGGACTGGAACAGGTACTCGGGTACTCAGATGGGCTGTGACAGGTACTCGGGTACCCTGATGGACTGTGACAGGTACTCGGTACTCTAATGGACTGTGACAGGTACTCGGTACTCTAATGGACTGTGACAGGTACTCGGGTACTCTAATGGACTGTGGCAGGTACTCGGTACTCTAATGGACTGTGACAGGTACTCGGGTACCCTGATGGACTGTGACAGGTACTCGGTACTCTAATGGACTGTGACAGGTACCCGGTACTCTAATGGACTGTGACAGGTACTCGGGTACCCTGATGGGCCGTGACAGGTACTTGGGTACCCTGATGGGCCGTGACAGGTACTCGGGTACCCTGATGGGCCGTGACAGGTACTCGGGTACCCTGATGTGCCGTGACAGGTACTCGGGTACTTTGATGTGCCGTGACAGGTACTCGGGTACTCTGATGAGCTGTGACAGGTACTCGGGTACTCTGATGGGCTGTGACAGGTACTCGGGTACTCAAATGAACTGTGACAGGTACTCGGGTACTCTGATGGGCTGACAGGTACTCTGATGGGCTGTGACAGGTACTCGGGTACTCTGATGTGCTGTGACAGGTACTCAAATACTCTGATGGACTGTGACAGGTACTCTGATGGACTGTGATTGACAGGTACTATGAGGGGTGGTGACAGGTCCTCTTTATTGGGGGGGGGGCAATCAGTATGATTGGTGTACACTGTATGCGGTAACGAGATGTTACCGCAATCTCCTCCTCACACACGATCGGTGTGTGAGGAGGAGAACCCGGTAACATCCCGTTACCGCAGTTTGTTTACATTTTTGTGATCGGCTGTGAAAGGATCACAGCCGATCACGTGGGTAAACAGCCGGCCAATGGCTGTTTACCAGCGTCGGTGACGAGCAGTGTTCCCGGGGAACACGCCGCCACCGACGTGCACGCACAGCGCGCTCGCGATCGCGCGCATGCGCCATGCACGTTCGGGGTGTGACCATCAGTGATCGGCCGTGACTTCATCACGGCCGATCACGTGGTAAACAGCCATAACGAATGGCTGTTCACCCCCTTCGGTGGCGAGCGGTGTCTCCGTGACACGCCGCCACCGAAGAAACAGGGATGTGCGCGCACGATCGCGCGCATTCATTGTTTAAACGGGAGGCCGTCATATGACGGCCTCCCGCCACAATAGGTGCGCCACCTGGCCGTCATTTGACGGCCGGCGGTCAGCAACTAGTTAAAGTAGAAGTGCAAAAATTTGGGTGAGAGGGTGGACAGAATAGAAACTTCTATGTGAGTGAGTGAGTGAGTTTACAATGCCCTTCAACACCATGGTGGATGCCCAGACAGCACAATCTGAACATATCACTTTGCTAAAGGATAAGGTAGCGGACCTGGAGGACAGATCCAGGTGGAATAACATCAAAATTAGGGGGGTCCCACAGTCAGTAACACATGATCAGCTATTGCAGTAAGCACAAGAGCTGTTCTCCTCCCCGATTCTCTTTCTCACGAGTCACGTATATGGACCTTTTTATTGACAGGATCCACAGGCTGCCTAAGCCCTCTTTTCTCCTGCCAGAGGTCCGGAGGGATGTCCTCCCCAAAATTTATTTCTTCCATGTCAAAGAGCGAATCCTATCAGAGTCTGGAAAAATGGATACTCTCTCTGCTACCTTCTCAACAGTGCGACTACCTCCTGACCTATCTCACCACACTCTTTGACGTTGCAAGATCTTGTGACAACAACTAAAGGCTTATGTAACCTCAAGATCCCACATAAGCAGAAATATGCGGCAACTCTTTCTGTCACCCACTCGACTCAATTCGCTAGATGGAGGGTCTGCAAGGTTTCCATCAATGGAACATCCTCCCTGATCACCTGCCATCAGGACCTTATCAAGCTCATCCTGAATTTCTACATCCGAATTGGCAAGTATTCTCCTATAAGCATCTGTCAAAAAGAATGCTTCTGGAGTTTCTTGAGCTGTTTTCATCATGTCAGCACCAACTCACCGGCTCCAAAATGGCCCTCCCTTCTACCGTGGTCCCCCTGTTTTCTTGATATGGGTCCCCTTTTTAGACTTTTTTTAGTCTCCTTTGCTGTTCCATGGCTCCCCGTCTTCACCAGTACCATGTTTTCAGTGCATATTTGGCTCATCATCATACAGTCTTGACCTCTGTGCTTCTACTCAAGGTACTCCTGAAGTCTGCTACAACCTAAACTATAGCACCACTATGCCACCTCCATGATCTATACTTTGCGCGTCACCAGCTTCTTGCTTTATTCTCATTATGCTGCTGAAATGTTCGTCTCTTAATGCCAAGGGTCTCAACCATTCTGCAAAGAGATTCTCCCATTGGAAAGATGCCTCTAAAGACAAGGTTGATATCCTCTGTGTCCAGGAGGACACATTTCCGCATAGACAATGCCCTTTTACCCTTAAAAATCTCCATAGGTGACACAATTCTACAAGTTGCATGTTTTGTGTTACAGAGGAAGTCTAGGGCTAAACCTATTGCTCTTGCTCTACCGATCATGGCAATACCTCACATGTGTGGTTTGAACATGGTTTTCATATGCAGAAGCTACTCACATATGCATTCACATCTGCATGTGAGCTCCGTGGGACGAGTATGTTTAAAAAAAAAATTCTTATTTGTTTTTTATTTTTACACTGTTTTAAAAAAAATTCACTTTTATTCCTATTAAAAGGAATGTAAACCTTGTATTAGAAGAAAAGCATGGCAGGACCTCTTAAATATGAGATCTGGGGTCAAAAAGACCTCATATCTCATATTTACACTAAAATGCAATAACAAAAAAAAACAATTTGTCAATTTGTCATTTAAAAAAAATGTAAAAAATAAAATGGCCATTTGAGAGCTATGGGCGGAAGTGACGTTATGACGTTGCTTCCACCCTGCAGTGTCATGGAGACGGGTGGGGGCCATCTTCTCCTCACTCATCTCCATGCACAGCACTGAGAAGGATCCAATCGCCTCCGGTAAGTGGTGGAGGGCACCAGATCGCAGGGGGAGGGGGGCCCTCTTCCGCTGCAGATAAAAGTGATCTTGCAGCGAATCCGCCACAGAGACCACTTTTATCTTGTACCGGACCACCGGCCGAACACGGGGATACTGGGGTTATGGCAGCCAGCTGCTGCCATAACAACGATATCCGTCCCCAAAGGAGGAACGTACATCAGTGTGCAGCAGTCTGGAAGTGGCTAAAGTAATCTTCCAGCATCTCCGGGACTTTTTTCCCACCAGCACAAACACTGTGTCTCATCCCTATGTCCTCTGGAACTCCCATAAGGCCTTTATCAGAGAAATCTGTATACAACAAAGGTCTAGAGCCAAGAGAAAATATAACTAAATTGTCTGATCTTCTTTCAGAAATCTAGTAACAAATCCCCTCTCTCCCATGCCACTTCATCTACCCTCATTAGACTCAGGGGGCAGTTGAGCATGCATTTAGTGAATTGGTACAACCGACACCTTAGGTCCCTTAAACACAACCAATAAGGCTGTGAAATAATTGGCCAACAAATTAAAAATTTCTCAGGCTAAATCTAAGATCGATCCCCTATCTAATTTATCCCACACTCAAATCAAAAATCACTAACCCACAGGATGTAGTGGACACATTTGTTAATTTTTACAGTACCTTTACAATCCCCAACACAGTTGGCATACCGAGTGTTTTTATACATATATAACCAATCACCATACACTTTTATTTTTGGCTAACAATACCCTCCCTTTGACTCCTTAATCTTCTTATGCAGTCACCAATGATTGATTTCTCTGACAATCAACCAATCATTGATTGGTTTTTAATTAATACATTATAATAGGTTTTTATCATCTATCCCTCCATATATACTTATATATGGGTCCATCTCTTCTATAGACATGTCTGCCTAGGTGTGCATGCACCCACGCATTTACACCGTAACACACATATATATATATATATATATATATATATATATATATATATATATATATATATATATATACATATGTGTATGTGCTTATTATGGCATGGTGTATTTGATCTAGCCAGCTTGTTTCCTATATATTATTTCATATAAGGTTTTTCTACCTTTTTTTTATTTATACCCATACCGGGCCATCTCTATATAGACATATCAGGCTAATTCTCCCCCTTCCCTCTCTCTTTTCTTATATACATTGCCATTGATCGATGCGTCTGTGAGAATACTGTTGCTCCCTCCCTTGTTTTTTAGCAGCCTTAGCTCCTCTTTCTCTCCTTTTTTTATCATGACATTTTAAATTCATTCGCCTTCCTTTGGCTTTCCTTATTTGCTTTTAACCATTTTAGCATTGATAACAGTTTGTGAATGTCAGTTTTTATATGGTCCGATTTCCAGCAATGTTCGGTGTTACTCCCTAGTAGGGATGAGCTTGGTGTTTGAGTCGAATGCATGTTCGACTTGAAAACCAGCTGTTCGCCCGTTCGGTGAAGCTAGAACTCTGTGGGCCATTCACGCCAAATTCATGTGGCGCTCACGACCCACAGTGCACTGCGCCATCGGATTTTCCGAACAACTTTGTCCAACCATGGGTATGCAACACCAGTTTAGGACAAAATCCGTCTGAAAAAATCCAACGGATTTTGTTGTTGGAATGTCCGACCGTGTGTACAAGGCATTATACTTAATTGATTGGTTGCAGATTTAAATTGCATGCTATTACTGTGTATGATCCCCAAAAATCCCAATTTTAATATAATGCTATTCAGGAGAGTACCTCCTAAAATATGTCTCATGTATATTGAACCCATAGCTTCCAGGTCTTTCAAAATGTTATTTGTTAACTAGAGTTTTCCTTAAGAGTAATTATATACACATTTTATTGTTAATTAGATCATATTAATACAGAGTGACCCTAATCCAAAAGCTGACATTGCCACCTGTAGTAGCATAACTAGGAACTTGAATAATAAAAAATCAAAAGGAGTGACATTTTGCAAAGTATAACTTTACATATGAAATAAAGAAACAAATTATTACTTTAGTCAAACTAATAATCAGCCTGATGTTTACTAAATATTGTAATCAGGTAAGACAAAATAAGTTATAGGCGATACCAATAAGGGACCTTGCTCACCAGAGCTTAAAAGCTAATATTAAAAATGATGACTGTAATTATCTAACTCATCCCCCTGCATGTGCTACATATAGCACATATAATAGGATGGTAGCACTGTTTTTAACATGCATCACTCTTCACTATTCTTATTAGAAAATAAGAAACAAATATAAATTTGGAGTTCCCTTTTACCAAATAAATCCCATTGCTATCTTTGTGAATACTACTAAGTAGGCAAATATATAAAAATGACAGCATACATAATACTGTACAATAAGATAGGGACACGACAAAATAAACAACAAAAGCTACAAGGGAGAATAAGCACCCTACTTACAAGAGTGATACTCCGAAAACAAAATGCACCTTTCACTACTGCAGTCCATAATATGTCAGACAGAATACCTATTATCATCTACAATTTATATTCTAATAAATATAGATCTATTCCTATGATAGACATTTCTCTTTTTAGAAGCATAAAAAATAAAAATTTACAAATTTTTAAGAATAAGAACGTATTCTGAGATTTTTCTGGTCTGCTCAACAAGTTTATGTCTAAATTCACCAGACATAACTCCCTAAACGTGCCCCTTTCATCTCAGTACAGAGCACTTAGCCCTTGTACACACGGTCAGAGAATCCGTCGGAATGTGTCCTATCGGACCGTGTCGTCGGATAAGCCGTGTGGTATGCATCGGATCGATTCCGTCGGAATATCTGTCGGACCCAATTTTCCAACATGTTGGAAATATTTCCCAACCAACTGGACCGGTCGGACCTAATCCGATCATGTGTAGAGAATTTTGATCGGAGCAAGTGCCACGCATGCTCAGATCAAATTCCTACATCAAAGCTATTGGCTATTAGCCTGAATGTAGTCCCGTCGTAACGAAATTACGTCATCACGTTCTGAAAGATCAGATTTTTCGCCAACTTTGTCCGACCGTGTGTATGCAACAGTTTCGGACAAGATCCGACGGATTTGGTTGTGGAAATCTCCGACCGTGTGTACAGGGGCTTAGAGGAACTGTCACAAAATTGATTTAATGTTGTTGTTACATAATTAGTAAGGTTGAATAAAGACACCAGTCCAACCTGAGTGAGTGCCTACAATTGTCTCTATCCCTATACATTGCACACTCACATTGGTCCTCATTGATATACAAGGGCCAATTTTTTTATTTATTTTTTAGACAGAAGCCAATTAACCTACCTGCATGTCTTTGGAGTGTGGGAGGAAACCCACACAGGCACAGGGAGAACATGCAAACTCCTAGAAGGTAGTGTCATGGTTGGGATTTGAACCAGTGACCCTTGTTTATTGCTAGGTGAGAGTGCTAACCACTATACCACTGTGCCACTATTCACAGCTGTTTCTAAAATGGTGGCTATATCTTCTACTCTCCTACACTCATACTGGAGGAAATACATTATCTTGTCTAACATGTAAAATCTACAACTGTAAAAATCTTTTTAAGCATGCCATTAATTACATTAACAGCATTGAATTTATCTACAGATTCAGGCTATGCTGGGACTTGGGGTTCTACAACAGATAGTACTCAGAGAGCAGCTACAACAATGAGATATATTCACAAATTGTATCTAAGCATCTAATCGTGAGAGGGATCATTAAAGTCATCTGTGCCATCAAAACGTCTAATATTCTTATGACTATAAACTTCAGTATTATTTTTTCTGCCTATTGCAATAGTTCAGCAAGAAAAAATGGTCAATGACTATAAAACAAAACAACCCCCTTTTTTTTTTTTCAGTTTAAGATGTTATGATTACCTACATACATTTTCCTTCCAGAAGCAGTATGCTGGATACAAAAAAATAAAATAAAAATGGGTGAATGTTGTGTTGTAAATTACTTAAAACGAACAACTTTCTTTTTTCTACAGTTTAAATAACTAACTCCCTCAGCCCATTCATGGCGCTATCTAGCTGAGGTACTTATTCAAAAGAATATAAAAAATATGATTGATTAAGTCCATAGCTATGCACTTGATAAACGTTGCTAGGCTATGCATACCGGTAGATTGGAGGTCCACACGGCCTCCCTCATTGAAAGAGTGGGCAGCACATACTGATCGCATAGCGACAATAGATGAGCTGATCTTCACTTCACAGGACAAGATCTCGAGCTTTTCAGCAACTTGGGAGGTGTGGATCACGTTCAAAAACTCCCACTCATATCGGGATTTGCTACAACATGACATGTAATTCATTGTCAAGAGACATAAGTTGATCTCAGATGGTTCATCCTGGGATCCTGGAGGACCCTGTTGATGTAGATTGCAAACAGGTGGATGGAGTGGGTAGCAGGTGGGACCCCACACCCCCCTCTGTTAGTCCCCACTTTTTCTTCCACTCATCACTCCCTCTTGCCCCCTTACTTTTTTGCTCTCTTCACTTCTTTGTTATCTGATCCCTTTATAGTCGAGGACCTGGAGGTTGGAGCAGACTGTTTGGGGTGGCTACGAATGAGCCCCCTCAGGTAGTTTGGATGGTCTCCAAGAGTGTTAGTAGGCTAATTTGAGCTGAGACTAGGGATGAGCCTGATGTTTGAGTCGAACGTAAGTTTGACCTGAACATCGGGTGTTCGCCTGTTCGCCAAGTAGTGAACAATTTGGGGTGTTCGTGGCAAATTCGAAAGCCACGGAACACCCTTTAAAAGTCTATGGGAGAAATCAAAAGTGCTAATTTTAAAGGCTTATGTGCATATTATTGTTATAAAAAGTGTTTAAGTACCTGGGTCCTGCCCCAGGGGACATGTATCAATGCAAAAAAAGTTTTAAAAATATCATTTTTTTTGGGAGCAGTGATTTTAATAATGCTTAAAGTGAAACAATAAAAGTGAAATATTTCTTTAAATTTCATTCCTGGGGGGTGTCTATAGTATGCCTGTAAAGTGGCACATGTATCCCGTGTTTACAGAAGTCCCTGCACAAAATGGCATTTCTAAAGGAAAAGAAGTCATTTAAAAGTACTTGCAGCTATAATGAATTGTTGGTCCCGGCAATACACATAAAAGACATTGAAAAAAAATGGTATGGGATTCCCCTACAGTCCATTACCATCTGGCATGAATATTAAGTGAACCCTTAAGCAAAATAAAAAAATGGTCCAACCAGACCCTTATCCGAGCACGCAACCTGGCAGGTCACAGGAAAAGGGAGGTGGATGAGAGAGCGCCCCCCCTCCTGAACCGTACCAGGCCACATGCCCTCAACATGGGGAGGGTGCTTTGGAGTAGCAAGGGCCTCATCCCCACAACCCTTGCCCTGTGATTGTGGGGGCCTGCCGAATTATCAGAATCTGGAAGCTCCCTTTAACAAGGGGACCCCCAGATCCCAGCCTCCCGTGTGAAATGGCAATTGGGTACAAATTTACCCCTACCATTTCACAAAAAAAGTGTCAAAATGGTAAAAGTTACAAGACATGGCTTGGGGCAAGTCCTTTATTAAGAAATAAAAAAATAAAAATGGCTCATGAAGTACATTCACCTTCTTCTTCTCTCGCTCTGACATACCGAAAAAAAAAAACTTGACCATGGGAGGCTCCTGCCATATGACGCGTCTCCGCTAGGTGACAGTTCTTTTATAACTGAGGACGGGGCCACACTGTGACGTCCCCAAATGACCCCACCCCCTCTGACGCACGGGGACTTCCATATAACTTTCCTGAAGCATCAGAGGGGGTTGGGCCACTCAGTGGTGTAACCTGGTGGCTAATACAAACAAACCCAAGGATAAACCGAGGAAAAAAACAAGCTTTACTTACCACCAGCCCACAGACAACCAGATAACCTGTCTAACAGTATGCGTTAAAAACAGGGGTTTAGTCTGCACACATTTGCAAATGTATACGTAAGCCACAGAGCCGCGCCAAGGCACCCCAATATCTGTGGATAAAGCACCCTCACCATGTTGAGGGCATTTGGCTTGGTACGTTTCAGGAGGGGTGGGTGCTCTCTTGTTCTCCCGTCTTTTCCTGCAGCCTGCCAGGTTGTGCGCTCAGATAAGGGTCTGGTATGGATTTTTGAGGGGACCCCCTACACCATTTTTTTCATTTTGGCATGGGGTTCTCCTTAAAATTCATACCAGACCTGAAGGGCCTGGTATGGAATATGGGGGAACCTCTAAGCAATTTTTTTTTACATTTTGGTTCGGGGTTCCCTTTAATATTCATACCAGACCTAAAGGGCCTGGTAATGGACTGTGGGGGAATCACATGCCGTTTTTAGGACAATAAGTTGCATATTAGCCTTTAAAATTCACACTTTTGATTTTTCACGTTCTGGTCCCATAGACTTTAACGGTGTTCGAACCCAGGGGTGTTTGGCTCATCCCTATTCCTGACAAATTCTTGCAGTCCAGGGAACCAACATGCATGTAAAACCTAGGTTTACATAGAAACATAATATAAGGTCTGGTGTCACCCCAACATCACTTCCATCCCTATGAAATTTAAAGGAATATCTCACTTTTACTGTTTCACTTTAAGCATTATTAAAATCACTGGGCCTGAAAAAACTTACGTTCGACTCGAACATCGGACTCATCCCTAAAAGGCACACTATATAAGGCCTCTCTCTCTCTCTCTCTCTCTCTCTCTCTCTCTCTCTCTATATATATATATATATATATATATATATATATATATATATATATATATATATATATATATCCACTGTATCCAATCCAGCTTAGCTAGATCTGACTGCAGACCATTCCTGGTGTACTGTTTCTAATATTCTTCAGGCAGGCAGGCGATTCAGTGAACTGCATTATCCACTGCATTCTAGTCTAGCCAAGCCTATATATTACTGTAGGTCATTCCTGGTGTACATTTTCAAATATACTTGCAGGCAGGCAGGTGATTCAGTGAGCTGCAGTGCATAATATATATATACAGTCTCTTACATAGGTATATCCATTGCATTCCAGTCTAGCCAAGCCTATATCTGACTGCAGGCCATTCCTGGTGTACTTTTCAAAGATACTTTCAGGCAGGCAGGTGATTCAGTGAGCTGTGGTGCATAACATATATATACAGTCTCCTACATATATATATATATCCACTGCATTCTAGTCTAGCCAAGCCTATATATGAGTGCAGGTCATTCCTGGTGTACATTTTCAAATATACTTGTAGGCAGGCAGGGGATTCAGTGAACTGCAGTGCATACAATATATATACAGTCTCCTACATATATATATATATATATATATATATATATATATATATATATATATATATATATATATATATATATATCCACTGCATTCCAATCTAGCCTATATCTGAGGCCGCGTACACACGCGCGGACTGTTCGCCCAACCTTGTTCGGCAAACAGTTTCATCAAACAGTCCGCTCAAAATTTGCATGAGCGGACTTGCCCACACACGAGCGGACTGTTTGACGAACAAGGTTGGGCAAACAGTTCGCTCAACTTTTGAAATGAACGGACTCGCCCACGTAATGAGGAAGCAAATCCGCCCATTTCGAGCGCGTGTACAGGTAGGCGGGGCCCGCGAAGGAGACGTCGCGGGCTCCGCCGCCTGGAATGGGCTTAAAGGGGAACCCCAACGCCGAAAAAAATCGGCGTGGGGGTTCCCCCCAAGTCCACACCAGACCCTTGTCCGAGCACGCTACCCGGCCGGCCAGGAAAGGGGGGCGAGCGAGCGCGCCCCCCCCTCCTGAGCCGTACCAGGCCGCGTGCCCTCAACATGGGGGGGTGCCTCGGGGAAGGGGGGGGCCGCGCGGCCCCCCCACCCCAAAGCACCTTGTCCCCATGTTGATGAGGACAAGGGCCTCTTCCCGACAACCCTGGCCGTTGGTTGTCGGGGTCTGCGGGCGGGGGGCTTATCGGAATCCGGGAGCCCCCTTTAAGAAGGGGGCCCCCGGATACCGGCCCCCCACCCTATGTGAATGAGTATGGGGTACAATGTACCCCTACCCATTCACCTGTGAAATAAAGTACAAATAAAAACACAACACAGGGGGAAAAAATATTTTATTGCACAGCCGGGGGTCTTCCGTCTTCGGGGGTCTTCTCGCCGGACTCCTCCGCTATGTGTGTGTAGCTCTTTTGCCAGCGGAGGAGTCCGGCTTTCTTCCTCCCCGCCGCCGGCCTCTTCTCCCGACTTCGGGGGTCTTGTCCCCCTCTTCGGTTCTTCTGCCGGGCCACCGCGCCTGGTCCGGTGGCCCGGTCTTCTGTCGCCGTCTTCCGTTCTTCTGTCGCCGCCTTCGGTTCTTCTGCCGGGCCACCGCGCCTTCTTGTAGCTCTTTTACAGGCGGTGGCCCGGTCTTCTGTCGCCGTCGCCGCCTTCCGTTCGTGTTCTTCTTCTTGTTCTTCTTGTTCTTCTCCAGGCGATGTTGACACGTCGCTCCCTCCGGCCGGAATGCCAGAGCCGCCCTGCGCTGTGACTTATATAGTGACAATGGGGCGGGGTCACATGGTATATGTCACATGGGTTGATGTCACATGGTGACCCCGCCCCCTTACGATGTCATAGTCCCCATGTGACATCAACCCATGTGACCAACCCATGTGACATATACCATGTGACCCCGCCCCATTGTCACTATATAAGTGACCGCACAGCGCGTCCCCGGCATTCCGGCCGGAGAGCTCGTCGAGTCAACATCGCCTGGAGAAGAACAAGAAGAACAAGAAGAAGAACAAGAACGGAAGGCGGCGACGGCGACAGAAGACCGGGCCACCGCCTGTAAAAGAGCTACAAGAAGGCGCGGTGGCCCGGCAGAAGAACCGAAGGCGGCGACAGAAGAACGGAAGACGGCGACAGAAGACCGGGCCACCGGACCAGGCGCGGTGGCCCGGCAGAAGAACCGAAGAGGGGGACAAGACCCCCGAAGTCGGGAGAAGAGGCCGGCGGCGGGGAGGAAGAAAGCCGGACTCCTCCGCTGGCAAAAGAGCTACACACACATAGCGGAGGAGTCCGGCGAGAAGACCCCGGAAGACCCCCGGCTGTGCAATAAAATATTTTTTCCCCCTGTGTTGTGTTTTTATTTGTACTTTATTTCACAGGTGAATGGGTAGGGGTACATTGTACCCCATACTCATTCACATAGGGTGGGGGGCCGGTATCCGGGGGCCCCCTTCTTAAAGGGGGCTCCCGGATTCCGATAAGCCCCCCGCCCGCAGACCCCGACAACCAACGGCCAGGGTTGTCGGGAAGAGGCCCTTGTCCTCATCAACATGGGGACAAGGTGCTTTGGGGTGGGGGGGCCGCGCGGCCCCCCCCTTCCCCAAGGCACCCCCCATGTTGAGGGCACGCGGCCTGGTACGGCTCAGGAGGGGGGGGCGCGCTCGCTCGCCCCCCTTTCCTGGCCGGCCGGGTAGCGTGCTCGGACAAGGGTCTGGTGTGGACTTGGGGGGAACCCCCACGCCGATTTTTTTCGGCGTTGGGGTTCCCCTTTAAGCCCATTCCAGGCGGCGGAGCCCGCGACGTCTCCTTCGCGGGCCCCGCCTACCTGTACACGCGCTCGAAATGGGCGGACTTTCCGAGCGGGAACAGTCCGCTCATTTCGAAAGTACAGCGGACAAGCCCACACACGGGCGGACTGTTCGCTCAAACACAGTTTCAGCGGACAGTTTTTCGGAATTTCCGAAAGACTTTGTCCGTCCAACTGTCCGCTGAAACTGTCCGCTGAAAGCCCACACACGAGCGGACTGTCCGCCCAAACACTGTTCAGCGGACAAGGTTGGGCGAACAGTCCGCCCGTGTGTACGCGGCCTGACTGCAGGCCATTTCTGGTGTACATTTCCAAATACACTTTCAGGCTGGCAGGCAGGTGGTTCAGTGATCTGCAGTGCATTAAATATATGAATTTACATAGACTCAGATGGAACAGCATGTTATTGCCATCATCTCTCAGTGTACAAAATATTTGAATACTTCAACGGTGGGATTTTAAAGGCAATATCAATGACAATGATTTTTCATATTTATATACAAAAATATTTATTAATACAAAATGATAAAAAATACAGTAATAATTATACAAAAGTATTTGCACAGTATGATATGTGGTTTATAAATCGACAAAGGGCGGCTTTTTGTCGCTTTATAAACCGCATATCATACTGTGCAAATACTTTTGTATAATTACTACTGTATTTTTTATCATTTTATATTAATAAATATTTTTGTATATAGATGTGCATTAAATATATATACAGTCTCCTACATACATATATATATATATATATATATATATATATATATATATATATATATATATATATATATATATATATTCACTGCATTCCAGTCTAGCCAAGCCCATCTCTGACTGCAGACCATTCCTGGTTAAGGATGAGCTGAACACCCCCCGGTTCGGTTCGCACCAGAACCTGTGAACAGACCTAAACTTTGTGGGAACTTTAGAACCCTATTAAAGTCTATGGGACTCAACCGTTCAAAATCGAAAGGGCTCATTTTAAAGGCTAATATGCAAGTTATTGTCCTAAAAAGTGTTTGAGGATCTGGGATCTGCCCCAGGGGACATGTATCAATGCAAAAAAAAGTTTTAAAAACTGAAGTTTTTTCGGGAGCAGTGATTTTAATAATGCTTAAAGTGAAACAAAGTGTAATATTCCTTTAAATTTCATACCTGGGGGGTGTCTATAGTATGCCTGTAAAGAGGCACATGTTTCCCGTGCTTAGAACTGTCCCTGCACAAAGTGTCATTTCTGCAGGAAAAAAAGTAATTTAAAATCACTCACGGCTATAATGAATTGTCGGCTCACCTTAATACAGAGAACAGTCATTGAAAGTCATTGATAAAAAAAAAGGCATGGGGTTCCCCCAAATTCAATTACCAGGCCCTTCAGGTCTGGTATGGATATTAAGGGGAACCCCGCCTCAAATAAAAAAAAATGACATGGGGTTCCCCCTAAATATCCATACCAGACCTGAATGGTCTGGATCAGATGAGCCATCACTGGACCCCGGAGAGATGATCATCCATCGCTGGACAGCAAGAGTGGATTACCACCGCTGGAATCTTTTTAATTTTTTTTAAAATTTTTAATAAAATACTT
The DNA here is from genome assembly GCF_037356315.1 of Lithobates pipiens. Lineage (NCBI taxonomy): Eukaryota > Metazoa > Chordata > Amphibia > Anura > Ranidae > Lithobates > Lithobates pipiens. The sequence goes on along the minus strand of NW_027507790.1, from coordinate 274,754,144 downwards.
TTTCAACGGTGTGTGTGTCTTTTTTAACATTCTTTTACACTTTCTTTGTGAAATGGTAACCATTTCAAACAGGGGGGCCGGGATCTGGGGGTCCCCTTGTTAAAGGGGGCTTCCAGATTCTGATAAGCCCCCCGCCCGCAGACCCCCACAACCACCGGCCAAGGTTGTGGGGATGAGGCCCTTGTCCTCATCAACATGGGGACAAGGTGCTTTCAGGGGTCACAGACCCCCAAAGCATCCTCCCAATGTTGAGGGCATGTGGCCTGGTACAGTTCAGGAGGGGGGCGCTCTCTCGTCCCCCCCACTTTTCCTACGGCCTGCCAGGTTGCGTGCTCGGATAAAGGGTCTGGTGTGGATTTTTAGGGGGAACTCCACACCATTTTTTTATCAATTTGGCGTGGAGTTCCCCTTATTACCCATACCAGACCTGAAGGGCCTGGTAATTGAATTTGGGGGAACCCCACGCTTTTTTTTTATCAATGACTTTCCATGAGTCTTTCTGTATTACGGGAGCAGACAATTCATTATAGCCACGAGTGATTTTAAATTACTTTTTTTCCTGCAGAAATGAAACTTTGTGCAGGGACAGTTCTAAGCACGGGAAACATGTGCCCCTTTACAGGCATACTATAGACACCCCCCAGGTACAAAATTTAAAGAAATATTACACTTTTATTGTTTCACTTTAAGCATTATTAAAATCACTGCTTCCAAAAAAAATACAGTTTTTAAAACTTTTTTTTGCATTGATACATGTCCCCTGGGGCAGGACCCAGGTCCCCAAACACTATTTATGACAATAACTTGCATATAAGCCTTTTAAAATTAGCACTTTAGATTTCTCCCATAGACTTGTACAGGGTGTTCCACGGCTTTTCGAATTTGCCGCAAATGCCCAAAATTGTTCACTGTTCGCCGAACAGGCGAACAGGCAATGCTCGAGTCGAACTCAAAGCTCATCCCTATTCCTGGTGTACTTTTTCTAGTACTTCAGGCAGTGTTTTGCTAATAAAATTTTACAGCATGTCTGGAAGGTCACCAAGGAGAGGCAGATGCTCACAGGCCACTAAAGGAGGGCAAGCAGGCTCTTTGTCTACAGCCAACAATGCTGGTCATCGACACGGTGCATCCTCAGAACGTGGCCGTAGGGCACACTTGTCCTTTTTTTGGCAGCTGGCCGTGTTGATCCACAACATGCAGAAGCATTGGTAGAGTGGATAACTAAGCCGTCCTCATTCTCCTCATCCTCTGTCACCCAGGCTCAGAGTAGTTTACCTGCCGATGCAGCTGCCAAAGCAGCCTATTCCATCGGCTCAATGTCATTAGTCACTCCTTCCTTAGCCCCACCATCATGCACGGAGGAGTCCCCCGAACTTTGACCACAGTGTCGGGTACAAGCTGCAGGAGGATGAGCAGCGTTTTGAAGGTTCCGATGATGGTACCCAGGTTGAGGAAGGCAATAACGTGAACCCAAAGAGAGAGGGTGCCCAAGAAGAAGGACAAGAAACTGGCATTCGTGTTCCCCAGCTGCAGCATACTGCCAGGTTTGCTCCAGTGACAAGAAGGGAAGGGATGATGAGGTCACTGACTCTATGTGGGTGCCTGATTGAAGAGAGGATGAGGAGGAGGCACATCTCCAACGAGGCAGGATACCCTCCAGGAGCCAGCTTAAGGGCAGCCACCCAACTGTATCACACCGCAGAGCTCCACATGTGCAGGGTGCTGCTGACTCCCCACATATTTTGAAAAGTTCTTTGGTGTGGGCCTTTTTTAATACGTGTGCAGTAGATCATACCGTTGCTGTTTGCAACTTATGTCTGAAGCATATCAAGTGTAACCAAAACAGCAGCCGCTTGGGCACCACATACTTGACCAGACATATGTCTACCTCCCATGCAGTCCATTGGCAACAGTACTTAAAAGACCCACACCAGATAACAAGGCGGACCTCTCCTTCAGTCCTCTCAGAAACCTGCACAGAGCCAAGCACTTGCGGGCAATCTGCTATCACTACACCAACATCTGATTGTAGCAGGCAAATCTCCCTACCCCAGTTGCTAAACCATCAAAAGAAATTCGGTCCCAGACATCCAGATGCTCAGCGGCTGAATGCTAGCTTGGATAAATTGCTAGCACTCTAACTGCTGCCTTTTCAGCTGGTAGACTCTGCCCCCTTTCGTGAATTTGTGGAATGTATGGTACCTCAGTGGCAGATTCCCAAACGCCATTTCTTTTCACGGAAACAAAATGAAACGTCTGCAGTCACCAGTGATACACCTCCATCCCTATATACATATACAAAAAAAGGAGAGTCACTCTGGACTTTAAATTAGGTGGTCACAGTTAGCCACTGAGTAACACGAGTAATAGTAGTATAAATGTTTATTAAAATAATTGTACATACAATAGCATACTGGCTCAGCCAATGGATTTGCACATAGTAAAAAGAATAAATCAAGTTGATACAAACATTATACAATGCAGTATATACCAATGCACGCATCAGATAACCCGACGCGCGTTTAAATGTTTAAATGAAACAAAAAGTGCAGGGAATGCAGGTAAAGCACCAGGTGAGTGTTATGGTGGGAAGAGCATATTTACCTTGATCTACAAACAGATGAACAGCACTGGAAATCTGTGATGTGCATAGTATTGGTGAGTGAAGGAAGTGATCTCAGCCATGTCACACCCTTGACTTTTATCCCCTAAGAGGTCCGGTCCTCTCCGCCCCCAACGCCATGCCAGGATGGATTGGTAAGCCAACACCTAGGTGTCAGCTGCCAGTGGGAGTGTGCATGCACAATGGACTCCCGTCCATCCAAGATGACAAACTGCACTGCCACTGGGTGACAGCGCATCCACGGAAGCCACCCAATGGGTGTAGGAGCATGGCGCCGATATGCTGGTGGCCCCCCCACAAAGTCCATAGGACGAGGGGGAGGGGACAGCAGGAGACAAAAATCTCCTTTTAGCAAATCGCAGCTCCAACGCCATACAAAAAACCTCCAACCGCCAGAGGAGACAGCAAAGGAAACAAAGGCCACAGAACACCACCACTATTGGAGGCAAGATCAAAAGGCTAAAACATGTATATGGAATATGTTTGTGAAACAGTGGCTGGTGGGGACAGCAGGCCAGTTTTTGGGCTAAATGGGTGTCTTCCACCCGGATTCAATATGGAAGGCCATTTTGGCTCTCTACCGGCATGTGGAAGGCAATGTCTTGGCCTCGTTGGACAGGGCGCTCAGCAGTAAGGTGCATATTACTACTGACTCATCTTGCGGCAGGCATGGATAGGAATTTTACCTTCCTTTCATGGTGTACTGGGTAACTCTGCTGACAGCTGGGAAGGATGCAGGACAGGGTGCAGTATTGTTGGAGCTTTTTCGGCCACCACGCCTCCAAAATGCTAGTAGTGGTGATTCTGCAATACCTCTCTTCTCCACCCCGTCCTCTTCTTCTTCCTCTATGGCCTCTTCCTCTACAGATTTGTCCTCGGAAGCAGCGGTACTCAGTAGGCGTTCAAGGGGTTACTGAAGCACTCATTAAGAATGCCATGCAGTGTTTGAGTTGGTCTGCTTAGGGGACAGGAGCCACACTGGGACAGAGATTCTGTCAGCTCTGCAGTGGCAGACTCAGAGGTGGTTGATGCCACGCCAGCTTCAGCCAGGAATGGTGGTTTGTGACAATGGCACCAACCTTCTCTCCACCCTCCAACAAGGACACTTGACCCATGTTCCCTGTTTGGCTCATGTCCTTAATTTGGTGGTGCAGCAGTTCTTGTGCAGGTACGTGGGCTTACAGGATCCCCTGAGGCAGGCCAAGAAAGTATGCAGGCATTTCTGTTTATCATATAATGCCAGTGCTCAGCTGGCTGACCTTCAAAAGGAATACAACCTGCCCAAGAACCGCCTAATTTGTGACATGCCAACCAGGTGGAACTCAACATTGGCAATGCTGCAGCGGCTGAACATGCAGCAGAGGGCCATCAATGAGTACCTGTATGAGTATGGCACCAGGACAGGGTCAGGGGAGCTTGGCTTTTTTTTGCTACGCCAGTGGCTACTGATCAAGGATGCATGCACTGTCCTGTCACCATTTGAGGAGTCCACGTGGATGGTGAGCAGGGACAGTGCATGCATCAGTGATACTGTCCCTCTTGTCTTGTCGTTGGAGCACATGCTTTGTGGAATAATGGACAAGGCACCTGAGGCAGAACAGAGGGAGGAAGAGGTGGACTTCATTACCTCTCAAGGCCTCCTTTATCCTGACAGCCAATCACACAGGAAGAGGAGGATGCAGAGGAGGAGGAGGATGAGGATTGTGTCAGCATGGAGGTGGAGCTTAGCACTCAGCATCAGCAGCAGTCTTCAAGGAATCATTTTCAGTCCCCAGAAACCTATGGACTTGTACATGGCTGATAGGAGGTGGCTGTGGATGATGTCATCCTTAGTGACCCAGAGGATTCCGGATCGAATGCCTCAGCAAACCTTCACTGCATGGCCTCCTTGATCCTGCAAAAGGACCCTCGGTTTTGTAGTATCAAGGAGAGGGATCATTACTGGCTTGCAACTCTTCTTGATCCACGTTACAAAGGTAAGGTTGCGGAACTTATGCAGCCTTCACAGAGGGAGCGGGGGATGAAACATCTTCGGGAGGCCTTGTAGAAAGGTTTGTGCAATTTGTTTCCAGAGCCTGGGAGGTTACAATTTTCTGGTCCTCCTAGACAACGTGTTGCTAAAGCTTCAGTCAGTCACAGAAGGAGCGGTGCAGAAGGTGGCCATCTGATCGATGCATTCAGACAATTCTTCTGCAGTCTGCAGCCCCAAGGTCCAATCAGTTCCAGCAACCATTGCCTGATTTACATGGTGCAGGAATACCTAGGGGCAAGATCAGACTTGGAGACCTCTCCCACCGAAAATCCACTGGGTTACTGGGTCTTGAGGATGAATCACTGGCCAGAGCTTGCACAATATGCAATTGAGCTACTGGCCTGTCCTGCATTCAGCGTTCTTTCTGAATGCACATTGAGTGCTGCTGGAGGCTTTGTAACCGATCACAGAGTGTGCCTGTCCACAGACTCAGTTGATCAGCTCACTTTCATAAAAATGAATCAGTCTTGGATCACCAGCTACCAAGCACCTAATGCTGATGTAACCGATAATTTTTGCTGTGAATGTGAGATCCCTGCCTATGCTGAGTGACTATCCTGTTATGCTGAATGGCTATTCTATTCCTCCTCAATGTTCATGTTGATAGCTTCTAAGAACATTTTTGTTTTAGGGCATCACCACCAGTGCCTAAGGCCCAATTTTTCTGCCCCTGTTTAACAGTGGCATGTAATTACAATATTTGCTCTAATATTTCACAACAGAGCCTGTTCCTGCGCTCAGCAAAAGTATCTGTGAGGCTTTACAGTGTTGTGTCACCACCACCGCCTGAAGCCCAATTTTTCTGCCCCTGTTTAACAGGGGCATGTACAGTGGTGTGAAAAAGTGTTTGCCCCCTTCCTAATTTCCTGTTCCTTTGCATGTTTGTCACACTTAAGTGTTTCGGAACATCAAACCAATTTAAACAATAGTCAAGGACAACACAAGTAAACACAAAATGCAATTTGTAAATGAAGGTGTTTATTATTAAAGGTGAAAAAAAATCCAAACCATCATGGCCCTGTGTGAAAAAGTGATTGCCCCCTAAACCTAATAACTGGTTGGGCCACCTTTAGCAGCAACAACTGCAACCAAGCGTTTGCGATAACGTGCAATGAGGCTTTTACAGCATCCTGGAGGAATTTAGGCCCACTCATCTTTGCAGAATTGTCCTAATTCAGTTACATTAGAGGGTTTTCGAGCATGAACGGCCTTTTTAAGGTCATACCACAACATCTCAATAGGATTCAGGTCAGGACTTTGGCTAGGCCACTCCAAAGTCTTCATTTTGTTTTTCTTCAGCCATTCTGTGGTGGACTTGCTGGTGTGTTTAGGATCATTGTCCTGCTGCAGAACCCAAGTTCGTTTCAGCTTGAGTACACGAACAGATGGTCGGACATTCTCCTTCAGGATCTCTTGGTAGACAGCAGAATTCATAGTTCCTTTTATCACGGCAAGTCTTCCAGGTCCTGAAGCAGCAAAACAGCCCCAGACCATCACACTACCACCACCATATTTTACTGTTGGTATAATGTTCTTTTTATGAAATGCAGTGTTCCTTCTACGCCAGATATACTTGGACACACACCTTCCAAAGAGTTCCACTTTTGTCTCATCGGTCCACAGAATGTTGTCCCAAAAGTCTTGGGGATCATCAAGATGTGTTGTGGAGGAATTGAGACGAGCTTTGATGTTCTTTTTGCTCAGCAGTGGTTTTCTCCTTGGAACTCTGCCATGCAGGCCATTTTTGCCCAGTCTTTTCCTGATGGTGGAGGCATGAACGCTGACCTTAACTGAGGCAAGTGAGGCCTGCAGTTCCTTGGACGTTATTGTGGGGTCTTTTGTGACCTCTTGGATGAGTCATCGCTGCGCTCTTGGGGTAATTTTGGGCGGCCGGCCACTCCTGGGAAGGTTCACCACTGTTCCATGTCTTCGCCATTTGTGGATAATGGCTCTCACTGTGGTTCGCTGGATTCCCAAAGCTTTGGAAATGGCTTTATAACCCTTTCCAGACTGATAGATCTCAATTACTTTCTTTCTCAATTGTTCCTGAATTTCTTTGGGTCTCGGCATGATGTGTAGCTTTTAAGGATCTTCTGGTGGACCTTACTGTGTCAAGCAGCTCCTATTTAAGTGATGCCTTGATTGTGAACAGGTGTGGCAATAATCAGGCCTGGGTGTGGCTAGAGAAATTGAACTCAGGTGTGGACAACCACAGTTATAGTATGTTTTAACAAGGGGGGCAATCACTTTTTCACACAGGGCCATGATGGTTTGGATTTTTTTTCACCTTTAATAATAAACACCTTCATTTACAAATTGCATTTTGTGTTTACTTGTGTTGTCCTTGACTATTGTTTAAATTGGATTTGATGTTCCGAAACACTTAAGTGTGACAAACATGCAAAGGAACAGGAAATGAGGAAGGGGGCAAACACTTTTTCACACCACTGTAATTACAATATATGCTTTAATATTTCACAGCAAGGCTTGTTCCTGCACTCAGCAACAGAATCTGTGAGGGGTTACAGTGTTGTGGCACAACCACCACTGCCTAAGACCCCATTTTTCTGCCCCTGTTTAACAGTGGCATGTACTTACGATTTTTGATCTAATATTTAACAGCAGGGCCCATTCCTGCACCCACCAAGAGTAACTGTGAGGACTTACAGTGTTGTGGCACCACCACTACACCACCAAAGGCACAATTTTTCTGCCCATGTTCAACAGGGGCATGTAATTACAATTCTTGATATAATATTTCACAGCAGAGTCTGTTCCAGTGCCCACCATGAGTAACTGTGAGGGCTTACAGTGTTCTGGAACCACCAACACCTAAGGCCCAATTTTCTGCAGAGTATATAGGGCAGGCTGCATAGTATATACAGGCCGTCCCCTACTTTCAAACAACAGACTTAAAAATGACTTCTACTTACAAATGGAGGGAGACAACAGGGAGTGAGAGGAAATCTACTCCTAGGAAGGGAAATTATCTCCTATAAGAGTTAATATGGGAAAAAGGTGTCTCCACTGATGCTTTATCACCAATCCTTATTTCCCTAATAAACCCAAATTTTCAAAATCCAATTGTCATTGGGACAGAAAGTGAGGTGAAATCTTCTGAACAGGGGCACAGACAGCAAAACAAATTTTACAGGGGTGATAACCCCAAACCTACAGTCCCTGTCTTGTTTGGACCACCTTTATACTGCTGTTCAGAGTATATAGGGTGTGGGGTTCCCCTTAAAATGCATACACGACCCAAAGGTGTGAGTATATATATATATATATATATATATATATATATACACACACTCACACACATACTCCTTAACTATTTTTGCAACATGCATATTAAACACTGCAGCAAGCTCACCTGTATTCGCAGGGTCTTTCTGATATACATATATTCTCTTTTACTACTTTTGCAGTTCATGATCATGGACAAGGGGAGGCTTCTAGGGACATTCGTACTTGCACCCATCAATACCATGTCAGTGCTCCGGTTGTTCACCCAATTGGGTTACCTTTTGCTCCGCCTCCTCAGCTCCCGTGCTGATTGTTTATTGCTGCCGGTGGAATCAGTGATTGATGGCCAGGCCCAAACCATTGGTGAGTATAGGGACCCACAGTTTGACCCCGATGATGACTCACCTCCCTGCCTATTTTTTGCTACATACATTCATTTGATTTACTACTTGTATTACAGATATAGCAAAGAATTTACCCCTGAAGAGCGAGCACGGTCTCGCAAAACGTTGTTGGGTACTACTGATGCATGCACATTTTTCTGATGCTTGTAATTGGTATATACTGTTTACCATGTATGTGGACTGACCTATATTTTATCGGCCTGTATTTATTGCTGTTGTGTCTTACATGCGCAACAAACAATAAATAATACAAAACACGCGCAACAAACAACAAAATAATAAATCTACTTTTTTACTATCATGATATGTTTTGGCTTACCATATTCACCTCATTTAAAGTCCCAGGGTGTACCCCATGTATATATGTAAGTTTACATAGAGAATAACTAACCCTTTACAGGGTTACCCCTTCAGAGAAAAAAAAATTAAAAATTTCCACCTAGGGTATCTCATCCTGTACAATGCACTCTAAGGCACCCACAGTTGAGAAAACCCAACCTGCCATCACAAAGATCTGCCTGGTGGACAGAAATACCCCAAAAACAACCACCTGCCCCTCCTGGCGCTAGCAAAACATGCACAACACAATGCAGAACTTTCAATAATATATGTCTGCTCACCTGATATAAATTGCTCAATATTGTGTTGAGCTTAGTGCCTAACCAGCACGGAGTTTGGCAAGATCGGAGTTGAGGTGATGCTGTCCCCGTATGGGCCACAAAATGAAGTAGAATAATAACGTATAGAACCAGGCAGGACCTCAGTGATGCAGGTTTATTAAGAGCTGGAAACATACAGGATTATGGCTTATTTATACAGTTTCTTACAATGCAAGCATATTAGGTACAACATGATTGGTTGCTACGATCTATGTCAATGTACCTAACCATAAATCTGACACCTATTCTAAAATCAGACAAACTCAATTATTCCCAGAATTCCTACAGGTTCATTAAAAGAGATTTATAACTGGTGTTGTCCAATTAAAAACACTTGTGTAGAGATGATGGCACCCATGATGCACCCAGCTGTGTTAAACTCATCTCTTCTTGTTCTGATAAGACTTCAACAACTTCAAGGATAACACATTTATGACTTTGGGAGAATTAACTTTCAGTAACCCCACCTTATGTGTTATATGTCTCACTATATAATCCTATATGTATGTATTTTAACAGTTTTGAGGGCACAAGTAGACCTTTGTTTGACCCTGTCAAACTTAATTAATATACTGTACATAACTTTCCCATATTCCACATAATTATTTCTAAACCACCTGTGTAAGATGTTCTATCTTATCTCTGCAGCTGTCAAAAGTTTATTTTCTCATTAGTAAACTAAAAATGACCTATCTTATCTCTGTGATTTACAGTATATGCATTTCAAGGACTCGAAACAACTCAGTGTAACTTGAATCTATTCTAATGAACTTTCACCCAGTAAAAAATATCAGCATGAAGCAGAGAGGTCATCTAAAGTTCAACATTTAAAAATGAAGACATTCTATGTTAGGGATGAGCCGAACACCCCCCGGTTCGGTTCGCACCAGAACTTTCGAACGGACCCCAAATTCGTACGAACTTTAGAACCCCATTGAAGTCTTTGGGACTCGAACGTTCGAAATTAAAAGTGCTAATTTTAACGGCTAATATGCAAGATGCTGTCCTAAAAAGGGTTTGGGGACCTGGCTCCTGCCCCAGGGGACATGGGTCAATGCCTAAAATGTTTTTAAAAATGGTCGTTTTGGCCGGAGCACTGATTTTAATGATGATTAAAGTGAAAAAATGTGAAATATTCCTTTAAATATGGTGCCTGGGGGGTGTCTGTAGTATGCCTCTGAAGTGCCATGTGTTTCCCGTGTTTAGAACAGTCCCTGCACAAAATGACATTAAACGGAAATAACATCATTTAAAACTGCTTGCGGTTTTAATGTTATATCTGGTTCCTGCAATATGGTTGAAAATCATTGAGAAAAATGCATGGGTAGCCCTCCCTGCCCATTACCAGCCCCTTTGGGTCTTGTACGCATATTAAGGGGAACCCCGTACCCATATTAAAAAAAGGAAATGTGTGTGGCCCCAGGCCCTATATACTCAGAACATCAGTATACAGGCGGTGCAAACAAGACAGGGACTGTGTAGGTTTGTTGTGTTAAGTTGAATCTGTTTGTAATTTTCAACTGGTACATTTTTAAAGTGTAGCTCCAGTCAAAAAAACTATTTTTAAGCTTTTTGGAAAGCATAGGGAAGGGTTATCACCCCTGTATAATTTGTTTTGTCGTCCATCTTTTTTCATCTCACTTGCTGTTGTCTTCTTCCGTTTGCAAGTAGGAGATGTTTGTAAGTTGGATGTTTGAAAGTAAGGGCCTGCCCTATATGCTCTGCAGAAATGGCGGAACAAGGTGTTGGTTTTGCCACAACATTGTAAGCCCTCAAAGTGACTCTTGGTGGGCGCTGGAGTGCCCTGCTGTGAACAATTATATCAAGAATTGTAATTACATGCCATTGTTGAACAGTGGTAGAAAAATTGACCTTTGGTGGTTGTGGTGCTAGTGCCACCACACTGCAACCTCTCCCATATACTCTAGTTTTATTGCAGAAATTAGCCCTGCTGCAAAGCATTGCATCAAAAATTGTAATTAAATGCCACTGTTAAACAGGGGCAGAAAAATTTGGCCTTAGGCACTAGTGCTGGTGCCACGACACTGCAACCTCTCCCATATACTCTAGTTTTATTGCAGGAATTAGCCCTGCTGCAAAGCATTGCATTAAAAATTGTAATCAAACGCCCGTGTTAAACAGGGGCAGAAAAATTGGGCTGATGGCACTGGTGCTGGTGCCACCACACTGCAACCTCTCCCATATACTCTAGTTTTATTGCAGGAATTAGCCCTGCTGCAAAGCATTGCATCAAAAAGTGTAATTAAATGCCCCTGTTAAACAGGGGCAGAAAAATTGGGCCTTAGGCACTGGTGCTGGTGCCACCACACTGCAACCTCTCCCATATACTCTAGTTTTATTGCAGGAATTAGCCCTGCTGCAAAGTATTGCATCAAAAATTGTAATTAAACGCCCCTGTTAAACAGGGGCAGAAAAATTGGGCTGATGGCATCACCCAGAACCAGAAATGTTCTTCCAACATATCAGCGGAGGAGGAAGAGGATAGACAATCAACATAACAGTCACTCAGCATCAGCATAGGCAGTCTTGAAGGGATGTGATATTTCCAAAAAAATTATTCGGTTACATCAGCTTCAGGTGCTTGGTAGCTGTGGGTAGGGATGAGCTTCGTGTTCGAGTCGAACATACGTTCGATTCGAACATCGGCTATTCGCCCATTCAGGGAATTCCGAACGTTATGGGCCGTTCGCGCCAAATTCGTGTGGTGCTCACGGCCCACAATGCACTGCGTCATCGCAGTGCATTGCTGGCTCATGATTGGCCAAGCATGCACTGTGACCCCGCATGCTTGGCCAATCACAGCGCCAGCAGCGAGGAGAGCCATGATTGGCCACAGGCAGGATGCCTGTGGCCAATCATAGCTCAGGCTGTGTAGTACACGCCCCACACTATATAAGGCCGCCAGCGCGGCGGCTTTGTGTAGTGTGTTGGCGTCTGAAGCAGTTAGTGGGTGTTCTGTGTACCTTCAACACAGTATACACCGATCGTTATCGGCCGATTTTCGATCTTGCTCTTCTGTAGTGGTTGTTGTCTGTGTGCCCTGACCGCAGTATACACCGCTATATTCACCTCACCTATATAGCTAGTGATCTGTCTTTTATAATAGAGCTTGCAGTCAGTAGTGTTAGGAGCTTGTGCGTGCTGTCTGCGTGCTCTGTACCCAGTACACATCGCTATATCCACCTACATAGCTCTTCTCTATTTGAGCCCACTTGCCATCTGCAGAAGTTATTGGAAGTTGTGTGTGCCTCCAGCACAGCACAGTATACATCTGTATATACCCCTTTATCTCTGGTGTTCTATAAAAAAGGCATCCAGCACAATATACACCTGTATCTACCCTTTATTGCTGTTCTCTAATAGAGCCATCTGCAGGGTTTAGTGGGTGTTGTGTGACTCAATTACAGTATACCCCTTTATCTCTGGTTTTCTATAATAAAGGCATCTGCAGGAGTTAGTGGGTGTTGTGTGACTCCAGCACAATATACACCTGTATCTACCGTTTATTGCTGTTCTCTAATAGAGCCATCTGCAGGGCTTAGTGGGTGTTGTGTGACTCCATTACACTGCTGTTTTACCCAACTCCCTTCAGGCCATTACCATGTCTGGAAGGCCAGCAAGGAGAGGCAGACAGGCACGAGCCGATAAAAGAGGGCAAGCAGGCTCTGTGTCTAGAGACAACAGTGCTGGTCGTGGACGCGGTGCATTGTCATCAGCACGTGGCCATGGGACACGCTTGTCCTTCTTTTCGGCAGCTGGACATGTTGAACCGCAACATGCCAACGACTTGGTAGAGTGGATGACCAAGCCCTCTTCATCCTCCTCATGCTCTCTCACCCAGTCTCAGGGTACTAGCAAAGCAGCTGCCAACGCATCGTCTTCCCTCCTCTCAATGTCATCATCAGTGACTCCTTCCCTAGACCCACCACCTCCTCCTGAGGAGTCTCCTGAACTCTTTGAGCACAGTGTTGGGTACATGCTCCAGGAGGATGCCCAGTGTTTTGTGGGCTCTGATGATGACACTCAGCTAGAGGAAGGCAGTATCGTGAGCGCAGAGAGAGGGGATGCTCAAGAAGGACAGCAATCTGGCAGTCATGTTCCACAAGCTGCAGCATACTGCCAGGTTTGCTCCAGCGATGAAGAGGGAGGGGATGATGAGGGCACTGACTCCACGTGGGTGCCTGGAAGGAGAGAGGAGGAGGAGGAGGCACATGTCCAACGAGGCAGGATGCCCTCCGGGGGCCAGCTTAGGGGCAGCACACCGACTGAATCACACCGCAGAGCTCCGCCTGTGCAGAGCGCTGCCTCTGCGCGTTATTCTAAAAGTTCTTTGGTGTGGGCCTTTTTTGAGACGAGTGCATCAGATCGCACCGCTGCTATTTGCAACATATGTCTCAAGCGTATCTCACGTGGCCAAAACATCAGCCGCTTGGGCACCACATGCTTGACCAGACATATGTTGACCTGCTATGCAGCTCACTGGCAAGCGTACCTCAAAGACCCACACCAAAGAACAAAGCGGACCTCTCCTTGCTCCTCATCAGCTGGCATCTCCAACCCCACTAGACCTTCAGTCCTCTCTGAAACCTGCTCTGAGAGGAATGAAGGTGTAGAATTAGGTGTGTCACAGCCAAGTGCTTCCGGGAACTCTGCTAGCGGTACACCCACGTGCGATTATAGCAGGCAAATGTCCCTGCCCCAGCTGCTGGACCGGCGGAAGAAGTTCACTCCCAGCCATCCACATGCCCAGCGGTTGAATGCTAGCTTGGCAAAATTGCTAGCACTTCAACTGCTGCCTTTTCAGTTGGTAGACTCGGCCCCCTTCCGTGAGTTTGTACAATGTGCGGTTCCTCAGTGGCAGGTCCCCAAACGCCACTTTTTCTCACGGAAGGCGATTCCGGCTCTCTACTGGCATGTGGAAGGCAATGTCCTTGCCTCGCTGGACAGGGCGGTCAGCGGTAAGGTGCATATTACCGCTGACTCATGGTCCAGCAGGCATGGACAGGGACGTTACCTGTCTTTCACGGCCCATTGGGTCACTCTTCTGGCAGCTGGGAAGGATGCAGGACAAGGTGCAGTAGTGTTGGAGGTTGTTCCGCCACCACGCCTCCAAAATGCTACTATTGGTTGTGACACACCTCTCTCCTCCACCCCCTCCTCTTCTTCTTCCTCCATGGCCTCTTCCAGTGCTCTGTCCTCCGAACCAGTGGTGCTCCGTAGGCGTTCCAGGGGCTACGCAAGTACGCAGGCAAAACGATGCCATGCTGTGCTTGTGCTGGTTTGTTTGGGGGACAGGAGCTACACTGGGGCGGATGTTTTGTCAGCTCTGCAGGGGCAGGCCGAGAGGTGGTTGACGCCACGCCAGCTTAAGCCAGGAATGGTGGTTTGCGACAATGGCACCAATCTCCTCTCCGCCCTCCGACAGGGACAACTGACCCATGTGCCCTGTGTAGCTCACGTCCTTAACCTGGTGGTGCAGCGGTTCTTGGGCAGGTACCCCGGCTTACAGGATGTCCTGAAGCAGGCCAGGAAAGTCTGTGTGCATTTCCGCCGATCATTTAATGCCTGTGCTCGGCTGGCTGAGCTCCAAAAGGAGTTGAACCTGCCCAAGAACCGCCTTATATGTGACATGCCCACCAGATGGAACTCAACATTGGCCATGCTGCAGCGGCTGCACACGCAGCAGATGGCCATCAATGAGTACCTGTGCGACTATGGCATCAGGACAGGGTCAGGGGAGCTTGTTTTTTTCTCACCACGCCAGTGGGGCATGATCAGGGATGCATGCACTGTCCTGTCACCGTTTGAGGAGGCCACAAGGATGGTGAGCAGTGACAGTGCATGCATCAGTGACACTGTACCTCTTGTCCACCTCTTGGAGCATACGCTGCGTGGAATAATGGACAGGGCACTTGAGGCAGAACAGAGGCAGGAAGAGGAGGACTTCCTTGCCTCTCAAGGCCCCCTTTATCCAGACAGTGTTCCTGCTGTGCCACCCATCACACAGGAAGAGAATGAGGAGGAGGAAGAGGAGGAGGAGGATGATTGTGTCAGCATGGAGGTGGAGGCTGGCACTCAGCATCAGCATCAGCAGCAGCAGCAGCAGTCCTGTAGGGATGATTTACAGTCCCAAGAAACACGTGGACATGTACGTGGCTGGGAGGAGGTAGCTGTGGATCATGTTGTCCTTAGTGACCCAGAGGACTCCGGACCGAATGCCTCAGCTAACCTACGCTGCATGGCCTCCCTGATCCTGCAAAGCCTGCGGAAGGATCCTCGTATTCTTCGGATCAAGGAGAGGGACCATTACTGGCTGGCCACTCTCCTTGATCCACGGTACAAGGGTAAGGTTGCCGACCTTATCTTGCCATCGCAGAGGGAGCAGAGGATGAGACATCTCCGGGAGGCCTTGCAGAAAGGTCTGTGCAACGCGTTCCCAGAGACTGGGAGGTTACAAACTCCTGGTCCTGGACAACGTGTTGCTGAGGCATCGGTCAGAAGGAGCGGTGGAGAAGGTGGCCATCTGACTGATGCTTTCAGACAATTTTTTAGTCCGCAGCCCCAAGGTATGATCGGTTCCAGCACCCATCGCCAGCGTCTGATTTACATGGTGCAGGAATACCTAGGGGCAAGGTCAGACTTGGACACCTTTCCCACCGAAAATCCTCTGGCTTACTAGGTCTTGAGGATGGATCACTGGCCAGAGCTTGCACAGTATGCAATTGAGCTACTGGCCTGTCCTGCATCCAGCGTTCTTTCGGAACGCACCTTCAGTGCTGCTGGTGGCTTTGTTACCGATCACAGGGTGCGCCTGTCCACCGAATCAGTTGATCGACTGACCTTCATCAAGATGAATCAGTCTTGGATCACCCACAGCTACCAAGCACCTGAAGCTGATGTAACCGAATAATTTTTTTTGAAATACCACATCCCTTCAAGACTGCCTATGCTGATGCTGAGTGACTGTCCTGTTATGTTGATTGTCTATCCTCTTCCTCCTCCGCTGATATGTTGGAAGAACATTTCTGGTTCTGGTTGATGCCATCAGCCCAATTTTTCTGCCCCTGTTTAACAGGGGCGTTTAAGTACAATTTTTGATGCAATGCTTTGCAGCAGGGCTAATTCCTGCAATCAAACAAGAGTATATGGGAGAGGTTGCAGTGGGGTAGCACCAGTGCCTAAGGCCCAATTTTTCTGCCCCTGTTTAACAGGGGCGTTTAATTACAATTTTTGCTGCAATGCTTTGCAGCAGGGCTAATTCCTGCAATCAAACAAGAGTATATGGGAGAGGTTGCAGTGTGGTGGCACCAGCACCAGTGCCTAAGGCCCAATTTTTCTGCCCCTGTTTAACAGGGGCGTTTAATTACAATTTTTGATGCAATGCTTTGCAGCAGGGCTAATTCCTGCAATAAAACTAGAGTATATGGCAGAGGTTGCAGTGTGGTGGCACCAGCACCAGTGCCTAAGGCCCAATTTTTCTGCCCCTGTTTAACAGGGGCGTTTAAGTACAATTTTTGATGCAATGCTTTGCAGCAGGGCTAATTCCTGCAATAAAACTAGAGTATATGGCAGAGGTTGCAGTGTGGTGGCACCAGCACCAGTGCCTAAGGCCCAATTTTTCTGCCCCTGTTTAACAGGGGCGTTTAAGTACAATTTTTGATGCAATGCTTTGCAGCAGGGATAATTCCTGCAACAAAACTAGAGTATATGGAAGAGGTTGCAGTGTGGTGGCACCAGCAGCAGTGCCTAAGGCCCAATTTTTCTGCCCCTGTTTAACAGGGACATGTAATTACAATTCTTGATATAATATTTCACAGGAGGGCCCCTTCCTGTGCCCACCCAGAGTAACGGTGAGGACATATAGTGTTGTGGCACCAGCACCACAACCACCAAAGGTCAATTTTTCTACCACTGTTCAACAATGGCATGTAATTACAATTCTTGATATAATCGTTCACAGCAGGGCGCTCCAGCGCCAACCAAAAGGGCTTACAATGTTGTGGCAAAACCAACACCTTGTTCCGCCATTTCTGCAGAGCATATAGGGCAGGCCCCTACTTTCAAACATCCAATTTACAAACATCTCCTACTTGCAAACGGAAGGAGACAACAGCAAGTGAGATGAAAAAAGATGGACGACAAAACAAATTATACAGGGGTGATAACCCTTCCCTATGTTTTCCAAAAAGCTTTAAAATAGTTTTTTTGACTGGAGCTACACTTAAAAAATGTACCAGTTGAAAATTACAAACAGATTCAACTTAACACAACAAACCTACACAGTCCCTGTCTTGTTTGCACCGCCTGTATACTGATGTTCTGAGTATATAGGGCCTGGGGGCCACACGCATTTCCTTTTTTTAATATGGGTACGGGGTTCCCCTTAATATGCGTACAAGACCCAAATAGGCTGGTAATGGGCAGGGAGGGCTACCCATGCCATTTTTCTCAATGATTTAATTTTCAACCATATTGCAGGAACCAGATATAACATTAAAACCGCAAGCAGTTTTAAATGGTGTTATTTCCGTTAAATGTCATTTTGTGCAGGGACTGTTCTAAACACGGGAAACACGTGGCACTTCACAGGCATACTACAGACACCCCACAGGCACCATATTTAAAGGAATATTTCACTTTTTCTCCCACTTTAATCGTCATTAAAATCAGTGCTCCCGCCAAAACGGCAGTTTTTAAAACTTTTTTTTGCATTGACCCATGTCCCCTGGGGCAGGAGCCAGGTCCCCAAACCCTTTTTAGGACAGTATCTTGCATATTAGCTGTTAAAATTAGCACTTTTCATTTCGAACGTTCGAGTCCCATAGACTTCAATGGGGTTCTAACGTTCGTTCGAATTTGGGGTCCGTTCGAAAGTTCTGGTGCGAACCGAACCGGGGGGTGTTCGGCTCATCCCTACTCAAGACCCATTAAGCCAGAGGATGTTCGGTGGGAAAGGTGTCCAAGTCTGACTTTGCCCCTAGGTATTCCTGCACCATGTAAATCAGACGCTGGCGATGGTTGCTGGAACCGATCATACCTTGGGGCTGAAAAATTGTCTGAAAGCATCAGTCAGACGGCCACCTTCTCCACCACTCCTTCTGACCGATGCCTCAGCAACACGTTGTCCAGGACCAGGAGTTTGTAACCTCTCAGTCTCTGGGAACGCGTTGCACAGACCTTTCTGCAAGGCTTCCCGGAGATGTCTCATCCTCTGCGATGGCAAGATAAGGTCGGCAACCTTACCCTTGTACCGTGGATCAAGGAGAGTGGCCAGCCAGTAATGGTCCCTCTCCTTGATCCGAAGAATACGAGGATCCTTCCGCAGGCTTTGCAGGATCAGGGAGGCCATGCAGCGTATGTTAGCTGAGGCATTCAATCCTGAGTCCTCTGGGTCACTAAGGACAACAGGATCCGCAGCTACCTCCTCCCAGCCACGTACAAGTCCACGGGTTTCTTGGGACTGTAAATCATCCCTACAAGACTGCTGCTGCTGCTGATGCTGAGTGCCAGCCTCCACCTCCGTGCTGACACAATCATCCTCCTCCTCCTCTTCCTCCCCCTCATCCTCTTCCTGTGTGATGGGTGGCACAGCAGGAACACTGTCTGGATAAAGGGGGCCTTGAGGGGCAAGGAAGTCCTCCTCTTCCTGCCTCTGTTCTGCCTCAAGTGCCCTGTCCTTTATTCCACGCGGCGTATGCTCCAAGAGGTGGACAAGAGGTACAGTGTCACTGATGCATACACTGTCACTGCTCACCATCCTTGTGGCCTCCTCAAACGGTCACAGGACAGTGCATGCATCCCTGATGATGCCCCACTGGCGTGGTGAGAAAAAACCGAGCTCCCCTGACCCTGTCCTGGTGCCGTAGTCGCACAGGTACTCATTGATGGCCCTCTGCTGCGTGTGCAGCCGCTGCAGCATGGCTAACGTTGAGTTCCACCTGGTGGGCATGTCACATATAAGGCTGTTCTTGGGCAAGTTCAACTCCTTTTGGAGCTCAGCCAGCCGAGCACAGGCATTAAATGATCGGCAGAAATGCACACAGACTTTCCTGGCCTGCTTCAGGAAATCCTGAAAGCCCGGGTACCTGCCCAAGAACCGCTGCACCACCAGGTTAAGGACGTGAGCTACACAGGGCACATGGGTCAGTTGTCCCTGTCGGAGGGCGGAGAGGAGGTTGGTGCCATTGTCGCAAACCACCATTCCTGTCTTAAGCTGGCGTGGCGTCAACCACCTCTCGGCCTGCCCCTGCAGAGCTGACAAAACATCCGCCCCAGTGTGGCTCCTGTCCCCCAAACAAACCAGCGCAAGCACGGCATGGCATCGTTTTGCCTGCGTACTTGCGTAGCCCCTGGAACGCCTACGGAGCACCGCTGGTTCTGAGGACAGAGCACTGGAAGAGGCCATGGAGGAAGAAGAAGAGGAGGGGGTGGAGGAGAGAGGTGTATCACAACCAATAGTAGCATTTTGGAGGCGTGGTGGTGGAACAACCTCCAACACTACTGCACCTTGTCCTGCATCCTTCCCAGCTGCCAGAAGAGTGACCCAATGGGCCGTGAAAGACAGGTAACGTCCCTGTCCTTGCCTGCTGGACCATGAGTCAGCGGTAATATACACCTTACCGCTGACCGCCCTGTCCAGTGAGGCAAGGACATTGCCTTCCACATGCCGGTAGAGAGCCGGAATCGCCTTCCGTGAGAAAAGTGGCGTTTGGGGACCTGCCACTGAGGAACCGCACATTGTACAAACTCACGGAAGGGGGCCGAGTCTACCAACTGAAAAGGCAGCAGTTGAAGTGCTAGCAATTTAGCCAAGCTAGCATTCAACCGCTGGGCATGTGGATGGCTGGGAGTGAACTTCTTTCGCCGGTCCAGCAGCTGGGGCAGGGACATTTGCCTGCTATAATCGGACTTGGGTGTACTGCTAGCAGAGTGTCCGGAAGCACTTGGCTGTGACACACCTAATTCTACACCTTCATTCCTCTCAGAGCAGGTTTCAGAAAGGACTGAAGGTCTAGTGGGGTTGGAGATGCCAGCTGATGAGGAGCAAGGAGAGGTCTGCTTTGTTCTTTGGTGTGGGTCTTTGAGGTACGCTTGCCAACGAGCTGCATGGCAGGTCAACATATGTCTGGTCAAGCATGTGGTGCCCAAGCGGCTGATGTTTTGGCCACGCGAGATACGCTTGAGACATATGTTGCAAATAGCAGCGGTGCGATCTGATGCACTCGTCTCAAAAAAGGCCCACACCAAAGAACTTTTAGAATAACGCGCAGAGGCAGCGCCCTGCACAGGCGGAGCGCTGCGGTGTGATTCAGTCGGTGTGCTGCCCCTAAGCTGGCCCCCGGAGGGCATCCTGCCTTGTTGGACATGTGCCTCCTCCTCCTCCTCCTCCTCTCTCCTACCAGGCACCCACGTGGAGTCAGTGCCCTCATCATCCCTTCCCTCTTCATCGCTGGAGCAAACCTGGCAGTATGCTGCAGCTTGTAGAACATGACTGCCAGATTGCTGTCCTTCTTGAGCATCCCCTCTCTCTGCATTCACACTACTGCCTTCCTCTAGCTGAGTGTCATCATCAGAGCCTACAAAACACTGGGCATCCTCCTGGAGCATGTACCCAACACTGTGCTCAAAGAGTTCAGGAGACTCCTCAGGAGGACGTGGTGGGTCTAGGGAAGGAGTCACTGATGATGACATTGAGAGGAGGGAAGACGATGTGTTGGCAGCTGCTTTGCTAGTACCCTGAGACTGGGTGAGAGAGGATGAGGAGGATGAAGAGGGCTTGGTCATCCACTCTACCAAGTCGTTGGCATGTTGCGGTTCAACATGTCCAGCTGCTGAAAAGAAGGACAAGCGTGTCCCATGGCCACGTGCTGATGATGACGATGCACCGCGTCCACGACCAGCACTGTTGTCTCTAGACCCAGAGCCTGCTTGCCCTCTGTTATCGGCTCGCGCCTGTCTGCCTCTCCTTGCTGGCCTTCCAGACATGGTAATGGCCTGAAGGGAGTTGGGAAAACCAGCAATTGGGTAGTGAATATTGTGCTGGAGGCACACACAACTTCCACTAACTCCTGCAGATGGCAGATGGCTCAAATAGAGAAGAGCTATGTAGGTGGATATAGCGGTGTATACTGGGTTCAGAGCACGCAGACAGCATGCACAAGCTCCTACCACTGACTGCAAGCTCTATTTAAAACGAGCAAGATAGTTTGCTATATAGGTGGATATAGCGGTGTATACTGGGTTCAGAGCACGCAGACAGCACGCACAAGCTCCTACCACTGACTGCAAGCTCTATTTAAAACAAGCAAGATAGTTTGCTATATAGGTGGATATAGTGGTGTATACTGGGTTCAGAGCACGCGGACAGCACGCACAAGCTCCTAACACTGACTGCAAGCTCTATTATAAAAGATAAATATATAGCTAGCTATATAGGTGAATATAGCGGTGTATACTGCGGTCAGGGCACGCAGACAACAACCACTACAGAAGAGCAAGAACAAAAAATTGGCCGATAACGATCGGTGTATACTGTGTGTAAGGTACACAGAACACACACTAACTGCTACAGACGCCAACACACTACACAAGGCCGCCGCGCTGGCGGCCTTATATAGTGTGGGGCGTGTACTACACAGCCTGAGCTATGATTGGCCACAGGCATCCTGCCTGTGGCCAATCATGGCTCTCCTCGCTGCAGGCGCTGTGATTGGCCAAGCATGCGGGGTCACAGTGCATGCTTGGCCAATCATGAGCCAGCAATGCACTGTGCCATCGCAGTGCATTGTGGGCCGTGAGCGCCACACGAATTTGGCGCGAACGGCCCATAACGTTCGGAATTCGCCGAACGGGCGAACAGCCGATGTTCGAGTCGAACATATGTTCGACTCGAACACGAAGCTCATCCCTAGTATGGAATGTGCATAAGGCATTCATATGAGGCATTTTGATCCAACAAGGGGCTAGAATGATAAAATACTATAACTCCAAACCTAACATCCTCACATCGGAAATACACAAATTAGAATCTTAAACAAACATAACTGCACACCAACTATCTCAAATTATCTTCACAAACTCAGGGATGACCTTAGCATTCTCTTGACACAACACTATGACAATCTCCTAAAAAATTTAAAAGCATGCACATATGCCAATTCAAAAGAAACTTGCAAACTCTTAGCCAACAGAGTTAAAACAGAAAAAGCCAAATCCAGAATAGCTCACCATATCCACCCTACCCTCAACCACAAGATTACTAACCCGCAAGAGATTACTAACCAATTCACTGAATATTATGGAGATCTGTACAATCTTCGAAAAGATCCAACCCACTACAAAGGACATTGAGGTGTTTTTACACAAATTACACCTACCATCCCTATCTGACCCCCAATTACAAGTGCCAAACACCCCATTCACCCTTAAGGAAATAAACCAAATCATAGCCACTCTTCGAAATGGGAAATCACCCGGTCTGGATGGATTTTCTAACAAATATTACAAATTATTTAGCTCCATCTTATCCCCCCAATTTAATAAAGTGTTTTCTGAGGCAGCATCTTCCTCCTCTTTTCTCCAGGAAAGGCTCAAAGCACATGTCATAACTCCTAAACCTGGGAAAGACCCTATTACTCTATCTAACTTTAGATTTATCTCGTTATTAAACTCAGATATCAACATTTTTGCAAAACTTCTAGCAAGACATCTAATGGACATTATTTTGTCTTTAATTCAAAAAGACCAGATGGGGTTCATCGAGGGGAGACAGACCTCTGATGCAAGTAGGAGAATACTGAATGTTGTGCACTATGCAGAATGCTCACAAACGTCTTCTCTGCTACTTTCAATAGACGCGGAGAAGGCATTCGATAGGGTGCATTGTAGATATATGTCTATGGTACTATCAAAATTTTGGTTCATGGATTCCATCCTATCGGCCATCTTAGCACCATATTCCCAACCTATGGCACAGGTGTATAAATTGGGTCTACTGTCCACAACATTCAAGATTTTAAACGGTTGTCCCTTATCTCCCTCCATATTCAATCTAATGATTGAACCCCACGCAGAAGCGATTGGGACTCACTCCCTCATCACTGGCTTTCAGTTTAAGTCACGACAACATGCCATCACCTTTTTCACTGACAATTTCATACTTACTCTGACCAATCCGCATGATTCCCTCCCTGCAGCCTATTAAATCCTGCCCAAATTTAGTGAAACATCTCATTATAAGGTCAATTTTTCAAATTCCCTAATTCTAAACCTCGGCCTCAGCAATTCATGAAAAAGTGCTCTCCAGAGTGCTCTACCCTTTAAATGGAGCACATAAGGCATTCCATACCTAGGCATCACACTGACATCACAAGCCACAAGACATCACAAGCCTCTGAACTACCCTCACTAAACCTACTCCCCCTTATAAACAAAATCAAAGAGAAACTGAAACAATTCTCAACATGGGAACAATCCTGGGCGGGTAGACTGGCCTCCTTTAAAATTATACTTCCCCAAATTCCTTACCTATTCAGAGTGCTCCCCATCCCCATACCAAATTACTATCTGAAAACCCTGTCGAGTATCCTTAGTAGCTATGTGTGGTAGGGTAAAAGAGCCTGATGCTCCCAATCCCACCTGGTTTCCCACAGGCCAGTAGGAGGAGCAGGATGGGTAGATATTCAAGATTATTATCAGGCTGCTCACATGAACTAACTTAAATTTTGTCTCCGTGACACTGTCCTTCCATTGTGGACAGAAATAGATCTAGCCCTAGCTCCTACCACTGACATGCTTCAGCATGCCTCATTTCAGTGTCTGCACATTTATTTACATCACTCGGTTAGCATGGCCTTGGTTCTTCCCATACATGTTCCATTTTTCGCTACTGCTTGTTTTTTGCCTCCCTTCGAGGCTACTTTTTCGCAACATGTTTTGCAAGCTCGTTTCCAGTGGCAATAAACTCGGCTACTCACATTTACTGCATTTTGTAGTTTCTCCATTGGGTCAGTCAAGTTCAGGTTGTTCATCCTGAACCAGGTTGGACATTGTTTTCTCAAAAAATAAAAATAAAAAGGAAAAATTGTAAAAAAAAACTTTTCTAAAAAAAAACACAAAATGTTCTGCATCTTCACTCAGGGGAATAAGTCACATGTGAGGGGTGGGTCAGGATTTATTCCATACCAGATTAAAACTTGGACTCCTATGTCACCTTTCCTACAGATTCTCGGTTGACTAGGTTTCTCAGCCTCAACCAGAACAACTAGGACATTGAGACAGGTGTGTGGTACACGGGTTCCACCCTCACATCACTCTGCAGCATCCTTTCACCATGTTCACTTCACATATGCGATTTGGGCTGCTCATCAGGCGTCAGCCACTGTCACATGTTTCTTTGCACTACATTCTATTTTCCCTTCACCTATGAAGACAAGGCCTCTAAACATCAGGCTTAAAGACAGCGAAAGCATTGGCAGGCCGAACATATGTCACAAACTACAGAATGCAACATTTCTACTTAGGCCATATCAGACTTCAGCTTCTTGCCCCAGTACACCCTAGGGCTCTGGTCCACAGGTGTTTGCTTAGCGCAGACAGGCACCCGAGTATTGGTTACCTGGCCAGTCCCCTCCTTGCTCACCTCAGTTGCAATGCATTCTTTTGAGTTTTCAAAATTTCCACTCAACAGTGTTTGACACCCCCGAACGCAATATGGCTTCTTCATTGTGTCTGTTGTTCCTTTGCTATTCTTCTTCACCTTTTTCCATCTATGTTTATGTACTCCATCTCTCCTCATTTTGTTCTTACATTTCCGACTCTTCTTAAATATACGCGCTCCACATCAGCTGATTTGTCCCATCGATTCTAATCCATTGCTCAAAATTACACATTTTTCTTTTACACACATCCCAAGCTTCCACAGCACAGCCTCCCCCTCGCGGCACCTGCCACAAGCAACCAGTCACTACTCGTACCATTCACTAGTAAGTTGGCACACACTCGCTGCTCATATAATGCTCCAGTTTACAGTTCCATCACGAGTCAGCACGTTCCATTCTCATTTACCTACATACGATCACGATACACGACTAGCATGGTCCATGGATCCTCCCCACACTGGCTCCCATTTCTCTACTTCCTTTTGTTTTCACAAACATCAAGGCAGCACGCCATTTCAACTTGTCTACCAGTGGCACGATTACTGCCACTCATAATCTACAGTAGCACACGTTCACGGCCACTCATTCACATGTCTGTCTTTTCCCTCTGAGATCAGTTGGGTTAAGCTTGACCCATCCATGTCATGTCATGGGCTGACAGCGTAGATCTTGCCTCCGTCCCTCCGACACAGCCTGTGGATTCTGAGCACGGCACACTCAGTCTCTGAGGGGTTGGAGGCTTTGATTTCTATGACTACCATCAGTCATTCACAGATGCAGCAGCAGCCAAACACTCTCATTTCCAAGTGGCTCCAATTGGGGCATCTTGGACTCCAAACTTTTATGCCGCCACTTGCGGGCTTATGTTCCCTGCTCTGCCCCATCTGTTCATCCTCCACACATAGGATGAATGGGTGTTCCAATGCAGATTCCAGACATCCCCTGACCATCTCCTGTACTGCACAGGGCATGCCTGCCACCACTCAGCATTTGCAGCTGGACAAATCGGGGCAGCCTGCCCAGTCTCTGGAGGAAGCACAGATTTGCAACAATTTCCACTATGCTCTCCCTCATAAAGCCAATACCATCTGCTCCACATCCTCGACCTAGCCATACAGGGCTTCATCAGCACAGGCATGGGCATGTAATGGAAATTTGTAGGTTCTGTATATAATTGTATTCTATTTTATATGTATTGCACAATGCCCTCACTGTGCACACGGCACTAACAATGTTTTCAGTACATGTTTTGCATTCTTTCGAGTTCTGATTAGAATAAGCCTGCCTATGTAACGCCCCTTGTTACCATAAATGTACAATTGTAATATTAATGTGATACCTACGTAATCATGTGTATAAAAGCCTTCAAATGCGTCATAATAAAGGAGAACGGTTATTTGGAAAGATGCTGAGCGTATCTTTTGTGTCTGTTCCCTACTGCAGTAGTTATTAATTTGGAACCACTAATCAATATGAGGATAGGAGTTGCCTATCATCAAAATATCCATTTCAGGTGGCGAGCCAGCCAGGAGGGGTTATCAGGTGACCCTGAGTATCCGAAACGAGGAGCTTGAGACGATCCGGGAAATTCTGATAATCAGCCGGCTGAGGTAAGCCTTTTGCTTACATTTGGGTTATCAGACTTCCTTGATCGGTAAGGCATTTTCGGGACAAAGGGTACCTATTTTACTCCCCTTAATCGAACTGTATTGATTAGTGGTTATATGTTATGTTGTCACTGTCTACTGTCCACTGTCCGAGTGTTATAGAGAAAGGGAAGAATAGTGCTGTTCACAGGTATAATGTAGTACATCTGCTAGATAAAGTAGTCTAGAGGCAAAAGGGTATAGGCACACATAGAGAAGACTGGCCAGTCATTATGGGCATTAAATTAAGTAAGGGAATGATGGGTAAGAGACCCTCAAAAATGCCCAGCGCAAGAGGAGCGCTATATATGAACCGAAGGTGCGGTTTCGCCTATACTGAGCCCCTAGATTAATGGTTGAAGTGGACAGGGATCCACAATGGGTAACTGGGTTACCACCAAAGTCCACAGGGACAAAGAATCATGCAGAGTATACAGCTAGAGAAACAGCTATTTATGTGAGCAGGATGGATCAAGAATGACATTAACACTAGAGAGAAAGAGACTTTTGATGTTAAGTTGTGGGCTGAATTTGGGGTCAGGCACTACAACTAGTAAAGTCAAGAAGCAGTAATGAGAGTTAAAACAGAATGCTTTATATGTTGTCAGAGAGGGAAGATGGGATGAGCACTATAGCTACCCGTCTGATCATAGAAGGTACAGTATGTGAAGTATGGAATTACAATACATTGGATGTAAAGGATATCAGAACAAAATAAAGAAAGCAGAAGTTTAAGCAAGGAAGTATTAAAAAAGCGTTAAAAGAAAGTGAGAGAATGATATGCATGTGTTGTGTACAAATGGGAATAATGTAAGCAATTTTAGAGATATACTTGTGTATGTTTGTGAATGCTGGAACTTTTAGTTCTATCGCTTGTGTCATGTACGCAGATGTGACCCCCCTCCTTTGTGCTCTCCTGAAAGAATGTGGCTGACATGAGAGATTGGTGATAAGCTGGAGGACACCATGCCAATTTCAGTTTTTTAGACAAAACATTTATAACAAAATGTGCCGGGTTAACGAATCTAATGATAAACAATGTGATCACAATTATTTTTGAATCTGTGTTCCAAACATGGTAAAATGAAGGTTACATTTAACCATGTCTTACACTAATTGAATATCTTTTGATAGTGGAAACAGTGCATTAAAAAAAAAAAGAGAGAGAAATTGAGTAAAATTAAGTAATATGTCCCCCTTTAAGGACATTTATCTGTGCATATATATTAGTGTGTGATATTGAAATGATCATATGAGTATTAATTTCTAATATGAGTTTAACAATTTTATTAATAAATATAGATATATTGAAACTGGTTTAGACAACCTTTGGTTGGAAATGAAATCCAGGTTAATGGGGAAATTGGTAAAAAATGGAATTAGTTTAGATTAAGATAACAATTTTGTAATTTCACATTTATTGAGTGGAGAGAAAAAAAAAGATTAAGATGAGGTTGTTAATTTGAATACAGCTGCAATAATGTTTAACAAAGCCAAGATGAATGGGATACATAAGGAAGTTTTTCTACAGAAATTAAATCTTAAAGTCTGATAATAACTTAATGTGCGGTCCATGATGTGAGAGTAATAATAACATGTAAATATAACAGACCCATCACATCAAGTCCACACACTCTGTTAGGATAGATGCTGCCTGCAGCCAGTTGGTTTATAGTTTTTGATGGCCAAGTGCTTTCTGGTCCGTCATACATATGGTTGGTCCTTTTGTTTTTATGTATTTTTATTTTTGAAATCCAAAGCAGAATGTGTGGATTGTGAAATGATGTGCCCCTTTTCCTTGTAAGTGCAGTGGGTATAAGTAGAAGAATATTTAGGATTTATGGACATCTCTGTATGACTGCAGAGTATTGTTATCATTTATTATAATATTGCCAGGAAAAAGTTGTCTTTTTGAAACATTAAACTGGAGTTCTTACACAAACAGCATGATAGAAAACAAGCCATTGTTATATTTATGCAAGCCGGACCCAGTAATCAAGGGTTCACTCCGATGTATCAGAGCTGTAGTTTTATGGAAAGTTGCTATTAGACAAAGTTACAGATATTATTTTGGTTGAATATTTAATTTTTAATAGTCCGACATTCTGCACAGCAAATATATAGCTAAGTGTTTGTCTAATGAAAGGTTCAAAATATGAATTTGTTTTGTGTGTTTATGTACAAATCTAACAATGAAAAATGAGTACATTTGGATCCAGCCACCTTATTGCCTCTATTGGAGGAGGCTGGAGACAAAGAAAAAGCACATGTGTTAAATTGATGACGTGGGAATCAGCTGCTGTGAGCCCAGTGCAGGACACACTCCCTGAAGTCCCGAGTATTTACTTTTTTGTAGTGTTATTCCTGGTTTTATACCGAGGATGAAGTTTATCACCCAGAAGGATACTCTGTATTCAGAGTCATTGGATCCTTTTTCCCCAGCTCAAAAAGCAGAGCTCCATGTTTTAGAAAAGCCTGTGAGCTATAAAAAGAGTATATATTTATATAGTCAAGAGATAGAGAGCTTTTGGTTCCATTTGAAGGGTCAGAAGTTTGTTTTACTTCGGCAGGTAAACCAATCAAGCATGCCAAGTTAATTTGATCGGCTGTTTTCAGCCTTCCAGGTTCTTGCTGAGGTAGCCATACTAACAGTAAAACTCACATATGGAAGCAGACCAGGCGACTCTAAGGATGCTGCATTTACAGCCCTGGACACTTGCTGGGTCTGTGCAACTCACAGATTCCACCCTAGTTCTGGCCCAGTATAGCTGGGATTAATAATTCAACTTTAAGGACCCCAGAACGAGAAGCACAAGTGGTCCACAGAGGGCAACTTCTTACAAAACAGGACTTTGGAAAAGGTGATCATTTATGTCTGCCAGACACTCTTTTCCCTCCAGCTTGACACGTGGAGCGTGTCATCAGTCACAAGCAGTTATGGCTGCCTTAGTAAATGAGCATGGGATAGAGCCAGGGTTCTCCACAGTCGTTTTTATAACATACCACTTCTTGTTTTACCTGTTACCAAAGGTGTTACCAAAAGCTGAACATCCCTTCCAGAGATAACAAAAAGATATATCCAGATGCCCAAGTCAGGATGTTACGAGTATGTATTTTGTTTGTATGGACATGTTTTATGGATGTCCAGTGGCAAATGCTACAGCAAAGGCCATAGTAAAAAAGTGTTATCAGAAGTAGTTTTTAAGTACAGAGTGCAGAATCTACAGAGAGTAACAGAGGAAATCATTTTTATAGGAGAGTCCTTACTAGAAGTTTTGAGGTTTTATTTTTACACCCCCTACTGTCTACAATGTAGCAGACAAAGTAGAGTAAGAAACTAGAAAACTTTTTCCTGAATGTTTTATTATATTTTATCAAGCCCGTGAGGGGATATTGGACTCTCTCCCTTTGGGATTTGGGTTGGGAGTGTGTTACTCACTTTCTTATATTTTGTCTCAGCTGCTGAAGTCCTCCATTCGGATCTCACAGAGAATGTTGCTGATTTTTTAAGGTTTTTGACAAACTCATTTATGTGTTTTCTCCCCAATTCCAGATCCTAAAAGTTTGGAAGGATCTAAAACTAAAGCCAGTTGACTTGTGGATTGTTAAAAGACATTTATATATAAGGAAATGTTTGGAGACTCAATACAGCATCTATTTCATGTACAGTTTTGCAAAACTTGAAGGGAAAGTCACCTGGATCCACACCAGACACTGCAAAAATGACTAAATGAAAGAAATCTCTGTGTTTGATTTGTTTCCCTCTTGCGATAACAGTCTAGGATACTTTTTGATTCAATTACTTTAATTGTAAGGGATACATATATTTGAAAAGTAGTTTAGCCATGTTGAAGTCATATTTGTCTTTTGTACCTCTTCCATTTTATGTAGAATTGTATGTGTTTACATGTGCTGATAAGTCAGCATACCAGCAATTAAGCTAGAAGGCCATTCTGGCCACAGGAGTGTACAGTCAGTACTCTGTAAATATGTCTTATCAATCATTTGTTTTTCACAGTGAAAAGTCGTTTTGTAATGAAAAAAGCTGCTCAGCTATTATTTTCTCCACAATGGAGTTTTTGCCTCTTTGGCCAGGACTACCTCCACCTAAGCGTGTGGAGGTTCCAGGTTAAAGGTGATAGCAGGTATGGTTAGTGATCAAAATATTGATCAAAAGAGAGGAGACTGTAATGGAAATTTGTAGGTTCTGTATATAATTGTATTCTATTTTATATGTATTGCACAATGCCCTCACTGTGCACACGGCACTAACAATGTTTTCAGTACATGTTTTGCATTCTTTCGAGTTCTGATTAGAATAAGCCTGCCTATGTAACGCCCCTTGTTACCATAAATGTACAATTGTAATATTAATGTGATACCTACGTAATCATGTGTATAAAAGCCTTCAAATGCGTCATAATAAAGGAGAACGGTTATTTGGAAAGATGCTGAGCGTATCTTTTGTGTCTGTTCCCTACTGCAGTAGTTATTAATTTGGAACCACTAATCAATATGAGGATAGGAGTTGCCTATCATCAAAATATCCATTTCAGGCACATGGCTGTCCAAAGTGGACATTTTGCATGCCTTCAAACTGTTACCCATCGAGCCATCCTTGCCCACAATGCCGCGTCTTAAAGGGCAACGTACAGGTACGTTAATATGCCTGTATGTGCCCTTATGCTGACGTATATCAGCATAAGCCGGTCGGCAAGGGGTTAATCTGCTGGAATATTTGGTGGAGTCCCACTGTTTTAGGGATGATTGCAGAGTAGGGTCATCAATAGGAGGGTGAAGTTTTGGGGGACCAGATTAGGTTATAGATTGGTATAGGAGAGCAGTTCAAAATGTTGAGATGAGTCCAAATTGGTAACTCAGAAGTATTGTGAAGAACTTCTATTTAAGCAGCCCTGTAGTATTTAGAATTGATGGGTGCATTAACTTATTCACCCCAACTGGACATTCACTTTTCATCCTGTGATGTAAAGTTATATTAACAATATATATATATATATATATATATATATTTTTTTTTTTTTTTTTTTTTTTTTACAGAAGAATATCTTGAAAATGAATAAATCTAAATCTAAACTACTACAAGCGTACTTTATATGGAATAAAGAATAAACCAACTTTATTAGATCAGTTACACTGATATAGATGTGATATTTTCAGACTGATGCTATTATTATTCTGTTCTTTGTTCTGTAGTGTAAATCGGTGTCAGTCGATGTGTATAAAGCTCCGGTGATTGTGTCTCCCCTGAGCAGAGCTGCCGGTGACTGAGAGGATCTGCTGTGTGACATGAAATGTTCTGCGATGTTCTGTGTCTGTTTACTGCTGATACTCTTCATTCCTGTCACATCTTATGGAGTCGTATTGAACTGGAGATCAACACATCGTTGTAGACTTAATCTGGTACAGCCAATGTTTGAGTATGAATATTACAAGGAGGGAGATGTTATTATCGGAGGATTGGTCTCTGCTCACTTGAACAGCAAATTTGATACAACTTTAAATACGAGAAAGTTTGGTTGGCCTAATTCACCTGTAAGCTTTTCCTTTTGTGAATTGTAAGTCTCTTTTTATCATCTTTGCTCTCTCTATATGACTCAACAAAGAGAAATATAATTCTTTGCTTTCAATGCAATATTTTTTGAAAATGTACAAATGTTTCTACTGTTATGCTATATATTTTCTCATTGTTAAATGACAGTCTGTGTTTCACCAATATACAATGAATACATGGGGCTTCCATAACATTGGTCTTCAGGTTGTGTTTCTGCCAGGAGAGAGGGAGGGAGGTGTGCTGTCATTTAATAGTTGTGTGTGGGATCTTCTACTATTCATGGCTGTTCACAATGATGACTATTCGCAGCATAGCAATAGGTCAGCCTGGTGTAAAATTATGGGTACTGTATATGTAGACAATACGACATTCAACAAATATTAAATGCAGGTGAATATTCACTTCAGCTAAATGTGTTTTACATTGCCTTGAAAAAGTATTCATACCCCTTGAAATTTTCCACATTTTGTCACGTTGCAACCAAAAATGTAAATGTATTTTACAGGCATATCCCACTTTTAAGTACACAATGGGGTTTATTTACTAAAGCTGGAAAGTGCAAAATCAGGCTCACTTCTGCATAGAAACCAATGAGCTTCTAATCCCAGCTTGTTCATTTAAGCTTTGGTAATAAAACCTGGAAGCCCGTGCAGAAATGAGCCTGATTTTGCACTTTCCAGCTTTAGTAAATAAACCCCATTGTGTACTTAAAAGTGGGGTATGCCTGTATTGGGATTTTATGTGATGGACCAACACAAAGTGGCACATAATTGTGAAGTGGAAAGAAAATTATTTGTATTCAAATATTGTCCCCCCTGAGTCAATACTTTGTAGGACCACCTTTCACTGCAATTACAGCTGCAAGTCTTTTTGGGAATGTCTCTATCAGCTTTCACCCACATCTAGGGAGTGCTCTTTGTGCCCATTCTTCTTTGCAAACTAGCTCAAGTTCTGTCAGATTGGATGGAGAGCTGTGAACAGTAATTTTCAAGCCTTTCCACACATTCTCAATTGGATTTAGGTCTGGACTTTGACTGGGCCATTCTAACACATGAATATGCTTTGATCCAAACCATTCCATTGTAGCTCTGGCTGTATGTTTAGTTGTTGTATGTTTGTTGTTGGTAGGTAAAATAGGTAAAAGTAAAATAAAATATGAAAAAAAAATTTTTTAAGCGTGCCCCGCCCTGCCGAGCAAACACATACATGAGTAGCGCCCGCATATGAAAACGGTGTTCAAACCACACATGTGAGGTATTGCCGAGATCGGTAGAGTGAGAGCAATAATTCTAGCCCTAGACCTCCTCTGTAACTCAAAATATGCAACCTGTAGAATTTTACATTTTAATTTTAAACATCGCCTATGGAGATTTTTTAAGGGTAAAAGTTTTATCGCTATTCCACGAGTGGGTGCAATTTTGAAGAATGACATGTTGGGTGTCAATTTACTTGACGTAACATTCTCTTTCACAATATCAAAAATTTTTATTTTTTTCCAAAAAAAGTGCACTTGTAGGACCACTGCACAAATACAGTGTGACAGAAAGTATTGCAATGATTGAAATAATTTTCTAGCAAAAAAAAAAACAGTTTTTAACTTGTAAACAACAAATCTCAGAATAAGGCTCGGCCCTTAAGTGGTTAATGAGCAGGCCATTTTTTTGTGATATGGCACTGCAACGGTTTAACTGACGCTGTACCCAGACGAAATTGATGTCCCTTTTAAAAAAAAAAAAAAAAAATTTGTTTTACTTTCTGCTATAATACATATCCCAAAAATATATATAA
Source organism: Lithobates pipiens (assembly GCF_037356315.1). Lineage (NCBI taxonomy): Eukaryota > Metazoa > Chordata > Amphibia > Anura > Ranidae > Lithobates > Lithobates pipiens. The sequence continues at coordinate 274,720,494 of NW_027507790.1, read as the reverse complement.
AGAACAAATTTATTCATCAGTTTAGGCCAATATATATTCTTTTACATATTTTTGGTAAAAAAAAATTGCAATAAGCGTATGTTGATTGGCTTTAGCAAATGTTATCACGTCTACAAACTACGGGGTCGACTTTGGGATTTTTTTTTATTGTTTTTTACTAGGGATCAGCCCGATGTTCAAGTCGAACATAAGTCACGGGGTGTTTTCTTGTTCACCGAACAGCGAACATTATGCGGTGCTCGCAGCAAATTCAAAAGCCGCAGAACACTGCTAAAGTCTACGGGACATTAACATGAAAAACCAAAAGTGCTCATTCTAAAGGCTAATATGCAAGTTATTGCCATAAAAAGTGTTTGGGGACCCAAATCCTGCCCCAGGGGACATGGATCAATGCAAAAAAAGTTTTAAAAACAACAGTTTTTTCAGGAGCAGGGATTTTAATAATACTTAAAGTGAAACAATAAAAATGAAATATTCCTTTAAATATTGTGCCTGGGGGGTGTCTATAGTATACCTGTAAAGTGGCGCATTTTTCCTGTGTTTAGAACAGTACAGCAGCAAAATGACATTTCTAAAGGAAAAAAAAACCTCTTGTTTACACAGAGATCTAAACGCATCCCCTCCCCTTTTAGGTGGGCTGACCTACAACAAGAGCATTTGGATACACCGCAGCTGTCCTTGTTGTAGGCATATTATTAAAGGGGAGGTTGTGCGTTCTCATTCTAATGTGGAAGAACAGAGACTGCGGTCATTCTATAATTGCAATATCAAACATGTTGTGTAGATCATCACATGCAGACTCTGCAATGTACAGTACATTGAACGCACGATCAGACGTCTCAGGGATAGATTCATTGAGCATTTATCCAGTATTGAGAAAAATCATTGCACCAAAGTTGCTCACCACTTTAATCAATAACACAATGGTGACACCTCAGCAGTCGGAGTACAGATCCTTGAGAAATTCAGCCTGTCTAAATAGGGAGGGGATGCATTTAGATCTCTGTGTAAACAAGAGGTTTTTTGGATCTTTCATTTCAAAACTCATATACCATATGGTTTAAATTTCACATGAGATATCACACATTTTTATGACTAAATTAGATAGTTTTTATGTTCTCATTAATGAACTAGTGATTTATCGGTTTTGGTATTTTTTGCCATTTTGAGTTTTTGTACGTCATGCTGGACAGGATTGGTTTCCAGGATTTACCATCATGTCATTCTTTGCTATCTTTAAGTATTCATATATTATTGGATTCCGCAAGGTTGTCATAATATTTTATGGTTTTTAGATTGCCCTCATTTTTATTTAGATGTTTATTGCTTTAATGTAGCATTTGTGAATATTGGATTTCCATTGCTGCATTTTTATTTAGCACACCGTTTTTTAAATCTCTGCTTCTTGCAATTGTTTTTGTATTGTTATTTGGTCTCATACTTTCCAAACACATATATATTCCGTGTGTACTTTTACATATATTCAGATAAATGTTTATAGGAGTTCAAAAGAGGATTTTTTCTGTTGTTGGATTTGCTATCTGATTGTATACACACATATTAAATAATTTTTTTTTATATACATATATATATATATATATATATATATATATATATATATATATATATATATATATATAAAAATGATTTTTATTTTTTTACGTAGTTATTTTTTTTTCGATCACTCTTCTACAATCGATATGTATATATTCTCACTTTTATATTCAGTGATTGCTTCTTGTGTTCTCTGTTCCGGGTTAACTAACCAATCAGCGCATATTGTTTATATTAATTTTGTTTTGGTTTTATTCCTGATTTTTTTCTAAGTCCTTTTTGGAGGTCTACAGCAAGTATCTATATTTATATATGTTTATGTATACTTCTGCTCATGCTGTACTCTTTGTTCTATCTTCATTATGTTTGTTTTTTCAAGTCTAGTTTTATACACTTTGTGATTCAATGATTCAATGATTTTATCTGGTGTGTTTAATTGCTATACAAGTTGGTCAGCCAATCAAACTGGGCTTTTTTGTTGTTGTTGTTGTTGCATCACTTTTGGGTGGAACATTTAAATAGCTCAGGTTTGGAGCAAATATTGTAGCTGCTGACTTTTAATATAAGCACACTTACCTGTCCAGGGATCCCGCCATGTCCGCACCCCAAGCCGATTCGTCCATTGGCTGTGGGTGCAGGTACCAGCATTGCAAGTAAGGAAAACTGGCAGTAAGGCCTTCAGGCTTCACAGACGGTTTCCTATTAGGCTGCTTTCACACTGCAGCAGGAGCGGCGTCGGCGGTAAAGTGCCGCTATTTTTAGCGGCGCTTTACCGTCGTTTTAGCGGCGGTGTGCGGGCGCTAGCGGGGTGGTTTTAACCCCCGCTAGTGGCCGAAAAGGGGTTAAACCCGCCCACAAAGCGCCGCTGCAGGGGCGCTTTGCCGACGGTATTGCCGCGGTGTCACATTGATTTCAATGGGTAGCAGCGGTTTAGGAGCGGTGAATACACCGCTCCTTCACAGCTGCAAAGATGCGGCTAGCAGGACTTTTTTCACCGTCCTGCCAGCGCATCGCTCCAGTGTGAAAGCCCTCCGGCTTTCACACTGGAGTTAAAGGGGCCGGTTTTTTTCAGGCGTTACACAGGCGCTATTTTTAGCGCTGTAACGCCTGAATACCGCCCCAGTGTGAAAGCAGCCTTAGACATGTGCATTTGTTTTCGTCCGAATTTCAGGTATTTTTGTTATCGTTTTGACAAACGACATAACGAAAGTGCAGAATCCGAAAAACAAAAGATCCGACATAAATAAATTCTTTATTTTCATTTTCGTTGTGACAACAGTTCGATACAGAATAGGAGATTCGACATGACTCTGACAATAGCAATCTGTGTCTATTGAACTTGTATCATTAACAGTCCATTCACACAGGGGCAACATGACTTCCAGCGCGACTTTGGCAGGTAACTTGGACACAACTTGAGTGTAAATCACAGCGCAACTTGGGGCGACTTACAACAAATTTTCACTCGCCCCCAGGCCAGGCCAAATTAAAAAAAAAATGGCATGGGCCTGGTATGGATATTAAGGGGAACCCCGTGCCCCCAAAAAAAAATAGCGTGGGGGTCCCCCTCAAAATCCATACCAGACCTTTATCTGCACACGCAACCTGGCAGGCCACAGAAAAAGAGGGGGGATGAGAGAGCGCCCCCCCCTCCTGAACCGTACCAGGCCACATGCCCTCAACATTGGGAGGATGCCCCCCAAATCACCATGTCCTCATGTTGATGAGCACAAGGGCCTCATCCCCACAACCCTGGCCGGTGGGTGTGGGGGTCTGCGGGCGGGGGCTTATCGGAATCTGGAAGCCTCCTTTAACAAGGGGACCCCCAGATCCCAGCCTCCCCCTGTGTGAAATGGTAAGGGGGGTATCGTACCCCTACCATTTAACCAAAAAAGTGACAAAAGTGTTAAAAATGACAAGAGACAATTTTTGACAATTCCTTTATTAAAGTCTTCTTTCATCTTCTTCCTTCTTCCTTTCTTCATCCTTCGGTTTCTTCCTCCATCTTCTTCTTCCTCCGATCTGCTTCTTCTTGCTCCAGTGTTCTCGTCCGGTATCTTCCTCCGCTGCGTCTTTTCTTCGTTCTTGGGCCACTCTGCCCAATGGGAGGCTCCCACTGTGTGATGCTTCTCTTCCACCCGGTGACCCCGCCCCCTCTGATGCATGGACCCGTGCATGAAGATGGAGAAAGAAACCGAAGGATGAAGAAAGGAAGAAGGAAGAAGGAAGAAGACCAGAAGATGAAAGAAGACTTTAATAAAGGAATTGTCAAAAACTGTCTCAGATTGTCAAATTGTCAAAAACTGTCATTTTTAACACTTTTGTCATTTTTTTGATGAAATGATAGAGGTACTTTTGTACCCTCTTACTATTTCAAACAGGGGGGGAGGCCGGGATCTGGGGGTTCCCTTGTTAAAGGAGGCTTCCTGATTCTGATAAGCCCCCTGCCTGCAGACCCCCACAACCACCGGCCAGGGTTGTGGGCATGAGGCCCTTGTCCTCATCAACATGGGGACAAGGTGCTTCGGGGGGGACCCGAAAGCACCCTCCTTGAGGGCATGTGGCCTGGTATGGTTCAGGAGGGGGCACTCTCTCATATCCCCTCTTTTCCTGCGGTCTGCCAGGTTGCGTGCTCAGATTTTGAGGGGGGCCCCCAGGCAATTTATTTATTTTTTTGGCGCGGGTTCCCCTTAATATCCATGACAGACCTGAAGGGCCTGGTATGGATTTTAAGGGGGGCCCCCAAGCCATTTTTTTTTGTTGGCACGGGGTTCCCCTTAATATCCATACCAGACCCGAAGGGCTTGGTATGGAATTTCGGGGGACCCCCATGCATTTTTTTTTCTTAATTTTTTTTCTTAATATTAATGCTAACATGACCTGTGTGCAATGCAAATAGCCATGAAAAAAAAAAACCATAGAAGACGTACAACATTAGAATCCTACTATAGCTTGTAGTCTAAATATTCGACCGGGAATGTATGATTGCAGCATCATACAGTGAGTTTAGCTGCTCCGTCGAATCTTCTTTAAACATTCGACAGACACCATAAGCCTTCAATGACAGATTCAACCGCAATTCATTTGGATTTTCAAATAAATTAAATTTTTTAACGAAAAACTGAATAAATAAAAACGAATTTTGGTAGTAACTAAATACATTTGTTTTTGGGACGAAAACGAAATTCCAAAACAAAATATTTCAGTCCGCACATGTCTATTTCCTACTGCAAATGCGTAAGTCGGGCTGCACTTTCTGAATTGTCCCGTCATCTTCTGGGACACACACAGGCCCCATAAGGCAGTGGGAGGGGGGTAGGAGGAGTCAGAAATTATGGAGATCGCTGATTTTACCAAGAAGTGGGAGAGGGTACCTGTAAAAACCAGGTACCCCCCCTCCCCCCCTCAAAAAAGTGCCAAATGTGGCAATGGAGCTTCCCCTTTTGGGTGGAGCTCGGCTTTTAGAGCATCAGATATGGATAGATGTGGATAATCAGAGGATTTATTAAAGGCCAATAGACTGTTCACTCTGCAAATTCAGTTTTTTCAGAGCTTAGTAAATAAGGGGAAGCTCTGCTGACTTCTATCGTCCAAACGTGTGAGTAAAAATGATTTTTTTATTTTATTTTCATTGCAGATGATTGGGTGTTCTTTGCAAATTAAGCTTCACCTCTTTTAATGAGATCTGGAGCAACTGTTTGCCTTTTGTAAATCAACCATTATATGTGAAGGGAATGTGATAGGGCTGTTGCACATTACAAATGATGATGATGATAATACCGATAACAATGTGTAATAAAACAGTATGTGCTGAATAAGTAGTCCAATAATATGAAAATGGTGATATAAAAAAAAAAATGGTGAAAAAATATACATAAAAAAAAATCTAAAAATGTGATGTACATAGTGTAAGGATCAGGAGTATGTGATGTACATAGCGTAAGGATCAGGAGTATGTGATGTACATAGCGTAAGGATCAGGAGTATGTGATGTACATAGTGTAATGATCAGGAGTATGTGATGTACATAGTGTAATGATCAGGAGTATGTGATGTACATAGTGTAAGGATCAGGAGTATGTGATGTACATAATGTAAGGATCAGAAGTATGTGATGTACATAGTGTAAGGATCAGGAGTATATGATGTACATAGTGTAATGATCAGGAGTATGGATGACCCAAACCCCCCCCCCCGGTTCGGTTCGCACCAGAACTTTCGAACGGTCCCCAAATTCATACGAACGTTAGAACCCCATTGAAGTCTATGGGACTCGAACGTTCGAAATTAAAAGTGCTAATTTTAACTGCTAATATGCAAGATACTGTCCTAAAAAGGGTTTGGGGACCTGGCTCCTGCCCCAGGGGACATGGGTCAATGCCTAAAATGTTTTTAAAAATGGCCGTTTTGGCGGGAGCACTGATTTTAATGACGATTAAAGTAAAAAAAAAGTGAAATATTCCTTTAAATATCGTGCCTGGGGGTGTCTATAGTATGCCTGTGAAGTGCCACGTGTTTCCCGTGTTTAGAACAGTCCCTGCACAAAATGACATTTAACGGAAATAACGTCATTTAAAACTGCTTGCAGTTTTAATGTTATATCTGGTTCCTGCAATATGGTTGAAAATCATTGAGAAAAATTGCATGGGTAGCCTTCCCTGCCCATTACCAGCCCCTTTGGGTCTTGTACGGATATTAAGGGGAACCCCGTACCCATATTAAAAAAAGGAAATATGTGTGGCCCCCAGGCCCTATATACTCAGAACAGCAGTATACAGGTGGTGCAAACAAGACAGGGACTGTGTAGATTTGTTGTGTTAAGTTGAATCTGTTTGTAATTTTCAACTGGTACATTTTTAAAGTGTAGCTCCAGTCAAAAAAACTTTTTTTAACCTTTTTGGAAAACATAGGGAAGGGTTATCACCCCTGTATAATTTGTTTTGCCGTCCGTCTTTTTTCATCTCACTTGCTGTTGTCTCCTTCCGTTTGCAAGTAGGAGATGTTTTTAAGTTGGATGTTTGAAAGTAGGGGTCTGCCCTATATGCTCTGCAGAAATGGCGGAACAAGGTGTTGGTTTTGCCACAACATTGTAAGCCCTCAAAGTGACTCTTGGCAGGCGCTGGAGCGCCCTGCTGTGAACGATTATATCAAGAATTGTAATTACATGCCATTGTTGAACAGTGGTAGAAAAACTGACCTTTGGTGGTTGTGGTGCTGGTGCCACAACACTATAAGTCCTCACAGTTACTCTGGGTGGCACAGGAATGGGCCCTCCTGTGAAATATTATATCAAGAATTATAATTACATGTCCCTGTTAAACAGTGGCTGAAAAATTGGGCTGCTGGCACTGGTGCTGGTGCCACGACACTGCAACCTCTCCCATATACTCTAGTTGTAGTGCAGGAATGAGCCCTGCTGCTAAGCATTGCATCAAAAATTGTAATTAAACGCCCCTGTTAAACAGGGGCAGAAAAATTGGGCTGATGGCATCACCCAGAACCAAAAATGTTCTTCCAACATATCAGCGGAGGAGGAAGAGGATAGACAATCAACATAACAGGACAGTCACTCAGCATCAGCATAGGCAGTCTTGAAGGGGATGTGATATTTCAAAAAAAATATATTCGGTTACATCAGCTTCAGGTGCTTGGTAGCTGTGGGTGATCCAAGACTGATTCATCTTGATTAAGGTCAGTCGATCAACTGATTCGGTGGACAGGCGCACCCTGTGATCGGTAACAAAGCCACCAGCAGCACTGAAGGTGCGTTCCAAAAGAACACTGGATGCAGGACAGGCCAGTAGCTCAACTGCATACTGTGCAAGCTCTGGCCAGTGATCCATCCTCAAGACCCAGTAAGCCAGGGGATTTTCGGTGGGAAAGGTGTTCAAGTCTGACCTTGCCCCTAGGTATTCTTGCACCATGTAAATCAGACGCTGGCGATGGTTGCTGGAACCGATCATACCTTGGGGCTGCAGACTAAAATATTGTCTGAAAGCATCGGTCAGACGGCCACCTTCTCCACAGCTCCTTCTGACTGATGCCTCAGCAACACTTTGTCCAGGACCAGGAGTTTGTAACCTCCCAGTCTCTGGGAACGCGTTGCACAGACCTTTCTGCAAGGCCTCCCTGAGATGTCTCACCCTCTGCTCCCTCTGCGACGGCAAGATAAGGTTGGCAACCTTATCCTTATACCGTGGATCAAGGAGAGTGGCCAGCCAGTAATGGTCCCTCTCCTTGATCCTGCAAAGCCTGCAGAAGGATCCTCGTATTCTTCGGATCAAGGAGAGGGACCATTACTGGCTGGCCACTCTCCTTAATCCGAAGAATACGAGGATCCTTCCGCAGGCTTTGCAGGATCAGGGAGGCCATGCAGCATAGGTTAGCTATGGCATCCGGTCCGGAGTCCTCTGGGTCACTAAGGACAACATGATCCGCAGCTACCTCCTCCCAGTCACGTACAAGTCCACGGGTTTCTTGGGACTGTAAATCATCCCTACAAGACTGCTGCTGCTGCTGATGCTGAGTGTCAGCCTCCACCTCCATGCTGACACAATCATCCTCCTCCTCCTCCTCCTCGTCCTCTTCCTGTGTGATGGGTGGGACAGCAGGAACACTGTCTGGATAAAGGGGGTCTTGAGAGGCAAGGAAACCTCCTCTTGCTGCCTCTGTTCTGCCTCAAGTGCCCTGTCCATTATTAGCGTATGCTCAAAGAGGTGGACAAGAGGTACAGTGTCACTGATGCATGCACTGTCACTGCTCACCATCCTGGTGGCCTCCTCAAATGGTGACAGGACAGTGCATGCATCCCTGATCATGCCCCACTGGGGTGGTGAGAAAAAACCAAGCTCCCCTGACCCTGTCAAGTGCCGTAGTCGCACAGGTACTCATTGATGGCCCTCTGCTGCTTATATAGTGTGGGGCGTGTACTACACATCCTGAGCATCCTGCCTGTGGCCAATTATGGCTCTCCTCGCTGCCGGCGCTGTGATTGGCCAAGCATGCGGGGTCAGAGTGCATGCTTGGCCAATCATGAGCCAGCAATGCACTGCGATGACGCAGTGCATTGTGGGCCATGAGCGTCACACGAATTTGGCGCCCATAACTTTCGGAATTCGCCAAACGGGCGAACAGCCGATGTTCGGCTCGAACGTATGTTCAACTCGAACATGAAGCTCATCCCTAATCAGGAGTATGTGATGTACATAGTGTAATGATCAGGAGTATGTGATGTACATAGTGTAAGGATCAGGAGTATGTGATGTACATAATGTAAGGATCAGGAGTATGTGATGTACATAGTGTAAGGATCAGGAGTATATGATGTACATAGTGTAATGATCAGGAGTATGTGATGTACATAGTGTAAGGATCAGGAGTATGTGATGTACATAGTGCCAACTTAGCACAACACCATTATTATCTTTTTATTTGGCGTTTTCTTTTTTAATCTAGAGGAGGTTGTTTGGTGTTGGTGTCCCTTGTTATTAATTTGGCTTTGTATTTTTGAAATGAAAAAAAACTTTATTTAGGTGTCAGTAGCAAATAAAGAGGGAGGCAGTGCTGGAGAAACTGGGGAGATTAGCGAAGCCTTTGGCCCCCACGGCACACATCAACTATTTAAATACAAAAATTGGTGGGCAGAGCAGTACATATCTGAGGGAGAGCAGTCTGGTCCTGAAGTCCAAGAAACCCGAAACAGCAGCAGATGACATCTATGTTCCCAGGCTGTGGTCCTACAAGAGGCTGCATCTTCTGTCAGACCAGACTGAACCCAGGTCTCTGGTCTTCCTTCCACACTTCCTTCCAGGCTGTGGCTGTGGTGCTGGAGGTGTGGCAGAAGGAGGAGGAGGAGGAGCATGGTCCAAATCACACAAGTGTGTTGCTTGTGTGCTTTGGCCCAACAACCCCTTGTTGAGGGTGTGTATGATGAGCTCCTCACACAAAAGGTGTTGCCCCTCCTCCATTTGCTGGAGTTTGCAGGCAGTCAAGGCAGCAAGCGGCTCTTGATATGTGGGGTGGCTTTGAGGGCCGCTGAAGCCTCCCCGATGAGCTTCCAAGCCAACTCCTCCACATTCCCCCCCTTTCTGATTCAGTCAGGCTCCTACGCCTGTCCACCTCTTGGCTGCCGCTTACCCCTGCCTCCTCCTGGCTGCCACTTTCCACAGCCACCTCCTGGCTGCTGCATTCCACACCCTCTTCCTGGCTGAGGTCTTCCTGTGTATGAAAAAGGGACATCGTTTCAGTTTTTGGTTCATCAAACACACACAATTTCTAGCTCAAGACTGTTGAAAATTGTTAACAAATAGAAAAGACTATCATTCTGAGCCCAGCATTTTTCATTCTTGGCCCAAATGTTTTGGCCACTACTGTCTATTGATATGTGAAACACTTTCTAAAATCAGCAATTAGTGAGCAAAAATCAAATTAACATCATTCATTTTTACTTCCAAAATATGTAGATCAATACTATACCTGGCTCAAGCTGGGCTTCTCCAGTTCTTCCTGAGAGGAAGGCCCAGGTTGGGCATCAGAAGACTCATCAGGGGTGGAATAAAGCATAGAAGGATGCATGGAAGGAAGGGTAGAGAGGGATTCCCTGACCTCTGCCTGGTCTGACAGAAAATGCATCCTCTCATAATACCACAGCCTGGAGACATAAACGCCATCTGCTGCAGCTCCAGTTTGCATGGACATCAGCACCTTCTTGCACTCCCTCAGATATGTACTCCTCAGGCCACCAATTTTATTTCTTAAATAGGTGATGTCTACCCTGGGGACCATTGGCTTTACCAACTCCAGCAGTTTCTCCATCGCTGCCTGCCTCTTTAATTTGTTACTGTAGTGTGGATGTGTAGCTTGCCACAAACAGCGCAGCTCTCTGTACTTATCTGAAAAATAAATTAAGCTTTGGCGCTAAAACCTAAATGGTGTACTAAAAATGCTAATATTCTGCAAATTACATAAAATGAAGCCCAATGTGGGAATTTCACCAATACACTGTATATGTGATATTAAAAATATATGTGAATGGGAATGTGTATCCGTTATCTTACATAACAACTATGCACAAGTGTGGTAAAAAATAATAATAACTATGCACAAGTGTGGTAAATAATATGATGAAAAATACAACTAATCTATCACAACTAAAAATGTAAGTGCTTTGGTAAAAAGTGCTTTTGCTCACATAAATGAGCCAATACTTATACTCTAAAAAGTGATAATCAAAAAGGCATTGTGAAACTACCAAGTGAAAACATCAAAAAGATCATATAATGTCCAATCCAAAATATATTATAATGTCCAACTGAAAATATTTATTCAAAGTCGCATCATCTAGTTGCTGAAAAAACGCATAAGACTTTTATCAGATAGGAAGGTGAAGCAAGGTGACTGGTGAAAACAAGGGTTAAATTCCTCTCCGGTGCGCCACTCTGTGTTAGAGAAGAAATGTATATATGCGCTCACCAGACATTAAACCCCCAATGGGTTAGCCAAGCAGTCACAGTATGAGCCACTGTGCAGCTCTCTCAAGGCTCTGCCACCGCTGTGCTGTGGGGATATTTTACACTCTTCCTTCCGTGAATGGTCCGTTTAGCGTTTGTACATGAAGGGAAACAGAAGTACAGCCATGGTGCAATATTGTTGTGTAAACGTACAATGTTTATTAAAATCAGTTTTACTCACAAATTCCAAAAAAGATAGATCGCTGTGAAATATGTTCCGCCGGCGTTACTGCTTGAATAGCAGTGTAAGGTGCACGTTCTAGGCCACGCCGTGGCCTAGAACGTGCACCTTACACTGCTATTCAAGCAGTAACGCCGGCGGAACATATTTCACAGCGATCTATCTTTTTTGGAATTTGTGAGTAAAACTGATTTTAATAAACATTGTACGTTTACACAACAATATTGCACCATGGCTGTACTTCTGTTTCCCTTCATGTACAAACGCTAAACGGACCATTCACGGAAGGAAGAGTGTAAAATATCCCCACAGCACAGCGGTGGCAGAGCCTTGAGAGAGCTGCACAGTGGCTCATACTGTGACTGCTTGGCTAACCCATTGGGGGTTTAATGTCTGGTGAGCGCATATATACATTTCTTCTCTAACACAGAGTGGCGCACCGGAGAGGAATTTAACCCTTGTTTTCACCAGTCACCTTGCTTCACCTTCCTATCTGATAAAAGTCTTATGCGTTTTTTCAGCAACTAGATGATGCGACTTTGAATAAATATTTTCAGTTGGACATTATAATATATTTTGGATTGGACATTATATGATCTTTTTGATGTTTTCACTTGGTAGTTTCACAATGCCTTTTTGATTATCACTTTTTAGAGTATAAGTATTGGCTCATTTATGTGAGCAAAAGCACTTTTTACCAAAGCACTTACATTTTTAGTTGTGATAGATTAGTTGTATTTTTCATCATATTATTTACCACACTTGTGCATAGTTATTATTATTTTTTACCACACTTGTGCATAGTTGTTATGTAAGATAACGGATACACATTCCCATTCACATATATTTTTAATATCACATATACAGTGTATTGGTGAAATTCCCACATTGGGCTTCATTTTATGTAATTTGCAGAATATTAGCATTTTTAGTACACCATTTAGGTTTTAGCGCCAAAGCTTAATTTATTTTTCAGATTTCTAATCTATTCCCATCTTGAGGGATAGGTTTCAAGCACAGGCAGCTTTAACCCTTCACAGTTCACTTTATTGTAGTCATTTTAACATTTAAACTTATTTAAACTTGTCTAGCAAACAGGTAAATTTGTCCATAGCGCAATCTTATCTTTTCTTTTTGCTATTTTCTCTGTACTTATCGATGAACAGAGGGAGGAAACTATGGTCGTTAAACCCATCCATATTCTCTGCAAGACACAACACAAGACAAACCCTAATGTCAGGCTAAACTCTACTAAATCTTGTCCCAATACAGGCCTCAATCTAGAAGCACTATAGGTTAGTGATGTACCAAGTTAAAAATTGTTCCTTCATTTGCACGATCGGAGCATCAGCTTCTCCCTCTGCTCACAGATCGTACGTACGACACATGCGCGTTGCGTTTTATATACAGTGCACATGCATCAAACTCCTCCTGCCCCTGACGTTCTTTCTAGACTATACCCCGCCCCTTCTCTTTTGGCACAGTGGGGAGAGCACATGGCAGAGACACAGCAGGGGCATGCTAATTCCACTAAAGAGGAGAAGGATGAGGAAAGCCCGGAGCCTGAAACGTCCCCATCTGGAGGAGAAGATTTAAGGAATCAAATATGTCTTTTGTTGAGATATTGGAGATGGTGGACATATTGAAGAGGAACGACTATGACGGGAAGTATGGACCTTACCCAAACCCAAATATCAGAAAGGCCAAGATCATGACTAAAGTTGTGAAGAGTTTTAAGAAGAATTTTGGGGTACGACAAACCCAAGGATCAACTAAGAAAACGCTGGTCAGACCTGAAACTGAGGGAGCACGATCAGTACAGAAGGATCAAGCGAGTTCTTCAAAAAAGTAAGTAGTTTGTGTTCATATTATTATTATCGCTTGCATACTGCTCCATGTGCTTTGATTTCATGTTGTACAGTTTAAAATGGCCACTTTCATGTTCATGGGTTCAGTCGATCGTAATAAACATTGTTCGTTAGCCCACTCCAAAAATGATGTTTTGCCAACTTGCACTTGACTACATTTGTTCACACAACAGGTAAGTATTCCAGCTTTAGAAAGTGTCAAAAATTATGTTTTCACCTTTGAACTCTTCCAAAAAACACAATTGTACAACACTTCCAAGCAATGTTTCATATTCCTATTTCTGCCCTCAAATATCTGTGTGCTAAGTATTCCTTTTTTACATTCTCATAAGGGAGAGAAGACTCTGGACGTCTGAGGACACCAGGGACCCCACACCTCCCAAAGAAGGGGAATACCAAAAGCACAAGCAGAGGAGGAGGAGGAAGGTGAGATTGTCGAAATTGGCACCACAACAGGTGAGTGTCGGAGACCACAGCTTCAGGTAAGCTAATCAATGTATGTCAGCATATTTATAACACATGGTGTGTGGTTTTTTTTTGTTTTTTTTAGGTGATGTGGATGTTGTGAAAGAAGAATCACATTTTACCAGTGAAAGTGTGCCTCTTTGGGGAGATAATGGGATGCAATTGCGATTTAGAGAATATCCAGAAAAACATCAATGATGTTCAACAAAAAATTAAGAACATCATTGATATTTTAGAGAGAATCTGAAACACCCAAAACTAGCTAGCATCCATTTTAAATAAAAAAAAAACACTTTTATAGATTTTTAGAAAAGCCAAATTTGGAAGATGCACACAGTGTGTCAACATGTACTATCTCCCATCATGGGGTATCAATGTACGTGTTTTGTGGATGCAACCCCTTCCTTGCTACTGAAGTGGCTGAGATGAAGGAGTTGCACCCCCAAAACACGTACATTGATACCCCATGATGGGAGATGGCACATGTTGACATTAGGCATGGGATCAGGAGGAAACTGGACACTTTTTTATTCTCAATTTGTGTGCATCTTCCAAATTTGGCTTTTCCAGGGGTGACACCCCATCTGATGAAGGCAATTTGCCTTTAGTAAATAACACCCACAGTGATGTTAATCCCCAATCACATCATTTTCATGACCCCACATATTTCTGCCATGGTGCTGAAAATGAGCAATATTTTTCTCAGTAATGCACTACATATATTATCAAAAAAAAAAAAACAAGGTGTGTGTGTAGCAGACCCACAACATAATAAGATTATCTGAAGAAGAGACTGTCACCTCATCTTGCTCTGAACTTGGGTTTGCACTGTTGTAGAAAAAGGCCCAAAAAAACACAAAAAAAACCTAGGCGAATCCTAAAACAAAGCCAAGCAGTAAATGAAAACAAAGATTATTGGAGTTTCAAAGAAAAATGTATTACAAAAATGCCTCTCAGACATTGTCTGGCATATCAATGGCCCCCCTACCCACAAAGTACACCACATATCTGGATCGGACCTCACGGGCGCTTTGGGGGTGCAAGCCAGGATGAGCAGCTTCAAGGGCCATGAGGTTCACATTTTCCATCAAGTCTGCATCAGGGCCAACTGAGGCCACATAGTCTACAGGATGTTTTTTCAAAAAATTGTGCAGAACGCAGCAGGCAAGCACAATATGATTTAGTTTAATTTCGGCCATGTGTGTTGGAGTCAAAAATAGGCGGAACCGGCTGACCATTATCCCAAAAGTGTTCTCCACTACTCTTCTGGCTCTGGTCAGTCGCACATTAAAGATCCTCTGATCCGGGGTAAGGGTCCTCATTGAGAAAGGCCGCATCAGGTGGTTTGCCAGAGCAAACGCCTCATCCGCGACTAAAACGAACGGGAGTCCTTCTACATTCTCCTCTGGAGGTGGCAAGCCCAGACTGCCACTCTGGAGACGCCAGTAGAATTCTGTCCGCGCGAACACTCCACCATCCAATATATGGCCATTTTTCCCCCATGTCCACATACAGCAAGTCATATTTCGCTGACACCACCGCTAACATCACCCCTTGTAATTATAATAGTAGGACTCCAAGTTGGGGGTGGGATGATGTGGACGTGTTTGCCATAAATTGCACCTCCACATTTGGGAAAGTCCCAACAGCTGGCAAAGTGGGAGGCCACAGTCTGCCATGCCTGTGGTGTTGAAGGAAACTGTGGAGTCAAACAAGAAAAAAAAATATGTCATTTTGCACATCAACATTGCAAGAAAATTAGACACAAACATTTTTGGCCAATATCAGTATAACATTTTTGGGAATGAGTATTTAAAGCCTAAAGTATAAGGTCCCCTTATGAGATTCCTCACCCCCACCCCCCCCCCCCCCTATCTGATGGGCCATTGCAAAAAATGTGGGGGGGGGGGGAATGTTTTGGATAGGTAACCCCCTCCACTTCATTGAGAGCTGAATGCATAAATAATGTGTGATACTTTGGCCAGCCCCTTCTTACTTACACTATTGGCAGCCCACCGGACAGGTAAGAAGTGTCATAATACAAAAAAAGGAACAAATGGAAGCACATTTTGATATTCCGCTATTACCTATCAAGATAATAATAGGAGAAAAAAAAATGTAGCATTTGAAAGTATCGAGGCAAGCCCTTGCACTACATGCTTTGGTGAATTCATCCATAAATCTAACCAGAAAAAGGTAGGTATAGTGTGTATTGGATTTGGCAAAGTCAGCAGATAGAGGATTGCTATCAGCTGACCTAGCAGTTGGGGGGAGGGGGGGGTTTCTAATGAGTTTGGCCCAACAAAAAAAAAACCTGGCACTCTGCATGAATTTAAGCACACACATAACATTTGTACTCATTTTAGGGGGTGTTTAGGGGAAAGCAATACTATAGAGCTGACAAAATGCATTGCTAAGTGACTGGGCTATAAGTTTATGGCCCCAGAAGAGTATGCTGGGGAAGTTAGTGAAGACAAATATGCATGAAGGAAAAAAAGGAACTTGAAAAGCTTCCAAAAGAAAAGAAATACAATACATTAGCAAACATTAAATACATAGACTGTGATGTTAAAGGATAAAACTTACCTTAATATAGTCCTTCTGCAGGACCTGAATTATGGCAGAACAGGTCTCTGGAATAATGATTCCCAGAGCCTGGGGGGAGATGCTTGTCGAGAACTTGAGGTCCTGAAGACTTCTCCCTGTCGCCAAGTAGGGCCAAGTGGCGATGAGCCTCTGCTCCGGAGTGATGGCTTGCCGCATGCAGGTATCCTGCCTGCTGATATAAGGGGACAGCAAAGCCAGCAGACGGTGAAAAACGGGGTCTGTCATCCGGAGATAATTCCTGAAATCATCAGGATTATTCTCCCAGATCTCACGAAGCAAAGGCATGTGCGAGAGCTGGTCATGCTGGAGCAACCAATTCTTGGTCCACGAACTCCTCCTCGCCCTGTTCATGGACCGGGCTTGTGTCAAAGCCAAAAGCCCATCACCAAGCCCCTGCACAGCACGAACTCTACGACGAGTATGTGCACAAAACATGGCTTGAAAACAGTCAGAACGGACAACAGAAGGCACCGATAAACAGCAAGGCCTGAAAGAACGAACTGAAAACGAGAAACAAGCAGACAATAAGCAATGAAAATCAAAGATACCAAGATATAGTCCACAATGAGCAACAAATGCTTACTGACTACACGCACTGATAAGCAGATACACACCGACAAGCACAAACTGAAGAGCAGTAACGATCTGAAGCACAAATTTGAAAAGCGTGAGTAGAGACTAACCAAACTTCTACTAACACGCGATAAACACGAGATCAGCAGAAGGAGCCCAAAGGGTGCTGAACTTCCCTTTTCTAGTCCAGTCGTATGCGGTTTACATCACCACGTTCTTGGCAACCAGAAATTCCGACAACTTAGTCCGACCGTGTGTATGCAACACCACTTTTGGACCACTTCTGGACTAAATCCGTCGGAAATTTATCCGACGGATTTGGTTGTCGGAATGTCCGACCGTGTGTACAAGGGCTTATGGCAAAAACCCACTAGAGAATGTCAGTCAACACATTTTGTCCACATTTTGTCCACAGGCTGGACACCATATTTCTTAATACAATAAAAATCCCATATACTGGGGAATTTTATGCAGACATATAAAGGTGGCAGGGAAACAGAATCATGAACTCCAGGATTGCGGGGAGGTGTTGTAGTGAATGGAGGACAGGACATGCACATGATGCTTATTCCTCTATTTCAGGGCCAAAACTTCTTCATTCTTCAACTCACTGACCCTCCTCTTAAAGCCTTTTGGTCACAGGATTTTGTGGGAAGCCCTTACTAGTTGTTTGTGCTGTACCGCATGATAACGTTTTCTGGAGGTAAAGGTGGTGGAAAAGGGTCAGGCTTGTGTAAATGTTGTCCACATAGATGAATAATGGCAATGCAAGGCCCCACACAATTTTTCCACTGCTCCCCATATATAATAGGTTGGGCAGTCAGGGGGCTCCAGCTGGTTATCTTTCCCTTTTTACAAACATTTTAGGTATAGATATACCCTTAGGCTCTCATAAAGTTTGTATAGCTTCACCCCATATATGGCCCTTTAACTGAGGATGTATTGTTTGATTTACGGCCTAATATTAAAATGGACTCACCAATGCAAATATGCTTCTCAGAAGTACACAATGAGCAAATTTATGGGGGAGAAAACAATAATAAGTGGGCAAATATTGCAAAGTTTATCATATCCATGGTGGTATCTGGGAAAGCACAGTGTATTCTCACTAAAATGGAGGAGGCACATGATCATTTAACAGTGTGTCCTTGACATAACAGATGAATATGGTGACATAGGATAAATGAGATTTGTTGATGAGTAAACGGGTACTTCATTTTTTTTTGTAATCCTATGTTAAGGGTGTGGGACCAAAAATGTTTTGAATCCATCCACTGTGATATGTCTCAACTCAAATGTATGGGCATAATGTGAATTTGGGTTATTCATGATGTATTGCTGGGTAAAAAGACTGCTCTGGTGCAAAATTAAATGGAAAAAACATTGGTGAAAAAATAAAGAAAAAAAAAATAAAATGGTGTAAAATGTTGGGTGTTGGCCTAAATGCCTGGCTATGCAGTAAAAGAGGGGGTAATAGTGGATGCTAGGTTACAAGGAAGCCATACCAGGTTTGTAGGTGCCTCTGGGAGACTTGTATGGGCTCTGATTCTTGGTGGATGATGTGACACCCCACTTCTAGTACTATGGCTTTCATTCAGGGGTACTGCATTGCTGGTGGTCGCCACTTCACCAGGATGATGTACAGCACTGCTGTTGGCTGCCTGCTCTTCAGAAAGCCTCATGCTTCTTATAGGCATCCTTTCATCTCATTCAGTTATTGACCCACTGCTCTCCATTGGCCCATATTCCAAATCCAAATCTGACAGTGAGAGCTCCCCGCTGCTCTCATCTGTCATTGTCAGAAACTGGAAGGTGAGTGAACAATAATTGAAGCTCTAAAATATCTGTTGCTCGAGCAAGTACACCAATGGCTTAAATGGATCAAAGGACCAGGTATGTGGGGATAGTGGCAAGTCCTTATTGTGTGCAGTGGTCCATTAGTCCTAGGTTGTAACACACTTGGTAGGCAGCCCACTATAGAGCAAAAGATACTCTGTGAACACTGGAAGAGAAAGAGAGAGGGGCAGTGCCAATCTAAGTGCAGCAAGGATACAACCAGTTTATTAAGGATTGTAATACATTTGATAACATGGGCTCATCAAAAGGTAGCAGCCTTGTGGTTAGCAGAGATCTGGAGGGGCAGCTGGAGAGTGCAGTATCATTGCACCCAATGGTGTCCGGATGAGAATGAGGCTGCACGCATTGAGAGCATGCATGCTTCTTCATCGGGCAATCTCCGAATGTGTACACAGCTTCCTCCTGCACCCTTCCTTCCGACCTGGGACCCCGGGAACCACCAACGCCATCGGGTACGATGATACTGCACTCTCCAGCTGCCTCTCCGGATCTCTTCTAACCACAAGGCTGCCATGTTTTGATGTGCCCACGTTACCTACGTTTTAGTAAGTGTATTACTTTCCTTAATTAACTGGTTGTATCATTGCTGCACTTAGATTGACACTGCCCCTCTCTCCTCCTCTTCCAGAAAGTGGAAGGCCTCTTTGCTGGTGTATATTTTTTTGAACATGATGTATGCTGGCTCTAGTGACACTGGAATAGGTGTTTCTGCAATCAGGGATACAGTGTATGGCTGCACTGATATGGCTGTTCAGGGCACTGATGACCACTGCACTGGTGTGAGAGGTACACTGGCTTCACTCAGGGCACTGTCAGGTGGGTCTATGTGTGTAACAATGTAATGTAGGGTAATGTAAAGATCAGAGGAAATCACAATGGAATTGTTAAAATTACAGATCCTGGTACTGATCTCTCTTCTTCCTCTCACATGCGGTCTGTGCCTGAGTAAGGAGAACTAGTAAAAGCAAGTACCGGCCATAGTGTACATGTTTGTGGTCCACTGTGTTTGGGCACAGCGATCACATGGTAAAATGCCACTGAGATTGGCCCTTTACCTAGATCTAGGCTATGTGATTAACTGTGTCCAAAGGATATAACAATTACAGATCATGGTGCTGCATGCCCCCTTGGTCATGTACAAGTTCAAAGAATAATACAACCTCCCGCCTGGCCGTATTATTACAAAAGGCAAGTGGAAAGCGGTTACATGCTGATTTAAAGTGGTTGTAAACCCTTACAAACCACTTTAACCTACAGGTAAGCCTAGATTAAGGCTTACTTGTAGATCCAAGAAATATCTCCCAAACCTATACGGTTTAGGAGATATTTGCCCGAAGACGGGCACCACTGTCTACGTCGCGCATGTGCCGTAGACAGCGGCGCGCAGGCGCACTGAGCGTGGCATCGTCGATGATGAAGATGCCGCGCAATGCCGCACGTTTCGGCTCCCATGCGCATGCGCATGCGCGGGAGTGACGTCATCGCTGCTCCGGCGAATCACAGCGCCGGAGCAGCAAGACCCACGGAGACCCACCAAGAAGATGGACGCTCGGAACTACAAGGGACAGCAGTGACTTCGCTGGCTCCTGTGTCAGGTAAGTGACACATAATGGGCTACTATGCGATGCATAGTAGTCCATTATGCTTTGCCTTTGCAGGGAATGAAAGAGGAAGTAAACTCATCAGGGTTTACTTCCTCTTTAAAGGTCTACACCAAAGTCTTAGTGAACCAAAAATGTCCACATCTACCTAATTTGATACATAGGGGTCAGATGGGCTTTGTCCCTTGCTTTGGGCCATAACCTAACATCTAACTGACACATCATTATGGGATTTCCAAACATGGACATCCACACTTTAGTGGCTCTATCAATTTTAGTTTTTCATATTATTTCTATTCCTTTCTCTTTCCTTTGTTTTTTGTGAAAAACAGTTTGTGTTAGTTTTGTGGGATGTGGCCAAACTGTAATCTCATAATTAACTATTTGGTGTTGTTTGAAAACCTCTCAATATCTTGCAGCGTTGACCCTGAAGAGTACAAAAGCCTCTTGCTGATGAAATTAGTTGTTAATGAAATTAACAAGAACCCCGATCTTCTGCCGAATGTTACCCTGGGCTATCATATATTTAGTACATGTTCTGATCCGAAGAAAACATTGGGATATGCCACAAAGATATTGTCCAGAGAAAAGGAAGCTCCTAACTATTACTGTAAGGGACATGGAGAAGTGGCTGGTTTTATTGGTGACAGTAATTTCCATTCAAGTCATGCGTTGGCCCAGTTACTTAGTCTGTATCGGTATACACAGGTAAGTGATCACTTCAATGTATTATATGTTCGTAATATGAAGTGTCCAATAGATAACTAAGTACAGTCTAGGTGATTTTTTTTTAGCTTTACTTTTCTAGTATGAGTGCCGATCAGAATGAACAGAACTTTGAATAATTCAGCTACACAGAACAAGTGGTGTCATTTGTTGAAGTTATACCCCTGTGGGGCCGCTGAGTGTAGTAGTTCCACCTGTCACCCTGCTCAGCCTGGCATTCACTTCCAGTCACTCTCCAGACAATGAACAGTCCTTCAGCTTTGTTTTTGTTGTTTTATTGAGGAATTAAACTTGGATGGGGTAACGGGGATATGGAATGCCCAGATCAATAGCGTCTAATCGATCAAAATGTAGATTGGAACCCCAGACTGCTCTAGTACAACACTTCTTGCATGAACTGTTACTTACTCTACTGTGCAATACTTGTTTCCTATTGCAGATAGCACATGGCTAGGCCCAACTCTAAATTAAACCTAACTTTGTAGAAAGGCCATTTGCTGTCAGGGGACCATTGGGTCCCTTTGGTGTATCAACCAATAGCAATAAAAAAATGTCCATTTTGTGCTAGTTGCATCTAGGTGGACTACTGGTCCCAATCAGTCCTGTGCAAACTCTGCCAGCCCTCCTGCAGCCTGACTTCAACTAAAGAAACATCACAGTCTCTCACTCTGACACTACATCCATTCGGTGTAATGAGTAGCACTCTTGCCTGGTTTACTGGTTCAAATCCCGACCCCGACACTACTTGCCCGGAGTTTGCATGTTCTCCCTGTGCTTGCGTGGGTTTCCTCGGGGTACTCCAGTTTCCTCTGGCACTCCAAAAACATGCAGGTAGGTTAATGTCCAAAATTGGCCTAGTATAAGAATGGGGACCTTGGATTGTGGGCTCCTTGTGGGTAGGGACTAATGTGAGTGTGCAATGTACAGGGATAGGGGCAATTGTAGACACTCACTCAGCTTGAACTGGATTGACTGTTGTCTTTATTCATCCTTACTAACTATGTAACTATGTACATCCACTCCTGGCATGACTCTCCCAGATCTCCCGACTGTGCCTGTCGCTCACCGAACAACAGGTGAATCCTTCCTGAAGATTTGCCTGGCAGTGTTCACCACTGTCCTCTCCTAGGGATAGGCGAATGGTTCGGGCCGAACTTTGGTTGATTGGACATTCAGCAAACAATGAACATTATGTGGTGTTCATGGCAAATTTGAAAGCCAGGGAACAACATTAAAGTCTATGGGACATGAACATGAATAATCAAAAGTGCTAATTTTAAAGGTTTATATGCAAGTTATTGTCATAAAAAAAGTGTTTGGGGACCTGGGTCCTGCCCCAGGGACATGTATCAATGCAAAAAAAGTTTTAAAAACAACAGTTTTTTCAGGAGCAGTGATTTTAATAATGCTTAAAGTGAAACAATAAAAATGAAATATTCCTTTAAATATTGTGTCTGGGGGTGTTTACAGTATGCTTGTAAATTGGCCCAGTTTTCCCAAGTTTAGAACAATACCACAGAAAAATTACATTCTGAAGAAAAAAAGTAATTTAAAACTGTAATAAATTGTCGGGTCTTGGCAATATAGATAAAACTCATTGAAAAAAACAGCATGGGTTCCCACCTCAGTCCATTACCAGGCCCTTTGGGTGTGGTATGAATGTTAGGGGGAACCCCAAACAAATTAAAAAAAAATTGCGTGGGGGTCCCCTCAAATCCCATACCAGGCCCTTCAGGTCTGGTATGAATATTAAGAGGAACCCCCGTGCCAAAATAAAAAAAATGGGGTGGGTCCCCCAAAAATCCATACCAGACCATTATCTGAGCACGCAACCTGGCAGGCCGCAGGAAAGGGGAGGGGGGACAAGAGAGCTCCCCCCTCCTGAACCAAGCGTGAACAAATGTACCCCTACCACTTCACAAAAAAGTGTCAAAATTGTAAAAATGACAAGGCATGGTATATTTAGGGGAACCCTGTGCCAAATTTTTAAAAAATGGTGTAGGGGTCCCCCCAAAATCCATAGCAGACCCTTATCCGAGCATGCAACCTAGCAGGCCACAGGATAAGAGGGGGCAAGAGAGTGCCCCCTCCTGTACCAAGCTATATGCCCTCAACATGGGGAGGGTGCTTTGGAGTAGCCCCCCAAAGCACCTTGCCCCCATGTTGATGGGCTACAAGGGCCTCATCCCCACAACCCTTGCCCAGTGGTTGTGGGGTTATGCAGGCAGGTGGCTTATCAGAATCTAGAAGCCCCCATATGGGGACGCCCAGATCATGGCCTCCCCCATGTGAATTGGTAACAGGTACATTGTACCCCTACCATTTCACCAAAAATGTGTCAAAAATTGTCTTTTTTACTATTTTTGACACTTTTTTGGGGGGGAAATGGTAATGTACAATATAGCGGTTACCAATTCACATGGGGGAGGCCGGGATCTGGCCGCCCGCATACCCCCACTGGTCAAGGGTTGTGGGGATGTGGCCCTTGTCCCCAACAACATGGGGACAAGGTGCTTTGGGGGGCTACTCCAAAGCATCCTCCACATGTTGAGAGCATGTGGCCTGGTATAATTCAAGAGGGGGGGCGCTCTCTCATCCCTCCTCTTTTCCTGCAGCCTGCCAGGTTTCGTGCTCGGATTAGGGTCTGCTATGGATTTTGGGGGGAGCCCTACGCCATTTCTTTTTAAATTTTGGTGCAGGGTTCCCCTTAAAATCCATACCTTCGGGTCTGATATGGATTTTGGTGTGGATCTCCACACCATATTTTTTTTAAATTTGGCAGAGGGTTCCCCTTAATTTCCATACCGGAACTGAAGGGCCTGGTATGGGTTTTGGGGGGCCCCTATGGAATTTTTTCCCTTTGGGTCTGGTATTGGCCTGGGGGGGAATCCATGCCATATTTTTCAATGAGTTTTAGCTATATTGCCGAGACCCGACCATTCATTACAGCCGCAATCAGTTTTAAATGACTTTTTTCCTTTAGAAATGTAATTTTGCTGTTGTATATTCTAAACACGGGAAACATGGACCATGCAGCAGTAAGGTGTATATTACCTCTGACTCATGGTCTAGCAGGCATGGGCAGGGATTTTACCTTTCCTTCATGACGCACTAGGTAACTCTGCTAGCAGCTGGGAAGGATGCAGGACAGGGTTCAGTAATGTTGGAGCTTGTTCCACCACCACGTCTCCAAAATGCTAGGGGTGATTCTGCCACAGCTCTCTCCTCCACCCCTCCTCTTCTTCTTCCTCTATGGCCTCTTCTGCAGATTTGTCCTATGAACCAGCGGTGCTTGGTAAGCATTAAAGGGGCTACGCAATCACTCAGGCAAAAAGATGCCATGTGGTGCTTGAGTTGGTCTGCTTAGGGGACAGGAGCCACACTGGGGCACAGATTCTGTCAGCTCTGCAGGGGCAGGCTCAGAGGTGGTTGACGCCAGGCCAGCTTCAGCCAGGAATGGTTGTATGTGACAATGGCATCCACCTTCTCTCCGCTCTCCGACAGGGACACTTGACCCATGTTCCATGTTTGGCACACGTCCTGAATTTGGTGGTGCAGTGGTTCTTGAGCAGGTACCCAGGCTTACAAGTTCTCCTGAGGCAGGCCCGAAAAGTCTGTGGTCGTTTCTGCCATTCATACAAGGACAGTGCTCGGCTGGCTGACATTCAAAGGGAATGCAATCTGCCCACCAACCGCCTCATTTGTGACATGTCCACCAGGTGGAACTCAATGTTGGCAATGCTGCAGTTGTTGTAAATGCAGAAGAGGGCCATCAATGAGTACCTGTGTGAGTATGACACCAGGACAGGGTCAGGGGAGCTTGGCTTCTTTTCGCCACTGATCAAGGATGCACTATATATATGCACTGTAGAATGTAGATCTAGGCTACACTGACTGGATGCTGAGATGCTGAAAAGAAAAGTATATATATATATATATATATATATATATATATATATATATATATATATATATATATATATATATATATATATATATATATATATATACATATATATATATATATACTAAACTGACTGTATATATATGCAGCACTAACCCCCAAAGGAGCTGCTGGTTTTATTCGGGCTTACCGTTACCTCACTTGCTTGCTTCTTCGTCTTAGGGGGGTCCCATTGGAAAGTAGCCCAAATGATGATAGATCTGACACTTAATCCTTTTTGAAGATTTATTTAGGGATAACACAAAAGCAGCAGAGGAAACACAGTCTTTCAATAAAGGACAAACAGTCTTTCAGGTCCAGAGGACAAACAGCTCCACAGACTGGATCCAGCAATCACCAGATAGGCCCCTCTCACTTGACCTAGCAGCCAATGAGATGCTCAACAAAGTCTCTGCCACAGACTTGTCAACTGAACTTAGAGAATTTCGAGAGTTTTAAGAAGAACTACAATACAGTACCAGATTCTTTTAGCCGAGCTGGCGATACTGTAAGGATATTGATCCGAGTCGTGTCCTCCAAGTTTCCAGGCTCCTCCAGAGACACCAGCCTTGTGCTTGGCCCTCCACCCAAGAAGTCCTCCCCTGCATCCTCCAGTTTTCTTGGCTTCTCCCCGCAGGTGAGACAGCACAGGACCACCACTGGATCAGAAGGCCCCAAGACATTCCTGGGCCCACACTCTCAGTTGCAAAACCTCGGGCCAGCCGGCCCCAAGGCACTGAAGCATGTGCCATAGTCCCCAGGCCAGGAGGGCCATGAGGTCGGGATAGCGGACCCCAGAACAGGGACCCAGAAACAGACCCAATAAAATGGTGTCGGTACCTTAAATACCCTCTCCCAGAATGCACAACAGGGAAACCACACCCACTGAGCCATTTCTAAGCAAGAGGTGGCATTCAATGCATCCAGCCTACTGCTGTTCCACACCCACCGATGGTGACAGCGACACCTATGGTCAAGTGGGACTCAGTGCAACCCAACTGGACTGGTACAGAAACCAGAACATTTAGAGAGAATTAATCTGAGCCAAACTACAGCTTTAGACACTTAAATTTGAAAAAAAAAAAAAAAATAGCGCCTGCCCATCAGGAGCAGGGCGCTACATATATATATATCAAATACACTGCCTGAAGTAGATCGGAAAATAGTACACCCCAGAATGCACTGTAGAATGTAGATCTAGGCTACACTGACTGGATTAGACATGCGCATTCATGAACGTACAGAATCGGACGAAAACAAAATTCGAAACTAAATATTTCAGTGTGCACATGTCTAATATATATATATACACACTAGACTGACTGTATATATATATACCAAATACACTGGCACTAACTGAATAACCTGCCTGTTTAATATAAATCAAGCTATCCCTCCATCCATGCCAACAACACTACACAGGGCCGCTGTATAGGCAGCCTTATATAGTGTGGGGCATGGACTTAGTCCCCCTGAGCCATGATTGGCCAAAGGAGGCACCCTGCCTTTGGCCAATTATGGCTCTCTTTGCAGAGGGCACTGGGATTGGCCAAAGCATGCCGGTCAGGTGCATGCTTTGGCTAATCATCAAACAGCAATGCACTGCGATCTCGCAGTGCATTATGGGGCATTCCACGGGTGCTCAAATTTTCCAGCAAACGCCCCATGATGTTCGTTCTTTGGCGAACGAGCGAACACCCGATGTTCGAGTTAAACTCATGTTCGACCCGAACATCAAGCTCATCCCTATTAAGAACATATACATATTTTTCCTCAGAAAAGATACTCTGCTCAAAGAAATTCTTGTCTTTCCAGGAAGATGAAGATGGACAGCCATCCCATCCCATGGGGACCCTAAAAGAAAACACACAAAAAAAAAACACATCCTACACTTACACGTAACTTTGCACTGTACACAATTTCTACTGAAAGGGGGTAGCTTCCTTACAGCAGAGAATATTGAGCCAAAAAAGCACACACATTTTCCTTGTCTTGTTCTGTCAGAAGGGGATTATAACCAACAACAGAACAATAAAATAAAACGTATGTACAATAGGTGCACAGTCCTCTTTAGAATTGCTGATGGCAGGGGCCCCTCCCTGAACAAACAGGATCCCAAAGAGGTAAAGCAGGAACAATGTTACCCAAAGCGTCCATGTAACAGACAGTCCCTCTGTCAGGTACATAGGGTGAAAGGCTTAATTTGTTTCTACTGAGTCAGGGTAGAAAAGAAAAGAACACAATCTTCCATAGTTCAAATCCCCAAATTTTAAGCATTGAACCGAGGGCCTGGTAGTCTCTTTGAACCCTTTTCTCATCTCTCCATGGGAACCAAATTACTTTCTACAAGCTGACCAGCCTTGCATATCAGCACCCGGTCCTTGTAGATGGTCCTCTTAAGTCGTCATTCTTCCTTAAACTCCAGGAACTGGGTCCAGACTGCACGTCTGGCAACCTTGATGGCTTGGGGATACATAGGTAGCCCAAAATCGTATCATCCTCCCATCCTCCCTGGGAGCTCTTGATGTCCTCCATGATTTGGGACGGAACATAAAGGAAATCCAAGCCCCTCTCCATGGCCACTCTCTCCTGCTCCAGACGCTGAAATCTGGAGAACCTAGGCAGCTCCTTAGGGTTCTACTTTCCATACAGGACACAGAAGTAAAGGCCTGACTGTCTTACTGCCGATGGGCAAATTCCTTGGTCTGGGTGGTAGAAAGCCTGGATTCTGAGAACTGCACGCTGCTGACTGAAGTTCCTACTGGTTATTCCGGCTCCAAAGCTGGCTCTGGTCTATGCCCACTGTCGGAGCCATGGGATTCCCCAGTCTACCACTCCTCATCAGTATCTTCTTCAGGGGACGACCGCTACGGCAACCTCTCTAGGGACCCAAACTTGGCCTGCACTCTAGGGAAACCCAATCAATGACTCGGCCCTCCGCCCCTTCCCCCGGCTCCTTATGGACTACAAGGCCAAAGGGTTTAGTGCTGACCAGCTCTTTAGGGGAAGCCTCTGGCTTTCGTAATATAGTACTTATGGTTACCAGGCCCCTGGCCAGGCCACAAGTCTCAGCAGTCTCTCTCCCGCTGTCCTTGGTATTCACAAAGGGGTCTCCAGGCTGCAACACCTCTCTGCCTTTAGTGTGTGATCTCAGGCCTTCCAGTTCTTCCACGGGTTGGGCGTACAGAGTCCTGATAGCAGGACTGTAATACCTTACATGCTGTAATACTGTGAATCCTGCTGAATAGATCTCAGCCGGGTAAGTGGCTCCTCACAATGGCTGCACTGGGCCCAATCAGTCACCTTTGCTGTCAGAATCTGGCACTCAGGACAGAGCAGGCAGAGTCACTCTGCTTCATCAATGACTCCCAAGGTGTGCCCTTTGTGAGGCTCCGACTGGACGCCAGTGTCCACCAGCACCCGCATTTCAGGCAACCACTGTAAGGTGGGCATCAGCCGATTACCCTCCACCATCTTCCTTCTCTGCCTCGTGCCTGCTGCTAGCAGGAACTTTAAAGTTTCCTCCAGGGTGTGGCACCGCCCCCTCGCTTCCAGGCAGACTGGCGCCAAACAAACTGATATGCACACTCCTCCCTGAAAAATCAAAATATTGCAGGACGGAGGACAATCAGGGAAAGCTAACATTGTCAAAGGCTTTCTCCGCATCAAGGGAGATTATGGCTATGTCTTTACTGGTGTTAGACTTGGCATGTTTGAGGACTGTGAGAACTTTGCTGATATTGGAGGATGTGGATCGGCCTTTGGCGAAGCCAGCTTGAGCCGGGTGGATAAGGGAGGGCATGATTCTGGCCAATCTATTGGCCATGATCTTGTAAAGGATCTTAGAGTCTGGGCTTAGTCATGAGCTGGGTCTGTAGGAGCTAGGTTCAAAGGGATCTTTACCTTTCTTGGCTATCAGCTTTATGTGCGCTTGATATCCTGATGGGAGGTAATCTCCACCCTCGAGAATCATTTGGTAGACCCTCGCAAGGGTTGGAACTATTGTATGTGCTGTGAACTTGAAGAATGCAAGGGTGTACCCATCTGGGCCTGGGGCTTTCCCGTTGGCAAAAGAGGAGATTGTTTTGTGAATTTCTGGCTTGGTGATTGGAGAATTTATGATCAAGGAGAGTGGAATCAATTTGAGGAAGAACATTTTTTGTAAAAAATTTTGTGCGGCATCTGGGTCAGACAGATCTGGGCTATATAGAGTGGTGTAATATTGTTCAAGGGTAGAGGGAGAGGAGCATAAGTTTCATTGGGAATCTTTTAGGGAAGTGTGTGGGGACATGTGCTCCCTTGCACAGCTTTGCTAGCAATTTCCCTGACTTGTTGCCAAACTTATGGTAATGAAGGTCAGAATAAGATTGATGTATACGTTCTTGAGCTTCCATCGATCAAAGTTTTTTTGGCTCCTCATCAATTCTTAGGCCGCGTACACACGGGCGGACTGTCCGCCCAACCTTGTCCGCTGAACAGTGTTTGGGCGGACAGTCCGCTCGTGTGTGGGCTTTCAGCGGACAGTTTCAGCGGACAGTTGGACGGACAAGGTCTTTCGGAAATTCCGAAAAACTGTCCGCTGAAACTGTGTTTGAGCGAACAGTCCGCCCGTGTGTGGGCTTGTCCGCTGTACTTTCGAAATGAGCGGACTGTTCCCGCTCGGAAAGTCCGCCCATTTCGAGCGCGTGTACAGGTAGGCGGGGCCCGCGAAGGAAACGTCGCGGGCTCCGCCGCCTGGAATGGGCTTAAAGGGGAACCCCAACGCCGAAAAAAATCGGCGTGGGGTCCCCCCCAAGTCCACACCAGACCCTTGTCCGAGCACGCTACCCGGCCGGCCAGGAAAGGGGGGCGAGCGAGCGCGCCCCCCCTCCTGAGCCGTACCAGGCCGCGTGCCCTCAACATGGGGGGGTGCCTTGGGGAAGGGGGGGCCGCGCGGCCCCCCCACCCCAAAGCACCTTGTCCCCATGTTGATGAGGACAAGGGCCTCTTCCCGACAACCCTGGCCGTTGGTTGTCGGGGTCTGCGGGCGGGGGGCTTATCGGAATCCGGGAGCCCCCTTTAAGAAGGGGGCCCCCGGATACCGGCCCCCCACCCTATGTGAATGAGTATGGGGTACAATGTACCCCTACCCATTCACCTGTGAAATAAAGTACAATAAAACACACAACACAGAGAAAAAGTATTTTATTGCACAGCCGGGGGTCTTCCGTCTTCGGGGGTCTTCTCGCCGGACTCCTCCGCTATGTGTGTGTAGCTCTTTTGCCAGTGGAGGAGTCCGGCTTTCTTCCTCCCCGCCGCCGGCCTCTTCTCCCGACTTCGGGGGTCTTGTCCCCCTCTTCGGTTCTTCTGCCGGGCCACCGCGCCTGGTCCGGTGGCCCGGTCTTCTGTCGCCGTCTTCCGTTCTTCTGTCGCCAACCGAAGGGCCACCGCGCCTTCTTGTAGCTCTTTTACAGGCGGTGGCCCGGTCTTCTGTCGCCGCTGTCGCCTTCCGTTCTTCTTCTTGTTCTTCTCCAGGAGATGTTGACACGTCGCTCCCTCCGGCCGGAATGCCAGAGCCGCCCTGCGCTGTGACTTATATAGTGACAATGGGGCGGGGTCACATGGTATATGTCACATGGGTTGGTCACATGGTGACCCCGCCCCCTTACGATGTCATAGTCCCCATGTGACATCAACCCATGTGACCAACCCATGTGACATATACCATGTGACCCCGCCCCATTGTCACTATATAAGTCACAGCGCAGGGCGGCTCTGGCATTCCGGCCGGAGGGAGCGACGTGTCAACATCTCCTGGAGAAGAACAAGAAGAAGAACGGAAGGCGACAGCGGCGACAGAAGACCGGGCCACCGCCTGTAAAAGAGCTACAAGAAGGCGCGGTGGCCCGGCAGAAGAACCGAAGGCGGCGACAGAAGAACGGAAGACGGCGACAGAAGACCGGGCCACCGGACCAGGCGCGGTGGCCCGGCAGAAGAACCGAAGAGGGGGACAAGACCCCCGAAGTCGGGAGAAGAGGCCGGCGGCGGGGAGGAAGAAAGCCGGACTCCTCCGCTGGCAAAAGAGCTACACACACATAGCGGAGGAGTCCGGCGAGAAGACCCCCGAAGACGGAAGACCCCCGGCTGTGCAATAAAATACTTTTTCTCTGTGTTGTGTGTTTTATTGTACTTTATTTCACAGGTGAATGGGTAGGGGTACATTGTACCCCATACTCATTCACATAGGGTGGGGGGCCGGTATCCGGGGGCCCCCTTCTTAAAGGGGGCTCCCGGATTCCGATAAGCCCCCCGCCCGCAGACCCCGACAACCAACGGCCAGGGTTGTCGGGAAGAGGCCCTTGTCCTCATCAACATGGGGACAAGGTGCTTTGGGGTGGGGGGGCCGCGCGGCCCCCCCTTCCCCAAGGCACCCCCCCATGTTGAGGGCACGCGGCCTGGTACGGCTCAGGAGGGGGGGCGCGCTCGCTCGCCCCCCTTTCCTGGCCGGCCGGGTAGCGTGCTCGGACAAGGGTCTGGTGTGGACTTGGGGGAACCCCCACGCCGATTTTTTTCGGCGTTGGGGTTCCCCTTTAAGCCCATTCCAGGCGGCGGAGCCCGCGACGTCTCCTTCGCGGGCCCCGCCTACCTGTACACGCGCTCGAAATGGGCGGACTTGTCTCCGCCTTACGTGGGCGAGTCCGTTCATTTCAAAAGTTGAGCGAACTGTTTGCCCAACCTTGTTCGTCAAACAGTCCGCTCGTGTGTGGGCAAGTCCGCTCATGCTAATTTTGAGCGGACTGTTTGCCCAAACTGTTTGACGAACAAGGTTGGGCAAACAGTCCGCGCGTGTGTACGCGGCCTTACAGTTTGTGGTGGCTTCTCGACAATTCTTATGGTTTGTGGTGGTATTGGTACATGATAGCTGCCCTCTGGTGAGTCTGAGGCAACCACTGGCTTCACGGTACTTTGTAAGAACCTTCCTTTTGTACATAATGGCAAAAGCGATGATCCTACCACATAGGACGGTTTTACATGCATCCCAAAACATGTTGGGGTCAGAGCATTGCGGGTCATTAGTCAGCTTGTAGTCTGACCAGGGTTTTCTGTAGGGTTTTCTGAAGGTCGGGATTTTGGGCCTAGAATTGGGGGAAGATCCATATTCTCATAGGGGTAGAGGGCTGAAGTTATGTAATTTTATTGAAATGGGGGTATGGTTGGAGGAGATTGCACTGTCATGGATAAGAGTTTTTGGAGGTTTTGGTCAGTTGCGCGGAATTGCATAAAAGGTAATAAATCCTGGATAGCGTGTGGTGGAGGCTGAGTAATAGGAGTATTCCCTGCCTTCTGGGTGAGCTAGGCGCCATGGGCCACTAAGCTGGAGGGCTGTTTCAAAGGAGGTTATTCGAGTTGTAATGGATTGAGGGGGAGGTTAAAGTGTGGGTAGTGCCTTGCATTTGCCCTCTTGTGTATCCATCACAGTGTTAAAGTCACCTCCTAATAGGAGGGGGTATTGTATATAGGAGGCTAAGTGTGCAGTGACCACATGGAGAAAGGGTTTGGTGGGGGAGTTTGGTGTGTAGATGTTAGTGATTGTAAAGGTCTTTGTTGGAAATGCAAAGGTGAAGATTCATTTAAATCATGAATGATTAGGTCTGTTGAAGCCAGATCTACATCAAATCCAGATATCAAGAGGGAAGTAAAAAGAAGAGAGAGGAGAAGAGGAGAGGGGGATGCAGAAAAGGATATAGTTGTGAGACAATGGATGAATTTATGATGCTCAGTATGGCTCCAGTGTGTGTAGGGCCTGTTACAAATGTAGTGGGGAATACGCAGGGCTCAAGTCCTGCAGGAGCTCATGGGAACGGAGTTCCTGTACTTTTTCCACAACAGGAACTCAGTTCCCATTAGCAGCCATGTCCTGCAAGACTTTGAAGTATGCGAGCTGTGTGGCAGGTGCTACACCAGCAGCCGCCAACGCAGCTCGCAATAGTAAGTGCCGCACACCTGACCATTCAGGCATTGCCAGTAGGGGGCCCCATGACAGCTTCCACTTCGATCACGGCTAGCTGATGGGTAGATCAGGTCCCTGCTGCTAAGAGATTGTATTTAGTAAGCTCCTCCCTGCTGGCCTCTCCTGATTTTCTGTCTCCTCATCCTTTCCCCCTTGTCCTGCATACTTGCTCTGTGTGTCCCACTGAATCTCCCCCTCCTCTATCTTCAGTGCCATATGATGAGAGAACCCAGAGGAGGAGCACAGCTATTCTGCTCACAGGACATGCAGGGAGAGAGGTGAGCTGAGGGAGGAACATCAGTTTGGGGTGGTAAGCTGAGCACAATACCTGGCAAAGTTTAATGCCAGGAGGGAAGTTTATGTGGAAATATGTGAAGGGTTGGAATAGCAGCAAGTGTGTGTTGGAGCTCTGCAGAGTTTGCAGCCCCCCAAGCTAACATACATCTCCTAAGCAGGAACACATCACTATCTCCCCAAGCATTCTGTCCAGATAATGTGCACTTCATTTATGACCTTTCCGTTTAACCCTGTGTTATCCAAACTCTGTTCAATGAAAAGTGTAAACTCACCACATAAACACTCTATATACAAAATAAAATTCCCCAATAAAGATCAGAACACAATGTTCACATTTGCATGGAAGCACAATTGACTGAATGCTGATTATTCAGAGAATTACCGTATTTATGTTTATTGAGAATTTTTTTTTTTTTATGTACTAACAGTTAAGCTTCATACACACAATACGAAAAATGGATGAAAAATACCACTTTTGAAGCGTTTGTGCATTTGAGCGTATCATTTTTTATTTATTTTTTGGTGGGGGGAGTGGATCTTGGGTGTGAGTTCTTACACTTTTTTCCCCAGGACTTGACCCCTGGGAATACGGCATGTTTGTGATTTTGGTGGGCATTAGAGAGCTGTGTTTAGTCAAGCTTGAGATAACTCAGGTCATTTTCCCAGAGAAACCAATTTAAGATATTTTTTTTTTCTTTACAATTGCTTGATATGAAAAATAATCATTATCATTTGGGGTGTGTTTGGGTTTTCTGATTTCCGATATTGATTGTAAAATAACAATAAAGAAAATATTTGATTGAAAAAAATAGATACATTTTGGAAAGGTCAGATGAGCTTTAGCAAACATGAGTTCCAACTGTTGTTGAATATATGGAGAGCAGTATTTTTCCACGATCATGTGATGAATAAGCGTTTTAAAAAAGCATGAAAGAGGTTGGGCCGTTCATCCAGGCCCAGACCCAACAGAGCCAACTGAGGCATAATTCTTTGTGATATGTCTGTAACACTTTCTATAAACACTTGTACATCTTTCCAGAAGGGTGAAAGAATTGGACAAGTCCGTCATATGTGGGCAAATGATCCAATCCCAGATAGCAAGAAATTGTGGTGCAAGTTTGAAAATTACTTGCTAAGCTATGACTAGACTTGCCAGGCTTCACAAGTTTGTTGCACAAATGCAGCAAGTCCACATTGCATGACTCCAGATTACCTTTCTTTGTAAACATTCTGCAAGTCTGCTGCAAGTTCTTTTTCAAATAAATCAGAAACTTCAGTCACAGAGGTCCCAGCTAAGCCTTTCCAGGCTTTCCATGTGCTATCTTGGTGTCTCAACACACAGTGGAAGCAAAAAAATGTTGCATTATTTCCGCTTTTAATGCAAAACATGACATCGCTTTCACACCTGCAAATCGCGTAGTGTTTCCATATTTTTTGTCCAATCCCTGTACAATGCACAACTGGTATAGCTACATCAACTAGAAGATGGGGGAAGGGTAAAATATGAAAAATTAGGGGCTTGGGAATTATAGGAAGTCAAGGATGAAGAAAAGAAAGAAAAAAAGCAAGAAGTTTCCCAACAGAATAGTGGCCATGTTACAGGAGACATATTGTTGTGGTAATGTATGCAATATAAATATGTCCATAGGCCTAAGGTGTCTGAGAGATCTAGATAAATCCTTGCATAGCTATTAAAAAATAAAATAAAAATAGTATGTTACTATCGAAATCCTGAGACAGTTGGAGCATAAACACAATTCCATATTGTGACAAACCTAGCCGGGACACAGGCTTTTTGAGAGGACTGAATGCGAGCCTCTTGCCGACTGATTATGGGCCCAGGATTTTAAGGGGCACAGGGTGAATAAGAACCCCACTCTAATCTGTGCTAGTCAGATTCAATGCTGTGTATATGTATATATAATGTGTGTTGTCTCATGCTGTTGGGACACGCACTGTCAGATGCTAATGTCATGAACTCCAGCCACCTGTCTGTTGGCTTGTATAATGTAAATTAGTCTAGTCTGGTACATTGTTGTTTGGGCTAATTAACCCTATGTTGATGTTTATGGTAATGTTTATTGAATTGTTAGTGAGCTAGGAGCCGAAAAGTCTTATCCCTCAGTCAACTAGCCTGAGTGTTGATTAGATAATTAGCTCATGCTAATTAGGTTAGGTTTTAGTCACCCCACTGTATATATTTTGTGTGAGATCTCAAATAAAGGTCATTCCTGATGTCCTCCAAGACTGGTGTCGTCTAGTTCTTGGGGGTTCCTATAGCCAGATCCACTGGACTTGTGTTCCAAGACTTAGGAAGCAGTATACTGACAGAAGCACTCCATCGGAGTGTGGGATCGATTCCGTCACACGTATACAAAGCTAAAGAGGTAGCCTTAAGTACTTTTTAAAGTAACTGATATGACTGGACCATGGAAATAAAAGGGGGGTGAGGCATGGGCAATTAAAGGGGAAAAAAAGGGGGACGCTGAAAATAAACCAGGTGTCAGGCAAGCAATACAAGAAAAATTGTAGGTCATATCAGCTATGCTAATCAGCTTAGAAAGGAATATGTTCCTCAACAGTAAAATATCATCAGTAAAAGAAAACAGCAACCTTTTATAAGGGCATATAAGGCTCATCAATTGTAGCATCACTAAAGTAACTCTTTAAGTGTGGAGGGTGGATAAAGATGAGTGTGGGCGCTTAGTAGAAATTACCTTTTGCAAAACCTGCGGTTCAGGCAGGTAGGGGTTCCCAGCCTGCAAGTTTGGGACAAGGAATGTACAGGTCCCTGGAAAAGGAGGGAAGATCTTCAGGAATCCTGAGTATAAATTATTTACCATCTCTCTTTGCAATAAGGCTGAATGGGAACCCCCAATGGTAAGACATATCAGATTCCCTGAGAATTGCCAATTTTGGTTGCAGAGAGTGACTTTTTCTCAGAGTCAACCAGGAGAGATGCAGATACAGTTGAATGGGAGTTCCATCAAATTCCAGGTTGCCCATATTGTGAGCCTTGTGCATAATGTCCTCAATAATGATATAATAATAAATACTACAGATGACATCCCTTGGCTGTGAAGATAACCCACAGGGAGTGATGATCTATGATCCCAATTGAATTCAATTTTATGGGAAGCCGGTTCCCACAGGATGTTATTCAAAATTGCTTCCAGAGTCTCTTTCTGATGCTCAAGGCTAATTGTGTTTAGTAGGCCTTAAAGTCTGATGTTATTTCTACGCCCACAATTGTACAAGTCCTCTAGATTACATTGAATGTCTCTAACAGTGGCGTTTTGAGCTGCTATCATGATATGAAGAGTATGAATCTAGGGTTAGACCTCATCCTCCACCGTTTTCACATGATTATTAAGGCTCTGTAAATTGTCATGCAGAGCAGTGTTTTCAGTGTGGCAGGTGTCACAGACATCTTGTATGAGCATTCTGAAATCTTTTTTTGTAGGAATAAATAAATGGTTCCTTAGTATATGATTTGGAAATGGTGGACATAGGAGAGTGAAGTGGGGTGCCCTTGGGATTTTCCAACATTGAGGTGGAAGGGCATGATGGAGATTACTGAGAAGCTGCAGTGGAAATTGCAGCAGGAGTATGCACATTCTTCCATGGTCCCCACCACTGATCTGAGGGCAGGTCAGCTAATGCAATCACTCTGAAGATGTGTAGAAATAATGGTATGACTTCCTACTTGTGGAGGAACACTAGAGGAGCAGGTGTGCAACTGATATAGTTTACATGTAGGCTGTCTCTGTTGCTTGGATGTATGCTGCAAAAATGTATGGTAGACTCAACATATGGTAGAGAACACTTGCGAATGGTGGTAGTAGAGGCACGAGGCACAGAATGCAATGGTTGTTCACTTGCTCCCTGGTGATCTGTGGCAGGAGAGGCTATTACACAGTCCAGGTGCTGTGAATGCAAGAGAGCTGGGAAGCATGGAAGAGTCGGCAGCTGGCTCTGTGGGAGAAGCATGTGGTGCCATCTTGAATATTTTATTGGGATTTTAGGTGATAGACCAACACAAAGTGGCACATAATTGTGAAGTGGAAGGAAAATGATAAATGATTTTCACATTTTTACAAATAAATAAGTGTTGCGTGCATTTGTATTCAGCCCCCTTTAACCACCTCAATACAGGGCACTTACACCCCCTTCCTGACCAGACCAATTTTCAGCTTTCAGCGCTCTCACAGTTTTAATGACAATTACTCAGTCATGCAACACTGTACCCATATGAAACTTGCGTCCTTTTTTCCACACAAATAGAGCTTTCTTTTAGTGGTAATTAATCACTAGTGGGTTTTTTATTTTTTGTGCTATAAATAAAATAATACGTAAACGTAAACGTAAATAACCCACATTAGTGTATATTATTTGGTCTTTGTGAAAGTTATAGAGTCTACAAACTATGGTGCCAATCACTGAAAACTGATCACATCTGATCAGGCCTACAGTACATCAGGTGTATCTCATTTCTTGAGACACTAACAAGTCAGGAAATTACAAATACCCCCCAAATGACCCCTTTTTATAAAGTAGATATTCCAAGGTATTAAGTAAGTAGCATGGTGAATTTTTTTAAGTTGTCATTTTTTCCCACAATTATTTGCAAAATGAAGATTTTTTTTTTTCTTATTATTTTCTTTTACAAAATTGTCATATTATCAGGTTATTTCTCACACACATCATATGCATACAACAAATTACACCCCAAAATACATTCTGCTACTCTTCCCGAGTACGGCAATACCACATGTGTGAGACTTTTACACAGCCTGGCCACATACAGAGGCCCAACATTGAAGTAGTACCTTCAGATGTTCTACGAGCAAAAATGACGCATCTCATTTCTCAAACACCTATTACACTTTTGAAGGCCCTGGAGTGAGGACAATGGAATTTCCCATAAAATGACCCAATTTTGGAAAGCAAACTCCCCAACGTATGATCTGTGAGGCATAATGAGTCTTTTGAACTGTTAATTTTTTTACAGAGGTTTTTAAAATAAATTTTATAATTTATAAGATATTTCTAACACATAGCATGTATATAGCAAAAATTACACCCCAAAACACATTCTGCTACTCCTCCCGAGTATGGGGATACCACATGTGTAGGACTTTTACACAGCTTGGCCACATAGAGAGGCCGAACATTGAAGTAGTACGTTCAGGCGTTCTAGATGACACAATCCCATTTCATTCCTACCTATCACACTTTTGAAGGTCCTGGGGCACCAAGACAGGGAAATTACCCACAAAATGACCCCATTTTGGAAAGAAAACACCCCAACGTATATTCTATGAGGCATGGGCTGCAAATAGGTACTTGGGTACTCTGATGAGCTGCAGATAGGTACTCGGGTACTCTGATGGGCTGCAGATAGGTACTCTGGTACTCTGATGGCTTGGTGACAGGTACTTGAGTACTCTGATGGCCTGGTGACAGGTACTTGAGTACTCTGATGGCCTGAGGACAGGTACTCGGGTACTCTGATGGCCTGGTGACAGGTACTCGGGTACTCTGATGGCCTGGTGACAGGTTCTCTGATGGCTTGGTGACTGGTATTTGGGTACTCTGAAGGGCGGTGACAGGTACTCAGGTACTCAGATGGACTGTGACAGGTACTTGGGTACTCAGATGAACTGTGACAGGTACTCAGGTACTCAGATGAACTGTGGCAGGTACTCAGATGAACTGTGACAAGTACTCGGGTACTCAGATGAACTGTGACAGGTACTCGGGTACTCAGATGGACTGGGACAGGTACTCGGGTACTCAGATGGGCTGTGACAGGTACTCAGGTACTCGGATGAACCGTGACAGGTACTCGGGTCATCTAATAGACTGTTACAAGTACTCGGGTACTCTGATGGACCGTGACAGGTAATCGGGTACTCTAATGTGTTGTGACAGGTACTCGGGTACTCTGATGTGCCGTGACAGGTACTCGGGTACTCTGATGGGATGTGACAGATACTCGGGTACTTTGATGGGCTGTGACAGATACTCAGGTACTCTGATGGACTGTGACAGGTACTCGGGTCTTCTGATGGACTGTGACAGGTACTCTGGTACTCTTATGGACAGTGAAAGGTACTCAAATACTGTGATGGACTGTGACAGGTACTCAAGTACTCTGATGGGCTGTGAGTGACAGGTACTATGAGGGGTGGTGACAGGTCCTCTTTATTGGGGGGGCAATCAGTGTGATTGGTTTACACTGTGGGTGGTAACGAGAGAGATGTTACCGAAATCTCCTCCTCACACACGATTGGTGTGTGAGGAGGAGAACCCGGTAACATCTCGTTACCGCGGTTTGTTTACATTTTAGTGATCGGCTGTGAAAGGATCACAGCCGATCACGTGGGTAAACATCCGGCCAATGGGTGTTTAACAGCACTGGTGCCGAGCAGTGTTCCCGGGGAACACGCCGCCACTGACATGCACGTGCAGTGCGATCGCGCGCATGCGCCGTGCACAGTGGGGGTGTGGCCATCTGTGATTGCCCGTGACTTCATCGCGGCCGATCATGTGGTAAACAGCCATAACCAATGGCTGTTCACCCCCTTCGGTGGCGAGCGGTGTCTTCGTGACACGCCACCACCGAAGAAACAGGGATGCACGCGCACGATCGCGCGCATTCCCTGTTTAAACGGGAGGCCGTCATATTACGGCCTCCTGCCACAATAGGTGCGCCGCCTGGCCGTCATTTGACTGCCAGTGGTCAGAAAGTAGTTAAGCTGATACTCCTAACTAAAATCTAGTAAAACCAATTGCCTTCAGAGGTCACCTAATTAGTAAATAGAGTCAATCTGTGTGTAATATTTTCTCAGTATAAATACAGATGTTCTGTGAAGCCCTCAGAGGTTTGCTAAAGAAACTTAGTGAACAGACAGTAACATGAATGCCAGGAAACACACGAGACAGGTCAGCGATAAAGTTGTGGAGAATTTTAATGCAGGATTCGGCTATAAAATTTATCCCAAAGTTTTAAAATCTCACAGAGCACTGTTCAATCCATCATACAAAAATGGAAAGAGTATGGCACAACTAAAAACCTACCAAGATATGGCCGTCCACCTAAACTGACAGGCAAGAAGAGTATTCACCAGAGAAGCAGCCAAGAGGCCCATGGTAACTCTGGAGGAGCTGCAACTCAGGTGGGAGAATCTGTCCACAGGACAACTATTAGTCGTGTACTTTGCAATTTGCCCTTTATGTTACAGGGCAATCTTAAAAGAAAACCTGTAAAGCCCCGTACACACGAGTGGACTTTTCAACATCCAAAGTCCGACGGACTGAGTCCGTTAGACTATTCGATCGTGTGTGGGCTGCAACGGAATTTTGACTCGCCAAAGTCCGAAGGACTTTAGAATATGGAACATGCTTCAAATTTTTCCGAAGGAACTCCGCCGGACCCGGTCCCTTCGAAAAATTCGCTCGTGTGTATGCTATTCCGACGGACTAAAACCGACGCTAGGGCAGCTATTGGATGGCTACTGGCTATGAACTTTCTTATTCGAATCCAGTCATACGTCATCACGTTCGAATCCGTCGGAGTTTAGTGTGATTGTGTGTGGCCTAGTCCGCTCCGCCGAAAAGTCCGTCAGAACTCCGTCGGAACTCCGGCAGAACTCCGACGGAACTCCTTCGGAAGTCTGTCGGACATAAGTCCTCTCGTGTGTACGGGGCTTTAGAGTCTGCAAAAGACTTGAGACTGGGGTGAAGGTTCACCATCCAGTAGGACAACAGCCCTACACATACAGCCAGAGCTACAATGGAATGGTTTAGATAAAAGCATATTCATGTGTTAGAATGGTCCAGGCAAAGTTCAGACCTAAATCCAATTGAGAATCTGTGGCAAGACTTGAAAATTGCTGTTCACAGACGCTCTCCATCCAATCTGACAGATCTTGAGCTATTTTTCAAAGAAGAATGGGCAAAAATGTCCCTCTCTAGATGTGCAAAGCTGGTAAAGACATCCCCAAAAAGACTTGTAGCTGTAATTACAGAGAAAAGGGGTTCTACAAAGTATTGACTCTAGGGGGCGCCATACAAATGTACCTCACACTTTTCACATATTTATTTGTTAAAAAAAATTGAAAACTATTTATCATTTTCCTTATACTTCACAATTATGTATCACTTTGTGTTGGTCTATCATATAAAATCCTAATAAAATATATTTACTTTTTTGTTTGTAACATGACACAATGGGGTGTGAATACTTTTTCAAGGCACTGTATACTCTGCTTCCCAGGCTAGTTAAGGGCAATGTTATTTAAAGCAATTTTGCTTTTATGTACGTGTTTGGGGGGGCACTTTCCAGTCTCTTGTGTGATTTGCTTGACAATCCCTGACCTATAGGTCTAGGAAAATACAATTTAATACATGGCTCTTATTGACTTTAATGAGTTCCAATCTGGCACCAAAATTTCAGCAGTGTTCATTGAACTTGCCTACGACCAAACCCAGTTATATTATGCCTATGCTGACTAGGAGGTGCTGGGTCCATCAGAAATTTGATCTGCTTTGAGGGA
The DNA here is from genome assembly GCF_037356315.1 of Lithobates pipiens. Lineage (NCBI taxonomy): Eukaryota > Metazoa > Chordata > Amphibia > Anura > Ranidae > Lithobates > Lithobates pipiens. The sequence goes on along the minus strand of NW_027507790.1, from coordinate 274,678,762 downwards.
TACTAACCTCAACCACCTATCACCATGGGGAATTTTTTCCCACCTTTCTGTAGAGAGATTCCTTAACACCCCAACCCTACCAGCTAGAATGCTTCTCAGTCAGTAATATGGTAGGTTTCTTCTTCTGGACATGGGAAAAACATGATACTACAAGTGATCTTAACCAACAAGTCCTTGGAGCCAAAATAGCTAGAAGTAAAAACAGAAAATATAATTAATAGTTTCTAATAAGTTTCCATTCAATTCATCCCTTTTATGACCACGGTGCCCCGTCAACCACTGTTGACGTGGTGGGACCCCGGGGAAAGTAATTTGAGTCATGGTAAGAAAGTATGAGCAAGGGTGTGATCTAGTAAAATCTACTTATTAATTTAGGCAGAAATGAACAATAAATCTGCCTTGGGCCCCCCTGTTTATCTGATAAGGTCTGGGCTCAGTACAACAGGACCAGTTGTACTGCCTTATCAGCAGCCCTGGTTTCAGGAATGTTGGTCATATTCAGTACAGTATATGGAAGGAACAGCTTCTAAAGTGTAAAGCTTGGGGATCATCAATAAAGTATAACCCTACAGGTTTCAGAGAATATAATCAACCAATAATCAATAAGCCTTCCACTAAAAACATTGAGGAACTTTCCATCTTCAGAGGGGGGAGGATTCTGCTGAACCTCTAGACTTGGAAGTGAGTTCCGTGTCAATGTTTGTGAAGAAGACATGGAGACTATTCAATATACAGTGCCTTGAAAAAGTATTCATACCCCTTTAAATTTTCCACATTTTGTCATGTTACAACTAAAAATGTAAATGTATTTTATTGGGATTTTATGTGATAGAGCAGGGATATGCAATTAGCGGACCTCCAGCTGTTGCAAAACTACAAGTTCCAACATGCCTCTGGGTGTTATTCTTGTGGCTGTCAGAGTCTTGTTATGCCTCATGGGACTTGTAGTTCCGCAACAGCTGGAGGTCCGTGAATTGCATATCCCTGTGATAGGACAAGAAAAAGTGGCACAAAAAAAAATCTGAAAAGTGTGGCGTGTATTTGTATTCACCCCCCCCCCCCCCCCTTTGCGTTTCACAGATTTATTGGAAAAAAAAATGTAAAAATTTAAAACCATTTATCATTTTACATCCACTTAACAATTATGTGCCACTTTGTGCTGGTCTATCATATAAAATCCTAATAAAATACATTTACATTTTTGATTGTAACATGCCAAAATGTGGGCCATGAATACTTTTTCCAGGCACTGAACAATGTGTGTAGACAGAGAAAGGAGCTACCAATGGGTCAGGTTTTGGTGAGGTGGTCCCATCCCTATTAAACTCTATGAAGAAAAATTCCCCCTGAATGGGTGGGATTTTAAATGACCACCAACACCAAACAAAGGTTCACAATGTATACAACATTTTATTAATAGTTACAAAAAATATACATACTACCACCACAAACTAAAACATGTCCCAATGGTGTATTAACAGATGGACAGTTACATAAATGAAACAAATCACAGAAATATGATAAATGATTAAAATACTCCTCTTATATCACCCACACCCGACGCGTTTCCAGTTGCTGGTATCACAGAACTTTCATCAGGGGTGAAAAAACTTGATGATATATTGATACAATGATCTAATGGAATGTATACTCGAAGGTCAACCAAAGATACGTATCACTTTAGAGTGTGGATATGTCTGCAGGCTGATTTAAATATAAATAACGTATCATGCAAGTGCATACTGTCCTGCATATTCCTTCCAGATGCGTTTTACTAATTGCCCAAAAGGTGTTTTTTTTTCTTAAAACGGGAAGCGTGGTAGATGCCTGGGTGTCTCAAGTCCACTTGTGTCTGCATATGAGGCTAAATTAGCATATGTACGACTTGCACCCAAAAATGCTTTATCCCATCCAACAGTAAATGCGGTAAACACCGAAGAGGGACTGGAAGATGAAGTCCAACCACCTATTTCAAGCAGGAGGACATTCCTCTATGTGAAGGGTGTGAATGACGCTTGCATAGAGGAATGTCCTACTGCTTGAAATAGATGGTTGGACTTCATCTTCCAGTGCAAGTCGTACATATGCAAATTTAGCCTCATATGCAGACACAAGTGGACTTGAGACACCCAGGCATCTACCACGCTTCCCGTTTTAAGGAAAAAAAAAACACCTTTTGGGTAATTAGTAAAACGCATCTGGAAGGAATATGCAGGACAGTATGCACTTGCATGATACGTTATTTACATTTAAATCAGCCTGAAGACATATCCACACTCTAAAGTGATAAGTATCTTCGGTTGACCTTCGAGTATACAGTACATCCCATTAGATCATTGTATCAATATATAATCAAGTTTTTTCACCCCTGATGAAAGTTCTGTGATACCAGCAACTGAAAACGCGTGAGAGGTGGGTGATATAAGAGTATTTTAATCATTTATCATATTTCTGTGATTTGTTTCGTTTATGTAACTGTCCATCTGTTAATACACCATTGGGACATGTTTTAGTTTGTATGCCCCTCTGGAGGTGCTATGCATATTTTTTATAACTATTAATAAAATTTTGTATACATTGTGAACCTTTGTTTGGTGTTGGTGGTCATTTAAAATCCCACCCATTCAGGGGGAATTTTTCTTCATTGAACAATGTGTGTGGTAGAGAGCATGGGGGACTTGAGATTGTGTGCATTGGAGAAGGATATAATGGGGAGACTAATATGTGTATGCTGGAGGGGGATACTCACTGTTTGCTCATTTAAATTCAACACTGGAGCCTTATGCCCTGTACACACAGTCGGACATTCCGACCACAAAATCCGTCTGATTTTTTCCAACGGATTTTGGCCGAAACTTGTGTTGCATACACACGGTCGGACAAAGTTGTTGGAAAATGCGATCGTTTGGAACAAGGTGACGTTCGTTCCATACGACGGGATGAAAGGTCAGTAGACAATAGCTTTCGTCTCATAATTTATTATGAGCATGCGTGGCACTTTGTCCATCGGAATTCTCTACAAACAATCTGAAAAAGTCTGATCAGACTTTGTTGTCGGAAAATTTTAGATCCAGCTCTCAAACTTTTTCCATCGGAATTTCCGACAGAAAAAGTCCGATAGAGCCCACATTAAATTTTCCGACAACATAATCCGATCGGACCTTTTCCATCGGAATTTCTGACCATCTGTACAGGGCAATAAAGTGAAATTAGAACACATTATATTATAGAGGAGGACAGGATGTAGAATATAACTGTTCTAAATGTTCTATTTTAGTTGTTTTTTGTTATGTAGATTTATAAGTACCTCAATAAATTTATATACATACTAAGGACAGTCAGCATCTTAATTCCAATAAATTTTTATTGAGTTTTACAATTTACAAAAAGAAAAACAAACAAAATGTAAAGAGACATAGCTTAATATTGTAGTCACATTCAGTTCACTTTAGGTCGTAAAACGTATACCATGTTTCTGATTAAACTATGCTGCAACAAGGAAAAGAACTGCTTCTTCCAGTATTGGAGAGGATAATTGTTAAGCCCACTCACGATCTCTCTTTAACGGTTGAGTGGCTGTATGTTATATATATATATATATATATATATATATATATATATATATATATATATATATTTATATATGTTTTCTTGTCAATAATATTCCATCAACTCATGTAACTTATGGAAGGAATGTACTACCAATAGGGATGAGCCGAACTGGTTCAGTTCGCACCAGAACTTTCGAACGGACCGCATATTCATGCGAACTTTAGAACCCCTTTGAAGTCGATGAGACTCGAACGTTTGAAATAAAAAGTGCTAATTTTAATGGCTAATATCCAAGATATTGTCCTAAAAAGGGTTTGGGGAACCGGCTCCTCCCCCAGGGGACATGGGTCAATGCCAATTTATTTTTTTTAAACTGCTGTTTTTTCGGGAGCACTGATTTTAATGATGATTAAAGTGAAAAAAAAGTGAAATATTCCTTTAACTATCATGCCTGGGGGTGTCTATAGTATGCCTGTGAAGTGCCACGGGTTTCCCGTGTTTATAACAGTCCCTGCACAAAATGACATTTAACGGAAAAAAAGTAATTTAAAACTGATTGCGTTTTTAATGTAATATCTGGTTCTGGCAATACGGATGAAAATCATTGAGAAAATGGCATGGGTAGCCCCCCTGCCCATTATCAGCCCCTTTGGGTCTTGTATGGATATTAAGGGTAACCCCGTATCCAAAATAAAAAAAGGAAAGGCGTGGGGCCCCCAGGCCCTATATACTCAGAACAGCAGTATACAGGTGGTGCAAACAAGACAGGGACCGTGTAGGTTTGTTGTGTTAAGTAGAATATGTTTGTAATTTTGAACTGGTACATTTTTAAAGTGTAGCTCCAGTCAAACAAATCTATTTTTAAGCTTTTTGGAAAACATAGGGAAGGATTATCACCCCTGTAAAATTTATTTTTGCCGTCCGTCTTTTTTCATCTCACTTCCTGTTGTCTCCTTCCATTTTCAAGTAGGAGACGCTTGTAAATTGGATGTTTGAATGTAGGGGCCTGCCCTATATGCTCTGCAGAAATGGGGGCCTAAGGTTTTGGTGTTGCCACAACACTCTAAGCCCTCAAAGTGACTCTTGGTGGGCGCTGGAGCACCCTGCTGTGAACAATTATATCAAGAATTGTAATTGCATTCCATTGTTGAACAGTGGTAGAAAAAGTGGGCCTTTGGTGGTTTCGATGGTGGTGCTGGTGCCACAACACTATAAGTCCTCACAGTTACTCTTGGTGGGTGCAGGAACGGGCCCTGATGTGAAATATTATATCAAGAATTGTAATTACATGCCCCTGTTAAACAGGGGCTGAAAAATTGGGCCTTAGGCACTGCTTGCTGGTGCCACAACACTGCAACCTCTCCCGGATACTCTAGTTGGAGTGCAGGAATGAGTCCTGCTGCAAAGTATTGCATCAAAAATTGTATTACATGCCCCTGTTAAAATTAGGCTGGTGGCATCACCCAGAACCAAAAATGTTCTTCCAAGATATTAGCAGGATCATTGAGGAGAAAGAGGATAGTTAGTCAACATACCAGGACAGTTACTCAGCATTAGCATAGGCAGTCTTGAAGGGATGTGATATTTCAATAAAAATTATTCGGTCACATCAGCTTCAGGTGCTTGGTAGCTGGTGGTGATCCAAGACTGATTCATCTTTATGAAGGTCAGTCGATCAACTGAGTCAGTGGACAGGTGCACCCTGTGATCGGTTACAAAGCCACCAGCAGCACTGAAGGTGCGTTCCAAAAGAACACTGGATGCAGGACAGGCCAGTAGCTCAATTGCATACTGTGCAAGCTCTGGCCAGTGATCCCTCCTCAAGCCAGAGGATTTTCAGTTGGAAAGGTGTCCAAGTCTGACCTTGTCCATAGGTATTCCTGCACCATGTAAATCAGACGCTGGCGATGGTTGCTGGAACCAATCATACCTTGGGGCTGTGGACTAAAAAATTGTCTGAACGCACCGCTCCTTCTGTGACTGACCAAAACCTCAGCAAAACATTGTCCAGGACCAGGAGTTTGTAACCTCCCAGTCTCTGGGAACGTGTTGCACAGACCTTTCTGCAAGGCCTCCCGAAGATGTCTCATCCTCTGCTCCCTCTGTGATGGCAAGATAAGGTCCGCAACCTTACCCTTGTTCCATGGATCAAGGAGAGTGGCCAGCTGGTAATGGTCCCTCTCCTTAATCCGAAGAATACAAGGATCTTTCCGCAGGATTTGCAGGATCATTGAGGCCATGCAGTGTAGGTTAGCTGAGGCATTCGGTCCGTAGTCCTTTGGGTCACTAAGGACAACATGATCCACAGCCACCTCCAACCAGCCATGTACAAGTCCACGGGTCTCTTGGGACTGTAAATCATCCCCAAAAGACTGCTGCTGCTGATGCGGAGTGCCAGGATCCACCTCCATGCTGACACAAGCCTCCTCCTCCTCCTCCTTCTGTCTGATGGGTGGGACAGCAGGAACACTGTCTGGATAAAGGGGGCCTTGAGAGGCAAGGAAGTCCTCCTCTTCCTGCCTCTGTTCTGCCTCAAGTGCCTTGTCCATTATTCCATGCAATGTATGCTCCAACAGGTGGACAAGAGGTAAACTGGACTTGAAAGCATTGATCTTATAATATGAGACCCAATTGAATACTTCTAATATATCATGTATCAGGGATTGAGCCGGATTTGAAAGCGATAATATGACATCATCTGCAAACAATGTGATAGTATGCTTTTCTTTGCCCATACTGATTCCCTCAATCTGAGGATGGGATCTAATCCTTTCTGCCAGAGGCTCCATCATAAGAGCGAAGATCAGAGGTGACAAAGGGCACCCCTGTCTTGTCCCATTTGTGATGGAAAACAATTCGGAGAACAAGCCCTCTGCATACACATGTGCCGAGGGCTATAAATAAAGAGCTGTTATGGCAGACAGAATTTGACTGATGAAACCGAATTTCGATAGGACTTTGGAGAGATAACCCCAATGTATTCTATCAAATGCTTTCTCAGCATCCAGTGACAGGAGAACCGAGGCTCATCCGTCACTGGATGCCAAGTATATTAAGTTCACTATCCTCCTTGTTGCATCCGTAGCCTACCTCCCTGCTACAAACCCCACCTGGTCGGGTTTTACCAGTGACGGTAGTAGTCGTGCTATTCTATTCATCAGAAGTTTGGCGTACACTTTGAGATCCACATCCAAAAAGTGAAATTGGTCTGAAGTTTTGTACTTTATCCGGCTCCTTCCCTGGTTTGGGCAGTGTAATCACTGTTGCTTGCAACATTTCTGATGGGAATGAGGCAGAGGAGGTAGCAGCCTGGAACACTCTGCATTATTGGGGATAAGATGTTTGTGAATTTTTGATAATACTCTGAGGATTACCAATCAGGGCCAGGCAAACCAGCTATAGTCTTTTGTATTTCTGATATTGAGAATGGGGCACTTAACATGTCCTGATCTACTGGTTGTATAGAAGGTAGCAATATGTCATTGAGAAATTGCTCTATCATTTCTAGTGTCAGTTGGGATATTGTTTTGTCATTTTTCAAGTTATATAAGCTTTCGTAGTAACTACTGAAAGCCTCCGCTATTTCCTTGGGGTTAGTTATTTTCAAACCATATTTTGGATGATATAAATATGGGATCCTTTGTTTATGTATTTGATCTTTAGCCTGATTTGCCAGGAATTTCCCTGCCTTGTTACCATGTGTATAGAAATTTGCCTTTAATTTATAAATGTTGCAGAAGTGTTTGGCCATTAGTAAGGCATGAAGATTGTTTTGTGCTTCAGCTAATTTGTTGCTTATGGTTGGGGGTGACTTTTTGTTCAGTGATTCTAAACTAGTGATATCTTTTAGAATATCGTCCATGTGCTGCCTCCTCCTCCTCCTCAACACTACACTTTGTAATGAGAAGACCTCTCATAAATGCCTTATGGGCATTCCACAGTGTAAATGGATTTACATCTTTGGAGTCATTATTTTTTAAGTATTCTTGTAATGAGTTTACAATGTCCTTTGCTATAACCGGATCAGAGAATAGTTGTGTATCATTTTTCCACCTATTTGCTCGAGTCGAAAAACTGTGGCTCCCCACAGTTATGAACACTGGAGCGTGGTCTGTCCATGTAATGTTACCTATCTCCGATTTTGAGTTTTTTTGTAGCAGAAATTTTTCCAGTAAGAACATGTCTGTCCTTGAATAAGATAGGTGGACCCGGGAAAAGAACGAGAAGTTTTTTCCATGGAATGTTGACATCTCCATATATCATATAGACAGGCCAATTAAGTGAAATTGGCAAGGACTGGTCTACGGGCATTTTTGGTCGAAGCACTGGATATGTCCATTTGTAAGTTAGACACAGCATTCAAGTCGCCACAGAGGATTGTGTGCCCCGAGCTTCGCTTTTTCACTTTTTTCCAAAGCTTGTTAAGAAAGCGTATCTGTTTGGTGTTTGGGGCATACACATTGACTATTGTGTACACTACATTATTCATTTCACAGGTCAGTATGATGAATCTGCCATCTTTGTCACAATAGTTTGATATATGTTTAAATGTTACTGTATTCTTGATTAGGATGGCAACCCCTCGATTTGTAATTGGCGCGTTAGCAAAGTACGTGTGGGGAAATTGGCTATGGGTTAAGTTTTGGTGATTGCTATCCTTGAAATGGGTCTCTTGAATGCAAAAGACATTGCAGGATTGAGTGTGTGCCTCTTTCCATAACATATGTCGTTTTTATGGGCTGTTCAAGCCATTGACATCTAAGGAGGTTATCTTGAATGTCATGGTGGAGACTCCGTGGCCCTTTTATTTAGCTGTATTTGGACAGAAGCCTTATGATTAAATGAGATTTTCCTTACAGTGATGGTTCAATACTGATAGAGACGAGCTTCAAAAGTAATTGCAGATTCTTACTTCTGTGACGGTGTTCACGAGAATGCTGTTGCTCGGAGGTGCTATGCGGATATTGATATAAACAAACTTCAAACTTATCAGAACTGCAATGAGAGAACAGGGTTAACAGTTCGAAGAACAAGTAACTAAGTAAGAAAGTAAAAGAGATTGAGCCTAGGTAAGCGCTCTTTTTAAAAAAAAATTGCAATTTCTTTGAAATCTGAGCAGATGGATAATCTTCTAATTCTGGGATACGTAATAACTGTATGGATGCTGGGTGGATCGTCCAGAACAGGTAGCCATGACCATAGTGAATGGGCATTAACTGCAGTAATGCTATCAGGTATTGGGTGATGGGGAATGCTCCCGCTGTGCGTTGGATTCTTCTGGTTCTTGGATAAGTATTCTCAATTTTTCCAGTAGCCTTAAGCCCTCCTCTATTGTATTTATATAGAATTCTTCTTCTCCTTTAGTAATGGTAAGGGTGGCTGGGAAATTCCAAGCTGTGGTTTCTGAGCGGTTTCGTTATTGTCATTAGGTTGTATCTCCTCTGCATAGTGTTGCTTAGAGAGATCAGTGAAGAATGACAGCCCTTGCATGCAGTCTGGGAGGCAGTCGGCATGTCTTGTAGCATTCGTTAATTTTTCTTTAACCCTGTAATAATGGATCCTAGCGATTGTATCCCTAGGCAGTTTAGCAGAGATATGTTGCGGTTTTGGAAGTCTGTGTATCCAGTCTATGACCAGCTCCTCCAAAGGCAAATCAGGAAGGGTCTCTTTCATTATATTGGTTAAGTACGCCATTAATTCACCATGCATCTAAGCCTTTAAAATTAGCACTTTTGATTTTTCATGTGTGTGTCCCATAGGCTTTAACTGTGTTCACGTGATTTGAACACATTTTTTGCCTGTTCGCATGTTCTGGTGCAAAGCAAACAGGGGGAGGGGGAGGTGTTCGGCCCATCCCTATATATAAAGAAAAAAAAAAAATTAATAATCTCTATGATTTAAATTCTGACAAGTACTACTTTTTTTTAATTAGAACAGTATATGATGAAGAGACCTTGGTCCATCATTTATAAATTGCATTTCTCATTTTTTCATTGTCTGAATAATAATATCCCATTGAAATATTGCCCAACATGTCAACCAGGTCAGTTATCGAGTCACTGACACTCGTCTGAGTGATGGAAAACTGTATCCAACTTTATTCCACATGACACCAGACAATCGGATGCGTTATGCAGCTATTATAAAATTGTTGACGTATTTTGGATGGAACTGGGTTGGATTAATACTATCAGATGATGGCAGCAGTGATGAGGAGTCCCAAGAACTGAGTAAAATATTGAGCCAACATGGAATCTGCGTAGATTATATAATTAAACTGACACTAGATATTGTACATGATACTGAAGGATTGATGAAAATGAGTAAATCAAAAGCTAAAGTTGTCATAGCGTGTGAAACTTTCACATCACACTTTTATTACTTTTCTCAGCTCATTCCCTCTACTTTAGAAAATATTACATTTATTTTCCCGCCTTCATGGAGTAAGATAAGTAGTAACAAATTTGACGACCTAACATCAATCAACTGCAGCTTCATATTTCTGTGGGCACAAAAAATATACGTACAAGACGGAAATCCTGAATATGGTGTCAGCTTCCCCCGTTGCCTTACTGACCCAATACTGGAAGATATTTGGATTTCTTTGTTTTCATGCCTTTCCCCTCACCCACGGAAAAATGACTTTTTTAATTGGTTTTATAACATTTCTGCAAAACCTTGTAGAGGTGTAAAATATTGGAAGGCATTTGATGGTTACACATCTCTGCCTTTCTATGCATACAGGGCTGTAAATGTTCTGGCCAATGCTCTACACTGGATGTACATGAAGAAAAATAAATCTGAACAAAATGGATTCCAGCACAGAGTAAGTTGTATAATAAGTGTTTATATTACTATGATCTTATCCTATATTATATAATAATTATGTGAATGCACAGCTATCTCCACCCTCCATCTAATTTCCTGGGCAATCAGGAAAACATCAACCCCCAAAATCTTTGATTTCTCTATACAGGTTTTAAATATAGATAAATAAATGGTTGTTTCTTTTTTAATGGGGGAAGGATTGATGGTATTTTACTAATTGCTTTGTTTAGACCATCTTAAGAGACATATTAAAATAGTTCTTATTCCTATTTCACATATTTTATCTGTGTTGTATATATTTATATGCAGTTATATTCTGTAAATTCATATCATTTATACAGTATCTCACAAAAATGAGTACCCCCTTTACATTTTGTAAATATTTTATTATATCTTTTCATGTGACAACACTGAAGAAATGACACTTTGCTACAATGTAAAGTAGTGAGTGTACAGCTTGTATAACAGTGTAAATTTGCTGTCCCCTCAAAATAACTCAACACACAGCCATTAATGTCTAAACCACTGGCAACAAAAGTGACTACACCCCTAAGTGAAAATGTCCAAATTGGGCCTAAACTGTCCATATTTTGTGTGGCCACCATTATTTTCTAGCACTGCCTTAACCTTCTTGGGCATGGAGATCACCAGAGCTTTACAGGTTGCCCCTGGAGTCCTCTTCTACTCCTCCATGATGACATCACGAAGATGGTGGATGTTGGAGACCCTGCACTCCTCCACCTTCCATTTTAGTATGTCCCACAGATGCTCAATAGGGTTTAGGTCTGGAGACCTGCTTGGCCAGTCCATCACCTTTACCCTCAGCTTCTTTAGTAAGGCAGTGGTAGCCTTGGAGGTGGGTTTAAGGATATTATGTTGGAATTCTACCCTGCAGCCCAGTCTCTGATGCTCTGCTTCTGTATGTCACAGTACATATATGTGTGCCCACTGCACTAATAAAAAACATCTGTTTGTGCTGCCACTTAATAGTCAATAAACATGCAAATGTGATGAAACAAATGTTAATGTAAAAAAGAGAGAAAAATAGTTCCACAGTAGCACACTAAATTAATCTACAAATCTCCTAAATATTAGCATTGTGAAATGATCCGAACACCCCCTGGTTCGGTTCACGACAGAACATGCAAACAGACCAAAAATGAAAGCGAACATGCAAACCCTGTTAAAGTCTTTGGGACACGAACATGAATAATCAAAAGTGTGAATAATACGCAAGTTATTATCCAAAAAAGTGTTTGGGGACCTGGGTTCTGCCCCAGGGGACACATATCAATGCAAAAAAAAGTTTTAAAAATGGCAATTTTTTTCAGGAGCAGTGATTTTAATAATGCTTAAATTTAAACAATAAAGTGAAATATTCCTTTAAATGTCGTACCTGGGGGGCTGTCTGTAGTATGCCTGTAAAGTGATGCATTTTCCAGTGTTTAGAACAGTCCCTGCACAAAATGACATTTGTAAAGGAAAAAAAGTCATTTAAAACTGCTTGTGACTGATGTAATGTTGCCCCCCCTCAGCCCATTAATGGCCCTTTGGGTCTCGTATGGATATTAAAGGGAACCACGCACCCAAATAAAAAAAAGGCTTGGGGCCCCCAGGCTCTTTATACTCTGAACAGCAGTATACAGGCAGTCCCAAGGTTACAAACAAGATAGGGACTGTAGGTTTTTTGTTAAGTTGAATCTGTTTGTAATAGGTACCTTTTTTAAGTGTAGCTCCAGCCTCAAAATTTATGTTTAAGGTTTTTGGATAACATAGGGAAGGGTTATCACCCCTGTAACATTTGTTTTGCAGTCTGTGCCCCATTCAAAAGATTTCACCTCACTTTCTGTCCCAATGCCAAATTAATTTTTAAAATTTGGGGTTATTAGGGAAAGAAGAATTGGTGATAAAGCATCAGTGGAGACACCTTTTTCCGATATTAACTCTTACAGAAGAGAATTTCCCTTCCTAGGGGTAGATTTCCTCACTTCCTGTTGTCTCCCTCCATTTGTAAGTAGGAGTCATTTGTAAGTCGGATGTTTTAAAAAAAAAAAATATATATATATATACACACACACTATACAGCCTGCCCTATACACTCTAAGTAAAATTGGGCCTTAGGTGTTGGTGGTACCAGAAGACTGTAAGCCCTCACAGTTACTCTTGGTGGGTGCTGGAATGGGCCCTGCCAAGTATTGTAATTACGCGCCCCTGTTAAACAGGGGCAGAAAAATTGGGCCTTAGGCAGTGCTGCTGGTGGTGGCTCAACACTGTAACCCCTCACAGATTCTGTTGTGGAGCGCAGGAACAAGCCCTGCTGTGAAATATTAGAGCAAATATTGTAATTACAAGCCCCTATTAAACAGGAAAAGAAAAATTGAGCCTTAGGTGGTTGTGGTTGTGGTGGTGGTGGTGATGGTGGTGGCACAACACTTTAAAGCCTTACAGATACTCTTGTTGAGCACAGGAATGGGCCCTTCTGTGAAATATTAGAGAAAATATTGTAATTACATTAGACATGTGCATTCGTTTTCGTCCAAATGCATTTTTGTCCGAATTTCGGGTATTTTCGTTATCATTTTAACAAACGATAATGTGCAGAATCAAGAGATCGAAAGACCCAACATAAACAAATGCTTTTCATTGCAACAGCAGTTCAATATAGATAGGAGATTCGACATGATGCTAACAATAACGATCTGTGTCCATTGAACCTGTGGTCGACTGTACCTAACCTTAGCTCTATTAGTTCAAGATTACTCTACATAGAGAGAAAAGATTCAACATAGAGTGAAAAGATTTGACATTATAGAGACAATAGCAAAAAAGGTCGAATGTGCCTAACCTATCTCTATTAGTCCAAGATTATTCAACATAGAGAGAAAAGATTTGACATGAAGATTCGACGAAGCAGTCGTCGCGAGCGGACATTTATGGTCAAATGCTCCGCCCATAGGCTATAGAAGAATTTTAATATTGGTTGACTAGTAATAATAATTAAAGTAGATGTAAACCCAATTTTTTTTGTATGTCATAATGTAGAGTATAAGATTTCCTATCATTTGTGCCCAGTCTTGCCACAAAGAGTTAATCCAGCTCTGAGCAATTCTCTTTTATTGTTCAGTGAGATCAGTCTTGACAAACAGAGAATAACTTTGTCAAATTATCCCCCTTGCTGTGATTGATAGGTGATTTACATATCTGTGGAGACTTTTCTGGGTTTTGACTGGATGTTAGTGATCATAGCAGAAGTTCAGTGTAAGAAATACACAGGAGAAAATGCATGTTGATAAGGGGAGTGCAGAGGTAGGCGGGGAGTCTACTGACATCACGACTCCACCCACTGAGCCCTGGGAAACAGACTCACCCACACAATCTGCAGTATTTCGGGTCTCATAGCAGACAGTTGGGAGACTTTTGACAGATAAGTATACATGCAGAAGGGAAGTATATCCTTCTAGATAACCAATATTGCAGTAGTTTAGAAAGGATGAGAGTGGGTTTACATCCACTTTAATAAATATAACTATTACTAGTGTCATACAACATTAGAATTCTACTATAGCTTGTAGGCAGAACATTTGTCCGGAAATGTACGATTGCAGCGCCGTACAGTTTAGGTGCTCCGTCTAATCTTCTTAGAATATTCGACAGACACCATGAACATTCAATGACAGATTCAACCTTAATTATTTCAGATTTTCAGACGAATGCATTTTTTAACGAAACAAAATAAATAAAAAATGAATTTCAGGAGTAACTAAATAAATTTATTTTTTGGACAAAAACGAAATTCCGAAACAAAATATTTCAGTGTGCACATGTCTAAATTACATGCCCCTGTTAGACAGGGGCAAAAAAAATTGTGCCTTTGTCACTGGTGGTGGTGCCACAACACTGCAGACCCTCACAGATACTCAAGTTGAGCGCAAGAATGAGCCATGCTGCAAAATATTACAGCAACAATTGTAATTACACGCTCCTGTTAAACAGGGGCAAAAAAATTGGGCCATAGGCACTGGTGGTGGTGGCCAGAAACAAAAATGTTCTTAGAAGCTATCAAGATGAATATTGAGGAAGAATAGGATACTCACTCAGCATAACAGGATAGTCACTCAGCATTAGGGAGGAGCCGAACACCCCCCGGTTTGGTTCGCACCAGAACCTGCAAACGGACCGAAAATTCACACAAATTTTAGAACCCCATTAAAGTCTATGGGACTCAAACGTTTGAAATTAAAAATGCTCATTTTAAAGGCTAATATGCAAGTTATTGTCCTAAAAATGGATTGGGGACCCGTCTCCTGCCCCAGGGGACATGTATCAATGCAAAAAAAGTTTTAAAAACAACTGTTTTTAAGGGAGCACTGATTTAAATGACGCTTAAAGTGAAAAAAAAAGTGAAATATTCATTTAAATATCATGCCTGGGGGTGTCTATAATTGCCTGTGAAGTGGCACGTTTTTCCCGTGTTTAGAACAGTCCCTACATTTCTAACGGAAAAAAAGTCATTTAAAACTGCTTACGGTTTTAATGTAATATCTGGTTCTGGCAATATGGATGAAAATCATTGAGAAAAATGGCATGGGTAGCCCCCCTGGCCATTACCAGCCCCTTTGGGTCTTGTACGGATATTAAGAGGGAATCCTGTACCCAAATTAAAAAAAAGAAAGGCTTGGGGCCGCCATGCCCTATATACTCAGAACAGCAGTATACAAGCGGTGCAAACAAGACAGGGACTGTGTAGGCTTGTTGTGTTAAGTAGAATCTGTTTGTAATTTTGAACTGGTACATTTTTAAAGTGTAGCTCCAGTCCAAAAATCTATTTTTAAGCTTTTTGGAAAACATAGGGAAGGGTTATCACCCCTGTAATTTTTTTTTTCCATCTGGTCACCTCTTCAGAAGATTTCACCTCACTTTCTGTCCTAATGACAAATGTTCTTTGAAAATTCGTTTTTTTTTAATTAAAACAAGGATTGGAATAAAGCATCAGTGAAGAGGAGACACGTTTTTCCCATATCAACTTTTACAGGACAGAATTTCCCTTCCTAGGGGTAGATTTAATCTCGCTTCCTGTTGTCTCCTTCCGTTTGCAAGTAGGAGACGTTTGCAAGTTGGATGTTTGAAAGTAGGGGCCTGCCCTATATGCTCTGCAGAAATTTGGGCCTAAGGTGTTTATTGTTGCCCCCAACACTGTAAGCCCTCAAAGTGACTCATGGTGGGCGCTGGAATGCCCTGCTGTGAACTATTACAGTGGTGTGAAAAAGTGTTTGCCCCCTTCCTCATTTCCTGTTCCTTTGCATGTTTGTCACACTTAAGTGTTTCGGAACATCAAACCAATTTAAACAATAGTCAAGGACAACACAAGTAAACACAAAATGCAATTTGTAAATGAAGGTGTTTATTATTAAAGGTGAAAAAAAATCCAAACCATCATGGCCCTGTGTGAAAAAGTGATTGTCCCCCTTGTTAAAACATACTATAACTGTGGTTGTCCACACCTGAGTTCAATTTCTCTAGCCACACCCAGGCCTGATTATTGCCACACCTGTTCACAATCAAGGCATCACTTAAATAGGAGCTGCTTGACACAGTAAGGTCCACCAGAAGATCCTTAAAAGCTACACATCATGCCGAGACCCAAAGAAATTCAGGAAAAATTGAGAAAGAAAGTAATTGAGATCTATCAGTCTGGAAAGGGTTATAAAGCCATTTCCAAAGCTTTGGGAATCCAGCGAACCACAGTGAGAGCCGTTATCCACAAATGGCGAAGACATGAAACAGTGGTGAACCTTCCCAGGAGTGGCCGGCCGCCCAAAATTACCCCAAGAGCGCAGCGACGACTCATCCAAGAGGTCACAAAAGACCCCACAACAACGTCCAAGGAACTGCAGGCCTCACTTGCCTCAGTTAAGGTCAGCGTTCATGCCTCCACCATCAGGAAAAGACTGGGCAAAAATGGCCTGCATGGCAGAGTTCCAAGGAGAAAACCACTGCTGAGCAAAAAGAACATCAAAGCTCGTCTCAATTTCTCCACAACACATCTTGATGATCTCCAAGACTTTTGGGACAACATTCTGTGGACCGATGAGACAAAAGTGGAACTCTTTGGAAGGTGTGTGTCCAAGTATATCTGGCGTAGAAGGAACACTGCATTTCATAAAAAGAACATTATACCAACAGTAAAATATGGTGGTGGTAGTGTGATGGTCTGGGGCTGTTTTGCTGCTTCAGGACCTGGAAGACTTGCCGTGATAAAAGGAACTATGAATTCTGCTGTCTACCAAGAGATCCTGAAGGAGAATGTCCGACCATCTGTTCGTGTACTCAAGCTGAAACGAACTTGGGTTCTGCAGCAGGACAATGATCCTAAACACACCAGCAAGTCCACCACCGAATGGCTGAAGAAAAACAAAATGAAGACTTTGGAGTGGCCTAGCCAAAGTCCTGACCTGAATCCTATTGAGATGTTGTGGTATGACCTTAAAAAGGCCGTTCATGCTCGAAAACCCTCTAATGTAACTGAATTAGGACAATTCTGCAAAGATGAGTGGGCCAAAATTCCTCCAGGACGCTGTAAAAGCCTCATTGCACGTTATCGCAAACGCTTGGTTGCAGTTGTTGCTGCTAAGGGTGGCCCAACCAGTTATTAGGTTTAGGGGGCAATCACTTTTTCACACAGGGCCATGATGGTTTGGATTTTTTTCACCTTTAATAATAAACACCTTCATTTACAAATTGCATTTTGTGTTTACTTGTGTTGTCCTTAACTATTGTTTAAATTGGTTTGATGTTCCGAAACACTTAAGTGTGACAAACATGCAAAGGAACAGGAAACGAGGAAGGGGGGCAAACACTTTTTCACACCACTGTATATCAAGAATTGTAATTACATACACCTGTTGAACAGGGGCAGAAAAATTGGGCCTTAGGCACTGGTGCCACAACACTGCAACACCTCACAGAAACTCTAATTGGAGAGCAGGAATGAGCCCTGCTGCAAAGCATTGGATCAAAAATTGTAATTATACACCCCTGTTAAACAGGGGCAGAAAAATTGGGCCTTAGGCACTGGTGCTGCTGCCAGGACACTGCAACCCCTCACAGATACTCTGGTTTGAGTGCAGGAATGAGCCCTGCTGCAAAGTATTTAACCACTTCAGCTCCGGACCAATAAACACCTTAAGGACCAGAGGTCTTTTTGCAATTTCGCACTGCGCTGCTTTATCTGGTAATTGCGCGGTCATGCAATATTGCACCCAAACGAAATTTGCGTCCTTTTCTTCCCACAAATAGAGCTTTCTTTTGATGGTATTTGATTGCCTCTGCGATTTTTTTTTTTTGCGATATAAATGGAAAAAGAGCGAAAATTTTGAAAAAAAAAAGATATTTTCTTCTTTTTGTTATAAGAAAAATCGAATAAACTAAATTTTAGTCATACATTGAGGGCAAAATTTATTCAGCCACATGTCTTTAGTAAAAAAAATGTCAATAAGCGTATATTTTTTGGTTTGCGCAAAAGTTATAGCGTCTACAAACTAGAGTACATTTTCTGGAATTTACACAGCTTTTAATTTATGACTGCCGATCTCATTTCTTGAGGTGCTAAAATGGCAGGGCAGTACAAATCCCCCCCAAATGACCCCATTTTGGAAAGTAGACACCCCAAGGAAATTGCTGATGGGTATGTTGAGCCCATTGAATATTTATTTTTTTTGTCCTAAGGGATTGAATAATGACAAAAAAAAAAAAAAAATTTTTTTTACAAAAAGTTGTCACTAAATGATATATTGCTCACACATGCCATGGTTATATGTGAAATGACACCCCAAAATACATTCTGCTGCTTCTCCCGAGTACGGGGATACCACATGTGTGGGACTTTTTGGGAGTCTAGTCGCGCACGGCACCCCGAAAACCAATCACCACCTTCAGGATTTCTAAGGGTGCAAATTTTTGATTTAACTCCTCACTACCTATCACAGTTTCGAAGGCCATAAAATGCCAAAATAGCACAAAACCCCCCCAAATGACCTCATTTTGGAAAGTAGACACCCCAAGCTATTTACTGAGAGGCATGTTGAGTCCATGGAATATTTTATATTTTGCCAAAAGTTGCGGGAATATTACAAACTTTTTTTTTTTTTGCACAAAGTTGTCACTAAATGATATATTGCTCACACATGCTATGGGCAGAAGTCAAATTACACCCCAAAATAAATTCTGCTGCTTCTCCCGAGTACGGGGATACCACATGTGGGGGACTTTTTGGGAGCCTAGTTAACTAGCTACCTAGCGACACTAGCGACACTGATGCAGCGTTCAGAAAAATTATCGCTTAGTGACACTGGCAAAAGGGGGTGAAAGGGTTAACTAGCGGAAATCAGGGGGTTAAAACCATTATTGGGTAGTATATCGGGGTACCTAGCGCTATAAAAACCTGGCGGTGAACCTAAAAAAATAACTAGCTACCTAGCGACTGTAGCGACACTAATGCAGCGATCAGAAAAACGATCGCTTAGTGACACTGGCAAAAGGGGGTGAAAGGGTTAACTAGCGGCAATCAGGGGGTTAAAAACATTATTGGGTAGTATATCGGGGTACCTAGCGATATAAAAACCTGGCGGTGAACCTAAAAAAATAACTAGCTACCTAGCGACACATGCAGCGATCAGAAAAATGATCGCTTAGTGACACTGGCAAAAGGGGGTGAAAGGGTTAACTAGCGGCAATCAGGGGGTTAAAAACATTATTGGGTAGTATATCGGGGTACCTAGCGATATAAAAACCTGGCGGTGAACCTAAAAAAATAACTAGCTACCTAGCGACTGTAGCGACACTAATGCAGCGATCAGAAAAACGATCGCTTAGTGACACTGGCAAAAGGGGGTGAAAGGGTTAACTAGCGGCAATCAGGGGGTTAAAAACATTATTGGGTAGTATATCGGGGTACCTAGCGCTATAAAAACCTGGCGGTGAACCTAAAAAAATAACTAGCTACCTAGCGACTGTAGCGACACTAATGCAGCGATCAGAAAAACGATCGCTTAGTGACACTGGCAAAAGGGGGTGAAAGGGTTAACTAGCGGCAATCAGGGGGTTAAAAACATTATTGGGTAGTATATCGGGGTACCTAGCGATATAAAAACCTGGCGGTGAACCTAAAAAAATAACTAGCTACCTAGCGACACTAGCGACACATGCAGCGATCAGAAAAATGATCGCTTAGTGACACTGGCAAAAGGGGGTGAAAGGGTTAACTCTAGGGGCAATCAGGGGGTTAAATCTTTATTGGGGGGTGATAGGGGGCTACCCTGGACCTAACACTAACTGTCCTGACAGTTTTTACTGTCACAACTGACACTGAATGCATTGATCAGTAAAGAAATGATCAATGCAATCAGTGACACTGTGACTGGGGGGGGAGGGGGGGCGGGGGGGGGGATCGGGGGGCGATCGGGGGGGGATCGGGGGGGGTTTGTGTGCCTGTGTGTACCTACATGTCAGTGTAGTGTTCGTGCAGACTTACTTTTACTCTTCTCCTCGTAGTCCGGTCAAAAAGACCGCCCCGAGGAGAATGACATCACTTCCTCCTTCCTGTGTAAACAATACACAGGGGAGGAAGCTTCTCATTGGCCAGGAGCGATCCAGAGGGGGTGGCCGAAAACGAACGGCCATCTCCTCATCACGGAGCGCTCCTGGACCGAATCGGACCGCCGTAACCAGCGGGAGGGGGTCCGATGGGACCCCCCACCCGCTGGAAGGCAATCACGTAGATGTACGTGATTATGCCTGCCTGTGCCATTGTGCTGACGTACAATGGCAATACGGCGGTCCTCAAGTGGTTAATCAAAAATTGTAATTACATGCCCCTGTTAAACAGGGGCTAATAAATTGAGCCTTAGCCACTGGTGGCAGCGCCCAGAATCAAAAATGTTCTTCCAAGCTATCAGCAGGATCATTGAGGAGGAAGAGGATAGTCAGTCAGCATAACAGGATAGTCACTCAGCATCAGCCTTGAAGGGATGTGACATTTCAAAACAAATTATTTTGGTTACATCAGCTTCAGGTGCTTGGTAGCTGGTGGTGATCACGACTGATGAAGGTCAGTCGATCAACTGAGTTGGTGGACAGGCACACCCTATGATCGGTTACAAAGCCTCCAGCAGCACTGAATGTGCGTTCCAAAAGAACGCTGGATGCAAGACAGGCTAGTAGCTCAATTGTATACTGTGCAAGCTCTGGCCAGTGATCCATCCTCAAGACCCAGTAACCCAGAGGATTTTCGGTGGGAAAGGTGTCCAAGTCTGATCTTGCCCCTAGGTATTCCTGCACCATGTAAATCAGATGCTGGCAATGGTTGCTGGAACCGATCATACCTTGGGGCTGCAGACTAAAAAAATTGTCTGAACGCATCGCTCAGATGGCCACCTTCGCCACCACTCCTTCTGTGACTGACCGAAGCCTCAGCAACATGTTGTCCAGGACCAGGACTTTGTAACCTCCCAGTCTCTGGGAACGCATTGCACAGACCTTTATGCAAGGCCTCCCGGAGATGTCTCATCCTCTGCTCCCTCTGCGAAGGCAAGATAAGGTTCGCAACCTTATCCTTGTACCGTGGATCAAGGAGAGTGGCCAGACAGTAATGATCCCTCTCTTTTAGCCACTGAATATGAGGAACCTTCCTCAGGTTTTGCAGGATCAGGGAGTCCATGCAGCGTAGGTTAGCTGAGGCATTCGATCTGGAGTCCTCTGGGTCACTAAGGACAACATGATCAGCAGCCATCTCCTCCCAGCCATGTACAAGTCTACGGGTTTCTTAGGACTATAAATGATCCCTAAAAGACTGCTGCTGATGCTGAGAGCCAGGCTCCACCTCCATGCTCACACAATCCTCCTCCTCCTGTGTGATCAGCGGGCCAGCAGAAACACTGTGTGGATAAAGGGGGCCTTGAGAGGCAAGGAAGTCCTCCTCTTCCTGCCTCTGTTCTGCTGCAAGTGCCCTGTCCATTATTCCACAAAACATGTGCTCCAACAGAGAGTCAAGAGGGGCAGGACATCCTGAAAGCCTGGGTACCTGCCCAAGAACTGCTGCACCACCAAGTTAAGGATGTGAGCCACACAGGGCACATGGGTCAGTTGTCCCTGTCGGAGGGCAGAGGGGAGGTTGGTGCCATTGTCACAAACCCCAATTCCTGGCTTAAGCTGGCATGGCATCAACCACCTCTCAGCCTGCCCCTGCAGAGCTGACAAAATATTTGCCCCAGTGTGGCTCCTGTCCCTCAAGCACACTAGTGCAAGCACGGCATGGCATCTTTTTGCCTGCGTATTTGGATAGCCCCTTGAACGCCTATGGAGCACCGCTGGTTCTGAGGACAAAGCACAGGAAGAGGCCATGGAGGAAGAAGAAGAGGAGGGGGTGGAGAAGAGAGGTGTGTCACAACCAGTAGTAGCATTTTCGAGGTATGGTGGCGGAACAACCTCCAACACTAGTGCACCTTGTCCTGCATCCTTATCAGCTGCCAGAAGGGTGACCCAATGCACCGTGAAAGATAGGCAACATCCCTGTCCATACCTGCTGGACCATGAGTCAGCAGTAATATGCACCTTACCACTGACCGCCCTGTCCAGTGAGGCATAGACATTGCCTTCCACATGTCGATAGAGAGCCGGAATCGCCTTCCGTGAGAAAAAGTGGCGTTTGGGAACCTGCCACTGAGGAAACGCACATTGCATAAACTCATGGAAGGGGGCAGAGTCTACCAACTGAAAAGGCAGCAGTTGAAGTGCTAGCAATTTAGCCAAGCTAGCATTCAACTGCTGGGCATGTGGGCAACTGGGAGTGAACTTCGTTTGACGGTCCAGCAGCTGGGGCAGGGAAATTTGCCTGCTATAATAGGATGTCTGTGTACCGCTAGCAGATTGCCCGCAGGTACTTGGCTGTGACACGCCTAATTCTACACCTTAATTCCTCTCAGTGCAGGTTTCAGAGAGGACTCAAGGTCTAGTGGGGTTGGAGATCCCAGCTGATGAGGAGCAAGGAGAGGTCCGCTTTGTTCTTTGGTGTGGGTCTTTAAGGTACGCTTGCCACCGAACTGCATGGCAGGTCAACATATGTCTGGTCAAGCATGTGGTGCCCAAGCGGCTGATGTTTTGGCCACGCGAGGTACGCTTGAGACATATGTTGCAAATAGCAGAAGTGTGATCTGATGCACTTGTCTCAAAAAAGACCCACACCAAAGAACTTTTGGAATAATGCGCAGAGGCAGAGCCCTGCACAGGCCTCCTCCTCCTCCTCTCTCCTATCAGGCACCCATGTGGAGTCAGTGACCTCATCATCCCCTCCCTCCTATCCCCTCCCTCCTCATCACTGGAGAAAACCTGGCAGTAGGCTGCATCTGGTGGATCATGACTGCCAGATTGCTGTCCTCCTTGGGCATCCCCTCTCTCTGGTTTCACGCTACTGCCTTCTAGCTGGGTATCATCCTCAGAACCTTCAAAACGCTGGGCATCCTCCTGGAGCATATACCCAACACTGTGCTCAAACAGTTCGGGGGACTCCTCAGAAGAACATGGTGGGTCTAGGGAAGGAGTGACTGATGCCATTGAGACGAGGGAAGAGGCTGCATTGGCAGCTGCTTTGCCAGTAGCCTGAGCCTGGGTGAGAGAGGATGAGGAGGATGAAGAGGGCTTGGTCATCCACTCTACCAAGTCTTTGGCATGTTGCGGCTCAACACGTTCAGCTGCTGAAAATTAGGACAGGCATGTCCCATGGCCATGTGCTGATGAGCATGCACCATGTCCACGACCAGCACTGTTGCCTCTAGACACAGAGCCTGCTTGCCCTCTTTTATTGGCTCGTGACTTTCTGTTTCTCCTTATTGGCCTTCCAGACATACTAATGGCCTGCAGGGAGATGAGAACACCAGCAATTGGGGTAGCTTTAGGTGCACACTGAACAGATGACACAGTACACTGACTGTAATTACTGCAGCTGTCTGAGGTATAGGATCAGCAGAACAGAAGCAATTGGGGTAGCTTCAGGTGTACACTGTGCAGGTGGCACAATACACCGACTAACTGCTACATCTGCCTGTGGTATAGGACCAGAACAACACCAGCAATTGGGGTTGCTTCAGGTGTACACTGTGCAGGGGGCACAATACACCAACTGTAACTGCTGCAGCTGCCTGTGGTATAGGACCAGAACAACATCAGCAATTGGGGTAGCTTCAGGTGTACACTGTGCAGGTGGCACAATACAGTGACTGTAACTGCTGCATTTGCCTGTGGTATAGGACCAGAACAATACAAGAAATTGGGATAGCTTCAGGTGTACACTGTGCAAGGGGAACAATACACTGACTGTAACTACTGCAGCTGCCTGTGGTATAGGACCAGAACACCACAAGCAATTGGGGTAGCTTCAGGTGTACACTGTGCAAGAGGCACAAAACACTGACTGTAACTGCTGAAGCTGCCTGTGGTATAGGACCAGAACAACATGAGCAATTGGGGTAGTGTTAAGAACTTCAGGTATTGAGTCTGTCTTAGTAGAAGGGGACCTCTCTTACGGCTCTGGTTCTGGTCTCACTGGAATGGGAACAGGGAGACCGGAGCGCAGTGGGGTAGGAGAGTCCAGCCAGGAGCAGTAGCAGGTATCCGGAGATGATGGTTCTCAGAAGCAGGGACTCTCTGTAGTAGGAAGGCTGAGGACTGCAGGCCACTGGATCAGGTTGGATGGGTCCTCAGGATACAGGGTAGCGATGCAGGAACAAGCAGAGGTGTCAGGTACAAGCAGAGTTCGGCAACAGGAGATCAGTTCAAGAAGGGTCAAACAAGCCGGGGTCGAAGCAGGAGAGGTCAACAAGGTCAGACGGAGCCGGGTCGGATATCAGGTAGGTATCAGGTAGACAAGCAGGTATACACAGGCACAAGCTGCAGACGAGACAGCACAGAGCTGCTGCAACTGTGCCTTTAAAAAGGGCTACTGGCGCCAATCGTGCTAACGCTCGCCCGTGCGTGCGTGTACCGCGCGCACACACGAACGGCGTGCACCCGTGCGCGTTGGAAGACGCTCGTACCTACGACGACCCGCTGCACGAACGTGCACGCGCGCACGGAGAGCCGATCGCGCAGGACGAGCGGATCCCTGACATTGCCCCCCCACAAGGGGCAACCTCCGGGTGCCCCTAGTATCTCTTTTCTCAGGGTGTGCAGCAAAGAAGGCCCGTATTAGTCTATTGGCATGTATGTTAGTAGCAGGTTCCCATGAATTACTCTCTGGGCCATAGCCCTTCCATTTAATCAGAAACTGACCTTGTCCCCGTCGTCTTCTGAAATCCAAGATGGCCTCCACTTCGAACTCCTCACTGCCATCAATCAGCACAGGATCGGGTGGTCTTGTTCCTCTACCAGGGAAGGGGGTCAGGTATGACAGGCTTAAGTAGAGCTACATGGAAGACTGGGTGTATTCTCATGGAATCGGGTAAAGACAACTCATAAGATACCTCGTTAATCCTCCTTTTAACAGGAAATGGACCCAGAAACTTTGGTGCCAACTTCCTGGAGGGACATGCTAATTTTAAATTAGAGGAAGACAGCCATACCTGGTCCCCGACTTGAAGGATCAACTCTCCCCTTCTTCCTTGATCGAAACTCTTCTTGCTGTCAGCCTGAGCCTTGGTTATAGCCTCCTGCAGGATCCGGTTGTTCTGCTGAAGAAAGGATACTGTGTCCTGAACTGCTGGTACATGCGATTCTGTAGGGATATCGGGAAGAAAAGACAGGTTAAAACCATAATTGGAAAAGAACGGGGACTGCCCGGTGGTAGCATGGCTGGCATTGTTGTAGGCGAATTCCGCCAAAGGTAACAGGGAAACCCAATCGTCCTGGACAAAGGAAGAGAAACATCTGATATACTGCTCGAGGGTTTGGTTGGTGCGTTCTGTTTGCCCGTTAGTCTGTGGGTGGTAGGCGGAGGACAAGGCCAATTCAATTTTCAGGGCTCCGCATAAGGCTCTCCAGAAACGGGAGGTGAACTGCACTCCTCTGTCAGATACAATGTTGGTGGGTACCCCGTGAAGCCTGATTATTTCCTTAATAAAAACGTGAGCCGTTTCGGTAGCAGAAGGAGTCCCCTTCAAGGGAAGAAAGTGGGCCATCTTAGACAGACGGTCACACACAACAAAGATGGCGGTACAGTTCTCAGAGGGGGGGAGTTCTACGATGAAATCCATAGTAATCATCTGCCAGGGGCGGTCGGGTGCGGGGAGAGGCTTAAGCAGGCCCCAGGCCCGATTCCTGGGAATCTTATTCCGGCAACATACTGGACAAGAGTTCACGTACTGCTTGCAGAACTCCCTCATGCCTGGCCACCAGAAGGAACGTTGTATCAGCTCTAAGGTCTTGCGGACACCAAAGTGTCCCGCGAGTGGATGGTCATGGAGGAGCCCCAAAACCTTAACTCTCACCTCCTCAGGAACGAAGATTAGGTTGTCTTTCCAGAGCAGGCCCTCTCTGGATGTTAATGAGATTCCTGGGGGACAGGAAGATGTGGAAGAGGCACTCTTGAGCAGAGAAACTAGGCCCGGTTGGATGAGAAGAAAGGAGTTAGCAGGGAGGATAGTGTCCGGAGGTGCAGAGTCCTTAGGATTGTCAAACATGCGAGAGAGTGCATCCGGCTTGGTGTTTCTTGATCCAGGGCGATAGGTGATGTGGAAACTGAATCGGGAGAAAAAGAGGGCCCAGCGGGCCTGCCGAGGTTTCAGTCGTTTAGCGGTGCGGAGGTATTCGAGATTTTTGTGATCCGTGTAGATGAGCACGGGGTGTACCGCCCCCTCCAGTAAGTATCTCCACTCCTCCAAGGCCGATTTAATGGCAAGTAGTTCCCGATCTCCTACATCATAATTCTTCTCCGCTGGAGAGAGTTTTCGGGAGAAGAACCCTACGGGGTGCATCAGGTCGTCTTTACCAAAACGTTGGGAGACCACCGCCCCTACTGCTATCTCAGAGGCGTCTACTTCCAGAATATAGGGTCTAGATGGATCCGGATGACTGAGGATGGGGGCAGAGGTGAACAAGTCCTTGAGTTTTTCGAAGGCGACCTGGGCTTCAGGACTCCAAAGAAAGCGCATATTCTGCTTAGTAAGCTGGGTGATGGGGGAGATAATGGCCGAGAACCCTTTAATAAACTTTCTATAGAAATTGGCGAAGCCCACAAAGCGCTGGACGCCTTTCTTGTCGGTGGGGGCTGGCCACTCGAGAACAGCAGCGACCTTTTGCGGATCCATCCTGACGCCTGCTGGGGAGATTTCAAGGCCAAGGAATTGGATCTCTTGTTGCTCAAACTTACATTTCTCGGCTTTGGCGTATAGTCCATGTTGCCTGAGCCGAAGTAAAACTCTGCTGACGTGCCCCCGGTGCTGTTCCAGGGACCTGGAGAAGATCAAGATATCGTCAAGATAAACGATGACAAAAATGTCCAAGAAGTCCCGGAAGACATCATTAATCAAGTGCTGGAAGGTGGCTGGGGCATTGCACAATCCAAAAGGCATCACCAGATACTCGTAATGCCCAAAACGAGTTCGGAACGCAGTCTTCCACTCGTCGCCTGCTCGTATACGGACCAAGTTATAGGCTCCTCTCAGATCAAGTTTGGTGAAGATAACAGCCGACCTCAATTTTTGAAAAAGTTCTGGGATCAGAGGTAGGGGATAGCGGTTTTTAATCGTGACTCTGTTCAGTTCCCGATAGTCTACACAGGGTCGGAGGGTCTGGTCTTTTTTAGTGACGAAAAATATCCCAGCCCCGGCAGGGGATGTGGAGTGACGGATGAACCCCTTCTTGAGGTTTTCGGAGATGTATGCCTTCAGAGCCTCCTGCTCCTTCTCGGATAAGGGGTAGACACGTCCAAAAGGAATCTCAGCCCCAGGGAGGAGCTCAATGGGGCAGTCGTAAGGACGATGCGGAGGTAAGGAGTCAGCCCCCCGTTTACTGAAGACATCCAGAAACTGATGATAAGGCTCTGGAACCGATTGACATAGGTCCAGGTCTGGATCTAGACAGAGAAGTGTTCTGGATTGTGCAGGAGCCCCAGAGAGGCAGTGGTCCTGACAGTAGGCGGAGAGGAATCTTACCTCCCCAGAGGACCAGTCAATGGAGGGGTTGTGGGCTTGCAGCCATGGTATGCCCAGAATCACAGGAAAGAGTGGTGATGAAATGACATCAAGAGTTAGTAGTTCCGTATGTCGGCAGGAGGTGGAGGTGGGTAGAGGAAGGGTCTCATGGGTGACCCGGCCGGACTTGATCTGAGAACCATCGGCCAAGAAGATGGAAAGTCCATGAGATTTTGGCTGAAGTGGAATGGAATGCAGGTTGGTGAAGGCAGCGTCGATGAAGCAACCGCAGGCTCCGGAGTCAAGGATGGCGTTGACGTGAATCGTTCTTCCATGAAGCTGAAAAGAAAGCAGAAGGGCAACATGTGGAGAGTTGGAAGGTGAGTCAACGAAACTGCGGGACACAGAAGAGAGGCACTTACGAGGCTTCACAGGGCAGTTGGCCACATAATGTCCGGAGCCGCCACAGTATAGACACAAGTTCATATGTCGACGACGGGCACGCTCTTCCGGAGACAGAGTAGGTCGGAGTAGTCCAAGCTGCATAGGTTCCTCAGGAGCAAGAGAGGTACTGGCAGGCCCCTTTTGAGGGGGCGGAGAGAAGAACGGATTGGGAGACGGGGTTCTGGCGGTCATCCAGGCAGGTCTCAGAGGTTGAGAAGAGCGTTCGGCCTTCCGCTCACGGAGTCTACGATCGATCTGGATGGCTAGGGCAATTAAGTCCTCTAAGGCATCTGGGATACCAACTCGGGCTAGTTCGTCCTTGAGGCCTTCAGACAGGCCCATGCGAAATTGGTGTCTAAGGGCCGACTCGTTCCATAAGGTATCTGCACTCCAGCGCCTAAAGTCCGAGACATAGTCCTCGGCCGTCCTACGGCCTTGCTGGAGCGCAGTTAATGCGGATTCTGCGGTGGCAGTCCGCTGGGGATCATCATAGAGTTGTGCCATCCCTTCAAAGAAGGCAGAGAGAGTCTGTGTAAGAGGACTGTCATTCTCCAGGAGATGGTGGGCCCATGACTGAGGTTCTTTTTGCAGGAGAGAAATGACAAATCCCACCTTAGTTGCTTCCAGCGAAAAAGTCCTGGGCTGGAGGGCAAAGTAAAGCTGGCAAGCATTACGAAAACCCCGAAACTTGGAACGGTCCCTAGAGAATTTTTCCGGAATGGGAACCCTAGGCTCAGGTGGGAGCATCACGACTGCCGGATGAGTTGCAGGCTGGACTGGAGGAGACTGAGGTGCAGTGTCCGGGGATCCCGAAATGGAGAGATGTTGGACCCGCTCTTCCAATCTGGTGTAGCCGTCTTGAAGGGATTTCACGGCCTGGGTGAGAGCCGCAAGGTGAGAGCAAATCTCCTTCATGGCGGAGGCCCCTTCTGCAGACTCAGACATGGCTGTCTCGTACTGTTAAGAACTTCAGGTATTGAGTCTGTTTTAGTAGAAGGGGACCTCTCTTACGGCTCTGGTTCTGGTCTCACTGGAATGGGAACAGGGAGACCGGAGCGCAGTGGGGTAGGAGAGTCCAGCCAGGAGCAGTAGCAGGTATCCGGAGATGATGGTTCTCAGAAGCAGGGACTCTCTGTAGTAGGAAGGCTGAGGACTGCAGGCCACTGGATCAGGTTGGATGGGTCCTCAGGATACAGGGTAGCGATGCAGGAACAAGCAGAGGTGTCAGGTACAAGCAGAGTTCGGCAACAGGAGATCAGTTCAAGAAGGGTCAAACAAGCCGGGGTCGAAGCAGGAGAGGTCAACAAGGTCAGACGGAGCCGGGTCGGATATCAGGTAGGTATCAGGTAGACAAGCAGGTATACACAGGCACAAGCTGCAGACGAGACAGCACAGAGCTGCTGCAACTGTGCCTTTAAAAAGGGCTACTGGCGCCAATCGTGCTAACGCTCGCCCGTGCGTGCGTGTACCGCGCGCACACACGAACGGCGTGCATCCGCGCGCGTTGGAAGACGCTCGTACCTACGACGACCCGCTGCACGAACGTGCACGCGCGCACGGAGAGCCGATCGCGCAGGACGAGCGGATCCCTGACAGGTAGCTTCATGTGTACACTGTGCAGGGGGCACAATACACAGACTGTAATTGCAATAGGTCCAAAGGAAATGAAGACACTGTCTCTTTGCGGCCTTATATCGTGCGGGCATGTACTAAACCCCCTGAGCCCTAATTGGCCACAGGCATCCTACCTGTGGCCAATTATGGCTCTCCTCGCTGACAGCGCTGTGAGTGGCCAAGCATGTGCCAGAAATGTACTGTGATGCCTCAGTGCATTATGGGCTGTGAACGCCACTCGAATTTGGCGCAGGCGTCCCATAAAGTTCTGGTTTCACCGAACGTGAACAGCTGGTGTTCGAGTCGAACGTGCGCTCGACTCGAACATCCAGCTCTTCCGTACTCAGCTTAGGCAGTCTTCAAGGGATCTCACTTTCATAGAAAAATGAATCGGTTACATCAGCATCAGGTGCTTGGTAGTTGGGGATCCAAGACTGATTCATTCTTATGAAGGGGAACCGATCAACTGAGTCTGTGGACAGGCACACTCTGTGATTGGTTAGAAAGCCTCCAGCAGCAGTCAATGGGCATTCAGAAAGAACGCTGGATGCAGGACAGGCCAGTAGCTCAATTGCATATTGTGCAAGCTCTGGCCAGTGATCCAGCCTCAACACCCAGTAACCCAGTGGATTTTCAGTTGGAAAGGTCCCCAAGTCTGATCTTGCCCCTAGGTATTCCTGCACCCTGTAAATCAGACGCTGGTGATGGTTGGTGGAACTGTCTTTAGGTGCACACTGAGCAGATGACACAGTACACTGACTGTAATTACTGCAGCGGCCAACAATATAGGATTAGCAGAACACCAGCAATTGGGGTAGATTCAGGTGTACACTGTGCAGGTGGCACAATACACTGACTGTAACTGCTACAGCTGCCTGTGGTATAGGACCAGAACAACACGAGCAATTGGGGTAGCTTCAGGTGTACACTGTGCAGGTGGCACAATACACCGACTGTAACTGCTACAGCTGCCTGTGGTATAGGACCAGAACAACACCAATTGGGATCAGACCTTGGAATTATTTGAACGCATCGGTCAGATGGCCACCTTCTCCACCTCTCCTTCTGTGATGAAATGAAGCCTCAGCAACACTCTGTCTAGGAGGACCAGGAAATTGTAACCTCCCAGGCTCTGGAAACGCATTGCACAAACCTCTCTGCAAGGCCTCCCGAAGATGTTTCATCCTCTGCTCCCTCTGTGAAGGCTGCATAAGTTCCACAACCTTACCCTTGTGACGTGGATCAAGAAGGGTTGCCAGCCTGTAATGATTCCTCTTCTTAATACCACAAATCCAAGGGTCCTTTCGCAGGCTTTGCAGGATCAGGGAGGCAATGCAGTGAAGGTTTTCTGAGGCATTCGATCTGAGTCCTCTGGGTCACTAAGGATGACATGATCAACAGTCACCTCCTCCCAGCCACATACAAGTCCATTAGTTTCTGGGGACTGAAAATGATCCCTTAAAGATTGCTGCTGATGCTGACTGACAGGCTCCACCTCAAAGCTAACAAAATCTTCATCCTCCTCCTCCTCCTCTTCCCGTGTTTTTGGTGTGCCCGCAGGAATACTGTCAGGATAAAGGGGGCCTTGAGAGGTAAGGAAGTCCTCCTCTTCCTCCCTCTGTTCTGCCTCAAGTGCCCTGTCCATTATTCCACAAAACGTGTGCTCCAAAAGGAAGACAAGAGGGGCAGTATATCACTGATGCATGCACTGTCACTGCTCACCATCCTCGTGGCCTCCTCAAATGGTGACAGGACAGTGCATGCATCCTTGATCTGTAGCCACTGGTGTGGCAAAAGAAAAGCCAAGCTTCCCTGACCCTGTCCTGGTGCCATACTCACACAGGTACTCATTGATGGCCCTCTGCTGCATATGCAGCCACTGCAGCATTGCCAACATTGAGTTCCACCAGGTGGGCATGTCACAATTGAGGCGGGTCTTGGACAGGTTGAATTTGCTTTGAATGTCAGCCAGCCGAGCACTGGCATTATATGACTGTTGAAAATGCCCACAGACTTTCCTGGCCTGCCTCAGGAGATATGTATAGTCTATATAAAATATCTCTAAATCATATAAACTGTATATATAATCGTTATCTCATCTCCAAAAAAAAATAACAAAAATTAAAATAAGTTATATCCTCAAAAAATTCTCAAAATATCAGTTAGAACCAGATTAATAATTATTACTTATTAATAATCACTAATGAAGCAGTTAATGTACAGTTCGATGTTGAACCCCTTAGGCCGCGTACACACGGGCGGACTGTTCGCCCAACTTTGTTCGTCAAACAGTTTGACAAACAGTCCGCTCAAAATTAGCATGAGCGGACTTGACCACACATGACGAACGAACAGTCCGCTGAAAACTTGCGCGATGACGTGAACGGCACGTACAACGGGACGAGAGATTCGAAGTCCTATACACTGCAATGCAACCTTCGGCGTGTAAATCCTTTCTGAGCATGCGCGGAACTTAGTTTGACGAACAAGCCTACACATGAGCGGACTGTCCGCTGAAACCAAGTTTCAGCGGACAGTCTTACGGAAATTCCGAAAAACTTTGTTCGTCAGACTGTCCGCTGAAACTGTCTGCTGAAGCCCACACACGAGCGGACTGTCCGCTGAAACACTGTTCAGCGCACAAAGTTGGACGAACAGTCCGCCCGTGTGTACATGGCCTTAGGGTTTATTGTCTGTAATAATTTAATCCACTTTGTTTGCCTTCTGGAGAGGCCATTTTTTTTTTAAATGGAGTGGGGTCCCCCCAAAAATCCATACCAGACTCTTATCCGAGCATGCAACCTGGCAGGGTCTGGTATGGATTTTGAGGGGGACCCCCACACCATTTTTTTTTCATTTTGGTGCAGGGTTCCCCTTAATATCCATAACAGACCTGAAGGGCCTGGTATGGAATTTGGTGGGACCACTACACATTTTTTTTTCTTTAATTTTGGTTCGGGGTTCATCTGTGGGGAAATCCCATGCCGTTTTTATCAATCAACTTATGTTTTGCGGACCGACAATTCATTATAGCCGTGAGTAGTTTTAAATTATTTTTTTTCCTTTAGAAATGTCATTTTTCTGTCAGACTGCTCTAAACACAAAGAAACATGCACCACTTTACAGGCACCCTATAGACACCCCCCAGGTATGAAATTTAAAGGAATATTACACTTCTATTGTTTCACTTTAAGCATTATTAAATTCACTGCTCCCGATAAAACGGGCATTTTTAAAACTTCTTTATGCATTGATACATGTCCCCTGGGGCAGGACCCAGGTCCCCAAATGCTTTTTATGACAATGACATGCATATAAGCCTTTAAAATGAGCACATTTTATTTTTCATGTTCGTGTCCCATTGACTTTAATGGTGTTTGCGCGTCCGAACAAAGTTTTTGCCTGTTCACATGTTCTGGATGTGAACCAAACGGGGGGTGTTCGACTCATCCCTAATGTTCAATATACATCAGTCTGCAGGGACAGAATAGTGCATGTATGGCATGAGTAGTTTTACATGATATGAAGTCAGTGATTTCATACTCTCTACCTGTAGGGTTTGAATAAAATTTGGATCTTTTCTTTACATAGTTTTTTCCAAACTGACATGCTTTACATTTCCTGCAGACTGCACAACCCTTTCGACCCTGACAGAAAGATAGTTTGGATAGAGGATCTAGAATTTTTTTGAACTACTTTGTCACCAAAATTAGGAGCCCTCCTATAAATGAGGGTTTTTTGGGGATTACAGTTTTTAATACCTTATCCTGAGACTATGCCAAGGTCTGTAGAATATTCTCTCAATCTCCTAATGTCCTGTACACACGGTCAGACTTTCTGATAGAAAATGTGCGATCGGACTGTGTTATCGGAAATTCCGATCCTGTGTGGGCCCCATCAGACTTTTTCCGTCGGAATTTCCGACACACAAAGTTTGATATCTGGATCTAAAATTTTCCGACAACAAAATCTGATCATTTAAATTCCGATTGTGTGTGGACAATTCCGACGCACAAAGTGCCACACATGCTCAGAATAAATTACGAGACAAAAGCTATTGGCTACTGGCTGTTGTACGTGTTGTACGTCACCTCATTTTGAATGATCAGATTTTCCGACAACTTTGTGAGGCTGTTGCCGCATACACGTGATTGGACTATCAGGCCATTTGGACTTTGCAGCGGAGGTCTGCCGGACTTTACAAACGAGCGGACTTGCACACACATGACCACACATGACCGAACTTTCCAGCGGACTAGGTACGGCGGACAATCCACCGGACTTTTGGCCACACACGGACTAAAGTCTGTTCATTTTGAACATGACTTCAGGTATGACATGACTAGAGAAGGAAGTCAATCTCGCCGCCTTCATCAGTGAGATTGACACCTTGCGAGCCCCGTAGCCTGGTATGGGCATTAAGAGTAATCCCTATGCCAAAAAACTGCGTGGGGGTCCCCCCCCCCCCAAGGTCATACCAGACCCTTATCCGAGCACGCAGCACGCACGGTTAGGAAATGGGGGTGGGGACGAGCAAGCGTTTCCCCCCCCGAATCA
Source organism: Lithobates pipiens (assembly GCF_037356315.1). Taxonomy (NCBI): domain Eukaryota; kingdom Metazoa; phylum Chordata; class Amphibia; order Anura; family Ranidae; genus Lithobates; species Lithobates pipiens. The sequence goes on along the minus strand of NW_027507790.1, from coordinate 274,644,650 downwards.
TACCAGGCTGCATGCCCTTAACATGGGGGTGGGTGTTTGGGGAAGGGGGCCCCCTGCAGCCCCCCACCCCAAAGCACTTTGTCCCCATGTTGATGACAAGGGCCTCTTCCCGACAACCCTGGCCATTGGTTGTCGGGTCTGCAGATGGGGAGCTTTTCAGAATCCAGGAGCCCCTTTTAATAAGGGGGCTCCCAGATCCCTCCCCCCACCCTACGTGAATGAGTATGGGGTACATCGTATCCCTACCCATTCACTTGAGGGAAAAAGTGTAAGTTAAAAAAACACACTACACAGGTTTTTAAAGTACTTTATTAGGCAGCTCCGGGGGTCTTCTCCGCACTTTCCGGTTCTTCTCGCCGGGCTCCTCTTCTACCTTCTGCTCTTTTGCTGCTCTTTTGCTAGTGGAGGAGCCCGGCTTTCCCCGGGGTCTTCTTCTGACTTCGGGGGTCTTCTTCTGACTTCTCCACGCTTTCCGGTTCTTCACACCGGGCTCCTCCGCTATCTTCTGCTCTTTTGCCACTCTTTTGCTAGCGGAGGAGCCCAGCTTTCTCCTTTATTGTCGTCGTTGCCATCACCGTCTTCTTCTTCCTCCTTCTTCTGATCTTTTGATGTTGACACGGCGCTCTGTCCTGCGTAAATGCCGTGGACACGGTGCGCGATGACTTATATAGGCATTAAGGGGCGGGGTCACCATGTTAAGTCACATAGTGACCCCACCCCTTATGATGTCCCAGTCCCAGCATGCCCTGCCGGATAGTCTGATCTTGTGTACACGGCATGTGTGTATGCAAGACAAGTTTGGGCCAAAATCCGTCATAAAAAATCAGACGGATTTTGTCGTTGGAATGTCTGACCGCGTGTACAGGGCATTATACTGGCAATGAAAATCTGAGATGAAACGTCACTGCTTATTATCATCTTTATTAATATGGATCCTATTCTCCAAGCCTTGGTTCCTCGGGATGGCCAATGTCCTCTGGATCTCTTGATCAATCTGTACCTCTGAATATCCCTTCTGTATACATTTCCTTTTATGATATCTGGTTGTTTTAGAAACTCTCTGTCAAAAGTGCAGTTCCTTCTGATGCACATTAGCTGACCTTGTGGAATTTGTGCAACCACGTAGGATGATGGCCGCTTCTAATTGATAGATAGCTATTTCTATCTGTAGTTAGAAAATAAAATATAAAATAATATAGAATAAACTTTTGTGGCAAAAAATAAAAGAAAAAAAGATCTTTCCTATAAATAGTCAGATCCAAGAAATCGATGGTACCTGTGCTGTATTGGTAGTCTAATTTAATATTGTTTTTAATATTGTTAAGATGATGCATAAACTGGTGAAGTGATTGTTCAGTGCCCTCCCAGATGAATAACAAATCATCAATGAATAGAATCATGATTCATGAAAAAAAATAAACAAATTCTCCCACTCGGCAATTAAAATATTAGAAAGATTAATAAATTAAAAGAAAGAAAAGGAAAATAGAACTTTTAGCTTAAAAGATTAAGGATCTTCAATTAAAGTTAAAACACGTTAAAGATAAACCGCATACTATTGAATTTGATGATACACTAAAAATAAAATTAGATAAAGTGGATAAGAATACACAAAAAAAAAATAATAATTGAGATTTGGCAGATTTTAGGACCAACAATACTTATGGATGGCAGAATATACCACTTATTATGGGAGCAGGAGCATCGGAGGCAGTAGAAATCCATTCAGATGGGAAAGAGTGTATGGAGGTTTCCTCCACTATTAAACCACGGATTCGACCAACTAGCCCCATTGTACCGAACAATAAAAATAAGAATAAGAATAACCCCAATAACGGAAGTGAAGGTATGATTTCACAATATTAAACTCAACGCCTCTCATTCCGAATTTTAGTGTTCCTAAACATTCTAATGGATATACATCTAGTCCGGGATGAGATTTTGGATGGCGAGGTCATCCACGAGCAGTGGTCATCAACCCTGTCCTCAGGGTCCACTAACAGGCCAGGTTTGCAAGATAACTGAAATACATCACAGCTGATATAATTTGCTGCTCAGTGATTGCAGTATTTTAGTCTGCATCTCCCCAAGGTAATACATAAAACCTGGCCTGTTATTGGGCCCTGAGGACAGGGTTGATGACCACTGTCCTAGAGGACGACCACAAAGAAGTCATCTTGAAACCCCTACTGGTCGAGGATATGATTTCCCAGAACCAATACCAACCTATAACCATTACCAACCCCTCTCATACTATAGAGATCCTAATGATTACCCTAGCCATGCCAATCCCTATTTTTTTTTAGGAAGAGGAAAACCATTCAATTATGCACATCAATGAGGGAGAGGAGGAGATATTTGAAGACAAGGAGAGGTTGTAGAGCAGGAGAAAACTCCAATCCAAAAAAAAACGCAGAAGGAATTAGACAATAAAAATCAAGGTATTTTTAATTTCAGTAAAGTTACTCTGACCCCAAAAGAATTAGATAGGAAGAGAGGAAACTCTGGACAGCCACACTCCGAATGGAATCTGAAGTGACTTGTGCCTTTATTTTTCAAGTAAAAATTACATCACACAAACCACAGCAAAAAGGAACATTAAAAAAACTGACACGTTTCCCACTGAAATCAGTGCTTACTCAGCTATGAGTAAGCACTGATTTCAGTGTGAAATGTGTCAGTTTTTTGTTCTATGTTCCCCTTTGCTGTGGTTTGTGTGATGTAATTTTTACTTGAAAAATAAAGGCACAAGTTACTTCAGATTCCATCCGGAGTGCGGCTTTCCAGAGTTTCCTCTCTTCATATCTATTTGCTTGTGCAATTAGCCAGCACCTGGGACTCCTTTGCCTGGAAATCAAGCCATCTTTCTGGTGGATCGACCTGGAGCGGTGGCCCTCTCTTCCCAAAAGAATTACACATACTTGTCTTGGGTTAAAAAAAGTGCTCCAAGGAGAGCTATCAATAAGATTAACACTTATATTGATGCACATAAGTTCATTAGAAAAATTAACCTAAAAAGTATGTTCTATCCTTTAAACTCAATTCAACTATAGAGAATGTATGTACAGATAGTGTATTGCAGAATTAATTGATTTTTAAATTACCAGAACCAGTTAATTAGTGTGTGGAGGCGTTTAAAAATTTGGTGTTACGTGATTTGAAACAAATTGTACCAAAAAAAAGGCATATTAGAGAGTTAATTTAATCTCTTGAAAAACTTAAAGAGATTATTGTGAGACCTGCAGACAAAAGGAGGAGGTGTTGGTATCCTTGTCTACCATCAACAGATGACAGAAATTCTTTCTGATGAATGCTTGTATAATAAAATATGGAAAGATCCCACATTAGCCTATAAAGATCATTTGATACGTTTAGTACAGTAGTTGACCAGAACACCCGTATAAACAATGGTAGCAGAGAGGGTATCTTGTGTAAGCACTCCAGGACATCTTTTCAACAAATGTCCCACTACCAGAAAAGCCTTAGGCCGCGTACACACGGGCGGACTGTTCGCCCAACTTTGTCCGCTGAACAGTGTTTGGGCGGACAGTCCGCTCGTGTGTGGGCTTTCAGCGGACAGTTTCAGCGGACAGTTGGACGGACAAAGTCTTTCGGAAATTCCGAAAAAAACTGTCCGCTGAAACTGTGTTTGAGCGAACAGTCCGCCCGTGTGTGGGCCTGTCCGCTGTACTTTCGAAATGAGCGGACTGTTCCCGCTCGCAAAGTCCGCCCATTTCGAGCGCGTGTACAGGTAGGCGGGGCCCGCGAAGGAGACGTCGCGGGCTCCGCCGCCTGGAATGGGCTTAAAGGGGAACCCCAACGCCGAAAAAAATCGGCGTGGGGGTTCCCCCAAAGTCCACACCAGACCCTTGTCCGAGCACGCTACCCGGCCGGCCAGGAAAGGGGGGCGAGCGAGCGCGCCCCCCCTCCTGAGCCGTACCAGGCCGCGTGCCCTCAACATGGGGGGGTGCCTTGGGGAAGGGGGGGCCGCGCGGCCCCCCCACCCCAAAGCACCTTGTCCCCATGTTGATGAGGACAAGGGCCTCTTCCCGACAACCCTGGCCGTTGGTTGTCGGGGTCTGCGGGCGGGGGGCTTATCGGAATCCGGGAGCCCCCTTTAAGAAGGGGGCCCCCGGATACCGGCCCCCCACCCTATGTGAATGAGTATGGGGTACAATGTACCCCTACCCATTCACCTGTGAAATAAAGTACAAAAAAAAACACAACACAGGGAAAAAATATTTTATTGCACAGCTCCGGGGGGTCTTCCGTCTTCGGGGGTCTTCTCGCCGGACTCCTCCGCTATCTGTGTGTAGCTCTTTTACTAGCGGAGGAGTCCGGCTTTCTTCCTCCCCGCCGCCGGCCTCTTCTCCCGACTTCGGGGGTCTTGTCCCCCTCTTCGGTTCTTCTGCCGGGCCACCGCGCCTTCTTGTAGCTCTTTTACAGGCGGTGGCCCGGTCTTCTGTCGCCGCCGCCGCCGCCGCCGCCTTCCGTTCTTGTTCTTCTTCTTGTTCTTGTTCTTCTTCTTCTTCTCCTGGAGATGTTGACTCGACGAGCTCTCCGGCCGGAATGCCAGGGACACGCTCCGCTGCCACTTATATAGTGACAATGGGGCGGTGTCACATGGTATATGTCACATGGGTTGGTCACATGGGTTGATGTCACATGGGGACTATGACATCGTAAGGGGGCGGGGTCACCATGTGACCAACCCATGTGACATATACCATGTGACACCGCCCCATTGTCACTATATAAGTGGCAGCGGAGCGTGTCCCTGGCATTCCGGCCGGAGAGCTCGTCGAGTCAACATCTCCAGGAGAAGAAGAAGAAGAACAAGAACAAGAAGAAGAACAAGAACGGAAGGCGGCGGCGGCGACAGAAGACCGGGCCACCGCCTGTAAAAGAGCTACAAGAAGGCGCGGTGGCCCGGCAGAAGAACCGAAGAGGGGGACAAGACCCCCGAAGTCGGGAGAAGAGGCCGGCGGCGGGGAGGAAGAAAGCCGGACTCCTCCGCTAGTAAAAGAGCTGCACACAGATAGCGGAGGAGTCCGGCGAGAAGACCCCCGAAGACGGAAGACCCCCCGGAGCTGTGCAATAAAATATTTTTTCCCTGTGTTGTGTTTTTTTTTGTACTTTATTTCACAGGTGAATGGGTAGGGGTACATTGTACCCCATACTCATTCACATAGGGTGGGGGGCCGGTATCCGGGGGCCCCCTTCTTAAAGGGGGCTCCCGGATTCCGATAAGCCCCCCGCCCGCAGACCCCGACAACCAACGGCCAGGGTTGTCGGGAAGAGGCCCTTGTCCTCATCAACATGGGGACAAGGTGCTTTGGGGTGGGGGGGCCGCGCGGCCCCCCCTTCCCCAAGGCACCCCCCCATGTTGAGGGCACGCGGCCTGGTACGGCTCAGGAGGGGGGGCGCGCTCGCTCGCCCCCCTTTCCTGGCCGGCCGGGTAGCGTGCTCGGACAAGGGTCTGGTGTGGACTTTGGGGGAACCCCCACGCCGATTTTTTTCGGCGTTGGGGTTCCCCTTTAAGCCCATTCCAGGCGGCGGAGCCCGCGACGTCTCCTTCGCGGGCCCCGCCTACCTGTACACGCGCTCGAAATGGGCGGATTTACCTCCTCCTTACGTGGGCGAGTCCGTTCATTTCAAAAGTTGAGCGAACTGTTTGGCAAACAGTTTGCTGAAACAGTCCGCTCGTGTGTGGGCAAGTCCGCTCATGCAAATTTTGAGCGGACTGTTTGCCGAAACTGTTTGACGAACAAGGTTGGGCAAACAGTCCGCGCGTGTGTACGCGGCCTAAGTAAACAGCAAATTTCTTAGTGTGAGACTGGGATAGTCACAATTATATATATCATATACTCCATGTATATTATATACATAAAAAAAACCCACATCAGATGCAATACAAATATGCACTTTACCAAAAGTGCATAAAGATGCTAATTGTCCTCCAGCTCGCCCCATTGTTAATGGAATAGGATCAGTGACAGCAAGACTGGGTGAATACATTGACAGGTTTTTACAACCCAGTGTCTTGAAAATTAGGGCTTATTTTAAAGACACCAAAGACCTACTAGTGGCATTAAGGGACATTAAACTAAGTGATGACTGGTCAACTTATTTAGTAACAGTGTCAGTATCATCTCTGTATACTATTATACAGCACGATGATGCCCTGCTGGCCCTTAAAAGAGAGATGATTTAACTAATGTACAAAAATTATTTTTCAAAAAAATCTTTAGACTTTTGTTTGTTGCTTAATTATTTCTGATATCAGAATATGTACATTGGCCAGAAAAGCGGTGTAGCTATGGGTGCTAAATTCACCCCTAGTCTTGCTAATATTTTTATAGCCGAGTGGAAGGATTGTTTTGTTTTTCATAAATCTAGACCAGAATTACAATTCTACAGGGGGTTCATTGATGATTTGCTATTCATCTGGGAGGGACCCATGCTTGGAGAATAGGATCCATATTAATAAAGATGATAATAAGTAGTGGTGTTTCATCTCAGATTTTAATTGCCAGTATAACGAAATTGACAGCATATTCTCCAGACATTGGCATATTCTCAGGATGAATAACCCCTTGCCACCAAGCGTACGCAGATGTGCATACTCGGCTTCTGGGGGTTATATCGGGATGATGCCCGCACCTGCAGGCATCATCCTGGTACTGATTTTTAGAGCGGGCGATTGGCTTTCCAGTCATAACAACCGATGCAGCTAAAAGCTGCTCGGCCGTTATGTCGGAGGAGCCGGAGGGGACATCCCTCCCGCCGATCAAACATCCGATGCCTCTGGCAGCTAGGGAGGGACTGGAATGAAGCCGTAAGCACCTTCATTCCAGTCTCCTAATTGTAAACACGGAAGTGACGTCATGACGTCACTTCCCGTTTACTCGGCTGCCAATGGCGCCGGATTTAAAAATATATACAGTATTCAGAATCGCCGGAAACAGCGATCTGAATGCTTTGAAGTGTAAAGGAGGGATCGAGAAGACCCCCGATCCCTCCATAAAGAGTACCTATCCCCACCTATTACTGTCACAAGGGATGTTTACATTCCTTGTGACAGCAATAAAAAAGATAAAAAAATGTAAAAATTTTTATTGCGCCCCTGTCCCCGCGAACTCGCGCAGCAAAGAAAATGCATACGGAAGTTGCGCCACATATGTAATCTCCTCTGTAGCTCTAACCTGGTAACCAGAAAAAACATTTAAAGTGTCGCCTATTGATATTTTTAGGTACCGTAGTTTGTCGTCATTCCACGAGTGCGTGCAATTATAAAGTGTGACATGTTTGGTATCTATTTACTCGGTGTAACATTATCTTTCACATTATGCAAACAAATTGGGCTAATTTTACTGTTTCATTTTTTTTGTAATTCATGAAAGTGTTCCTTTTCCCAAAAAGCTGCGTTTAAAACACCGCTGCACAAATACTGTGAGACATAAAATATTGCAACAATCGCCGATTTCTTATCTAGAGTCTCTGCTAAAAAAATATATATAATGTTTGGGGGTTCCGAGTAATTTTCTAGCAAAAAATATGGATTTTAACTTAAACGTAAACACCAAATGTCAAAAATAGGCTTAGTCATGAAAGGGATAAGGTATTAAAATCTGTAATCTCCAAAAAACCCTCCTTTATTCATAGGAGGGCTCCTAATTTTGTTGACAATGTAGTTCAAAGAAGTCTAGATTAGGGATGAGCTTCGAGTTCTAGTCAAACTCATGTTCGACTCGATCATTGCCTGTTTGCCCGTTTGCCGAACAGCAAACAATTTGGGGGGTTCGCAGCAAATTCTAAAAGCCGCGGACCACCCTGTACAAGTCTATGGGAGAAATCTAAAGTGCTAATTTTAAAGGCTTATGTGCAAGTTATTGTCATAAGAAGTGTTTGGGGACCTGGGAGCTGCCCCAGGGGACATGTATCAATGCAAAAAAAGTTTAAAAAATGTCAGTTTTTGTGGGAGAAGTGATTTTAATAAGGCTTAAAGTGAAACAATAAAAGTGTAATATTCCTTTACATTTCATACCTGGGGGGTGTCTATAGTATGCCTGTAAAGGGGCGCATGTTTCCTGTGCTTAGAACTGTCCCTGCACAAAGTGTAATTTCTGTAGGAAAAAAAAGTCATTTAAAAGCACTCACGGCTATAATGCATTGTTGGTTTCCCGTAATACAGAGAACAGTCATTGAAAGTCATTGATAAAAAAAAAAAGCGTGGGGTTCCCCCAAATTCAATTATCAGGCCCTTCAGGTCTGGTATGGATATTAAGGGGAACCCCGTGTCAAATTAAAAAAAAATTACGTGGGGTTCCCCCCCAAATATCCATACCAGACCCTTCAGACCTGCACATCACTGGGGAAGCCCGGGATTTCCCCTTGCATCAGAGGTGGGGCCAGGTGATGGGTGGCCCCGTCCTCCTCAGCTAAGACCTGTCAGGCTGCCAGGATTCCCACAGTTTCTCCAGTGGAGACAGGATGGATGCACTGCACTGTGCTGGACCATCGGGGGAGAGATCACCCATCGCTGGACTCCGAAGAAGTGATCTGATCAACCATCGCTGGACCCCGGAAAAGAGGATATCAGCCACCGCTGGAATCTTTTTTTTATTTTTTTATTTTTAATAAAGGACTTTTCCGTACGGTGTGTGTGTGTGTTTTAACAATTTTTTATACTTTCTTTTTGAAATGGTAGGGGTACTTTTCTGGGATCTGGGGGTCCCATTGTTAAAGTGAGCATCCAGATTCTGATAAGCCCCCCGCCCGCAGACCCCCACAACCACCAGCTAAGGTTGATGTCATGTGTCACTCATTACAAGGTGTTGCAAGGTCTCAGGTGTTAATGGGGAGAAGGTGTGTTAAATTTGGTGTTATTGCCCTCACTCTCTCATACTGGTCACAGGAAGTTTAACATGGCATCTCGTGGCAAAGAACTCTACGACAATCTGAAAAAATATTTTTTTGCTCTACATGAAGATGGCCTAGGCTATAAGAAGATTGCCAAGACCCTGAAACTGAGCTGCATCATGGTGTCCAAGACCATACAGCGGTTTAACAGGACAGGTTCCACTCAAAACAGGCCTCACCATGGTCGACCAGAGAAGTAGAGTGCACGTGCTCAAGGTTATATCCAGAGGTTGTCTTTGGGAAATAGACGTATGAGTGCTGTCAGCATTGCTGCAGAGGTTGAAGGGGTGGGGGGTTAGCCTGTCAGTGCTCAGACCATACGCCGCACACTGCATCAAATTGGTCTGCATGGCTGTCATCCCAGAAGGAAGCCTTTTCTAAAGATGATGCACAAGAACGCCCGCAAACAGTTTGCTGAAGACAAGAAGACTAAGGACATGGATTATTGGAACCATGTCCTGTGGTCTGATGAGACCAAGATAATGTATATGGTGCAGATGGTGTCAAGCATGTGTGGTGGCAACCAGATGAGGAGTACAAAGAGAAGTGTGTCTTGCCTTTAGTCAAGCATGGTGGTGGAAGTGTCATGGTCTGGGGCTGCATGAGTGCTACCGACACTGGGGAGCTACATGAATGCCAACATGTACTGTGACACACTGAAGCAGAGCATGATCCTCTCCCTTCACAGAATGGGCCACAGGGCAGTATTCCAACATGAGAACGCCCCCCAAACACACCTCCAAGATGACCACTACCTGGATAAAGAAGCTGAGGGTACTTCCGGTTCCGGCGCCGCATTGAGTGACTGCTCCTCTCCTCAGCTCCCGCAGCACGACCCTAAAATCTGCCTATAAATTCGTCCGAGCGGCTGGGAACCCATCGATCCACCTCTGGCATAGCCTCCTGTAGCCATGGACAGATTTGTGGAGAAAACCGGCGCACGAGCGAATACGGCGCCACCCGCGACCGCGGCGCGGCCGCAAATCGAGGCCCCGGCTTCGGCCTACTCGGCTACCTTCTCCTCGCAGCGCACGACAGACATGGAGGTGAGCTGTGACCCATCCCCCCCTCTCTCTACACAACCCCTGCTGGCTTCTCAAGCCCCTCCATCCCAGGGCACTCTCCCCACAATGCCTGCTGGGGATTCCACTACGGAACGCATTGCCCAGGCCGTGGCTGCTCTATTATCCCCCATGATCTCTGCATCGGTGGAAAAGGCCGTAAATGCAGGCATGCAACAGCTTAAGGCCCAAATAGGCGAACACCACACCAGACTAAACGACATGGAACACCGCGTGTCAGACATGGAGGAGGAACTATACCAGGCCCAAGCCACAGAACGCTCCCAGGACAGGACAAACCAATACATCTTGCAGAAGCTTGATGACTTGGAAAATAGGGCCAGACGGAGCAACTTGCGATTCGTTGGCATTCCTGAGTCGCTTCAGCCCTCCGAGCTATCTGAACTTTGCGCAGTGCGCATCCCAGAAGCCCTGGGCCTCCCGGGCCCCTGCACGGTAGAGAGGGCCCACCGTATGGGTCCCACCACACCTGAGCGCAAATCCCCTAGACCCATAATCGCAAAGTACCTCAACTACTCTGACAAGGCCCTGATCCTGCAGAAGTTCAGACAAACTCGCTCTCTCCAACTAGACGGAATCAAGGTCCTAATCTTCGCTGATTACTCCATCGAGGTCTCCAAGAAGAGGAAAGCATTCCAGCAGGTGTGCTCGGAACTTTTCAAAATGCAACTCAAATTCTCCCTGGCCTTCCCGGCTGTCCTGCGCCTCAAGGCTCCGAACGGCGACCAACTGACCTTTCAAGATCCTTCTGAAGCGGAGGCATTTCTACGCTCTCTTCACTCGGATTCGCACCCCCACACCCCGTCCAAGTCATCTTCGCTCAATCGCTCCCTGGACCAAAGGAGCCCACGGAAGGACTCGCCCAAACGTTTCAGGCCCTCTGCCCCGGACCGCCATCACCGTGATACCCCTCGGTGAGGACATGGCAGTCTCCCTGGATCCTCCTCTGCTCACCTTTCCGGTGACCCTTTCGCCGGGTCCGCCAGACTTGTAAGTTGCCTTGTTAGTCTAATTCATCCGATCAGGCGCGGTTACTGTTCTGCCTGATGTTTACCCGGTTTTTTCTCTTCATTAGGCCTCATGCCAAGCTCTGCTCCTATGTAGTAGTCACACTACTGTTTTCTTGGCCACCTCTGCCTCGACTGACTCTCTGTCCTCGCTTAGACGTGGCCCTGCCGCTGTTGCGGCCACTTTATACGTTATACTTTATGGTTACACTTGTACCTTTGTATGTGTATTTGTTTTTATATATTTTTTTTTTTTTATGTATACTTTGTGGTTCATATTTTTTTATATATATGTTCCACCTGTGGACTATGCCACTTTTCTGGGTCTTTATACTAAAATGTTTTAAACTACACGTATATATGAAGCTCACTCCTTACATGTCTTATGACGGTATTGTACTCCTCCTGGACTCACTGTGCATGACTAGCGCCGTACCATGGCGCGTATCCTCTTTGGCTCTCCCTTAACACTCTCAACCTTGCTCATACTCCCGCCCGAGTGCTTTTGCTCCATGCCCTGGGTCGTGCACTGGGGGCTGGCCTACACAGTGACTCCATGCGGAAAAAAGCGAAGTTCGCTCCAGTGTTTTTGTTTTTGTATGTGTTTAAGTTTGCTCCCCACCTCCCCTGCTCCCTCCCCCTACCTTTTATCGGAGACTACGTCCCCCCTCTGACCGTCACACTTTACGGGTTCCACAGCCCCACCGGGTTCCTTCTATTTAATCTAAAGTCCGTCCTACTCGGCCCACCGGCTGGCGATAAATATACAACATCGGCCCAATTCCCCTTCTCGGCTCCCCTGACATGAACATAGTATCCTGGAATGTGAAAGGCCTCAGGTCACCCAATAAGACAATGAAAGTCCTACGGCACCTAAAAAGATTGAAAACAGATATTGCCCTCTTGCAGGAAACCCACTTATCCGCTCCAGACTTTCATCGCATGAAGAAACTCTGGGTTGGCAAGGTTCTAGGCTCAGATGACGTTAACCGCAAGGCGGGTGTTCTCCTGCTGATACATAAAAACCTCCCCTGCGAAATACTGTCCACACACTCAGATTCTCAGGGTAGGCTCCTCTCAGTACATGCCCGCCTGGGAACCAAAGACCTAGTGATCACTAACGTCTACGCTCCCAATAACCCTGGCAAGTCCTTTTATAGTGTACTGACCTCCTGGCTCCTCCGCTTCACCCAAACCCCCCATTTAGTCGGCGGTGACTTCAACGACATCCTACACCACACAGACGACAGATCCCCTCCCCCACTACATAGGTTAAAAAGTGCTCCCTCTGCCACCTCCATTTTTGCCTCCACCATGGAGTCCCTACATCTTCGCGATCTGTGGCGCCTGTCTCACCCAGCAGACAGGGAATACACCTTTTACTCCCACCCCCATAACATGTTCTCGAGAATCGACTATTTTTTTGGATCTGACGATCTCATCCCCAATTTGTCTGAAGCAGAAGTGCTTGACATAGCTATTTCTGACCATGCTCCGATCGTAATTAGACTTGACAACTTAGATCTCCCACCACACCCTAGACTATGGCGCTTCCCCTCCTATCTCCACAATAATCCTGACTTCCAACACTTTATGGCGGCATCCTGGCGTGAATACTCGGAAGCGAATTCCCCACACTCGGATTCCCCCAACCTTTTCTGGGATGCAGGTAAAGCGTTTCTCAGGGGCCGAATCATCTCCTATGCATCTTCCTTCAAAAGAAACGCCCTGTCCCATTATAAACGAGCCAGCGCAAGATTGCATCTGGCCCAAAGATCCCTCTCCACTAATGATTCCCCCAACAATAGAACCGAATGGCAGGCAGCCAAGCAAGGCTTTGACACCTGGGCGGATACACTCGAACGCACTAAAAGATCTCAACTCGACGCAACGCTCCACAAATTTGGCAATAAGGCGGGTAAGCTCCTAGCGAGGCTGTGCAAGGGCACATTCCACCCGACGCACATCACCTCTCTTAAAGACACGAAGGGTGTCCTGCACTCCACCCCACAAGCAATTAACAAGGTGATGCTAAACTATTACACGGCCCTCTACGCTCCAGACCCTATAGATAATGCCTCTGCCCGTTCCTTCCTAGATAGTGTGCTCCTATCTAAAGTTACCCCTGATCAATTAGAAACCCTAAATGCCCCCATCTCACTTGCCGAAATTTCCTCCACGATCCGCAAACTAACCCCGTCCAAAGCTCCAGGCCCCGACGGATTCACCAGTGAATTCTATAAAACCCTCTCCTCCATCACAGAACCCACTCTCCATAAGGTATATAATGGCATCTGGTCCGGTGGTCCATATCTCCCCTCTGGGAACCAGGCCGTTATCAAACTCCTCTACAAAAAGGGGAAGGACCCCCTCGAACCAGGCTCGTATAGGCCGATCTCCCTCCTCAACCTGGATGTCAAGATACTGTCCAAAATAATAGCCACTAGACTAGCTGCTATCATTCCCTCCCTAATTCACCCTGCCCAATCTGGCTTTGTGAAAGGCAGAACTGCCACCCTGAACATCCGTAAGGTTATGCTCGCCTTGGAACATGCTAAAAACAACCCTGATGGGGACTTTGCCATTATAACATTAGATGCGGAGAAAGCCTTCGACAATGTCAGTTTTGATTGGCTCTCTATGACTTTATCCGAAATGGGCTTCGCCGGGCACTTTTGTCACCTTATCAAAGCCATGTACTCTTCCCCTGCAGCTAAATTAGTTGCGGCTGGAGTTCTCTCAGATGAATTCCACCTGCACAAGGGCACTCGTCAGGGGTGCCCACTTTCCCCGCTCCTCTTTAATATCGCCCTAGAACCCCTATCCAGATATTTATCCCACAAAGCCCCCCTACACGGTATCCGCATAGGCCAACACGATCTGCGCACCTCCCTTTTTGCTGATGATGTGCTCATTTTCTCGTCGGACCCTGCCTGCGACATGCACACCATTAAAGATGTTTTTGACGTCTTCAGATCCTGCTCGGGTCTTCGGATAAATTACAGTAAAAGCGAAATCCTCCCGATAGGTTCCCACCGCAAACCCCCCTGGACGCAACACTCTATCTTTACGACCGCTAGCTCCCACATCACCTACCTTGGTATTAAAATTGGAAAGTTGCCTTCCTCCCTTTACCACCTCAACTACCCCCCCCTGATCACGAAAATCTCTCAGGAAATGGTGAACTGGATGGATCTGCCTCTCTCGCTTCTGGGAAGATGCCACCTTCTAAAAATGGTTAGTTTTGCCAGGCTACTGTACCCACTCCAGACCATCCCTTTGCTCCTTCTTCACAAGGACATTAAGACTCTGGAATCAGCTTTTTCTTCCTTTCTGTGGCAGGGCAAACACCCACGTATAGCCCTAAAAAAGTTGCATCTTCCCAGACACGAGGGGGGTATTAGCTAGCCTAATTTAAGATTGTATAATTTGTCATGTTTATTGCGTACTGGCCTGGATTGGATATCTCAATCCTCCAGATACTCCAACTACTCTATGGAAGCCGCCATGGTCTCCCCACTCTCGTTGACAGCTCTCCTCCACTGCAGGTGGAAATCGGTACCACCACTGCTTCAACACAATCTCCTACTCAGGGACACTGCCATAGCCTGGAGGGAAACCAGGAAGTGCCTTAAGCTCCCCCCTTTTGTTTTCAGGCACCTCCCGATACAGGGGAACCCGACTTTCTCCCCTGGCCTACTCCACAAGCCATTCCACCTCTGGAAAGAGAAGGGCATCACCAGCTTTGCTACACTTTGTGACCTAGACTCTGGCCACCCTCTGCCTTTTGCTCTCCTAGCAGAAAGGTTTTCCCTTCCACCAGCCCATGCCTTCCATTATAGGCAATGTATCAGCTACTTGAAAGACATCTGCAGTGATGAACGCAAACGCTTCACCTTAACCTTCTTGGACCGACTGCTCAGGGACGATACCTACAAAATTTCAGACATCTACAAACCCTTGCTCCAGCGATACTCTTCCCCACTGACATCTTCATCTGTCGCCAACTGGAAGAAAGACTTTCCTGACCCGGATTTAGTAGAAAAAATTCTGCAAGGTCTCAACAAAGTCTACCGCCTAACTCCCAACGAACTTTGGAGAGAATCGCAACTGAAAATTGCCCATAGGGCATACCTTCCCTTCCTCCCATCTGCCACCGATCAGGACAGCACCAAGTGTCCCCACTGTCTCCACAACAGGCCCTCGCTGGCTCACAGCTTCTGGTCCTGCTCCTTTATTTCATCTTTCTGGGACCGGATACTCGCCTACATCTTCAACGTAACCCTATTGAAATTGCCAAAGGACCCTCTCCTCCTCATCTTTGGTTATTGGGACCCCCTCCTACTTCCGTGGTCTCCCACAAGAAGTTGCGTGCCTTCCAACTGCACGCCTTACAAACCGTCCCACAAAGACTGGGCTCTACTCTGCTTGCTACTAGCCAGGAAATCTATTCTAAAAAGCTGGACTTCATCTCTTCCCCCCTCCGTCGCTCAGACGCAGAAAGACCTCCTTTCACTCCTCTACAAGGACCGTTGCAACGCAAATTTTCGGGACGAAAAAGCGAAGTCTCGCTTCTATGCGCTATGGCTTCCCTTCATATCGACCACTCTCCCTCCGGTGGACATTATCAATTTGGACCACTTCACCTTTTTCTACTATGGCGCTCAACAACCGTTCTGGGGGTCAGTTCCCCCCCTCTACTGCCTAATTTGCACTCAACAGCCCACTACCCCCCGGAACTTCCCTATGGACCCTCCCACCCCTGGGACTAGGCACGAGAACCCCTGGCTCCTTGCCCTCTCCCCCCCTTTTCACCCCCTTTTGCCTCTTCATGTATGTGTCCCCCTCTCCCCCCCCCCCCTTTTTCTCTCTCTTTTCTTTTTCTTATTATTTCTCTTCTCTACATTTAATTGCTTTCCCTGACCCTATGTTAGGTTTCTTTACTTAATCTTGGGAAATGACATTTTCCTGGTTAACTATATATTGCTATCGCAACAAACTCTTGCCTCAGGATCCATCCAGTTACTGTCAGATTGATGCTCTGTTTTACTTGATTCATTACTTTCTATTTGGTTCTTCTATTTCAGGATGTGATATACGATTAGTATGTAGCAGCCATAATCTGCTCTCATTTCTCTTTGCGCACCTCATCAGCGATGTTGGTCCTACTGTACTGTACTTATCTTTGTTGCACATGTGATATTATGTCTGCTTCATTTCTCAATAAATACTCTTTAAAGAAGCTGAGGGTAAAGGTGATTCACTGGCCAAGCATGTCTCGAGACCTAAACCCTATTGAGCATCTGTGGGGCATCCTCAAATGGAAGTTGGAGGAGCGCAAGGTCTCTAACATTCACCAGCTCCGTGAAGTTGTCATGGAGGAGTGGAAGAGGACTCCAGTGACAACCTGTGAAGCTCTGGTGAACTCCATGCCCAAGAGGGTTAAGGTAGCGCTGGAAAATAATGGTGGCCACACAAAATATTGATACTTTGGGCCCAATGTGGACATTTTCACTTAGGGGTGTACTCACTTTTGTTGCCAGTGGTTTAGACATTAATGGCTGTATGTTGAGTTATTTTGAGAGGACAGCAAATTTACACTGTTATATAAGCTGCACATTCACTACTTTACATTGTAGCAATGTGTCATTTCTTCAGTGTTGTCACATGAAAATATATAATAAAATATTTACAAAAATGTGAGGGGTGTACTCACTTTTGTGAGATACTATATATATATATATATATTAAGGAAAATTGTTACCCATACTTACCGTAATTTTCCTTTCCTGGATCCTCCCCATGTCAGCCTACTATGGGTCAGTTCTGCCCCCTCTGACCCCTCCAGGACCACCTTTTTCCTAGCCCATAAAGGGTGGCTGTCTGCCCACACCAGTGTTCAAAAAAATACCTGCCTCGCGACTGATAAACTGGGTGGGAATCCTCCGAATGACATGGGGAGGATCCAGGAAAGGAAAATTACGGTAAGTATGGGTAACAATTTTCCTTATTTCTGGACCTCCCCATGTCAGCCTACTATGGGATGTAGCAAGCAATATTAAAAAGGGAGGGAAGACAAAAAATAAGCCAAACCCTCAATGCAATGCTACTCAAATTTTTATTGGGCGACAGCCGCTGTATTAACCATAGAGCCAAATGTCTCCTCAGGAGGGCTAGCCAATTAAGCCTGCAATGCCTAATAAAAGGTGTTGGGCACGCTCCAGCTTGCTGCTCTGCAAACTACCTCAGGGGCGACCTTTGCGTATGCTGCCCAGGATGCTGCCATACCCTTCATCGAATGTGCTTTGATCTCTGAAGGAGGAGGAAGGCACAGCGTTTTGTATGCAATATGTATGGTCTTTGACAAATCTGGAAGAAAAAACTCTGGATGTTGCCTGCATACCCTTTTAGGTCCCATTGGGATAAAACTACAGCTGATCTGCTTTTAGCCCATTTCAGGTAGGTTGAAACCGCAGAGCCCAGGTCTAACCTACTCCACTCATCAGCTGTATCCGCCGGAAAGGCTGGGAGAATGACCTCCCAGTTCATACGAAATCATATGGCAACTTTAGGTAGTAAGCTTGGAATCAGCCTAAGGACTATCTTGTCTGGGAGCACCAAACAATATGGTTCTTTAGATGAGAAGGCACACAACTCAGAGACCCTTCTGGCCGAGGCAACGGCTAGCAAAAAACAAAAAACTGTTAAAAGAAATAATGAACAAGAGAAAGCTTGATCAAATGGAGGAACCAGTGATGTTCCAAAGACTAGTGTTAAGTCCTCTTTTGGAAAAAATGATTTCAATGGAGGTCTGATTTCTATGACTGCCCCTAAAAATCAGATTACCAATGGATGTAGAGCATATCTTGTACACGACATAACAAACAAAGTGGGGATTTGACCCTTCGGGGAATTATAAGCTAACCCTTAGAGACCACTCTGAAGAAACTCCAAAATGTTAGACGCTGAAGGAAATCCAAGGTCCCAACCCCTTTCTGTAGTATTCCAAATCTGGTGATAGGTTACATTCGGGGACCTCTTACGAGCCTGTAATAATGTCTCTACTACACCGCCCGAGAGACCCAAGCCAGTTAAAGCCTCGACTCTCACTTTGAAGTTATTAGCTTCATCCTCCTGCAGGTCGGGTGTCAGGCCCCACTCCGCAGAAGGAGATTTTGCCAAGGAGGCAGTGGGATTGGGGAGCCCAACTTTATCTTCCAAGCCAGAGCAAACCACGGCTCCCTGAGTCAGTAAGGTAAGACTGCTATTGCTGTGATCCTTCTCGCTGAATCTTCAGCAGGATTTTGAGAGCCAATGGAAGCAACAGGAACACATAAACAAAGGGGAAGTTCCAAGACCTGGACAGAGTACCCTGACCCAAACGCCTGTGGACGCCAGGTCCGGGAGAAGAAGCAAGGCAGTTGACAATTCTCCTCCAATGAGCTATCGATTCAGGCCCCATTCATTGTGATCCTCAAAGCCTCGACCCAAGTGATCTGCTAAAACATTCCCAGGCCCTGGGAGATAAGATGCTGTAAGAGAGCCAAGATTCTTCTCTACGCATAGGAAGATTGACATGCCACCTGTAGGAGAGGGTGACTTCTTGTGCATCCAATCCCAGGAAATTCACGAAAGTTCCATTGGTCTTGAACCTGCTGTCCCAGGCAGTGTGCCCTGCAGCCTGCCAGACTGGCATTGGTCGTCACCACTATTGGTTCTGAGGCCTTCAACGGAACTCCGCGGGAAAGATTGCGAGCTACTGGCCACCAAACCAGGGACCAGATTATCGGAATTGGCAGATAGATTTTCTGGTGGAAGGAGTGACGATCCCACTGAAGAAGAAAGTTGCATTGAAACCTCCTTCTGGGCCACCTGACCCATGGGACTACTGGAACTGTGGCCGATAGAACCCCCAGATACTGCATGCATTCCTTCACCATCATAGAAGACCTTGCTATCACTGTTTTTGTCTAAGACTTGATCTCCTGGACCTTCCTCTGAGAAAGAGAAACACCACCCTGATCCGTTTTTAATTGTACTCCTAAATACTAAAACATTTGGGTCAGATGCATCTGGCTCTTCCGAAAGTTGAACAACCAAGCAAAACAAGCTAGTGTTTGCAGGTGAAATTCACATGAAGTAGAAGGAGCTCATTTCACGGACCCAGAAGTAGCATGTCGTCTAGATAATGGAATATTTGCACTCCCTTGACCCTGAAAGTCGCGACGACAGCAGACAGTAGCTTTGAGAACATTCTCAAAGCCATGCAGCGACTGAATGGGAGACCTTAAAATTGAAAATGAGAGCCTTCCACGGAAAACCTGAGAAAGTGATGCTGAGATGTGTCTATGGAAACAAGAAGATATGCATCCTCCAAATCGATGGAAACCATCCAGTCTCCCAAGTCCACAACGGAAATGATCATTTCCCCTGACTCCATTTTGAATGGTGGAACCTTCATGAAAGATTTCAGGACTTTGAGGTAAAAAAAAACTGGTATGAAACCCCCTGAAGCCTTTGGGACCAAAAACAGAGGGGAACATACTCTTTGACCCAATTCAGCCTTGGAACCGGAAGGATGGCCCTTGCTGCCAACAGCTCCCCTATATATCCTCTCAAACATCTGTGGGAAGCCCAGTTTCTACGAACAAGGTCTGAGGGGGCCTTGTTCTGAACTCAAGACGATAATCCAATCCAGGCATCCTGTAATTTGTCCATCCGAACCCCCCCGAATTAGGCTAGTCTTGCTCCTACTTGAGAGGGTTAAGTGGAGACACCTTCAGAAGGACTTATTTGAAGCCTTATGCCGCGTACACACAGGCGGACTGTATGGCCTACTTAATCCGCCGAAACACATTTCAGCGGACAGTGCGCTCGTGTGTGGGCTTCAGCGGACTTTTTCAGCGTGCAGTACGGCGGACTAAGTATTTCGGAAGGTTCGAAATACTGTCCGTCGTACTCGCATTTCGGCGGACAATCCGCTCGTGTGTATGCCAGTCCGCCGTACTTTTGAAATGAGCGGACTTTTCCCGCCCGGAGAAAAGTCCGCTCATTTCGAGCGGGTATCCAGGTAGGCGGGGCCCGCGAAGGAGACGTCGCTGGCCCCGCCGCCTGGTATGGACTTAAAGGGAAACCCCAACGCCGAAAAAAATCGGCGTGGGGGTCCCCCCCCAAGTCCACAACAGACCCTTGTCTGAGCACGCTACCCGGCCGGCCAGGAAAGGGGGACGAGCGAGCGCCCCCCCCCTCCTGAGCCGTACCAGGCCGCGTGCCCTCAACATGGGGGGTGCCTTGGGGAAGCACACCAAAGCACCTTGTCCCCATGTTAATGAGGACAAGGGCCTCTTCCCGACAACCCTGGCCGTTGGTTGTCGGGGTCTGCGGGCGGGGGGCTTATCGGAATCCGGGAGCCCCCTTTAATAAGGGGGGCCCCGGATACCGCCCCCCCACCATATGTGAATGAGTATGGGGTACAATGTACCCCTACCCATTCACCTGTAAAATAAAAGTACCAAAAAAAACACAACACACGAGATAAAATACTTTATTGCACAGCTCCGGGGGTCTTCCGTCTTCGGGGGTCTTCTCGCCGGACTCCTCCGCTATCTTCTTGTAGCTCTTTTGCTAGCGGAGGAGTCCGGCTTTCTTCCTCGCCGCTGGCCTCTTCTCCCGACTTCGGGGGTCTTGTCCCCCTCTTCGGTTCTTCTGCCGGGCCACCGCGCCTTCTTATGTGGTGTGTGTGGTCAAGTCCGTTCATTCGAAAGTATGACGGACTGTCCGTCGGATTGTCTGACGGACTAAGTTGGCCAGACAGTCCGCCCGTGTGTACGCGGCTTTAGAAGCTTCGTTGGCACTGGGCTTGGAAGGTTTCTGGAAGGTTGAACCGGCTCCCTTCCATGAAAAACTGTCTGTAAGTACTGGCCTCGCTAAATCCTTCTTTGTATTTCTTGTTAAACTGAAAGGACTGCTGTTGTCTTTTTCTCTTCTGCAGGATTAGGCTAGATCTGCCGCCAGAAACCCCGCTGAATTGCTGATTCTAAGTCTTCCCGAAGAGTAGCTTCCCATTGAATGGAATTGAACATAGACTGTGCTTGGAAGCCTTATCGGCCGACCAATGCTTCCACCATAAAGCTCTGCGGCTGTGATGGAATGAGCCATTACCCTTACTGTCATCTTTTGAACCGGCTCCCTGACCTGGTCAACAGCCACAAACTCTACAGCAGTCCTGAAAACTGCAAAAGAGGAACTGCCACTTCCCAGACTTTCATTTGAACATCCATCCACCAGCTCTGCTACCCACAGCCTAAGGCAGGATTCAGACTCATGCACTCCCAGCGCTCCCTGCATTCCCTAGATCCGCACCGCCAAACATGCCACATAGGATACCATGGTAAATGGGCACAAAACTGCAAAAAGCACCAAAAAATGCACAGGTGCGAATCCAACCCAAGTGCTGCTGCCACAGAAGTGAGCACTACCGCCAGCCTGCAGGCTGCTTTGGCCAAACTGCTTTCTGCCATATAGTCTGTGTGAGCTTCCACTTACTGTTCCGCTTGTCCGTGCTGCCGAACATCAACAGTATGAGCTTCCTACTCGAGTGCCGATGTCACTTCCGGTAGCACTGCTCAATGAAACTGAACTCACCCGACCAGTCCATTGTGCTGGAAGCTGTGGCGCCATCGACCGCGCCACAGAGCAAGTTTTTTTGGGCCAAATGAAGCGCCTCGTCTGCAATCTCGTGATTGCATCGACGTGGCGCTTCCCATATTGCACTGCGCTCGGCGCCGGGTCGCAGTGCACTTAAGGACATTTAAATATATATATATATATTTTAAAGGAACATGTTTAAATAAAATGAAAAATTTACTTTTTTTGACTGCCTGGGGGGGGGGGGGGGGCAGCCACTGATATTGAATAATATGTTGCATGAATTTAGTACTGTTTTTTTTTGTGTTGAACACATTTCTGTGAATATTTTTTATTTCTCTCTTTGCTTTCTGTTTTCTCTCCTGATTATGATATGATCACAGACCTAATGTATTTCCCTCGGGTGGGGGGGGGGGGGGAGTTCTCTCTCTTTTTTTTCTGTAAATTAGAAGAGTAGGTGGAAATATTTATATAAATATTTTTGTTGTGTGTATTTTTATGTTGTACGATGAAATTTGTCTTAATAAAGAAAAAGTGATTATAAAAAAACTGTCTCCCTAGCTAGTGTTTTCCTGCTGTGGGGGAAGCGCTTTTACTAGGGGAAGGCATGGATCTATGTTCCTACTTTTCAGGAACACAGGATCCATGCCTTATGTATTGACAGAACACCATATTGGCTGTTTAGCCCTCCCAATCACTTGATGGCTTTATCCAATCACAGCCATCACTGATTATAAACAGATTTCTATAGCTGTTCCCCCTGCTGAGCTCAGTGAAAGCTCAGTGCAGGGGGGCGGGGGCAGTGTGGGATGCTGAAGCCTGTGACAGCTGATCTGTGTAGCTGAAAATGTTATTGTTCAGCTACACAGATCTCACAGAACGAAGCTGACCCCATACCAGTGCACCAAGCACCATCTGTCCCTGTCTATCTGTCAACATCTTTCATAGTGTCCCATCAACATCTGTCACAGTGTACAGTGCAAATCAACATCTGACACAGTGCCCCATCAACATATGTCAACATCTGTCAACCATGAATCAGACTGAGACAGAAGTACAGTTAAATCACACTTGTTTAATAATTCAAAAAAAAAGGTAAACTTAGTCAAAACATATCCAGAGTTCAGTAACCAGAACAGATAGTCAGACAAGTCAAAATGTCAGGCAGCCAGAGTTGAGCGTATTAGAACAGCAAGCAGGATCTGGAGCCAATCAAGTCTTTAATAGGATGGTCTCTAGAGATGTGACCAAGGCAAAGGCAGAGATCATCTGGACTGGACGGCTTATGCTGGACTGACGAGCAAGATATCATCAACAGGTGAGTCCCTATGGAGAGATAGGAGCTGGCAATTATGCGACACCTGAGTGGCCAGCTTTGAGAAGGAAGGGCTGAGCCCAGCCCTGACAGTACCCCTTCCTCAATGACCCCTTCACCTCGGAGGATCATCAGACTCGAGGGAAAAACATCTACGGAAATCACTGAGGAGGACAGGGGCATGTACGTCTGAGGATGAGACCAAAGAGCATTTCTCCGTACCCTTTCCAATGAACTGGGTACTGTATGCTCCTACGGACCATACGGGAGTCAACAATGGACTGTACTTCATACTCCTCATGGTTCTCAACATGTACAGGGAGAGGATGAGGCACTGAGGTGGTAATGTGGTTACAGACCAAAGGTTTTAATAAGAAGACATGAAATACGCATATTAGAAGGAAGGTCTAATGTGTAAGCCACTGGATTAATCCTGCGAAGAATATGAAAAGGCCCAATAAACCAAGGTGCAAACTTCAGGGAACAAAGTTGGAGGTTTGTGAGATGACAGCCAGACCCTGCCCCAACCTGGTAGGAAGGCACAGTCAGGCGTCTCCGGTCAGCATGGAGTCTGTACCGATTATTAGCAAGTCTCAAAGCCTCCTGGACTTGTGCCTAAGTGGAACAAAGACCACAGAGATGCTCCTCTAAAGCAGGAATACTCTGCGGAACAAAATGAGTTAGGCAACATGGAAGGTTGGAAACCGGGAAACAGGATTCAAGGCACTACTGTGAGCAAACTCTGCCCATAGTAAGAGGTCTGACCATTTGTTATGATGGTCAGAAATATAGCAACATAGGAATTTCTGATTTCTGACTGATTGACCCCATTAGACTGCAGGGTGATACGCAGAGGAGAAAGCAAGCTGAATTCCCAACTGTGCACAAAAGGCTCGCCAGAACTGGTACACAAACTGACTACCCCTGTCCGAGACAATCACCTTGGGAAGCCAATGTAAGAAAAAGATCACCCAAGCAAAAATGGAAGCCAGTTCCTTAGAAGTGGGCAACTTCTTAAGTGGAATTCAATTGGACATTTTTGAGAACCGGTCAACCACCATAAGGATAACTTGCCCTGGGAGTTGGGTAACTCAACAATGAAATCCATAGACAGGTGGGTCCAGGGCCTCTCTCCATTGGGTATGGGTTGTAGGAGTCCCACTGGAAGGTGTCGTGGAGTCTTAATCTGAGCACACACGGGACAGGCAGCTACGAAGGCGGTTACATCGGTATGTAGACTAGGCCACCAGAATTGTTGGGAAATGGCCCAAAAGAGTTGATTCTTCCCAGGATGGCCAGCAGCCTTGGGAGAATGGTAAGTCTGGAGCATGGCAATACAAAGACTCTCTGGGAGTCAGTCACAAGGTTCTCAGGAGGAGCATGGATCAGATCAGAAAGAATTTTGTCACCCAAAGGAGAAGTGAAACTGGAATGAACCATAGCCAGAATATAATCAGGAGGAATCACCGGAACTGGAACTGACTCCATCTTGGAAGTGGAGGAAAATTGTTGTGACAAAGCGTCAGTCCTTACAGTACATTCTTAGTACCCGGTAAGAATGAGACAATGTAATTGAAACTAGACAAGAAAAGAGTCCATCGCACTTCTGAGAGAGAGGCGTTTAGCCTCAGACAAGAATGTGAGATTCTTATGGTCAGTTAGAATGAGAACCGGCACAGTGGTGCCTTCCAGGAGATGTCTCCTTTCTTTCAGGGCTAAAATGATCGCCATCAGCTCTGTCACCAATTTTGTAATTGCACTCCACAGGTGACAATTTATTGAAAAGGAACCACAACAATACATAATGCTCTCAGAGGTAGGACATTGAGATGGAAGGGCACCAACTCCAGTCTCAGAAGCATCAACCTCAAGGATAAAAGGTAACATAGGATCAGGATGTGGTAACACGGGAGCAGAAACAAAGGCAGCCTTGAGATTCTCAAATGCCTTAATGGACTCCGGAGACCAACTCTGTGGGTTACCAGGGACTTGGAAAATATGAGGATATCGTCAAGATAAACCACCACACATTATTGCAACAAATCTCAGAGGACATCGTTAATACATTTCTGGAAAACTGCTGGGGCATTACAAAGGCCAAAAGGCATTACGGGCTATTCATAGTGGCCTGTTCTGGTATTAAACTCAGTTTTCCACTCGTTGCCTTCCTTAATGCGCACAAGATTGTATGCCACTCTCAGGTCAAGCTTTGTGAAAACCGTTGCTCCCTTGAGGCGGTCAAATAACTCTGTAATCAATGGAATCAGATAGGCATTCTTAATCGTGAAATGATTGAGACCCCTATAATCAATACAAGGTCTCAGTTCACAACTCTTCTTCTTCACAAAGAAGAAACCAGCACCAGCAGTAGATGAGGATTTGTGGATGAAACCTGGAGAAAGTGCGTCTGCAACATACTCCTTCATGGCCTTATCCTCCAAGACTGACAAAGGGTAAACTCGGCTCTGAAGGGGTATGGCACCAGGTTGAAGTTTAATTGCATAATCATACACCGGTAGGGAGGCAAACTACCTACTTGACCTTTGTCAAAGACTTCGCTAAAATTGTGGTACTCCTCCGGCAATCGTACTCTGTTCTATGGACATGAGGCACTTGGCAGCAGAAGCGGAGCATGCGGGAACGTCAAATACCCTTTTAAAAGAAGTCACAAACTCAGGATAATGCAAGACAACAGATTTATGCTTCTCCCATAGAGGGTTTGCCCAGGCCAAAGCTCTATCAGAAAGCAAAGATATCACAAAACCTACTTTGCTTCTGTCCGTGGGGAACGCCTGGGGCAACATCTCAAAGTATATCTCAACCTGGATGAGAAAGCATCTGCATTGGACTGGATCACCCCCAAATCGCTGGGGAAGCGGAACAGAACCAGACATACCTCTTATAGAGGTAATACTCGAGGCAGGTGCCTGCACAGAGACTAGAGCAGCAGCAGGGTCGGCCTGCAACACAGGTTGTACCAGAGCAGTCACTGTGGGAGATTCTAGGTGAGCCGTGTGACTCAGGAGCAGTTGTAACGCCATGGCAAACTGATCCATGCAGTGTTCCTGCTCATCCAATCTGGAAAAAAATATTACCAAAAAGTAGATTGACTGCATCTTCTTTATGGTCTTCGGCTACTGTCAGAAACCATGAATCAGACCGAGACAGACGTACAGTTAAATCACACTTGTTTAATAATAATAAAAAAAGGTAAACATAGTCAAAACATAGCCAGAGTTCAGGAACCAGAAACAAATAGTCAGACAAGCCAAAACATCAGGGAGCCAGAGATGAGCGTAATAGAACAGCAAGCAGGATCTGGAGCCAGAAGGAATGTCAGCCAAGCAAGTCTTTAACAGGAACACAGGAGAGCATCTCTAGAGATGTGACCAAGGCAAAGGCAGAGATCATCTGGACTGGACATCAACAGGTGAATTACTGTGGAGATATAGGATCTGGCAACTAAGCCAATAGCTGAGCGGCCAGCTTTGAGAAGGAAGGGCTGAGTGCAGCCCTGACAAGTGTACAGTGCACAAAAACCTCTGTCACAGTGTACCAGTGCACAAAAACATTTGTCAATGTATCACTCTCCCATGAACATTTGTCACAGTGCACCAGTGGTGGTGTGATCAGATGCTTTTAGAGCAGAAGAGAGCCCAGATCTCTCCATAAAGAGTACCCGTCACTGCCTATTGCTGTCACAAGTGATGTTTACATTCCTTCTGACAGAAATGAAAGTGATAAAAAAGAGACAGTGTAAAAATGAGAAAAATGAAAAAAGAAAGAAAGAAAAAATGTAAAGCATCCCTGTCCCCTCATGCTCACGTGCAAAGGCGAACTCATGCATTGGTGTCATACGTATATCCGTAAAAGGCAATCGCACCACACATGTGCAGCACTCACAACAGGGAACAGATCCATAAATTGCACATGAAATCCAAAAACAGGTGTTGTTCCTTGTTATAATGTCCTCAAAGGCTACTCGCGGAAACATGTAAGCATTTTATCTGCATCTGCGCAAGAAATATAGATATTTATACGGATGTTGGAGTTGCTGGTTACTACTTTTGCTTTATATTGCCGTGAACAGCACCAGACCGCTTCTGTAACTCTAAACTGGTAACCTGTAATGGCTTATAAAGCATCACCTATGGAGATTTTTAAATACCATCATTTGGCACCATTCCATAAATGTGCAAAATTTTTAAGTGTGACGTGTTTAGTATCTATTTACTCGGTGTAACACCATATTATAAATTTTACCAATTGCAAATATTAAAATCACTCCATTGCTACATTCACAATATTTGATATATTTAAGAAAAGGGAAGGCGGCAGATCTGTGCATC
Organism: Lithobates pipiens; assembly: GCF_037356315.1. Taxonomy (NCBI): domain Eukaryota; kingdom Metazoa; phylum Chordata; class Amphibia; order Anura; family Ranidae; genus Lithobates; species Lithobates pipiens. The sequence continues at coordinate 274,617,328 of NW_027507790.1, read as the reverse complement.
AAATGCACATGGGCTCACTCATCTGATATGGTGTAATAATTTACTCCTACACTGGTTGGCCTATGTCACCTATATTCTACACATATGTAAATATATGTTTTTAAGTCCCATGCTCTCCTTTTGCAAATCTTTTTATATTGTATTGTACAAATAACATTTATATTTTTTTTATTTTTTATACATTTCCAAGTGAATTTTGTTTGAGAGTAGAGACAAAAACATTTACAGCAACAGTATCCCGTTACATAGGAAATATAATCACTTCAGCCAGAGTTATTACATGTGGGGGAATACGATCCTGAGATTAGCTTTTAGACATTTTCCTGTTTGCTTGCAGGAATTGCCTCGGGGAAGTGTCTGGCATGTCGTCGATAGAAGCCCGAGTATGCTGGTATTGTCTAGAATTCTATAGGAGTGGAAAATTGGATGGGTAGATGGTTGTAGTGTGAGATCATCTGGGGGGAAGTTTGGACGATGGTTGGGGGGCAATAGCTATGTTTTAAAAGCTTCCCTGGTGGGGGGGCGTGTCCGGCCGGCGGAGAAGATGGCCGCATAGCTGCGAGCTCCTGCCGCCTCACGATATACAGCTACACACCGCGACCACACGGGGGGGTTCCCAGAGTGCTTGGCATTCCAGTAGCGGCGGACATCACCGGCAGAATGACCAAACGGTGGAAAAACAATAGACCGCCCCAGCGCCTCACAGACTTCTATCCGTCGGTGCCTAAGCAAGTCCAAGATGGCGCCGACGCTCACTCCGGCGGAGGACACAGCTCGAGCGTCGGCCTTCAGTCTGGGGTGAGTCAGGCTCCTGCCATTCTGAGAGATACAGGGGAGAGCTCACCCCCTTCTACCCCCACTATGTGCAGCCCTGCTAAATCCAGGCAGAGAAGGGAGGGAGATGAATTCTCTGCTGGGCTGCAGCATGTCTCCTCACAGCTCTCCTCACAGAAGACACAGGCTGAGCCTTCAATTGATATGTTTCCAGCCTCTGATAATGCTATCTCTGAGAGCACAATGAAAAGTATGCTCTTATCTCTCAGGAGTACTTTATTCAATGATTTCTCTGACATGTTTGCCTCTGTGGACAATACAGTTCAGGCTCACTCTACACAAATTCATCATTTAGAGTCTAAAATGGCGGATCTTTACACTGCCCATAATGAGCTTGTTGATGCGTATACTGATCAGGAAGCTGAGTTGCAACGCCTCCAATATAAATTATCAGATTTGGAAGACCGCTCAAGGAGGAATAACATCAAATTCAGAGGTATTCCTGAAACTCTACCTCCGAGTGATCTCACCAATTTTGTTCAACGCCTTATGAAAGCTCTCATTCTGTCTCTGACAGACATTGAATTGTGTGTGGATAGGGCGCACCGTATTCCGAAACCAAAGTTTCTCCCTGACACTGCACCTAGAGATACTCTGGCACGTATTCATTATTATCACGTGAAAGAAAGCATAATGGTGGCGGCTAAACAAAGCCCGGTGGTTCCTGATGAATTTACCGGTATCTCTCTATATACTGACATCTCACAACAAACGGCATTGAATAGGAAGAAACTGAATTCACTCATGAAAATTCTGCGCAACAACAACATAAATTACAGATGGGGATTTCCCACGAAGCTCCTTGTCTCCTGGAATGGTAAATTATTCCCCATACATAGTGTGGATAAAGGTATACAACTGTTTAAACAGTGGAATCTGCTCCCGCCTGATGTGCAACCCCCCGCTCCACCTGCTCCAGAACGCCTGGCTACGAAATGGTCGTGACATGCCTATTGAGAAGTCCAAGTCCTCTCCGTTCCGTTGCTACTATTCAGTAGCATGAGGCAAGGAGGTCGAACGTTTAGTTTGTACCCTTTTTGTTGTGCCTAGTGCACTGCACTAGTGGCCTATCTACCCCACACTTTTGTTGAAGCAGCTTTTGCTGCCCATTGTCCTGTTTCTACAGGTTTTTTTTACTTCTGATGATCTTGTTCCCCTTTCTGTCCTTCGTCTTGTGGTTCTCCCCTCCCCTTTCTTCTTGGGTCACCGTTTACGGACTATCCTTCACTGCAAGAGAACATGGCTTCTGGTCTGCGTCTCTTCCATGGACTGTTGCTCTATCTGGACTGCTACTGATTCAGATGCAAGTACACCGCCTTTTCCAAAGGAATGCATGTCTCAACTCTGCCTGGCTCCTTACAACAGGGATACACAAGTCTCCTAAGCCCTCTCTTCAAGGTAACTGGACTACCTGGTACCGCGACCTCTCAGCACATACCCGAACTTTGTCATGCCCTTGACATTTATGTCAATTAATGCAAAGGGCCTCAATAGCCCCTTTAAACGATCTGCAATGTTAAAAGAAGCCCGCTCATTTAAAGCGGATGTCATATTCGCTCAGGAGACCCATTTTGCTGCCCATAAGTGCCCTAAATTGTACTTCAGGAACTATTCCCAAGTTTTCACTTCTAATGGTCCTAAAAAGGCATGTGGAGTCCTAATTGCTATTAAAGACTCTGTTTTGTTCCTGTCCATCCACACCATCCAAGACCCCCTTGGAAGGTACCTCATACTTATATGTAAACTCAACCAAAAAAAGTTTACATTGGTCAATTTGTATGCTCCCAATACCCGACAAAAAAAGTTTCTTGCTCCTCTACTTACCAAAATTTCAGAGGTGGTTCAAGGCACCCTCCTTTTGGGTGGAGATTTCAACGTAGTCCTTGACCCCACCTTGGACTCCTCAGCCCAAGCCAGGAGACCATGGAAATTTATTGTTCCTCTGATTCTGCAATATGAACTGTATGATGTTTGGCGCTGTTTCCATGGCTCGGAGAAAGATTATACATTCTTATCAGCGGCACATTCTTCCTACTCTCGCATAGATTTCTTTTTGACTGGGAAAAACCCGCTCCAAAAACTCGCTCCAAAATGTCTTGAGATCCGATATTGGCACAATATTTTGGTCAGACCACGCACCGATTGTGTTATGTTTTGAAGATACATTGCGTCACACTCCTCCTCCACTTTGAGATTGAACGCCTCCCTTCTGGGAGACAAGCTATTGTGCCAAAAGATCTTAAAGGAGCATCAAAATTTCTTTGAATTACTGACTCGCCTGATATTAATAGATTCACATTGTGGAATGCTTATAAAGTATATATGAGGGGTGTATTGATTAAGTTGGCATCCATTGTTAAAAAAAAGAGGACGAAGCAGATTGACGATTTGTTCCATTCCATATCCTCTAAAGAACGAGACAACAAACTTAACCCAGACCCACAACTGACGCAGGATATCCTTCGGGATAGACAGCAACTGAGGTCCCTACTTCTTTATAAGCAAGTAAATCACCTCAAATTCCTTAAAGCCTCCTATTACAGGTTGCATAACAAGGCGGGGGCATGGTTGGCTAGAGTGGTGAAGGAAAAGCAGATCAAAAGAAGAATAGCCACCCTTACTCATCCGCTTACCAAACAATCTGTTACTAACCCTAAAGATATAGCCAATGTGTTTGCGGATTATTATCAATCTTTATACGATCTTCGTAATGATGGGTCTACCCCTCAACCATCTCCGGAACTTATTGATGAGTTATTACGGAAATTAAAGCTCCCCACCCTCTCCAAGGATCAAATTGACTCCATATCTCAATCATTTACTACACAAGAGATCTGTTCGGCCATCCACCAACTTCCCAACCGTATGTCTTCTGGAGAAGATGTTTTTATAAATGAGTACTATAAGCCCCACATCTACAATCAGTCTTCAATCTTGCTTCATCTTCGGGAAATTTTCCAACTGACATGCTTAGAGCGGTGATAGTGACGTTACCTAAACCAGACAAGGATCCCACTAGTCCAGTAAATTATAGACCTATTTCCCTCCTTAATACGGATGTAAAGCTGTATGCCAAACTTTTAGCTACTAGATTGCAATCAGTCCTTCCCTGTCTAGTTCACCCAGACCAAGTGGGCTTTGTACCCGGTCGACAGGCCCTGGACGGCACCAGACGTCTTCTCAACCTAATCTCACAGGCTGGATCCTCTCGAATGCCTTCTCTGCTTCTCTCTTTGGATGCGGAGAAGGCATTCGACAGAGTCCACTGGGGTTACCTTCGGGCAGTGCTCAACGCCTTTGGAATTGCGGGCTGGATACAAACGAATATATTAGCCCTTTACTCCACCCCCTCAGCCACGGTACTTACATCAGGGATCACCTCTAAACCCATACACATAACCAACGGGACAAGACAAGGGTGCCCCCTTTCCCCAATAATTTTTACACTTCTCATGGAACCACTAGCAGAGCATATCAGATCCCATCATCACATAACAGGACTGACTATAGCTGGTAAGGAGCATAAAATCAGCTTATTCGCTGATGATGTGATGCTTATACTCTCTAACCCCTTGACATCATTGACTGAGACTCAGCAATTGCTACAGGATTTCAGTGCTGTATCCTATTATAAATTAAATGCCACAAAATCCCAAATACTTGGTATTAACGTCTCTGTGGCCATGAAATCCACTTTAACCAGACAATTCCCCTTCCAGTGGGCCACTCACTCTATACCCTTTTTAGGTATACATTTGACCCGTCAGACCTCTCAATTGTATAACTATAATTTTAAACCCTTTCTAGAAACATTACCCCAACAACTGTCTCACCTACATACTCAAGGTCTGTCTACAACGGGGAAAATAGCAGCACTTAAAATGATTATCCTACCTAAACTTCTTTATTTATTTCGCACATTAATCATTCCTATACCCCGCACTTTTCTTTCCTCGGTCCAAACAACGTTTAATCAGTATATCTGGAACCGCAAGCCGCCTAGATGCTCTATTACTATTCTACTAAAACATAAGAAAATCGGGGGCATGGGTGCCCCTAATGTAACAGCGTACTACAAAGCGTTCGTCCTAGATCAACTCAAATATTGGTGGTCCCCCTCTGAACACAAAACGTGGACATCCATGGAGGTCGGTGGTAATTCTAATAGAAACCTCAAATCAACCCTGATTGCTGTTCAATTGGGTGCTCATGTCCCTCCCTCCCCTATTCCCACTATCCAGATTTCTACCACCTTATGGTCGGAGTTTTCTATTTCCTCCATACCTAATGAGCCAATATGTAAACTACCTACCCCACTTTCGGTTCTTTACGATTTCATTCCGTACATTGATTTAAAACCTTGGATCTCCAAAGGCATTACTCTTATTAAAGATTTATACCATGACACGTCCCTTTACAAATTTGGCGATCTAATCTTTCCAGATTTTCTCTCCCTTCCTCAGCTTATTTCTCCTACCTACAAATTTACTCATTTCTAATGAAGCACCCCTTACCATTTTACCTGTCGTTACCTTCCTCACTCTATAAGTTACTCCAGGACCCTAGTAGCCCCATTAAAGGAATTTCCCTATTCTATGGTATTTATACCGCCCACGATTCTTTCTCTAAAACAACTACTATCTCTAAATGGGAAAAAGTCGTGGGTAAATCCTTTCCTGACAATTACTGGAAGTCAGCATTTTCTATTACATATACTTCTTCTAGATGTGTTAATCATTGGGAACTGTTTCAAAAAGTTGTTCATTCCTGGTATCTCACCCCCTATAGATTGAGTAAATTTTGGCACGACTGCACGGCCTTCTGAGGGGTTGCGGTGATGTGGGTACTTTGTACCACATCTTGTGGTCTTGCAAATCGGTGCGATCCTTCTGGAACAAAATTTTTATGTTGATATCCGAATTAAGCGCTACCCATGTAGATCCCTCCCCTGAACTCGCTCTGCTTCACCTCACAATACATGAATTTCCATTCAACACTAGAATAGTACTTACTCAACTTTTGCTAGCAGCTAAATTGACTATCACCCGATTGTGGAACTCGGATAAATCTCCATCTCCTACTGATGCAGTAATTACTCTCAATCATCAGTGCAAGATGGAGAAATTATTAGCTATCACTGATGTTAGGATTATGTCATTACAGACCAAATGGAAACTATGGCTCTCACACCCACGGTGTACGGTTAAAGATTGATAACGTGTTTTCATTCCTCAAGCCATTCCATGTTCTTGTAACTATCATTTATATTTGCCTTTGATACTTGCATAAAGTGACTCCTCCCTCTCTTCCTCTCCCATTACTCCTTCATCTCCCTCTTGTTCATCTGCGAGAGCACCATCTCTCCAAGATATTCAACTAATGGAAGTGAAAGTTCCCAACATCCTTGAAGAAATCCTATTTATATTAAACTTTCAAACATCTTGGCTACATGGTGCCTCTTGAGGTCTGCATCTCGTGTATCTTTATAATGACCCGCTTGTCTCCCCTATTTTTGTACCTTTTCCTTTTGTGTCTGTCTACTTTCCTTCCTTTTTTATTTTAATTTTTTTGTTGATCTTAGTATTGCAGAATTTGAAGGGTGAGAGACCCCTTCCCTCTCAGGCACAGTGTGATCCCATTGGGGTGCCTGTGAGGGAATGGGGGGATATCTCTTGTCTGATATATGAGCGAGTTATTTCTTTCCTACACTCCTTTTGTACAGATTTGCCAATGTACGCAACTATTTCATGTTAGCGGTTCATTGTATGGCAGATATTGGTTATATGACTTTGTTTCTTTGTGGTTTATGTTATTTTCTAAAAATTCATTAAAAACTATTGAAACTAAAAAAAAAAAAAAAAAAAAAAAGCTTCCCTGGTTTCTGGGTCGGGAGGTTGGGATGTGTATGAAGTGATTTTGTGATGCGGGTAAGTGGATATGTAACGGGTGCCTAAGGTTTTTATACATTTCATGTGGTCCAACTTGCCTTTAAAGTCTTTTTCCGTTTTCTTACTATATCTTACAAAATATTGGATATTCAATTGTGTATGTGTGCACTGAAATTCATTGTAGCCATGATGTTGCAACAAACAATCCGCCAAATCCCCCCACTGCCAGACTTCATACATCACTTCCAGAGACAATGAACAGTCTTTTGCGAGTTTTGTTTTTGTTGTTTTATTGGGGGGGTATAACTTGGATAGGTATTGGAATATGGGACACCCATAGGAATTATAATTGCCATCATATTTATAATTGAAGAACAAAAGCACACTGTTAGAGGCAGAAGATTAGATGTGCATGAACATTATAAGTAAATCTCCTCCAGCAACTCAGTGCAGGCTGCACTGCTCCTCCTTTGCGCTCCTCCTGCTGACTATTTGCTTCCAAGAGTTCCTTGGACAGTATTTGTACTGTCCCGGCACGTTAGGGCCTCAATAAATGAGATAAGCAGTCAGTACATAAGGATTGATTAATTTTCAATGATAGGTACCATAGCTGGTAGACTTTATAACCGTCACACAGACCAAATAATATGCACTGGTTTGGGTTATTTTTACCAATGAAATGTAGCAGTAAAAATGTTGGTCAAAATGTAAGTTTTTTTTTTTCCATTTATAGTGCAAATAAAACTAAAAATACCCAGTGGCAAATAAATACCACCAAAAGAAAGCTCTATTTGTTTGAAAAAAGTGATAAAAATGTAATTTGGGTTCAGTGTTGGATGACTGAATAATTTTCATTCAAAATGTGAGAGTGATGAAAGATGAAAAATTGGCCTGGGAAAGAAGGGGGTGAAAATGTCCAGTGTTAAGATGATTAACCACTTTCAGACCGGACCATTTTGCTGGTCAATGACCAGAGGTCTTTTTACAATTTGGCACTGCGCTGCTTTAACTGGTTATTGCGCGGTCATGCAATGTTGTACCCAAACAAAATTTGCGTCCTTTTTTTCCCACAAATAGAGCTTTCTTTTAAAGGTATTTGACTGACTCTGCGATTTTAATTTTTTGAGATATAAACGTAAAAAGACCGCAAATTTTGAAAAAAAATGATATTTTCTACTTTTTGTTATTAGAAAAATCCAATAAACTCAATTTTAGTCATACATTTAGGCCAAAATGTATTCAGCCACATGTCTTTGGTAAAAAAAAGTCAATAACTGTATATTTATTGGTTTGCGCAAAAGTTGTCACATCTACAAACTAAGGTACGTTTTCTGGAATTTACGCAGCTTTTAGTTTATGACTGCCTATCTCATTTCTTGAGGTGCTAAAATGGCAGGGCAGTACAAAACCCCCCCAAATGACCCCATTTTGGAAAGTAGACACCCTAAGGAAATTGATAAGAGGCATGTTGAGCCCATTGAATATTTTATTTTTTTGCCTCAAGCGATTGAATAATGACAAAAAAAAAATGTTTTTTTTTTTTTTACACAAAGTTGTCACTAAATGATATATTGCTCACACATGCCATGGTTATATGTGGAATTGTACCCCAAAATACATTCTGCTGCTTCTCCTGAGTACGGGGATACCACATGTGGTCGACTTTTTGGAAGCCTAGCCGCGTATGGGGCCCCCGAAAACCAAGCACCGCCTTCAGGATTTCTAAGGGCATACATTTGTAATTTCACTCCTCACTACCTATCACAGTTTTGAAGGCCATAAAATGCCAAGATGGCACAAACCCCCCCCCCCCCCCAAATGACCCCATTTTAGAAAGTAGACACCCCAAGCTATTTGCTGAGAGGCATGTTGAGTCCATGGAATATTTTATATTTGCCACAAGTTGCGGGAAAATTACAAACTTTTATTTTTTATTTTTATTTTTCACAAAGTTGTCACTAAATGATATATTGCTCACACATGCTATGGGCATATGTGAAATTACACCCCAAAATAAATTCTGCTGCTTCTCCTGAGTACGGGGATACCACATATGTGGGACTTTTTGGGAGCCTAGCCGCGTACGGGGCCCCGAAACCCAAGCACCGCCTTCAGGCTTTCTAAGGGCGTAAATTTTTGACTTCACTCCTCACTACCTATTACAGTTTTGAAGGCCATAAAATGCCAAGATGGCACAAAACACCCACAAATGACCCCATTTTAGAAAGTAGACACCCCAAGCTATTTGCTGAGAGGCATGTTAAGTCCATGGAATATTTTATATTTTGCCACAAGTTGCGGGAAAATTACAAACTTTTATTTATTTTATTTTTTTTCACAAAGTTGTCACTAAATGATATATTGCTCACACATGCTATGGGCATATGTGAAATGACACCCCAAAATAAATTCTGCTGCTTCTCCTGAGTACGGGGATACCACATATGTGGGACTTTTTGGGAGCCTAGCCGCGTACGGGGCCCCGAAAACCAAGCACCGCCTTCAGGATTTCTAAGGGCGTAAATTTTTGACTTCACTCCTCACTACCTATTACAGTTTTGAAGGCCATAAAATGCCAAGATGGCACAAAACACCCACAAATGACCCCATTTTAGAAAGTAGACACCCCAAGCTATTTGCTGAGAGGCATGTTAAGTCCATGGAATATTTTATATTTTGCCACAAGTTGCGGGAAAATTACAAACTTTTATTTATTTTTTATTTTTTTACAAAGTTGTCACTAAATGATATATTGCTCACACATGCTATGGGCATATGTGAAATGACACCCCAAAATAAATTCTGCTGCTTCTCCTGAGTACGGGGATACCACATATGTGGGACTTTTTGGGAGCCTAGCCACGTACGGGGCCCCGAAAACCAAGCACCGCCTTCAGGCTTTCTAAGGGCGTAATTTTTTGACTTCACTCCTCACTACCTATTACAGTTTTGAAGGCCATAAAATGCCAAGATGACACAAACCCCCCCCCCCAAATGACCCCATTTTGGAAAGTAGACACCCCTAAATTTAGGGGTACACTAGTGAGACTCACAGGTAAAAAAGCACCTAGGCTGTCAGCGACTGTATCAAAACGCTACAAAAAAAACTGTTAGCGATCGCAGGGATCAGGCCTGACTCTGCGAACGCTGCAGTTATGTGTGTTGTGTTTTGTAAGTGACAGTGATCGATCGATACTGCACTTGGGTGGGCTGGGCTGGGCTTGGTGGAGGGGCTAAACGCAGGTGCTAGCAGGTATCTGGGCGGATCCCGCAAAAAATGCGTTTTGGGAAACCTAAACTGCTGGCGACGCTAATATAGATCTGATCAGATACTATATTACTAAGAGAGGTGTATGCTTTGCGCGTGGGTGTTAGCGGTACTGGCACTAACCTGATGCTGCCTGGGGCGACACAGACCTTATCTGACCCTCAAACTTATATCACCCGCCGGGTGATCAGGGGGTTAAACCTTTATTAGGTAATAAATGGCGGGTGCCCTGAAACTATAAAAAAATAACTAACCAACCAGCGTCACCTGTAACAGTTATATGGTGATCACTGGTGAAAGGGTTAACTAGGGGGCAATCAGGGGGCTTTATGCGGTAGTATATGGGGGTCCCTGGCGCTATAAAAAGCTGCGGCGAACATAAATACCTACCTGCCTAACTAGCGTCACCTGTGACACTAATACAGCGATCAGAAAAACGATCGCTTATTAGGCTGGGTTCACACTGGAGCGATGCGGGAACGCCACGAATCCGCGGCGGGTTCCCGCATCACACTGCCCTATGCGAACTGCTGGGAGTGTCAGTGAAATGTTAATGACACCCCCAGATCAGTTCGCACATCGCAGTGCGATCTGCAAACTCGGACAGGAATCAGATCGCATGGTGTGAACACCCATGCGATCCGATTCTGCTGCGGACCAAAAAAAGGGTCCCGTGCGAGTTTGCGGCGGGTGCGGCGGGTGCGATGCGAATTCAGCCATACTATCTGTATGGCTGAACTCGAATCGCACAGAGATCGGATGTGATTTGCACTGCAGTGCGGTGCAAATCACATCCGTTCTCATAAACCGCTGCAATGTGAACCCAGCCTTAGTGACACTGGCGACGGGGGGTGATCACGGGGTTAAACCTTTATTGGGGGGGTTAGGGGGGTACCCTAGAACTAAAGGGGGCTAACCCTAACTGCCCTAACAGTTATTACAGTCACAAATGACACCAATGCAAAAAAAAATGCAATTGGTGTCACTGTGACTGGGGGTGCAGGGGTGATTGGGGGGGTGATCGGGTGGTGAAGGGGGGGTGTGAGTGTGCCTGGCATGTTCTACTGTATTGTGTAGTGTTGGTGCAACTCACCGATCCTCTCTCCTCGGTGCCGGAACGAAAAATACCGACACGGAGGAGAGATTACATCACTTCCTCTGCCTGTGTTTACATTACAGGAGAGGAAGTGATGTCACGCTTCACTTCCATTCGTCAGGAGCGATCGCGAGGGGGTGGCCATGAATGAATGGCCGCCCCCTCATCCCGGATCGCTCCTGAACGGATACCGACCGCCGCTGGCACTGGGGGGGGGCCCGATTGGGCCCCCCACCCGCGGGAAGGCAGGTACGTACATGTACGCCCATATGCCTGCCCGTGCCATTCTGTCGACGTACATCGTAGTGCAGCGGTCGGCAAGTGGTTAAAGAGGTCACATAGAGCATTAAAAAAAAAAAGGTATAAAAGGATGGAGAAAATGTACCACGATCATGGACAACTTCATAACCATATAAAAGTAACATACCAGGGGGAAATTTTGAGGTTATTAACCTCTCCTCGTACCCCTTTACAGCAGTTAATATCCCAGTTTTTATCCCACTAGTAGATTTATCAAATTTGAATTTGTTCAATGGAAAGTTAAAAGGATAAGTTCATATTTAGAAATAAAAAAAAATACACATTTATATTTTCTTCCCTGGGAGCCTGGAAATTACCGACAGCTGCTGAGGCTGTCGGTACTTATAGGCTTCTTATTCACAAAAATACTGTGAAAGAACCCTTTTTTAAATAGTGACAGCTAGCAGGGAGAGAGGATCCCCCGTTAACTGTCAGAATGGGGGATCAGAGGAAGCGAGCGCCGGTGCATCTGTAATATGTTAAACTTAAAATGGTTGCAAAAACAATCAAGTGATGGTGTTACGCACTTTTTTGCATATACTTTTTTTTTGGGTAGTGTTTGGCCCATACGGTGGTTGCAACACCATTTATTCATATTCCGTTGGAGTGCAGGAATAACTATTCTATTTATTTATAATCCTTAAAAATGGTGATATGGTAAACTTTGTATTTCTGTCTTCCATGAAAAGCTGCACAAATATGTGAGAAATGTTCATTACAAGGAACCATCCGGTACCAAGATCTACTTCAACGAGAGAAGACAAGTTCCAACCAATCTTATTTTAGAAAGCTGGGTTTATGTTAACGGTACACATTATTCCTATAAAGAAATGACCGTTACAAAAGCAGACGTTGTGCCTGAAATACTTACCAATCTGAGTAATCCCGTCTTCTGGAAAAAAGGCAAAGTAAGACATTAGTTGATTGTTTTCTGTTTGTATTGTTTGTTGAGGAGATTTACAATTAGAATATATAGTGATTGTTTCGTTTCATATTATGATATATTTGTAAATATACCTGTAAGTGAAAGAGGTAACGCATGGACTAATTTTCTATTCATGGAGTCATTTTCTATAATGTTGCAGTTTGAACTGTATATATATTATAGGACAGTGATGGCGAACCTTGGCACCCCAGATGTTTTGGAACTACATTTCCCATGATGCTCATGCACTCTGCAGTGTAGTGGAGCATCATGGGAAATGCAGTTCCAAAACATCTGGAGTGCCAAGGTTTGACCTCACTGGTATAGGAGATCCACCCGAGAAAGCCTCATCTGTGTTGTCAACATCCCCATAGATAAATGGAAAAGAGGTTAGTAGCCCCCAAGTACTTAATAGGTTGTTGTGCGCATTGTTCAAAGCTTATTGAGCAAAGCATAGAGAGCAGTTCCTGCCAGTGCTGGTGTCATCCTGTCTAGCATAAAAAAACTGCCAATTACTGACACCTACAGGCCAGTCATGATACTGCTTCAAATAACACTATATAAAATATCTATTTTATTAAAATAGCGTCATCTTGTGGACAATTATCAAAATACTTGAAAAAGAAAAAGAAAAGGGAGGGTGCTCCAGTGTGAAAGGGGTCTTAGTATATTGCTCTTGTACTAAGCTGAATAAATAGACTGTGCTTATAGGCTTTTTGCACAGCCCACAGTGGTTGGGTCAGATACTGAGTTGGTATTGGCAATAAAAAAATGATTCTACAGTAGATGTTATCAGAGTATTTGGCTGACTGTAGAAGGTGGGTGTTCATTCTCCACACAAAGGTAGGATTAGAGCCTCAATGGATATACAGACAGATGAGTGGTCTGACCATGTGGTTGGCAATATGTCGGAGGCTGATATTTTCTGTAGAATCCACTGGTCTGTGAGGAAAAAGTCAATATGAGAATAAAAATTATGACATGTTGATAGGAAGGTGTAGTCTCCCCCACCCATGGTGTGCTGGCAGTGCCACGTGCCATAAAATTGAAAGTCCCGTAGGAGAGGGTCCATGCGGGGTTTTCCCATTTTGGAAGGAATCGAGCTGTGGGTTTGGGACAATTTTGAAGTCTCCACACCATGAGGCATACTTTTTGCACTCCAGTGATCTTTTTACGAAGCTTTCGTAAAAAACAAACTTTACGTGTATTAGGCGTATACACATTAACTATCATATATTGAGAGTTATTTAGAGTGCACAAAAGGCTTTGTGTCTCCAGGACATTTATGTAATTGAAAAGATATTGTATACTTTCATAGCTAGAAGAACACCTTTCTTTTTGGCTTGGGTGCTCACTGTGAATATGTAGTATGTGGGAAGTTCTTGTTGGTACATGAAGGTTGGTGAGAAGCATGGAAGTGTGTCTACTGTGCACATAGGACATTGCAATGAAATTGCAGAACTAACTTCCATAATGAAGATCTTTTTGCTAGATGATTGTGTTCTTTGGTGTTTATGGTAAGTATCTTTTTTTTTTACTTTAAAAGATTTTTATTTTTCAATAAAAGAACAACAACATTAAAATACATACACTTAGTCCAGTGCAACATTGATGGACTCACTGAAGTTACACTGAATAGGTGCAAAAGATATGTATAAGACATTCTGTTCAGTTGTTAAATTGAATTCCCTGCATGGTCCCAGTTCCTTGGATCCGAATGCAGGGATCATAAGGTCATTCCGGGCACCACTGTGGGGAACATACTGTGCCCAGGGAACGCATCCCCCATTCCCCTATGGGAGGAACTGGGTGAGGATTTGCATCAAATGACACTGCCGGGAGGAAACATTGGAACCAAAACATCATATCTTCTGGGTAGGGACCTTTTGTAGAGTCATCATAGAGGTAGTTGTACTATAGGTACCCTTAGAGAGAAGAGATGGTATATAGTGTATGGTGTAAGGGGCAAGGGCGAGAGATTAGTAGGAAGAGGGAAGAGAGAGAGGTAGAAAGTTAAGCTACTCAACAGGAGGGGAGTGGGGAAGCAAATTTGTTAGGCTTGTACACGAGGAATGAGAGCGATACCCATGTACTTAACCCAGAGTTCCCAGGTGGCCTCAAACTCACTTGTTTTATCTAGGAGGATGCTTGTGAGTTTTTCCTGGGACATAATCCATGAGATTTTGCATTTGGTGGTCAAGAAGAAGACCCTGGGTTGTTTCCACGCTTTGGCTATTGTCAGCTTAGCCCCTAACAATATGAAGTGGATCAATTTGCATGGGGATTTGGTCATCTTGGGAAGGTTAGCATTCAGTAGGGAAATAGCTGGGGTTCTTGTAATCTGGTGGGTTGTGACTTTTTGTATCAAGGCAAACAACCTGTTCCAATATGACCTTATTCTCAGGCATTCCCACCAAGTGTGGGCCATAGTGCCTGCTAGTTGGCAACCACTGAAGCATTGAGGGTTAACTGTAGGGTATATGGTAGCCAGCTTAGCAGGGGTGAGCTATTATCTGCTCATTACTTTTAAGCTAGATTCAGGGGAGACATTGCTAATCCCCTTAAAGGATCTAGAAAAGGAGGTTTGCCATCTTTCCAAGTTCCAGCATATTTGGAGATCATTTTCCCAGGTTGTCATGGGGCTTTGCAAGGATGTTGGGCTAGTGACTGGTAGACAGTGGAAATTCCACCCCTCTGTTCCGTGGACTGTCCACACCGTATTTCATATGGAGTGAACTTTGGGGGGCTGTTTTATACTTCCAGATTTTGTGTAGGAAGTGCTGTGTTTGTCGGAATCTGAAATGTTCAGAAGTTGGGATTTCCAGCTGTTGCATACAGAATTTCATAGATATTGGTCCTGAGGAGATGAAAAAATGCCAGATTCAATACAACCCCTTGTCCAACCACCATTTAAAAGCTTTAATGTTTTGGCCTGTGATGAAGTTTGGATTGTTAAAGATGTGGGCTAGGGGTTGACACTCTGAAATCAAGAAAGGGTTCAGCTTCAGATTGTCCCATAGAGATAGAGATTGGGAGAGAATGGGCGACAGAATGTTCTGTTGCAAGGATTTCAATTAGTCTTTTCTTATTTCGAACAGCAATGCTGTTGTCCTCTGGTGGGATATGAACCTGGAGATTAACATAGGAGGGCCTTCAAAAATGGCAGCTTAGGTTAGGGGTTAGGGGTGTAACGCTTCTTTAACAGAGTGGACTGCCGTCCTGGCGAAATGGATGCCCGGTTGTTGGCAGGGTATTGATTGACCTGTTCCTCCATCTTAAGGTGGTCCGCTGTCCTTGGATTTTTTGATCCTCCCTTTGTCCCAGAGAGGGGATACCGGGCTTGCTGGGGTTGGGTGCTTGGAGGAGCCTGCAGAAACATTGGAAAAGTACATAGGCGCTTCCTGGGTTTTAAATTTAAGGTGCAGGAGTAGCCTCTCGCCGTCCGTTAGGTTAGAGAAGGAATGTGCCTTTCCCTGTATTGAAAATGTCACTGCAAATGGGAAAGCCCAGTGGTATTTGATGTCCTGTTGAGTGAGGGCTGTAAGGAGTGGTTTGCAAAGATTTGTATTTGGTAACCTTGGGACAGCACTTTAGACTTGGTGCGTGATTGTCACATAACATTCTCCTTTATGGTATAGAACTGTGGCTTCACAATGATATCTCTTGGGGATCTGTATTTCCCCGGGGGCCCTAGGGCCCTGTGAGCCAACTCCAGGTGGTGAGGGGTAGGGATGAGCTTCGTGTTCGAGTCGAACGTACGTTCGACTCGAACATACGTTCGACTCGAACATTGGCTGTTCGTCCGTTCGGCGAAATCCGAACATTTTGGTCCGTTCGCGTAAAATTTGCGTGGCGCTCGCGGCCCACAATGCACTGCGATGGCGCAGTGCATTGCTGGCTCATGATTGGCCAAGCATGCACTGTGACCCCGCATGCTTGGCCAATCGCAGCGCCAGCAGCGAGGAGAGCCATGATTGGACACAGGCAGAATGCCTGTGGCCAATCATAGCTCAGGCTGTGTAGTGCACGCCCCACACTATATAAGGACGCCATCGCGGCGGCCTCGTGTAGTGTGTTGGCGTCTGAAGCAGTGGGTGTTCTGTGTACCTTCAACACAGTACACACCGATCGTTTTCGGCCGATTTTCTATCTTGCTGTTGTGTAGTGGTTATTGTCTGCGTGCCCTGACCGCAGTATACACCGCTATATTCACCTCACCTATATAGCTAGTGATCTATCTTTTATAATAGAGCTTGCAGTCAGTAGTGTTAGGAGAGTGCGTGCTGTCTGCGTGCTCTGTACCCAGTAGTGTTAGGAGATATGTATGTACCCAGTACATACCGCTATATCCACCTACATAGCTCTTCTCTATTTGAGCCCACTTGCCATCTGCAGGAGTTATTGGAAGTTGTGTGTGCCTCCAGCACAGCACAGTATACATCTGTATATACCCCTTTATCTCTGGTGTTCTATAACAAAAGGCATCTGCAGGAGTTAGTGGGTGTTGTGTGCCTCCAGCACAATATACACTACCCAACTGCTGTTTTACCCAACTCCCTTCAGGCCATTACCATGTCTGGAAGGCCAGCAAGGAGAGGCAGACAGGCGCGAGCCGATAAAAGAGGGCAAGCAGGCTCTGTGTCTAGAGACAACAGTGCTGGTCGTGGACGCGGTGCATTGTCATCAGCACGTGGCCATGGGACATGCTTGTCCTTCTTTTCGGCAGCTGGACATGTTGAACCGCAACATGCCAACGACTTGGTAGAGTGGATGACCAAGCCCTCTTCATCCTCCTCATCCTCTCTCACCCAGTCTCAGGGTAGTAGCAAAGCAGCTGCCAACGCATCGTCTTCCCTCCTCTCAATGTCATCATCAGTGACTCCTTCCCTAGACCCACCACGTCCTCCTGAGGAGTCTCCTGAACTCTTTGAGCACAGTGTTGGGTACATGCTCCAGGAGGATGCCCAGTGTTTTGTGGGCTCTGATGATGACACTCAGCTAGAGGAAGGCAGTAGCGTGAGCGCAGACAGAGGGGATGCTCAAGAAGGACAGCAATCTGGCAGTCATGTTCCACAAGCTGCAGCATACTGCCAGGTTTGCTACAGCGATGAAGAGGGAGGGGATGATGAGGGCACTGACTCCACGTGGGTGCCTGGAAGGAGGGAGGAGGAGGAGGAGGCGGAGGAGGCACATGTCCAACGAGGCAGGATGCCCTCCGGGGGCCAGCTTAGGGGCAGCACACCGACTGAATCACACCGCAGAGCTCCGCCTGTGCAGAGCGCTGCCTCTGCGCGTTATTCTAAAAGTTCTTTGGTGTGGGCCTTTTTTGAGACGAGTGCATCAGATCGCACCGCTGCTATTTGCAACATATGTCTCAAGCGTATCTCACGTGGCCAAAACATCAGCCGCTTGGGCACCACATGCTTGACCAGACATATGTTGACCTGCCATGCAGCTCGTTGGCAAGCGTACCTCAAAGACCCACACCAAAGAACAAAGCGGATCTCTCCTTGCTCCTCATCAGCTGGCATCTCCAACCCCACTAGACCTTCAGTCCTCTCTGAAACCTGCTCTGAGAGGAATGAAGGTGTAGAATTAGATGTGTCACAGCCAAGTGCTTCCGGGAACTCTGCTAGCGGTACACCCACGTCCGATTATAGCAGGCAAATGTCCCTGCCCAAGCTGCTGGACCGGCGGAAGAAGTTCACTCCCAGCCATCCACATGCCCAGCGGTTGAATGCTAGCTTGGCTAAATTGCTAGCACTTCAACTGCTGCCTTTTCAGTTGGTAGACTCGGCCCCCTTCCGTGAGTTTGTACAATGTGCGGTTCCTCAGTGGCAGGTCCCCAAACGCCACTTTTTCTCACGGAAGGCGATTCCGGCTCTCTACCGGCATGTGGAAGGCAATGTCCTTGCCTCGCTGGACAGGGCGGTCAGCGGTAAGGTGCATATTACCGCTGACTCATGGTTCAGCAGGCATGGTGGACAGGGACGTTACCTGTCTTTCACGGCCCATTGGGTCACTGTTCTGGCAGCTGGGAAGGATGCAGGACAAGGTGCAGTAGTGTTGGAGGTTGTTCCGCCACCACGCCTCCAAAATGCTACTATTGGTTGTGACACACCTCTCTCCTCCACCCCCTCCTCTTCTTCTTCCTCCATGGCCTCTTCCAGTGCTCTGTCCTCAGAACCAGCGGTGCTCCGTAGGCGTTCCAGGAGCTACGCAAGTACGCAGGCAAAACGATGCCATGCCGTGCTTGCGCTGGTTTGTTTGGGGGACAGGAGCCACACTGGGGCGGATGTTTTGTCAGCTCTGCAGGGGCAGACCGAGAGGTGGTTGACGCCACCCCAGCTTAAGCCAGGAATGGTGGTTTGCGACAATGGCACCAACCTCCTCTCCGCCCTCCGACAGGGACAACTGACCCATGTGCCCTGTGTAGCTCACGTCCTTAACCTGGTGGTGCAGCGGTTCTTGGGCAGGTACCCCGGCTTACAGGATGTCCTGAAGCAGGCCAGGAAAGTCTGTGTGCATTTCCGCCGATCATTTAATGCCTGTGCTCGGCTGGCTGAGCTCCAAAAGGAGTTGAACCTGCCCAAGAACCGCCTTATATGTGACATGCCCACCAGATGGAACTCAACATTGGCCATGCTGCAGCGGCTGCACATGCAGCAGAGGGCCATCAATGAGTACCTGTGTGACTACGGCACCAGGACAGGGTCAGGGGAGCTTGGTTTTTTCTCACCACGCCAGTGGGGCATGATCAGGGATGCATGCACTGTCCTGTCACCGTTTGAGGAGGCCACAAGGATGGTGAGCAGTGACAGTGCATGCATCAGTGACACTGTACCTCTTGTCCACCTCTTGGAGCATACGCTGCGTGGAATAATGGACAGGGCACTTGAGGCAGAACAGAGGCAGGAAGAGGAGGACTTCCTTGCCTCTCAAGGCCCCCTTTATCCAGACAGTGTTCCTGAAGAGGATGAGGAGGAGGAAGAGGAGGAGGAGGATGATTGTGTCAGCATGGAGGTGGAGGCTGGCACTCAGCATCAGCATCAGCAGCAGCAGCAGCAGTCCTGTAGGGATGATTTACAGTCCCAAGAAACACGTGGACTTGTACGTGGCTGGGAGGAGGTAGCTGCGGATCATGTTGTCCTTAGTGACCCAGAGGACTCCGGGCCGAATGCCTCAGCTAACCTACGCTGCATGGCCTCCCTGATCCTGCAAAGCCTGCGGAAGGATCCTCGTATTCTTCGGATCAAGGAGAGGGACCATTACTGGCTGGCCACTCTCCTTGATCCACGGTACAAGGGTAAGGTTGCCGACCTTATCTTGCCATTGCAGAGGGAGCAGAGGATGAGACATCTCCGGGAGGCCTTGCAGAAAGGTCTGTGCAATGCGGTGATATTTAAATTGTGGTTCTTTGATAAGAGTGATTTATAGGTGCATTTTGTAAATTATATTAAATTACATTTTCTAAACTTTCAATAAATTAAGTCTTGTTTTGACATTTTGGCGTTCTGTTCCTCAGTGGGCCTCTTTTCTCTGGGTCACCAGCCTTTAGGGACCCGTGTTTTGTTATATGTAGTTTTATTAGGAATAATAGGCCTAATCGGTGTATTCCTCACTTTTATTTTAACTAGGGGGATGGGGCTGATGTAAATGTGATGCATATACTGTGAGGTGGTTTAGGTGCCTACTATTCTTATATTTAGTTTATCTTTCTTTAAATTGAAATCTTTATTTTATCTTTCTTTAAAAAAAAAAAAAAATATTTAAGCCCAATCAACATAATCTAAAAAATACCAAAAAATAGCAAAAGAAATGTAAAAAAAAATACAAAGCACCAACCCTGAAACCAAAACCCTCCTTTTGTAAAGCATAGCCTTGAAATAAAAAAAGCAATTTAACCGAAAACAGAGGCCACCATACAATTGAGATGAATAAATACCCATTGAATGAAAACCCCCAAAATATTGCACCTTGAATGGATGTCAAACCTGCAGAATTCACCTTGAGCCCATTGTAGAGACAGACCAGAACCTCATTCCTATTTGTAACATTTAGTTTGTATAACCTCATGGGATATGATAGATCTTTACATAATAATAATAATAATAATACAAATATATTATTTGATTTCAGATTCCGGTATCTCGATGCTCAGATCCCTGTTTACCTGGAAGCAGAAAAAATTTTGGATCTTCAATGCATAAATGTTGCTATGAGTGCGTCCCATGTCCAGAAGGAGAGATATCCAACATTTCCGGTATATTTTGTATTTGCTAGTTAGTTATTAACT
This sequence comes from Lithobates pipiens, assembly GCF_037356315.1. NCBI lineage: Eukaryota > Metazoa > Chordata > Amphibia > Anura > Ranidae > Lithobates > Lithobates pipiens. The sequence goes on along the minus strand of NW_027507790.1, from coordinate 274,596,721 downwards.
GGACAGAGAAGTTACTACTGTAGATAAAGTGTATGTCAGGGGAAAAAAGAAGAACATCTCTGCAATGTGTGTACATTTCCTCATGTTTTATCCTTCTAAAGACCCTGCAAGTACAGAATGATAGTTTTTGATCCTGACAGAAATGCACTCAGCTCCTAAGTTCTGCTGTGAGCTGTGGTGTCTGAGATCAAAAGAAATGTTTTCAGCCCTGCCTCATTGTATTTTGCTACTATTACTACTAGACATGTGCACTGCCAAAATGTTTTTTTTTTTTTTCGCTTTTGTTTCATTCGTTTTTTTTGTTTTGTTTTTTCTTGATCATTCATTATGATCGATATTCATTATTTCAAATAAATTCAGAAATTTGGATACATTCAAATTCATTACATTACATTTGTATAGATGTGGTATTCGTCATTTTGATCATCCATAACTTCTGTAAATTCTTATCAATTTGAATTTGTTACATTCCATTTGTTTGCTGTATTCGTTATTTATTTAAACCTGAAATTGGAAAATCCCAAAAATTGAAAGAACTAAATTTTGAAAAACCGAAAACAAGAAAAAAAAATCAGAAAAATTGAAAGAATGGAAATCCGAAAATAAGAACGAAAATTTGAAAATCCAAAAAGAACAAAACATATTTGAATCATATCTATTATAATTAAAGTATTAAGTTTATTAACCATTATTATAGTTTTTATTATTATTTATTAATAAATAATAATAATAAAAACTATTGTTTAATTTCAAATTTGGCTTTTAGTGAATAGAACAAATAAATAAAAATGTATCCAAAGTTATCCGGCATTCACTATTTCGGATATTCCTTAACTTCAGATAAATTTGTATTCATTACATTCACTAAGCCAAATGTGAAAGGAAATTCCAACACCTGTGTGATGAAACTCCTGTCCTCACAGCTAGTTTACATACACATCCCATAATATCGAAGGCAGACAGACACAATAGAACATTGGAATACAACTCCACCCCAAACAATCACATCAAAGAGTCCACAACAGCACGAGAAAACACACAATATATACAACATTCCAGTGTGGCTGTACAGTGTGTCTAAATGGCACAGATCATAGTGGGGTTCTCAGTTACCCTGTCCCCATAATGGACGCAGGGTGATTTACACATAAGAGGGGCCAAGGGAGCTGGACACTGAGTCTCCCGAGTTCTCCAAGGTAAGCTATGTTCCACAAACCCCCCACCCAAAGTTACTCCTGTCACAACCTGTAATTTAATAGTTTATAACAATTATTATAGTTATTATTATTATTTATTATTTATGTATAATAATAAAAACATTTTATAAAATTATAATAATGGTAATAAACATAATACCTTAATTATAATAGAAATTATCCGAATGTATTTTGTTCTTTCGGAATTTTGGATTTTCGTTCTTATTTTCAGATTTTCTCTCTTTCGATTTTCGTTCTTATTTTCGCTCTATTTTTCTGGTTGTCAAGTTTTCGGATTTAAATTTTTTCGCATTTCATATTTTGATTCTTTTGAATTTTCTGTGTATATAATGGAGAGTCCACGCTTAGGTAAAGGCCCCAATGAGGCACCAGAAGTGTAAGAGAAGTGAGTTGGGGATGAATGGGGCTGCCTATGAACTAAAAAATGAAAAAATCTAAATCACCCTTTATAGTTAAAGTGCTTAAAACCTACTACACGCCCTGCAATCACATTGCCAATACATATGTGCTATACTGAACCACTTATAACTGTATCAGAGGTAATATGGGTATAAGAAACTATTTATGGGAGAAAAAGTGAAAGTAAAAGTAAAAGTCCACTTTACATAACAAGTGTAACCGGCATTCAAATGGTTAATTAGAATTCACCTGTTGCTGGATTTTAAATACACTTACATGTGGTTCTGAGTGTTTTACCAGCCAATGTACAAACATAACATACTGTAACATTTCTGTACATATGTGTGTTTAATAACACTTAAAAATGATTGTGCAAAAGGCAGTCCAATAAAAACCATTCCATAGTTTTCAAGTGACTTATGCTTGTATTTGCTTCCAATCCTTGTGCCAAGGTGATAAAGGTGACTATTGTGCTGCCCTTTTAGATCCCTACTCACCAGATCTTTGCACCCCTACAGGGGTAACTCGCATGTAGTGATTTTGCAACAAACTGCCGGGCCAATCCCTCCTTCCGATTGTCCTAGGGGGTCCAAGGCTTCCAGCACTTCAGGGAATGATTCCTGGTCGCCCGCTGTCACTGGATCATGGGACAATAATTGTATGGTCCCAGTAGTGTATATCCACTTCACACCCAGGCCAATTCTGACATTTCTCTCCTACATGTAAAAATTCATAATTTTTTTACAGAAAATTTACATAGAACCCCAAACATTATATATGTAAAGACCCTAGAGAATACAATGGCGGTCATTACAACTTTTTATCTCGCACAGTATTTGCGCAGCAATTTTTTGAACATGTTTTTTTTTCAGAAGAAAAACTGTTTCATGCTTTAAAAAAAAAAAAAAAAAACAGTAAAGTTAGCCCAATTTTTTTGCATAATCTGAAATATGAAGATACGCCCAGTAAATAGATACCCAACATGTCACCCTTCAAAACTGCATGCGCTCGTGGAATGGCGCCAAACTTTGGTACTTAAAAATCCACATAGGTGAAATTTAAATTTGTTTTACTGGTTACATGTTTTGAGTTACAGAGGAGGTCTAGGGATAGAATTATTGCTCTCACTCTAATGTTCACAGCGATACCTCACATGTGTGGTTTGAACACCGTTTTCATATGTGGGTGGGACTTAGGTATGCGTTCCCTTCTGCATACGAGCTCATGGGGACAGGGGTGATTTAATTTTTTATAATTGTTAATTTTACTTTTTTTTTTTTTACACTAAAAAAATAAAAATGAGTGATCACTTTTATTCCTATTACAAGGAATGTAAACATCCATTGTAATAGGAATATGGCATGATCTCTTTACAGTGAGATATGGGGTCAATAAGACCCCACATCTCACCTCTAGGCTGGGACGCCTAAAATAAAAAACAAAAAAAAACAATCACGCCTTCCCAGCTGAGACGGCATTTTTTTTTAACACAGAGACGGGGCGTGACGGCACTGTTTTTTTTTAATGCAGAAGCCGGGCGTGACGTCATAACATCGTGCCCAATCATAGAGACTCCGGTGACCATCTGGTCCACCGGAAATCTCTATGATCACCATCCGAGGCTGGCGGATACTCTGTCTGACTTACCGATGGAAGTGGCGAGTCGCTAGAAGCACCGGAGGGTGGCGGGAGGGAGGAGGCGTCCCCTGCCGCCACCCATAAGAACGATCAAGCGGTGGAACAGCCGCTATGATCATTCTTATGGTGTAGGGAATCGCTGGCTGAAAAATCCAATATCTGATTGATTTCTGTAGCTTCAGATATAACCACGGAAAGTCAAGGACGTCCCAGGATGTCCCTCCGGCGCAAAGTGGATATAGAAAGTGAATGGGCTCCAATAGTGTGATTCAGGTTTGACAGTATTTATTAAAATTTAAACCAAATAAGATAAAATAAATGAACACAGAACATGTATAGTCCCGTGTGCGGATTGGTAGAGTTAAAAAAAACAGTTCTGCTATTTAAAAACCGAGTGCTTTTGGTCTGCGTGCGTTCCAACAGCTGGAGCCTCGTATGACCGGAAATGATGTGTGCAGCTCAGACTTATGCATTTTGTCATAGGCCATCATCTGAGGTGGTGCAATCTTGGTACACCTCACATCATTTAACCACTTCCCGACCGTCGCATGCCGATGTACGTCGGTAGAATGGCATGGGCAGGCATGTTGGCGTACAGGTACGTCCATTTTTAAATGCCGCTCTGCCATCGCGTGCGCGACGCTGGCGGTGCACTTGTCTGCCAGGGCGGCTGAACAGGGAGATGCCATTGTAAACAGCATCTCCCTGTTCTGCCTAGCAACAAGTGACGCTGATCTCTGCTCCATGTGATTGGAGCAGAGATCAGTGTTCACTAAAACAAAGCCCAGCCCCCAACAGTTAGACACACACATAGCAACACTTAACCCCTACACTGCCACCCCCTGGTTAACCCCTTCACTGCCAGTGTCATTTACACAGGAATCACTGCATTTGTATAGCACTGATTGCTGTATAAATGACAATGGTCCCAAAAATGTGTCAAAAATGTCCGATGTGTCCACCATAATGTCGCAGTCACAATAAAAATCGCTGATTGCTGCCATTACTAGTAAAAAAAATAATAATAAAAATGCCATAAAACTATCCCCTATTTTGTAAACGCTATAACTTTTGCGCAAACCAATCAATAATCGCTTATTGCGATTTTTTTTTTTTTTTTTACCAAAAATATGTAGAAGAATATGTATCAGCCTAAACTGAGGGAAAACAAGTTTTTTTATATATTTTTGGGGGATATTTATTATAACAAAAAGTAAAAAATAATGTGTTTTTTTCAAAATTGGCGTTCTACTTTTGTTTATTGCGCAAAAAAATTAAAACCGCAGAGGTGATCAAATACCACCAAAAGAAAGCTCTATTTGTGGGAAAAAAAGGACGTCACATTTGTTTGGAAGCCACGTTGCACGACCGCACAATTGTCAGTTAAAGCGACGCAGTGCCGAATGGCAAAAAGTGGTCTGGTCTTAAGCCAGCAAAATGGCCCAGTCTGAAAGTGGTTAAGAAGAGCAGTGATACAAGATCCCTCCCCCTTATTTTGTTAATTACTTGCGAGCAATATGATCGCTTGCACTGATCCCATTAGAAAAATGGGCACCATTAATCATAAGGCTGCAACGTATAATACAGCACCGCAACCCTAACCAATATTTTGGGAATCAAAAATCCAAACCAGACCTTTATCCGAGCACGCCACCTGGCAGACCGCAGGAAAATAGGGGGGATGAGAGAGCGGCCCCCCTCCTGAACCATACCAGGCCACATGCCCTTAACATTGGGAGAGTGATTTTGGGTAACCGCCCCCCAAAGCACCTTGTCCCCAAGTTGATGGGGAGAAGGACCTCATCCCCACAACTCTTGCATGGTGGTTGTGGGGATATGTGGGCGGGGTGGTTTATCAGAATCTGGAGGCCCCCTTTAACAAGGGGACCCCCAGATCCTGGCCCCCCTGTGTGAATTGGTAATGGTGTACCCCTATAATTTCACAAAAAAAGTGTCAAAAAGGTTGACATGATGATTTTTGACAAGTCCTTTATTAATTTCTTCTTCTTTCCGCTTCTTCTTCCATCTTCTTTCTTCCTTCAGTTTTCTTCTTCTTCTCCATCTTCTTCTTCCGTGGGACCCGCGACCCGACTCACGGAGCTCAGACACGATCTGAACTCTCTACAAATATCTAAATGGTGATTCTAGCATTGGGAGGAAATTATTTAATCCCAGGTCACTTAGAAAGACACACAGCCACTCAATGAGTTTGGGGGGGAGGGGGGAACAGTGCTAAGGATGTTTGAGTGTTGATATTTTCAAAAAACTTTCAAATGGCTACCACAATCACAATATATAGGAATTTGGGAATATAGGACATGGTAGTGACTTAAAGTGATAGTAAAGCCAGATTTTTTTTTTTTTTATAACAAAAATGTTATACTTACCTGCTCCTTGCAGTGGATTTGCACAAAGCAGCCCCCTGATCCTCCTCTTCTTGGATCCCTTGTTGGCGCTCCTGGCCCCTTCCTTCTGCCAAGTTCCCCCATAGGGGCACCCAAACAGGCTCACTCCCAAGGCACTGCTCTGTGTTTATATTTACCTACAGTTGCGGCTCGACCCCGCCCCATTCTCTCCTCATTGGCCCACTGGCTGTGATTGACAGTAATCATAGAATGCATGAAAGTAAACGACCTTGTACCTTACAATCATTTTAATCACATACACACTCACTAACAGAGGTTGAACCAGATGGACTGGTGTCTGAAATCAACCTTACACTATATATACTATGTAAATTCTATTGATTGAACAGACCAAAAGCTAGCAATTAAGAGATGTTCATTTCCGAGGTTTTCATCCAATTTAAATTTAAACTCACTATTATAATTTTTCTGCCTAGCAAATTTCTTGTGCATTCCTTTTTTTATTTCAATTTATCATGTCTTATGACACCAACAACTTTTTGTTTTAATTTTAACACCTACCAATAGGCAGTCAGTATGTAGTGGTTCAACAGTTTGATCTACCTATCTATCTATCCGCCCCCTGCAGTTTTACTTCGGCTACTTGAAGGAGGCTAGCTGCCATAACCCCGATATCCTTGTCTTCAGTGGGCGGTCCGCTACAAGATAAAAGTGGTCTCTGTGGCAGATTCGCTGCGAGATCACTTTTATCGGTGGTGGGAGAGGTTCCCCCCTCCCACTGCTATCCGGTGCCCTCCACCGCTTACCTGAGCCGTTGGCAGCAGCGGAGGCGATCACGGGTTGTCTCCTGTCAGGTATTGAGACGAGTGAGGGGAAGATAGCCCCCCACCCATCTCCATACAATTGCTGGGCGGAAGCCACGTCAAAACCTCAAACCTTCCGCCCACAGCTTTTAAAGGGCCAATTTTATTTAAATATTTTTTTGAAATTACAATTTTTTTTGACCCCAGATTTCATATTTATGAGGTCCTGTCATGCTTTTTCTCTATTACAAGGGATGTTTACATTCCTTGTAATAGGAATAAAGTTTATTTTTTTTAAAACAGTGTAGAAAAAAAAAAGGTAAAATAATTAATAATACATAATTTTTTTTAAACGTCCCCCCATCCTGACGAGCTCGCGCGCAGAAGCGAACGCATATGAAAAGGGTGTTCAAACGACACATGTGAGGTATCGCCGCGATCGGTAGAGCGAGATCACTAATTCTAGCCCTAGACCTCCTCTGTAACTTAAAACATGCAACCTGTAGAATTTTGTAAACAACGCCTATGGAGATTTTTAAGGGTAAAAGTTTGTCGTCATTCTACAAGCGGGCGCAAATTTTGAAGCATGACATGTTGGGAGTCAACTTACTTGGTGCAATGTTATCATTCACAATATTAAAAAAATGGGATAATTTTACTGTTGTCTTATTTTTTTATTCAAAAAAAGTGATTTTTTTCCCAAAAAGCTGCGCAAATACTGTGTGAAAAAAAGTATTGCAATGACCGCCATTTAATTCTCTAGGGTGTTAGAAAACGCAATATATAATGTTTGGGGTTCTAAGTAATTTTCTAGCAAAAAAAAACAACAGTTTTCCTGATGCCAACATGGTAGCATACTAGTGATAGAGCTCCGCCTCTTAACTACTCCCTCAGGACCAGTGAATAGCATAAATGAAGACCTGGTTGGCCACCATCCCATTCTTCCTGTTTTCCTCATACCTCCACGCACCAGTGATGAACTAAGGAATTTTATGTCCCTCTCCCTGCCGCTAAGCAGTATCCAGCTGGGTTAAAGCCTCTCCCAGTGCGTAATCTCAATTCTTGGGCTGCTAATAAGCCTGAGAGACCCTCGTCTGTGTGGTTTTGATGGGTCCCGGCAGTGTTTCCTCTTTAGGAACTAAATTTGCCATTCAGCATGACTTTGTTCTGGAGCTTTTAGGGGGGGGGGGGGCAGCCTGTCATTTCCTTTTCTAGGGGCTTCCTTGTCCTTTAGGCTATGACTTTACCTGTTTTATTCAGCTCCTGCTCTTCTCCCTTCTTTTTTGGTTTTAGGTAGGTTCTGGGTGAGTGAGGAGTGGGCCGCACTGTGCAGTAGGTGTCAGCGTATCCCTATAGGCGTGGAGCGGCCGCCCAGCACCATATTTACCAGCCTAGGGTGTTCCCGATGATGTCATAGGGCTGCGTCCAGTCCGCACATGAGCACTGGCAGATGGAAGCTCCCGGCGCCATTTTGGTTCTGGGCAAAGTGATTCGATTTGCCCATGAACAACAGAAGGAGTCTGGGGGTGGGTTCTGCTTGTCCCAGGATCACCTAAGAGTGTCAGTGGGCTGCTGTGGGATGGGCAATATACAGCTTCCTGACTGTCTTCAGACTGTGAAGTTTTTTTTTCTGGATCCAGTCTCAGAAACCTTCTGTGTCGCCATCTGCTGGTAGGAAAGTTTTCTGTATTTAAAAAAAAAAAAAGGTACATTCTTTCTTTTTCTTTGGTTTGTTTCAGCTGTTGACTTTGTTGTAGTGTTCAGACTTTCATGTTAGAAGATTACTGGCAATCTCCATCCTTCTGTTTCTCTTTTTAGCTATCTCTCTTTCTGCTGGCCATCCCTTATTCTCTACTACCATGAGTCAACCACCACTTATGTAAGACCCTCAATACTTAAAGTGGAAGTAAACTCCCCTATCATTTTCAGCCAAGGAAGCTGCCATCTTTTGCCTCTGTTTAATCTTCAACTGCTATGGTGCTGCACATGTGATTCATTATGACACCAGCCATTGGATGGTTTGATAGTTTGGCTGAGAGAACAGCCAATGTGCAGTTAGCATTCCCGGCATGCCCTTTTTTTTAACTGTTTAAATCAATGGGTTTACTTCCACTTTAAGGTAGGGGGACCACCAGTTGGTAAGTTTTCAGTTGTACTTAAAAGAGTGCCCTCTATTGTGGTTTGCTTTGATATGTTTCAGCTCGACACGCTCACGCTCTCGGAGTTAAAGAACAAGAGAGGACAGGTGTTCTCCAAAGGAGCATAGCTCCAGACGTCGCTCCCGGTCAAAAAAAAAAAAAGATCCAAAAGAGCACGTTGCGCCTCCTCTTCTCCGGAGCAATACAGGTGTTCCAGCAAGAAATCAGGCTGGGATTGTGGCGCAGACCCCCTATCCAATAAATTGGTGTGCAAAGACTGTCTAGAGGAGTCTGCAGTAGACAGGGAGCAGGACACTGTGCAAGTCTCATCATTACTGAAGAAGGTAGTACGAGATTTCTTTTCTGAGTTTACCTCAGCCCAGCCACCTACCCAAAGGGTCCCATTGGAAGATCATCCAAGGACTAAAGCAAGCAGTGACTATGCCTACACAGATTTGTGTTTGACTATCTCGGGTTACATTTGGGAACCTTTGGGAACCACAGCCTGGTCTGGGTAATATGTCAGGGTCTCAGTTGGACTAAAACCCTGACACTTGATTCAAAACACAAACTGTCCGGCTGAATCCTTGACAGGTGGCACACCCTAGGTGTCTGGCGCCCATTAATCTTCTTTGCAGAGGCTGCCTGCTGGCTAAGTGGGTAGCTATTCTGTCTCGCAGCACCGAGGTTGCTGGTTCAATTCCCAACATGCTAATACTTGTGTTGAAGTTTATATGCTCTCCCTGTGTGGGTTTATCGCCACAATCCAAAGACATGCTCTGCACCTACTATTCCTTATGACCCACTCTATGTGGTGGGAGGTCAACAACTCAAGGCTCTGCAGGTTCTCATTGGACAGAAGGATTCCTGGGTCTTTGCTACATATATTATAGATGCAGCAGTCTGCTACTCAAAATAGGGAGGCTGACCAAGATTTCCCCCCTAGTTGCTTGTATAACCACTGGAGGAGCACCCTAGCACTTTGGCAGCTAGGGAGGTCATATGGTTGAGACCCTGGACTGCATATTGTTTCCTAAAAACAAAAGTGGGGAAGAATGGAAGGGTTTCGAGAATAATGCCCGTATAAACAGGCTGATGAAACTGTACCCGGAACAAGCTGATGGTCAATCTGCTTTTACATACTGTAGCATCTGCAAGTGTCGGCAGACCAGCAATATCCAGTCGATGTACTGGGTGAGTCTAATGGGAATGGTCTAATACTTATCAGCCAGCTGCTGTACCTGAAGGACTCTGAGGAGAGTGACAGGATCTGCATCCCTTTAGACATGATTTCCTATTAGGAGTATCTTGCAAAAAATTATATTTTTGTAACAGTGGATGCCATAAATCTGACTTGTATTTTAGTGCAGACTTCTAGGAAAATGGATGAGCCAATCACACAAGTGCATACCCAGACTCTTAAGGTAAGATCTAGAAGGTACGTTTCAGGGGTTTCTGGACAGCATGCTGTACAGAGCCTTGGATGAAGATATCAGACACTCATGGTCACTGCGGGAGATTCCTCACTGCTCCTCCTCAAGATCATTTCTCTCCCCTGGAGCTGCCAAGTCCACCACAACAGCGGGGGCGGGGGCTGCTCCAATGTTTACAGACACCTCAGATAAAAGAGGGATTGCAGGTTTTGTTTGATGGCTTCTCAGTGCCTCAGTCATCTGGGCACAACGACATCATGCATATAGATTATTTCTGGGATGCAGGGGCACCTGCACAAATTTCACCTAAAATTCTTAGTGCAAGGGAGGTAACAGGATAGAACACAGTTACTAAATGTTACTCAGTATGAGTAACAGTCTGCAGTGATGGAAAGACCTTGAGGAAGTCTCGGTCCGTTAGGATCTTTAGACTAGAGAATAGCTACAAATCATGTCTGCAAGGACTTTCGGTCAAGGCAAGCAAAGATTCCCAGCCAAGGAGCGTAATCTTGAATGCGCTGGGGTTCAAACAGCCCTTTTAGCACTTTGGCCTTACTACACATAGTCAAGGAGGACTAATCTCCTTGCAGTTTAGCAACAGGGCAGCAGTTGCCTATATTCAGCTCCAGGATGAAACTTGCAGCAATATGCTATTGAGAGAGGTGAACCCATAACGCCTCGGGCAGAAGATCACCAGCAAAGTTTCAAAAACTGTTTAGCTCCCAGTGGTTGCTTTTGAACAAATACAAGCTTCCCGGTGGGGCGTGGCCTGACCATGGAGGAGTGAAGACGTGTGTCTCCTCAGCTCCGTCTCACCGCCGCATGATAACAGCGCACGGAGGGTGAATCTGTCCCCATCCTCACACAGAGATGTCCCACAAGAGCCGGGCGTCATCCCAGCACTCACGGGTGGACCGCTCGCGGCAAGCACAGCTGGACAACTTCTTCCCGGGGCAGGAGGAGAAGGGCCGGGAGGCCTCCAAAATGGCGCCGGCCGGCAAGGCCCTGAAAGCTGGCAAGGCCGCGCCATCCACGGCCACAAAGTCGCACCGGAGGGATGCCTCGCCGATACCTTCCCCGCAGTCGGTGAGTGATTCGGCCCCCCCGACCTCCCCACGGTCCCCCGGGTTGCTGCCAGAAGCCCCTGACGAACCGGACCCCCTGGCTGATGCGGATATCAGGCGCCATATTCTGTCCCTCCCCACCAAAGCTGACCTGGAGCGCTTTGCAGATAGAGTGGAGAAGGCGTTTAAGGAGGACATTGCACAGCTTAAGGCAGACACAGTACACCTGGGGGGTAGGATGGAGTCCCTGGAGCAGAGATTTGAGGAGGCTCTCCCTGCTATAACTATGCTGCAGGACCAATGTGATGCACAAGGCCGTCAGATTGAGGCCCTGCTTTGCCAGTTAGACGACGCCGAGAACCGCAGTCGCAGAGCTAACATTAGGATCCGGGGCCTACCTGAGGCCACGGGAGCTAGGGACATTGTTCCTACCCTGGAGGGTGTTTTTAAGGAGATCCTAGGCTTACCTGCTACGGCTACTGTGGAAATTGACCGTGCACATAGGGCCTTGAAACCCCCCTCTCAAGATGTGAATAATCCCAGAGACATTATCTGTAAGCTACATAAGTATACGCTTAAAGATCGTATAATGCAGAAAATGAGAGGGAAACCCTATTTTGATTTTGATGGTGCACACCTGGCTTTTTACCAGGACATTTCAAGGCGCACTCTTATGCAACGCAGGGCCTTGCGCCCCCTCCTGCTGGCTATTCAAGAGGCTGGACTGCCATACCGCTGGGGGTTTCCCTTTGCCCTACAAGTTACCAGGGACGGTAAGACCGTGACTCTCCGCACTAAAGATGACCTCCCACATTTTTTGGCTGCTTTGGAGCTGGAACAGGTAGACTTCCCGGACTGGAGGAACCCTTCGGACTTTGCAGCTTTTAGATTGCCGACACCGCAACCGTGGCTGCCCGCTAGAAGTCAGAACCGCAGACGACGCCACAGGAGACAATCCAGGGATCCTTCTACGGACGCTGCTGCCCTGGGTCCCTGAGGGTACCAAAACTTTTTCCCAAAGACATGCTCCTGTGATCTGAAGAACTCTGGGTTGACTTGACTTGACTTACTTGGAATTCCCCACGGCACCCTGTGCTGGTTCAGGTTTTTGGTTCGCACTGGCAGTTAATTCAATTTGTTTTGTGTTTTTTTCTCTCTTTTTAAAGGCCATAAAATTTTTTTTTATTTCTATGGTTCTGCTGTGGGGACCCTGTGAACTGTTAATCATTGCTGCTTCATGTGTTTTTCCCCTCCTCTATCGCACTAAGTCAGGTGCGGTGGGCGGAGATGGGGACCCACTTCCCTCTTTGTTATGGGATTCCACGTACCCCCAGTAGGTTGCCCGTTTTTTTCTTTTTTTTTCTTCTGTACGGGCTTAGATCCTGATGGGGATCTGGAGTTGTGGCTTGGGCCCCACCCCCCCTTTGGGGGGGGTGGAGACCTCGCCATAACTTTTAGTTTTTTTCTACCTCTAGCCGGCCTCGGCCGCTATGTTTTATCAGTTGTACCTTGTATATCTTTCACATATATGTTTTTTCTTCCCCTTTTTCTTCCCCTCTCTTCTCTTGACTGCCCTCCTCTTTTTGACTCTTCTCTCTTTAGGTCTGCTCTGATGCTCTGCCGTCTGCACCGGGCGCACCACCACTTTGCGAGCATGTCCCTGTCTGGACTTTCGGGATGGCTACATTGCGGGTAAGCACTTACAATGTTAGGGGCCTATGCTCCCCTCATAAGCGTAGTAAGCTCTGGGGGGAACTGAAGCGGCTGAGGTCGCAGGTGGTTTTCCTTCAGGAGACTCACTTTACACATCAGTCGTCCCCTAAATTGCCCACCCATCTCTTCAACCAGTGGTTTCTAAGCAACTCTCCCTTAGCTAAATCGCGCGGTACAGCCATCGGCATACATAAGTCCTGCCCCTTCCAACCCTCTGCTCACAGGGTTGACCCCCAGGGCAGGTATGTTTTCTTGAAGGGCACTATAGCTGGACAACTCTATACGTTCGCGACACTTTATGCCCCTAACGCTGACCAACTTACTTTTATTGACCGTACCTTGGACCGTCTAGCGGAGTTTCGGGAAGGTTTTCTAATTGTAGGAGGAGACCTTAACGTAAGCCCTGACCCCCAACTAGACACATCCCATGCGAGACCCTCTCATTCCTATAAATTCCTTAAACATTACCGCAAGACTTTGCAATCCCATTTCCTCTCGGACAGTTGGCGGACACTGCACCCCTCTGATAGGGACTATAGTTATTATTCCACGGTACATGATGTGTACACACGGATTGACCACATCTACGTTGACCGTAATATCCTGGAACTCCTTCAGTCCGCGACCATAGACGTCATTTCCATCTCAGACCATGCCCCAGTGACGGTGGCTTTTGCCCTGCCCATGGTTCAGCAGAGGGCCTGGACATGGCGGCTTAATGATAATTTATTGGATGATGGCATAGCGGTGAAGGAGGTCACGGATACGCTGACTAACTACTTTAAGGAGAATACACCGGCTGAGATAGGTGAAGGGGTTATATGGGAAGCTCATAAGGCAGTAGTTAGGGGGGCATTAATCTCTCAGGGGTCTAGGCTTAAAAAAGCTCGTCAGGCGGATTTTACGCGGGTGTATACTGCCCTTCAGAAAGCTGAACTTGCTCATAAGACTAATGGGAGTCCGGAGGCTTTGTCGGCCCTGACGGAGCTACGGGAATTATTTCTGCGGTTATTAGACCGCCAAGCCCGCAAACAATTTCGCTTTTTGGCTCACAAGTATTATGAACACGGGAATAAGTGCGGTCGGATGCTGGCTCGTGCCCTCCGTAAACGCCATGCCCAGACCTATATTCACAAATTACACGATTCGGCAGGGGTTCCGGTTGTCCAATCCTCTAAAATAGCGGCCGGGTTCCGTGAATACTACACAACATTATATAACTTAGACTCTACAATCTCCCCCGCGACCCGAGTGGATAGACTCAAGGCGACCCGTGCCTACTTGGCGGCGGCTGATCTGCCGAAGCTTACCGAAGAACAATCCGCTGCCCTGGAACTCCCAATTACGGTAGAGGAGATTGGGGCCACGGTGGAGTCCTTGCCCAATGGTAAGAGTCCTGGTCCGGACGGATTTACTAAGGTTTACTATAAAACTTTCTTGCCCCAGCTACAGGCTCCCATGTGCGCCTACTTTAATGCTATCGCTGGGGGCAGTGCCATCCCCCCGGAAGCCCTTCTGGCGCATATTACTGTGCTGCCGAAGGAGGGCAAGGACCCCACCGTCCCCCAGAGCTACCGCCCTATTTCCCTTCTTAATTTGGACATAAAGATCCTGACGAAAATTCTAGCAAATAGACTGAAGCTCCTTATTCCTGGCCTGGTCCACCCGGACCAGACAGGCTTTGTTGCTGGGAGGGAAGCCAGGGATAACTCCCTTCGAGCGGTCCATCTTATTCACTGGGCCCGCTCCCGCCCGGTCCCGCATCCGTATATTGTGTTGTCTACTGACGCTGAAAAAGCCTTTGACCGCATAGACTGGTCCTACCTGACAGAGGTACTTCACTCCATACAGCTGGGCCAGCGGATGTTGATGACAATTGCAGCCCTATATTCTACACCTTGTGCTCAGGTCAAAGTGAATGGGATTCTGTCGGCCCGGTTCCCCATTAGAAACGGCACGAGGCAGGGGTGTCCTCTTTCACCCCTCTTGTTTGCCCTGGTGCTGGAGCCGTTTCTCCGCACGGTGCGGGCTAGCCCTGATATTAAGGGCCTCCAAGTTGGTAACACAGAACACAAACTCTCGGCTTATGCTGATGATGTGTTGTTTCACCTTACGGACCCCCTGCTCTCTCTGCCAAATCTGATGAGGGAACTGAAACTTTTTGGGTCATTGTCTAATTTCAAGATAAATTTTTCAAAGTCGGAAATACTCCCTGTCCACTTAGCCCCGCATCTCATAACATCCCTCAAGGCAGCCTTTCCCTTCGTTTGGACTATGTCGTCCCTGCGATACTTGGGAGTGCATTTAACGAACCGCTACGATACCCTGTACTTAGCTAATTACCCACCCTTACTGGATGCGATCAAAAGAGATCTTTTACAATGGACGGGGACGGCGTTTACATGGTTTGGTCGGGTGAGTGTCATAAAGATGAATGTCCTACCCCGTGTACTCTTTTATTTACAGATGCTTCCGATCCCCTTGCCCAAATACTTCTTTGACCGCTTAAGTAGTATGATGTCTCGCTTTATATGGAACGACCGTAAACCTAGAATAGCGTTACGGATACTGCGTCGTTCAAAGAGGTGGGGTGGACTGGGTGTCCCAGACGTTAGACAGTATTATCAAGCGGTGGCCCTCCAGAAGATTCTAGACTGGCATTTCCATTCTCGAACTAAACTCTGGGTCCCTTTAGAGAAGTTTCTGGCGGGTAGGAACTTAGCTTACGCGCCCTGGCTGCCCCGGGTATATAGGGGCCTGGCGGAGACGGCCTCCCCTCTGACGACCCATGTGTTCTCAGTTTGGGACAGGCTCAATGCGACACTTAAGCTGGCTCCCCCTATGTCCCCGGTGGCCCCATTGGGTGGTTTCCTATGGTTCCCGCCGGGAGAACAGATGGGTTTCTTTGGGAATTGGGTTGACGATGGGAACGCTAGTTGCAGGCAATTCTTGAGGGATGGTGGTCTTATGCCATATGAGGCCCTGCCCGTCGGTAGCTGTGGCTCCCGAATGAACTTCTGGAGATACCGACAACTACACCACTTTTTTCAGGCACATGGTCATACTATTAGGGATCCCCGGACCCTTACCCCGTTTGAGCGCATCTTTCTTGCAGAGGAGCCGACTCCACACCTGGTTTCTGAGTTATACCGGCTGTTGGACTCGGCCAGCTCCCAGACTACTCCTGCTTATATTAGACGGTGGGAGACTGACTTGGGGATGACGTTCACAGAGACGCAGTTAGCACACCTTTATTCCCTCACCCATTCGTCCTCTAGAGACTCCAAGGTTCAGGAGACCAACTTTAAGTTATTAGCACGCTGGTACCGGGTGCCGGCAGACTTGGCATGTATTTACCCCTCCGCATCGGAGTCCTGTTGGAGGGGATGTGGACAGCGAGGAACCCTAATTCATGTGTGGTGGGAGTGCCCCCTAATTCGTCCCTTCTGGGAAGACATACAGGGTCAAGTGAAGGCTGTGACCGGGATTGAGGTCCCTCTCTCGCCGCTGCACTTCCTTCTGCAGGTGCCCTCGGTCCCGCTTAGGGTTTATAAGAATTCCGTGTTGGCACATTTGCTGAATGCAGCCAGACGCCTGATTCCGTTATATTGGAAGCGGCCTGGAATCCCCACTCGAGAAGAGTGGTGCAGGGGAGTGCATGCGGTGAAAGAGGCAGAGCACTGGGTCGCTACCTGTAAAGGCCTAGAGGACCGTTTCCACGATATCTGGAGACCCTGGTCGATGTATGCGTCGGATCCTAACCATATGCCCTCCAGTTTAGACGTGGCTCTGCTGGAATTGGCAGACCCCACCCTTAGAACTCTTAGACTGGGCGGAGCCCAGGGGGGGACTGGATCTCCCCCTGGAAGCTCTTAGCGAAGGAATACTGCTTACGAATATTGAAGCTGGGGAGTGGTGTGCCCGGTGCGGAAGGAGCGGACATTTGGTGACTATACTCAGGTAAATTGACCTACTTTTCCTATTCTCTTCCTGTCCCTATCGTTCTTCCTTTCTACCCTATGCTGTCCTTTTCTCTTTTCCTTTTCCTCTCCCTCATCTTTCCACCTTTCTTAGGTCAGAATGTCATGTAGCCTGAGCTGCCGAAGCTGGTAGGTGGTGGGCTGGGATCCCTTTGTTGACGCTTGGGCTGCCAGGAAGGAATTTCTGAGTTGGGCAGAGGGCGGCGTTCCGGCAGACCCTCTGTGGTGACACCAGCTCCCGGGATGCGCTGGCGGTGGAGGGGGCAGCTGGCGGCTGTTGGGGCCCCCCCCTCTACCCTAGTGCCGGGACGGTGTCCATTTCTCAGGTCCCTTTCTGCCGGTTTTTGACCCACTATTGGTTGAGGTAATTGTTTCTTTTTTACCCTGGCACTTATCTGGGTTTCCCAGCCCGCCTGCTATGTATGTATATACCCAAGACATTCTCCTTCTCTTTATGACTCTAAGACCTCTCTCTTTAAGTCTGTTTAAATGTTCAACTTACATGATGTTACTCTAGCACTGGAACGGCTTTTTTATTTAGGCCGATAAGTATTGCACTTCAATGTGATGTTGGACCTGTATTGTTTTTCATGTTTCTGTTTCTGTTATATTGCAATAAATACTGATTACACAAAAAAAAATACAAGCTTCCCAGAACACAATGAGTGGGTCTATGACCCAGGTCTTCCTTGAGCTGGTCCACAGGTGGGGCCAACCACAGATAGACCTCCTCATTTCCCACAGTAATCACAAACTTTGGTCTGATTTTGTGTGTACCCCAAAACGCGAATGGCAGATGCTCTGGTCTCTCCCTGGGACTGTAATCTAACTTATATATTTTCCCCAATGCTTCCCCGTAAATGAGGTTCCCCTTGAGGCTGTCAAGGGAGAACATAGTTGTCATAGCCAGTCCTCCATATTGACCAGGAGGCCCTCAGTTTTCCCTGGCCATTCATTTCAGGATACAGAAGACATTTCCCCTCCATAACATACGCAGACTGGGGCTGCAAGCAGGGGCACTAAAGGGGGAGGATGGGCAACTCTGGTTGCTCCAGTTTCACTCCAGAGTGTTCTCTACTTTTGTTGTGTTCGAGAAGACATTCTACTTACAACATCTAGGTCTGATTCTGGAACAAGTTTTCTTTTTCTTGGTTGGGGGAGACACTGATCCTACTGCCCTTCCAGTGTCAGCTGTTCTATTCTTCCTCTAGGCATTAGCCAATCCTCACATAGCTCACGACTGTGGGCTATATTGGCATTAACACATTTGAAAGGACCAAGAATCCTTCAGTTTGCACAACTTTTGAGGGCCGTCATGAGGAGTCGGTCACCAAGGAAGAAAGATCTATTGCAGTTGCTGGATCTCATATCAGTTTAACCATTTGTTCCAACAGAGCAATGTTCAGTTCAGGCCATCACTTACAAGGCAGTATCAATTGCAAGAACTTTAAGCAGAAGGTTGTCAGAGATTCAAGCTCTTGGAGCTTCAAAATAAAAAATGAAAAAAAAATATATGCAATATATATAATATATTCCTTTCTTTCCAGAAAGAGTAGAGTTAGATCTTGTAGATCATTCTGCATCAAACATAGCAACAGACTGCTATTTAACAGACAGGTGGATATTGCCTAACTTTCCAGAACATCACACAGGAAAGTCGCACGTACTGTTCATTTTCAGAACTTTAAAGGAGTATCTCTCCACAATTGTCCCTTTCAGGTCATCTAAATAAACCTTTTGTCATTCTAGTTGGGAATCATCAAGGGAAAGAGGTTACTGCCAGGATGCTAGCAGGCTTGGTTGTGTATAGGAATAGAGGTCACGAGCCTCCGTTGGCGGGGGGCAGATCACTCTACCAGAGCGGTTAAAGCCTCATAGGAAACACATTCAAGAGAATTTGTGGTACCCATCTGTACAGGGGTATCACGGTGGCTCCAACATTCCTGTTAAGCTTGACGGAATATACCCGGGGGCCTTGTCATCAGGGGACTTTATAGGGAGGACTATTCAGTCCTCTGTCTGATCTTATTTAGAAGATTGGTTTGACAAAGAGATCCCACCCTATCAGCTAGTTATTTATCACTAGTATGCTGCCATGTTGTCGTCAGGAAAATGGAAAATTGTATCAAATACTTACTGTAATTTTCCTTTCCTGACGCAAAACCATGACAGCATATGAGCCCACCCATGTGCGTTCCGGTATGTGGCTTGTTACAAAGAATGGGGTGGTGGCTAACCAGGTCTTCATTTTATGCTATTCACTGGTCCTGGGGGAGTGGTCAAAAGGCGGAGCTCTATCACTAGTATGGTTTGGCATCAGGAAAGGAAAATTACGGTAAGTATTCGATACAATTTTGCTTTTTAAACATGTACACACAAAAATCTCAAAACGAGGCTGGTCCTTAAGTAGTTAACCACCTCAATACTCGACACTTATGACATCTCGCCAGCCCAATTTTCAACATTAAGCGCTGTCACATTTTGTCACACCTACTCAGTTATTCAACCCTCTAGCCTAATGGAATTTTTATCATTTTTTTAACACAAATAGAGCTCTCCTTTGGTGGTATTTTGGTGATATTTACTCACCACTGGGTGTTTTTTGTCATTTGTGATATAAAAAAAAACTAATATATTGAAAAAGAAACCCCCGTATTTCTTAGTTTCTATTATAAAATTTTGCAAATAATTATTTTTTCTTCATACATTTTGACCAATATTTGTACAGTTACATGTCTTTGGTAAAATGTATATTATGTGGTCTGTGGGAAACTAATAGAGTCTACAAGCTATGGTATCTATCACTAAAAATTTATGAAACCTGATGTACTGACTGCCTATCTCATTTCTTGAGGCCCTAACATACCAGGGTAGTACAAATACCCCCAAAATGACCTTTTTTTGGAAAGAAGACAGTCCAAAGTTTTTTTAGTAAAAGGCATGGTGCATTTTTTTCAAGCTATAATTTTTTCCACAATTCTTTTGAAGATGAAGATTTTTTTTTTTTTAAATGTCAAATTAACAAGATATTTCTCACACACCACAATAGGTATGCTTTTAATTACACCTCAAAACACATTCTTCTACTCCTTCTGAGTATAGCAATACCACATGTGTAAGACTTTTTCACAGCCTGGCCACACAGAGAGACCCAACATCCAAGGAGTACCTTCAGGCGTTTTAGGGGCATAAATTACACATCTAATTTCCTGACTACCTATCGCATATCTGGAGGCCTTGGAGCACAATGGAATTACCCTCAAAATGACCCCATTTTGGAAAGCAAACACCCCGATGTATGTTCTATGAGGCATAATGAGCCTTTTGAACATGTTATTTTTTGCCAAGCATTTTTGGAAAATGTGAAAAGAAAATGAAACATCATAGACATACTAAGGATTACACCCCAAAATACATTCTTTTACATCTCTTGAGTATGGCAACACCACATGGGTGATTCTTTTAACAGCCTAGCCACATAGAGAGGCCCAACATCTAAGGAGCAACTTCGGACATTCTAGGGGCATGTGAACACTGACTGTATCTAATACAATCCACCCGCACCAACTAATAAATACATTTTAATTTAAATAAATAAAGGTGCAGCTGCTTTTTCAAACCAAAAGGTGTAATGCTAGTGTTAAATATATCCACTTGAGTGAGCTCCTTGTGAACAAACACTGAGAGAGGTATGGTTAAGTAACAGGACAATCAGAAGGGCCAATCTTAGATCCCATCTGCCAATCAGTGATGCACTGTGTCCAAGGGATCGTGGGAGTGCGCCAATAAATTATATATTTAGGTCATATATTAGATTATAATTTATATTTATATTATATTCATATTTATATTATATTTTATTTATTATATTCTCTTTTTGCTTCCCTACAATGCACTGATAGAAATCCCATTGCTAGCTGTGAGACAACACAAGACAATTCATTTTCTCAGAAGCTCTGACCCCGATTTTCATTGTGTTTGTATTGTACTTCCTGCAGACAGTGAAAACTGCATGAAATGTCCTGATGATGAATGGCCAAATGAGAGTAAGGATCAGTGTGTTCGAAAATTGATGGAATTTCTCTCCTACACTGATGATCCCATTGTTGCAGTATTTTCAGCTGTCTCCATCCTCTGTTGTCTTCTGACTGGTTTCATATTGGGGATATTTATACATTACCAGGACACCCCCATTGTTAAAGCTAATAACCGGAACCTGAGCTATCTTCTCCTGGTCTCCATCATGCTGAGCTTCCTCTGTGTCTTCTTGTTCCTTGGTCATCCAGTAGATGTAACCTGCATGCTGCGTGTAACCTCTTTTGGTGTCATCTTCTCAGTTGCTGTCTCTACTCTACTTGCCAAAAGTATCATGGTGTGTATTGCTTTTAAAGCCATCAAACCTGGGAGTCCCTGGAGGAAATGGATGGGAGCCAAACTGCCCAATTTTATCATTTGTGTCTTCTCACTGGTTCAAGTCATCATCTGTGTCACTTGGTTGTCTATTTCTCCTCCCTTCCAGGATCGGGACACTCACTCTTATCAGGGGAAGATCATCATTCAGTGTAATGAGGGTTCAGTTATCGGCTTCTACTCTGTCCTGGGATATATGGGGCTTCTGGCAGCTGTGAGTTTCATTATAGCCTTTTTAGCCAGAACATTACCGGACAGTTTTAATGAGGCCAAGTACATCACCTTCAGCATGCTGGTGTTCTGCAGTGTCTGGATTGCCATGATCCCGGCCTATCTGAGCACCAGAGGGAAATACATGGTGGCTGTGGAGTGCTTTGCTATAATGGCATCAAGTATTGGACTTCTTGGCTGTATATTTTTCCCAAAATGTTACATAATTCTGAGCAGGCCTGATCTGAATACAAAAAAAAATATCCGCTAATATGTATGGAGAAACACTGGATTACCAGTAGTTATAGCATTATCTCTATCATTGGTAGTTTTAGTATTTTCCTAGTGTATTGAGAATGAACACTGTTAAATATAAACACTTAATACTTACCTCTCCAATGGATGGTAAATCTATTTTGTTGCTCTGCACCCCACTAGTATCGCACACTTTTGGTTTGTTGGAAACCTTGTCTCATGCTGGGTGTAGTGGTTCCTCCCACCAGCCGTTATTTCACTGCAGAACAATGTTGTCACTTATTAAGGAGGAACCACAGTGATCAGAGGGGGACAAATTATCCAAATCCTCCTAATGTGTCCGATACCAGAACCACCCATCACTCTTCAAGAGAGAGAAGATTTCACTCACCACCTTTCCAGAAGTTAAATATTAAAGATGCTCTTTTATAAGCTGCTTGTTATGTATTTTTAGTGTCAGGATCACTTTACATATATTGTATGTATGCGCTATATTAATAAATACCTTTTGCTGGTGTAGTAATAAAAGAAATCCATACTAATTAAAGTTGATGAGAGCATCTTCTTAGGAAGTTCACATTTTAAATGATAAGCTGAGTTCATTTTAAAGAATATGTTCTTTATAAGACCTAATAAAAAATCTGTCTCCTTGTATAAATGTCTTTGTAAACTGCTGCCCAGTGGTAGTATTCGGCTTCCCCATACAATGCTGCAAAGACAACACTCCTACCCCAGACCTTGCCAAATCCTGATATGAAAGCTTTTAAAGCTAAAAACAGGTTCCAGGTGCTCATTGATCATCTGAAGAAGACATTAAATGTTAGAATTATGTTAGCCTAATATTTTTTGAAATTAATGTTTTTACTCATAAGGGCCCCATAATAGGGCATTTATGCCATCTCCAAGATCTCCTAGTCAGAAGTGCCAAATAAAAAGCTAAACAGATTAGGAAATTACACTCCTATAAGCATTCAAACCATACACACTAAGAACAATGCAGCATAAAAATAAAAACATATATACAAATAAAGCCCATAAATATTATATATTATTAATCAATCTTTACCAAGTAAATATAATCACTTTTACATAAAAACTATTAAATGTTCAAAAAATTCCCAAACAGTGTAAGATGAATACATTGATCTCCAATGATTTACCATACAAAAATTCATCAGATGATAAAAGTGCCAAAGAACGTGCAAAACGATCAAATTCCCTTAAATCATGTGCAACATGTGAACATCTTCAAGCGGTTTCTTCATGACCTCCCCAATCCGTCATTTTCTCACCTTATAAGTCTGATCTCTTCAATAGATAAGTTGGTCATAGAGCACTTGTTGTGTATAAAAAAATCAGTTGAGTAACTCAGATCCACATAGACAAATGCAGTCAGCAATGTTGGTCATCTTACTTTAAAAAAGTAATTAGTTAAGTTACAAATTACTTCTCCCAAAAAGTAATTGCGTTAGTAACTCGGTTACTACATTGGAAAAGTAATTAGTTACTCAGCAAATTAACTATGACAGGGGTGACAGTGGTGGTACTTGAGGGGGTGGCAGCGGTGGTACTCGGGGGGGGGGGGGGGGTGGCAGTAGTGGTGGTGTACTTGGGGGGGTGGCAGTGGTGGTGGTGTACAGTACTTGGGGGGTGACAGCAGTGGTACTTGGGGGTGGCAGCGGTGGTGTACTTGGGGGGGTGGCAGGCAGTGGTGGTACTTTGGGAGGTGTCAGCGGTGGTGGTGCCATCCTCTCCCACCACCACCTCTGCCTCTTACTGATCCCATCCCCCATAACCACTGATCTCATCCCTACCATACCTCCTCCATCACCTCTGTTGTAGAAGTGATGGTGGGTGGGTAGGGATGGGATCAGTAAGAAGCAGAGGTGGTGGAGGACTTGGGATGGATCGATTGCACTGCAATTCGAACTGTTAGACAGTCACTTCCTTGAATGCCTCCAGGGACACCTTTCCTCATGGGGAGAGAAAGAGACCCTCCCCTTCACTCAATTGGTGTCAGATGCTTAGCTGGCTTCATTTTTCAGTGTCCTACATTCTCTCTCTCTCTCTGGATAGGCGCGACGGGATTGGGCGGTCCAGACAGTCTCTCTGAGTCTAAGCCTCTTCTCAGCTCAGCGGGTAAAAGACCCCTCCCCTCGGCTTAACAAACGGCCAGGCAGCACGGCCATGGTGGGCCTCGCTGTGCTGCAGATGTAATTGCGGTAAAGCCGCCCAAGTAATGGGAACTGAATTACCATGAGTGGAAGAGTAATCAGTTAGATTACTCGTTACCCTCTAAAGTAACTGCATTAAGTAACTCAGTTTAATCTAACTGAGTTACTTACATCACTGGCAGTCAGTCACACATTAACAAAAGCACCCTTTTCTGTAGAGAAGCCCTGCTGCAAGAAAATCAGCTCAACATAAAACAAAGGCCCTGCAAAATAATAATCAACATACCTGAAAAAAAATGCAAACACCAAACTACACCCCTCCTGAAACAAGAGCCATAAGAAAGGGGAGCAATGCAGTAAAAAATATTGATATCTGCCTGGCAGAGGTGAGGGCTGCAAGGGATATTACCTAGGTGAGAGTAGAGAAGGGCATCTCTAATGGGTTACAAAGACCATTTCTTAAGGCCAGAGGGTACCAGATTTCCATGGATAAACTGATTAGTGGACCCTCTGTGCTATCTGCACATTGGAGAGGCTGGGAGCCCTTAAAAGGACCAAGGCACAGAGTCTAAACACACACACACACACACATACACACACACCGGATCTTCACCAAAGTCCCTGCAAAAGGAAAAAAATGTGACCTTTGAAAGTCTGAGAGCCAAACACTGGTCCAGACTCATTCATTTTGCTAACCGCCATCACTGTTTTGTTATGGTTTTATTATTTCTAACATTTTTTTAAATAATATTTTTATAATTTATCTTTTTTATATTTTTTTTACATTATTTTTACTTTTTTCATGTAAGGCTGTTCTTGCCTTGATCAAGCAAATTGTGGCAGGGAAGGCCGGGCTACAACTAAAAGGATTTCAAGTGATCATATCTTTGGATTAGAGAGGGCAAGGATTACCATCGGCTGGAGGTGACCAGTAGACACTTGAGGTACTAGACTGCCCTGCTGCATATGTCATGTAAGGGAAAATACCTCAATTAATATAAAAACAGATAATGTGATGACAATTGAAGAGTCAGTTGTTACAGGCAGATATTGGTCCTTAAAAATAGCATTTTTATAACAGCTTATCTGTAAAATCCTTTTCTTGGAGTACACGGACACAGAGCGGCATAGTAATAACTATGTGAGTATATAGACCACCTTCAGGTGATGGACATTGGCACACCCAAGACAGGAAGTTAACTCCCTATATAACCCCTCCCATTACGGGAGTAAGTCAGTTTTTGTAGCAAAGCAATATGCCTAAACCCCAGAAAGAGGGGAGGGACCTCTGTGTCCGTGATGTACTCCAAGAAAAGGATTTTACAGGTAAGCTGTTATAAAAATCATATTTTCTTTATCATACATCATGGGAAGCAGCATACTGTAGTAATAACTATGTGGGATGTGCCAAAGCAATGAGGGGAGGGAGATACAACAAGCAGGGAGCCAACAGACTAGAGGACTTTTACTGCTGCCTGCAGCACACTGTGCCCGAAGGCGATATCCTCATGCCTTTTTACATCCACTTGATAAAATCTGATGAATGTATGAACAGAAGACCAAGTTGCGGCCTTACAGATCTGAGCCATGGAGGCTTGGTGATGCACTGTCCAAGAAGCACTAACTGCTCTGGTAGAGTGCGCCTTGACTTGAAAAGGTGGAATCTTACCTCTCAAACCATAGGCCTGAATCCACTTAGAAATAGTGGACTTAGACACTACCAGTCTCTTCTTGGGACCATCTGGCAGCACAAATAAGACATCAGTCTTACGTATCTGGGCAGTTGTTTTTAGCTTGACCGCTCTCACTACATCCAAACAATGTAGGGACTCCTCCTTGCTAGAACCTGGTTTTGGATTGATATCCTCTGTGTGCAGGAGGACACATTTCCGCATAGACAATGCCCTTTACCCTTAAAAATCTCCATAGGCGACAAAATTCTACAGGTTGCATGTTTTGTGTTACAGAGGAGGTCTAGGGCTAAACTTATTGCTCTTGCTCTACCGATCATGGCAATACCTCACATGTGTGGTTTGATTATTGTTTTCATATGCAGACGCTACTCACATATGCGTTCGCTTCTGCATGCGAGCTCCGCGGGACGGGCATGTTTAAAAACATTTTTTTTTCTTATTTGTTTTTTATTTTTACATTGTTTTAAAAAAATTCATTTTTATTCCTGTTAAAAGGAATGTAAACATACCTTGTATTAGAAAAAAAGCATGGCATGACCTCTTAAATATGAGATCTGGGGTCAAAAAGACCTCATATCTCATATTTACACTAAAATGCAATTTAAAAAAAAAACTATTTGTCATTTTAAAAAAATGTAAAAAATAAAATGGCCCTTTAAGAGCTATGGGCGGAAGTGACGTTATGACGTTGCTTCCGCACTGCAGTGTCATGGAGATGGGTGGGGGCCATCTTCCCCTCACTCATCTCCATGCACAGCACCGAGAAGGATCCAATCGCCTCCGGTAAGTGGCGGAGGGCACCAGATCGCGCAGGGGGGGGCCCTCTCCCATTGCTGATAAAAGTGATCTTGCGGCAAATCCGCCACAGAGACCACTTTTATCTTGTGCTGGACCACCGGCCGAACACGGGGATACCGGGATTATGGCAGCCAGCCATAACAACGATATCCGTCCCCAATGTAGGGACATACATAGGTGTGCAGCAGTCTGGAAGTGGCTAAAGTAATCTTCCAGCATCTCCGGGACTTTTTTCCCACCAACACAAACTCTGTCTCATCTTTATGTCCTCTGGAACTCCCATAAGGTCTTTATCCGAGGAATATGTATACAACAAAGGTCTAGAGCCAAGAGAAAATATAACTCTAAATTGTCTGATCTTCTTTCAGAAATCTAGTAACAAATTCCCTCTCTCCCATGCCACTTCACCTACCCTCATTAGACTCAGGGGGCAGTTGAGCATGCACTTAGTGAATTGGTATGACCGACACCTTAGATCTCTTAAACACAACCATTATACTAACGCCAATAAGGCTGGGAAATATTTGGCCAACAAATTGAAATTTGCTCAGGCTAAATCTAAGATCAATCCCCTATCTAATTCATCCCACACTCAGATCCAAAATCACTAACCCACAGGATATAGTGGACACATTTGTTAATTTTTACAGTACCTTTACAATCCCCAACACAGTTGGCATACCGAGTGTTTTTATACATGTATAACCAATCACCATACACTTTTATGTTTGGCTATCAATACCCTCCCTTTGACTCCTTAATCTTCTTATACAGTCACCAATGATTGATTTCTCTGACAATCAACCAATCATTGATTGATTTTTAATTAATACATTATAATAGTTTTTATCATCTATCCCTCCATATATACTTATATATGGGTCCATCTCTTCTATAGACATGTCTGCCTAGGTGTGCATGCACCCACGCATTTACACCGTAACACATATCTGTACATATATATATATATATATATATACATATGTGTATGTGCTTATTATGGCATTCATGTATTTGATCTTGCAGGCTTGTTTCCTATTATCCCCATATTATTTCATATACATCAGTTTTTCTACCTTTTTTATTTACACCCATATCGAGCCATCTCTATATAGACATATCAGGCTAAGTCTCCCCCTTCCCTCTCTATTTACACCTGTATCTACCCTTTATTGCTGTTGTTCTCTAGTACGGGCATCTGCAGGAGTTAGTGGGTGTTGTGTGCCTCCAGCACAATATACACCTGTATCTACCCTTTATTGCTGGTGTTTTGTAATACAGGCATCTGCCGGAGTTATTGGATGTTGTGTGCCTCCAGCACAATATACACCTGTATATACCCTTTATTGCTGGTGTTCTATAATAAAGGCATATGCAGGAGTTAGTGGGTGTTGTGTACCTCCAACACAGTATACACCTGTATCTACCGTTTATTGCCGGTGTTCTATAATAAAGGCATATGCAGGAGTTAGTGGGTGTTGTGTGCCTCCAGCACAGCACAGTATACACCTGTATCTACCCTTTATTGCTGTTGTTCTCTAAAACAGGCATCTGCAGGAGTTAGTGGGTGTTGTGTGCCTCCAGCACAGTATACACCTGTATCTACCCTTTATTGCTGGTGTTTTATAATACAGGCATCTGCAGGAGTTAATGGGTGTTGTGTGCCTCTAGGACAGTATACACCTGTATCTACCGTTTATTGCTGGTGTTCTATAATAAAGGCATCTGCAGGAGTTAGTGGGTATTGTGTGCCTTCAGCACAGTATACACCTGTATCTACCGTTTATTGCTGGTGTTCTCTAATACAGCCATCTGCAGAAGTTAGTGGGTGTTGTGTGCCTCCAGCACAGCACAGTATACACCTGTATCTACCCTTTATTGCTGTTGTTCTCTAAAACAGGCATCTGCAGGAGTTAGTGGGTGTTGTGTGCCTCCAGCACAGTATACACCTGTATCTACCCTTTATTGCTGTTTTTCTATAATAAAGACATCTGCAGGAGTTAGTGGGTGTTGTGTGCCTCCAGCACAGTATACACCTATATCTACCGTTTATTGCTGGTGTTCTATAATAAAGGCATCTGCAGGGGTTAGTGGGTGTTGTGTGCCTGCAGCACAGTATACACCTGTATCTACTGTGCCTCCAGCACAGTATACACCTGTATCTACCATTTATTGTTGGTGTTCTATAATAAAGGCATCTGCAGGAGTTAGTGGGAGTTTTGTGTTAGGCAGGACGCTGCCTCTGCGTGTTATTCCGAAAGTTCTTTGGTGTGGGCCTTTTTTGAGACGAGTGCATCAGATCACACCTCTGCTATTTGCAACATATGTCTCAATCGTATCTTGCGTGGCCAAAACATCAGCCGCTTGGGCACCACATGCTTGACCAGACATATGTTGACCTGCCATGCAGCTCATTGGCAAGCATACCTTAAAGACCCACAACAAAGAACAAAGCGGACCTCTTCTTGCTCCTCATCAGCTGGGATCTCCAACCCCACTAGACATTCAATTCTCTCTGAAACCTGCACTGAGAGGAATGAAGGTGTAGAATTAGGTGTGTCACAGCCAAGTACTTGTGGGCACTCTGCTTCTAGAACATCCACGTCCGATTGTAGCAGGCAAATTTCCCTGCCCCAGCTGCTGGACCATCGAAAGAAGTTCACTCCCAGCCATCCACATGCCCAGCAGTTGAATGCTAGCTTTGCTAAATCGCTAGCACTTCAACTGCTGCCTTTTCAGTTGGTAGGCTCAGGCCCCTTCCGTGAGATTGTGCAATGTACGATTCCTCAGTGGCAGGTCCCCAAACGCCACTTTTTCTCACGGAAGGCGATTCCGTCTCTCTACTGGCATGTGGGAGGCAATGTCCATGCCTCACTGCACAGGGCTTTCAGTGGTAAGGTGCATATTACCGCTGACTCATGGTTCAGCAGGCATGGTGGACAGGGACGTTACCTATCTTTCACGGCCCATTGGGTCACACTTATGGCAGCTGGGAAGGATGCAGAACAAGGTGCAGTAGTATTGGAGGTTGTTCCGCTGCCACGCCTCCAAAATTCTACTACTGGTTGTGACACACCTCTCTCCTCCACCCCCTCCTCTTCTTCTTCCTCCATGGCCTCTTCCAGTGCTCTGTCCTGAGAACCAGCGGTGCTCCGTAGGCGTTCAAGAGGCTACGCAAGTAAGCAGGCAAAAATATGCCATGCTGTGCTTGCGATAGTTTGTTTGGGGGACAGGAGCCACACTGGGGCAGTTATTTTGTCAGCTCTGCAGGGCAGGCCGAGAGGTGGTTGACGCCAAGCCAGCTTAAGCCAGGAATGGTGGTTTGTGACAATGGCACCAACCTCCTCTCCGCCCTCCGACAGGGACAATTGACCCATGTGCCCTGTGTGGCTCTTGTCCTTAACCTGGTGGTGCAGCGGTTCTTGGGCAGGTACCTGGGCTTACAGGATGTCCTGAGGCAGGCCAGGAAAGTTTGTGTGCATTTCTGCCAATCATTTAATGCCAGTGCTTATATGTGACATGCCCACCAGGTGGAACTCAATGTTGGCCATACTGCAGCGGCTGCACATGCAGCAGAGGTCCATCAATGAGTACCTGTGCGACTACGGCACCAGGACGGGGTCAGGGGAGCTCAGGTTTTTTTCATCACGCCAGTGGGGCATGATCAGGGATGCATGCACTATCCTGTCACCATTTGAGGAGGCCGCGAGGATGCATGCATCAGTGACAGTGCATGCATCAGTGACACTGTACCTCTTGTCCACCTGTTGGAGCATACGCTGCGTGGAATAATGGACAGTGCACTTGAGGCAGAACAGAGGCAGGAAGAGGAGGACTTCCTTGCCTCTCAAGGCCCCCTTTATCCAGACAGTGTTCCTGCTGTCCCACCCATCAAACAGGAAGAGGAGGAGGCGGCTTGTGTCAGCATGGAGGTGGAGCCTTGCACTCAGCATCAGCAGCAGAAGACTTTTAGGGATGATTTACAGTCCCAATAAACCCGTGTACTTGTACATGGCTGGGAGGAGGTGGCTGTGGATCATGTTGTCCTTAGTGACCGGCCGAATGCCTCAGCTAACCTATGCTGCATGGCCTCCCTGATCCTGCAAAGCCTGCAGAAGGATGCTTGTATTCTTCAGATCAAGGAGAGGGACCATTACTGGCTGGCAACTCTCCTTAATCCACGTTACAAGGGTAAGATTGCAGACCTTATATTTCCGTCGCAGAGGGAGCAGAGGATGAGACATCTCCGGGAGGCCTTGCAGAAAGGTCTGTGCAATGCATTCCCAGAGACTGGGAGGTTACAAACTCCTGGTCCTGGACAATGTGTTGCTGAGGCTTCGTTCAGTCACAGAAGGAGCGGTGGAGAAGGTGGCCGTCTGACCGATGCATTCAGACAATTTTTTAGTCCTCAGCCCCAAGGTATGATCGGTTCCAGCAACCATCGCCAGTCTCTGATTTTGTCAGAAACCATGAATCAGGCAGCGTACACACGGGCGGACTGTTCGCTCAACTTTGTCCGCTGAACAGTGTTTCAGCGGACAGTCCGCCCGTGTGTGGGCTTTCAGCGGACAGTTTCAGCGGACAGTTTGACGGACAAAGTCTTTCGGAAATTCCGAAAAACTGTCCGCTGAAACTTTGTTTGAGCGAACAGTCCGCCCGTGTGTAGGCTACTTTCGAAATGAGCAAACTGTTCCCGCTCGGAGGAAAGTCTGCTCATTTCGAGCGCGTGTGAAGGTAGGCGAGGCCCGCGACGGAGACGTCGCGGGCTCCGCCGCCTGGAATGGACTTAAAGGGGAACCCCAACGCCGAAAAAAATCGGCGTGGGGGTCCCCCCAAAGTCCACAACAGACCCTTGTCCGAGCACGCTACCCGGCCGGCCAGGAAAGGGGGGCGAGCGAGCGCGCCCCCCTCCTGAGCCGTACCAGGCCGCGTGCCCTCAACATGGGGGGTGCCTTGGGGAAGGGGGGGCCGCGCGGCCCCCCCACCCCAAAGCACCTTGTCCCCATGTTGATGAGGACAAGGGCCTCTTCCCGACAACCCTGGCCGTTGGTTGTCGGGGTCTGCGGGCGGGGGGCTTATCGGAATCCGGGAGCCCCCTTTTAAGAAGGGGGCCCCCGGATACCGGCCCCCCACCCTATGTGAATGAGTATGGGGTACAATGTACCCCTACCCATTCACCTGTGAAAAAAAGTACAAAAAAAAACACAACACAGGGTTAAAATATTTTATTGCACAGCTCCGGGGGTCTTCCGTCTTCGGGGGTCTTCTCCGGACTCCTCCGCTATCTTCGTGTAGCTCTTTTGCTAGCGGAGGAGTCCGGCTTTCTTCCTCCCCGCCGCCGGCCTCTTCTCCCGACTTCGGGGGTCTTGTCCCCCTCTTCGGTTCTTCTGCCGGGCCACCGCGCCTTCTTGTAGCTCTTTTGCAGGCGGTGGCCCGGTCTTCTGTCGCCGCTGTCGCCGTCGCCGCCTTCCGTTCTTCTTCTTCTTCTTGTTCTTCTTCTTCTTCTCCAGGAGATGTTGACACGACGCTCTCTCCGGCCGGAATGCCAGAGCCGCCCTGCGCTGCCACTTATATAGTGACAATGGGGCGGTGTCACATGGTATATGTCACATGGGTTGGTCACATGGGTTGATGTCACATGGTGACCCCGCCCCCTTACGATGTCATAGTCCCCATGTGACATCAACCCATGTGACCAACCCATGTGACATATACCATGTGACACCGCCCCATTGGCACTATATAAGTGGCAGCACAGCGCGGCTCTGGCATTCCGGCCGGAGAGAGCGACGTGTCAACATCTCCTGGAGAAGAAGAAGAAGAAGAAGAAGAAGAAGAACGGAAGGCGGCGACGGCGACAGCGGCGACAGAAGACCGGGCCACCGCCTGCAAAAGAGCTACAAGAAGGCGCGGTGGCCCGGCAGAAGAACCGAAGAGGGGGACAAGACCCCCGAAGTCGGAAGAAGAGGCCGGCGGCGGGGAGGAAGAAAGCCGGACTCCTCCGCTAGCAAAAGAGCTACAAGAAGATAGCGGAGGAGTCCGGAGAAGACCCCCGAAGACGGAAGACCCCCGGAGCTGTGCAATAAAATATTTTAACCCTGTGTTGTGTTTTTTTTTTGTACTTTTTTCACAGGTGAATGGGTAGGGGTACATTGTACCCCATACTCATTCACATAGGGTGGGGGGCCAGTATCCGGGGGCCCCCTTCTTAAAGGGGGCTCCCGGATTCCGATAAGCCCCCCGCCCGCAGACCCCGACAACCAACGGCCAGGGTTGTCGGGAAGAGGCCCTTGTCCTCATCAACATGGGGACAAGGTGCTTTGGGGTGGGGGGGCCGCGCGGCCCCCCCTTCCCCAAGGCACCCCCCATGTTGAGGGCACGCGGCCTGGTACGGCTCAGGGGGGGCGCGCTCGCTCGCCCCCCCTTTCCTGGCCGGCCGGGTAGCGTGCTCGGACAAGGGTCTGTTGTGGACTTTGGGGGAACCCCCACGCCGATTTTTTTCGGCGTTGGGTGTCCCTTTAAGTCCATTCCAGGCGGCGGTGCCCGCGACGTCTCCTTCGCGGGCCCCGCCTACCTGTACACGCGCTCGAAATGGGCGGACTTGCCTCCGCCTTACGTGGGCAAGTCCGTTCATTTCAAAAGTTGAGCGAACTGTTTGGCAAACAGTTCGCTGAAACAGTCCGCTCGTGTGTGGGCAAGTCCGCTCATGCAAATTTTGAGCGGACTGTTGCGGCAACTGTTTGACGAACAAAGTTTCAGCGAACAGTCCCCGCGTGTGTACGCGGCCTCAGACTGAGACAGAGGTACAATCAAATCACACTTGTTTATTAATAAAAATAAAAAGGTAAATAGAGAAATGCGTAGTCAAGCATAGCTAGAGTCCAGTAGTCAGATCGGGTAGTCAGCCAGTCCAAAGTTCATTAACCAGATCGGGTAATCAGCCAGGCCAGAAGTCAGGGTTCCAAGGAGAGCAACTGCAAGCAGGATAAGAAGCCAGGAGGGATGTCAGCAAGCCAGTCTTGAAACAAACAGCAGGAGATGGTTCCTTGTGATGTGACCAATGCGAAGGCAAAGGAAAGAGTGAGCTGGAAGGCTTTAAATAAGTAGGTCAGACGAGCATAATCGGGAACAGCTGGTAACTGTGGAAAGAGAAGAGAGCTGGCATTTAGCCGACAGTTGAGCGGCCAGCCCAGAGGAGGAAGGGCTAAGCCAGCCCTGACAGTACCCCCCAATGACCCCTTTCCTTCGGAAGGCCACCAGGCTTGAGGGGAAACCGTCTATGGAACTCGCGGAGGAGGACAGGAGCATGTACGTCAGAGGATGGAACCCAGGAGCATTCCTCCGGACTATAACCCTTCCAATGCACCAGGTACTGTATGCGCCAACTAAACCTACGGGAATCAACAATGGATTATACCTCACACTCCTCATGGTTCTCAACCAGAATAGGGTGAGTACGTGGCACCGAGGTGATAAATCGGTTATAGACCAACGGTTTCAATAAGGAGACATGAAACACATTTGAGATGCGCATAGTAGGAGGAAGGTCCAACGCAAAAGCTACTGGGTTAATTCTGCGAAGGATACGGAAAGGCCCAATAAACCGAGGTGCAAACTTCAGTGAGGGAACACGAAGATGGAGGTTGCGAGATGACAGCCAGACCCTGTCCCCAACCTGGTAGGAAGGCGCAGGCAGGCGTCTGCGGTCAGCATGGAGTCTGTACCTATCATTAGCATGACGCAAAGCCTCCTGGACTTGTACCCAAGTGGAACGAAGACCACGGAGATGCTCCTCTAACGCAGGAATACTCTGCAGAACAAACGAGTCAGGCAACATGGAAGGTTGGAAACCATAATTCGCCATAAATGGAGACAATAGGGAGGCCGAATTCAAGGCACTGTTGTGAGCAAACTCTGTCCAAGGTAATAGGTCAGACAAGTTGTTATGATGGTCAGAAATATAGCAACGTAGGAATTGCTCCAAGGACTGATTGGCTCATTCTGCGGCCCCATTAGACTGCGGGTGATACGCAGAAGAGAACGCAAGCTGGATTCCCAACTGTGCACAAAAGGCTCACCAGAACCGGGAGACAAACTGACTGCCCCTATCCGAGACAATCACCTTGGGTAGCCTATGTAAGCGGAAGATCTCCCGAGCAAAAATGGAAGCCAGTTCCTTAGAGGTGGGCAACTTCTTAAGTGGAATACAATGACACATCTTTGAGAACCGGTCAGAACAAAGGCAGTAACATCAGCCCGTAGACTAGGCCACCAGAATTGTTGGGAGATGACCCAAACGAGTTGATTCTTCCCAGGATTGCCAGCTGCCTTGGGAGAATGTTAAGTCTGGAGCACTGCAGTACGGAGACTCTCTGGGACAAAGCAGCAGTCACAAGGTTTATCAGGAGGAGCATGGACCTGAGCAGCAAGAATTTTGTCACCCAAAGGAGAAGTAAGACTGGTGCGAACCGTAGCCAAGATACGATCAGGAAGAATCATAGGAACCAAAACCGACTCCGACTTGGAAGTGGAGGAAAATTGTTGTGACAAGGCATCAGCCCTTACATTCTTAGTACCGGGTAAGAATGAGGCAATGTAATTAAAGCTGGATAAGAAAAGAGCCCATCGCGCCCTTCTGGGAGAGAGTCGCTTAGCCTCAGACAAGAATGTAAGATTCTTATGGTCAGTAAGAACAAGAATGGGTACAGTGGTACCTTCAAGGAGATGTCTCCATTCTTTCAGGGCCAAAATGATCGCCAACAGCTCTCTGTCACCAATCTCATAATTGCAGGTTAGGAGTTAGAGTTAGGAGTTAGAGTTAGGACATTGAGACAGAAGGGTGCCAACTCCAGTCTCGGAAGCATCAACTTCTAGGATAAAAGGCAACGTAGGATCAGGATGTGCCAACACAGAAGCAGAAACAAAGGCAGCCTTAAGAGTCTCAAAGGCCTTAATGGACTCCGGAGACCAACTCTTCTGTTCATATCAGTCAGAGGCTTGACCAGAGACGAGAAGGTAGGAATAAACTTCCGATAGTAGTTGGCAAAGCCCAGGAAATGCTGCAGAGGACGTAAACCCACGGGTCGAGGCCACTGTAGGACTGCTGACAGTTTCTCTGGGTCCATCGAAAAGCCAGCAGTGGAAATTACATAGCCCAGGAATGTAACCTGTTCATGATGGAACTCGCACTTCTCCAGTTTACAATAGAGATAGTTCTCTCTTAGTTTCTGAAGTACACGACAGACATCTGTGTGGTGGCTCTGCAGGGACTTGGAAAATATGAGGATATCATGGAGATAAACCACCACACACAATTGCAACAAATTTCGAAGGACATCATTAATAAATTCCTGGAAAACTGCCGGGGCATTACAAAGGCCAAAAGGCAGTACCAGGTATTCATAATGGCCTGTTCTGGTATTAAACGCAGTTTTCCACTCGTCCCCCCTCCTTAATGCGCACAAGATTGTATGCCCCTCTCAGGTCAAGCTTTGTGAAAACTGTTGCTCCCTTGAGGCGGTCAAATAACTCTGTAATCAATGGAATCGGGTAAGCATTCTTAATTGTGACACAATTGAGACCCCTATAATCTATACAAGGTCTCAGTTCACCGCTCTTCTTTTTCACAAAGAAGAAACCAGCACCAGCAGGAGACGAGGACTTGCGGATGAAACCTCGAGAAAGTGCGTCAGCAACATACTGCTCCATGGCCTTAGCCTCCAAGACCGACAAAGGGTAAACCCGGCCACGGGGAGGTATGGCACCAGGTTGAAGGTCAATAGCGCAATCATAAGGCCGGTGTGGAGGCAAACTACTGGCTTGACCTTTATCAAAGACATCACCAAAATCACGGTACTCCTCCGGCAATGAGGGGAGTTAACCGGTGCACAGGACCTTGGATACCTTCAGAACGCATGTCTCACTGCATTGTGGTGACCAGGAGAGAACCTCAGCATGGAGCCAATCAAAAGAGGGGTTGTGCCTCTGTAACCAAGGATAACCAATAACCAGCGGAAATCTGGGTGAGGAAATAACTTGGAATTGGATTATCTCATGGTGAAGAGCCCCTACGGCCATGGACAACAGAACCGTCTCATGAGTCATATGGGCAGGCTGGAGTGGAGTGTCACGCAGCTGCAGCGGAATCGAGTGCTAAAAAACAAATGCAGCATCAATGAACAGGCCTGCAGCCCCAGATTTGATTAGAGCCTGTATCTGTATGGACGACTCAGCCCAAGAAAGGGTGACCAAAACCAGGGGCTTATCCTTGTGGATAACTGGGGACGAAACAACGCTACCTAAGGTCTGTCCATGACAGGACCTCAAGGTTCGGGCGTTACCTGGACGGGTAGGACAAGACTTCAAAAATTGACCTGCCTGGCCACAATAAAGGCACAATCTCTCCCTCCTCCTAAAGGCTCTCTCATCCGCAGAGAGATGCGTGAAGCCCAGGTGCATGGGTTCATCTTCACTGACCAACTCGGTACCAGGAGGCATGGGAGGTGAGGGAGGCATGGGTGGGACTACAAAGCTTGGAGGCAAACGTACAGGAGGCTTCCGCAAGCGCTCCTTAAGAGAAAGTCTTTCTCTGAGTCTGGAGTCAATGAGGATGGCAAACGAGATAAAGCTCTCCGGCTCAGTGCGTATATCTCGGGCTGCTATCTCATCCTTGATGGAATCCGAGAGATATCTGTATCTTCTGAATTCATTGCCTTTGCGTACTGTCAGAAACCATGAAACAGACTGAGACAGAAGTACAATCAAATCACACTTTTTTATTAATTAAAAGTCCAGTAGTCAGATCGGGTAGTCAACCAGTCCAAAGTTCATTAACATGATCGGGTAATCAGCCAGGCCTGAAGTCAGGGATCCAAGGAGAGCAACTGCAAGCGGGATAAGAAGCCAGGAGGAATGTCAGCAAGCCAGTCTTGAAACAAACAGCAGGAGATGGTTCCTTGTGATGTGACCAACGCAAAGGCAAAGGAAAGAGTGAACTGGAAGGTTTTAAATAGGCAGGTTAGACGAGCATCATCGGGAACAGCTGGTAACTGTGGAAAGAGAAGAGAGCTGGCAATTAGCCGACAGCTGAGCGGCCAGCCCAGAGGAGGAAGGGTTAAGCCAGCCCTGACACATACGGACCACTTTCTCACCTTCGCCATAATTAGATTGTCGCTGGACTATACGCTTATTTATCTTTCTCATGATAGTCATTTTATAAACTTGCTGTTTTTCTAGCCACTCTTTCTGTGTATCTGGGGTTGGATTACAAATAAACTGCTGCTCAGCCAACATCACTGCCTTTTTAACTTTCCCTTCCCATTCCCTAAAATTACCTTTAGTTCTTGCAACCTGCTGGATGAGAAGCCCTCTAAAATAGGCCTTTAGGGAATCCCAGACCACTCCAACTGACGCTGTGCCTGTATTAATACTTATAAACTCTTTTACTCTGGTCATTAATTCCTCAGGATTATCAATGTCCGGGCCAATTCACTTAGGGACACCGTGGGAACCTCTTCTCTGGAGGATCAACTTTACTTCACACTATAATCGCTGCACAAAGTGACAGTGAAAGGTGTAAAGATAGATAGCTGGCAGATGATAAAGATAAATAGCTATAGGGGGAGGGGGTCCAGGCACAAGCAGTCCTCTCCTGTCTCCTCGATTCTGACAAGAGCAGCTTTCTCCCCAAGGGGCACTGATCAGGGATAGCGGCGCTACACAGCCCCATCCAAGAGCCTCATTGGATCAACGATGCAGTGCCGACCAGACTCGCAGTTCCGGACTGGAGCGTCCCAGATCTGACAAGATCCTCTCCTCCTCTCCTCCAAAGGCCCAGCACCATCATACGGCAAGCCTGAGTGCACAACTGCTCAGGAAGGTCCGCCAGCTAAGCGGGCAGGAGAGGAGTAGGTGAGGGGGGACCACTCCAAGCCAGGAAAAAATTATGAAGCAGGGCCACACTTAGAGCAACAGAGTGGGGAGTGGATCACTCGGCTCGGCCACACATAGAGAGCAGAGTGGGGGAGCAGCACCACATATTCACACACAAACGCTCGTCCTCACCCGTATCCGGTCACACCCTGCAAACTTGTACATTAGATCAGGAATTTTCACCACTA
Organism: Lithobates pipiens; assembly: GCF_037356315.1. Lineage (NCBI taxonomy): Eukaryota > Metazoa > Chordata > Amphibia > Anura > Ranidae > Lithobates > Lithobates pipiens. The sequence continues at coordinate 274,558,310 of NW_027507790.1, read as the reverse complement.
TACCATAGACAGTGCCCAGGGCTTCAATGTAAGCTATCACTACTAAGTCGGATTTCCCCCTTCTTAGGCTATGGATGATATACACCATGGTTTTCACTGTCACTCTGTCTTTTACCACCTCTGGAACACTTCACTCTTCCACTGCTTGTATGGCCTGATCCATCCAGCTTTCAAATCCTTCCTCTCTGTGAGGGGTGGGAATTCATCCTGAGAAAAACTGGAGCTTCCTGTATCTTTGATGAGCTGAAACTGTACTATTCTTCTCCAGATTTTCAACCAGCTTGCTCATGCCCTCATAGAAAGAAGCAGGTGGCAGATGGGCTGTGGGTACTTCTGTTTCATCTGATGCTGGGCTTATTGACCTGAGCTGTGAGTAATCCTCATCCAGGTCTCCAGCTGACAGCAATGGTATCACTTTTTTTTTATAATTGTAATTTTTATTGAAAATGTTTTCCATAATAAAAGAACAATGTTACAGAATGTATAAACATATAGATTGTGAGATACAAAGGTACAAATAAAGGTGTCCATATAATCAGAGCACAGGGGTGTTCTGTGTGTCATAGCAGAAACAAAGGGCAGCTTGTAGATAATAACAATCAACAAAACAGAGGTCAATTAAAAGACACAAAAAACTGTTTCTATGGTATATAAGAAGTGTAAGTACTGACCCGTATATAACACGGACTACAGGGAATCAGTGTATGATACACTGAGTGACAGGGGTGTTCCATATACTGATTGATGCCAGATTCTATTAAATTGAGGGATGCTATTGTGCCGTCAAGTGCTCCATCCTCCGAATCTCGGTTATCATTTGTAAAAATCTAGGCCATGGAGGGGGGGAGTTTGACAGCCAACACAATGGGATGAGCCTTTTGTCAGCTAAAAGGATGTATGAAATCAACCTATTGTTTTTTGTAACACCTCTTTGTTTTGTCAACCTATCAAATGCCTTTTGCGCGTCTAGACTTAAGACAAGAGCCTGATGTGATGATCTATCAAGGAGATCAATTAGGTCTATAGTTCGGCAGGTGTTATCCCCGGCGTGTCTGCCGGGAACAAAGCCCACCTGATCTCTGTTGATCAATTTAGGGATAATTCTGGGCAGTCTGGATGCAAGAATTTTTGTGAATATTTTGTAATCTGAATATAAAAGCGCTATGGGCCTATAATTATTTGCCAGGTTTTGGGATAACAAAAATGTAAGAATGGGAAAATTGGGGATGTGGGGGTTGTCCTTTGAGTAGAGATTTGAAAAGAGTCAGCATATGAGGAGATAGTATGTCAATGAAGGTCTTATAGTAGAAATACTGTAATCCGTCAGGACCAGAAGATTTGTGTAGTGGGAGATCTTTAATAATAGTTGGGAGTTCCTCTGCAGTTAAAGCTGAGTTTAAGCTAGCTAGATCAAGTGAGGACAATTGTGGGAGCTTTATGTTGGAGAAGAATTGCTTAAATTTGCCCGTAAAGTTGAAATTATTATCAGGAGTCAAGCAATTATACAATCTGTGATAAAATTTACCAAAAATTTTGGACATCTCTTGGGGGCAATGTGTTTTAGTTCCGTCAGCTTGAGAAAGCTGCCAAAGTTAGCCCCTCGATACCTGTACAATAGAAAATATACCATGTAGAAAGAAAAAAAAAGCAGCTTTGCCTTGACCCATTCATTCTCACTCTCCCTCTTATCATGGGCATCAACATGATTGTTTATGGTAGAGGTCTTCCATGGTCTTCCATTTTTGCCTCAATGTGATCCATTCTTGTGTCCCTTGTGTCCTCCTCTGAATTTCCTGAGATGTTATTGGAAGGACGAATGTCTTTTTTTGAGGCCTCTTTTTGTGATAAGGCTGCTGGGGGTGAGTAGGCCTCTGTGCCATCTTGTCTACCTCCACACATGTTCAGTGAGAGGAAGTCCATCAGGACTGAGGCTTCCGATTGTTTCGCTGTTTTTTGGACAAGGTCCCAGAGGTGTCCAGAGCTCTCCTGCTAAGGAATCAAGGTGTATGTCACCTCGGATGGGCTGCTTTGTGCCCTTGTATCGCTGAAGCTCCAGAATTATGCGACCATCCGCTCTGATTTTTTTAAATTTTTTTTCATTGATACGTGACCTGATTCTGCAACCAGTCAGCACCATATATTCTCCAATTTATTCTGGGGCCCCTGGAGGTAGGGTAGTGGCTCTTTTTCCTTAACATGAGGAAAATGGTACTTTGCAAGGGGAAAATACTTTTCTGCAATCCCTTCAAAGTATCCCAATGTTGAAAGGTATGTGACTTGATCTGGTATAGCAAGTGGGGGCTGAGCGCTCGCTGTCCTCTCTTTCTTAAGGGTCTGGTTGGAGGAGTAATGGGGACCTCATTCCATTTTTCCCTTATTATAGCAACTACTGTGTGTGAGCCAAGCTAACTGTAAAAAAAAAATTAACACCAATAGCAAACTAGGGCTGTAATATACACATTGGACATCACTGCACAGTCCTATCAGTTATTTGTATAATGCTAATTATAAAAAAAAATATGTATAACTAAATACTGCAATGTGTGAAATATTGTAATCATATGGTAACCAGCCTCCAGAATATCACCTATCAGGGGAATCCAACACAACAGTGATATGAAAAGATTTTTTCTGTAAAAGATACAAGAAATACAACATTCTAAATGTGACTTCAGTGATCAGGGGAAGAATAGTAAATTCAGATTCTATCCCCTGAGAGATTGTACAGAAACTTTCATCCAATAGAATAAACTCCGGATGTTCCCTGAAGAAGATGTCTAATAATACTTTACTAAAGAACAGCTTTCCAGTATCAGTGATGCCGAGGAATAGGTTATAAAGATATTGAAAAAAGTTTTCCCGGATTTTGTGTACTTTCACAGGGTGACACTGTGGGTACACAGGTAGCAGTGTGCCAACATCCCAATAAGAAAAATTCATGAACTCTGTATCGGTAGTGGGGCATTTAATACCGAGTTACATTTTTTATATGTATTTATATGTAACTGTTTTCAATTAAATTTGTATTCAATAAATAAATCTAAATATTTTTAGACAGTCTACCCGGGTGTCTTAATAGTCCACTCTCTTTTAGTCCGGTCTCTTAGTTTCTAGTTTTCATATAAGTTATAAAGATAAGTAGTTTCTTTTGCTAGATATTCAGTCAATATTACATTTAAAACTCAGATGCAAATAAAAATAAATATAATTGTTATTAGCATGTAAAATATGAAGAAAATGTAGATTATAATTAAGCATAACATCCTGTTCAATAAAATATCAATAATAATAATAATTATAATAAATACTATGAATAATGGACTTTGTGAAGAAAGGTTATGTAATATACATGGATGTTTTGTTCACTTAATGCATCTAAAGGGTTAAATAAGTTTAATCTTTTTAACCACTTCAGCTCTCACACCTGTACACCGTCTATGGACCAGAGCAATGTTTACTTTCCTCTATGAACCTATTGATTCAGCAATAACTTTATAATAACAAAATAATCCATATATTGTTTTGTCTTAGGACAAAAATATACTTTTACTGCTGATATTGCCTTGCATTTTTTTATGCAATACTCAGACAAAAAAAATAGCCAACTATAAAGTACTACTCCAGGATAAATGTATAGAAATGGTAGAAATTACATTTTTATATATGATGCATTTCTCCCACCAAACAGGGGGCTGAATGGGCAAATTTCAGGCATTTGGAATGTACGCCTGAACAACCAAAGTTTGTTCCAAACCTAGGTTTGGACCCAAACATCACTGCACTCCACCATCATGTGAAAGGTAAGTCGCTTCACCAAGTGGTCAACAGGGGGGCCAACCTGACCACAGATACATGGTCCAACAAGTAATGGCAGATATGTTATATATTGTAATTTGTGTCCTAAGAAATCGCATGAGTGCTAAGTGTGGATGGGAAAATGAGTGATATAAGTGGCGACTGAGAGCTTGTGGCAAGAACCGTCAGGGGGAGGTATTGTAGCAGAAGCTCAGGGTGCCTGTAAAATGGGTAATGAGTGGTATTATGGGAACTGAAAGCTTGTGGCAGAGAACCTTGAGAAGTAGGCCATGTAGCAGAAGCTTGTGGGGCCTGTAAATGGGTAACAAGTGGTATCACACACTGGAACCGAAAAAGAACACAGGTGAGCGGGCTGCTTAAATAGCCTCCCCCCTGGGCTTGGAGGGAACCACCCTTGAATTTTAGAGAAGTGAAACAAAGTATCATGGGAAACATGATTCAGAAAAAGCTTACTTCTTTTATTAATGATACGCACTTAAATCTCCTTGAAATCTGGGCACCATGAATAACATATAATGATGCTTTTGATCTTGATCACCCATTACTTTTTTTATTTAAATCCTTAGTAACTAAGGGTAAAACAAATGTGAATGCCTGAACACAATTTTGCAACTTGGACATATGTTAGTAAAATCAGATGGTAGCCAAGAGCTGGCTAAATTGCCTGTGTTGTCAGGGGGCACTTTACAGCATTGGCCACAATGGGGATGTTCTCTCTAGTGCTTAGCCTGGACCCTGCTTTGTCACATCCTGAATGCAGAGTGAGTGAGAACTTACAGAAGAGCAGACAATCTTGGGATATGTAGTCTAAAGAGCCGAAATCTGCACTAGGGGTGGACCATAGCAGACTACAAGTTCCAGCTGGCTGAAGAGGGAGAACATAATGCTGGAAGAGGGAATAAATAGCTTTGGTTGGGGAGGCATCAGTCTCTTGGGACCACAGGCTTCAGCTGGAAGCAGTGACCCCAATGGTTGGAGGAGAGCAAGTTGTTGCTGCAGCCTAGGCAGCAAGGAAAGCCTCGGCGGGAGTGTGTGGATGCATCGGTCATCAACATTTATGGTCAGTCTGGTGACAATCAGGAAGTTGCCCTCACCACCCCCAATACATATCCAACTGAATTAACATGCTACAGGGTGTGCTATTGAGTGCCCTTCTCTGATTACAGCACCTGCAGAAGCCTGTTCCAGGATCTTCTTGTTATTCCTTTGAGCCTGGTATCATTTGGATTTGAGAGCAGGCAGAAGCCCACCCTCTTTGCATCCCAAGAGACACTGCATGAACACACCTTTACTTTGTTTCTCTCACTAAAGCCCTATTAAGGAGACACTTTATATTTGCTGTTACACCATTGGATGCTCCTTATCCAGGAACTATACTGGGCCCTTGTTTAAGCTAGCTGAATATACAGAACACCTGTAATAAAAAGGACTCCTCTGCCCCCAGCACCAAAGGGACATTTGTGTACCAGACCTGTCTATACCACTAAGGGACTCTTTTCCGAAACCAGTGTTGATATCTTGTGTATAGTCGGGTGAAACATTCTTGAGTATCTGTGTTTAAAGTGGGGCTGTGGCATCAGGGGCAAGAAGGGAGTAGTCTGACACAAAATTGGTCATCATCTTTGCCTTTTTCTTACCTGTGGCCATAGGCCTTATTCAGGTTACTGTTTGCTACTCTATTTCCCCATTGAAACTCTATGGTCATAATGATTCTGTTTAATTTTGCCTCAGCTACTTTTTGTTGATTTGTTTATCTACAGAAGTAAAATAATTATTTGATTACTGTGTCATACTTTGGTGTCTCCGTAATTTCACCCAGAAATGTCAGAATCCAGGGTGTCAGAGGTGTTGAGAGACCTGCAAGGTCAGGCTAACCATTGGGGTCAAATATATCTAAGTGACCCTCATGGGGGTAGTGCTACATTTGGGGGCTTTTCCAGGATACCCCTCATGCCTTGCTCTAGCAAATCATATGATGAGTCAAGAGTAAATTGAAGGATGGACTCAGCCGCAGCAGCTGTTTGGAGACAAGAGCAAGGGGGCCAGTTAGAGTTGTGCAAGGTGGTAGAGACACCCAACGTTAAGTGGACCAAGAGGGAGGTGTGGCAGTTGGTAAGAAAAAGGGGCACATTTTGTGGATATGAGAACCAAGCCTCTTACACATACACTCTGTTGAAATGGAGACCAGCTATACCGACTTTTTTTAAGAAGGATGTTGTGAGTTTGCCGGAAGGGCTAGAAGATCAAGTGATACTATTGCTGTCACCTGGAGACCTGGATGAGGATCGCTCACAGTTTGGGTCAATAAGCCCAACATCAGAGGAAACCGAAGTACCCACAGCCCATCTGCCACCTGCTTCTTTCTATGATGACATGAGCAAGATGTTTGAGAGTCTGGTAAAGAATAGTACAGTTTCAGATCATCAAAGATACAGGAAGCTCCAGTTGTTCTCAGCACGAATTATCACCCTTTGTGGAGAGGAAGATTTTGAAAGCTGGATGGATCAGGCCATACAAGAAGTGGAAGAATGGAGTGTTACAGAGTTGGAAAAGACAGCGTGACAGCAAAAACCATGGTGGATAGCCTTAAAAGGGGGAAATCAGACTTTGTGGATTACATTGAATACCTGTGCACTGTGTATGGTAGAGTTGTGAAACTTCCTGATCTAATGTAGAAGTAGCAACACACCACCAGTACAAGGCATAGAGACTGTCTGATTAAATTGTCAGAGTAGATCAAAACTTGCATTAGATCATCCTTAAAAAGGGGATTAATCCCTGCAATGCTGTCAAAGTTTGGCTAGAACAAATCCTGCAGGCTGCTAGGCCCAACCATTCAATTGTGTTGAGACTGTTACTGAAAAACACAAGTGGTCCCTACTTATCCCCAGTTGGTGAATGTAGTGCGAGAAAAGGAGGCCTTGTTGGGTGAAAACTATGAAGAGTCTAAATAACTCTCAAGATCTAATAACAAGGCGGAGAATGTGTCAACTCTAATGGTAGAGAAGAGTATACTTGAGGAGGACAACAATGATGAGAGAAAGAGACAGGGGAATACCTCTCTTATTGTCAAGTCTGTCACTGAAGCAGCCCCAGTTAAGTTACTTACACATGCTGTTCAAACCCAAGATAAGATACAACAAACTTTGCTACGACCAATGGAAGTGTCAGAAACCATGAAACAGACTGAGACAGAAGTAAAATCAAATCACACTTGTTTATTAATAAAAATAGAAAGGTAAATAGAAAAAAGCGTAGTCAAGCATAGCCAGAGTCCAGTAGCTAGATCGGGTAGTCAGCCAGTCCAAAGTTCATTAACCAGATCGGGTAATCAGCCAGGCCAGAAGTCAGGGATCCAAGGGGAGCAACTGCAAGCAGGATAAGAAGCCAGGAGGGATGTCAGCAAGCCAGTCTTGAAACAAACAGCAGGAGATGGTTCCTTGTGATGTGACCAATGCGAAGGCAAAGGAAAAAGTGAGCTGGAAGGCTTTAAATAGGCAGGTCAGATAAGCATCATCAGGAACAGCTGGTAACTGTGGAAAGAGAAGAGAGCTGGCAATTAGCCGACAGCTGAGCAGCCAGGCCAGAGGAGGAATGGCTAAGCCAGCCCTTACAGGAAGTCCAGACTCATAGGCAGATGGTGAAGCCAGACTCAAGGAAGTGCTTTAGTTGTAGAAAGCTTGGGCATTTCAAAGCACAATGCCTCAGAAGTAGACTGAACCAGATGTCATGGTTGAAGTGTTGAAGGTGTTACTGAAACTTCTCTTTGCTCAAAAGGCAGGAAATAACAAAAATTCTCAGAGAAGGATCCAACTGAGAACTCCAACAGAGCCATAAGCTCCAAAAATGGAAATAGTAAAAATATTAAGCTGAGGTGCTGGAAGAGAGCCTCAGGGTGTGATCACAGCAGAGATGGCTGGGAGGGAAGATAACAATAGATCAAAATAAGCAACAACAAGAGAAGAGCTCCCTACTTCCTCTGAAATGTTACATCCTGTGTAGTAGAGAAGAGTCTGAGACCAGCTATCTTTGTAAGAGAAGATATTTCCTCAGAATTATTTTGATGTAGTGTGAGCTAAGAGTGCTCAGCATCAGATTTGGTTGCAGGAAGATAAACTATTTCAAGAGAGGGCCAGGCAAGTACCCCTTAGTGATCTGGAAGAACTCAGAGAGCTGAAGAAGTCAGGAGTCATCCATAAGTTCAGTCATTTTTACGCATCCCCTATTGTGATAGTGAGGAAGAAGAAAGGAACACTGTGGATGTGTCAGTAACCATGAATTAGACTGAGACAGAAATACAATTAAATCACACTTGTTTATTAATAAAAAATAAAAAGGTAAATAGAGTAAGCATAGTCAAAGCATAGCCAGAGTCCAGTAACCGGATCGAGTAGTCAGCCAGTCCAGAGTTTAATAACCAGATCAGGTAATCAGCCAGGCCAGAAGTCAGGGATCCAAGTGGGGCAACAGCAAGCAGGGTAAGGAACAAGAAGGGATGTCAGCAAGCCAGTCTTTAAACAGAACCGCAGGAGATAGTTTCTTGTGATGTGACCAAGGCGAAGGCAGAGATGAAGTGAGCTGGACATCTTTAAGTAGGAAAGTCAGACGAGCAGGATCAGGAACAGCTGGGAGAGAGATGAGAGCTGGCAATTAGCCGACAGCTGAGCAGCCAGCCCAGAGAAGGAAGGGCTAAGCCAGCCCTGACAGGATGTCCATCAACTACCAGACTTGGGGTTCTACCAGTTCAACAGGTTGCTTTAGGGTTTATCGAGAGCCCCAGCCATGTTCCAGAAATTGATGGAGCACATTATGAGAAACATGAACTTGATTGAGGTCTTAGTGTACTTCATCATTGTCTTTGGGCAAACCTTAGAAGAGCACAAAGCAAGGCTTAAGAAGGTATTTGCAAGACTCCATGATGAAGGGTTGAAGCTGTCATTAGAAAAATGTCAGTTCTATCAGACTTCAGTCACCTACCTTGGTCATGTTGTCTCTGCAAAGGTCATCGCCACATACCCGTAGAAGTTGGAGGCAGTCATTACTTGGCCTCAACCAAAGACTGTGACAGATTTGAGATCTTTCCTCGGGTTTTGCTCCTATTAAGGAGGTTTGTGGTGACGGAAAAAGTCCAATAGAGCCCACACATAATCGGATTTTACGACAACATAATCCGATCAGACTTTTTCCGTCTGAATTTCCGACTGTGTGTACAAGGCATAACTTTTTGCAACCTATGTCTGAAGCTGATGAAGCTGTACCTCAGGGGAAAGAAATCTAGCACATATCCATATCAGCTGCAGGCAGATCCCCAACCTGAGAGGTTCAACCGTACTTTACTGAACACGCTAGGAACTTTATCCTCCGAGAAGAAACAACATTGGGGAAATCACTTTGCCGCCATTATCCATGCTTACAATAGCATGATGAATGATGCTACTGGGTATTTCCCCTAAAGACTGATGTTCAGGAGAGAGGCTCGACTTCCAGTTGACTTGGCTTTTGGCACATCCATCGACCACACTTCCCTAGCCTCCTATGAGTGATATGTGGATAAACTAGGAAAAAAACTGAAACAAGCTTATCAGAAGGCAGTAGAAAATGCAAAGAAATAAAAATATTTTTAACTTAAAGGTGAAGCTGGAGGGGGCGTGGCCGGCGCGTGACTGAGATGGCTGCGTGAGGAGATTGCTCTCCGTCTGAACGGCTTCTGAAGCGGCATTTCAGCGACCCCAATCCGTTCTTTTTACCTCTAAATACCTGGGGGAACGTCCGCACTACCTCCCGGTGATGTCGCTCAAGCGAAAGGACAGTCGGCTTCCCCGCAAACTGACGGCGTATATGTATCAGCCGTCCGTGCGGAAAAACCAAGATGGCGCCGAACCGGCTATACAATCTCCACAGGCTGAGGCCGCATCCCGTTCGATTGAAGGAAGCGCTTACCACATCACTTCGGAAACGATGGTAAGCAAACCGGGTCAATCTCTTTCTCCCCCGGGAACTCCCACAGCCCACAGCCCAGCTAAGGCAAAAATGCGCATGGATGACACAGAACAGGCCCAGGGAGGGGATCAGACCAGTGGGATGCCTCAGACCTACCCTCAGATGCACCACCAGCCTGACGCCATAGCAGCATTTCCTACTACTGGACAGGCTGTAATAGACTCTACCTTAAAGGACATGCTCATGTCTCTGAGGAGCTCTTTGCAAGCTGACATGCTCTCCCTCATGCACAGTTTTGGCCACAAGTTAGGAGCAATGGAGGACAAAATCACACATGTGGAGGCTACTGTAAGCGACATTACGGGCACAGTGAACGATGTTATTGACACTCAGGAAGCACATTCTCAGGAAATTGCTTGGATAAAAGACAAAATGGCGGATTTAGAGGACAGAGCCAGACGAAATAATTTTAAAATTAGAGGGATCCCTGAATCTGTCCAAAATACTGAGCTCCCTGCCTTTGCCAAAGGTCTTATCAAAATGGTGCTTCCTGAGGCAAAAAATATTGAGCTGGTCATAGACCGCATTCACAGACTACCTAAACCTGCGTTCTTACCAGATGCAATACCTAGAGATGTCATATTGAGGGTGCACTTCTATCACATCAAGGAACAATTTATGCACAAAATGAGGGGAATGGAATCATTACCAGACCCGTACTCCCGTCTCCAAATTTACGCTGACCTTTCACAGCACACCCTCAGCAGAAGGAGACAATTGAGCACAATAACTAAAGCTCTCCGTAATCATCAGCTTCCATACCAATGGATTGCACCTGCTAAACTATCCATTCATCGTGAGGGAAGGAAACACGTAGTTACGTCTCTGCAACAAGGTTTGCACCTACTACAAAGATGGGACATCATCCCTGCTCCCCCAGATGCAGCACCCATGGACCAAAGTAACACAGGCTCTCTTTCAACCCAACCTCTGCCCCCAAGGAGCCAGAAAAATGCCTCCCACTAGTTATATGGTTTGGGGCCAGGATTCACAATTGCCGTTTGGCGTTGCCATCTATTCACGCCCGGTCTTAAGACTCGTTACACAAAACAAGATAATTAATAATAATAATATAAAATATATCTTTAAAATAATTTGTTTTTTTGCCCTTGGTCTCCGCAATTTTTCCCCCCCTTGAGTTTTTTTAACTTACAGTGTTTTTTTAACTTACAGTGTCCTTTTATCCATAGCATTCTTCTCCCTTCTGTATATCCTTTAATATCCCCATGGAAACCCACACAGGCACAGGGAGAACATACAAGCTCCAGGCGGGTGGTGGCGTGGTTGGGAATCGAACCAGCGTCCTGCTTGCTGCTAGGTGAGAGTGCTAACCACTACACCACTGTGTCAACCATATGTTTCAATCCACATTTCCTATTAGATGTTTTCTAACAGTTCTTTCACTGACACAGACCCCTGTCTAATAAGGTTTTAACTGCAGGAGGCTTAGTGACACATTAGGGGTTAACCTGAGAGACTTCGACAGTCCCCGCCCCTACACACTACCCGATGCCTTTATCTTTCTGGTTGCTGTATGCCGCTCCAGCTTTGACAAAGCGCAGGAGCGCGAAACATGTAAGCAGGAGAGTCGGCATAGCAACCTTCCCCTTCACAGCCTTCCACGTGACAAGCCTCTCATGTGATCCACAGCCGCTCGGACAAGCGGCACTGCAGGCAGTGCAGCGTTCTCCAAGCTGCCTATGTGTACAGCTGATATCATCTGGTGACTAAGCTTGATCCTTACCACCTAGCGTGCAGCATTACACCTCTGCCTCCAAGCCGAACGCTTCAGATGGAGCTGAAATAAACACCTCCCCCTCGGTCATCAGACTGGACTCATCAGCTCTGCAGCCCATTGAACACCTATGAAGTGAGTGTCCCTAGAAACGTTGTTCCATTCGTTTACACTGACTTTTTGGGTTCTTTCAGATGATTGATTGCATTCATTAGGCATTCGAAAGCTGTGCACATTGGTCTTTGGTTTTGACCTTTCCAAAGTTATAATTGAGAGATCTGAGGAGCTTTTCATTATCAAACATCTGTCCGTTTTATGATTGGTGTTTTTTATGTGTTTGAGATCCTGCAGGGATCAGATGTCTGTGTTTATTTTTTACATTTAATAAATGACATTTTAAAGTCTTTTTCACATCAATCTACTAGTCCCTTTGATGCGCTGTTTTTGATCGTTTTTTTTTAAGACTCGTTACCCCTATTTAGTGTTTCTACGCGCGGAAGCGCTGAGGTACTTCCTCACTCGAAACACTTGTTACAGTTTACGGTCATTTACTAAGCAGCATTCCAAGTCATATTACTCCACTGCTATTGTTATATTTTGGACCGTTGAGTTACATTTGTACCTTTTTGTACTTTTTCATTTTTGGTTTTTGTTCTTTCCCTACGCTCTTATCCTCTCCCTCTTTCCTACCTCCACTCCTGCATCTCTGCCTCACACAGCGCTTTGAGAGCCTCGACCTACTTGCCTAACAACTGAACAATATCTCATCGCTCACTGACGTTCTAGTCTCCTCTAGCCCTACGTTCTCTCAAGTAATACCTTTCTCCTCTTTTTGAAGTACCTGCTCTACATATGCCTATCACCATTGTCACAATTAATGCGAAGGGACTAAATCACCCTGCAAAGAGAAGGTCCTTGTGGGCTTTAGCCAAGCATACTAAATGTGAAATTCTATGTGCACAAGAAACGCATTTCCAACAGAGTAATCCCCCTATATGCACCAACAGAGACTTCAACACTATTTTCACAGCCAATGCAATTAAAAAAAAGAAAGGGGTTCTTATTGCTTTTAAAAATTATCTAGCGTTTCAACTGGTTCAATGCACCAAGGACCCTGAAGGCCGGTATATTATTCTATCCTGTATCATCAATGGGACTCCTTATACTTTTGTCAATGTCTATGCTCCCAATACTCATCAATCTCGTTTCTTACGAAAACTACATAAGAAAGTACAAACAGAAAAACAAGGCACTACAATATGGTGTGGAGACTTTAACAGCACCCCTGATCCTGATCTAGATTCGTCCTTCCAGCCCAGGAGAAGCAGGCTGGCACTGAATCCTCTACTGAATAAGTTACATCTTCTGGACGTTTGGAGATGTCAGCATGCGGACGAAAGGGACTACACATATTTCTCCCCAGGTCATAACTCTTACTCCCGCATTGACCTCTTTTTGACTGATTCCAGGACCCTTCAAACCGTATCCTCCTCCAACATACACCTGATTACATGGTCTGATCATTCCCCTGTCAGCATTACCGTGGAAGACCATATCAGGCATTCCCCAGCGTACCTATGGAGAATGAATACAAGAATTCTACAATCTGAACCCTATGCGCAAACACTGAAAAACGAATTAGAAGCATTCTTTGTCCACAACAAAGACTCTGTTGCAGATCCCCATATTCTATGGGCCTCGCATAAAGCATATATGCGAGGACTCTTTATACAATTTGGAGCTAGAGATAACAGGCGAAGGAGGCAGCAGATGGACGCACTTCTCATGCGCATTCAAAATATTGATCTGCTCAATAAATCCCATCCCACTCAAGCACTCAAATCAGAATTAATTTCATTACGATTGGAACTTAGGGCTCTTCTTTTAGAAAAACATGACCATATTCAGCGAAGGCACAAAATGAAATTTTACGCTGCAGGTAATAAATCTGGCAAATTACTCTCCCACCAGATTAAGGGACCTCTCACTAGACGTCCCATTCCTTATATCCATCATCCTGACTCTAACTCTAAATTACAAAACCCACAAGATATTGCTAATGCCTTTAGCGCTTATTATGGCAAACTATATAATTTGAAGAACGCTCCTGATCTAGCCCAACCCACCCCCGCACAGATACAAACATTCTTAGATTCTGTGAAACTCCCTAGCCTAACTTCACAGCAATTGGAGGAATTAAACACCCCTTTCACACAAAAAGAAATTCAATCTGCCATATTAACGTTACCCAATGGTAAAACGCCCGGCCCTGACGGTTTTGTGGGAGAATATTATAAGCAATTCAGCTCCATTCTCACTGAGCACATGACACCGCTGTTCAACTCTGCTGCCTCCTCTGCTTCTTTTCCTCAAGAGATGCTTAGAGCATTAATAGTGACTATACCGAAACCAGGGAAGGAACCAAACTTAACTCAAAACTTCCGCCCTATTTCATTATTGAATCACGATGTGAAACTTTATGCTAAAGTTATAGCTAAACGATTGATCGATGTCTTGCCAATGTTGATTCATCCTGACCAGTCTGGATTTATTAAGGGGCGCCAAACCTCGGATGCTACACGACGGATGCTCAATCTTATCCATCACGCGGCGGCCCATCGAACGCCTTCTCTGCTTCTGTCATTGGATGCGGAGAAGGCGTTCGATAGGGTACACTGGCAGTACTTAAAATTGACCCTAGAGAAATTTGGATTTCAGAACCATATCCTCTCAGCCATCTTAGCCCTTTATTCTACTCCCTCAGCCCAAGTTTACTGCTCGTCCATGTTATCAACGCCATTTCAAATTTTCAATGGCACTCGCCAAGGATGCCCCTTGTCGCCCCTGATTTTTGACCTACTGATCGAACCCCTGGCTGCTAAATTTAGATCACATCCCACCATTTTTGGTATCAACATTGGCAACACGGATCACAAAATCAGCCTCTTTGCTGATGATGTTATTTTCTCTTTGACACATCCTACAGTTTCCCTGGCCTCGGTACAACAAACACTTGATGAATTTAGTCTTGTTTCTTATTACAAGGTGAACATCTCTAAATCCTATGTCCTCCCCCTATTCATACCGGAATGCCAATCTCTGTCCCTGAAAAACCAGTATCAATATACGTGGTCTACAGACTCTCTGAGTTACTTAGGTATCTCTCTTACTTCTCGCCCTAAAGATCTATTTAAAACCAACTTCGTCCCTTTTCTTAATAAACTATCACTAGAACTAGATAAAATGTCTAGACTGATGCTCACAAGTTCGGGTAGACTAGCTGCGTTTAAAATGATTCATCTTCCTCAACTCTTGTATTTATTTAGAGCACTCCCGATCCCCATACCTTCATCCTTCCACACGCAAATTCAATCACTCCTCAGAAGATTTGTGTGGCAAGGAAAAAAGGTTAGAATAGCACACCACTCCCTAATAAAACACAAACAAGTAGGAGGCATGGGATATATTAATATTAGAGACTATTACAATGCAGCTATACTGGCTCAAATTAGAGCCTGGTTCAATCCTGATCCTTCCAATCAGTGGAGTTCCATAGAATCCTGCCAAGTCCCTGGTAACAATCTGGGATTGTGGCTCCTCTCAGCGCCTAAATTGAAGACTAATTGTACTCACCTTTCCCCATCTATAGTAGCATCAGTGTTAGCATTCAAATACTTGATTACCCACACAAAATCGAACACCACCAATTGTAAAATTCCCCTTCCAATAGACATTATTGAACTATTGATCTCTGATCTGCGTCTCCATTCTTGGAAAACCAATGGGATTACACATATAGCAGACCTTTATGATTCTGGACTTCTCAAATCCTTTACGTCTCTCCAACAGGAATTTAATCTTTCCCCTCGCGATTACTTTAAATACTTTCAAATCACTCACTGCCTACTACAAAATCCCCATCTACATGTGAGTATTCCAAAAGCAACTTGGCAATACATATCGGGTAAGGCTGTTACAGCTAAGGGTATCTCTTTGTTCTATACCACACTTAATGATAAAATGATCTTCGCTAAACTACCCCCTTTGGTGAAATGGGAACTTGAAACTGGAATTTCTTACTCACCACAACAATGGTCGTTCGCCATAAAAGCTGTCTATTCTGTGACCAAATCAGCCAATCTTTGGGAACTCACGTATAAAATTAATCTCAGATGGTACCTTACCCCAAACCTTCTACATAAATATTTTGAGAATGCAAATTCTGCCTGCTGGAGGTGCTGTGGCCTCCCAGGAACCCTCTATCATACCTTCTGGTCCTGCCCTAAACTGGTTCCCTTTTGGGTAGCCATTTTCAATCTTATATCGGCAGTCACTCACATTGTTACCCCACTTGATCCAGCTCTAGCTTTATTCAACATTGGCATTGAACAATTCCCACATGATCTTAGATGCATAGTAACACACATCTGCTTAGCAGCAAAATTGACTTTGACCCGAAATTGGAAATCCCTAGAAGCTCCTTCTTGTGCTGAAGTTGTGAGAACAACCCATCTGCACGGAATGTATGAACGCATGTACGCCACTGCTGAGGGCCACCTACCCAAAACCATAAAACTGTGGGAAGCTTGGTTACAATGGTTTGACAAATCCCATCCCTTACTCCTCTAATACTCCCACTCCAGTATGGGCTCACTTAACTGCTCTCTTACTACTTCATCTTTCACCTCCCCAAACCCTTCCTCCTTTACATACACCCTTTCCCCCCCTCCCCCCCCCCTAATTGTTTTTGTTTTTTTTTGTTTATGCTTTAAGACTTCTCACCTGTTACCATACTCATAATCTAATACACCCACCACTTACCTGTTTCCAGGTATTCATGTGATAACTGTTGTTTACTCTTACATTTGATGCATCCCAACTACGTTGAGCATTATACATGTTTTTGCTTGTCTTTCTCTTTAAAGTTGGTCACATCTGACCCATATTGCTTGTCTGCATTCTCGGGGAAAACCTTCATATTGCGTTTTCATGCTTATGATGCTCTGAAGCTGATCCTTGCTCCGGTACACAGCAAGATCCCATTTGGGGTGTCTGGGGGGAGGATATTCCCTGAATATTGATATTCTATCTCCTTTTTGTCTTAATTGTACATTACAATAACCCTGTATTATTTTGTAAAGTTTCTGGACACAAGGTGTATTACTTTACTACTGCATGCACTATTGATATCTCGTTTATCTTTTCTTTTGTTCCTTTGTTTCTTGTACTACTACAACTTTTAATAAAAATTATTGAACATAAGGTGAAGCTGCAGGATCTCCAAGTCTGGGTATTGTGTCTTGCTGAGGAACTTAGGGGTGCTTGGAAAAGCATAAGTTGGAAAATTGTTGGTGACCTTAACCTTACATTATCTGCAAGCAACTCCCTAGCTTACCAGTCTATCAGACCCGTCCAGAAGGGAAAGTGGGCCCTTTGAGATGTGGCATTGGAACCATTTGCATCCACTTTCCAACGCAGTCCAAGTGCCTCAGAAACTGACTTCCCCAAGCAGTGGATGACACCCACCAGAACCCAGTTGCACCGGCGGCATCCAAACATCACCTTCAATGGTGGAAGATGAAAACAGTGAAGATGAAGAGATAGTGCCTCACTGGTTATGGCCCCTAACTTAAAGAACTAACTCTGGGCCCTGCACAACCAAAAGAGTTAGCTCTTTCAGTCCAGAAGTAGAGATTTTTTCTCCACCTGAAAGGATTGGTGAAGTAAAGATTGAGAAAATTAGCCTGTCCCTTGAGGTATACAGACACTTTTTTATACCAGCGTCTGGCCTTACGGCAATCAAGTATGGCGCCAACAACTGGTCATTGAAGTCCACCCCTCCCATGTTAATGTTGTATTTGTGGACACAGATGGACTTTACAGCAACACCAGACGCTGTTGGGATTTCAACTGTTGCATCTGCGTGAAGGGAGGACAGAACAAAAACATTCCGTACATCCCTCCACTTCATTGCAAGCAAATAATTAAATTTCTTGATCATACATCACGGGACACAGGAGCTCATTACATAGTGGGTTGAATAGTCACCTCTGGTGATTGGACACTGGTTAACCCCAATTAAGGAGAATTCCTCCCCTATATAACCCCTCCCATATGGGACGCACCTCAGTTTTTTCACCAGTGTCTATGGTGGTTGGTCACGTAAAACATGTGCTATGAAGAAAGCTCTGTGCAGGTCCCTGCGGGGGCCTAAGGGCTACAACAAACCGGATTCATATCTCGGGCCGATATTTGACTCCCAAGATGGTATGGTACCCGGGCCTCATCATCCGAAGAAACGAGGTTTGGCCTGTAAGTCCCCTCCTATTGGAAGACTGGGCTCTGGGAAAACCAGACTTGGTGTACTGTTTACTCAGAGCGCACGAAAGTTTCTGGCAGAGTCTTTTACAAGGTCTAGGTAGGAGGTTCTTCTGAGAAAGAACCCCAGATAAACCTGAAGGTTGGCTAACTCTGCCCGCCATGATGGGTGAAGGCTGGAATCTGTCTGTTTCAGCAATTCCTGCGGCGAGGACAGGTAAGGGAAGTTAATCCTATATATTTTAATTATATGATGGATTTCTTCATTGTGAGTAGTTGTATGTCTTACCTGGTTTCCACCACTAGAGGGAGTAAGAGCAGCCTGATGCATACTTACATGCCTTTCAGTACACATGCTCAGTGAAGCCTGGTTCTCCAGAGGTCTCACGTCTCCACTGCAGTCCCTGCCACAACAAGGTAATACAGGGGTCCCTCGTAGTCTGGGGGTCCCACGCAACTCTGATGAGACTCCTTTTCCCCCCCCTGGATTCCGGCGGTCCTCGTGCACGCACGCCGAGAGTGCTCCCGGGCTAATGGAGGAGGGGGGAGTGTGGTTGTGAGCCGTGCACGTTGGTGTGCACGGCGCTGTACTGCGCAGGCGCCAGGCGACAGTTTTAAAAGCCCAGAGCGTCAGGGGACTGTAAGTGAGAGACACAGGAGCAGGAGCTGTGGGCAGTAAGCATCCCAAGGAATGGGATCCAGGCAGACCTTAGACACCTACTCAGCATCAGGTTGTGCAGTATTAAGCATATATATGTTATTGTGAGACTTTTAGCACAACAGTGATTGCACTTTGTACTAGTACCTCTGCTTTGTAGCGTAGGACTATGTCTCCTCGTAAGAGGGTCTCAGGGGGAGGTAACAAGGGCACTGGTAAATCACCGCCTAGGTCCAGGGGTTTTAAAAATCCCTGTAAGTTACCATCCCCCCCCTGCAAGACTGGAGCCAGCCTCACAGGAGGAGTCAGTGCCCCTGTCAGGTTTTGCAGCCTCTCCTAATGTCCCAGCCCCGGTTTATGTCACTGAGGACTCCCTTAGGGCTACATTGGAGGGTTTTGAAGGGAGAATCATGAATTTTATTTCTGCTTCCCTGAAAGATAGCAGGAAATGGGTAGATCCCCTCCCTCTGCTGAGATTCCTCTTTCAGATGACACTTCTGACAATGAGGAGAGATCCCTATCTTGGGACAGGGATCTTGAGCAGTCGGAGGAATCAGAGAATGAGGAGAGAGTCCCCTCCTCCCAGGCGCTCATAAAACAGGTGCAGTATTATACTGAATTGGTGTGTACCACATTCAGAATGCCTGCTGCTGAAGTCGCCACTTCCTCTGTTTCTTCCCTAGGAGTCAGGAAAGTCCCACAGACTGCTTTTTCCTTTCCAATTCATCCCGTAATGAATAAATTGATGTATGAGGATTGGGGACATCCCGATAAACTGTTTACTCCTCCTAAAAGGTTTTCTATGCATTATCCTCTGGAGGAATGTTTCACCAAGAAATGGGGGGTCCCATCTGTCGATGCGGCTGTTTCTTCTGTGAATAAAAACCTGACCTGTCCGTTGGATAATGCTCAGCTATTTAAGGATCCAACTGATAAACTTTATTAAAAGCCTCCTTTTCCATGACTGGCACTGTAGTGCAACCTACAGTCGCAGCCGTGGGGTTGTGTCAGTTCCTCAAGGAACAGGTTAAGCGGATACTTGGCCTCCTTCCCAGTGAGGAAGTGGAGAATTATGCAGAAATACCTCATATTCTGTGTTTCATGATTGATGCGATTTTGGATTCTGTCCAACAAGCATCTCGTTTATCTCTCCTGTTGGTACACATGCGAAGGGCCCTATGGCTAAAAATTGGGCAGCTGAGCTATCATGCAAGAAGCATTTGATTGGGTTCCCGTTTAAAAGGGAACATCTGTTTGGAGAAGAATTAGACAAATTCGTCCAAAAAATTTCAGGGGGGTAAATCTACTCTCCTTCCAGTCAAAAAGAGCAGACGTCTGTCATTTAGGCATTCTCTCTCTCCCGGAGCATCAAGCTCTAAGTAGTGGCGACGGCCTTCTCAACCCTCCCCTACAGGAAAGGCTCAGGGCCGGGCCCAAGGGCAGAAAAAGACTTGGGGGCGGAAGCCTGCCAAGCAGAGCCCAAAAGCTTCCTTGTGAAGGGGCGCCCCCCGCTCGGCCGAGTGGGGGGAAGGCTTCGGCAGTTTGCGGAAGCCTGGTGGGAAGAGATCCGGGACAAGTGGGTGATCTCTTCGGTATCTCTGGGCTACAAGCTAGAGTTTCAGGAGATTCCACCTTCTCGCTTTCTAAGGTCAAGGATCCCCAGGGATCCAGTAAAGCAAAAACCGCTAATTCTGGCCTTAGATCACTTACTATCCCAAGGGGTGATAGTAGAAGTGGACCCAAAAGAACAGGGTTCAGGGTTTTACTCGAATCTCTTCACCGTTCTGAAGCCAAATGGAAGTGTCAGACCTATCCTGGATCTGAAGGATCTGAACCGGTTTTTACGCATCCGGTCCTTCCGAATGCAGTCAATTCGCACTGTGGTCTCCTCCCTGCAAAGGGGAGAGTTATTGGCATCAATAGACATCAAGGATGCATATCTCCATGTGCCAATTTTTTACGCACACCAAAGGTTTCTAAGGTTCGTGGTAGAGCGACACCATTTTCAATTTGTGGCCTTGCCGTTCGGGCTCGCTACGGCCCCTCGAGTCTTCACAAAGATTCTGGACCCTCTCTTGGCAAACCTAAGAGCTCAGGGTATAGCTGTCATGGCTTATCTAGACGACTTGCTTCTCATGGAGTGTTTCCAGAACACTAGAACACCTGGAACGCCTAGGTTGGATTATAAAGCTAGAAAAGTCGTCCCAACAGGCTGCTACCAGGTTGGAATACCTGGGTATGCTTATCGACACCGCTCAGGGCAAGGTGTTTCTTCCCAAGCCAAAAGCCCTGGCCATCGGGGATCTGGTGCGCCTAATTCTGGGCAGGTGATCTTCCCCCATTCAGTTATGCATGAGACTGTTAGAGAAAATGGTCGCCTCCTTCGAGGCCGTTCCATTTGCCCAGTTCCACTCAAGGCCTCTGCAAAGATGCATCGTTGCGGCTTGGAACAGGAAGCCCCTATGCTTGGATCTTCCTATGCGTCTATCCCCAGGGACACGCAGGAGTCTCATCTGGTGGTTACAAACCGAGAATTTGCTGAAAGGCAAAACCTTTCTTCCTCTTCCATGGAAGATTATTACGACAGATGCCAGCCTGACAGGCTGGGGAGCAGTGTTAGAGGAGACATGCTCGCAGGGGAAATGGTCTGCGATCGAGAAGCTATTGCCCATAAATGTCTTGGAGATTATATATATATCATATTATATGGCTCTCATAAGGTGGTCTTCCAGACTGCGGGGTCTCCCTGTTCGGGTTCAGTCCGACAATGCCACAGCAGTGGCCTATATCAATCACCAGGGCGGTACCAGGAGTCTGGTAGTGCAAAAAGAGGTGAATCGCATACTTGTCTAGGCAGAAAAGCATGTTCCATGCCTTTCTGCAGTCTTCATTCCAGGAGTGGAAAATTGGCAGGTGGATTTTCTGAGCCGCCAGAAGTTGTGCCCAGGAGAATGGGCTCTGCACCCCGACGTGTTTTTGGACATATGTCGCAGGTGGGGTATTCCAGACGTAGATCTATTTGCATCCAGGTTCAACAGAAAACTGGACAAATTTGTGTCAAGAACAAGAGATACACTTGCTCAGGGGTCAGATGCTCTGACAGTTCCCAGGGATCAGTACAATCTGATTTATGCCTTTCCCCCGTGCCCGCTTCTGTCGCAGTTTCTGGGAAGAGTCAAGAGGGAAACAAAGTCGGTCCTTTTGGTAGCCCCGGCTTGGCCCAGGCGACCATGGTACGCAGAGATCATGAAGTTGGCAGTAGGCAGGCCATGGATCCTCCCTCTCCGGCCAGATCTGCTCTCACAGGGTCCAATCTACCATCCTGCTTTACACAGTCTGAATTTGACGGTTTGGCTGCTGAGACCCACATTCTGAGAGACCGTGGGCTTTCGGGGCCAGTCCTTTCTACTCTGGCCATGGAAGAAGAGAACATAGACTTATGGTGAATTGGGTCAGTGGACCAATATGACCGCCACTCTTTTTAGTTATGTCCATGAGGAGGGATAGGCCCATAAAAGTCTTACATTTGGAAACTGTAATAGGTTTCCAATCTCTGGCAAGGGTCAACTGGGGATTAGTGGCGATGAATTGACCAGAATACAAATTGCTTTGGTACACAATAGATCTATAGAGATCTTCTGTGAAAAACAGCAAATAAAAATCAAGTGACGTAAAATCAACTGTTTCCACCTGAATTCTGGTCAAACATCTGTCGGAAAAAAATCCCACGGATTTTGTTGTCGGAATGTGCGATTGTGTGTACGCGGCATTAGTGTTCACAGGGATCAGGCCTGACTCTGTAAATGCTGCAGTTATATGTTTTGTGTTTTGTAAGTGACAGTGAACAATTGATACTGCACTTGGAAGGGCTGGGCTGGGCGAAGGGGCTAAACGCAGGTGATAGCAGGTATCTGGGCTGATCCCACTAATGCTGCATTTTTGGGAACACCTAAACTACTGGGGACACTAGTATAGATCTGATAAGATCAAAGATAATGATCTGTTCAGACACTATAGTCTATAGTATGCCTGTAAAGTGACGCATGTTTCCCATGTTTAGAACAGTCTGACAGCAAAATGACATTTCTAAAGTAAAAAAAAGTAATTTAAAAGTACTCACGGCTATAATGAATTGTCGGTCCTGGCAATACTCTTAAAAGTTCATTGATAAAAAGGGCATGGAATTCCCCCACAGTGGAACCATGAACCAAAATTTAAAAAAAAAAATGCATGGGAGTCCCCCCAAATTCCATACCAGGTCCTTCAGGTCTGGATTTTAAGGGGAATCCCGCACCACAATAAAAAAAATCCTTAAATCCATACCAGATCATTATCCGAGCATACAACCTGGCAGGCCTCAGGAAAAGAGGGGGGAAGAGAGAGCACCCCCCTCCTGAACCGTACCAGGCCACATGCCCCCAACATTGGGAGGGTGCTTTGGGGTAGCCCGGTGGTTGTGGGGTCTGCGGGCAGGGGGCTTATCGGAATGTGGAAACCCCCTTTAACAAGAGGACCCCCAGATCCCACCCCCGTGTAAATTGGTAATGGGGTACAAATGTAGCCCTACCATTTCACAAAAAAAGTAGCCAAATTTTTAAGAAGACAATAGACGTTTTTTGACAATTCCTTTATTAATTTTTTTCTTCTTTCCCCGCTTCTTCTTCCATCTTCTTCTGGTCTTCCTTTGGTGTTCTTCTTCTTCCTCCATCTTGTACTTCTCCCACTTCTTCCTCTATCTTCCTCCGCTTCTTCCTCTGGTCTTCTCGTCTGGCATCTTCCCCTGTCTTCTTCTTCTCCGCTTTGTCCTCTGGACGATCCACCTGAATGGGAGTCTCCTGCTGTGTGACGCTTCTGTTCAGATGACGGCTCTTATATAATGGAAGGGCATGACCCCACCCCCTCCGATAACACGGGGAAAGCCATAGTGAAGTCCCGTGTGTTAGAAGGGGCAGGGTCACCGGGGGAGGCCAGGATCTGGGGTCCCCTTGTTAAAGGGGGCTTACAGATTCTGATAAGCCCACCGCTCGTAGACACCCACAACCACCGGGCAAGAGTTGTGGGGGTGAGGCCCTTGTCCCCATCAACATGGGGACAAGGTGCTTTGGTGGGCTACTCTGAAGCACCCTCCCAATGTTGAGGGCATGTGGTCTGGTATGGTTCAGGAGGGGGGGGCGCTCTCATCCCTCCTCTTTTCTTTTCCTGTGGCTTGCCAGGTTGCGTGCTCGGATAAGAATCTGGTATGGATTTTGAGGGAGACCCCCATGCCATTTATTTTTTTACATTTTGACACGGGGTTCCCCTTAATATCCATACCAGACCTGAAAGGCCTAGTATGGAATTTTGGGGGACCCCCAAACATTTTTTTCTTAATTTTGGTTCGGGGTTCCGCTGTGGGGAAATCCCCATGCCGTTTTTATTAATGAACTGTTATGAGTATTGTTGGACCCGACAATTCATTGTAACCACGAGTAGTTTTAAATGAGTTTTTTTCCTTTAGAAATATAATTTTGCTGTCAGACAGTTCTAAACAGGCAGACTCTAGACACCCCCCAGGTACAACATTTAAAGGAATATTACACTTTTATTGTTTCACTTTAAGCATTAATAAAATCACTGCTCCCGAAAAAACGGTTGTTTTTAAAACTTTTTTTGCCTTGATACATGTCCCCTGGGGCAGGACCCAGGTCCCAAAACACTTTTTATGACAATAACGTTCATATAAACCTTTAAAATTAGCACTTTTGATTATTCATCTTTGAGTCCCAAAGACTTGAATGGTGTTCGTGTGTTCTAACAAACTTTTTGCCTGTTCGCATGTTCTGGTGAGAACTGAACAGGGGGGTGTTTGGCTCATCCCTAATGGCCACGTTTAGGAAAGCTGAAGGCCTTCCTGGGCACTATGCCAACATAAGGCTGCTCCCTGACCTATTCATGCACACACTTCAATGTTGACTCAATCTGTCAATGTTTTGTTACATTCTTTGTTTTCCTGTCTTTTGTTCGTTACACAGTACATGATAAAGCTACTCGGAAGTTAACACTGGATGAACCATTCTCCACTGAACCATCATGCCACATCAATATGTGGGTCAACAGGAGCATCGCCACATGGTCTGATCCGACGCCCATTACACTACATTACACACTACCAGGAAACCCACCACCAGCTCCCTGACAACAAAAGTGAGCAACACACTACATTCCACATTGTATCAAATAGAACAATCACCATGACTATTGCATGCCTTTCCCTAAATGCCAGTGGCCTAAATCCCCCAGTGAAATGCCTCTCTATGTGGTCAGAAGCGACTAAATGAAAATCAGACATTTTGATCATACAGGAAACCCATTTACAACTTGGTGCTACTCCCCAATGCTCCCATAGTGATTACTCTAACATCTTCCTGGCCTGCACCCAAGAAGAAAAAAGAGGAGTACTCCTAACAATACGCAAATCCCTCACCTTTCGACTCAAAGACTCCATCTTAGACATGGAAGGGCGTTACATCATTCTAACTGTGACATTAACGTGCAACCCTACACACTGGTTACATTGTAGTGGTACCCCAGTGAGGGCTGTTGATTGACTCTATACCCCACTGGCTACCCCGACTCTGTAGATCCTCTCTTACCTCTGACACCTTGGGTTCCATTCTACAATATGATGTTAGGGTGGGAATCAGGAAGTGAAGCGTTACGGCTTCACTTCCCAGTACCCTACTGCGCATTCATGAGTCCCGTTGCGCATAGTAAATGGTCCCCGCTATCTTCTGTGATCTGTGTGTTTCCCAGGAGACAGCGGGGGTGATGTGAAGGGCGTAACCCCACAAAGGGAAAGGAAAAGAAATGACTGCAGAACAAAAGATATGCGGATGACTGCTTAACTGAAGAAATATCACCACTTGTAGAATCCTCCTTACATGTGAGTGCAATACAGTACTGACCTTACAGTGCAGGGTTAAAAGGCAAGGCCCCAGAGTTCAGCTGTATGATGCCTGTGAAGAAGTAGATTCACCTCTGTGGAACTACAAGTCTCACCAGCAGTCTGTTGAAAGAACTCACTTAGCAATATTGTACTCTCTACTGAAATGGGCAAGTGCCCTCTCACCCCAATGGGCTCCAATGGCTCTGAGGCTCAGTCCGGAATCCCCTCTTGGTGTCTCCTTCTGGTGAACATGGCACTGCCGCTCCGCAACTCCCGGTGGGCTGAAGTGCAGGGGCTTCCAGTTGCTCTGAAGCTCAGACCAGTCTGCTTGCTAGGATGGCAAAGCTGTACTCCGAGATCCCTCAAAGGCGGGCAATCTGGCTCTCTGCTGTATAGGCCACAGTCTCTCACTCCTGGTCAAACACAGACCTCCTGCTGGCAGGTGTTGAATGGCGTCCAGAGAGGCTAAAAAGCAGGCCACGCTGGTACTTTTATCACTACTTCCAGCAGGCAGTTCTGCATGCTTTGCATCGTCTGTCCTATGGTTCCGGGCTGATCCAGCTAACAGAGTAACTTCCTCCTCCAAACTATAACTCCAAAATACTTTGCTGCATTCCTTGTTGGGAATAAGGAAAAATCCTAAAAGGTCCCAGTAGCCACTGGAGGGAGACACACTCATTTGCATAACAACTGTAATAACTATGGTAGCAACCCCTTGGCTACACACTCCACCCACTTGAACTCTTTTAAGAAAGGGTGATGTTTTTCCAGGAAAAACAGCTGTCATCTCTCCTCCTTGTCCAGACGGGCAAGAGCTTTATAACACTCCATCTCTGATTTGCAACCGTGCCATTCTCTGTGCAGAGTCTTTGCTCCATTTATGGGGCTTATCAGCAACAGTCTGGGACCCTGCTTGTTCAAAGCCTACAGCCTGCAGCACCAAATGAGCCAATGGGTCCTGCTCTTGATCTCTCTTCAAATCTATCTTTGTCAGTTGGGGTAGGCCTTCTCCTCTCACCTGTATCAATCCACAGTAGCATCTTGGTATCACAGAAGGGTGAACCCCAATGTATTCAGCAGCTACTCCTCTTTTTATCTTCTGGTCCAGGCCCTGACACAGGGCTCACACTCCTTCAGTTACAGAATTCCATCCCTCTGGGTCTTCTTTCTTCCTATGAGGCCTGCGAGACAACTCTTGGGCGATACTTCAGACTAAACCGGAACCCTAACATAGCTGCTAACCACTTGTGGCATCCAGTTTTGCTGAGGTTAAGATGTAAGTTAAGGTATTGTTGTCAGTCTTGACAATTAACTCAGCTCCATAAAATAGTCTCTCAACTTATCCACCACGGTCCACTTGAGTGCCAAAAATTTGTGGACTAATAATTCTTCTCTGATAAGGTAAGGCTCCTACTCACATAGGCCATCAGTCTCAGTCCTTCAATTTGTTCCTCATACAGTACTCATCCCAATCCTTCTCTACTAGCGTTCACATGCAACTAATAAGGCAGGCCAGGGTCAGCGTAGGCCAAAACTAGGGCCTCCGTGAGACTCTTCTTCAACTGCCAAAACACTTTTTCACATGGAGAGGTCCTTTTTTGCGGACACCACTCTTCTTGGGTCTGACTCCATCTACTCCATCTCCTGTGACCACTTGCAACAACTCATTAAGGGATCAAGCAATCTTAGCGCCACATATTGTCAGAAATAGGAGCAGAATCCCAGGAAATATCTAAACTCAGTTAAAGTTTTTGGTCTGGGCCAGGTGGTGATAGCCCACAGTTTTTGTGGATCTGTGGCGACTCCTCCTGCAGAGACAAAATGGCCCAAATAGGTGACAGAGGTTCTGTAGAACTGCCATTTTTCCAGTGACAACTTTAGTCCTTCCTCGTGGAGGCGGGAGAATGCCTTTTCTAGTCGAGTTATGTGCTCTTCTTTGAACCTAATGATGTCATCCAAATACACCAGTACTTCTACAAGATTCACGTCTCTACTGTCCTTTACATCAAACGCTGAAAGGTTGCAAGAGCCCCCGCTTTTCAAATCAAGCACACTCAACCACTTAGCTCCAGTAAGACATTGCAAAGCATCTTTGATATGGAGTGAGTTGTACTAGTCCGGGATGGTGCGCTGATTCAGGGTCCGGTAGTTGATACACATGCGTAATGACCCATTTTTCTTCCTTACTACCCTGATGGGGGATGCATAGTGTTAACCTTTAAATCTATATTTCTGATTTATTAATCACAAGATATTATATGGGTTAAATAAGAGTTCTTTTGCCCAGAAGAAAAAGCTTTAACATAATAGCATTTATTAGAGTAAGTTACAGGTCTATCTAATACACATAAAATATCTATAGTCTTAAGCAAGGGAGTAAATACTAGGTTAAAATACAAGAATACAGATTGTATTCATCACAATAGAAAACAAAAAAACTAGACATATGACGAGCAGGTATACCTTTAAGTGCTAGGGGATGATATGATAATTACCTATCGTGGTCCTGGGCCCAGGTCAGTTTTCATCTACCATCTATCTTTGTGTGAGTCCCACTAATAAAGGGCCATCTCTCATTGACTTGCACAGGACCCACTGATTGGTTTGCCCTCTCCTCCCCCGGTTGTATGTCTTCCAAGATTGGTCAATTTCCTTATAACTTAATTTCCCCTCAATAGCACCTCCTCTTTTGGGTTAATGAGTTAGTGATAATTAGTTTGAAGCCAACTTAATGAAAGAGGAAGTCTTCTCTTGAATGGGGCACTTACCTATGCACAGTCATAGCTGGGGTAAATTGTCCATTCCTGAACAGATCAAAGAAATATTTTAAGCATATCAAACACCCTTTTAAATTTGATAAATGGTTGATTAGCAAAGAAGAATACACAAGCCTTTGTCTAGCAAATTCATTTGGCCCCGTACTGACTACACACTCAAATGGTATATTTTCCTGGGCCTTTGAATATTAATTTAGGTAAACAGCAGGGCATGTCCCTGACACACACTTAGCATACCTGTAAGCCAAAAGGAACTGTTAATTGAATTACATACTCAAGCCAAAAGTCTGTTCATGTATTTACTCACATCCAGCCAAATTAACCTACCATTTACTATACACATTATTTATTTCTTATCCTAAACTTATATATACATCTATATACAAATATTCCCAGTTGCTAATGGAGATTACCCATAAACTCCTCATAAAGCAAAAATAGGGACTCCTGAAAGACTCCTGACCTTTTCAACTCTACCAGCTGCTCTCTTAAGTCTTCCAGGTCACTGAGAGGTATTCTCCTGGCCCACTCTCGGAAGGGTTTGTCTTCTAGAAACCGAATTCTATGTTGGGCACTTCTTGCACATCCCACATCAAAATCTTCTTTGGAAAACAGCTTCTCCCATCTCATCAGTTGAGACTTTATCCTTTTCTGCCAGGCAGGGAACAAGACCCCTGCACATCGCTGAAACTCCATCTGTAACTGTTAGCCATTCTTCAAATCCCTGGCTTCTTTGGGGAGTACAGGGGTGGCGGCACTCACCTGCATACGGGCTCCCTCACCACAAAGGGACCCAGTGGGTCCCAAGTCAACTTTTATTTTTTTTTAAATCTTTATTTAAGTTTTTTTTTTCTCATACAAAAAATCTAGAACATAATATACATATATATGCACCCTACCCCCCCCCCCCCTCCTATAGTCCTACTACCTCTTTATAGTTCTTCGTTAATTTAAAAAGTTCCATTGTTCCCATTTCTTTCGGAATTTCTTTTTCCCACTCTCCTCATCCTCTTCCCATCCCTCCATTCTATACATATCCTCTACTTTTCCTATCCATTCCCTCAATTTTGGGGCTTCCACCTGTCTCCAATTTTTTGGTATCAAGCTCTTTGTTACGTTTATTACATTTCCTATGAGGCCTTCTTTGTACTTTTGAGTTGGGGTGTCTGTACCATGGAAGAGACATGTCCATGGATTTTCTAGTACCTGAGTTCCTGTTATTATTTTTATTAAAGTTAATGTTTCTCTCCAGTACTTTCTAATTTTTGGGCATTCCCACCAGATATGTGCCGCACTTGCTGTCCACAACCTCTCCAGCACATCCCGAGTTGCTCTTCCTGGTATCTCCTCATCTTGTCTGGTGTCCTATACCATCTAGCAAGGCTTTTGTAATTCATTTCTATTGTATTAAGATTTTTCGATGTCCCGTGTGTTAAGTGCAAGATTTTTTCTATGTTCTGTTTCTCCCCTCGTGGCCATATTTCTTCTTCCCATTTTTTTATATATATAGGTACCTCCGACTCATCCACTTCTCCCAGCATCTTATATATCTGTGAGATATTTACTCTTATTATTTTGCCCTCACACATCCGCTCTAAGACGTTAAGATCTTCTCCACTTCTCAATGGTTGTGGCATTGATGAGACAAAATGTCTGAGCTGGAGGTACCTCCATCCATCTATATCCATCTATATCCATATACTCCTGTAGTGTTTCTAACGTGTTTATTTTACCCACGTTTATTATGTGCCTCAATTGAATATCTTCTCTTCTAATCCAGTGTCCTCCCATAGTGCTCTTCCCCTGTGGAAATAAGTTATTTTCTTTCAATGCCATTAATGGGGAGCTGTATTTCCACTTATTATATTTGTGAATTCCATCCCATATTCTAAAAACGTTTTTTGTGAGTGCAAGTGTTGTCGGTCCGAGTGATCTGTGTTTTGGGGGTATCCATATTTCCTTTCCTAATCGTGTCTCCGTGGAGCTGTGTTCTATTGCCACCCATCTCTTTTCATTATCTAATTTTGTCCACTCCACCACCCATGTTAATACTATAGATTCAAAATATTTTTAAAATCCGGTACTTTTAGACCTCCCCTCTCTTTTCCCAGTTGTAATACCTTTAAGGCTATTCTATGCTTCTTATTTTTCCAAATGAGCTTGGTTATTAGATGTTTAATAGTATTAAAGTAGATAGGAGGGATATATATCGGTAACATCTGTAACTTGTATAATATTTTTGGTTGTATGATCATCTTGAGGGCATTTATCCGGCCAAACAAGGACAATGGTTTCATCATTATTTTTTTCGCATCTTCTCTTACTTCATGAAGTAGGGGGATATAGTTTATCTCATAGATTTTCTTTAATGAGGCTTCCAACTTTATACCTAGATATTTAATTTCCTTCTTCCATAGGAAGGGAAATTCACCCTTGATATCCTGCTCTTCCCCACTGCTCGTGTTGACATTTAAAACCTCCATTTTTTTTAGTTTATTTTAAAGTTTGATAAATCTCCATACTGCTTGATACTATTTACCAAGTTTGGCATGGAGATTCTAGGTTTTGTCACATAAAATAGGACATCGTCCGCAAATACAGCTACCTTATGTACCTCTTCCCCAAGCTCAATTCCTCCTATATCAGAGTTTTTTCCTCACTGTCTCCAACAGTGGTTCCAAAGTCAACACGAACAGTATGGGTGACAGTGGGCAGCCTTGTCTAGTCCCATTGTACATTCTAAAGGGGTCAGACAAGTTGCAGTTTACCCTTACCACTGCCATTGGGCACTCATAAAGTATCTTTATCCAGCTCAGGATTCGGGTACCAAATCCCATTTCTTTCAACGTGCCCAGCATGAATCCCCAGTCTACTCGGTCAAATGCTTTTTCTGCATCTATTGACAAATGAAGACTGGGGATTCTGCTCTCTTGGGCTTTCTGGAGAAGCAATAGTGTCCTCACTCCATTATCCCTTCCCTCTCGGCCCCCCACAAACCCCACTTGGTCTGGGTGGACCAAGTTCGGGACTAATTTTTTCATTCTAGTAGCTAGTATTTTTGCGAATAATTTTATGTCGGTATTTAACAATGAGATTGGTGTATAGTTTGAACACATCATACCCTCACTCCCTTCTTTCAATATTGTGGAGATAACTGCTAGAGAGGCTTCCTTACCCAAACCATGTTTTATACCTAGGCCATTTAAATATGCACATAACCTTGGTGACAAAATTTCCCCCGAATTCCTTATAATATTCTATTTTATAACCGTCCGGGCCCGGGCTTTTCCCTCCTGTTGTTTCTTTTATTGCTTGGTTTACTTCGGATGTTGTTATAGGGGAATCCAATTCCTGTACTATTTCCCAAGTCAACTTGATGATGGCCTTCACATGAGCAACTTCCCTCGACTGTGGAACCCTTTCTTTGTTTCCAACTTCCACAACTGCCCCACTCCTCCTTTAGGGGCCTTCTTCTCTCTTGCCACTCGCCGACAAGCTTTTAGTAACATCGGGTGAATTTTGTTTTTAGTGGATCCATCTTTGCTCAGTACTGATGATAACAGCCTTCTCACTCATTTGGAATTAGTTCCCACCTATATGTAATTTCACACAGCTTCAGGTGGTCTGGGACACATGACAGCCAAGGCATCGAAAGACTCTTCTTTCCCGACAGCTTCTGGCCCAAAGGATATCTGTATAGGAATCTAGCAGTTCCAATTCCCCAGATCTCGAGTTCTTCCAGCTTGTGTAGGGGAATGTGGCTCAGGTGTTTGTCATAGAAATCTCAGTATAATAACGTGACTTGGGCCCCCGTACATAGTAAAGCTTTAGTATTGAGGCCTTCTATTTGCACGGGCACAATCGGGGACAGCGCCACTAACTTTTCCAGGAAACTGGCAGTAGTATACTGAGTGCAGTTAAGATCACAATTCCTTTTCTTTAAGGCACTCTGTGGGGACCTAACAGTGACCCTAGGTGGTGTCGCCACACCATTTTTGATTAGACCAGACTGACAAACTTTCTTAGGAGTGTTCTGATAGGACCTGACTGTGGCCCTAGGTGATGGTAAAGCATTTACCATCTGCACCTGGCTCCCTGACCCCAGTGCTGGGTTACTTGACTGTGGGGAAGACCGCAATGATCAGGCCACTCTTTTCTTCTGCGGCCTTGTTCTGGCTCTTCTCTTCCTTTGTTTCCTGGGGCTTCTCATTGGGTTTCTCAGTTGGCTCCATCACTGAGACCCCCTGGAGTTTCCCGCCGGCTGACCTCTGAGCAATTTATTTTATAGCTTCAGCAACTCCTCCAACAGTTCAGCATTCACTTCCCTTTGTGGACACCGGGCTTTGAAGTGTCTTGGATAACCACACTTGTAGCACTTTGGAATGCCCGTCCGCTCAGCCTGAGCTTTGGCCTGGGCTTCCATCACATTTAACAAAGCTTGTTGTACCTGTTCCTGAACTTGAGCTCCACTTTCTGATGACTTGACAGCAGTAACCTTTGGGGTGGATTGCACTATAGAGGTCCCCCCACTCAGAGTCTTCACCACGCTGGTATCCACCTGACCCGATTGTGCGACTTTCTTCTCACTCTTCTAAGGGGTTTTTACTGCAAGTCAAGCCTCCTGATTCTTTTCATCCAGGAGAGTCTCCTCTTCTCTCACCAACCCATCAGCTCGGGGTAAGAAGGGGCCTCTCGGGTACCCTTCAAGAGCAATCGGAGCACAATAGGATGGTTTGGCCTGGCTCCTTGTAGGATCCAATCCAATTGGACTCTGTCTGCCTCCCGGTGGTCGATACCTTTTTTTAAGAGGATCTGTTGCAGGATTTGATCCACCCGGGTGATATATTCAGACAAATTCTCCCCCCTCTACTGATGGATATGTTCAAACTTGTACATCATATCAAATAGCTTCTCTACCCTTTCATAAACTGCGTAGAGAGCCTCAATATAGTCCGTGGCCTCACACTCCGGTTTTCCCCCTTTAAGCTTCTGATGACATCCGCTGCTGGAATGAGGAGAATCTCACTGATGCGCTGTCTTTCCACTGTTCTCGACACATTCCACTCCTCTATGGATTTCATAGCCTGATCCATCCAGCTATCAAATTCTTCTTTTCCATCTAGTCTGGGAACATGGTCTGAGAAAGTTGGTACCTCCGATATCCCTCACTTGTTGTGACTCTGTATCAGGCTGCCAACTAGGCATTTCATGTCTAGACAGAACGAGGCAGGAAGCATCCCTACCATTTGGCTTCCTGCTGCTGGACCGGTTGCATGTAGACATCCAGCAGTTGGACTACCTGCAACAGGGCTCCCTGGTGATGACTCAGGGGACGTCTCACCAGTCTCCACTGGCAACTGTACTGGAATCACATGGCAATCCAGGCCTTTGGCTGGGCTCACAACCTCTTCTGGAACTCTGCTGGAACACTCTCTTTCTATTCTAGGAGGACATAGGTACAATCTTCCTCCAAGTCATGTTTCAGGTCCAGAAAGCAGGACCCCTTTTCTGGAACAGCCTTTCTCATCAACTGTCGTACCTCTCTATCAAACCACTGAACTCCTTGTAGCCTCAGAACCGTAGTTTGTTTCAAATTATTCCCATACTCCTGGCTCCACTCGGTGGCAGTGGCTGTGTCCATGACTTCTTCCACCCTGGACGCATCAAGTGATCTGCTCGGGTGCCCCAGATGGGATATCTCAAGGGGGCCTCCAAATGTAGCGGTACCCCCGTGAGGGCTGCTGATTGAAGCTATACCCCACTGGCTCCCCCGACTCTGCAGAGCCTCTCTTACCTCTGACACTTTGGGTTCCATTCTGAAATAGGATGTTAGCAATCAGAAACTTCACTCACTGAACCACTCTGAAAAGTTTACTAAAGTGAATAATGGAACACAATGAAAAACATGAATAAACACAAATTGTAATTGACAAATGGTACACTTAATGCAGATATACAGAACTTATAACCTTATATTCGCTTTTCAGGAGAATATGTAAACATGTGTACAGAGGGATAAGTACTCAATATCTTCAAAACATATATTAAATACCTTCCCGCTGAGGCCTCAACAGACAATCCAATATTTAGTACAAGTTTCTTTTCATTCAAGAACACAGTGTAAAGTCTAACATATACTCAATGGCTCCCCCTAGGCTATAATTCAGAGTTCAACTTATAAGTAGAGCAGCAATGCTTGGTAAAAGAGGAAGATGGTGAAAGGTCTTTTCAATCTAGATATCTTCAGCTAGCCTGATTTTTAAACGGTAGTATTTTGAAATCCACAAAGGAAAAGAAATGACTGTGGAACAAAAGATATGCGGATGACTGCTTAACTGAAGAAATATCACCACTTGTAGATTCCTCCTTACATGTGAGTGCAATAAAGTACTGACCTTACAGCGCAGGGGGAAAAGGCAAGGCCCCAGAGATAAGCTGTATGATGAATATGAAGAAGTAGATTCTTCTCCGTGGAACTACAAGTCTCACCAGCAGTCTGTTGAAAAAACTCACTCAGCGATACTATACTCTCTACTGAAATGGGCAGGTGCCCTCTCACCCTAATGGACTCCAATGGCTGTGAGGCTCCATCTGGAATCCCCTCCTGGTGTCTCCGTCTGGTGGAGATGGTGCCACCACGCTGCAACTCAGCACAAACTGGTCTGCTTGCTAGGATAGCAAAGCTGTACTCTGAGATCCCTCAGAGGTGGGCGATCTGTCTCTCTACTGTATAGGCCGCAGTCTCTCCCTCCTTGTCACACAAAGACCTCCTGCTGGCAGGTGTTA
This sequence comes from Lithobates pipiens, assembly GCF_037356315.1. Taxonomy (NCBI): domain Eukaryota; kingdom Metazoa; phylum Chordata; class Amphibia; order Anura; family Ranidae; genus Lithobates; species Lithobates pipiens. The sequence continues at coordinate 274,523,295 of NW_027507790.1, read as the reverse complement.
AATAACATCCAGAGAAGCTGAAAAGCAGGACCCGCTGGTCCTTTTATCACTCCTCCAAGCAGGCAGTTCTGCGCACATTGCATTGTCTGTCCTGTAGTTCAGGGCTGATCCAGCTAACAGAGTCTTTCCTCCTCCAAACCACATCTCCCACAATACTTTTCTGCATTACTTGTCAGGATTAAGGAAAAATACTAACAGAGCCCAGCAGCCACTAGAGGGAGCCAAACTCATTTGAAATAACAACAGCTGTAATAACTTTTGCATCAAACCCTTGGCTACATATGTACAACTTTGTTTTTTTTTTTCTTTTTAAACGTATCACCTCTATCAAGTATGGCCACTTACTAATGTGCAGGGACTTTAATCTGATGGTGGACCCACAAATAGGCACCCCATCCCCTGCCTTGGGTCTCATTTCCTCTCTACGTAACCTGCTCCACTGCAAAGAAGTTTATGATATTTGGAGATGCCAGCATGCCTCAGAGAGAGAGACTATATGTAATTTTCTACCAGACACCAAAGCTATTTAGGTATAGACCTCTTTGTCACAGACAAATGGTTACTACAACTAGTGTCAGCCTCAAAAATGTATGACTTCATGTGGTTTGACCCACGCTGCCACATCCATAACATTAGAGGGAAAGGGTGTCTCCCCTGCTGTCTCCATCTGGCATTGCAATATATGTATATTACAAGACCCCACTAGCTTGAAAAAGTATAAAAAAACAAGCTACAGGAATTCTTCTAGACAAATGCTCCCTTAGTAAACAATCCCTATGTGGTATGGAATGTGCATAAGGCATTCATATGAGGCATTTTGATCCAACAAGGGGCTAGAATGAAAAAATACTATAACTCCAAACCTAATATCCTCACATTGGAAATACACAAATTAGAAGCCTTAAATAAACATAACTCCACACCAACTATCTCAAATTATCTTCATAAACTCAAGGATGACCTTAGCATTCTCTTGACACAACGCTATTCCAATCTCCTAAAAAATGTAAAAGCACGCACATATGCCAATGCACAAAAGCTGGCAAACTCTTAGCCAACAGAGTTAAAACAACAAAAGCCAAATCCAGAATAGCTCACCTTATCCACCCTACCCTCAACCACAAGTTTACTAACCCCCAAGAGATTGCTAACCAATTTGCTGAATATTATGGAGATCTGTACAATCTCCGAAAAGGTCCAACCCACTACAAAGGACATTGAGGCGTTTTTACACAAATTACAGCTACCATCCCTATCTGACCCCCCAATTACAAGTGCTAAATGCCCCATTCACCCCTAAGGAAACAAACAAAATCATAGCCACTGTTCGAAATGGGAAATCACCCGGTCCGGATGGATTTTCTAACAAATACTACAAATTATTTAGCTCCATCTTATCCCCCCATTTGAACAAAGTGTTTACTGAGGCAGCTTCTTCCTCCTCTTTTCCCCTGGAGATGCTCAAAGGACATGTCGGAACTCCTAACCCTGGGAAAGACCCTATTAATCCAGCTAACTTTAGACTTATCTCGTTATTAAACTCAGATATCAAAATTTTCGCAAAACTTCTAGCAAGACATCTAATTGACATTATTTTGTCTTTAACCACTTCAGCCCTGGACCATTTTGCTGGCCAAAGACCAGACCACTTTTTGCGATTCGGCACTGCGTCGCTCTAACTGACAATTGCGCGGTCGCGCGACGTGGCTCCCAAACAAAATTGACGTCCTTTTTTTCCCACAAATAGACCTTTCTTTTGGTGGTATTTGATCAACCCTGTGGTTTTTACAAAAATAGAGTGACAATTTTGAAAAAAAAAATGCATTCTTTTTTACTTTTTGTTATAATAAATATCCCCCAAAAATATATTAAAAAAAAAAATTTCCCTTAGATTAGGCCGATACGTATTCTTATACATATTTTTGGTAAAAAAAAATTGCAATAAGCGATTATTGATTGGTTTGTGCAAAAGTTATAGCATTTACAAAATAGGGGATAGTTTTATGGCATTTTTATTAATAAGTTTTTTTTTACTAGTAATGGCAGCGATCAGCGGTTTTTATTGTGACTGCGACATTATGGCGGACACATCAGACATTTTTGACACATTTTTGGGACCATTGTTATTTATACAGCAATCACTGCTATACAAATGCAGTGATTCTTGTGTAAATGACACTGGCAGTAAAGGGGTTAACCAGTGGGTGGCAGTGTAGGTCTTAAGTGTTCCTGGGGGCGTGTTACTAACTATTAGGGGCCGGGATTTTTTTTAGTGAATACTGATCTCTGCTCCAATCACATGGAGCAGAGATCAGCGTCACTTGTTGCTAGGCAGAATGGGGGGATGCTGTTTACAATGGCATCTCCCAGTTCAGCCACCCCGTGAGATGACCGCGGGTATGCCCACGTCAATCAAGTCCGTGGGACCCACGACCAGACTCACGGGGAATGCTCACAAACGCCTTCTCTGCTACTTTCAACAGACGCAGAGAAGGCATTCGATAGGGTGCATTGGAGATATATGTATGGTACTATCAAAATTTGGGTTCATGGATTCCATCCTATCAGCCATCTTAGCACCATATTCCCAACCTATGGCACAGGTGTATAAATTGGGTCTACTGTCCACAACATTCAAGATTTTAAACCGTTGTCCCTTATCTCCCTCCATATTCAATCTAATGATTGAACCCCACGCAGAAGCGATTGGGACTCACTCCCTCATCACTGGCTTTCAGTTTAAGTCACGACAATATGCCATGACCTTTTTCACTGACAATTTCATACTTACTCTGACCAATCCGCATGATTCCCTCCCTGCAGCCTATTAAATCCTGCCCAAATTTAGCAAAACATCTTATTATAAGGTCAATTTTTCTAATTCCCTAATTCTGAACCTCGGCCTCAGCAATTCATGAAAAAGTGCTCTCCAGAGTGCTCTACCCTTTAAATGGAGCAAACAAGGCATCCCATACCTAGGCATCACACTGACATCACAAGCCACAAGACATCACAAGCCTCTGAACTACCCTCACTAAACCTACTCCCCCTTATAAAGAAAATCAAAGAGAAACTGAAACAATTCTCAACATGGGAACTATCCTGGGTGGGTAGACTGGCCTCCTTTAAAATTATACTACCCCAAATTCCTTACCTATTCAGAGCGCTCCCCATATCCATACCAAATTACTATCTGAAAACCCTGTTGAGTATCCTTAGTAGCTATGTGTGGTAGGGTAAAAGAGCCTGATGCTCCCAATCCCACCTGGTTTCCCACATGTCAGTAGGAGGAGGGATAGATATTCAAGATTATTATCAGGCTGCTCACATGAACTAACTTAAATTTTGTCTCCGTGACACTGTCCTTCCATTGTGGACAGAAATAGAACCAGCCCTAGCTCCTACCACCGACATGCTTCAGCATGCCTCATTTCAATGTCTGCACATTTATTTATATCACTCGGTTAGCATGGCCTTGGTTCTCCCCATACATGTTCCATTTTTCGCTACTGCTTGTTTTTTGCCTCCCTTCGAGGCTACTTTTTCGCAACATGTTTTGCAAGCTCGTTTCCAGTGGCAATAAACCCGGCTACTCATATTTACTGCATTTTGTAGTTTCTCCATTGGGTCAGTCAAGTTCAGGTTGTTCATCCTGAACCAGGTTGGACATTGTTTTCTCAAAAAATAAAAATAAAAGGAAAAATTGTAAAAAAAAAAACTTTTGTAAAAAAAAACACAAAATGTTCTGCATCTTCACTCAGGGGAATAAGTCACATGTGAGGGGAGGGTCAGGATTTATTCCATACCAGATTAAAACTTGGACTCCTATGTCACCTTTCCTACAGATTCTCGGTTGACTAGGTTTCCCAGCCTCAACCAGAACAACTAGGTATTGAGTCAGGTGTGTGGTACACGGGTTCCACCCTCACATCACTCTGCAGCATCCTTTCACCATGTTCACTTCACATATGCGATTTGGGCTGCTCATCAGGCGTCAGCCACTGTCACATGTTTCTTTGCACTACATTCTATTTTCCCTTCACCTACGAAGACAAGGCCTCTAAACATCAGGCTTATAGCATTGGCAGGCCAAACATATGTCACAAACTACAGAATCCAACATTTCTAATTAGGCCGTATCAGACTTCAGCTTCTTGCCCCAGTACACCCTAGGGCTCTGGTCCACAGGTGTTTGCTTAGCGCAGACAGGCACCCGAGTATTGGTTACCTAGCCAGTCACCTCCTGGCTCACCTCGGTTGCCACGTATTCACTTGAGTTTTCTAAATTTCCACTCAACAGTGTTTGACACTTCAGAACACAATATGGCTTCTTTACTGTGTCTGTTGTTCCTTTGCTATTCTTCTTCACCTTTTTCCCATCTATGTTTATGTACTCCATTTCTCCTCATTTTGTTCTTACATTTCTGACTCTTCTTAAATATACACGCTCCACATTAGCCAATTCGTCCCATTGATTCTAATCCATTGCTCAAAATGACACATTTTTCTTTTACACACTTCCCAAGCTTCCACAGCTCAGCCTCCCCCTCGCGGCACCTGCCAAAAGCAACCAGTCACTACTCCCACTCACTAGTACAATGGCACACACTCGCTGCTCATATAATGCTCCAGTTCACAGTTCCATCACGAGTCGGCACGTTCCATTCTCATTTACCTACATATGATCACGATACACGACTAGCATGGTCCATGGATCCTCCCCACACTGGCTCCCATTTCTCTACTTCCTTTTGTTTTCTGCCCCATCACAAACTTCAAGGCAGCACACCATTGCAACTTGTCTACCAGTGGCACGGTTATGGCCACTCATCATCTACAGTAGCACACATTCACAGCCACTCATTCACATGTCTGTCTTTTCCCTCTGAGATCAGTTGGGTTAAGCTTGACCCATCCATGTCATGGGCCGACAGTGTAGAACTTGCCTCCGTCCCTCTGACACAGCCCGTGGATTCTGAGCACGGCACGCTCAGTCTCTGAAGGGTTGGAGGCTTTGCTTTCTACGACTACCATCAGTCATTCACAGATGCAGCAGCAGCCAAACACTCTCAGTTTCAAGTGGCTCCAATCGGGGCATCTTGGACTCCAAACTTTTATGTCGCCACTTGCGGGCTTATGTTCCCTGCTCTGCCCCATCTGCTAATCCTCCACACATAGGATGAATGGGTGTTCCAATGCAGATTCCAGACATCCCCCGACCATCCCCTCCATCTCCTGTACTGCACAGGGCATGCCTGCCACCACTCGGCATTTGCAGCTGGACAAATCAGGGCAGCCTGCCCAGTCTCTGGGGGAAGCACAGATTTGCAACAATTTCCACTATGCTCTCCCACATAAAGCCAATACCATCTGCTCCACATCCTCGACCTAGCCCTACAGGGCTTCATCAGCACAGGCATGGGCACACAGCTGTCCAAAGTGGACATTTTACATGCCTTTAAACTGTTACCTATTGAGCCGTCCTTGCCCACAATGCCACGTCATAAAGGGCAACGTACAGGTACGTTAATATGCCTGTATGTGCCCTTATGCTGACTTATATCAGCATGAGCCGGTCGGCAAGGGGTTAACCTGCTGGAATATTTGGTGGAGTCCCACTGTTTTAGGGACGATTGCAGAGTAGGGTCATCAATAGGAGGGTGAAGTTTTGGGGGACCAGATTAGGTTATAGATTGGTGTAGGAGAGCAGTTCAAAATGTTGAGATGAGTCCAAATTAGTAACTCAGAAGTATTGTGAAGAACTGCTATTTAAGCAGCCCTGTAGTATTTAGAATTGATGGGTGCATTAACTTATTCACCCCAACTGGACATTCACTTTCCATCCTGTGATGTAAAGTTATATTAACAAAAAATATATATTTTTACAGAAGAATATCTTGAAATGTAACAAATTTAATTCTAAACTACTGAAAGTGTACTGAATATGGAATAAAGAATAAACCAACCTTATTAGATCAGTTACACTGATATAGATGTGATATTTTCAGACTGATGTTATTATTATTCTGTTCTTTGCTCTGTAGTGTAAATCGGTGTCAGTCGATGTGTATAAAGCTCCGGTGATTGTGTCTCTTCCTGAGCAGAGCTGCCGGTGACTGAAAGGATCTGCTGTGTGACATGAAATGTTCTCTGATGTTCTGTGTCTGTTTTCTGCCTGTACTCTTCATTCCTGTCACATCCTATGGAGTCGCATTGGCCTGGAGATCAACACATCGTTGTAGACTTAATCTGATAAAGCCAGTGTTTGAGTATGAATATTACAAGGAGGGAGATGTTATTATCGGAGGATTGGTCTCTGCTCACTTGAACAGCAAATTTGATACAACTTTAAATGAGAGAAAGTTTGGTTGGCCTAATTCACCTGTAAGCTTTTCCATTTGTGACTTGTAAGTGTCTTTTTATCATCTTTGCTCTCTCTGTATGACTCAACAAATAGAAATATAATTCTTTATTTTCACTGCAATATTTTTTGAAAATGTACAAATGTTTCTACTGTTGTGATATATATTTTCTCATTGTTAAATTACAGTCTGTGTTTCACCAATATACAATGAATACATGGGGCTTCCATAACATTGGTCTTCAGGCCATGCTGGGATTTCCGATAAATAGTCATGTCAGTACCTGCAAACTGAAAATCCATCTGGTTGTGTTTCTGCCGGGAGAGAGGGAGGGAGGTGTGCTGTCATTTAACCACTTGCTTACAGGGCACTTAAACACCCTTCCTGTCCAGACCAATTTTCAGCTTTCGGTGCTCTCACATTTTGAACGACAATTACTCAGTCATGCAACACTGTACCCAAATGAATTTTTTGTCCTTTTTTCCCCACAAATAGAGCTTTCTTTTGGTGGTATTTGATCACCTCTGGGGTTTTTATTTTTTGCGCTATAAATGAAAAAAGACCGAAAATTTTGAAAAAAAATGCATATTTCTTTGTTTCTGTGACAGAATTATGCAAATTATTAATTTTTCTTCATAAATTTTGGCCAAAATTTATACTGCTACATGTCTTTGGTAAAAATAACCCAAATTAGTGGATATTATTTGGTCTTTGTGAAAGTTAGAGAGTCTACAAGCTGTGGTGCGAAACACATAAAATTGATCACATCTGATGTACTGGTGGCCTATCTCGCTTCTTGTGACCTGAACAAGTCAGGAAAGTACAAATACCCCCCAAATGACCCCTTTTTGGAAAGTAGACATTCCACGGTATTTAGTAAGAGGCATGGGGAGCTTTTTGATGTTGTCATTTTTTTCCCAAAATTCTTTGCAAAATTAAGATTTTTCATTTATTTTTTTTCCACAAAATTGTCATTGTAATAGGTTATTTCTCTCACGTGGCATGTGTATACCACAAATGACACCCCCAAAATACATTCTACTACTCCTCCTGAGTATTAAAATACCACATGTGTGGGACTTTTTCACAGCCTGGCCACATAGAAAGGCCCAACATGCAGGGAGCGCCATCACGTGTTCTAGGAGCATAAATTACACATCTAATTTGTTGACTACCTATTACAATTTTTAAGGCCCTGGAGCACCAGGACAATGACATGTGGCACTGATGACAGATGGCACTGATACGTGGCAATGATGACACTTATACGTGGCACTGATGACACGTGGCACTGATGACAGATGGCACTAATATGTGGCACTGATAACAGGTGGCACTTATACGTGGCACTGATGACAGATGGCACTGGGGACAAATGGCACTGACAACAGGTGCCACTGGGGACAGATAGCACTAACAGGTGGCACTGGGGACAGGTAGCACTGGGGTGGATGGCACTGGGGGAGAATGGCACTGGGGGACGATGGCACTGGGGCACTTTTTTTTATTTATTTTTTTTACACTTAAAAAAACACTGCAGCCATTCATCTCTCCCCTCTCACACGCTATCTGTGTGAGGAGGGAGAGTGGCGCTGAGAGATGATCTCATATGTTAACATATGAGATCATCTCACATTGGACATGCCGATCGCGCTGTAAACGACCGCTGTGATTGGCAGTTTACAGCAATCTGTGTTTGCCTGTCTCCGGGGGACACGGCAAACACAGAACTTCCCTGATGCGCGCCCGTGGCGGCGCGCATTGCGGAAGTAAACAACAGGACGTCCAGGGACGGCCTCCCAGGCGAAAGTGCCTGCTCTATAGCCGTCATTCGGCTATAGGGCGGGCGGGAAGAGGTTAATAGTTGTGTGTGTGATCTTCTACTATTCATGGCTGTTCACAATAATGACTATTCACAGCATAGTAATAGGTCAGCCTGGTGTAAAATTATGGGTACTGTATATGTAGACAATACGACATTCAACAAATATTAAATGCAGGTGAATATTCACTTCAGCTAAATGTGTTTTACAGTGCCTTGAAAAAGTATTCATACCCCTTGACATTTTCCAAATTTTGTCATGTTGCAACCAAAAATGTAAATGTATTTTACAGGCATACCCTACTTTTAAGTACACAATGGGGTTTATTTACTAAAGCTGGAAAGTGCAAAATCAGGCTCACTTCTGCATAGAAACCAATGAGCTTCTAATCCCAGCTTGTTCAATTAAGCTTTGGTAATAAAACCTGGAAGCTCATTGGTTTCTATGCAGAAATGAGCCTGATTTTGCACTTTCCAGCTTTAGTAAATACACCCCATTGTGTACTTAAAAGTGAGGTATGCCTGTATTGGGATTTTATGTGATGGACCAACACAAAGTGGCACATAATTGTGAAGTGGAAAGAAAATGATTTGTATTCAGCACCCCCCCAAGACAATACTTTGTAGGACCACCTTTAACTGCAATTACAGCTGCGAGTCTTTTTGGGGATGTCTCTACCAGCTTTCACCCACATCTAGGTAGTGCCCTTTGTGCCCATTCTTCTTTGCAAAATAGCTCAAGTTCTGTCAGATTGGATGGAGAGCATTTGTGAACAGTAATTTTCAAGTCTTGCCACAGATTCTCAATTGGATTTAGGTCTGGACTTTGACTGGACCATTCTAACACATGAATATGCTTTGATCTAAACCATTCCATTGTAGCTCTGGCTGTATGTTTAGTTGTATGTTTGTTGTTGTGCTGGAAGGTGAACCTCCACCCCAGTTGTAAGTCTTTTGCAGACTATAACAAGTTTTCTTCTAAGATTGCCCCGTATTTGTATCCATCTTCTCATCAACTCTGACCAGCTTCCCTGTCCCTGCTGAAGAAAAGCATCTCCCCAACATGATGCTGCCACCGCCATTTTTCTTGGTGGGGATGGTGTGTTCAGGGTGATGTACAGTGTTTGTTTTCCACCACACATAGCATTTTGCTTTTAGGCCAAAAAGTTCAACTTTGGTCTCATCTGACCGGAGCACCTTCTTCCACATGTTTGCTGTGTCCCCCACATGACTTCTCGTAAACTGCAAACGGGACTCCGTATGCCTTTCTTTCAACAATGTCTTTCTTCTTGTCACTCTTCCATAAAGCCCAGATTTGTGGAGAGCACGACTAATAGTTGTCCTGTGGACAGATTCTTCCACCTGAGCTGTGGATCTCTGCGGCTCCTCCAGAGTTACCATGGGCCTCTTGGCTGCTTCTCTGATGAATGCTCTCCTTGCCCGGCCTGTCAGTTTAGATGGACGGCCATGTCTTGGTAAGTTTGCAGTTGTGCCATACTCTTTCCATTTGAGGATGATGGATGAAACAGTGCTCCCTGAGATGTTTAAAGCTTGGTTAAAGCTTGTGAATTTTTTTTAATAAGCTAATCCTGCTTTAATTACTTCTGCCCTGGAAGAATTTGCCCCCTTAACCACTTACTGACCACCCACTGCAGTTTTACATTGCTACTTTGAAGAGGAATAGCGTTGTAATGGCAGCAGCTAGCTGAATAACCCAGGTATCGCCACAAGATCACTTTAATCGGCAGCGGGAGAGAGTACCCGCCACTTACCGGTGCCCTCCACCATTTACTGGAGCCATCGACAGCTGTGGAGGTGACCGGATCCTTTCCCTAGCCTTGACATTTTTTTTATTGTATTTTAGTATAAATATGAGATCTGAGGTCTTTTTGACCACAGATCTCATATTTAAGCCCTTGTACACGCGGTCGGAGATTCCGACAGAATGTGTCCTATCGGACTGTTTTGTCAGATATTCCGACTGTGTGTGGTCTCCATCGGACTGTTTCCGTCGGAATATCCGACGGACCAACTTTTCCAACTTGCCGGTAAAATTTTCCGACAAAATGTTCTGATCGGACATACTCCGATCATGTGTAGCCTACTCCGACGGACAAAGTGCCACGCATGCTCAGATCAAATTCCTAGACCAAAGTTATTGGCTACTAGCCTGAACGTAGTCCTGTTGTAACGAAATAACATCATCACGTTATGTACAATCGGATTTTCCGACAACTTTGTCCGACCGTGTGTATGCAACAGTTTCGGACAAAATCCGTCGGACAAAATCCGTCGGACAAAATCCAACGGATTTGGTTGTCAGAATGTCCGACCGTGTGTACAAGGGCTAAGAGGTCCTGTCGTGCTTTTTTTCTATTACAAGGGATTTTTACTTTCCTTGCAACAGGAATAAAAGTGAAACACTTTTTTTTTTAAAGAAGAACAGTGTAAAAAAAAAAAAAAAGGTAAAATAAAATATGAAGAAAAAAAACGTTTTAAGTGTGCCCGTCCTGCCGAGCAAACACATACATGAGTAGTGCCCGCATATGAAAACGATGTTCAAACCACACATGTGAGGTATTTCCGAAATCAGTAGAGTGAGAGCAATAATTCTAGCCCTAGACCTCCTCTGTAACTCAAAACATGCAACCTGTAGAATTTTAAATTTAAATTTTAAACATCTCCTATGGAGATTTTTAAGGGTAAAAGTTTGTCGCCATTCCAGGAGTGGGTGCAATTTTGAAGAATGACATGTTGGGTTTCAATTTACTTGACGTAACATTCTCTTTCACAATATCAAAATTTTTTTTTTTTTCAAAAAAAAGTGCACTTGTATGACCACTGCACAAATACAGTGTGACAGAAAGTATTGCAATGATTGAAATAATTTTCTAGCAAAAAAAAAAACTGTTTTTAACTTGTAAACAACAAATCTCAGAATAAAGCTCGGCCCTTAAGTGGTTAATGAGCAGGCCATTTTTTTGTGATATGGCACTGCAACGGTTTAACTGACGCTTTACCCAGATGAAATTGATGTCCCTTTTTAAAAAAAAAACAAAAAAAAAAAACAACAAGTTGTTTTACTTCCTGCTATATTATTCATCAGTTTAGGCCAATATATATTGTTTTACATATTTTTGGTAAAAAATAAAAATAAAATTGCAATAAGTGTATGTTGATTGGCTTTAGCAAATGTTATCACGTCTACAAACTACGGGGTCGATTTTGGGACTTTTTTTTTCCATACATTTTTTTTATTAGCAATAGAAAGAAAAAACAGATACAGCAATGTAAAGTGTGAAATGAATGAACCGATAATGTGCGTATTCACACTCTAATATAGGATATGTCTAACTGAGCATATGGTACAAGCAAGTCGCAATAATAATCAAACAACTGGCTGTAGCTCCGCTGATTGCTGGCGTTTACAACCAAGCAGAATATGTGAGCTTGTCAAGCTCTATCTTTCAAGATAAGGGATTGGAATAAATAAGAGTATCAATCACATATACACATCAGAAATTGACCTTCTGTGTCTGTGTCCTGGTTCGCTGTATCTGGAGTCTTGAACAGAGAAGTGTTATCACCTGTCTTGATAGCGTCAAGGGACAAGGAAAGATGTCGGTCTGTCAAGGTGGGTTAATCTTAGGGGGGGGGTCAGTCTTCTAAGGGGGGGAAGGGGGCATGTGGGGCGATGGAGAGGGAGGATATTGGGGGGAGAGTCAGGTAGAGAGTGGGGGTGGGGGAGGGTGGGAGTTATCCAGAGGCATCGCCTTCTCGGCCCCCTCCACCGCAGCGGTGAGGGGAAAGTTTCCCGTGGGGCCCCCGACCTGCGGGATTTCCCTCTGGGACCCTTTGAGGGGTGATCCCAAGGTTCCTGATATTAATGACGGAAATAGTGTATCAGGGAGGGATTGTGTAAAATAATATTAATCAGCTATTGGGAGGAAAGAGGAATATTAAGGTTCATCAAGGAGGAATACCTGTCCGTGGTTCGAAAGTGGGTCCAGCAGGCCCAAGTCTGTGCAAATTTGGATGGGGAATCTCGTGCTATGTGGATTAGCTCTTCCATCTCGGCTATTCTTCCCACGCGTGTAAGCCATTCAGACACCGTTGGGTTATGTGACGTGCCCCAGTGTGTTGAGATACATAGTTTGGCTGCATTTATCATATGGACCCCCAGGGATCTTTTGTAAGATTGGGTTCGAGATAGAAACGTGGTGAAGAATAAGCCGAGCTGGTGTAAATTCTAAAGGGTATGTAGTTATTTGAGAAGTTATGTCACGGACCTGCGTCCAGAATGTCTGAAGCAGCGGGCAAGACCACCAAATGTGGAGAAGTGAACCTTTATCGGCTGAGCATCTCCAAAATTTGTCTAATGTGTCGGGTTTGAATTTGTTCAAAAGCTCTGGTGTGCGATACCACCTGGTGAGTGTTTTGTAATTATTTTCCTGTATTGTGACATTAAGTGAGCCTTTATGAGCTATTGTGAAAATCCGTTCCCAGTCTGCTTCAGACAGGTCAATTTGCAGGTCTCTTTCCCAAGCTTGACATGCTTTCCCGTCTTTTCCAATTCTATTTTTATTTTCAATTACTATAAAGCATTACACATAGTTATACAATTTCAAACATATATATTGCTTACATACATAATAATCACATTTATTATTTTATTTGCTCTTCCCTCCCTCCCAAAAGAAAAAAAAAAAAGGGGGGAAATGTACATCTAACCTCTCCCCCTCCCCCACATCTCCCTCCTCTCTCCACCGCGGGTCCTTCCCTCCCCTTTCTTCCCTCCTAATTCCTCAATTTTTTACCAGTTTCCTATGCTGTCTCCAGGGAGTCCAAACCAGGAGGCACCTTTCATATGTATCTAATTCTTGTGCTAAAAGTATCTCCATTCTCTCTATGTTATCCATTTCTAGAGCCCATTCATTTATCGTAGGAGACTGGGTTGATCGCCAGTGCCGCGGTATCACAGTTCTTGCCGCCGTCAACCCGTATCCTAAAAGATTCTTTTTAACGTTTTTATATGTTCTTGGTAACATAGAGAGAAGGGTGATTTGTGGTGTATTTGGGATTACCTCCCCAGTGACTGTTGTATATAATTGCATAAGCTTTTCCCAAAATCTAAAAATTAGGGGACATTCCCACCAAATGTGGAGCAATGTGCCCTTGTCTCTATAACACCGCCAACATATATCTGATTTTTCTGGGTATATACGATGGAGTGTCACTGGGCTCCAGTACCATCTTGAGAGCAATTTATAATTTGTCTCTTGTGCTTTAATCGACGGTGATAAACAGTGAGAGAAATTAAATGTCTTCTCCCATTCCCCAACCTCAATTTGAGCGTTGATCTCATTAACCTATTTATTTATATATTCTGGGGGCTCCGGGTGATTTTTAATAATAAACATCTTATACAGTACTGATATAACATGCTTTGGTTTCTGATCTTGTGTCAGGAGAGTTTCAAGTTGTGTTAAATCTCTACCCAGAGACTTACTTGAATGAAATGAAGACCAAAAGGACGGCAACTGCCAGAACTCCAACAGTGATGGTCGCTGTGTAGGGAATAGATTTAATAAAGACGGAATTGTCCCCTGGCATAAAATATTACTCAGTCTATAATGGGATTCCCTATTCCATATAAGAAAACTTGTCCTATTTAATGCTGGTGGAAATAAGGGATTGCCAAATAAAGGTGTCATAGGTCCTTCATAGGAGGAAAGTTCCAATTTTATAGCTGTTTTGCCCCATATATTCAACACATGAGATGTGAGGGAAGGCATAGACTCTAACAACTCTCGATTTAAATTACTGCCAGACAAATCTAACCATGGTAACACCTTTAAATCCAATTGATTCAACCCTTGTTCTATTTTTACCCATTGTTTGGTTTCCGAACAATAAAACCAGTCTACCAGTCTAGTCAAAACAGCCGAAACGTAGTAATAGTATAAGTCAGGTGCACCCGCACCTCCTTTCGTTTTTGGTAGTGATAATAATTTCTTTTGTAATCTTGTTTTTTTATGTCCCCAAATAAATCTTGTAAAAGCCGATTGTAAAGTGGAGAAAAATGATCTAGGGACACCAATTGGGATAGTTTGAAAAAAATACAAAAACTGCGGTATTATATCCATTTTCAATATATTAATCCTCCCAAACCATGAATGTTGCTTAACATCATATTTTTTTAGATCTTGTAAGGTACGTTGCAGAAGAGGAACATAATTCATTGAATATAGATGATTTGAGTCCGGGGTGATTTTAACACCTAATTATTTTACAGCTGCAGAACAAATCCTAAACATAAAATTAGCTCTCAACATTGCAACCTGTTCGGGTACGAGCGACACATTAAGGATTTCTGATTTTGATACATTTACTTTAAAATTGCTCAGTTTCCCAAACCGTTGGAATTCAGATAACACAGAGGGGATTGCAATGTGTGGATTAGTGATATAAAGTAATAGATCATCAGCAAACAAAGTCATTTTTATTTCCCTCTGTTTTATCTGTATACCAGAAATGGAAGAGTTCCGTCTAATAGCCGTCGCTAAATATTCCATTACTATAACATAGTGCAAAGGGGATAACGGGCATCCCTGACGGGTACCATTTTGTATATTAAAACTTGTTGTCAATGAACCATTAATTTTTATTCTAGCTACCGGTTTAGTATATAGTGCCATGATCTTATGGAATATATTTGACCCCAGTCCTATTTGCATTAAAGAATGTTTAAGGAAGAGCCACCCCACCCGATCAAATGCCTTTTCCGCATCAACTGAAAGAAGGCATACTGGAATTTTAGCCCTTTGTGCATAATTCATCAACAAAAAAGTTTTAATCGTGTTATCGCATGCTTTCCCGTCTTTAGGGGAAGCTGATGTGAAAAGCATTGAATGAGTGTTGTAGATCATATGTTGTTGTGTTGAAGATTGGGAACATAAGTTTTCAAATAGGGTTAATTCCCGTGATAGACATGCAGCCTGGTTATTTGTAGATAGAAAATGTCGGATCTGGAAATAAGTCCAACATGGGAAGGGAGGGCTATTTGGGAGGGTGGGGATTGCAGCGCACTCCAGAAGTTTGCCAGAATGAAAGAAGTGGCGGGTTAGGATTGTGTCATGCGGCCATGTGTTCTTTAAAAAGTTACTGGACATACCCGGAGCAAACGCCAGATTGAGGCGGATAGGTGTAAGGGGACATGGGTTTGAAGAAACCCGGAATCTCTTGCAGGCCTCCCTGAAGCAGCCTAGGGTTGCTCCTATGAGAGGATGCTTCTTTAGAGTATGCGGGGTAAGGGAGACTGGAATCCACGGTGTGGACTTCAGCGGTAAGTCTGAGAAGGATTCCTCCAAGGATATCCAGTCCTTACTACCTTTGTGTAGTGAATAGTCTGCTATCCTGCCAAGGTGGCAAGCCCTGTAATAATTTTGGATATTGGGGAGGCCGATCCCTCCCTTAGCTTTGGGTCTGGAAAGTTGAGCGAAGTTGATCCTCGTCGTTTGTGTTTCCAGAGGAACTTTAGTGATAAATGTCTAACTGTCTGGAAAAATTTTGTGGGAGTTTTATGGGAAGTGCTTGTAGTAAATACAAGATACGCGGAAGGATGTTCATTTTTAGAATGGCTGCACGGCTAAACCAAGAGAAATGTGGTCTATCCCACCTTCGTAGATCTTCGGAGATGGCGTGGACCAATGGGGCACAGTTCTTGGCGTATAGATCTGACAGTTGGGTGGTGAGTTGGGTACCTAGGTAAGTAATGGCATCTTTTTTCCAAACGAAGGGGAAATTGTTCTGACATTGGGTAACTATATCATCGGGTAGGGAAATATTGAGGGCATGGGATTTAGAGAAATTAATCTTTAAGTTAGAGATGTGACGGAATAGATCGAAATCTTTAAGTAGAGAGGTGATTGATGTCAGTGGTTCGGTCAGGAATAGTAGGACATCGTCGGCAAAGGCCACTAACTTGTATGTGTGTCCTGCTACTGGGATCCCTTTTATGTTAACATTGGAACGTATGCATTGGAGGAAGGATTCTAGGGTCAAGATGAAGAGGAGGGGGGACAGGGGGCATCCCTGTCTCGTACCGTTTTGGATGGGGAAGGCATCTGACATGTGGCCATTTACCCTGACTCTTGCCGTTGGCGTGGCATATAAGGACATAATGAGGTTATGCATTCGATTCTGTATTCCAAAGTGGCGTAGGACTGCTCCCAGATAGTCCCAGGCCAGCCTGTCAAATGCCTTCTCCGCATCCAGTGATAGAAAGAAACCTCTGCGATTTTGGGTGGTAAGCAAATGGTGTAGGTTAATAGCTTTGATGGTGTTGTCCCTGGCTTCCCTGCCAGGGACAAAGCCCACCTGATCTTTCATTATCGCAGAGGGTAAGAAGGGCAATAAGCGGTTTGCTAAAATTTTGACAAATATTTTAAGATCTACATTAGGGAGTAGGGAGATCGGTTTATAGTTGGTGACTGAGGTGGTATCTTTGTTTTCTTTCGGTATGACCGTGATATGGGCTTCTAGTAATCTATGAAAAGGAGTAGAGGATGGTGTAAGGGAGTTAAAGGCTTTAAGGAACAGGGTTGAAAGGAGGTCCGCAAAGGTTTTGAAGTATGGCGCAGAGAGCCCATCTGGGCCCGGGCTCTTGCCCGGCTTTAATTGTTTAATGGCCTTTTTAAATTCATTTGGATAGGGGGTTGTCAAGATCGCGAGCCTCTTCTTCCGGGATGGGGTTGGGGCTGTATTTGTTGAGAAAGTCCGTGATGAGCGTTTGTCTTTTAAGTTTACTCAATGGGGTGTCAGTTTGTTGGGGGAGATTGTACAGTCCTTTGAAGTATTGTGCGAATTGTGTTGCTATGTCGGTTGTGGCTGAGTAAGATTTACCCTGAGGGTCTTTTATGGTGGGGACGCTAGCGGTGTCCTTTTTGGTTTGGAGTGCTTTCGCTAATAACTTCTCACATTTGTTCCCTTGTTCATAGAAAAGTTTATGGATCAGGGTAAATTTGCATTGGGTCTTGTGGTTGAGAATGTCTAAAAGCGACTTTCTGGCCTGTGTAAGTTCCAGGTATGTGCTTTGGGCATGCGATTGTTTGTGGGCCTTTTCTAGCTTCCGAATTTTGGTGGTCAGTTCCATGAGCATAGCCTGCTGTTCTCTCTTCCGGGCGGCTTTAAGGGTTATGAGTTTGCCACAAATTTGTGCGCTTCCCACAAGGTAATGGGGGATGTCTCTGGGTTGGCATTTTCTTGGAAATATTCATTTATGGATTCCCGTATGTCTGTGATGTCTCTTTCTGAGGTGAGGAGGGAGGAGTCAAGTCTCCACGTTTTGGTGGTTGCGCAGCGTTCTGGGAATGTTAAGGTAAGAGTTATGGGGTGGTGGTCTGCTAATAGCATTGGTTCAATTGTGGCTGATGTCATGAGGGGTAGATCTTTCTGCGAGAGGAATAGGTAGTCAATTCTAGAATATTTATTGGGGGGGCCAAAAAGAAAGTGTAGTCCTTTTCGGCAGGGTGCAGTGTTCGCCAAGTGTCATGTACGAGGAGTTCTTGCAATTGCAGTTTAATTTGTCTGAGCGCTCTATACGGCAGGAATGAGGACCCCGACGATGAATCTAGGAGGGGTTGGAGTGGCACATTAAGGTCACCCCCCAGAAGTAGGATTCCAGACTGGAAACCTATCAGGGCGGAAACTATAAATCGGACAACTGACCTTGGCTGTGTTAGGGCTATATACATTGGCTAAAGTAATCGTTCTGTTGTGAATGGTTCCTTTCAGAAATAAAAAGCGTCCTTCTGGGTCTATAAGGGTGTCAATCGTGTGCCAATGGACATTTTTTGACAATAAGATTGAGACCCCTTTCGCTTTAGCTATAGGGTTCGGTGCATGGAAAGCTGTCGGGTACAGACGGTTTGAAAATTTCGGTATGTTTTTTGCATGAAAGTGGGTTTCTTGCAGGAAGACTATGTCCGCCTTCAATTTGGCCATCATTTCTAAGACTTGGCTACATTTTTCAGGGATGTTTAGGCCCTTAACATTTTGTGAAACCACCTTAACTTTGGCCAGTGGCATGGTAAGGCTTGTGTCAGTCATGGCAGTCTGCTACTGAAGGGAGGGTCTCAAGAGGAGTTATCTAGGGTAGAACGTAGCCTCTGAGTGTGTTTCAGTTTGAGAGGGTGGTTCGGAAGGGACCGAGAAGGCGAGGCCCGGGATTGAGAAGAAAGGGGGAAGGGGTGGAGGGGTAGGAGATCTACAGGGAGCGGGGTGGGGAAGGTGGGATAAGGGTAGATAAGGTGGAGTTGGTGTGTGGGGTAAGGAACTTACCAGGGGTATGTGTAGTCCAGCTACCTTACACTGTCACAGAGGATTACGTCCGGTACGGGTCAACGGAGATATTCACTTTCCCGTTGTGTGGGGGGTGAAAGGCGTCCGAGTATCAGTCAATGGTGCTTCTGGTCCACGGGAGGTCTAGGTTAAAGTCGTTAGCTGTTGGAGCAGATGCCTAGTTTGTAAATTATGGGAGGAGAAGAAAAAGATTAGAGACACTGGATCACAGAGCACAGGACGAGGTCCTTGAAATGTATCTCAGCAAAAATATGAACACAGAACATATTATAAACAAACAAACTTATAAGTAAAACAAGGAGAGTGTAACCTCAGGGGGGCATCATTAGGCAATGTGTCATTGTCAATAATGCCCTTCGGTGAATGTAAACATCGTATAACTGTGGTGAACTGTAGAACTAACGCTATCCTGACTGTCGGGTCTCACAAGATGGCGTACTACACCCTGGATGGGGGAAAGATGTGTGTCATTCTCTCATTCTCTCAGAGGGTTAAAAAAGGCCTGATAGGCCAGACGTTCAACCCAGGTTCGTCAACTGTTTTCGAGCAAGGCAAGAAACATTCAGGAACTAGGGTATAGGGGATTAGAAAGCCATACAGTATGCATGTGAACATATAAAGGTTGTAATGTGTAAACGTCTGGAGCCTCAGCTGCATCAGTTTTGGGCTATATCAGTGGTCGAGGTACCCTTGATATGTTGTCCTCTTAGAAAGTAGAGTGTAGAGTGATCAGTCTCCAACTATCTGAGAGACATGAATGGGGGGTGTCTTGACCAAGTTCGTCTCAAGGTAGGTTAAGGTGATAGAGTCTCAGGGTGTACCAGAGAATCAAACTCCCGAAGAAGTATTGCTACAGTGTGTCATGTGGTCGTGTGGTAGGCAGAGGGATGGATCCTTATCAAGCCTGGCGATTCTTTCTAGAATATAATTCTAATATGCGCAGAGACCACTGTAAAGAGAGGGATAAACAGAAAACTTGGTAACATAGTAAACTGCAGTGACAAAAGCTAGGTGTTTAAAGTACTTTGAGTGCGACCCCATCCCCCACCGCCCACCACCAAATACCTTATCACAATAAGTCAGAATGTATGATCAGAGAAAAGGTATCTTAGAGCAGTAGGACAAAGAAGAGAAGGAGGGACAAGTGTCTAGAGATAAGGAGGGTGTTGGGGAGAGGGGAGAATGCGTCCCGACATGCAGGGTAGATCCATGACGGTGCGTACATGAGACGTATGCTGACCGATTTAGGTCTTCAGGTAACAGTTATTCTTCAAGGAGTGGATGGACACTGGACCTGGCTGTGGTCGCGAAAGAAAGGAAAAAGAGAGAAGAAAAAAAAGAAGAAAAAGGAAATCCCCCCACCCCCCTGTAGTGAATAGCTGTACCATAAGGTCCGTCCATCCGAAACCTGGTCGCTGGTCCTTAGGGAGAATTTCAAGCAAGGGAGTATAAGTATGTTCAGG
The DNA here is from genome assembly GCF_037356315.1 of Lithobates pipiens. NCBI lineage: Eukaryota > Metazoa > Chordata > Amphibia > Anura > Ranidae > Lithobates > Lithobates pipiens. The sequence goes on along the minus strand of NW_027507790.1, from coordinate 274,503,286 downwards.
GTGTCAGGGCAAGCAGTTTCATGAAACACAGCGGGCTGCTGACATGTGGAGGTTTGTGACAGTTCTGGGCAGGGATGGAACTGAAGATGGACAATGAGAGGAAATCCAGAACCTCAGGGCCTATTCCGCCTTGCTCTCCTATAGGCTGGAGATGCAGTGGGGCTCTGACGGTCTCTCGGATCCCTCTGAGTCAGCGGCCTAGGGGACAGCGATCTGTGTGTCCGGATGTGGAAGTCGTCCCGGACCTGTATGGCTTCCATAGAGTTGGTTCTTGGCAACGGCGGATTGCGGTAGGCTCTGTACCATTCTGGAAGTTCCACAAGAGGAATTTGTAAAATATTGCAGAATTCCCTGAGGTCTTCCAGGACTCTCAGATTAGCTGTTCTTCCTGCTGATGAGGCCGATAAGCAGAAGGGGAACTTCCAGCGGTATTGGATTCCTTTGTGGCGGAGGACGCCCAGAAGTGGATGTAGGTCTCTCCTATTTTGAAGGGTTATGGGGGATAGGTCCTGGAATATTTTAATCTCTGCCCCCTGGTAATTCAGGTTATGGCGATCTCTGGCCCTGCGCAATATGTCTTCCTTCATTCTAAAGCTTGTCAGGCAGCAAATCACGTCCCTGGGGGGATCTGTGTCCCTACCTCTGGGTTTAAGCGCTCTATGCAGTCTTTCCCATTCTATAGGGGAAATCTGTACTGTCACTTGGGATAGGTGGGCTTGATCAACAGATTCGGGGATGCCTCTTACTGGGAGATTATGGCGGCGTCCACGGTTGTCCAAATCTTCCACGTATCTGTGGATATCTCTGAGCTGGCTGCTGTGGGTTTGTGAGGCATGTTGCAGGTGCTGCATGGTGGTGTCATGGCGGGCCGTCCTTTCTTCCAGCTCCTCTATCCTTACATATAGTGACTGGATGTCCCTTCTGAGGTCAGTGATAACTGCTGTTAGGGATTCTTTAATATCTGCTGCCACCGCCCTGAGGTCCTGCATATTCAGCGGGCCGGCAGCGGTGGAGCTGTCTGTGGGGGAAGCATCTCTCCTGTGCGACGGGCTCAGGCTGGATGAGCGGTGTCCCGAGTAGGCCTGAGGTGAAGACGCAGCCTGACGTGATCGGGCCCGAAATATCTCCGGTATGTTGCGTTCGGGCGGTGGATCCGTGCCTCTCGGGGAGCGGGACCGCGACTGCGGCGACTTCCCCTTCAGTTTCCCCATATGATCGCTTATTTGCGCTCTGGTATTCAGGCGGTAGAACCTCCAGTGGACAGAGCCAGAGGATCAGGCGGCCATCTCCAGTCGGCGCCAAATCACACCCCACCTGGGACTTTTTTATTGTTTTTTACTAGGGATCAGCCTGATGTTCGAGTCAAACATAAGTCACTGGGTGTTTGCCTGTTCACCGAACAGCGAACATTATGCGGTGCTCTCAGCAAATTCAAAAGCCGCAGAACACTGCTAAAGTCTATGGGACATTAACATGAAAAAACAAAAGTGCTCATTCTAAAGGCTAATATGCAAGTTATTGCCATAAAAAGTGTTTGGGGACCTGGGTCCTGCCCCAGAGGACATGAATCAATGCAAAAAAAAGTTTTAAAAACTGCATTTTTTTCGGGAGCAGGGATTTTAATAATACTTAAAGTGAAACAATAAAAATGAAATATTCCTTTAAATATCGTGCCTGGGGGGTGTCTATAGGATGCCTGTAAAGTGGCACATTTTTCCGTGTTTAGAACAGTAAAAAACACAGAGATCTAAACGCATCCCCTCCCCTTTTAGGTGGGCTGACCTACAACAAGGACATTTGGATACACCGCAGCTGTCCTTGTTGTAGGCATATTATTAAAGGGGAGGTTGTGTGTTCTCATTCTAATGTGGAAGAACATTCTATAATTGCAATATCAAACATGTTGTGTAGATCATCACATGCAGACTCTGCAATGTACAGTACATTGAACACACGATCAGACGTCTCAGGGATAGATTCATTGAGCATTTATCCAGTATTGAGAAAAATCATTGCACCAATGTTGCTCACCACTTTAATCAATAACACAATGGTGACACCTCAGCAGTCGGAGTACAGATCCTTGAGAAAGTCAGCCTGTCTAAATGGGGAGGGGATGCATTTAGATCTCTGTGTAAACAAGAGGTTTTTTGGATCTTTCATTTCAAAACTCATATACCATGAGGTTTAAATTTCACATGGGATATCACACATTTTTTATGACTAAATTAGATAGTTTTTATGTTCTCATTAATGAACTAGTGATTTATCGTTTTTGGTATTTTTTGACATTTTGAGTTTTTGTACGTCATGCTGGACAGGATTGGTTTCCAAGATTTACCATCATGTCATTCTTTGCTATCTTTAAGTATTCATATATTATTGGATTCTGCAAGGTTGTCATAATATTTTATGGTTTTAGATTGCCCTCATTTTTCTTATGATGTTTATTGCTTTAATGTAGCATTTGTGAATATTGGATTTCCATTGCTGCATTTTTATTAAGCACACCGTTTATATATATATGGTTTCTATTTTGTTATGTAGTTATTTTTTTTTTTCGATCACTCTTCTACAATCGATATGTATATGTTCTCACTTTTATATTCAGTGATTGCTTCTTGTGTTCTCTGTTCCGGGTTAACTAACCAATCAACGCATATTGTTTATATTGATTTTGTTTTGCTTTTATTCCTGATTTTTTCTAAGTCCTTTTTGGAGGTCTATATCATGTATCTATATTTATATATGTTTATGTATACTTCTGCTCATGCTGTACTCTTTGTTCTATCTTTATTATGTTTATTTTTTCAAGTCTAGTTTTTATACACTTTGTGATTCAATGATTTTATCTGGTGTGCTTAATTGCTATACAAGTTGGTCAGCCAATCAAACTGGGCTTTTTTTTTTTTTGTTGCATCACTTTTGGGTGGAACATTTAAATAGCTCAGGTTTGGGGCAAATATTGTAGCTGCTGACTTTTAATATAAGCACACTTACCTGTCCAGGGATCCCGCCATGTCCCCACCCTAAGCCGATTCATCCATTGGCTGTGGGTGCAGGTACCAGCATTGCAAGTAAGGAAAACTGGCAGTAAGGCCTTCAGACTTCGCAGCCGGTTTCCTACAAAGCATGTGCATTCGTTTTCGTCCGAATGCATTTTCGTCCAAACTTCAGGTATTTTTGTTATCGTTTTGACAAACGATAACGAAAGTGCAGAATCCGAAAAACGAAAGATCCAACATTAATAAATTCTTTATTTTCATTTTCGTTGTGACAACAGTTAGATACAGAATAGGAGATTCGACATGACTCTGACAATAGCAATCTGTGTCTATTGAACTTGTATCATTAACAGTCCATTCACACAGGGGAAACACGACTTCCAGCGCGACTTTGGCAGGCAACTTGGACACGACTTGAGTTTAAATCACAGCGCAACTTGGGGTGACTTACAACATGACTTTCACTCGCCCCCAGGCCAAGCCAAATTTTTTAAAAAACAGCATTGGGTTCCCCTTCAAGAGCATACCAGGCCCTTCAGGTCTGGTATGGATATTAAGAGGAACCCCGTACCCCCCAAAAAATGGCGTTGGGGTCACCCTCAAAATCCATACCAGACCCTTATCTGCGCACGCAACCTGGCAGGCAACAGAAAAAGAGGGGGGATGAGAGAGTGCCCCCCCTCCTGAACCGTACCAGGCCACATGCCCTCAACATTAGGAGGATTCCCCCCAAAGCACCATGTCCCCATGTTGATGAGCACAAGGGCCTCATCCCCACAATCCTGGCCGGTGGGTGTGGGGGTCTGCGGGCGGGGGCTTATCGGAATCTGGAAGCCCCCTTTAACAAGGAGACCCCCAGATCCCAGCCTCCCCCCTGTGTGAAATGGTAAGGGGGTATCGTACCCCTACCATTTCACCAAAAAAGTGACAAAAGTGACAGTTTTTGACAATTCCTTTATTAAAGTCTTCTTTCATCTTCTTCCTTTCTTCATCCTTCGGTTTCTTCCTCCATCTTCTTCTTCCTCCGATCTGCTTCTTCTTGCTCCAGTGTTCTCGTCCGGCATCTTACTCCGCGGCGTCTTTTCTTCATTCTTGGGCCACTCCGTGCAATGGGAGGCTCCCACTGTGTAATGCTTCTCTTCTTCTGACAGTACTAATATAATGGAGGGTGGGGCCACCTGGTGACCCTGCCCACTCTGATGCATGGAACCGTGCGTCAGAGGGGACAGAGTCTCCGGGTGACCCCGCCCTCCGTTATATAAGACCTGTCAGAAGAAGAGAAGCGTCACACAGCGGGAGCCTCCCATTGCGCAGAGTGACCCGAGAACGAAGAAGAGATGCCGTGGAGGAAGATGCCGGGCGAGAACACCGGAGCAAGAAGAAGCAGATCAGGGGAAGAAGAGGATCGGAGGAAGAAGAAGATGGAGGAAGAAACCGAAGGATGAAGAAAGGAAGAAGGAAGAAGACCAGAAGAAAGAAGATGAAAGAAGACTTTAATAAAGGAATTGTCAAAAACTGTCTCAGATTGTCAAATTGTCAAAAACTGTAATTTTTAACACTTTTGTCACTTTTTTGGTGAAAAGGTAGAGGTACTTTTGTACTCCCTTACCATTTCAAACAGGGGGGGGGGGGGCTGGGATCTGGGAGTCCCCTTGTTAAAGGAGGCTTCCAGATTCTGATAAGCCCCCTGCCTGCAGACCCCCAAAACCACCGGCCAGGGTTGTGGGGATGAGGCCCTTGTCCTCATCAACATGGGGACAAGGTGCTTTGGGGGGGACCCCAAAGCACCCTTCCAATGTTGAGGGCATGTGGCCTGGTACGGTTCAGGAGGGGGCGCTCTCTCATCCCCCCTCTTTTCCTGTGGCCTGCCAGGTTGCTTGCTTGGATAAGGGTCTGGTATGGATTTTGAGGGGGACCCCCAGGAAATTTATTTATTTTTTTGGCGCGGGTTCCCCTTAAAATCCATGACAGACCTGAAGGGCCTGGTATGGATTTTGAGGGGGGCCCCCAAGCCATTTTTTTTGTTAGCACGGGGTTCCCCTTAATATCCATAACATGACCTTTGTGCAATGCAAATAACCTTAAAAAAAACCCATAGAAGACATACAACATTAGAATCCTACTATAGCTTGTAGTCTAAATACCGGGAATATATGATTGCAGCGTCATGCAGTGAGTTTAGCTGCTCCGTCGAATCTTCTTTAAACATTCGACAGACACCATGAGCCTTCAATGACAGATTCGACCTCAATTCATTTGGATTTTTAAATAAATGAATTTTTTTAACGAAAAACTGAATAAATAAAAACGAATTTCGGTAATAACTAAATAAATGTATTTTTGGGACAAAAACGAAATTCCAAAACAAAATATTTCAGTCTGCACGTGTCTATTTCCTACTGCAAATGCGCAAGTCGGGCTGCACTTTCTGAATTGTCCCGTCATCTTTTGGGACACACACAGGTCCCGTAATGCAGTGGGGGGGGAGTAGGAGGAGTCAGAAATTATGGAGATCGCTGATTTTACCAAGAAGTGGGAGAGGGTACCTGTAAAAAACAGGTACCCCCCCCTCCCCCCCTCAAAAAAGTGCCAAGTGTGGCAATGGAGCTTCCCCTTTTGGGTGGAGCTTGGCTTTTAGAGCATCAGATATGGATATATATATACTAAACAAAAGAATAAAGAACTTCAAATGTTGTGCCTCTAAGATCACCTCAAAAAATGATGCATATAGATATATATGCATGAATGTGCAAAATTAATTTAAAGTGAAACACAATTAAGTGTCATTACTGTGATGAATAAAAAACATATAAAAGATGAAAAATAACCCAAACAAAATATACACCTAAAATTGAACACACCCCAAAACTTGAGAAATGCATAAGATGAGAAACAAATAAAAATGATAATGAAAATGATCAATTCTATATAACGTCCATATAATTATATAGCTAATTATTAACGCAAAGTGTCCATATGATGAATCAAACACCAGTGAAAAATCTTCATGTGAATAACTGGACTTGAAGCACACAGATTAAATTTCCTCTCCTACAGGAAAGGACTTTGCTTTGATTTGGAAACCGCAGCTTGGCATTGCATGTTATTATTGAGCTTATGATCTACCAAAACCCCCAGATCCTTCTCCACTATGGATCCCCCCAGATCCTTCTCCACTATGGATTCCCCCAGATCCTTCTCCATTATGGATTCCCCCAGTTGTATCCCCCTAGTATGTATGATACATGCATATTCTTATCCCCCCAAGTGCATAACTTTACATTTCTCAACATTAAACCTCATCTGCCACATAGTCGCCCAATTAGACAGAGCATTGAGGTCGGCTTGTAAATTGGAGACATCCTGTAAGGACGTTATTGCACTGCATAGCTTGGTGTCATCTGCAAAGACGGAAATATTACTTTTGATCCCAGACCCAATATCATTTATAAAGATATTAAAAAGTAAGGGTCCCAGCACTGAACCTTGGGGTACACCACTCATAACCTTAGACCATTCAGAGTAAGAATCATTAACCAATACTCTCTGAATTCTGTATTTTAGCCAGTTTTCTATCCATTTACAAACTGATATTTCCAAACCTGTAGACATTACCTTAGGCCGCGTACACACGGGCGGACTGTTCGCCCAACTTTGTCCGTCAAACAGTTTCGGCAAACAGTCCGCTCAAAATTAGCATGGACGGACATGGCCACACACGACGAACGAACAGTTTGCTGAAACCGTGCGCGATGACGTGAACGGCACGTACGACGGGACGAAAAATACGACGTCCTATACACTGCATTATAACTTTCGGCGTGAAAATCCTTTCTGAGCATGCGCGCAACTTTGTTTGACGAACAAGCCTACACACGAGCGGACTGTTCGCTGAAACAAGGTTTCAGCGGACAGTTTTACGGAATTTCCGAAAAACCTTGTTCGTCAAACTGTCCGCTGAAACTGTCCGCTGAAAGCCCACACACGAGCGGACTGTCCGCCCAAACACTGTTCAGCGGACAAAGTTGGGCGAACAGTCCGCCCGTGTGTACGCGGCCTCACACATGAGTCGTGTGTGTGGAACTGTACCGAACACTTTTGCAAAATCAAGAGTATGTGATGTACATAGTGTAATGATCAGGAGTATGTGATGTACATAGTGTAAGGATCAGGAGTATGTGATGTACATAGTGTAAGGATCAGGAGTATGTGATGTACATAGTGTAAGGATCAGGAGTATGTGATGTACATAGTGTAAGGATTAGGAGTATGTGATGTACATAGCGTAATGATCAGGAGTATGTGATGTACATAGCGCAATGATGAGGAGTATATGACATACAGATTGCAATGATCAGGAGTATGTTACACACAGACAAGTGTAGAGAGTTCGGTGGTCAGAAGGGGGTAACATGCAGAGCAATTTACATATATATGTAATATACAGTAGTGGGGCAATGTACTGTCCCTACTGCTACCCCGTTCCAAAATAAATCATCTCTGCAACCCTCTTCCTGCACTGCTCACCCTTGCACCACCTGAAACTCTTCTCCAACACCGCTCACTTCTGGACCCCCTTCCACTCCTTTCCAACACTGACCAACTCTACGTTCTCTACAACCCTATTCCCCTTCTGCTCACTTCTGTTCCCTATGCAAAGGCAACATCCTTCCAACACTGCTCACATGTGCTCCACCTGTAACTCTTTTTCAACACTGCTCACCTTTGTACCTACTGCAATTATTTTATCACACTGTTTAGCCCTGCACCTAATTTTCCAGCACTAGTAACCAATGCAATCTCTGCAGCTTTCCTCCAACATGGGTCACCCCTGAGCCCCTCCATCCCACTTCCAGAACTTCTAATCAAGCACTGCTCTCCTCTGCACTTCATGCACCGCTTTCAAAACTGCTCAATTTGCAAATCTGCACCCTCTTCTAGTGCTGCTCATCTCTGCACATCCTGAAACCCTCCTCCAACATTGCTCACTCCTTCTCCCTCCACATCCCTCTTCCAGCACTGTTAATTACCAAAGACATCAATTAAAAACATTACTTATCAGTCTACAAATCAGAAGGTATTAGCCCTTGTACACACGGTCCGATCGGATATTCGGACGGAAAATGTCCGATCGGACCGTGTTGTCAGATAATCCGACAGTGTGTGGGCTCCATCGGACTGTTTCCGTCGGAATATCCAACGGACCAAGTTTGAGAGCTTAGCTATAAAATTTTCCAACAACATGATCCGGTGTGCGTCAGTTCCGATCGTGTGTAGCCTAGTCCGACAGACAAGGTGCCACGCATGCTCACAATAAAATTCTGAGATGGAAACGCTCGGTCAGGTAAAACTACCGCTCGTAATCGATATAGCACATTCGTCACGCTGCAATGTTAAAAATTCTTTAATGCGGGGGCGGAGCCGGCACGCAAGGAGCATGGACGCGTGAGGTCTGAGCTCCTCGCCATACGGGACATCCAGCACCGTTTACAGCGACGACAGACACGTACGAGCGGCAGATCCTCACTTCGGAAGGCCCAGGGAAGTGCCCGGTCATGTCGAGGAGGAGGAGGGAGCGCTCTCAGCCCGGGAAAATGACGGACTTTTTCGGCCGGCCAGGCCGCACGGGCAGGCAAGATGGCACGCCCGGCGCACGTGTGCCACAGGCCGCAGAGAAGGCCTGCACGGAGGATACTGAGGACTGAGTAGACACAGACACAAACATAAAGCAACGCAGGCCATATCCCCGTCCTCCTCCAGCTCAAATAGCCCAGCTAAATCTAAGCCTAAGCTGACACAAGGGATGGCTGATAGGGAGGACAGAGACACGGCTGCTATTATTGATGACACGCTGGAGTTTCAAGATGCAATCGCAGCTTTCCCCACAAACAACCAGCCAGTTATGGACTCCATCTTGAAGGACATGTTAGTCACATTGAGAGGAGCAATTCACACTGACATGCTACAGTTAGTGTCACAATGCAAATCTGAAGTAAAAGCGGTCAGGCCGCGTACACTGGACTGTTCGGCCAACTTTGTCCGCTGAACAGTGTTTCGGCGGACAGTCCGCCCGTGTGTGGGCTTTCAGCGGACAGTTTCAGCGAACAGTCCGCTGAACAAGGTTTTTCGGAAATTCCGAAAAACTGTCCGCTGAAACTTTGTTTCAGCGAACAGTCCCCTCGTGTGTAGGCTTGTTCGTCAAACTAAGTTCCGCGCATGCTCAGAAAGGATTTACACGCCGAAAGTTATAATGCAGTGTATAGGACGTCGTATTTTTCGTCCCGTCGTACGTACCGTTCACGTCATCGCGCACGGTTTCAGCAAACTGTTCGTTCGTCGTGTGTGGCCATGTCCGTCCATGCTAATTTTGAGCGGACTGTTTGCTGAAACTGTTTGACGGACAAAGTTGGGCAAACAGTCCCCGCGTGTGTACGCGGCCTCAGTGACAGGGTCTCCCATATTGAACACAAGATGGGAGAATTTACAGATACGTTCAACAATATGGTGGACGCTCACAACGAACATGATGAGGACATATCCTGGCTTAAAGCTAAAGTGGCGGACCTGGAAGACCGCTCGAGAAGGAATAATGTAAAAATTAGAGGCATTCCGGAGACGGTTAAGCCCCAAGACTTGATGGCACACCTCACTACTATTATGCGTGAAATTTTACCAGATGTGTCGTTAGAGGAACTAACTATTGACCGCAATCATAGGCTGCCTAAGCCACAACACATTCAGGCGAAACTTCCCAGGGACACTATTGCCAGGATACATTACTACAGAGTAAAGGAGAAGCTAATGTATGCTATAAGGCAAGCAGATCATCCCCCAGACTGCATCCAGGGACTTACGTTCTTTGCAGATCTGTCGGCTCACACTATGCAACAGGGACGTAATCTTTTGACTATTACCAAAGCACTCAGAAACCACAAGATCCCATACAAATGGAATCACCCAGCTACCCTAATTATTACCAAAGGGGACAGAGATCATCGCATCAGCACGCTAGAAGACGGCTTGCACCTACTGGGGAAATGGGACATTATCAACACAGATCAGTCGTCCCCCAGGAATCATCAGGTCCATCAAGCAGTAAAGGACACCCCTGAGAGCTAAAGCGGCAATACTCGGATGCCGTGTCTGGTTTGTATTTACTGCACTTCAACCTGGATGACCCCATCGGCATTGAGACTTGTGTTTCCCCCCGTTCTCATTAGCCACTGTTGGCTTGGTTCTTAGGAATCAGTTCCTACATTTTTTTATTATTGATTTTTCTAAGTTTTTTGATACGAAGGTTCTTACACTTCATCGTTTTGTTTACGTTTTTTTTGCTTTTTTCTTTTCTTTTTTCTTGAAACGAGACTTCCTATATACGCTCACAATCGTGCGCACCAGATTGACTAGTGGGTGTTGAGCAGAGGAGTGCATAGAGGTTCCTTTTGTATCTTAGAAGTTGTTGTTCTCCACTTTTGGAGACGACACAAGCTCCCGGTCATGGCATTCAAGTTATCTTCTTTAAATGTTAATGGCCTAAACAGCCCGCACAAACGCCATATGTTATGGAAAGAGACCCAGCGGTTGCGATGTGATGTCCTCTGCCTGCAGGAGACCCACTTTAAAGAAGGTAACCATCCTAAATTGACCAACAAACATTTCCCCACAATATTTTAAGCAATGCCCCAACAAAAAAAGGGGGGTAGCGTTCCTCGTTAAGCAATCAGTTGTTTATAAGTATATTTCCCATCAACAAGATAGAGAGGGGAGGTATTTGATTCTCAACTGCGAAATTAATAATGTAGCTTACACCATAATCAACGCTTATGCCCCCAATGCCCGACAGGTGCATTTTCTTAACAAGCTATGGAGGAGAATACAAAAGACAGCTAAAGGGCATATTATTTTATGTGGGGACCTAAATGCAGTCCCAGATAAAATATTAGACGTATCTAATCCCTCCCCGAGGCTCTCCTGCAGGCCTGAGATTGCAAAATTCATAGGAACGGCTGGCTTATATGATGTTTGGAGATGTCAACACTCCACTGAACGAGACTTTTCTTTTTTTTCTCAGGTTCATATGTCCTATTCTAGGATTGACATGTTTCTAGTTGATAAATTTTTATTACAACGTGTATCTGGCTCAGAGATCGGTACCATTTCATGGACGGATCACGCACCAGTATCAATGACGGTTGGGGGTGGCGCCTTCTCTACCGGTGGAGGTGTGACTCCCAGCTGTTTAAAGATCCAGAGGTGGTACAGGAGGTTGTAACCGCACTGCAGGAATTTTTTATGACTAATGATGTTGAGAATATAGACCCGTTTATCTTATGGAATACTCACAAGGCTTGTATTAGGGGTCTGCTGATTAAGATCAGCGCGGGAGTGAATAGGAGGAGGAGGCAGCGTCTGGATAGCCTTTTGAAAGAAATACATGGTTTAGAAATCGTGAATAAAGCTACCCCTTCCTGCTCCACAAGTAGCAAACTTACTAAAGCTCGCACTGACCTACGTACACTACTGGTAGCCCAACATGCCAAGAACATTCATAAACTCAAAGCTAATTGCTATACTCATGGCAATAAAGCAGGGAAGCTCTTGGCCTTGCAGCTTAAAGACAAAGTACTTAAACAAAGAATACCTTACATAGTACATCCAGAAACGGGATCTAGGCTTACCAATCCTAAAGAAATAGCGGATGCTTTTGGCTGGTACTATAGTAGCCTATACAACTTAAAAGAAGATCCCTCCGCTGTACAGCCCACACCTGACGCTATAGAGCGTTTTCTCCAGACACTTAACCTCCCGAAATTACAACCATTACACTTAGAGCAATTAAATGCCCCATTTTCGTTAGCTGAAATACAAAAAACTATAGACGCTCTCCCTAAAAATAAATCGCCCGGTCCAGATGGCTACTCCTCTGAATATTATAGGACTTTCTCTAATATCTTATCTACCTACATGCAGAGGGTGTTCCATGCAGCTGCCTCCTCAGCTTCCTTTCCATCTGAGATGCTATCAGCTACTATAGTAACATTGCCTAAGCCAGGAAAGGATCCAGATAAGGTTCAGAACTTCAGGCCCATATCTTTATTAAATGTGGACCTGAAGATATATGCCAAGATTCTGGCTAATAGGCTGTCTGGGGTTCTGCCTCAATTGGTACAGCTCGACCAGGTAGGGTTTGTGGCTGGGAGGCAGGCCCCGGATGCCACCAGGAGGGTGTTGAATTTGATCCACTCGGCGTCCAGGGGGGGGGGGGGCAGCGGTTCTCCTCTCGCTGGACGCCGAAAAAGCTTTTGACAGGGTCCATTGGGGGTACCTCTCGGCGGTTCTGTCGAAGTTTGGCTTTTCGGGCCCGGTCCTTTCTGCCATTTCTGCACTGTACTCCACACCGTCAGCACATGTATTCACAGAAGGCCTTTTCTCTGAACAGTTCTATATTACCAATGGCACAAGGCAGGGGTGCCCTTTGTCACCCCTGATCTTTGCCCTGGTGATGGAGCCATTGGCGGAAAGGATTAGGACCCATCCGAATATAAGAGGTATTATCTCTGGTCTGACGAGGCACCCTATCACTCTATATGCAGACGATGTGATTCTGTCTCTTGCCGATCCGGAGGAATCCCTGAAAGAGGTGTATGCCGTTTTGGAGACCTTTAATGAGATTTCTTATTACAAAATTAATGCCACTAAGTCCAGCATTTTGGGCATCAATATTCCTTCGGATGTGCAAAACCGAATTACGCTCTCTCTACCTTACATATGGGCATCTGAATCCATCCAGTACTTGGGTATCAGATTAACCAGCTCCCTATCTCAACTTTATAGATGCAACTTTGAATCTATCCTGTCAAGCTTTGAGGGGGAATTGTCTAGATTTAAAAAGTTTTACCTTTCCTGGTCCGGCAGGCTAGCCGCATATAAGATGTTTTTACTGCCTAAACTCCTGTATCTTTTCAGAACACTTCCAATTGTGCTGCCAGTCTCTTTTTACGCAACGTTACAGCGCCAACTGAGCAGGTATCTATGGGAAGGGAGGCCTGCTCGATGCAGTCTCAAAGTTCTAGTTAAGCACAGACAGGTGGGAGGAATGGGAGTTCCGGAGCTAAGAGATTATCATATGGCGGCTATTCTGGACCAACTTAGAGTCTGGTTCCATGCACCAGAAAAGAAACGGTGGTATATATGTGAGCTAGAACAAACTCAGCAGGGGGATCTCCCGGGGCTCCTATATGCTACACTGATAGGTGATCCTAAAGCACATAAACATCATCCCATTATAAATGCTACATTGCAGGCCTGGGCTTATTTACGTAACCACCATCCATCCAATATCGATCTTAAACATCTCCCTGTTCCCCTTTCGGCCTTGTCCTTTCTTACCCCGGACTTACAAGTAACACCTTGGGCAAACTATGGACTCTGTTTTACCCACCAACTTTTTACACAGGGTCGCATACGGACATTTGGGAATTTGATGGCTACTCAGGGCATTCCTAAAACTGAATACCTGACTTTCGCCAGACTGACTAGCATGATTCCTAGAGAACATACAGGGTTCTTTAGCAGCCCGGAATGTATTTGGGAACTGTGGCAACCCGCATCTGCACACAAAAAAGGTATTATGGCCATATACAATCTCTTACATGGCAAAATGCATTTTGAAGTGTTTAATCAGCTGGCCAAATGGGAAGAGGAATTACATATCACCATCTCCCCGGACCAATGGGTGAGAGCTATTAAAGGTAGTTATAGCTCCACCCGTTGCTCCAACTTTAGGGAAGGCGCACATAAGTTACGACTTAGATGGTACAGGACTCCTTACATAGTAGCGAAATATGCGGGGGTGGGATCGAACATGTGCTGGAGGGGTTGCGGCCAGATAGGAAACCTGACACATATTTTTTGGTTCTGCATATCCTTACGAAGCTTCTGGAAAGAAATAAACAAGATGATAGCCAAAATGACAGGCATTTTGAATCCCCTTAGAATAGAACAAGCTCTCCTAGGGGTGGGCTTGGATATATACCCTATCCCAGAACGCACGTTAGTGACATATATACTATTTGCTGCTCGGCTAAGCATTACAAGAAAATGGAAGTCGAATGCATCTCCTTTAGTTTCAGAAGTTGTGACCCTAGTTGACCACTCGTTTGAATATGAAAAAACTGTAGCGTTTCAGGAAAACAGATTAAAATCCTTTCTTCGAAAATGGGCATTATGGGACAAATTTAGGAGACGTCATCACACTGTTTCTTGAATATATCTGATAATTCTGTTGTGACTTGTCTGAAATTCTGCCTTTGTCTCACCCATTTGTTGTATTTATATGATTGTCTATCAACCCGCCCATTGGGATGCAACATTACTATAAGAGAAGACATTACTGTTTTTTTTTTCTTATCTTGGTATCTCATGATTTACACTTTTACAAATCTGTATGAGATATGTAATCCTTATATGGTTTCACTGTGATGTATATGTTTATGTGGAATGTCAATCTACGAAACCTTTAATAACCCTTTCATGACTAAGCCTATTTTTGGAATTTCGTGTTTACAAGTTAAAATCCATATTTTTTGCTAGAAAATTACTTGGAACCCCCAAACATTATATATATTTTTTTAGCAGAGGCTCTAGAGAATAAAACGGCGATTGTTGCAATATTTTATGTCACACGGTATTTGCGCAGTGCTGTTTTAAACGCAACTTTTTGGGAAAAGGGACACTTTCATGAATAAAAAAAAACAAAACAGTAAAATTAGCCCAATTTTTTTGCGTAATGTGAAAGATAATGTTACGCCGAGTAAATAGATACCAAACATGTCACACTTTATAATTGCGCGCACTTGTAGATTGACGACAAAGTACGGTACCTAAAAATCTCAATAGGCGACGCTTTAAAAAAAAATTACGGTTACCAGGTTAGCGTTACAGAGGAGGTCTACTGCTAGAATTATTGCTCTCGCTCTGACGATCGCGGCGATACCTCACATGTGTGATTTGAACACCGTTTACATACGCGGGCGCGACTTCCGTATGCGTTTTCTTTGCTTCGCGAGCTCACGGGGACGGCGGGCGCTTTGAAATTTATTTTTTAATTTTTTAATTTATTTTATTTATTTTAAAATGACTAAATTGTTTTAAAAAAAAAATAAAAATTTGATCACTTTTATTGCTGTCACAAGGAATGTAAACATCCCTTGTGACAGTAATAGGTGGTGACAGGTACTCTTTATGGAGGGATCGGGGGTCTAAAAGACCCCCCACCCCTCCTTTACACTTCAATGTATTCAGATCGCCGAAAACGGCGATTCTGAATACCGGATATTTTTTTAAAACCGGCGCCATTGGCAGCCGAGTAAACGGGAAGTGACGTCATGACGTCGCTTCCGTGTTTACGATGAGGAGACTGGAACGAAGCCGATTACGGCTTCGTTCCAGTTCCTCCCCAGCAGCCAGAGCCGACGGATCGCTAATCGGTGATCCCGATCGAGCGGGAGCACCGGTAACAGCGGCGAGAGGCGGCGGGAGGGGGGGACGTCCCCTCCCGCTCCTCCGGCATAACAGCCGAGCGGCTTTTAGCCGCATCGGTTGTTATGGCTGGAAAGCCAATCGCCCGCTGTAAAAAATGGTACCGGGATGATGCCTGCAGGTGCGGGCATCATCCCGGTATACCCCCCGGAAGCCGAGTACGCAGATCTGCGTACGCTCGGCGGGAAGGGGTTAAAAAGATTGTTAAAAAAAAAAAATTCTTTAATGCAGCGCATTCTCTTTTTCTTTATAATGCTACAAGAATGAAATTGTTTTGCTGCTCATATTCACACACACTTCTCTAAAACGTATTTCTTTATTCGTTTTCTTCATTTCATGAATACAATATTTTAATTTGTCACATCTCCCCAATTATTATTTTTTTTGCTTTTAAATTTGGTGGTTGTTTTTTTTTAATCAACATCTCCTTTTTTGACAGTTTGCTCATCTTCGCAATTTTTTTGGTGTGTTTTGTGTGTCAACTTACCACAACACCATTATTATCTTTTTATTTGGTGTTTTCTTTTTTAATCTAGAGGAGGTTGTTTGGTGTTGGTGGCCCTTGTTATTAATTTGACTTTGTATTTTTGAAATGTACCTGCCTACTCAGGCAAGTATTTCTTGAACCAAGAAAAAACTTTATTTAGGTGTCAGTAGCAAATAAAGAGGGAGGCAGTGCTGGAGAAACTGGGGAGATTAGCGAAGCCTTTGGCCCCCACGGCACACATCAACTATTTAAATACAAAAATTGGTGGGCAGAGGAGTACATATCTGAGGGAGAGCAGTCTGGTCCTGAAGTCCAAGAAACCCGAAACAGCAGCAGATGACATCTATGTTCCCAGGCTGTGGTCCCACAAGAGGCTGCATCTTATGTCAGACCAGACTGAGCCCAGGTCATCACACTCTGGTCTTCCTTTCCCGCTTCCTTCCAGGCTGTGGCTGTGGTGCTGGAGGTGTGGCAGAAGGAGGAGGAGCATGGTCCAAATCACACAAGTGTGTTGCTTGTGTGCTTTGGCCCAACAACCCCTTGTTGAGGGTGTGTATGATGAGCTCCTCACACAAGAGGTGTTGCCCCTCCTCCATTTGCTGAAGTTTGCAGGCAGTCAAGGCGGCAAACGCCTCTTGATATGTGGGGGTGGCTTTGAGGGCCACTGAAGCCTCCCCGATGAGCTTCAGAGCCAACTCCTCCACATTCCCCTCCTTTCTGATTCAGTCAGGCTCCTACGCCTGCCCACCTCTTGGCTGCCATTTACCCCTGCCTCCTCCTGGCTGCCACTTTCCACAGCCACCTCCTGGCTGCTGCATTCCACACCCTCCTCCTGGCTGAGGTCTTCCTGTGTATGAAAAAGGGACATCGTTTCAGTTTTTGGTTCATCAAACACACACAATTTTTAGCTCAAGACTGTTGCAAATTGTTAACAAAAAGAAAAGACTATCATTCTGAGCCCAGCATTTTTCATTCTTGGCCAAAATGTTTTGGCCACTACTGTCTATTGATATGTGAAACACTTTCTAAAATCAGCAATTAGTGAGCAACAATCAAGTTAACATCATTCATTTTTACTCCCAAAATATGTAGATCAATACTATACCTAGCTCAAGCTGGGCTTCTCCAGTTCTTCCTGAGAGGAAGGCCCAGGTTGGGCATCAGAAGACTCATCAGGGGTGGAATAAAGCATAGAAGGATGCGTGGAAGGAAGGGTAGAGAGGGATTACCTGACCTCAGCCTGGTCTGACAGAAAATGCATTCTCTCATAATACCACAGCCTGGGGACATAAACGCCATCTGCTGCAGCTCCAGTTTGCATGGACTTCAGCACCTTCTTGCACTCCCTCAGATATGTACTCTTCGGGCCACCAATTTTATTTCTTAAATAGGTGATGTCTGCCCTGGGGACCATTGGCTTTACCAACTCCAGCAGTTTCTCCATCGATGCCTGCCTCTTGAATTTGTTACTGTAGTGTGGATGCGTAGATTGCCACAGACAGGGCAGCTCCCTGTACTTATCGATGAACAGAGGGAGGAAACTATGGTCGTTAAACCCATCCATATTCTCTGCAAGACACAACACAAGACAAACCCTAATGTCAGGCTAAACTCTACTAAATCTTGTCCCAATACAGGCCTCAATCTAGAAGCAGTATAGGTTAGTGATGTACCAAGTTAAAAATTGTACCTTCATTTGCACGATCAGCGTGTCAGCTTCTCCCTCTGCTCACAGATCGTACGTACGACACACGCACATTGCGTTTTATATACAGTGCACATGCATCAAACTCCTCCTGCCCCTGACGTTCTTTCTCGACTATTCCCCCGCCCCTTCTCTTTCGGCGCAGTGGGGAGAGCACATGGCGGAGACACAGCAGGGGCATACTAATTCCACTAAAGAGGAGAAGGATGAGGAAAGCCCGGAGCCTGAAATGCCTCGATCTGGAGGAGAAGATTTAGGGCCTCAAATATGTCTTTTGTTGAGATATTGGAGATGGTGGACATATTGAAGAGGAACGACTATGACGGGAAGTATGGACCTTACGCAAACCCAAATATCAGAAAGGCCAAGATCATGACTAAAGTTGTGAAGAGTTTTAAGAAGAATTTTGGGGTACGACGATCCAAGGATCAACTAAGAAAACGCTGGTCAGACCTGAAACTGAGGGAGCACGATCAGTACAGAAGGATCAAGCGAGTTCTTCCAAAAAGTAAGTCGTTTGTGTTCATATTATTATTATTGCTTGCATACTGCTCCATGTGCTTTGATTTCATGTTGTACAGTTTAAAATGGCCACTTTCATGTTCATGGGTTCAGTCGATCGTAATAAACATTGTTCGTTAGCCCACTCCCAAAATGATGTTTTGCCAACTTGCACTTGACTACATTTGTTCACACAACAGGTAAGTATTCCAGCTTTAGAAAGTGGCAAAAATTATGTTTTCACCTTTGAACTCTTCCAAAAAACACAATTGTACAACACTTCCAAGCAATGTTTCATATTCTTATTTCTGCCCTCAAATATCTGTGTGCTAAGTATTCCTTTTTTACATTCTTATAGGGGAGAGAAGACTCGGGACGTCTGAGGACACCAGGGACCCCACACCTCCCAAAGAAGGGGAATACCAAAAGCACAAGCAGAGGAGGAGGAGGAAGGTGAGATTGTCGAAATTGGCACCACAACAGGTGAGTGTTGGAGACCACAGCTTCAGGTAAGCTAATCAATGTATGTCAGCATATTTATAACACATGGTGTGTGTTTTTTTTTTTTTTTTTTAGGTGATGTGGATGTTGTGGAAGAAGAATCACATTTTACCAGTGAAAGTGCCCAGATCCTTTTTGGGGAGATAATGGGATGCAATCGCGATTTAGAGAATATCCAGAAAAACATCAATGATGTTCAACAAAAAATGAAGAACATCATTGATGTTTTAGAGAGAATCTGAAACACCCAAAACTAGCTAGCATCCATTTTAAATAAAAAAAAAACACTTTTATAGATTTTTAGAAAAGCCAAATTTGGAAGATGCACACAGTGTGTCAACATGTACTATCTCCCATTATAGGGTATCAATGTACGTGTTTTGTGGATGCAACCCCTTCCTTGCTACTAAAGTGGCTGAGATGAAGGAGTTGCACCCCCAAAAACGCGTACATTGATACCCCATGATGGGAGATGGCACATGTTGACATTAGGCATGGGATCAGGAGGAAACTGGACACTTTTTGATTCTCAATTTGTGTGCATCTTCCAAATTTGGCTTTTCCAGGGTTGACACCCCATCTGATGAAGGCAATATCAGCATAGTTTGTACATACTCATGTCTGATATTGTCTTCACTTTTCAAAGTTTGAAAAATGTTACCCAAAATAATGTTTTGTATACACCAAATATGTTGATTTGTTGTAAAACCCTTTTCTAAATGCACATGTGAATGTACTTTGAGTAAAAAGTTAAATTATCAACAATGTGTGGCTTCCTTTTTCAATGTGCAAAAGCAGTATTTGTAGTAAAGTTGTTGTTTTCTGTGGCAATGGGTGTTATTTACTAAAGGCAACTCCACTTGGCACTCCAAGTGCAGTTTCAGGTGCACTTTTGCAGTGTACTTGTAGTGCATAGTGGATTTGCCTTTAGTAAATAACACCCACAGTGATGTTAATCCCCAATCACGTCATTTTCATGACCCCACATATTTCTGCCATGGTGCTGAAAATGTGCAATATTTTTCTCAGTAATGCACTACATACATTATCAAAAAAAACAAGGTGTGTGTGTAGCAGACCCACAACATAATAAGATTATCTGAAGAAGAGACTGTCACCTCATCTTGCTCTGAACTTGGGTTTGCACTGTTGTAGAAAAAGGCCCAAAAAAACACAAAAAAAACCTAGGAGACACCTAAAACAGAGCCAAGCAGTAAATGAAAACAAAGATTATTGGAGTTTCAAAGAAAAATGTATTACAAAAATGCCTCTCAGACATTGTCTGGCATATCAATGCCCCCCCTACCCACAAAGTACTCCACATATCTGGATAAGACCTCACGGGCGCTTTGGGGGGGTAAGCCAGGATGAGCAGCTTCAAGGGCCGTGAGGTTCACATTTTCCATCAAGTCTGCATCAGGGCCAACTGAGGCCACATAGTCTACGGAATGTTTTTTCAAAACATTTTGCAGAACGCAGCAGGCAAGCACAATATAATTTAGTTTATAATCGGCAATGTGTGTTGGAGTCAAAAATAGGCGGAACTGGCTGACCATTATCCCGAAAGTGTTCTCCACTACTCTTCTGGCTCTGGCCAGCCGCACATTAAAGATCCTCTGATCCGGGGTAAGGGTCCTCATCGAGAAAGGCCGCATCAGGTGGTTTGCCAGAGCAAACGCCTCATCCGTGACAAAAACGAACGGGAGTCTTTCTACATTCTCCTCGGGAGGTGGCAAGTCTAGACTGCCACTCTGGAGACGCCAGTAGAATTCCGTCCGCGCGAACACTCCACCATCCGATATATGGCCATTTTTCCCCCATGTCCACATACAGCAAGTCATATGTCGCTGACACCACCGCTAACATCACCCCTTGTAATTCTAATAGTAGGACCCCAAGTTGGGGGGTGGGATGATGTGGACGTGTTTGCCATCAATTGCACCTCCACAATTGGGAAAGTCCCAACAGCTGGCAAAGTGGGAGGCCACAGTCTGCCATTCCTGTGGCGTTGAAGGAAACTGTGGAGTCAAACAAGAAAAAAAATGTGTCATTTTGCACATCAACATTGCAAGAAAATTAGCCAATATCAGTATAACATTTTTGGAAATGAGTATTTAAAGCCTAAAGTATAAGGTCCCCTTATGAGATTCCTCACCCCCCCCCCCCCCCCCCCCATCTGATGGCCCATTGTGCAAAAAATTTGGGGGGTATGTTTTGGACAGGTAATCCCCTCCACTTCATTGAGAGCTGAATGCATAAATAATGTGTGATACTTTGGCCAGCCCCTTCTACTTACACTATTGGCAGCCCACCAGACAGGTAAGAAGTGTCATAATACAAAAAAAAGGAACAAATGGAAGCACATTTTGACATTCTGCTATTACCTATCAATTTAATAATAGGAGGAAAAAAAACTGTAGCATTTGAAAGTATCGAGGCAAGCCCTTGCACTACATGCTTTGGTGAATTCATCCATAAATCTGACCAGAAAAAAGGTAGGTATAGTGTGTATTGGGTTTGGCAAAGTCAGCAGATAGAGGATTGCTATCAGCTGACCTAGCAGTTGGGGGGAGGGCGGTTTCTAATGAGTTTGGCCCAACAAAAAAAAAACCTGGCACTCTGCATGAATTTAAGCACACACATAACATTTGTACTCATTTTAGGGGGTGTTTAGGGGAAAGCAATACTATGGAGCTGACAAAATACATTGCTAAGTGACTAGGCTATAGGTTTATGGCCCCAGAAGAGCATGCTGGGGAAGTAAGTGAAGACAAATATGCATGAAGGAAAAAAAAAGGAACTTGAAAAGCTTCCAGCATGCATGAGGACAAAGGGGCACAGCATATCAACTACAGCATATTGCAATCATGGTAATTAGGGAATGAGGAAAGAAATACAATACATTAGCAAACATTAAATACATAGAATGTGATGTTAAAGGAGAAAACTTACCTTAATATAGTCCTTCTGCAGGACCTGAATTATGGCAGAACAGGTCTCTGGAATAATGATTCCCAGAGCCTGGGGGGAGTTGCCTGTCGAGAACTTGAGGTCCTGAAGACTTCTCCCTGTCGCCAAGTAGGGCCAAGTGGCGATGAGCCTCTGCTCCGGAGTGATGGCTTGCCTGCTGATATAAGGGGACAGCAAAGCCAGCAGATGGTGAAAAACGGGGTCTGTCATCCGGAGATACTTCCTGAAATCATCAGGATTATTCTCCCGGATCTCACGAAGCAAAGGCATGTGCGAGAACTGGTCACCCTGGAGCAACCAATTCTTGGTCCACAAACGCCCCCCCTCCCTGTTCATGGACCGGGCTTGTGTCAAAGCTAAAAGCCCATCACCAAGCCCCTGCACAGCATGAACTCTACGATGAGTATGTACACAAAACATGGCTTGAAAACAGTCAGCTGGTCAGAACGGACAACAGAAGGCACCGATAAACAGCAAGGCCTGAAAGAATGAACTGAAAATGCGAAACAAGCAGACAATAAGCAATGAAAATCAAAGATACCAAGATATAGTCCACAATGAGCAACAAATGCTTACTGACTACACGCACTGATAAGCAGATACGCACCGACAAGCACAAACTGAAGAGCAGTAACAATCTGAAGCACAAATTTGAAAAGCGTGAGTAGAGACTAACCAAACTTCTACTAACACGCGATAAACACTAGATCAACAGAAGGAGCCCAAAGGGTGCTGAACTTCCCTTTTCTAGTCCCGTCGTATGCGGCTTAAATCACCGCGTTCTTGGCAATCAGAAATTCCAACAACTTAGTCCGACCGCGTGTATGCAACACCACTTTTGGACCACTTCTGGACTAAATCCGTCTGAATTTATCAGACGGATTTGGTTGTCGGAATGTCCGACCGTGTGTACAAGGGCTTATGGCAAAAACCCACTAGAGAATGCCAGTCAACACATTTTGTCCACATTTTGTCCACAGGCTGGACATCATATTTCTTAATACAATAAAAATCCCATATACTGGGGAATTTTATGCAGACATATAAAGGTGGCAGGGAAACAGAATCATGAACTCCAGGATTGCGGGGAGGTGTTGTAGTGAATGGAGGACAGGACACGCACATGTTGCTTATTCCTCTATTTCAGGGCCAAAACTTCTTCATTCTTCAACTCACTGACCCTCCTCTTAAAGCCTTTTGGTCACAGGATTTTGTGGGAAACCCTTACTAGTTGTTTGTGCTGTACCACATGATAACGTTTTTTGGAGGTAAAGGTGGTGGAAAAGGGTCAGGCTTGTGTAAATGTTGTCCACATAGATGAATAATGGCAATGCAAGGCCCCACACAATTTTTCCACTGCTCCCCATTAATAATCGGTTGGGCAGTCAGGGGGATCCAGCTGGCTATCTTTCCCTTCATAAACATTTTAGGTATAGATATACCCTTAGGCTCTCATAAAGTTTGTATAGCTTCACCCCATATATGGCCCCTTTACTGAGGATGTATTGTTTGATTCCCTGCCTAATGTTAAAATGGACTCACCAATGCAAATATGCTTCTCAGAAGTACACAATGAGCAAATTCCTGGGGGAAAAAAACAATAATAAGTGGGCAAATATTGCAAAGTTTATCATATCCATGGTGGTATCTGGGAAAGCACAGTGTATTCTCACTAAAATGGAGGAGGCACATGATCATTTAACAGTGTGTCCTTGACATAACAGATGAATATGGTGACATAGGATGAATGAGGTTTGTGGATGAGTAAACGTGTACTTCATTTTTTTTTGTAATCCTATGTTAAGGGTGTGGGACCAAAAATGTTTTGAATCCATCCACTGTGATATGTCTCAACTCAAATGTATGGGCATGATGTGAATTTGGGTTATTCATGATGTATTGCTGGGTAAAAAGACTGCTCTGGTCCAAAATTAAATGGAAAAAACATTGGTGAAAAAATAAAGAAAAAAAATAAAATGGTGTAAAATGTTGGGTGTTGGCCTAAATGCCTGGCTATGCAGTAAAAGAGGGGGTAATAGCTGATGCTAGGTTACAAGGAAGCCATATCAGGTTTGTAGGTGCCTCTGGGAGACTTGTATGGGCTCTGATTCTTGGTGGATGATGTGACACCCCACTTCTAGTACTATGGCTTTCATCCAGGGGTACTGCATTGCTGGTGGTCGCCACTTCACCAGGATGATGTACAGCGCTGCTGTTGGCTGCCTGCTCTTCAGAAAGCCTCATGCTTCTTATAGGCATCCTTTCATCTCATTCAGTTATTGACCCACTGCTCTCCATTGGCCCATATTCTGAATCCAAATCTGACAGTGAGAGCTCCCCGCTGCTCTCATCTGTCATTGTCAGAAACTGGAAGGTGAGCAAACAATAATTGAAGCTCTAAAATATCTGTTGCTCGAGCAAGTACACCAATGACTTAAATGGATCAAAGGACCAGGAATGTGGGGATAGGGGCAAGTCCTTATTGTGTGCAGTGGTCCATTAGTTCTAGATTGTAACACACTTGGTAGGCAGCCCACTATAGAGCAGAAGATACTCTGTGAACACTGGAAGAGAAAGAGAGAGGGGGAGTGCTAATCTAAATGCAGCAAGGATACAACCAGTTTATTAAGGATTGTAATACATTTGATAACATGGGCTCATCAAAAGGTAGCAGCCTTGTGGTTAGCAGAGATCTGGAGGGGCAGCTGGAGAGTGCAGTATCATTGCACCCAATGGCGTTGGTGGTTCCCGGGGTCCCAGGTCAGAAAGGCAGGGCGCAGGAGGAAGCTGTCAGGATGGTGTCCGGATGAGAATGAGGCTGCACGCATTGAGAGCATGCATGCTTCTTCATTGGGCAATCTCCGAATGTGTACACAGCTTCCTCCTGCACCCTTCCTTCCGACCTGGGACCCCGGGAACCACCAACGCCATCGGGTACGATGATACTGCACTCTCCAGCTGCCTCTCCGGATCTCTTCTAACCACAAGGCTGCCATGTTTTGATGTGCCCACGTTACCTACGTGTTAGTGAGTGTATTACTTTCCTTAATTAACTGGTTGTATCATTGCTGCACTTAGATTGACACTGCCAGTACTCCATACTCCTACTACTTGACCTCTCTGCTGCCTTTGATACTGTTGACCACCCACTCCTCCTCAATAAACTACATTCCCTTGGCCTCCGAGATTCTGTGCTTTCCTGGTTCTCTGCCTATCTATCACAGCACTCCTTCAGTGTCACCTACAACTCTGTATCCTCCTCTCCATTGCCTCTTTCTGTGGGGGTCCCCCAAGGCTCTGTTCTTGGACCCCTTCTCTTCTCTATTTATACCTCCTCCCTTGGTCACTTGATAACCACCCACGGCTTCCAATACCACTTATACTCCGATGACACCCAAATCTATCTGTCTACTCCTCACCTGACTGCTTCAGTGTCCTCTCGCATTACTAACCTGCTAACTGACATATCAGCATGGATGTCACACCATTTCCTTAAACTAAACCTCTCTAAAACTGAGCTATTAATAATCCCCCCTGCACATGCCCCCCTCCATGACTTTTCCATTAAAATCAACAATGCAACCATCGGGCCCTCCCCTCACGCCAGGGTACTAGGTGTAACCCTAGACTCTGACTTGTCATTTCAGCCCCAAGTCCAATCGTTGTCAAAAGTTTGTAGATTTCACCTCCGTAACATCTCTAAAATTCGCCCCTTTTTAACAAATGAAACTACCAAGCTCCTCATTCACTCCCTCGTTATCTCTCGCCTTGACTATTGCAACTCCCTTCTCATTGGCCTGCCTCTCCATAGGCTATCTCCTCTTCAGTCTATCATGAATGCTGCTGCCAGACTTATCCACCTTACCAACCGCTCAGTGTCTGCCAACCCTCTCCTCCAATTCCTACACTGGCTCCCAATCACCCAGCGAATTAAATTCAAAATACTAACCACCACATACAAAGCCATTCACAACTCTGCCCCGAGCTACATCACCAATCTTGTCTCCAAATATCACCCAAACCGTCCCCTTCGTTCTTCTCAAGACCTCTTACTCTCAAGCTCTCTCATCTCCTCCTCCCACACTCGTCTCCAGGATTTCTCCAGAGCCTCTCCAATGCTCTGGAACTCGCTACCTCCACCGGTCCGGCTATCACCTACTCTTGCTACCTTCAGGTGATCCCTGAAAACTCATCTATTCAGGGAAGCCTATCATGTCTCAAACTAATCTCCTACAACTTCCATCAGCTCATTCCCAACAGTTATAACCTTTTGTACCACCTGCCCCACCCTATTAGATTGTAAGCTCTTCTGAGCAGGGCCCTCTTAATCCTCTTGTAATGTATTGTATTGTAACTGTATTGTCTCCCTTTTATATTGTAAAGTGCTGTGTAAATTGCTGGCGCTATATAAATCCTGAATAATAATAATAATAATAACCTAACATCTAACTGACACATCATTATGAGATTTCCAAACCAGGACATCCACACTTTAGTGGCTCTATCAAATTTAGTTTTTCATATTATTTCTATTCCTTTCTCTTTCCTTTGTTTTCTCTGAAAAATAGTTTGTGTTAGTTTTGTGGGATGTGGCCAAACTGTAATCTCATAATTAACTATTTGGTGTTGTTTGAAAAACCTCTCAATATCTTGCAGCGTTGACCCTGAAGAGTACAAAAGCATCTTGCTGATGAAATTAGTTGTTCAGAAAATTAACCAGAACCCCGATCTTCTGCCGAATGTTACTCTGGGCTATCATATATTTAGTACATGTTCTGATCCGAAGAAAACGTTGGGATATGCCACAAAGATATTGTCTGGAGAAAAGGAAGCTCCTAACTATTACTGTAAGGGACATGGAGAAGTGGCTGGTTTTATTGGTGACAGTAATTTCCATTCAAGTCATGCGTTGGCCCAGTTACTTAGTCTGTATCGGTATACACAGGTAAGTGACCAATTCAATGTATTACAGTATATGTATGTAATATGATGTGTCCAATAGATAACTAAGTACAGTGTATGTGATTTTTTTTAGCTTTACTTTTCTAGTATGAGTGCCGATCAGAATCAACAGAACTTTGAATAATTCAGCTACACAGAAGAAGTGATACCATTTGTTGAAGTTGTACCCCTGTGGGCCTGCTGAGTGTAGTAGTTCCACCTGTCACCCTGCTCAGCCTGGCATTCACTTCCAGTCACTCTCCAGACAATGAACAGTCCTTCAGCTTTGTTTTTGTTGTTTTATTGATACAACACTTCTTGCATGAACTGTTACTTACTTTACTGTGCAATACTTGGTTCCTATCGCAGATAGCACATGGCTAGGCCCAACTCTAAATTAAACCTAACTTTGTAGATAGGCCATTTGCTGTCAGGGGACCATTGGGTCCCTTTGGTGTATCAACCAATAGCAATAAAAAAATGTCCATTTTGTGCTAGCTGCATCTAGGTGGACTACTGGTCCCAATCAGTCCTGTGCGAACTCTGCCAGCCCTCCCGCAGCCTGACTTCAACTAAAGCAACATCACAGTCTCTACCTCTGACTCTACATCCATTCGGTGTAATGAGTAGCACTCTTGCCTAGAAGTAAAATGGGTTACTGGTTCAAATCCCAACCATGACACTACCTGCCTGGAGTTTGCATGTTCTCCCTGTGCTTGCGTGGGTTTCCTCTGGGTACTCCAGTTTCCTCTGGCACTCCAAAAACATGCAGGTAGGTTAATGTCCAAAATTGGCCCTAGTATAAGAATGGGGACCTTGGATTGTGGGCTCCTTGAGGGTAGGGACTGATGTGAGTGTGCAATGTACAGGGGTAGGGGCAATTGTAGACACTCACTCAGGTTGAACTGGATTGACTGTTGTCTTTATTCATCCTTACTAACTATGTAACTATGTACATCCACTCCTGGCATGACTCTCCCAGATCTCCCAACTGTGCCTGTCGCTCACCGAACAACAGGTGAATCCTTCCTGAAGATTTGCCTGGCAGTGTTCACCGCTGTCCTCTCCTAGGGATAGGCAAATGGTTCGGGCCGAACTTTGGTTGATTGGACGTTCAGCAAACAATGAACATTATGTGGTGTTCATGGCAAATTTGAAAGCCAGGGAACAACATTAAAGTCTATGGGACACGAACATGAATAATCAAAAGTGCTCATTTTAAAGGCTTATATGCAAGTTATTTCATAAAAAAGTGTTTGGGGACCTGGGTCCTGCCCCAGGGACATGTATCAATGCAAAAAAAGTTTTAAAAACAACAGTTTTTTTCAGGAACAGTGATTTTAATAATGCTTAAAGTGAAACAATAAAAATTAAATATTCCTTTAAATATTGTGTCTGGGGGTGTCGATAGTATGCTTGTAAATTGGCCCAGTTTTCCCAAGTTTAGAACAATACCACAGCAATATTACATTTTAAAGAAAAAAAGTAATTTAAAGCTGTAATGAATTGTCAGGTCTTGGCAATATAGATAAAACTCATTGAAAAAAACAGCATGGGTTCCCATCCCAGTCCATTACCAGGCCCTTTGGGTCTGGTATGAATGTTAAGGGGAACCCCAAACAAATTTAAAAAAAATTGCGTGGGGGTCCCCTCAAATCCCATACCAGGCCCTTCAGGTCGAGTATGAATATTAAGGGGAACCCTGTGCCAAAATGTAAAAAAAAATGGCGTGAGGGTCCCCCTCAAAATCCATACCAGACCCTTCAGGTCTGGTATGGATTTTAAGGGGAACCCCCACGCCAAAATAAAAAAAAATAGGATAGGGTCCCCCAAAAATCCATACCAGACCCTTATCTGAGCACGCAACCTGGCAGGCTGCAGGAAAATGGAGGGGGGACAAGAGAGCTCACCCCTCCTGAACCAAGTGTGAACAAATGAACCCCTATCATTTCACAAAAAGTGTCAAAATTGTAAAAATGACAAGGCATGGCATATTTAGGGGAACCCTGTGCCAAATTTTTTAAAAATGGCGTAGGGGTCCCCCCAAAATCCATAGCAGACCCTTATCCGAGCATGCAACCTAGCAGGCCACAGGATAAGAGGGGGCAAGAGAGTGCCCCCCTCCTGTACCAAGCTATATGCCCTCAACATGGGGAGGGTGCTTTGGAGTAGCCCCCAAAGCACCTTGCCCCCATTTTGATGGGGACAAGGGCCTCATCCCCACAACCCTTGCCTGGTGGTTGTGGGGTTATACAGGTGGGTGGCTTATCAGAATCTAGAAGCCCCCGTATGGGGACCCCCAGATCATGGCCTCCCCCCTGTGAATTGGTAACAGGTACATTGTACC
This sequence comes from Lithobates pipiens, assembly GCF_037356315.1. Taxonomy (NCBI): domain Eukaryota; kingdom Metazoa; phylum Chordata; class Amphibia; order Anura; family Ranidae; genus Lithobates; species Lithobates pipiens. The sequence goes on along the minus strand of NW_027507790.1, from coordinate 274,474,289 downwards.
CCTACCATTTCACAAAAAATGTGTAAAAAATTGTTTTTTTACAATTTTTTGACACTTTTTTGGGGGGAAATGGTAATGTACAATGTACCGGTTACCAATTCACATGGAGGAGGCCAGGATCTGGCCGCCCACATACCCCCACAACCACTGGTCAAGGGTTGTGGGGATGCGGCCCTTGTCCCCAACAACATGGGGACAAGGTGCTTTGGGGGACTACTCCAAAGCATCCTCCACATGTTGAGAGCATATGGCCTGGTATGGTTCAAGAGGGGGGCGCTCTCTCATCCCTCCTCTTTTCCTGCAGCCTGCCAGGTTTCGTGCTCAGATTAGGGTCTGCTATGGATTTTGGGGGGAGCCCTACACCATTTCTTTTTAAATTTTGGTGCAGGGTTCCATTTAAAATCCATACCTTCGGGTCTGATATGGATTTTGGTGTGGATCTCCACACCATATTTTTTTTTTTTAATTTGGCAGAGAGTTACTCTTAATTTCCATACCAGAACTGAAGGGCCTGGTATGGGTTTTGGGGAACCCCCTACGGAATTTTTTCCCTTTGGGTCTGTTAATGGACTGGGGGGGAACCCATGCCATATTTTTCAATGAGTTTTAGCTATATTGCCGAGACCCGTCCATTCATTAAAGCCGCAATCAGTTTTAAATGACTTTTTTTCCTTTAGAAATGTAATTTTGTTGTTATATATTCTAAACACGGGAAACATGGGCCATGCAGCAGTACGGTGTATGTTACCTCTGACTCATGGTCTAGGGATTTTACCTTTCCTTCATGGCACACTGGGTAACTCTGCTGGCAGCTGGGAAGGATGCAGGACAGGGTTCAGTATTGTTGGAGCTTGTTCCACCACCACGTCTCCAAAATGCTAGGGGTGATTCTGCCACAGCTCTCTCCTCCACCCCCTCCTCTTCTTCTTCCTCTATGGCCTCTTCTGCAGATTTGTCCTATGAACCAGCGGTGCTCCGTAAGCATTAAAGGGGCTACGCAAGCACTCAGGCAAAAAGATGCCATGCGGTGCTTGAGTTGGTCTGCTTAGGGGACAGGGGCCACACTGGGGCACAGATTCTGTCAGCTCTGCAGGGGCAGGCTCAGAGGTGGTCGACGCCACGCCAGCTTCAGCCAGGAATGGTTGTATGTGACAATGGCACCCACCTTCTCTCCGCTCTCCGACAGGGACACTTGACCCATGTTCCATGTTTGGCACACGTCCTGAATTTGGTGGTGCAGTGGTTCTTGAGCAGGTACCCAGGCTTACAAGTTCTCCTGAGGATTGCCCGAAAAGTCTTTGGTCGTTTCTGCCATTCATACAAGGACAGTGCTCGGCTGGCTGACATTCAAAGGGAATGCAATCTGCCCACCAACCGCCTTATTTGTGACACGTCCACCAGGTGGAACTCAATATTGACAATGCTGCAGTGGCTGTAAATGCAGTAGAGGGTCATCAATGAGTACCTGTGTGAGTATGACACTAGGACAGGGTCAGGGGAGCTTGGCTTTTTTTCACCACTGATCAAGGATGCGCTATATATATGCACTGTAGAATGTAGATCTAGGCTACATTGACTGGATGCTGAAAAGAAAAGTATGTATATATATATATATATATATATATATATATATATATATATATATATATACTAATTTGACTGTATGTATATATATGCAGCACTAACCCCCAAAGGTTCCTTTTTGAAGATGTATTTAGGGATAACACAAAAGAAGCAGAGCAAACACAGTCTTTCAATAGAGGGTTAAATGGTAAAGGGGAGATCAGGCACTTAGTAATTGTGGGTAATGCCGCGTACACACGATCAAACAATCGGGTGGAAAAGTCCGGCAAACTCAAGTCTGCTGGAAAATCCCCCCATGTGTAGCCTCCGGTGTACTTTTTTGACCCGAAAGTACGGCGGACTTAGAAAGTAGTTTTGCACTCGAATCTTCCCGTCGGACTTGCATTTTGGCGGACAATTGGCCGTGCGTATGCCAGTCCACCGTACTTTTAAAACAAACTGACTTTTCCCGCCCAGAGAAAAGTCCGCTCATTTTGAGCGGGTCTCCAGGTAGGCAGGGCCCGCGAAGGAGATGTCGCTGACCCCGCCACCTGGTATGGACTTAAAGGGGAACCCCAACGCCGAAAAAAATCGGCACTGGGGGTCCCCCAGGTCCACATCAGACCCTTGTCCGACCGGCCGGCCAGGAAAGGGGGGGACGAGCGAGCGGCTCCCTCCTGAGCCATACCAGGCAACGTGCCCTCAACATGGGTGGTGCCTTGGGGAAGGGGGGCCGTGCACCCCCCCACCCCAAAGCACCTTGTGCCCATGTTGATGAAGACAAGGGCCTCTTCCCGACAACCCCGGCCTTTGGTTGTCGGGGTCTGCGGGCGGGGGGCTTATCGGAATCCGGGAGCCCCCTTTAATAAGGGGGCCCACGGATACTGGCCCCCCACCCTATGTGAATGAGTATGGGGTACATTGTACCCCTACCCATTCACCTGTAAAATAAAGTAAAAAAACACAACATACAAGATAAAATAGTTTATTGCACAGCTCCGGGGGTCTTCTGTCTTCGGGGGTCTTCTCGCCGGGCTCCTCCGCTATCTTCTTCTAGCTCTTTTACTAGCAGAGGAGCCCGGCTTTCTTCCTCGCCGCCGGCCTCTTCTTCCGACTTCGGGGGTCTTGTCCCCCACTTCGGGTTCTTCTGCCGGGCCACCGCGCCTTCTTATAGCTTTTTTACAGGCGGTGGCCCAGTCTTCTGTTGCCGCTGTCATCGTCGTCGCTGCCGCCGCCTTCTGTTCTTCTGTTCTTCTCTTCTCTTCAGATGTTGACTCGTCGCTCCCTCCACTCACAATGACGGGGACCGGACACGCAGCGACTTATATAGGGACATCACCGGATGATGTCCCCGCCCATTATGGTGTCACAGTCTCAGAGGATGCTGAATACCCCTACCCATTCACCTGTGAAAAAAATGTACAAAAAACACAACACACAAGAGTTAAAATAGTTTATTGCACAGCTCCGCGGGTCTTCCGTCTTCGGGGGTATTCTCACCGGACTCCACCGCTATCTTCTGCTAGCTCTTTTACTAGCTACCGGCTTTCTTCTTCGTCGCCGCCCTCTTCTTCCGACTTTGGGGGTCTTATCCCCCTCTTCGGTTATTCTTTCCGGGCCACCACTTCTTCTTCCAGCTCTCTTACTAGTGGTGGCCCGGAACCTAGGCAGCTCCTTAGGGTTCTACTTTCCATACAGGACACAAGAAGTAAGGGCCTGACTGTTTTACTGCCGATGGACAAATTCCTTGGTCTGGGTGGTAGAAAGCCTGGATTCTGAGAACTGCACGCTGCTAACTGAAGTTCCTTCTGGTTATTCAGGCTCCAAAGCTGGCTCTGGTCTATCCCCACTGTCGGAGCCATGGGATTCCCCAGTCTACCAATCCTCATCAGTATCTTCCTCAGTGAACGAACGCTACGGCAACCTCTCTAGGGACACAAACTCGGCCTGCACTCTGGGGAACCCCAATCAATGACTCGGCCCTCCGCCCCTTCCCCCGGCTCCTTACGGACTACAAGGCCAAAGGTTTTAGTGCTGACCAGCTCTTTAGGGGAATCCTCTGGCTTTCATAATGTAGTACTCATGGTTACCAGGCCCCTGGCCAGGCCACAAGTCTTGGCAGTCTCTCTCCTGCTGTCCTTGGTATTCACAAAGGGGTCTCCAGGCTGCAACACCTCTCTGCCTTTAGTGTGTGATCTTTGGTTCTCTCAGGCCTCTCAGTTCTTCCACGGGTTGGGCGTACAGAGTCCTGATAGCAGAACTGTTATACCTTACATGCTGTAATACTGTGAATCCTGCTGAATAGGTCTCAGCCGGGTAAGTGGCTCCTCACAATGGCTGCACTGGGCCCAATCAGTCACCTGTGCTGTCAGAATCTGGCATGCAGGACAGAGCAGGCAGAGTCGCTCTGCTTCATCAATGGCTCCCAAGGTGTGCCCTTTGTGAGGCTCCGACTGGACGCCAGTGTCCACCAGCACCCGCATTTCAGGCAACCACTGTAAGGTGGGCATCAGCCGATTACTCTCCACCATCTTCCTTCTCTGCCTCGTGCCTGCTGCTAGCAGGAACTTTAAAGCTTCCTCCAGGGTGTGGCACCTCCCCCTCACTTCCAGGCAGACTGGAGCCAAACTGATACGCACACTCCTCCCTAAAAAATCTAAATATTGCAGGACGGAGGACAATCAGGGAAAGCTAACATTGTCAAAGGCTTTCTCCGCATAAAGGGAGATTATGGCTATGTCTTTACTGGTGTTAGACTTGGCATGTTTGAGGACTGTGAGTACTTTGGTGATATTGGAGGATGCGGATCGGCCTTGAGAGAAGCCAGCTTGAGCCGGATGGATAAGGGCGGGCATGATTCTGGCCAGTCTATTGGCCATGATCTTGTAAAGGATCTTAGAGTCTAGGTTAAGTCATGAGCTGGGTCTGAAGGAGCTAGGTTTAAAGGGATCTTTACCTTTCTTGGCTATCAGCTTTATGTGCGCTTGATATCCTGATGGGAGGTAATCTCCACCCTCGAGAATCATTTAGTAGAACCTCGCCAGGGTTGGGACTATTGTATGTGCTGTGAACTTGAAGAATGCAAGGGTGTACCCATCTGGGCCTGGGGCTTTCCCGTTGGCAAAAGAGATTGTTTTGTGAATTTCTGGCTTGGTGATTGGAGAATTTATGATCAAGGAAAGTGGAATCGATTTGGGGAAAAAGATTTTTTGTAAAACATTTTGTACTGCATCTGGGTCAGACGGGTCTGGGCTATATAGAGTAAATACAATTGAATGACACCTCAAATTTATTTGGGATTTTTAAGGCAATATAGAAAACAATATAATATACTAAGATGTATATGATAAAATATATAAATCGAACAACATTACAATACCACAAAAATCCGTAAAATAACAGTGTTGTGCTAACATATGTATATGGCATAGAATATTACATGCGTAGACTCTATACAGCAAAGCAGGCAGCTCTTTTCCTACGCGTTTTGAAAAATATGTATTAATAATTTCTTCTTCAGGGAAGCCACTGTCTGTAAGCACACAACAAGCAATCAATATTACAAAAAAATACATATATACAAATAACATAATACAGTAAAACCCAATACTTGAATACTCACATGCTGATTTTTTATGCAAAAATAGGCATTTTCTCTTGTTTTGACGACAGTCCCCAAAGACGGAAAAACAGGCCAAGAGAAGAAAGGATTAAACCAAAAAAGGTGAAGATGGTAAGAATAATAAGGATCTGTTACCATATCACCGCATTCAAAACCCTGGAATTAAAATAAACTCAACAAAGGATGGGAATAAAAGGTTCCTTTACATAAATGTCTGATGGCCCATCAGATAGGAAAATGTTATGTTGTATGAGCCTCAGTCTTGTCTAGGAAACCTAAAACAAAGAGAACCAAGGAATATTTTAGTCTAATCCCTATTGTTACACTTGTCATAAGAAGAAGGTTCCTAAAGTGTAGCTTACCGCCATATCGAGGTTCAACGTTTCCCAATCTTTTTACCAATATCACCGAATCTGGAGAATCCAAGGGACATAGGAGAAGTTCCCACCTGCTTAGGGCTTCTGGCGTCTGCCTTAAATAGCCCTTATTGAGTAGATTGGCGCCAAAAATTCCCCCAATGAAGATGGAGACTCCTCCCATCTATCCAGCAACTCAACTCAATTCCAATTCCAAGTAGATTGCAACAGATTTAGCGATTCATTATTTATTATTTGTTTCCTTCCATGTGTTTTAAAACCACTTGTGGCTATTGTATACAGCTATTGTTCCGTGGAGAGAGGATGTCACCTCCCGAAGCTTAAAAAAAGTGTCACTTCCGGTTCCGGAAAACGATGCCATTTCCGGTTCCGGGCGAAGATGACGTCACATTTCCGGTTCCGGCGGAAGATGGCGCACCGGAAGTGCGGCAAATAGCGGCAAAAACGCTGCTATTTGACCAATAAGGGGTTTTATATTTGGAGCAATCGCCAAGTGCGATCTCCAATGAAAAAAGATGTTGTTATAAACGAGGAGGAGTTCATTAAACAACCTCCTATTGGAATTGAGTTTCTGGATAGATGGGAGGAGTCTCCATCTTCATTGGGGGAATTTTTGGGGCCAATCTACTTAATAAGGGCTATTTATGGCAGACGCCAGAAGCCCTAAGCAGGTGGGAACTTCTCCTATGTCCCTTGGATTCTCCAGATTCGGTGATATTGGTAAAAAGATTGGGAAACGTTGAACCTCGATATGGCGGTAAGCTACACTTTAGGAACCTTCTTCTTATGACAAGTGTAACGATAGGGATTAGACTAAAATATTCCTTGGTTCTCTTTGTTTTAGGTTTCCTAGACAAGACTGAGGCTCATACAACATAACATTTTCCTATCTGATGGGCCATCGGACATTTATGTAAAGGAACCTTTTATTCCCATCCTTTGTTGAGTTTATTTTAACTCCAGGGTTTTGAATGCGGTGATACTGTAACAGATCCTTACCATTCTTACCATCTTCACCTTTTTTGGTTTAATCCTCTCTTCTCTTGGCCTGTTTTTCCGTCTTTGGGACGGTCGCCAAAACAAGAGAAAATGCCTATTTTTGCATAAAAAATCAGCATGTGAGTATTCAAGTATTGGGTTTTACTGTATTATGTTATTTGTATACAGTGGTGTGAAAAAGTGTTTGCCCCCTTCCTCATTTCCTGTTCCTTTGCATGTTTGTCACACTTAAGTGTTTCGGAACATCAAACCAATTTAAACAATAGTCAAGGACAACACAAGTAAACACAAAATGCAATTTGTAAATGAAGGTGTTTATTATTAAAGGTGAAAAAAAATCCAAACCATCATGGCCCTGTGTGAAAAAGTGATTGCCCCCTAAACCTAATAACTGGTTGAGCCACCCTTAGCAGCAACAACTGCAACCAAGCATTTGCGATAACGTGCAATGAGGCTTTTACAGCGTCCTGGAGGAATTTTGGCCCACTCATCTTTGCAGAATTGTCCTAATTCAGTTACATTAGAGGGTTTTCGAGCATGAACGGCCTTTTTAAGGTCATACCACAACATCTCAATAGGATTCAGGTCAGGACTTTGGCTAGGCCACTCCAAAGTCTTCATTTTGTTTTCCTTCAGCCATTCGGTGGTGGACTTGCTGGTGTGTTTAGGATCATTGTCCTGCTGCAGAACCCAAGTTTGTTTCAGCTTGAGTACACGAACAGATGGTCGGACATTCTCCTTCAGGATCTCTTGGTAGACAGCAGAATTCATAGTTCCTTTTATCACGGCAAGTCTTCCAGGTCCTGAAGCAGCAAAACAGCCCCAGACCATCACACTACAACCACCATATTTTACTGTTGGTATAATGTACTTTTTATGAAATGCAGTGTTCCTTCTATGCCAGATATACTTGGACACACACCTTCCAAAGAGTTCCACTTTTGTCTCATCGGTCCACAGAATGTTGTCCCAAAAGTCTTGGGGATCATCAAGATGTGTTGTGGAGAAATTGAGATGAGCTTTGATGTTCTTTTTGCTCAGCAGTGGTTTTCTCCTTGGAACTCTGCCATGCAGGCCATTTTTGCCCAGTCTTTTCCTGATGGTGGAGGCATGAACGCTGACCTTAACTGAGGCAAGTGAGGCCTGCAGTTCCTTGGACGTTGTTGTGGGGTCTTTTGTGACCTCTTGGATGAATCGTCGCTGCGCTCTTGGGGTAATTTTGGGCGGCCGGCCACTCCTGGGAAGGTTCACCACTGTTCCATGTCTTCGCCATTTGTGGATAATGGCTCTCACTGTGGTTCGCTGGATTCCCAAAGCTTTGGAAATGGCTTTATAACCCTTTCCAGACTGATAGATCTCAATTACTTTCTTTCTCAATTGTTCCTGAATTTCTTTGGGTCTCGGCATGATGTGTAGCTTTTAAGGATCTTCTGGTGGACCTTACTGTGTCAAGCAGCTCCTATTTAAGTGATGCCTTGATTGTGAACAGGTGTGGCAATAATCAGGCCTGGGTGTGGCTAGAGAAATTGAACTCAGGTGTGGACAACCACAGTTATAGTATGTTTTAACAAGGGGGGAAATCACTTTTTCACACAGGGCCATGATGGTTTGGATTTTTTTTCACCTTTAATAATAAACACCTTCATTTACAAATTGCATTTTGTGTTTACTTGTGTTGTCCTTGACTATTGTTTAAATTGGTTTGATGTTCCGAAACACTTAAGTGTGACAAACATGCAAAGGAACAGGAAATGAGGAAGGGGGCAAACACTTTTTCACACCACTGTATATGTATTTTTTGTAATATTGATTGCTTGTTGTGTGCTTACAGACAGTGGCTTCCCTGAAGAAGAAATTATTAATACATATTTTTCGAAACGCGTAGGTAAAGAGCTGCCTGTTTTGCTGTATAGAGTCTATGCATGTAATATTCTATGCCATATACATATGTTAGCACAACACTGTTATTTTACGGATTTTTGTGGTATTGTAATGTTGTTCGATAGTTGTAATAAAAATGTATATATTTTTTCATATACATCTTAGTATATTATATTTTTTTCTATATTGCCTTAAAAATCCCAAATAAATTTGAAGTGTCATTCAATTGTATTTACCATTTTCGGGATGATGGCAATAACATGCCATAGCTCATGAGTACAACCATTATTACTAATGGGCTATATAGAGTGGTGTAATATTTTTCAAGGGTAGAGGGAGAGGAGCATAAGTTTCATTGGGATTCTTTTAGGGAAGTTATGTGTGTGGGGACATGTGCTCCCTTGCACAGCTTTGCTAGCAATTTCCCTGACTTGTTGCCAAACTTATGGTAATGAAGGTCAGAATAAGATTTATGTATACGTTCTTGAGCTTCCGCCCATCGATTAAAGTTTTTTTGGCTCCTCATCAATTCTTACAGTTTGTGGTGGCTTCTCGACAATTCTTACGGTTTGTGGCTTCACGGTACTTTGTAAGAACCTTCCTTTTGTACATAGTGGCAAAAGCGATGATCCTACCACATAGGATGGTTTTACATGCATCCCAAAACATGTTGGGGTCAGAGCATTGTGGGACATTAGTCAGCTTGTAGTCTGACCAGGGTTTTCTGTAGGGTTTTCTGAAGGTCAGGATTTTGGGCCTAGAATTGGGGGAAGATTCATAGTCTCATAGGGGTAGAGGGCTGAAGTTATGTAATGTTATTGAAATGGGGGTATGGTTGGAGGAGATTGCAATGTCATGGATAAGATTTTCAGAGGTTTTGGTCAGTTGCACGGAATTGCATAAAAGGTAATAAATCCTGGATAGCTTGTGGTGGAGGCTGAGTAATAGGAGTACTCCCTGCCTTCTGGATGAGCTAAGCGCCATGGACCGCTAAGCTAGAGGGCTGTTTTAAAGGAAGTTAGTTGAGTTGTAATGGGTTGAGGGGGAGGTTAAAGTGTGGGTAGTGCCTTGCATTTGCCCTCTTGTGTATCCATCACAGTGTTAAAGTCACCTCCTAATAGGAGGGGGTATTGTATATAGGAGGCTAGGTGTGCAGTGACCACATGGAAGAAGGGTTTGGTGGGGGGGTTTGGTGTGTAGATGTCAGTGATTGTAAAGGTCTTTGTTGGAAATGCAAAGGTGAAGATTCATTTAAATCATGAATGATTAGGTCTGTTGAAGCCAGATCTACATAAAATCCAGATATCAAGATTGAAGTAAAAAGAAAAGAGAGGAGAAGAGGAGAGGGGGATGCAGAAAAGGATATAGTTGTGAGACAATGGATGAATTTATGATGCTCAGTATGGCTCCATTGTGTGTAGGGCCTGTTACAAATGTAGTGGGGAATACGGCATGCTCGTGATTTTGGTGGGCATTAGAGAGCTGTGTTTAGTCAAGCTTGTGATAACTCAGGTCATTTATCCAGGCAAACCAATTTAAGATAATTTTTTTTTTCTTTACAATTGCTTGATAAAAAATAATCATTATCATTTGGGGTGTGTTTGGGTTTTCTGATTTCCAATATTGATTGTAAAATAACAATAAAGAAAATATTTAATTGAAAAAAACAGATACATTTTGGAAAGGTCAGGTGAGCTTTAGCAAACATGAGTTCCAACTGTTGTTGAATATATGGAGAGCAGTATTTTTCCACAATCGTGTGACGAATAAGCGTTTTTTAAAAAACATTAAAGAGGTTGGGCCATTCATCCAGGCCCAGACCAAACAGAGCCAACTGAGGCATATTTCTTTGTGATATGTCTGTAACACTTTCTATAAACACTTGTTCATCTTTCTAGAAGGGTGAAAGAATTGGACAAGTCCGCCATATGTGGGCGAATGATCCAATCCCAGATAGCAAGCAATTGTGGTGCAAGTTTGAAAATGACTTGCTAAGCTATGACTAGACTTGCCAGGCTTCACAAGTTTGTTGCACAATTGCAGCAAGTCCTCATTGCATGACTCCAGATTACCTTTCTTTGTAAACATTCTGCAAGCCTGCTGCAAGTTCTGATTCAATTATGCTGTGCAATAGTCATCCCACCACAGGGGTCACTGTGGCTGAATTTTCATGCTGTAGACTTGCAGAGCTATTTCTGTAGACCTCCTAGTGCAAGAGTCTTTCCCGCAAATTTGCTGCAAATTGGAAAAGTGTCAACTAGAATTTGTACTTTAAGTGCTCTGCAAATGTATAACATGGCAGTAAAAATGTACAGCAAGTTAACAGACTAACAATTCAACACTGCCACAAATTTGTAGGAAGCTATAGCAGTTGTAGTAAGTTTTTTTTACACCTGCTTTCGTGCCTATGTGAGAGGTAGCAGAAAATAATCTGGAATAATGCTTATTAATAAAATGTAAATTGTCAGTTGATGAATAAAAAGTGACTGCAGAGCTCAATCTCAGTCCCGTAAAGACTCTCTCATGTGAAGACTGAGATTGAGCTCTGCAGTCACTTTTGCAGCAATTGTCTTCTTATTCCGGGTTACAATCCTGCACACTGTGCTTTTGTCTCTTTTAGTCCATTGACCATCACGACCAGGCTTATGCCTAACAGACAAGGTTTTCCTGGAAACTGTATATGCCATCATAACCTTTGATAGTGTACCTCACGACACAGCAAATAAATCAGAAACTTCAGTCACAGAGGTCCCAGCTAAGCCTTTCCAGGCTTCCCATGTGCTATCTTGGTGTCACAACACACAGTGGAAGCAAAAGAATGTTGCATTATTTCCGCTTTTAATGCAAAACATGACATCGCTTTCACACCTGCAAATCATGTAGTGTTTCCATATTTTTTGTCCAATCCCTGTACAATGCACAACTAGTATAGCCACATAAACTAGAAGAGGGGGGGAAGGGTAAAATATGAAAAATGAGGGACTTGGGAATTAAAGGAAGTCAAGGATGAAGAAAAGAAAGAAAAAAAACTGAAGTTTCCCAAAAGAATAGTGGCCATGTTACAGGAGACATATTGTCGTGGTAATGTATGTAATATAAACATCATGTCCATAGGCCTAAGGTGTCTGAGAGATCTAGATAAATCCTTGCAGAGCTATTAAAAAATAAAATAAAAATAGTATGTTACTGTGGGAATCCTGAGACAGTTGAAGCATAAACACAATTCCATATTGTGACAGACCTAGCCGGGACACAGGCTTTTTGAGAGGACTGAATGCGAGCCTCTTGCCGACTGATTATGGGCCCAGGATTTTAAGGGGCACAGGGTGAATGAGAACCCCACTATAATCTTTGCTAGATTCAATGCTGTGTATATGTATATATATATAATGTGTGTTGTCTCATGCTGTTGGGACACACACTGTCAGATGCTAATGTCATGAACTCCAGCCACCTGTCTGTTGGCTTGTATAATGTAAATGAGTCTAGTCTGGGACATTGTTGTTTGGGCTAATTAACCCTATGTTGATGTTTATGGTAATGTTTATTGAATTGTTAGTGAGTTGGGGAGTGGGAGTCGGAAAGTCTTATCCCTTAGTCAACTAGTCTGAGTGTTGATTAGATGATTAGCTCATGCTAATTAGGTTAGGTTTTAGTCACCCCGCTGTATATATTTTGTGTGAGATCTCAAATAAAGATCATTCCTGATGTCCTCCAAGACTGGTGTAGTTTAGTTCTTGGGCGTTCCTATAGCCAGATCCACTGGACTTGTGTTTTGTGTTGCCTTAAGTACTTTTTCAAGTAACTGATATGACTGAACCATGGAAATAAAAGGGGGGTGAGGGATGGGCAATTAAATGGGAAAAAAAAGGGGGACGCTGAAAATAAACCAGGTGTCAGGCAAGCAATAAAAGAAAAATTGTAGGTCATATCAGCTATGCTAATCAGCTTAGAAAGGAATATGTTCCTCAACAGTAAAATATCATCAAGAAAAGAAAACAGCAACCTTTTATAAGGGCATATAAGGCTCATCAATTGTAGCATCACTAAAGTAATTCTTTAAAGTGGAAGTAAACTCCCCTATCGTTTTCAGCCAAGGAAGCTGCCATCTTTGCCTCTGTTTAATCTTCAACTGCTGGGGTGCTGCACATGTGATTCGTTATGACACCAGCCATTGGATGGTTTGATAGTTTGGCTGAGAGCACAGCCAATGTGCAGATAGCATTCCCAGCATGCCTTTTTTTTTAACTGTTTAAATCGATGGGTTTACTTCTACTTTAAGTGTGGAGGGTGGATAAAGATGAGTGTGGGTGCTTAGTAGAAATTACCTTTTGCAAAACTTGCGGTTCAGGCAGGATAGATGGTAGGGGTTCCCAGCCTGCAAGTTTGGGACAAGGAATGTATAGGTCCTTGCAAAAGGAGGGAAGATCTTCAGGAATCCTGAGGATAAATTATTTACCATCTCTCTTTGTGATAAGGCTGAATGGGAACCCCCAATGGTAAGACATATCAGATTCCCTGAGAATTGCCAATTTTGGTTGCAGAGAGTGACTTTTGCTCAGAGTCAACCAGGAGAGATGCAGATACAGTTGAATGGGAGTTCCATCAAAATCCAGATTGCCCATATTGTGAGCCTTGAGCATAATGTCCTCAATAATGATATAGAAATAAATACTACAGATGACATCCCTTGGCTGTGAAGATAACCCACAGGGATTGGATTTTCCGACAACATAATCCGATCGGACCTTTTCCGTCAGAATTTCTGACCGTCTGTACAGGGCAATAAAGTGAAATTAGAACACATTATATTATAGAGGAGGACAGGATGTAGAATATAACTGTTCTAAATGTTCTATTTTAGTTGTTTTACAATTGACAAAAAGAAAAACAAACAAAATGTAAAGAGACATAGCTTAATATTGTAGTCACATTCAGTTCACATCAGGTCGTAAAACGTATACCTGCAACAAGGAAAAGAACTGCTTCTTCCAGTATTGGAGAGGATAGTTGTTAAGCCAACTCACAATCTCTCTTTAACGGTTGAGTGGCTGTATGTTAAATATACATTATATATATATATATATATATATATATATATATATATAGCCGAAGCCCTATGATCGATACGTATCCGAACAACACAAACTTATCATAACATACACCATGTGAAATGGACCTGAAGTGTGCCCTGGTCTAATGGTCGGTATACCAAAATAAGGGGGCAAAAACACTTAGGTAGGGATAAGAGAACTTTATTGTTTCCAGTTTTATCTTTATTGAGCCAGTTGGGTGAATGCCCGAGACATCTCTGCCTGTGGGTTAGGGATGTATCGAGCGAAGCAGGCCGACTTTCACCTGCCCAATCTTTTAATGACGTGGTCCGGGACCCCGTGCCGGGATGCGGATGAAGCTGCTCCGATGAGGAAGGAATGGCCGGAGTACTCACCGGGATTGAGAAGCAAGTTGCGAAGGAGAATCCTTACGTGTCTAATGAACTGGCAGTTCATTAGCGGTTTGACCGGGAAGGGCAAAAGAGGACTAGAGTCCGGGAGCTCGGGTAGTAGAGAGAGCAACTGAGTAAGCACGGCGACCGGACACCAGGCGTTGTTGGTTTTGTAGAGGTGGACATCTACGCCGGCACCTACCTGCTGGGTTTTGGTTACCGAGAGGTGGAGGACGAAGTGGTCCTCGCTACGAAGCAGATGACGTCTGCGAAGGACTGGACTGTGTGAGTTGTTATAGGTGAACTCGTTGGGCCGAAGGAAACCATAGTAGGCCAGATAAATGGCCGCCTGTAAGACCAGACTGGGGAGAACACCAAAGGGGTAGCTGGTAAGCATGGTGGACATGTCCCTAAAGATGGTACTGGTGATGGGGAGACGTTTGATTTTAACTGGCGGTTGCTGCTTCTGGATGCCGCGCAGGACGGCTCGGAACGCATGGGATGAGAAGATGAACGGTTTGGTAGGATCCTGAAGTGAGAGAAAGTGCTGTATGCCAGCTAAGTATAACTGGATGGTGTTGAAGGACAAGGCCAGTTGACTATGACAATATGAGGTGAAGGCTAGTATATGCCTGGCATCTGTGGGGGTGCCTACTGTGGAGGCAAGCAGGAATTTGTTAAATGCTTCCCAGGCTACCTGGTAGGCTTTCAGAGTATTGTCTGAGAGTGACTGGTTGATGAGCTGAGTGGCTCCATGTAGATGCGGCTCTAGTCCAGGGTCAACTGAGCCCAAAGCGGGATAGGAGCTGACACTGTATCGGCTTCGGGCACCTGCCGAAAGAAGGAAAGGAAATTAAAGCGGGACAGTGCGTCAGCTGCCAGGTTGTACTTTCCTGGGACAAATGTACAGTAGACATTAAATTGATGCTGCAGAGACAGCTACACCAGCCTGCGAAGAAAGGACATAACGGTGAGAGATTTAGACCTGCCTTTGTTGACAATTTCGGCTGTGGCTTGGTTGTCAGTGGTAAAACCTACGGTTTGTCCTATCCAGGTATGATCCCCAGAGCTGAGCGGCTGCTACAATGGGGTAGAGATTGAAGAGGGATGAAGACTGGCTAAACCCGATTGAGATCGGGATCGAGATCGAGGGTATCTGAGAAGGCCAGGGTCCGGCAAACCAATGGTGGCAAAAATAGCGGCAAACCCTGTGGAAGCTGCGGCATCTGTCACTACCTGCGGCGAGAGAGGTGAGATGGACGGAATAAAAAGGGAGATACCATTCCAGGTGGACAGGAACTCGTCCCACATTGACAGGTCTGCTATGGCTGCGGTATCCAGGCTGAGGACTTGATCCGGGTCTTGTGCCTGAGAAAGGTAGACCAATGGACACGAGATAAAGGAGCGACCCTGTGGATTTGCATGGTGAAGTTAAGCATGCCCAATAGTGATTGTAGCTGCCTCTTTGTACATCCCCTAGTGCGGGTGAATTCACGGAGAACTGACCTGATGCGGGTCAGTTTGTCAAGGGGCAGGCTGGCCTGCATTGAGCTGGTGTCGAGATTGACTCCAAGGAAGGTGATGAAGTGCGCGGGCCCGTCAACCTTATGTTCGGCTATGGGGACATTGAGGTTCCCAAAGACAGTCCTTAGTTTGTCGAGGTCCCTTGGAGGTACACCCGGCTGCTCGATCATGCTGACAACAAGCTTTGTGCAAGAGGATACAGGCAAGAGACTGTGCAAATGTGTTGAACAGCCAGGGGCTGCTTTTAGAGCCAAATGTTAGTTTAGTGGGGAAATAATATCGGTCTCTCTATTTAATACCGTGCCAGCACCAGAGGGATGGGTGGATAGGCAACAGTTTAAAGGCATCAGAAATGTCGGCCTTGGACAGCCACGCACCTGTGCCTACTTTAAGGGTGGCCTGAATTGCCATGTCAACAGATGCGTATTTTAACGAGAATTTTTCGAGGGTATCAGGGAATTTAGGCTGGTAATGTGAGAAAAATGAGGCGCAGACAGGTCGTACACCAAACGGTTTTTATTCAAAAATTTGCCCTTGACAAGCCAATAGGGCTAACTCTCCACTTACTGAAGGGGGGCTGTGTGAAGGGACATATGACGAAGCCTCATTCCACCTCGGTTTGCAGCAGCTGGTCTATGGCCTGCTCATCGGAGGCTGCTGAGTGGAGATTTTTACATTCATAGGTTGTGTGGGGCAGAGCGATAAGGCCGGTATGAAAGCCTGTTGTGAAGCCACAGATGAGGAAGGTGGCTAGTGAGGGAGTGGGGTGCATGGTGAGGTAGAAGCCCAACCATAGGACATCTATGCAGCTTAGTCATGAGCCCTTATGAGTTTTAACCTTACACAAATTCCTGGGGTGCGCTCTGTGGCATAAGACACAGACGTGCAGTAGGCGGCACTGGCTAAAATTACATGAGCCATAATTGTAGTTACTGCAAATAGCCGCCTCCCCCTATGGTTCGAACTGAACGTCCAAACTTGTCTACTTGTGTCTTCAGAGCAGGGACTGACGAGCCTTGGGCTGTACCGGAGGTGGAGGGGAACTCTATGGGGCGACTAATCGCAGTGTTGGCGCCCCAGGAGGCGGTGTGGGTGGAGGACTGGCAGATGGCACACAGAGGCAAGCGTAGGTCGGCAAAATGCTCGGTGTCCATGAGACTCCAGTCTGTGGGTGACTGAAACTGTGCCAGCCTAGCGGCTGCTTTGGTGGGGAAGGAACGATGATAATCGTAGAAGGAGAAGCCTCCGTATTTGTACCCTAGGTCCACCACGGTGTGGAGGTATAAGTCCAGCTCTTCCCTTCTGGTGGGGGAAGCCGAGCAGATGACGTCCCTTAGCATCCCGAAGGCTAGGGCAAACTCTGGGATGGAAAGTTTGCGGTTCAGCCTAGGGTCTTTGGCCTTGAGAACCACGGAGACATCTCCCCAGGTGTAGGCCTTGTTCTCTGCGAGGTCGTGGACCGAAATAAGCAGGGAGGCAAGGTTGACATCCTTGCCATCCAGGATGTCCTTCCTTATGCCAGCCGGAACCAGATGTGCTGGGCAGACGACGGGACATGTCCCTGCGGTACCTGTCGGCAGTGGAGTCGGGACTGTGACTGGAACGGGGGTGGTTGTGGGCGGGTGAGCCTCTAGGAGCGCCACTCTGGCCTGGACATCTGTGACCATGTTGGCTAAGGACGACAGCATTGTATGTAGTTGTGATATAGCTGCCGAAATGGATTGGAGAGAGGCCTGAGGTGGGGTACTGGGCCCGGCCGTAGCTGGTGGGGAAGAGAGGAGCCTGAAAAGCTCTGCCTTCCTGGCCGTAGTGGGGAAGGGAATGCCCCTGCGCCTTAGCTCTGCCGACAGCCTGGGGATGGTCCAACCCCTGAGGGACTGTATGCTGTCGCTCACTGAAGGTGGGCGAGGAGACAAGGGGGTGGTAAGATCTTCGCTGCCGACTTGAGACATGGCTCCAGTTAGATTGTGCCCTAGGTGTGATGTCCTATCTCTTTGGGGTTGCAAGATGGACGACCGGGACCTATTAGAGGGTGACACAAGTCAAGACTGTTTCTCCATCTTACCAGGCAAAGCCGCCTGTTGCTGTGCGCTAAGGCGGGAGCGAACGTGTATATATATATATATATATATATATATATATATATATATATATATATGTCGTCACGTGCCTTCATATATATATATATATATATATATACGTATACCTGCATGGTTTCTGTCGCGTTTTGCCTGCGCCTACCCCCTCTTTTTTTTTTTTACCTGGGAAAGATAACGTCCAACCTGGTGCAGGGTGGACCTACTGAACTTGACTGACCTGGAGAGAGAAACGACAGATGACAACTGATGAGAAGCCTGACCATTAAACTGATAGGTGACATGAATAGCTGGCTGATATGATCGAGGTGCACCGGTGAGTAGACAGTTTTCTGAAGTAGTTCATTTTATTTATTTTTTATTTTTTCCTTTTATTTTTTATTTATTTTTTATTCTCCTGTCTCAATCCGAAGTATCATTGCGCAAAGGACGAAGTGTGGAATGATCCATGTCAAGTGTGGGAGTTCGAATAAGTGCTACAATTGTGAACGTCAGATAAGTCAGAATGAAATGTGGCCGAACCATCTGGGGCACGTCGAAATGAATCGATGCATCACGGATGCTACTGGATTTGAATCGGAGCGCGGTAGGTGACAGAGAAATGAAGCAAGAATGTCATGACAGAGGCACGAAATGGTCATGTCGCCAGAGCGACTGACAACAAACCGGACTCTGGAGCATGTACTGAAATGTGGGAAATAAACCTGGGGCGGACTGGAATGAATCGGTGCATGTTTAGATGCGACTGGATTCGAACCGTAGCGTGGAGCGTGTTGGTGAAATGAAGCGAACAACATATGTCATGACAGAGACCTAGATCGACCGGCCACGAGCTGTGACTGGGAAACGAACTGGTCTCTGGAGCATGCACTGAAATGAGGCTGAAAAAATACCTGGGGAAACGACCAAACGAATCGATGCACAGAGATGCGATCGGATTTGAACGGAGCACGTGATAATGAAATGATTCCCATGATAGAGACACGAATCGGAGAGGTCGCAAAACCTGCGCCTAACAACGAGCGGGCTCTAGCGCATGTAATGAAATGAGGGCAACGCAACTGGGACACGCCGATCGAACCTGTGCATTGTGAATGCGACTAGATTCAAGCCAGGACGTAATAGGTGACAGTGAAATGATTCCCATGACAGAGACCCGGATCGATAAGCCGAGGGCTACGTCTAACAACGGGCGGGCTCTGGAGCATGTACCGAAATTAAGTCCGAGCAACTGGGGCACACCGGGACGAATTGGCGCATTGCGGATGCGACTGGATTCGAATCGGAGCACAGTATGTGACAGAAATGAGTGAAATGATAAAATGAAATGATCTAAGTGAGCCAGCCATGGCAGAGGCACGAATCGTTGTGCCGTGTGTTTGCGACTGGCAATGATTTGTCTGTGGAACACGGTGTCGAGGCAGACAATACAACAAGCTACGGAAATAGTGCGACATTTTCAGTTTACGCAATTCTACCGCAACGAGGCCCATGCAACGAAGCCACGGCAATGGTGCGTTCGAGTGACTAATGACCCGGTTTCATAACGAATGACTCGAGGGTTTAGTATCGAACTTCGCGTATTTAAGATACTCAAAATAGAAATGTTTTAGAAAAGGAAGGTCAATCGAGACCCTTACCTGCGGCAGTCGAGCCAGAGACGTTGTATAAAAAACACAAACGGGAACGATAACCACGAGACTTCTTGTAGAAAGAAGTTATACCAATGGCAACGAAACTCAAGCAGTCGGCCTAGTGACATAGTATTGCGCACAGGAAGCCGACAAAGACCACAGGAGAGTGGGCTGGTTAAATACCCCCCGGGCTCCTGCCATATATCTTATATATATATATATATATATATATATATATATATATATATATTCTTTATATGTTTTCTTGTCAATAATGTTCCATCAACTCATGTCACTTATGGAAGGAATGTACTACCAATAGGGATGAGCTGAACTGGTTCGGTTCGCATCAGAACTTTCGAACGGACCACATATTCATGCGAACTTTAGAACCCCATTGAAGTCTATGAGACATGACCGTTTGAAATAAAAAGTGCTAATTTTAATGGCTAATATCCAAGATATTGTCACAAAAAGGGTTTGGGGACCCAGCTCCTGCCTCAGTGGACATGGGTCAATGCCAATTTTTTTTTGAAAAACTGCTGTTTTTTCGGGAGCACTGATCTTAATGACGATTAAAGTAAAAAAAAAGTGAAATATTCCTTTAAATATCATGCCTGGGGGTGTCTATAGTATGCCTGTGAAGTGGCACGTGTTTCCCGTGTTTAGAACAGTCCCTGCACAAAATGACATTTAACGGAAAAAAAGTAATTTAAAACTGCTTGCGTTTTTAATGTAATATTTGGTTCTGGCAATACGGATGAAAATCATTGAGAAAATGGCATGGGTAGCCCCCCCCCTGCCCATTACCAGCCCCTTTGGGTCTTGTATGGATATTAAGGGTAACCCCATACCCAAAATAAAAAAAGGAAAGGCGTGGGGCCCCCAAGCCCTATATACTCAGAACAGCAGTATACAGGCGGTGCACACAAGACAGGAACCATGTAGGTTTGTTGTGTTAAGTAGAATCTGTTTGTAATTTTGAACTGGTACATTTTTAAAGTGTAGCTCCAGTCAAAAAAATCTATTTTTAAGCTTTTTGGAAAACATAGGGAAGGGTTATCACCCCTGTATAATTTTTTTTTCCGTCCGTCTTTTTTCATCTCACTTGCTGTTGTCTCCTTCCATTTTCAAGTAGGAGACGTTTGTAAATTGGATGTTTGAATATAGGGGCCTTCCCTATATGCTCTGCAGAAATGGGGGCCTAAGGTTTTGGTGTTGCCACAACACTGTAAGCCCTCAAAGTGACTCTTGGTGGGCGCTGAAGCACCCTGCTGTGAACAATTATATCAAGTATTGTAATTACATTCCATTGTTGAACAGTGGTAGAAAAATTGGGCCTTTGGTGGTTACGGTGGTGGTGCTGGTGCCACAACACTATAAGTCCTCAAAGTTACTCTTGGTGGGTGCAGGAATGGGCCCTGATGTGAAATATTATATCAAGAATTGTAATTACATGCCCCTGTAAAACAGGGGCTGAAAAATTGGGCCTTAGGCACTGCTTGCTGGTGCCACAACACTGCAACCTCTCCCAGATATTCTAGTTAAGTGCAGGAATGAGCCCTGCTTCAAAGCATTGCATCAGAAATTTTAATTACATGCCCGTTAAACAGGAGCTGAAAAATTGGGCCTTAGGCACTGGTGCTGGTGCCATGACACTGCAACCTCTCCCATATACTCTAGTTGGAGTGCAGAAATGAGTCCTGCTGCAAAGTATTGCATCAAAAATTGTATTACATGCCCCTGTTAAACAGGGGCAGAAAAATTGGGCCTTAGGCACTGGTGCTGGTGCCACGACACTGCAACCCCTCCCATGGTGGCATCACCCAGAACCAAACATGTTCTTCCAAGATATCAGCAGGATCATTGAGGAGAAAGAGGATAGTTAGTCAACATAACAGGACAGTCACTCAGCATCAGCATAGGCAGTCTTGAAGGGATGTGATATTTCAATAAAAATTATTCGGTTACATCAGCTTCAGGTGCTTGGTAGCTGGTGGTGATCCAAGACTGATTCATCTTTATGAAGGTCAGTCGATCAACCGAGCCGGTGGACAGGTGCACCCTGTGATCGGTTACAAAGCCACCAGCAGCACTGAAGGTGCATTCTGAAAGAACACTGGATGCAGGACAGGCCAGTAGCTCAATTGCATACTGTGCAAGCTCTGGCCAGTGATCCATCCTCAAGACCCAGTAAGCCAGAGGATTTTCGGTGGGAAAGGTGTCCAAGTCTGACCTTGTCCATAGGTATTCCTGCACCATGTAAATCAGACGCTGGCGATGGTTGCTGGAACCGATCATACCTTGGGGTAGCGGACTAAAAAATTGTCTGAACGCACAGCTCCTTCTGTGACTGACCGAAGCCTCAGCAAAACATTGTCCAGGACCAGGAGTTTGTAACCTCCCAGTCTCTGGGAACGTGTTGCACAGACCTTTCTGCAAGGCCTCCCGAAGATGTCTCATCTGCTGCTCCCTCTGTGATGGCAAGATAAGGTCCGCAACCTTACCCTTGTACCGTGGATCAATGAGAGTGGCCAGCTGGTAATGGTCCCTCTCCTTGATCTGAAGAATACCTGGATCTTTCCGCAGGCTTTGCACGATCATTGAGGCCAGTGGCGGAACTACCGCCATAGCAACACATGCGGGCGCTATGGGGCCCGCAGTCAAGTGGGGCCCGGTGAGGATAGGCTCCGTGGCTCCGCGGGAGATAGCGGGTGAGAGCGGGCTGTCCGCGGGTGGTCCGCGGGCGGCCCGTGGCTCCGCGGGTGGCCCGCGGCTCCGCGGGTGGTCCGCGGGTAGTCCGCGGGTGGTCCGCGGGCGGCCGCGGGTGGTCCGCGGCTCCGCGGGTGGTCCGCGGGCGGCCCGCGGGTAGTCAGCGGCTCCGCGGGTGGTCCGCGAGCGGCTCCGCGGGTGATAGTGGGACTGGGAGGCAGATGAGAGTGGGCATGAGTGGGCTGGCCAATCAGGGAGCTGACGGGCGGGGGAGCATAGAGATGACATCATCTCTCGCTGCCCTCTCATCCCTGTAGTGCAGTTCCCCCTCACTGTGCAGGCAGCCAGGAAGCAGAGAGATGACATTATCTCTCTGCTGCCTGACTGATAATCTGCTGCCTAACTCTGTGACACAGCAGGAAAGTGGCAGAGCAAGTGACAATCCATAATGTGTGGCAGGCGACGTGGCAAGTGACAACCCGGGACGTGGCAAGTGACAATCCGTAACGTGTGGCAGGTGACATGGCAAGTGACAATCCATAATGTGTGGCAGGTGACGTGGCAAGTGACAACCCGGGACGTGGCAAGTGACAATCCGTAATGTGTGGCAGGTGACATGGCAAGTGACAACCTGGATGTGGCAAGTGACAATCCGTAACATGTGGCAGGTGATGTGGCAAGTGAAAATCCATGACATGGCAAATGACAATCCATAATGTGTGGCAGGCAACGTGGCAAGTGACAACCAGGGACGTGGCAAGTGACAATCCGTAACGTGTGGCAGGTGACGTGGCAAGTGAAAATCCGTGACATGACAAGTGACAATCCGTAATGTGTGGCAGGTGGTGTGGCAAGTGACAACCCGGGACGTGCAAGTGACAATCCATAAGAGGCGATTCAGTTCGCATTGTGCGCTATATAAGTATTTCATTCATTCATTCATTCATAATGTGTGGCAAGTGACAATCTAGGATGTGGTAAGTGACAATCTGTAATGTGTGGCAATCTAGGACGTGGCAAGTGACAATCCGTAATGTGTGGCAGGTGACGTGGCAAGTGACAACCTGGATGTGGCAAGTGACAATCCGTAACATGTGGCAGGTGACGTGGCAAGTGAAAATCCGTGACAAGACAAGTGACAATCCGTAATGTGTGGCAGGTGACATGGCAAGTGACAATCCGTAATGTGTGGCAGGTGACGTGGCAAGTGACAACCCGAGACGTGGCAAGTGACAATCTAGGACATGGCAAGTGACAATCCGTAATGTGTGGCAGGTAACGTGGCAAGTGACAATCCGGGACGTGGCAAGTGGACAATCCGCAACATGTGGCAGGTGACATTCTGCAAAGTGTGACAAGTGACAATCTGCATCTGGTGGCAGGCGACGTGGCAAGTGGACAATCCGCAATGTGTAGCAGGTGATGTGACAAGTGACAATCCTTAATGTGTGGCAAGTGACAATCCAGGACGTGGCAAGTGACAATCCATAATGTGTGGCAAGTGACGTGGCAAGTGACAATCCAGGACGTGGCAAGTGACAATCCATAATGTGTGGCAAGTGACGTGGCAAGTGACAATCCAGGACGTGGCAAGTGACAATCCATAATGTGTGGCAAGTGACAATCCAGGATGTGGCAAGTGACAATCCATAATGTGTGGCAGGTGACTTGGCAAGTGACAATCTGGGATGTGGCAAGTGGACAATCCGCAACATGTGGTAGGTGACATTCTGCAACGTTTGACAAGTTACAATCTGCATCTGGTGGCAGGCGATGATGGCAAGTGACACGCTCAGGGATCCCACTGATTTTGCATTATGGTGAGTTGAACTATTTCATTTTATATAACAGAACAGAAATTGGTTAGAAGGCCTGGAGGTCTGCAATGTGTTCCCTTCAGGGGCTGCATACAGTATACTGCATACTTTGTTGTTCAAAATTTATATAAGCTGTTGCCTGGGTACTGTGCCACATGGGTGTGGTAGTCTGTTGTTTAATAGCATTAGTTCATTTTTTTTTGGTGGGGGGGGGGCCCATACAACATTTTGCTATGGGGCCCTGTG
Organism: Lithobates pipiens; assembly: GCF_037356315.1. Classification (NCBI taxonomy): domain Eukaryota; kingdom Metazoa; phylum Chordata; class Amphibia; order Anura; family Ranidae; genus Lithobates; species Lithobates pipiens. Next base: position 274,450,372 of record NW_027507790.1, on the reverse strand, counting down.
ATCTCTAGTTACGCCCCTGATTGAGGCCATGCAGTGTAGGTTAGCTGAGGCATTCGGTCCGGAGTCCTTAGGGTCACTAATGACAACATGATCCGCAGCCACCTCCTCCCAGCCACGTACAAGTCCACGGGTTTCTTGGGACTGTAAATCATCCCTAAAAGACTGCTGCTGCTGATGCGGAGCGCCAGGCTCCACCTCCATGCTGACACAAGCCGCCTCCTCCTCCTCCTCCTGTGTGATGGGTGGGACAGCAGGAACACTGTCTGGATAAAGGGGGCCTTGAGAGGCAAGGAAGTCCTCCTCTTCCTGCCTCTTTTCTGCCTCAAGTGCCTTGTCCATTATTCCATGCAACGTATGCTCCAACAGGTGGACAAGAGGTAAACTGGACTTGAAAGCATTGATCTTATAATATGAGACGCAATTGAATACTTCTAATACATCATGTACTGCTATCAGGGATTGAGCCGGATTTGAAAGCGATAATATGACATCATCTGCAAACAATGTGATAGTATGCTTTTCTTTGCCCATACTGATTCCCTCAATCTGAGGATGGGATCTAATCCTTTCTGCCAGAGGCTCTATCATGAGGGCGAAGATCAGGGGTGACAAAGGGCATCCCTGTCTTGTCCCATTTGTGATGGAAAACTGTTCAGAGAACAAGCTCTCAGCATACACATGTGCCGAGGGCTATAAATAAAGAGCTGTTATGGCAGACAGAATTTGACTGATGAAACCGAATTTTGATAGGACTTTGGAGAGATAACCCCAATGTATTCTATCAAATGCTTTCTCAGCAACCAGTGACAGGAGAACCGAGGGTCATCCGTCACCGGATGCCAAGTGTATTAAGTTCAGTATCCTCCTTGTTGCATCCGTAGCCTACCTCCCTAATACAAACCCATGCTATTCTATTTGCCAGAAGTTTGGCGTACACTTTGAGATCCACATCCAAAAGTGAAATTGGTCTGAAGTTATGTACTTTATCCGGCTCCTTCCCTGGTTTGGGCAGTGTAATCACTGTTGCTTGCAACATTTCTGAAGGGAATGAGGCATAGTAGGTAGCAGCCTGGAACACTCTGCATTATTTGGGATAGGATGTTTGTGAATTTTTGATAATACTCTGAGGAGTACCCAACAGGGCCAGGCAAACTAGCTATAGTCTTTTGTATTTCTGATATTGTGAATGGGGCATTTAACATGTCCCGATCTACTGGTTGTATAGAAGGTAGCAATATGTCATTGAGAAATTGCTCTATCATTTCTAGTATCAGTTGGGATATTGTTTTTTAATTTTTCAAGTTATATAAGCTTGCGTAGTAACTACTGAAAGCCGCCGCTATTTCCTTGGGGTTAGTTATTTTCAAACCATATTTTGGATGATATAAATATGGGATCCATTGTTTATGTATTTGATCTTTAGCCTGATTTGCCAGGAATTTCCCTGCCTTGTTACCATGTGTATAGAAATTGGACTTTAATTTATAAATGTTGCAGAAGTGTTGGGCCATTAGTAAGACACGAAGATTGTTTTGTGCTTCAGCTAATTTGTTGCTTGTGGTTGAGGGTGACTTTTTGTTCAGTGATTTTAAACTAGGGATATCTTTTAGAATATCGTCTATGTGTTGTCTCCTCCTCCTCTTCAACACCACTGTACTTTGTTTTATGAGAAGACCGCTCATAAATGCCTTATGGGCATTCCACAATGTAAATGGATTTACACCTTTGGAGTCATTATTTTTTAAGTATTCTTGTAATGAGTTTACAATGTCCTTTGCTATAACCGGATCAGAGAATAGTTGTGTATCATTTTTCCACCTATTTGCTTGAGTCGAAAAACTGTGGCTCCCCACAATTATGAACACTGGAGCGTGGTCTGTCCATGTAATGTTACCTATCTCCGATTTTGAGTTTTTTTGTAGCAGAAATTTGTCCAGTAAGAACATGTCTATCCTTGAATAAGGTGGACGCGGGAAAAGAACGAGAAGTTTTTTCCATGGAATGTTGACATCTCCATATATCATATAGACAGGCCGATTGAGTGAAATTGGCAAGGACTGGTCTACGGGCATTTTTGGTCAAAGCACTGGATATGTCCATTTGTAAGTTAGACATGGCATTCAATTCGCCACAGAGGATTGTGTGCCCCGAGCTTCACTTTTTCACCTTTTTCCAAAGCTTGTTAAGAAAGCGTATCTGTTTGGTGTTTGGGGCATACACGTTGACTATCGTGTACACCACATTATTAATTTCACAGGTCAGTATGATGAATCTGCCATCTTTGTCACAATAGTTTGATATATGTTTAAATGTTACTGTATTCTTGATTAGGATGACGACCCCTCAATTTTTAATTGGCCCGTTAGCAAAGTACGTGTGGGGAAATAGGCTATGGGTTAAGTTTGGGTGATTGCTATCCTTGAAATGGGTCTCTTGAATGCAAAAGACATTGCAGGATTGAGTGCATGCCTCTTTCCATAACATATGTCGTTTTTATGGGCTGTTCAAGCCATTGACATCTAAGGAGGTTATCTTGAATGTCATGGTGGAGACTCCGTGGCCCTTTTATTTAGCTGTATTTGGACAGAAGCCTTATGATTAAATTAGATTTGCCTTACCCTGTCGGTTTGATACTGATAGAGACTAACTTCAAAAGTAATTGCAGATTCTTACTTCTGTGACGGTGTTCATGAGAATGCTGTTGCTCGGAGGTGCTATGCGGATATTGATATAAACAAACTTCAAACTTATCAGAACTGCAATGAGAGAAAAGGGTTAACAGTTTGAAGAACAAGTAACTAAATAAGAAAGTAGAAGAGATTGCGCCTAGGTAAGCGCTCTTTTAAAAAAAAAATTGCAATTTCTTTGAAATATGAGCAGATGGATAACCTTCTAATTCTGGGGTACGTAATAACTGTATGGATGCTGGGTGGATCGTCCAGAACAGGTAGTCATGACCATAGTTAATGGGCATTAACTGCAGTAATGCTATCAGGTATTGGGTGATGGGGAATGCTCCCGCTGTGCGTTGGATACCTCTGGTTCTTGGATAAGTGGCCTCCATTTTTCCAGTAGCCTTAAGCCCTCCTCTATTGTATTTATGCAGAATTCTTCATCTCCTTTGGTAATTGTAAGGGTGGCTGGGAAATTCCAAGCTGTGGTTTCTGAGCGGTTTCGTTATTGTCATTAGGTTGCATCTCCTCTGCATAGTGTGCGTAGAGAGATCAGTGAAGAATGACAGCCCTTGCATGCAGTCTGGGAGGCAGTCGGCATGTCTTGTAGCATTTGTTAATTTTTCTTTAACCCTGTAATATTGTATCCCTAGGCAGTTTAGCAGAGATATGTTGCCGTTTTTGGAAGTCTGTGTATCCGGTCTATGACCAGCTCCTCCAAAGGCAAATCAGGAAGGGTCTCTTTCATTATATTGGTTAAGTACGCCATTAATTCACCATGCATCTAAGCCTTTAAAATTAGCACTTTGATTTTTCATGTGCGTGTCCCATAGGCTTTAAAGTGGTTGTAAACCCTTACAAACCAGATTAGGGCTTACCTGTAGGGCCAAGAAATATCTCATAAACCTATACGGTTTAGGAGATATTTGCCCGAAGACAGGAACCTCTGTCTACGGCGTATGCACAGGCGCACTGAGCGTGGCATAGTCATGATGAAGATGCCGCGCGATGCTGCGCGATGCCGCGCGTGTCAGCTCCCGTGCGCATGCGTGGGAGTGACGTTATCACGGCTTCGCCGAATGACAGCGGCGGAGCTGCGAGACCCCACCGAGAAGATGGATGCACCGGACTACAGGGGAAAGCGGTGACTTCGCTGGCTCCTGTGTCAGGTAAGTGACACATAATGGACTACTATGCGATGCATAGTAGTCCATTATGCTTTGCCTTTGCAGGGAATGAAAGAGGAAGTAAACTCATCAGGGTTTACTTCCTCTTTAACTGTGTTCGCGTGATTTGTACACATTTTTTGCCTGTTCACATGTTCTGGTGCAAACCGAATGAGGGGAGGAGGAGGTGTTCGGCCCATCCCTATATATATAAAGAAAGAAAAATCATAATTAATAATCTCTATGATTTAAATTCTGACAAGTACTACTTTTTTTAATTAGAACAGTATATGATGAAGAGACCTTGGTCCATCATTTATAAATTGCATTTCTCATTTTTTCATTGTCTGAATAATAACATCCCATTTAAATATTTCCCAACATGTCAACCAGGTCAGTTATCGAGTCACTGACACTCGTCTGAGTGATGGAAAACTGTATCCAACTTTATTCCACATGACACCAGACAATCGGATGCGTTATGCAGCTATTATAAAATTGTTGACGTATTTTGGGTGGAACTGGGTTGGATTAATACTATCAGATGATGGCAGCAGTGATGAGGAGTCCCAAGAACTGAGTAAAATATTGAGCCAACATGGAATCTGCATAGATTATATCATTAAACTGACACTAGATATTGTACGTGATACTGAAGGATTGATAATTATTAGTAAATCAAAAGCTAAAGTTGTCATAGCGTGTGAAACTTTCACATCACACTTTTATTTCTTTTCTCAGCTCATTCCCTCTACTTTAGAAAATATTACATTTATTTTCCCGCCTTCATGGAGTAAGATAAGTAGTAACAAATTTGAGGACTTAACAGCCATCAACTGCAGCTTCATATTTCTGTGGGCACAAAAAATATACGTACAAGACGAAAATCCTGAATATGGTGTCACCTTCCCCCGTTGCCTTACTGACCCAATACTGGAAGATATTTGGATTTCCTTGTTTTCATGCCTTTCCCCTCACCCACGGAAAAATGACCTTTTTAATTTATTTTATAACATTTCTGCAAAACCTTGTAGAGGTGTAAAATATTGGAAGCCATTTGATGGTTACACATCTCTGCCTTTCTATGCATACAGGGCTGTAAATGTTCTGGCCAATGCTCTACACTGGATGTACATGAAGAAAAATCTATCTGAACAAAATGGATTCCAGCACAGAGTAAGTTGGATAATAAGTGTTTATATTACTATGATCCTATCCTATATTATATAATAATTACAGTATGTGAATGCACAGCTATCTCCACCCTCCATCAAATTTCCTGGGCAATCAGGAAAACATCAATCCCCCAAAATCTTTGATTTCTCTATACAGGTTTTAAATATAGATACATAAATGGTTGTTTCTTTTTTTTTAATGGGGGAAGGATTGATGGTATTTTACAAATTTCTTTGTTTAGACCATCTTAAGAGACATATTCAAATAGTTCATATTCCTATTTCACATATTTTATCTGTGTTGTATATATTTATATGCAGTTATATTCTGTAAATTTATATCATTTATACAGTATCTCACAAAAATGAGTACCCCTTTTACATTTTGTAAATATTTTATTATATCTTTTCATGTGACAAAACTGAAGAAATTACACTTTTCTACAATGTAAAGTAGAGAGTGTACAGCTTGTATAACAGTGTAAATTTGCTGTCCCCTCAAAATAACTCAACACACATCCATTGATGTCTAAACCACTGGCAACAAAAGTGACTACACCCCTAAGTGAAAATGTCCAAATTGGGCCTAAACTATCAATATTTTGTGTGGCCACCATTATTTTCTAGCACTGCCTTAACCTTCTTGGGCATGGAGATCACCAGAGCTTTACAGGTTGCCATTGGAGTCCTCTTCCACTCCTCCATGATGACATCATGAAGATGGTGGATGTTAGAGACCCTGCACTCCTCCAGCTTTCATTTGAGTATGTCCCACAGATGCTCAATAGGGTTTAGTTCTGGAGACCTGTTTGGCCAGTCCATCACCTTTACCCTCAGCTTCTTTAGTAAGGCAGTGGTAGCCTTGGAGGTGGGTTTAAGGATATTATCTTGGAATTCTACCTTGCAGCCCAGTCTCTGATGCTCTGTTTCTGTATGTCACAGTACATATATGTGTGCCCACTGCACTAATAAAAAACATCTGTTTGTGCTGCCACTAAATAGTCAATAAACATGCAAATGAGATGAAACAAATGTTATTGTAAAAAAGAGAGAAAAATAGTTCCACAGTAGCACACTAAATTAATCTACAAATCTCCTAAATATTAGCATTGTGAAATGATCCGAACACCCCCTGGTTCGGTTCATGGCAGAACATACAAACAGACCAAAAATGAAAGCGAACATGCAAACCCTGTTAAAGTCTATGGGGCACGAACATGAATAATCAAAAGTGTGAATTTTACGCAAGTTATTATCCAAAAAAGTGTTTGGGGACCTGGCTTCTGCCCCAGGGGACACATATCAATGCAAAAAAAGTTTTAAAAATTACCATTTTTTTGGGAGCAGTGATTTTAATAATGCTTAAATTGAAACAATAAAAGTGAAATATTCCTTTAAATGTCATACCCGGGGGGCTGTCTGTAGTATGCCTGTAAAGTGATGCATTTTCCAGTGTTTAGAACAGTCCCTGCACAAAATGACATTTCTAAAGGAAAAAAGTCATTTAAAACTGCTTGTGACTGATGTAATGTTGCCCCCCCTCAGCCCATTAATGGCCCTTTGGGTCTGGTATGGATATTAAAGGGAACCGCACACCCAAATAAAAAAAAAGGCTTGGGGCCCCCAGGCTCTTTATACTCTGAACAGCAGTATACAGGCAGTCCCAAGGTTACAAACAAGATAGGGACTGTAGGTTTGTTGTTAACTTGAATCTGTTTGTAATAGGTACCTTTTTTAAGTGTAGCTCCAGCCTCAAAATCTATGTTTAAGGTTTTTGGATAACATAGGGAAGGGTTATCACCACTGTAACATTTGTTTTGCTGTCTGTGCCCCATTCAAAAGATTTCACCTCACTTTCTGTCCCAATGCCAAATGGATTTTTAAAATTTGGGGTTATTAGGGAAAGAAGAATTGGTGATAAAGCATCAGTGGAGACACCTTTTTCCCATATTAACTCTTACAGAAGAGAATTTCCCTTCCTAGGGGTAGATTTCCTCACTTCTTGTTGTCTCCCTCCGTTTGTAAGTAGGAGTCATTTGTAAGTCGGATGTTTGAAAACATATAAATATATATATATATATATATATATATATATATATATATATATATATATATATATATATATATATATAAATAAATATATATATATATATATATATAGATATATATAGATATATATATATATATATATATATATATATATATATATATATATATATATATATATATATATATATATATATATATATATATATATATATATATATACACACACACACACACACTATACAGCCTGCCCTATACACTCTAAGTAAAATTGGGCCTTAGGTGTTGGTGGTACCAGAAGACTGTAAGCCCTCACAGTTACTCTTGGTGGGTGCTGGAATGGGCCCTGCCAAGTATTGTAATTATGCGCCCCTGTTAAACAGGGGCAGAAAAATTGGGCCTTAGGCAGTGCTGCTGGTGGTGGCACAACACTGTAACCCCTCACAGATTCTGTTGTGGAGCGCAGGAACAAGCCCTGCTGTGAAATATTAGAGCAAATATTGTAATTACAAGCCCCTATTAAACAGGAACAGAAAAATTGAGCCTTAGGTGGTGGTGGTGGTGGTGATGGTGGTGGCACAACACTTTAAAGCCTTACAGATACTCTTGTTGAGCACAGGAATGGGCCCTTCTGTGAAATATTAGAGAAAATATTGTAATTACATTAGACATGTACATTCGTTTTCGTCCAAATGCATTTTTGTCCGAATTTTGGGTATTTTCGTTATCATTTTAACAAACGATAACGTGCAGAATCTGGAAATCGAAAGATCCAACATAAACAACATAAACTGTGACAGCAGTTCAATATAGATAGGAGATTCGACATGATGCTAACAATAACGATCTGTGTCCATTGAACCTGTGGTCGACTGTACTTAACCTTAGCTCTATTAGTTCAAGATACATAGAGTGAAAATACATAGAGTGAAAAGATTCAACATAGAGTGAAAAGATTTGACATTATAGAGACAATAGCAAAAAAGGTTGAATGTGCCTAACCTATTTCTATTAGTCCAAGATTATTCAACATAGAGAGAAAAGATTTGACATGAAGCAGTCGTCGCGAGCGGACATTTATGGTCAAATGTTCCGCACATAGGCTATAGAAGAATTTTAATATTGGTTGACTAGTAATAATAATTAAAGTAGATGTAAAACCAATTTTTTTTTTGTATGTCATAATGTAGAGTATAAGATTTCCTATCATTTGAGCCCAGTCTTGCCACAAAGAGTTATTCCAGCTCTGAGCAAAACTTTGTCAAATCCTCCCCCTTGCTGTGATTGATAGGTGATTTACATATCTGTGGGGACTTTTCTGGGTTTTAACTGGATGTTAGTGATCATAGCAGAAGTTCAGTGTAAGAAATACACAGGAGAAAATGCACGTTGATAAGGGGAGTGTAGAGGTAGGCGGGGAGTCTACTGACATCACAACTCCACCCTCTGAGCCCTGGGAAACAGACTCACCCACAAAATCTGCAGTATTTCGGGTCTCATAGCAGACAGTTGGGAGACTTTTGACAGATAAGTATACATGCAGAAGGGAAGTATATCCTTCTAGATAACCAATATTGCAGTAGTTTAGAAAGGATGAGAGTGGGTTTACATCCACTTTAATAAATATAACTATTACTAGTGTCATACAACATTAGAATGGTGTGGATCTTTAAGGTACGCTTGCCACCGAACTGCATGGCAGGTCAACATATGTCTGGTCAAGCATGTGGTGCCCAAGCGGCTGATGTTTTGGCCACGCGAGATACGCTTGAGACATATGTTGCAAATAGCAGAAGTGTGATCTGATGCAATTGTCTCAAAAAAGACCCACACCAAAGAACTTTTGGAATAATGCGCAGAGGCAGCGCCCTGCACAGGCGGAGCTCTGCGGTGTGATTCAGTCGGTGTGCTGCCCTTAAGCTTGCCCTTGGAAGGGCATCCTGCCTTGTTGGAGATGTGCCTCCTCCTCCTTTCTCCTATCAGGCACCCATGTGGAGTCAGTGACCTCATCATCCCCTCCCTCCTCATCACTGGAGAAAACCTGGCAGGAGGCTGCAGCTGGTGGAACATGACTGCCAGATTGCTGTCCTCCTTGGGCATCCCCTCTCTCTGGTTTCACGCTACTGCCTTCTAGCTGGGTATCATCCTCAGAGCCTTCAAAACGCTGGGCATCCTCCTGGAACATGTACCCAACACTGTGCTCAAACAGTTCGGGGGACTCCTCAGAAGAACATGGTGGGTCTAGGGAAGGAGTGACTGATGCCATTGAGACGAGGGAAGAGGCTGCATTGGCAGCTGCTTTGCCAGTAGCCTGAGCCTGGGTGAGAGAGGATGAGGAGGATGAGGAGGGCTTGGTCATCCACTCTACCAAGTCTTTGGCATGTTGCGCTCAACACGTCCAGCTGCCGATAATTAGAACAAGCGTGTCCCATGGCCATGTGCTGATGAGGATGCACCATGTCCACAACCAGCACTGTTGCCTCTAGACACAGAGCCTGCTTGCCCTCTTTTATTGGCTCGTGACTTTATGTTTCTCCTTGTTGGCCTTCCAGACATACTAATGGCCTGCAGGGAGATAAGAACACCAGCAATTGGGGTAGCTTTAGGTGCACACTGAACAGATGACACAGTACACTGACTGTAATTACTGCAGCTGTCTGAGGTATAGGATCAGCAGAACAGCAGCAATCGGGGTAGCTTCAGGTGTACACTGTGCAGGTGGCACAATACACCGGCTGTAACTGCTACAGCTACCTGTAGTATAGGGCAAGAAGAACACCAGCAATTGGGGTAGCTTCGGGTGTACACTGTGCAGGGGACACACTACACCAAATATAACTGCTGTAGCTGCCTGTGGTATAGCACCAGAAGAACACCAGCAATTGCGGTACCTTCAGGTGTACACCGTGCAGGTGGCACAATACACTGACTAACTGCTACAGCTGCCTGTGGTATAGGACCAGAACAACACCAGCAATTGGGGTTGCTTCAGGTGTACACTGTGCAGGGGGCACAATACACCAACTGTAACTGCTGCAGCTGCCTGTGGTATAGGACAAGAACAACATCAGCAATTGGGGTAGCTTTAGGTGTACACTGTGCAGGTGGCACAATACAGTGACTGTAACTGCTGCAGCTGCCTGTGGTATAGGACCAGAACACCACAAGCAATTGGGGTAGCTTCAGGTGTACACTGTGCAAGGGGCACAAAACACACACTGTAACTGCTGAAGCTGCCTGTGGTATAGGACCAGAACAACATGAGCAATTGGGGAAGCTTCATGTGTACACTGTGTATGGGGCACAATACACAGACTGTAATTGCAATAGGTCCAAAGGAAATGAAGACACTGTCTCTGCGTCTGCGGCCTTATATCGTGCGGGCATGTACTAAACCCCCTGAGCCCTAATTGGCCACAGGCATCCTACCTGTGGCCAATTATGGCTCTCCTCGCTGACAGCGCTGTGATTGGCCAAGCATGTGCCTTAGGCATGGGACTTAACCAGAGAGATGATTTAACTAATGTACAAAAATTTTTTTTCAAAAAAATCTTTAGACTTTTGTTTGTTGCTTAATTATTTCTGATATCAGAATATGTACATTGGCCAGAAAAGCGGTGTAGCTATGGGTGCTAAATTCACCCCTAGTCTTGCTATTATTTTATAGCCGAGTGGAATTGTTTTGTTTTACCTAAATATAGACCGGAATTACAATTCTACAGGGGGTTCATTGATGATTTGCTATTCATCTGGGAGGGACCCATGCTTGGAGAATAGGATCCATATTAATAAAGATGATAATAAGTAGTGGTGTTTCATCTCAGATTTTAATTGCCAGTATAAGGAAATTGACAGCATATTCTCCAGACATTGGCATATTCTCAGGATGGATAACCCCTTGCCGCCGAGCATATGCAGATGTGCATACTCGGCTTCCGGGGGTTATATCGGGATGATGGCCGCACCTGCAGGCATCATCCTGGTACTGATTTTTAGAGCGGGCGATTGGCTTTCCAGCCATAACAACCGATGCAGCTAAAAGCTGCTCGGCCGTTATGTCGGAGGAGCCGGAGGGGACATCCCTCCCGCCGATCAAACATCCGATGACTCTGGCAGCTAGGGAGGGACTGGAATGAAGACGTAAGCAGCTTCATTCCAGTCTCCTAATTGTAAACACGGAAGTGACGTCATGACATCACTTCCCGTTTACTCGGCTGCCAATGGCGCCGGATTTAAAAATATATACAGTATTCAGAATCGCTGAAAACAGCGATCTGAATACTTTGAAGTGTAAAGGAGGGATCGGGGGTCTTCCCGATCCCTCCATAAAGAGTACCTGTCCCCACCTATTACTGTCACAAGGGATGTTTACATTCTTGTGACAGCAATAAAAGTGATAAAAAAAATGTAAAAAAAAAACAAAAAAATTATTAACTTAAAAATAAATAAGCAAAAAAAAATGTAAAGCGCCCCCGTCCCTGCGAACTCGGGCAGCAAAGACAATGCATACGGAAGTCGCGCCCGCATATGTAAACGGTGTTCAAATCACACATGTGAGGTACCGCCGTGATCGTCAGAGCGAGAGCAATAATTCTAGCACTAGAACTCCTCTGTAGCTCTAACCTGGTAACCAGAAAAACCATTTCAATTATTGCCTATTGATATTTTTAGGTACCGTAGTTTGTCGTCATTGCACGAGTGTGTGCAATTATAAAGTGTGACATGTTTGGTATCTATTTACTCGGTGTAACATTATTTTTCACATTGTGCAAAAAAATTGGGCTAATTTTACTGTTTCATTTTTTAAATTCATGAAAGTGTTCCTTTTTCCAAAAAGCTGCATTTAAAACACTGCTGCACAAATACCATGAGACATAAAATATTGCAACAATCGCCGTTTTCTTCTCTAGAGTCTCTGCTAAAAAAAATATATATAATGTTTGGTGGTTTTAAGTAATTTTCTAGCAAAAAATATGGATTTTAACTTGTAAACACCAAATGTCAAAAATAGGCTTATTCATGAAAAGGATAAGGTATTAAAATCTGTAAACTCCAAAAAACCATCCTTTATTCATAGGAGGGCTCCTAATTTTGTTGACAATGTAGTTCAAAAAAGTCTAGATTAGGGATGAGCTTCGACTTCGAGTCAAACTCATGTTCGACTTGATCATTGCCTGTTTGCCCGTTTGCCGAACAGCGAACAATTTGGGGTGTTCGCGGCAAATTCGAAAAGCCGTGTACAAGTCTATGGGAGAAATCTAAAGTGCTAATTTTAAAGGCTTATATGCAAGTTATTGTCATAAAAAATGTTTGGGGACCTGGGTGCTGCCCCAGGGGACATGTATCAATGCAAAAAAAGTATTAAAAATGTCAGTTTTTGTGGGAGAAGTGATTTTAATAATGCTTAAAGTGAAACAATAAAAAGTGTAATATTCCTTTAAATTTCATACCTGGAGGGTGTCTATAGTATGCCTGTAAAGGGGCACATGTTTTCCGTGCTTAGAACTGTCCCTACACAAAGTGTCATTTCTGTAGGAAAAAAAGTCATTTAAAAGCACTCACGGCTATAATGAATTGTCGGCTCCTCGTAATACAGAGAACAGTCATTGAAAGTCATTGATAAAAAAAAAAGCGTGGGGTTCCCCCAAATTCAATTATCAGGCCCTTCAGGTCTGGTATGGATATTAAGGGGAACCCCGTGTCAAATTAAAGAAAAAAATATGTGGGGGTTCCCCCTCAAATATCCATACCAGTCCCTTCAAACCCGCACATCACTGGGGAAGCCCGGGGTTTCCCTTTGCGTCAGAGGCGGGGTCAGGTGATGGGTGGCCCTGTCCTCCTCAGCTAAGACCTGTCAGGCTGCCGGGATTCCCGCAGTGTTTCCAGTGGAGACAGGATGGATGCACTGCACTGTGCTGGTCCATCGGGGGAGAGATCACCCATCGCTGGACCCCAGAGAAGAGATCAGATCAACCATCGCTGGACCCCGGAGAAGAGGATATCAGCCACCGCTGGAATCTTTTTTTTATTTTTTTATTTTTTAATAAAGGACTTTTCCCTATGGTGTGTGTGTGTTTTTTAACAATTTTTTGTACTTTTGTACCCTCTTATCATTTCAAACAGGGGGGGTGGGATCTGGGGGTCCCATTGTTAAAGGGGGCATCCAGATTCTGATAAGCCCCCCACCCGCAGACCCCCACAACCATCAGCTAGGGTTGTGGGTATGAGGCCCTTGTCCCCATCAACATGGGGACATGGTGCTTTGAGGGGTCACAGACCCCCAAAGCATCTTCCAAATGTTGAGGGCATGTGGCCTGGTAAGGTTCAGGGGGGCGCTCTCTTGTCCCCCCTGTTTTCCTGTGGCCTGCCAGATTGTGTGCTCGGATAAAAAGTCTGGTATGGATTTTTGGGGGGAACTCCACGCATTTTTTTTTATTTGACGTGGAGATCCCCTTAAAATCCATACCAGACCTGAAGGGTCTGGTAATTGGATTTGGGGGAAGCCTACCCTTTTTTTTTTCTATCAATGACTTTCAATGAGTGTTCTCTGTATTACACGGAGCTGTCAATTCATTATAGCTGCGAGTGATTTTAAATGACTTTTTTTCTTGCAGAAATTACACTTTATGCATGGACAGTTTTAAACAAGGGAAACATGCGCCCCTTTACAGGCATACTACACACACCCCCCAGATACGAAATTTAAAGGAATATTACACTTTTATTGTTTCACTTTAAGCATTATTAAAAATCACTGCTCCCAAAAAAACGGTCGTTTTTAAAACTTTTTTTTGCATTGATCCATGTCCCCTGGGGCAGGACCAAGGTCCCCAAACACTTTCTGTGACAATAACTTGCATATTAGCCTTTAAAATTAGCACTTTTGATTTTGAATGTTCGAGTCCCATAGACTTTAATAGGGTTCTAAAGTTCACACGAATTTTAGGTCTGTTCGCATGTTCTGGTGCGAACCGAACCGGGGGGTGTTCGGCTCATCCTTAGTCTAGATATTCCAGCCAAACTATCTTTCTGTCAGGGTTGAAAGGGCTTTGTAGCCTGCAGGAAATGTAGAGCATGTCAGTTTGCAAAAAAACAATGTAAAGAAATTATCCACATGTTATTCAAATCCTACAGGTAGAGAGTATGAAATCACTGACCTCATAACACGTGACACTACTCATGTTGTACATGCAATAGTCTGCCCGTGCAGACTGATGTATAATGGACATACAAAAAGAACTCTGAAAATAAGAGTAGGTGAACACAAAACAAATATATTAAAAGGATATAAATAGTATAATGTCTCAGAACACTGCAGGCGTTATCATGCAAAACACCCCTCTTCTCTCCAATTTTGGGGTGTGGATAGGGTCCTCCCTGCATGGAGGGGCTCTAATAGAGTTAGAGAACTCTGCAGAAAGCAAAAAAAGTGGATTAATTTATTACAGACGAAGAGCCCTGAGGCGTTAAACATTGAACTGTAAATTAACTGCTTCATTAGTGATTATTAATGATTAATACTTATTAGTCGGGTTCTAACTGAATATTTTGAGAATTTTTTGAGGATATAACTTATTTTAGTTTTTATTCTATATTTTTGGAGATGCGATTATATATATATATATATATATATATATATATATATATATATATATATATATATATATATATACAGTGGTGTGAAAAAGTGTTTGCCCCCTTCCTCATTTCCTGTTCCTTTGCATGTTTGTCACACTTAAGTGTTTCGGAACATCAAACCAATTTAAACAATAGTCAAGGACAACACAAGTAAACACAAAATGCAATTTGTAAATGAAGGTGTTTATTATTAAAGGTGAAAAAAAATCCAAACCATCATGGCCCTGTGTGAAAAAGTGATTGCCCCCCTTGTTAAAACATACTATAACTGTGGTTGTCCACACCTGAGTTCAATTTCTCTAGCCACACCCAGGCCTGATTATTGCCACACCTGTTCACAATCAAGGCATCACTTAAATAGGAGCTGCTTGACACAGTAAGGTCCACCAGAAGATCCTTAAAAGCTACACATCATGCCGAGACCCAAAGAAATTCAGGAACAATTGAGAAAAAAAGTAATTGAGATCTATCAGTCTGGAAAGGGTTATAAAGCCATTTCCAAAGCTTTGGGAATCCAGCAAACCACAGTGAGAGCCATTATCCACAAATGGTGAAGACGTGGAACAGTGGTGAACCTTCCCAGGAGTGGTCGGCCGCCCAAAATTACCCCAAGAGCGTAGCGACGACTCATCCAAGAGGTCACAAAAGACCCCACAACAACGTCCAAGGAACTGCAGGCCTCACTTGCCTCAGTTAAGGTCAGCGTTCATGCCTCCACCATCAGGAAAAGACTGGGCAAAAATGGCCTGCATGGCAGAGTTCCAAGGAGAAAACCACTGCTGAGCAAAAAGAACATCAAAGCTCATCTCAATTTCTCCACAACACATCTTGATGATCCCCAAGACTTTTGGGAGAACATTCTGTGGACCGATGAGACAAAAGTGGAACTCTTTGGAAGGTGTGTGTCCAAGTATATCTGGCGTAGAAGGAACACTGCATTTCATAAAAAGAACATTATACCAACAGTAAAATATGGTGGTGGTAGTGTGATGGTCTGGGGCTGTTTTGCTGCTTCAGGACCTGGAAAACTTGCCGTGATAAAAGGAACTATGAATTCTGCTGTCTACCAAGAGATCCTGAAGGAGAATGTCCAACCATCTGTTCGTGTACTCAAGCTGAAACGAACTTGGGTTCTGCAGCAGGACAATGATCCTAAACACACCAGCAAGTCCACCACCGAATGGCTGAAGAAAAACAAAATGAAGACTTTGGAGTGGCCTAGCCAAAGTCCTGACCTGAATCCTATTGAGATGTTGTGGTATGACCTTAAAAAGGCCGTTCATGCTCGAAAACCCTCTAATGTAACTGAATTAGGACAATTCTGCAAAGATGAGTGGGACAAAATTCCTCCAGGACGCTGTAAAAGCCTCATTGCACGTTATCGCAAACGCTTGGTTGCAGTTGTTGCTGCTAAGGGTGGCCCAACCAGTTATTAGGTTTAGGGGGCAATCACTTTTTCACACAGGGCCATGATGGTTTGGATTTTTTTTCACCTTTAATAATAAACACCTTCATTTACAAATTGCATTTTGTGTTTACTTGTGTTGTCCTTGACTATTGTTTAAATTGGTTTGATGTTCCGAAACACTTAAGTGTGACAAACATGCAAAGGAACAGGAAATGAGGAAGGGGGCAAACACTTTTTCACACCACTGTATATATACAAAAGTGAGTACACCCCTAAGTGGAAATGTCCAAATTGAGCCCAATTAGCCCTTTTCCATCCCTGATGTCATGTGTCACTCATTACAAGGTGTTGCAAGGTCTCAGGTGTTAATGGGGAGCAGGTGTGTTAAGTTTGGTGTTATTGCCCTCACTCTCTCATACTGGTCACAGGAAGTTTAACATGGCATCTCGTGGCAAAGAACTCTACGACAATCTGAAAAAAATATTTTTTTGCTCTACATGAAGATGGCCTAGGCTATAAGAAGATTGCCAAGACCCTGAAACTGAGCTGCATCATGGTGTCCAAGACCATACAGCGGTTTAACAGGACAGGTTCCACTCAAAACAGGCCTCACCATGTCGACCAGAGAAGTAGAGTGCACGTGCTCAAGGTTATATCCAGAGGTTGTCTTTGGGAAATAGACGTATGAGTGCTGTCAGCATTGCTGCAGAGGTTGAAGGGGTGGGGGGTCAGCCTGTCAGTGCTCAGACCATACGCTGCACACTGCATCAAATTGGTCTGCATGGCTGTCTGGGGCTGCATGAGTGCTACCGACACTAGGGAGCTACATGAATGCCAACATGTACTGCGACACACTGAAGCAAAGCATGATCCTCTCAATTTTTACAGAATGGGCCGCAAGGCAGTATTCCAACATGAGAATACCCCCAAACACACCTCCAAGACGACCACTGCCTTGATAAAGAAGCTGAGGGTAAAGGTGATTCACTGGCCAAGCATGTCTCCAGACCTAAACCCTATTGAGCATCTGTGGGGCATCCTCAAATGGAAGTTGGAGGAGCACAAGGTCTCTAACATTCACCAGCTCTGTGAAGTTGTCATGGAGGAGTGGAAGAGGACTCCAGTGGCAACCTGTGAAGCTCTGGTGAACTCCATGCCCAAGGGTTAAGGTAGCGCTGGAAAATAATGGTGGCCACACAAAATATTGATACTTTGGGCCCAATGTGGACATTTTTGCTTAGGGGTGTACTCACTTTTGTTGCCAGTGGTTTAGACATTAATGGCTGTGTGTTGAGTTATTTTGAGGGGATAGCAAATTTACACTGTTATACAAGCTGTACACTCACTACTTTACATTGTAGCAATGTGTCATTTCTTCAGTGTTGTCACATGAAAATATATAATAAAATATTTACAAAAATGTGAGGGGTGTACTCACTTTTGTGAGATACTGTATATATATATATATATATATATATATATATATATATATATATATATATATATATATATATTAAGGAAAATTGTTACCCATACTTACCGTAATTTTCCTTTCCTGGATCCTCCCCATGTTAGCCTACTATGGGTCAGCTCCGCTCCCTCTGACCCCTCCAGGACCACCTTTTTCCTAGCCCATAAAGGGTGGCTGTCTGCCCACACCAGTGTTCAAAAAATACCCGCCTTGCGATGGATAAACTGGGTGGGAATCCTCCGACTGACATGGGGAGGATCCAGGAAAGGAAAATCATGGTAAGTATGGGTAACAATTTTCCTTATTCCTGGACCTCCCCATGTCATCCTACTATGGGATGTAGCAAGCAATATTAAAAAGGGAGGGAAGACAAAAAAATAAGCCAAACCCTTAATGCAATGCTACTCAAATTTTTAATGGGCGACAGCCGCTGTAATAACCATAGAGCCAAATGTCTCCTCAGGCGGGCAAGCCAATTAATCCTGTAATGCCTAATAAAAGGTGTTGGGCAAGCTCCAGCTTGCTGCTCTGCAAACTACCTCAGGGGCGACCTTTGTGTATGCTGCCCAGGATGCTGCCATACCCTTCATCGAATGTGCTTTGATCTCTGAAGAAGGAGGAAGGCACAGCGTTTTGTATGCAATATGCCTGGTCTTTGACAAATCTGGAAGAAAAAACTCTGGATGTTGCCTGCATACCATTTTAGATCCCATTGGGATAAAACTATAACTGATCTGCTTTTAGCCCATTTCAGGTAGGTTTAAACCGCAGAGCCCAGGTATAACCTACTCCACTCATCATCAGCTGTATCCGCTGGAAAGGCTGGGAGAATGACCTCCCAGTTCATACGAAATCATATGGCAACCTTAGGTAGTAAGCTTGGAATTGGCGTAAGGACTATCTTGTCCGGGAGCACCAAACAATATGGTTCTTTAGATGAGAAGGCACACAACTCGGAAACCCTTCTGGCGGAGGCAACGGCTAGCAAAAAACAAAAAACTGTTAAAAGAAATAATGAACAAGAGAAAGCTTGATCAAATGGAGTAACCAGTGATGTTCCAAAGACCAATGTTAAGTCCTCTTTTAGAAAAAAACTATTTCAATGGAGGTCTGATTTTTATGGCTGCCCCTAAAAATCAGATCACCAATGGATGTAGAGCATATCTTGTACACGACATAACCAACAAAGTGGGGATTATAAGCTAACCCTTAAAGACCACTCTGCAGAAACTCCAAAATGTTAGACACTGAATGAGATCCAAGGTCCCAACCCCTTTCTGTAGTATTCCAGATCTGGTGATAGGTTACATTCGTGGACCTCTTACGAGCCTGTAATAATGTCTCCACTACACCGCCCGAGAGATCCAAGCCAGTTAAAGCCTCGACTCTCACTTTCAAGTCATCCTCCTGCAGTTCGGGTGTCAGGCTCCACTCCGCAGAAGTAGATTTTGACAAGGAGGCAGTGGGATTGGCGAGCCCAACTTTATCTTCCAAGCCAGAGCAAACCACGGCTCCCTGAGCCAGTAAGGTAAGACTGCTATTGCTGTGATCCTTCTCGCTGAATCTTCAGCAGGATTTTGAAAGCCAATGGAAGCAGCAGGAACACATAAACCAAGGGGAAGTTCCAAGACCTGGACAGAGTACCCTGACCCAAACGCCTGTGGACGCCAGGTCCGGGAGAAGAAGCAAGGCAGTTGACAATTCTCCTCCAATGAGCTATCGATTCAGGCCCCATTTGTTGTGATCCTCAAAGCCTCGACCCAAGTGATCTGCTAAAACATTCCCAGGCCCTGGGAGATAAGATGCTGTAAGAGAGCCAAGATTCTTCTGTGCGCATAGGAAGATTGACATGCCACCTGTAGGAGAGGGCGACTTCTTGTGCCCCCTTGAGACACATAAGCCACTGTAGTTGTTGCCCAAGAATCTTGACAGCTTGACCTCGCAACATAGGTTGGAAAGCTAAGAGAGCGCGTCTGACAGCATCCAATCCCAGGAAATTCACAAAAGTTCCATTGGTCTTGAACCTGCTGTCCCAGGCAGTGTGCCCCGCAGCCTGCCAGACTGGCATTGGTCGTCACCACTATTGGATCTGAGGCCTTTAACGGAACTCCACGGGGAAAGATTGCGAGCTACTGACCACCAAACCAGGGACCAGATTATTGGAATTGGCAGATAGATTTTCTGGTAGAAGGAGTGACAATCCCACTGAAGAAGAAAGTTGCATTGAAACCTCCTTCTGCGCCACCTGACCCATGGGACTACTGGAACTGTGGATAGAACCCCCAGATACTGCATGCATTCCTTCACCATCATAGAAGACCTTGCTATCACTGTTTTTGTCTAAGACTGGATCTCCTGGACCTTCCTCTGAGAAACACCACCCTGATCCGTGTTGAATTGTACTCCTAAATACTAAAACATTTAGGTCGGATGCATCTGGCTCTTCTGGAAGTTGAACAACCAAGCGAAACAAGCTAGTGTTTGCAGGTGAAATTCACATGAAGTAGAAGGAGCTCATTTGATGGACTCAGAAGTAGCATGTTGTCTAGATAATGGAATATTTGTACTCCCTTGACCCTGAAAGTCGCGACGACAGCAGACAGTAGCTTTGAGAACATTCTCAGAGCCGTGCAGCGACTGAATGGGAGACCTTAAAATTGAAAATGAGAGCTTTCCATGGAAAACCTGAGAAAGAGATGCTGAGATGTGTCTATGGAAACAAGATATGCATCCGCCAAATCAATGGAAACCATCCAGTCTCCTAAGTCCACAACGGAAATTATCATTTCCCCTGACTCCATTTTGAATGGTGGAACCTTCATGAAAGAATTCAGGACTTTGAGGTAAAAAAAAAACTGGTCCGAAACCCCCTAAAGCCTTTGGTACCAAAAACAGACGGCAACGTACTCTTTGACCCAATTCGTGCCTTGGAACCGGAAGGATAGCCCTTGCTTCCAACAGCTCCCCTATATATCCTCTCAAACATCGGTGGGAAGCCCAGTTTCTACGAACAAGGTCTGAGGGGGCCTTGTTCTGAACTCGAGACGATAATCCAATCCAGGCGTTCTGTAATTTGTCCACCCAAACCCCCCCAATTTAGGCTAGTCTTGCTCCTACTTGAGAGGGTTAAGTGGAGACTCCTTCAGAAGGACTTATTTGAAGCCTTAGAAGCTTCATTGGCCCTGGGCTTGGAAGGTTTCTGGAAGGTTGAACCGGCTCCCTTCCATGAAAAACTGTCTGTAAGTACTGGCCTCAGTAAATCCTTCTTTGGATCTCTTGTTAAACCGAAAGGGCTGCTGTTGTCTTTTTCTCTTCTGCAGGATTACGCTAGATCTGCCGCCAGAAACCCACTGAATTGCTGATTCTAATGCCGCATACACACGAGCGGACTTTTCAACATCCAAAGTCCGACGGACTGATTCCGTCAGACTATTCGATCGTGTGTGGGCTGCAACGGACTTTTGATTCGCCAAAGTCTGACGGACTTTAGAATATGGAACATGCTTCAAATTTTTCCGAAGGAACTCCGCCGGACACGGTCCCTTCGAAAAATTCGCTCGTGTGTATGCTATTCCGACGGACTAAAACCGACGCTAGGGCAGCTATTGGCTACTGGCTATGAACTTCCTTATTCGAGTCCAGTCGTACGTCATCACGTTCGAATCCGTCTGAGTTTAGTGTGATTGTGTGTGGCCAAGTCCACTCAGTCGAAAAGTCCGTCAGAACTCTGTCGGAACTCCGGCAGAACTCCGGCAGAACTCCTTCGGAAGTCTGTCGGACATAAGTCCTCTCGTGTGTACGGGGCTTTAGTCTTCCTGAAGAGTAGCTTCCCGTTGAATGTAGTCGAACATAGACTGTGCTTGGGAGCCTTATCGGCCGACCAATGCTTCGACCATAAGGCTCTGCGGCTGTGATGGAATGAGCCATTATCCTTGCTGTCATCTTTTGAACAGGCTCCCTGACCTGGTCAACAGCCACAAACTCTACAGCAGTCCTGAAAACTGCAAAAGAGGAACTGCCACTTACCAGACTTTCATCTGAACATCCATTCACCAGCTCTGCTACCCACAGCCTAAGGTGGGATTCAGACTCATGCACTCCCAGTGCTCCCTTCATTCCCCAGATCCACACCACCAAACATGCCCCATAGGATACCATGGTAAATGAACGGTAGCACAAAACTGCAAAAAGCACCAAAAAACGCACAGGTGCGAATCCAACCCAAGTGCTGCTGCCACAGAAGTGAGCACTACTGCCAGCCTGCAGGCTGCTTCGGCCAAACTGCTTGCTGCCGTGTAGTCTGTGTGAGCTTCCACTTACTGTTCCGCTTGTCCATACCGCCGAACATCAACAGTATGAGCTTCCTACTCGAGTGCCGATGTCACTTCCGGTAGCACTGCTCAATGAAACTGAACTCACCCGGCCAGTCCATCGTGCCGGAAGCTGTGGCACAATTGACCGAGCAACAGAGCAAGTTTTTTTGGGCCAAATAAAGCGCCTCGTCTGGAATCTCGTGATTGCATCTGCGTGGCACTTCCCATATTGCACTGAGCTCGGCGCCAGGTCGCAGTGCACGTAAGGACATTTAAATTTATATATTTTTTAAAGGAACATGTTTGATATTGAATAATATGTTGCATGAATTTAGTGCTGTTTTTTTTTTTGTGTTGAATACATTTCTGTGAATATTTTTTATTTCTCTCTTTGCTTTCTGTTTTCTCTCCTGATTATGATATGATCACAGACCTAATGTATTTTCCTCGGGCGGGGGGGGGGGGGGGGAGAGTTCTCTCTCTTTTTTTTCTGTAAATTAGAAGAGTAAGTGGAAAGATTATTTTTGTTGTGTGTATTTTTATGTTGTACGATGAAATTTGTCTTAATAAAGAAAAAAGTGATTATAAAAAAAACTGTCTCCCTAGCTAGTGTTTTCCTGCTGTGGGGGAAGCGCTTTTACAAGGGGAAGACATGGATCTATGTTCCTGCTTTGCAGGAACACAGGATCCATGCCTTATGTATTGACAGAATACCATATTGGCTGTTTAGCCCTGCCAATCACTTGATGGCTTTATCCAATCACAGCCATCACTGATTATAAACAGAGGCACGTATTTCTATAGCTGTTCCCCCTGCTGAGCTCAGTGAAAGCTCAGTGCGGGGGGGGGGGGGGGCGGGGGGAGTGTGGGATGCTGAAGCCTGTGACAGCTGATCTGTGTAGCTTAAAATGTTATTTTTCAGCTACACAGATCTCACAGAATGCAGCTGACCCCATACTAGTGCACCAAGCACCATCTGTCCCTGTCTATCTGTCAACATCTTTCACAGTGTCCCATCAACATCTGTCACAGTATACAGTGCAAATCAACATCTGTCACAGTGCCCCATCAACATATGTCAACATCTGACGCAGTGTCCCATCATCATCTGTCAACATCTGTCACAGTGCCCCATCAACATATGTCAACATCTGACTCAGTGTCCCATCATCATCTGTCAACATCTGTCAACCATGAATCAGACTGAGACAGAAGTACAGTTAAATCACACTTGTTTAATAATTCTAAAAAAAGGTAAACAGTAAACGTAGTCAAAACATATCCAGAGTTCAGTAACCGGAACAGATAGTCAGACAAGCCAAAATGTCAGGCAGCCAGAGATGAGCGTAATAAAACAGCAAGCAGGATCTGGAGCCAATCAAGTCTTTAATAGGATGGTCTCTAGAGATGTGACCAAGGCGAAGGCAGAGATCATCTGGACTGGATGGCTTATGCTGGACTAACGAGCAAGATATCATCAACAGGTGAGTCACTATGGAAAGATAGGATCTGGCAATTACGCGACACCTGAGTGGCCAGCTTTGAGAAGGAAGGGCTGAGCCCAGCCCTGACAGTACCCCTTCCTCAATGACCCCTCCCCCTCGGAGGACCATCAGACTCGAGGGGAAAACATCTATGGAAATCACTGAGGAGGACAGGGACATGTACGTCCGAGGATGAGACCAAAGAGCATTTCTCTGTACCCTTTCCAATGAACTGGGTACTGTATGCTAAAACGGACCCTACGGGAGTCAACAATGGACTGTACTTCATACTCCTCATGGTTCTCAACCTGTACAGGGAGAGGATGAGGCACTGAGGTGGTAAAGTGGTTACAGACCAAAGGTTTTAATAAGAAGACATGAAATATGCATATTAGAAGGAAGGTCTAATGTGTAAGCCACTGGATTAATCCTGCGAAGAATATGAAAAGGCCCAATAAACCAAGGTGTACCTATCATTAGCAAGTCTCAAAGCCTCCTGGACTTATGCCTAAGTGGAACAAAGACCACAGAGATGCTCCTCTAATGCAGGAATACTCTGCGGAACAAAATTAGTCAGGCAACATGGAAGGTTGGAAAAAGAAGAATTCAAGGCACTATTGTGAGCAAACTCTGCCCATAGTAAGAGGTTTGACCATTTGTTATGATGGTCAGAAATATAACAACATAGGAATTTCTCTAAGGACTGATTGACCCCATTAGACTGCAGGTGATACGCAGAGGAGAAAGCAAGCTGAATTCCCAACTGTGCACAAGAGGCTCGCCAGAACTGGTACACAAACTGACTACCCCTGTCCGAGACAATCACCTTGGGAAGCCAATGTAAGCAAAAGATCACCCAAGCAAAAATGGAAGCCAGTTCCTTAGAAGTGGGCAACTTCTTAAGTGGAGTACAATTGGACATTTTTGAGAACCGGTCAACCACCATAAGGATAACTTGCCCTGGGAGTTGGGTAACTCCACAATGAAATCCATAGACAGGTGGGTCCAGTGCCTCTCTCCATTGGGTATGGGTTGTAGGAGGCCCACTGGAAGGTGTCGTGGAGTCTTAATCTGAGCACACATGGGACAGGCAGCTACGAAGGCGGTTACATCGGTATGTCGACTAGGCCACCAGAATTGTTGGGAAATGGTCCAAAAGAGTTGATTCTTCCCAGGGTGGCCAGCAGCCTTGGGAGAATGGTAAGTCTGGAGCATGGCAATACAGAGACTCTCTGGGAGTCAGTCACAAGGTTCTCAGGAGGAGCATGGATCAGATCAGCAAGAATTTTGTCACCCAAAGGAGAATTGAAACTGGAATGAACCATAGCCAGAATATAATCAGGAGGAATCACCGGAACTGGAACTGACTCCATCTTGGAAGTGGAGGAAAATTGTTGTGACAAAGCGTCAGTCCTTACAGTACATTCTTAGTACCCGGTAAGAATGAGACAATGTAATTGAAACTAGACAAGAAAAGAGTATCGCGCTTCTGAGAGAGAGGCGTTTAGCCTCAGACAAGAATGTGCGATTCTTATGGTCAGTAAGAATGAGAACCAGCACAGTGGTGCCTTCCAGGAGATGTCTCCTTTCTTTCAGGGCTAAAATGATCGCCATCATCTCTGTCACCAATTTTGTAATTGCACTCCACAGGTGACAATTTATTGGAAAAGTAGCCACAATACATAATGTTCTCAGAGGTAGGACGTTGAGACAGAAGGGCACCAACTCCAGTCTCAGAAGCATAAACCTCAAGGATAAAAGGTAACATAGGATCAGGATGTGGTAACACGGGAGCAGAAACAAAGGCAGCCTTGAGACTCTCAAATGCCTTAATGGACTCCAGAGACCAACTATGTGGGTTACTGTCATATCAGTCAGTGGCTTGACCAGAGATGAGAAGTTCCAAATAAAAAAAAAAAAGGTAATAGTTGGCAAAGCTAAGAAAACACTGCAGAGGACATAAACCCACGGGTCGGGGCCACTGTAGGACTGCTGAAAGTTTCTCAGGGTCCATCGAAAAACCAGCAGTGGAAATGACGTAACCCAGGAATTTAACCTGTTCATGGTGGAACTCACACTTCTCCAATTTACAATAGAGATTGTTCTCTCTTATTTTCTGAATCACACAACAGACATCTGTGTGGTGGCTCTCCAGGGACTAGGAAAATATGAGGATATCGTCAAGATAAACCACCACACATTATTGCAACAAATCTCGGAGGACATCGTTAATAAATTCCTGGAAAACTGCTGGGGCGTTACAAAGGCCAAATGCATTACGGGCTATTCATAGTGGCCTGTTCTGGTATTAAACGCAGTTTTCCACTCGTCGCCCTCATTAATCCTCATGAGATTGTATGCCACTCTCAAATCAAGCTTCATGAAATTCTCCCTTGAGGCTGTCAAATAACTCTGTAATCAATGGAATCAGATAGGCATTCTTAATCGTGAAATGATTGAGACCCCTATAATCAATACAAGGTCTCAGTTCACAACTCTTCTTCTTCACAAAGAAGAAACCAGCACCAGCAGAAGATGAGGATTCGTGGATGAAACCTGGAGAAAGTGTGTCTGCAACATACTCCTTCATGGCCTTATCCTCCAAGACTGACAGAGGGTAAACCCGGCCATGAGGGGGTATGGCACCAGGTTGAAGTTCAATCGCATAATCATACGACCGGTAGGGAGGCAAACTACCTACTTGACCATTGTCAAAGACTTCACTAAAATTGTGGTACTCCTCCGGCAATCGTACTCTGTTTTATGGACATGAGGCACTTGGCAGCAGAAGCGGAGCATGCGGGAACATCAAATACCCTTTAAAAAGAAGTCGCAAACTCAGGATAATGCACGACAACAGATTTATGCTTCTCCCAGAGAGGGTTTGTCAGGCCAAGGCTCTCCCAGAAAGCAAAGATATCACAAAACTTACTTTGCTGCTGTCCGTGGGAAAAGCCTGGGGCAGCATCTCAAAGTATATCTCAACCTGGATGAGAAACCATCTGCATTGGACTGGATCACCCCCAAATCGCTGGGGAAGCGTAGTGGAACCAGACATACCTCTTATAGAGGTAATACTCGAAGCAGGTGCCTGCACAGAGACTAGAGCAGCAGCAGGGTCGGCCTGCAACACAGGTTGTACCAGAGCAGTCACTGTGGGAGATTCTAGGTGAGCCGTGCGACTCAGGAGCAGTTGAAACGCCATGGAAAACTGATCCATGCAGTGTTCCTGCTCATCCAATCTGGAAAAAATATTACCAAAAAGTAGATTGACTGCATCTTCTGAATTTATGGCCTTCGCCTACTGTCAGAAACCATGAATCAGACCGAGACAGACATACAATTAAATCACACTTGTTTAATAATAATAAAAAAAGGTAAACAGAGTAAACGTAGTCAAAACATAGCCAGAGTTCAGGAACCAAAAACAAATAGCCAGATAAGCCAAAACATCAGGGAGCCAGAGATGAGCGTAATAGAAGAGCAAGCAGGATCTGGAGCCAGAAGGAATGTCAGCCAAGCAAGTCTTTAATAGGAACACAGGAGAGCATCTCTTAAGAGGTGACCAAGGCGAAGGCAGAGATCATCTGGACTGGACATCAACAGGTGAGTTACTGTGGAGATATAGGATCTGGCAACTAAGCCAATAGCTGAGTGGCCAGCTTTGAGAAGGAAGGGCTGAGCGCAGCCCTGACAAGTTTACAGTGCACAAAAACCTCTGTCACAGTGTACCAGTGCACAAAAACATTTGTCAATGTATCACTCTCCCATGAACATTTGTCACAGTGGTGGTGTGATCAGATGCTTTTAGAGCAGAAGAGAGCCCAGATCTCTCCATAAAGAGTACCCGTCACTGCCTATTGCTGTCACAAGTGATGTTTACATTCCTTCTGACAGAAATGAAAGTGATAAAAAAGAGACAGTGTAAAAATTAGAAAAATGAAAAAAGAAAGAAAGAAAAAATGTAAAGCATCCCTGTCCCCTCATGCTCACGTGCAAAGGCGAACTCATGCATTGGTGTCATACGTACATCCGTAAAAGGCAATCGCACCACACATGTGCAGCACTCACAACAGGGAACAGATCCATAAATTGCACATGAAATCCAAAAACAGGTGTTGTTCCTTGTTATAATGTCCTCAAAGGCTACTCGCGGAAACATGTAAGCATTTTATCTGCTTCTGCGCAAGAAATATAGATATTTATACGGATGTTGGTGTTGCTTGTTTCTACTTTTGCTTTATATTGCCGTGAACAGCACCAGACCGCTTCTGTAACTCTAAACTGGTAACCTGTAATGGCTTATAAAGCATCACCTATGGAGATTTTTAAATACCGTCGTTTGGCACCATTCCATAAATGTGCACAATTTTTAAGTGTGACGTGTTTAGTATCTATTTACTCGGTGCAACACCATATTATGCATTTTACCAATTGCAAATATTAAAATCACTCCATTGCTCATTCACAATATTTGATATATTTAAGAAAAGGGAAGGCGGCAGATCTGTGCATCAAATGCACAGGGGCTCACTCATCTGATATGGTATAATGATTTACTCCTACACTGGTTGGCCTATGTCACCTATATTCTACACATATGTAAATATATGTTTTTAAGTCCCATGCTCTCCTTTTGCAAATCTTTTTATATTGTATTGTACAAATAACATTTATATTTTTTTATTTTTTATACATTTCCAAGTGAATTTTGTTTGAGAGTAGAGACAAAAACCATTTACAGCAATCATGAACAGTAGTGATACAATGAATAAAAAAAAAAAAAAAAAAAAAAAAAAAATTGTAAAACAACAGTATCCCGTTACATAGGAAATATAATCACTTCAGCCTGAGTTATTACATGTGGGGGAATACGATCCTGAGATGAGCTTTTAGACATTTTCCTGTTTGCTAGCGAGAATTGCCTCTGGGAAGTATCTGGCATGTCGTCGATAGAAGCCTGAGTATGCTGGTATTGTCTAGAATTCTATAGGAGTGGAAAATTGGATGGGTAGATGGTTGAAGTGTGAGATCATCTGTGGGGGGGGGGAGTTTGGACGATGGTTAGGGGGCAATAGCTATGTTTTAATAGCTTCCCTGGTTTCTGGGTCGGGAGGTTGGGATGTGTATGAAGTTATTTTGTGATGCAGGTAAGTGGATATGTAACGGGGTGACTTCAATGTCTTTTTCCGTTTTATTACTATATCTTACAAAGTATTGGATATTCAATTGTGTATGTGTGCATTAAAATTCATTGTAGCCATGATGTTGCAACAAACAATCCGCCAAATCCCCCCACTGCCAGACTTCATACATCACTTCCAGAGACAATAAACAGTCTTTTGTGAGTTTTGCTTTTGTTGTTTTATTGGGGGGGTACAACTTGGATAGGTATTGGAATATGGGACACCCATAGGAATTATAATTGCCATCATATTTTTAATTAAAGAACAAAAGCACACTGTTAGAGCCAGAAGATTAGATGTGCATGAACATTATATGTAAATCTCCTCCAGCAACTCATGGCAGGCTGTTGCGCCTCTGCTCTCCTCCTGCTGACTATTTGCTTCCAAGAGTTCCTTGGACAGTATTTGTACTGTCCTAGCATGTTAGGGCCTCAATAAATGAGATAAGCAGTCAGTACATCAAGATTGATTGATTAATTTTCAGTGATAGGTACCATAGCTGGTAGACTTCATAACCTTCACACAGACCAAATAATATGCACTGGTTTGGGTTATTTTTACCAATGAAATGTAGCAGTAAAAATTTTGGTCAAAATGTATGATTTGTTTTTCATTTATAGTGCAAAAAAAATAAAAAATAAAAATACCCAGTGGCGAATAAATACCACCAAAAGAAAGCTCTATTTGTTTGAAAAAAGGTGATAAAAATGTAATTTGGGTTCAGTGTTGCATGACTGAGTAATTTTCATTTGAAATGTGAGAGTTCTGAAAATTGGCCTTGGAAGAAGGGGGGGGTGAAAATGTCTAGTGTTGAGGTGATTTAAGAGGTCACATAGATCATTAAAAAAAAAAAAAAAAGGATTAAGGATGGGGAAAATGTACCACGATCATGGACAACTTCATAACCATATAAAAGTAACATACCAGGGGGAAATTTTGAGGTTATTAACCTCTCCTCCCTTTACAGCAGTTAATATCTCAGTTTTTATCCCACTAGTAGATTTATCAAATTTGTTTCAAATTTTCTCTTTATTATTTTTATAATAATCAAAAAACATACAAGTCTATTTATAACATCATACATAAAACACAAACATTATGCTCCTCATTTGTTATCACCCAAAAAAAAAAAAATCCCCTTCTTTTCTCCTTTTTTTCTCCTTTTTTAGGCTTTCCTCTTCCTCTCCTTTCTCTCCACCCCCCTCTCCCCCCTCCTATCATTATTTCTCTTTTTTTTCTTTTCTTTAAATTATATATATTCTACCATTCCGTTTGAGGACCGAAACTCTTCCCATTTTTTCCACACCGCTGGTATCTGGCTTTTTACATAACCTTCTTCTCTTATTTGTTTTTCCATGAAACACATTTCATTCATTTCGCATATCCATTCTGACATTGTTGGACTAGTTGTTTCTTTCCATTTACGTGCTATTATTGTTCTAGCTGCTGTTGTCATATGTTGAATTATCCAATTTTTCATACTATCCAAAGTGTCCAAAGGGAAAATAATGCTACCTTTACATCTGGAATTAATTCTTTTACAGTCACTTTTTGGTATATCTCAAAAACTTTTATCCAAAAGTTTCTCACTTTCTTACAGCCATACCAAATATGTTCCAATGTTCCTTTTTCTATCCCGCACATCCAGCATTTCTCTGTATTTCCTTTATTAACTATTTTTAATGCCACTGGACTCCAATACCTTCTCAGTGTCACTTTATAGTTTCTTTCTTGATGTTTTAACGCCGTTGAGGTTTTATGTATTATTCCTAAAAAAAAATTCCATTCTTTCTCTGTAATTATCTCTCCTAATTCTTCTTCCCATTTTCTTATTCCTATTAAGTCTCTAATATCTCCCGTGCAATTCATATACTTTAGATAGCTTATTCTTATGGTTCTGCTCCTTCAGTATTATCTGTTCAAACTTAGTTAATGGTCTATTTATTGAATTTTTATTTATTTCAATAAATTTTTCTAGTTGATAATGTTGCAACCAGTATTTTTTAGATTCCAATCCCAAATCAAGTAAACTTGGCGTATTTCCATCCACCAGGATCTGTACTAATCTTATATTCTCCATCTTGTTCCATTTTAAATAACTTACATCTTCCAAAGCTGGCTTAAATTCTGGATTGGACATCAATGGGGTCAGAGGCCCAGTCCTGGAGGATAGCTTACCTTTTTTCAACACCGCGTCCCAAATTTTTAAAGTAGCTCTCACAAAAATTGGCAATTCCTTTTTTTTTATTCTTAATTCAGGTTTTATCCAAGGTAAAAAATTTTTTTTTTTTTTTTTTTTTTTAACTCCCTATGTATGTTTATTAAAAGTATATCTTTTTTTTTTTTCCTGTTCAAAATTTTTTTTATTGAGGATAATAAAAAGGCAAAACAGAAACATATAATTGCGGGTGCAGCCGCTAGATGCATGGTACAATAGGTTAAGAACAACAAGAAACCAACAGTCATAAATAGTTGTCCAGCAGGTATTGATTCTGAAGTCTATCCATTTAAGGCTGAATATGAGACATATAAGGCAAAACATGTAAAACATGTAACCATTAGTTTATGTATTGTGCCTTACCCAAACCAATATTGTTTGTGCTTAATGGTCGTGCTCGTCGTGTGTGACTGGATAGAAAGCATACTTTAATACCTGTATATGTCTATTGGGAGATTATGTTGAATACCTGCACAATCTGTTATATTCAGAGTTATAGTGTGGGAACAGATACCCAGGATTTTAATAACAACAATCGTATAACTACCATCCAAGGGGCACCATAGCCCTTTATTTTGGTCGCAATCATTTACCCTGAGATCTCTAACAAGTGTAAATGAAAACTTAGTCTATAAAAAATGTTGTAAGGAATCCATTTCAACGGGGAATGAACCTATCTGTCTTTGGGCTGTTAATAGAGAGCTCGGGAGTGTGGGGTTCCATCCCCCTCCCTCTCACCCCTACTGGGATCTAACTGTGAGAGGAGTGGGGATCCATAGATTGCAAGTAAATTATGCAATTACCACATCCCATAATTAGTGTGAGAAGTCATCCCAATGTTTATAAGTAAAGAGTTATCTGGGAAGTTGGAATCTACTCCAGTGGAGGTCAGTGAACAACAGGAAGGGGATTCACTAAGTCTTCCTAATCTTAAACTAGAGGGGAAGGTCTAAGAGAAAGAGAGTCCGGATAATGTTAGGGAGCAATATGTGAATGAGGAAGAGAGATATGACCTGCGTATCCCGGATTAAGCGTGTAGAATGAGCAGGAGGTCATCCCCCAGGTCAAGCTATAAGGCACGAGATAGTGTTTTGTATACATCCGTTTGTTGAAAATGCAGCCAACATGCCCAGGTTGTCTGGAACTTGTTTGAGGTTTCCTTAGCTTGGTGAGTGATAGCTTCCATGTCAGCTATTCTGTTTACCCTCTGTAGCCAATCCGCAATGCTAGGCGGGGTGGTTGATTTCCAGTGAATGGGGATGCATAATTTCGCTGCGTTAATTAAATGGTGCATAAGGGATTTCCTATATTGTCGTTGGGGAAAGGATGTGTGATGAAGTAAAAATTGCGCTGGGGTATTATCCAAGGTAAAAATTTAAGCTGTACTCCCGTAATTACCTCTTCCAACGTTACTCATTGTTTATTTTTCTTATCATGTTGCCAATTTATAATTCTAACCAGTGATGCTGCTTGCATATATTTTACAAAATCGGGCAATGCCAACCCTCCATTTTCTTTTGTTCTGGTTAGTGTTTCTCTTTTTATTCGGCAGTTTTTTTTTGCCCATACAAAACTACTTATAGCTTTCCTGAGATCTATCATTATCTTCCTAGATGGAACAATAGGTAACGTTTGGAATACGTATAATATCTTTGGCAGTATCTCCATTTTTACTATATTTATTCTACCTAACCATGAGTATGTTATTTTTCGTATTTTTGCATTTGTTTTATTATTTTGCATAAAATCATATTATGATTTAATTCTTGTATCTGCTTCAAATCCTTCGGAATCATGACTCCCAAGTACTTGATTGCCTCTTTCTGCCATCTAAACGGAAAATCTTTTTGTAAGAGTAACTGCATTTCTTCTTTTATTGTAATATTCATCATTTCTGATTTATCGTAGTTTACCTTAAAGTTACTTAATTCCCCGAATCGATCTAATTATTTTATTATGTTAGGAATTGTTATAATAGGGTTTGTTATATGCAATAATAAATCATCTGCATATACTGCCAATTTATATTCATTATCCTTAATTTTGATCCCTTGTATATCTTTGTTTTTCCTAATTGCATTAATTAAATGTTCCATCACTATTATATATAGTAAAGGGGATAGGGGGCAACCTTGGCGGGTCCCATTTGATACCTTTATATATTCTGAAAGTATTCAGTTTATTCTTACCTTGGCTCTTGATTTGGCATATAATGCCATAATCCTACCTAACATTTTTGGGCCCAGTCCTATCTGTATTAATGCCTCCTCTAAGAACCGCCATCCCACCCTATCAAAAGCTTTCTCAGCATCTATAGTTAAAAGACAGGCCGGGATGGCGGCCCTCTGGGCATATTCCAACAACGTACAGGTCTTTATTATATTATCCCTAGTTTCTTGCCCCTTTATAAAACCCGTTTGGTCCAGTTTTATATATTCCGGCAAAATGGGAGTTAATCTATTAGAAATAATTTTTGAATATAATCTAATATCTATATTTGTTAATGAGATAGGGCAGAAGTTTTTACTTAATGTATGGTCTTTTTCTGGTTTTGGGATAAGTATAATGTGGGCTTCCGTACTCTGTGGTACGAAAGTCTGCGTTTTCGTTATAGAATTATATGTTTTTTTTAAGTATAGGTGTGATTAGATCTTGGAACCGTTTATAAAACCTTGCTGTGTATCCGTCTGGTCCTGGGCTCTTCCCCAGGGCCAGTTCGGCTATTGCCTGTTGAATCTCCTCTGTTGTAATTTCTTCTTCCATTTCCTCAATTATTTCTCTAGGGAATCTGGGTAAAGCTGTTTCCTTAACATATTTTCTAATCTTTTCAGCCTTTTCCTCTTCTTTATTTTCCTGTTGTGATTCTATATTATATAATTTATCATAGTACTTTTGAAATGTTTTTACAATTTCAGTTGGATCATATGTTATTTCCCCATTTGCTTTTAAAATCTTTACTATAGATGTCCTGGATTGTTGTCCTCTCAATGTTCTTGCAAGTAGTTTCCCCGTTTTATTTCCATAATGATACCATTGTGTTCTGTTTTTATCCCGTATACCATGGGTCTTCAAACTACGGCCCTCCAGTTGCTCAGGAACTACAATTCCCATCATGCCTAGTCATGTCTGTGAATGTCAGAGTTTTACAATGCCTCATGGGATGCGTAGTTCCGCAACAGCTGGAGGGCCGTAGTTTGAGGATCCCTGCCTTATACGAAGGGACTCCTCATCAAGCACGGCCTGCAGCTCAATTCTTTTATCTTTTAAAAGTATGTTATCATCTAACTTCAAGCTCTGTTTATGTTTACCTTCCAATATCCCAATTTCCAACAACAATTGAGCTTTTTTTTGTTCTTTTTCCCTTTTTACCCTACATCCGTGCTTGATGAGCAGTCCCCTCAATACGCATTTTAATGTTTCCCCATTGCATAGGAGATGAGGTATTATCTTTATCATGGATTAACTGAAATTCCTTTATCGCTCGCTGAATATCCTCCTCACATTTTTTATCTTTAAGTACTTTATCGTTCAAACTCCACATCCCTCTTGTTTTTTTATATTCCATTATTTTTAATTCCAGATATATTGCTGCATGATCTGACCATAAAAATCCTCCTATATCTGTTATTGGAGTCATCAATAATCCAGATTGATTCAAGAAAAAGTAATATATTCTATGATAAGAATCATGAATATTTGAATAATATGTGTAGTTCTTTTCCTTTTGATGTTGTACTCTCCATATATCAATCAGTTGATACTCATCTAGTAATTCTTTAAATTCTTTTGTTGTTTATTTCTCCTCTGAGGGTGGGTATTAGTAGTGTCTATTTTCGTATCCATTATAAAATTCAGATCTCCGCCGATTATTATTGTTCCTTCTGCACTATCCATTGCGTTCCTTAAAATTTTTATCCCTGTCTCAATTTCATAATTTGGTAAATATAGATTAATGATTGTAAACATCTTACCAAATAGTTTGACCTTTACAACTAAAGATCTGCCGTCTTTCCCTTTATACTCCTGAACTATTTGATATAACGTGTCTCTATGGAACGCTATTGATACCCCTCTTGACTTAGAATATAGAAATGTATTGTGAATCCAATTAACATAATTCTTATTAGTTAATTTCGGAATGTGCTCTGAACGAAAGTGCGTTTCCTGGAAAAGGACTATACCTTTCGTTTATGGAAGAAGTTTAAAATTTGATTTCTTTTTGAGGGAGAGTTAAGGCCTCTTGCATTGAAAGAGCAAATTTTTAACCCCTCCATGTTAGACTTCCAGGAGGGGATAAATTATTCCTTAATCTACGGGGGATCCCACAAGGTGTCGGAAGAAGAGGGAAGAAGAAAGAGAGAAAAAAAAAAATTTTAATTAAAAATTTCTAACACAAATCTTAACTACTAATTCGTACCCCCAATCTTACCCCTCTTATTCCTAGTTTTCCTCCCACCCCCAAAAAAAAGAAAAATACTTGTCGCATACACTCAATCCTAACACCCTTGACAACCCTTATCTAATTCATTCACAGCCCACTCCACTCTTTCCTTCACATTCACTACCCTATATCTAATGACTTCAAAAAGTCTAACTTACTTACGGAACCGCTGGTCTAGATCAGCTATCCGTCAGTTTTTCCCATGCCACCTATCTTTTCATGTCTAAATCTACTATTATGGCTTCTAATGCTGAAAGCTCATCCCTTATTTCATATCATTAGGCCTCTCCATTTATTCCATTCTTATCCTTGACCCCAAGAAAAAAAAAGAAAAAAGAAAAAAGGAGCTGCAGTCATAATCGGGGAGGGGAGGGCAGGGCATAAGGATGGATCACGGGGAGGGAGGGAAAGGAGAGAGAAAAAAAAAACCCTACAAACATTCCCCCCCTCCTCACAAGTCACTTAATCGCTTATTTATTTATTTTTCCCTTTCGCCCACTTCCCTTCACCATGCTTATGTGTGAGAAAAAAAAAAATTACATTTATTAATAGTGTTTTATCTATCTTTACTTATTATTTAAATCTATCCCACCTCCCCTCATTTAATCACATAATTGTGAAGAAGAAAGAAAGAGGAAGAGAAAAAAAAAAAACCAAACCCTCCCCCATATCCTCCTTCGGGCGAATATTCTTTCCTTTTTTAATTTAAACTGTGCTCGCATGTGGGGAAAAAACAAACAAAAAAAACCCCCAAAACACTCCACCCTCTCCGTGACCTCCTACGGTCACTTATTTTATTTATTTACTGTGCTCATGTGTTAAAAAAAAAAAAGGGAGGGGAGGGAAACCCCCTCAATCTCCCTTATTCACTAATTTTTATTTTACTGTACTTATATGCATTATTTCGTGACAAAAAATTAAATAAAAAAAAAATATATATATATATATATATATATATATATATATATAAACTTTTCTCTTTCCCTTCCTCCCTCCCCCTCCCTTTTTTTCCCCATTTCTCTCCCCTTTTCATTACATGTGTTATTCTGTGGATAAAAAAAAAAAAAAAAACATCCCGCCACCCCCCTACACCATCCCATTTTACTTTCATTTACTGTGCCCACGTGGAAAAAAAACAAAGGATCCCATCCTTAAAACCCAATCCAGCCCCACATCCCCATCCCCCACTCCCCTTGTCCAGTTCTTCAGGTCCTTAGATTCTTGTTGCTGGTTTTCTGTAAGGTTTTGGCCAGTCTGGTAATTCTACTAGCGGGAGACCAAGAATTTTTACAAATTCCGGTAGATCTTCTAGGTTCCTATAAGCTGCTATCAAACCTTCATAATGAACCTGCAATTGGAATGGAAATTTCCATCTATATTGCAAGTTCCTCTTTCTAAGTTGTTCCAACAGAGGTTTTAATGCTCTTCTTCTGTCCAAGGTGTATTTGGAAATATCCTGAAAAAATATCAATTGTTTTCCTTCGTATTCTATATTTTTTTGTCTTGCCGCCATCATTATTTTATCTTTAATTCGTGCATAGTGCAACCTACAGATAACATCTCTAGCCTCACCAGGCTCTACCCTTCTTACTCCAGCTATTCTATGCACCCGATCGATCAACAGATCGTCTATGGACAAGTCCCCACCAAGACCTTGGAAAAACCCTTGTAACACCGAAATCAAGTCCTTTGAATTCACGTTTTCACTCAGACCTCTAATTCTTACATTGTTTCTTCTGCTTCTGTTTTCCTGTTCATCTATAGCAGTTCTAGCTTGTATTAAATCTTTTTCCTGTTCTTGTATTCTCTCTTTTAATTGAGACACCTCTTGCTCCATATTAGACACTCTTGCATCCAGTTTCCCTATTGTTTCCTGTGTTTTTTGGGTGGATACTTTAATGTCCTGTATTTCAGCTTTATAGGAATCTTCCAGTCTATGTATGTATTGATCCATATCCGACCTGGTAGGGAGGGAGCGGATATATGTTCTTATGTCCCAACTTTCATTATCTCCCTCCCTTTGTTCTGTTAATAACCCTGTTATCTCAATTGGTTAGCTGTTCCTGGGATGACTTGTAGTTTCCTCTCCTAGTGTCCCCAAAGATGTTGATGTTTCTGCCATTTCTAATAATTCCTGCAATATTTGTAGTGTATGTGATGTATGCGATGTTTGTGATACTTGTTGGGGGGATTGAGATTGGTCCTGTACCTCTGCCTGTGGGTACATTTGCTGAAAAAATTCCTTATAATCCGTTGTTTGAGTAGCTTGAGCCCCTGTAGTACCTTTGTTTCCACCTTCTTTTTTATCCCTTTTATTTTTTTGGCTTTGGGGTATTTTGTTACCCCTCTTTGGTGCCATAATTTTGGCTTACCTGGGGTTTTCAGCCTTTTTCTAAGAACCGTTAATGTCCCTTTAAGGAGATTGCAGTACTTATCAGCAATAGTCTTTGATAGTCTTTCTGAAAGCCAGTATACCTCAATAGCATTTAAATACAATCCTTATATGTGTATACATTATAAAACAGTCCGTGACATTCCATAATTAAATTAGCCAAAGCCTCTTTCTTTTGTTTGTTTAAATTTTAAGTTCATTAATTAAACTGCCATAGCTTAAATCATTTGTTTCTTAACGGCGAACCAGCAGTCCATAATTATAATTGCTTTTATATTTGAGTGCAGCTCTTCTCTTTCTCCTTATATCTCTTCTGCTCTTAATATGTATACAATTAGTGATGGACAAACTTCCGACGGGATGTTTTGCGAACGCGGACCGCGAACGCGGCCAATAGTTCGCGAACCGGAACGTTCGCGGCGGGCCCCATTGACTTCAATGGGAGGCGAACTTCGCAAACCTACAGGTCAAATTTGCAGCCACAAAATAATTAATAGCTGTGCAAACATAGTCCCACCACATGGCCAATGACATAACACATGTATGAGGTGAATCTGGGATCGACAACTACAAGCATTCTTTTTTATATGGGAAATTGTTGTGACAATTCAGGACTGTGGAGCGCATGAAGGCAATGGAGGAGAGGGAAGGTCAGGGACCAGGGTAGGCAAAGAAGAGGGTGCAGGAGATGATCACCAGCAGCGTGACATACAGCAATGACACCTGCACCGTGATAGAGTCATCTGACACCAGCACCGTGATAGAGAGCACTGACATCAGCAGCGTGACATACAGCAATGACACTTGCACCGTGATAGAGTCATCTGACAACAGCACCGTGATAGAGAGCACTGACATCAGCAGCGTGACATAAAGCACTCACACCAGCACCGTGATATACAGCACTGACAGCAGCACCATGATAGAGAGCACTGACATCAGCAGCGTGACATACAGCAATGACACCTGCACCGTGATATAGTGATCTGACAACAGCACCGTGATAGAGAGCACTGACATCAGCAGCGTGACATAAAGCACTCACACCAGCACCGTGATATACAGCACTGACAGCAGCACTGTGATAGAGAGCATTGACATCAGCAGCCTGACATAAAGCACTCACACCAGCACCATGATATACAGCACTAACAGCAGCACCGTGATAGAGAGCACTGACATCAGCACCGTGATATACAGCACTGACACCTGCACCGCAAGCAGCCCCGGGAGGAAGTCAGCATAGCACAGGGATTGTGGGAGCCCCTCATAATGAGCATAGCACAGGGATGGTGGGAGCCCCTCATAAAGAGCATAGCACAGGGATGGTGGGAGCCCCTCAAATTAAGCAGCCCCAGGAGGATGTCAGCATAGCACAGGGATGGTGGGAGCCCCTCATAATAAGCAGCCCCAGTAGGAAGGCAGCACAGCACAGGGATGGTGGGAGCCCCTCATAATGAGCATAGCACAGGGATGGTGGGAGCACCTCAAAATATGCACAGCAGAGGCACAGCCCCAGAAGGAAGTCAGCACAGCACAGTGATGGTGGGAGCCCCTCATAATATGCACAGCAGAGGTACAGCCCCAGGAGGATGTCAGCACAGCACAGGGATGGTGGGAGCCCCTCATAATAAGCAGCCCCAGTAGAAATATGACACCGCTCAACCTCTTCAAAGAGGAGGGTACGGGCATATAGTACAGTGTGCTTTTTTTGGACAAGGAAGTGAGCCAAATGAAGAAAGAAGGTCGCTGTGCTCGATTCAAAAAATTGTTTATAGACATATATGGTCTACTGGTCACATGTGTTGAATTTCTCCGAGATCCATGCCTCATTCATTTTTAGAAATGTGAGGTAGTTAACACTGTCGTGAGCTAGGCTAGTACGCTTATCGGTCACGATCCCCCCTGCTGCGCTGAATGTCCTTTTGGACAGAACACTGGATGAGGGGCAAGCCAACAGTTCGATTGCAAATTGGGCAAGCTCTGGCCAGAGGTCAAGCCTGCCCACCCAGTAGTCCAGGGGTTCATCACTCCTCAGAGCATCCACATCGGCCGTTAACCCGATGTAGTCAGACACCTGACGGTCTAGGTGTTCCCTGATGCTGGATCCGGATGACACCTGTCGATGGGTCGGCTGAAAGAATGACCTCATATCCGAAGTCACCAACACATCTTCAAACCGGCCTCTTCTTGCAGGCGCTGTTGGATTGGTATCCGCAACTCCTTCTCTGGGAGTGGAAATTGCTCCTCTGCCAGCGCACGCTAAAGCAGAATGCAGCATTTCTCGAAGCAAGGCCTGGAAGTGCTGCATTCTGACAGCCCTCTGTGACGGCGGTAACATTTCCGCCATTTTGTGTTTGTACCAGAGGTCTAAGTACGTTGCCACCCAGTACTGGTCCTTGACCCTTATGCTTTTTATACGGGGGTCCCTATTAAAACACTGGAGCATGAAGGCCCCCATTTGCACTAAACTGGAAGCGGTGTGGTGGCCTGGCTCCTGCTCATCATCCAGGATAATGTCGTCCTCTTCATTCTCCTCTCCCCATCCACGCACAACAGGGATCCCAGAAAGGTTTAAACCATGCTCTTCTTGCTCCTCCTCATCCGCCCCGGCACCATCCTCCTCTGACTCCTCTTCAGACTCCTGTTGTTCACTTGTCTCAGATAGAGTAGCCCCCCCGGGAATTCATCCAGCATTGCGACTTTCTCATCTTCCCGCTCCTGCTCCTCCACAGCTTGATCAATGACTCAACGCAATGCACGCTCCATAAAGAAGGCATAAGGTACCATGTCACTGATGGCGCCATGGCTGTGACTGACCAGTTTGGTGATCTCCACAAATGGGCACAGAAGTCTGCATGCATCGCCCATGAGCAGCCACTGGCGCGGTGAAAAAAAACCCAGCTCCCCAGAACCCGTTCTGCCGCAGAGTTCATACAGGTAGACGTTAACTGCACATTTCTGCTGGAGCAGCCTATCAAGCATATAGAAGGTTGAGTTCCAATCGCGTCGGGCAATCACAAATAAGACGTCTGACCGGCAGATTGTGTCGCCGCTGAATGTCAGCAAGGCGAGCCATGGCCGTGTAAGATCTTCTGAAATGAGCCGAGATTTTCCTTGCCTGCCGCAAGATGTCCTGGACCCCAGGGTATTTGACAACGAATCGCTGCACGACCAAGTTTAAGACGTGTGCCATGCATGGCACATGCGTGATTTTGCCCTGTTTCAATGCGCTAAGCAGATTGGCACCATTGTCACACACCACTTTACCAACTGTCAAATTGAGGGGTGTTAGCCACTGATCTGTCTGTGAACGCAAAGCTGAAAGGAGTGCCGGGCCAGTGTGGCTCTTGGCTTCCAGGCACAAAAGACGCAGCACGGCATGGCAACGTCTCACCTGGCATGTGGAATAGGTTCTGGGGAGCTTGGGCGGTGCAGCGGAAGAGATGCTAGCAGCGGAAAAGGAGGAGGCAGCTGAGGAGGAGAGGGAGGAGGATGGAGTAGGAGGAGGAGGAGAAGAAGAGTCAGGCCTGCATGCAATCTGTGGCGGTAAAACCAAATCTACACGGGTGCCATGGGTTACATGCTTGACGGCCGTCAGAAGGTTCACCCAGTGGGCAGTAAAAGTGATATACCTTCCCTGCCCGTGTTTGCTAGACCACGTGTCTGTAGTCAGATGTATCTTGGCACCGACACTGTGTGCCAGAGATACATTCACTTGCCGCTGAACATGGCCATATAGCTCTGGGATGCCCTTCTCTGAGAAATACTTCCTTCCTGGGACCTTCCATTGTGGTGTTCCAATGGCCACAAATTTGCGAAATGCCTCCGAGTCCACCAGTTTATATGGCAGTAGTTGGCGGGCTATGAGTTCTGACAAGCCAGCCATCAACCGTTGGGCAAGAGGGTTATCCGGTGTCATCATTTTTTTACTCTCAAACATTAGGCCCACGGAAGCCTGCCTTTTTGCAGAAAAACGTGAGCTTGGCGTGATGGGAGGTGGAGTGGAGGACAATTGTGAGGAGAGAGGAGAAGGAGAAGTAGAAGACGAGGCTGGACGGTGAGAGCCTTCAGTGTAGCTTTGTGTGTTCCGTTGCTCCCACTCGGCTCGGTGATGGCTGCCCATGTGCCTTCTTAAGGCGGTCGTCCCTAGGTGAGTGTTGGGCTTACCGCGACTAATGCGTTGACTGCAAAGATTGCAGATGGCAACGCTATTGTCAGCAGCGGACACGTTAAAAAAAGCTCACACTGCGGAACCATGTGCCGGTGTCCTGGGAGCGCCAGATGTGACCGTACATGGTCGATGACTCGCTCCTGATACATTTTCAGTCTGCTTTGTCCCTCCTGTGCAATGTAAGTTATTCCTGCTTCTCCTCCCTATCTGCTGGTCCATATCCCCCTCTGAACTCCCCTCCTCTTCCTCTCTTGTGGGCACCCACGTGACATCACTAGACACGTCATCATCAACGTCACCTTCCCCACCGCTATAAGTAGAGATCTCGGAGTAGGCAGCAACACCGGGGACCAACCTCCTCCTTGGGCTGATCTGGGTACTGTCGTCAGACTGCTGAGTATCGGTTGTTGCTACCTCCTCTTCCTGATCCAATACCAAGAGTTGCTGTGCATCAGAAATGTCCTCTTGATATGGATCGGAAAATAATTCCTGTGACTCAAGCGGAAGGTATGTGGTGGTGGTGGTGGTGGTGTTGTTGGTGGTAGTGTCTTTGGGGGTGCACATAGCAGAGAGTGAAGAAGAGGGTGCAGATCGAGAGGATGAGGAGGGTACAGAAGAGTAAGGCTGAGCGAGCCACTCAACCAAGTCTGGTGCGTCCTTTAAAGTAATTGAACGCACCTTCTGCAACTTCCCACTTTGGCTCAAGCCTGTTGCTCCTGCCCTACCCCTACCACCCCTGCGGAAGGGCCTGCCTCTTCCTCTGCCTCAACCCTATGTATTGTGGACCGATACCAGTCCTTATAGAATAGCAGACTGTACCTCACTCAATGCTATGTACTGTAGCACCCTAGACAGACCAAGTTACCAGTCCTTATAAGGACTTTTGTGGACCAAGTAGGTTGTGTGTGAGTGATTAGCAGACTGTACGTCAGTCCCTATACTGATGAAGGACTGCTGCAGTATAGGGCAGCGGTCAGCAGTAGTGCACCTCAACCCTATGTTTTGTGGACCGATACCAGTCCTTATAGAATGGCAGACTGTACCTCACTCAACCCTATGTACTGTAGCACCCTAGACAGACCAAGTTACCAGT
This sequence comes from Lithobates pipiens, assembly GCF_037356315.1. Classification (NCBI taxonomy): domain Eukaryota; kingdom Metazoa; phylum Chordata; class Amphibia; order Anura; family Ranidae; genus Lithobates; species Lithobates pipiens. Next base: position 274,407,495 of record NW_027507790.1, on the reverse strand, counting down.
CCTTATAAGGACTTTTGTGGACCAAGTAGGTTGTGTGTGAGTGATTAGCAGACTGTACGTCAGTCCCTATACCGATGAAGGACTGCTGCAGTATAGGGCAGCGGTCAGCAGTAGTGCACCTCAACCCTATGTATTGTGGACCGATACCAGTCCTTATAGATTAGCAGACTGTACCTCACTCAACCCTATGTACTGTAGCACCCTAGACAGACCAAGTTACCAGTCCTTATAAGGACTTTTGTGGACCAAGTAGGTTGTGTGTGAGTGATTAGCAGACTGTACGTCAGTCCCTATACCGATGAAGGACTGCTGCAGTATAGGGCAGCGGTCAGCAGTAGTGCACCTCAACCCTATGTATTGTGGACCGATACCAGTCCTTATAGATTAGCAGACTGTACCTCACTCAACCCTATGTACTGTAGCACCCTAGACAGACCAAGTTACCAGTCCTTATAAGGACTTTTGTGGACCAAGTAGGTTGTGTGTGAGTGATTAGCAGACTGTACGTCAGTCCCTATACCGATGAAGGACTGCTGCAGTATAGGGCAGCGGTCAGCAGTAGTGCACCTCAACCCTATGTATTGTGGACCGATACCAGTCCTTATATAATAGCAGACTTTACCTCACTCAACCCTATTTACTGTAGCACCCTAGACAGACCAAGTAACCAGTCCTTATATGGACTTTTGTGGACCAAGTAGGTTGTGTGTGAGTGATTAGCAGACTGTATGTCAGTCCCTATACCGATGAAGGACTGCTGCCGTATAGGGCAGCGGTCAGCAGTAGTGCACCTCAACCCTATGTATTGTGGACCGATACCAGTCCTTATAGAATAGCAGACTGTACCTCACTCAACCCTATGTACTTTAGCACCCTAGACAGACCAAGTTACCAGTCCTTATAAGGACTTTTGTGGACCAAGTAGGTTGTGTGTGAGTGATTAGCAGACTGTACGTCAGTCCCTATACCGATGAAGGACTGCTGCAGTATAGGTCAGTGGTCAGCAGTAGTGCACCTCAACCCTATGTATTGTGGACCGATACCAGTCCTTATAGAATAGCAGACTGTACCTCACTCAACCCTATGTACTTTAGCACCCTAGACAGACCAAGTTGCCAGTCCTTATAAGGACTTTTGTGGACCAAGTAGGTTGTGTGTGAGTGATTAGCAGACTGTACGTCAGTCCCTATACCGATGAAGGACTGCTGCAATATAGGGCAGCGGTCAGCAGTAGTGCGCCTCAACCCTTTGTATTGTGGACCGATACCAGTCCTTATAGAATAGCAGACTGCACCTCACTCAACCCTATGTACTGTAGCACCCTAGACAGACCAAGTTACCAGTCCTTATAAGGAGCTTTGTGGAACAAGTGGGTTGTGAATGATTAGCAGACTGCAGCAGAAGGGCAGCAGACAAGTATAATATTCTTTCTATATTTGGAAGAAAGAATATTATACGTGTACAAGCCTATTACCATACCACTGATACCAGTCCTGAAAAGAACCTTTGTGGAACTAATAGTAACAGCTACTGATTAAACTGACCCTCACTGCCTCACACACTGCTTCCTGCCTGTCCCTATATAAACTGACAAAACAGAGGCTACTGAAACAATAACTGGAATAGCACTTTTGTGGACCTGATAGTAACAGCTAATGACTAAACTCACTCTCCCTGCAGCACACACCGTCCTGTCCCTTTCTCTAAACTGACAAAAGACACTCAGGCTGCTGCAACAATCACTAGCACAGCACTGCCTATCCTGAACTACACCTAACACCTATACCAGTCCTGAAAAGAACTTTTGTGTACCAAATAGCTAGCGATTTGGGTCACTGTAATCTCTCCCTGCTCCACACAGCAACCTCTCCCTATAGTGACAGAAGAAAGAATGTAAAATGGCCGCCGGATCGGGTCTATTTATAAGTTAGGGGGAATGTCCAAGTGTCCATGTGCTGTAATGTCTCAATTGGCTGTCCTGTACCCCATGATGGATGTGTCATCATAGGTCAAAGTTATTTTACACAGTAAACGCGGAAGTCCGCCGGGCGAACCGCGAACAGCCAAAATTTGCCGCAAAATGACCGCCGGGCGAACCGTTTGGCCATCACTATTTTCCCTCTACACACAGTCCTTAATTAGTTTACTTCTTATTTATTATTATTGTTAAATCTTACTTCCATCTCTGGTTCTTCACTGCTACTTTCTTCTTTTTTTCTTTTTTTCTTTTTGCTTCTGCTGTCACTCAGAAAAAAAAAATATTGTTACCTTCGGAGTCCTCTGGCTCTCTAATCAGCCCTGGGGTTCCCCGAGGCTCCCCAAGGTTTCCAGCTCTCTGCCTCCTGGCAGGGCTCTCCGTAGCTCCCCCCGAGGTTTTCCCTGATCTCCGCCTGGATCCTCCGGGACCGCCGCCGTGTGGACGGTCAAACAGCTAATGGAATCAGCGGCTGGCTTCCGCCCACACACCGCTGCTCACGCCGGACCTTCTCCACCTCCTCGGCTCAGCTGCGTCTCGTTTCTCGGTGCTCCACAGGCCGACTCGGGTTTCTTTCACTCCATCTCCCGTTGGAGCCTCAATGGTAAGGTGCAGGAGAACACAAGCGACCACCGCAGGTTCGTAACTAGACAGATATAACAGATATGGTGGCATATGAATCGGCTCTCTCGCTACTGAGAATAGAGCAGGCTTCCCCCGTTGCTCGCTGATAAGCACTTTCTAAACCATCAAGCCATATATGTCAAGCTATAGCAGCGGCAGCATTGGGTCCACTCTACGGAGCAGCAGCCATCTCTTCCAGCATCTCCGCCCTCCCCTCCTCAGTGAAAAAAGGTGAGGGGGTGAAAATGTCCAGTGTTGAGGTGATTAAAGAGGTCACATAGAGCATTAAAAAAAAAGGTATAAAAGGATGGGGAAAATGTACCACGATCATGGACAACTTCATAACCATATAAAAGTAACATACCAGGGGGAAATTTTGAGGTTATTAACCTCTCCATATACCCCTTTACAGCAATTAATATCCCAGTTTTTATCCCACTAGTAGATTTATCAAATTTGAATTTGTTCAGTGGAAAGTTAAAAGGATAAATTCATATTTAGAAATTAAAAAAAAATACACATTTATATTTTCTTCCCTAGGAGCTTGGAAATTACCGACAGCTGCTGAGGCTGTCGGTACTTATAGGCTTCTCATTCACAAAAATACTGTAAATGAATGACGTGTCTGGACAGGCCGAACCCTTTTTTAAATAGTGACAGCTAGCAGGGAGAGAAGATCCCCTGTTAGCTGTCAGAATGGGGGATCAGAGGAAGCGAGGGCCGGTGCATCTGTAATATGTTAAACTTAAAATGGTTGCAAAAACAATCAAGCGAGGGTGTTACGCTCTTGATTTTTTTTTGCATATATTTTTTTTTGGGTAGTGTTTGGCCCATACGGTGGTTGCAACACCATTGACCATTATTTATTCATATTACATTGGAGTGCAGGAATAACTATTCTATTTATTTATAATCCTTAAAAACGGTGTTATGGTGATATGGTAAACTTTGTATTTCCGTCTTCCATGAAAAGCTGCACAAATATGTGAGAAATGTTCATTACAAGGAACCATCCGGTACCAAGATCTACTTCAATGAGAGAAGAGAAGTTCCAACCAATCTTATTTTAGAAAGCTGGGTTTATGTTAACAGTACACATTATTCATATAAAGAAATTACCATTACAAGAGCAGACGTTGTGCCTGAAATACTTACCAATCTGAGTAACCCCGTCTTCTGGAAAAAAGGCAAAGTAAGACATTAGTTGATTGTTTTCTGTTTGTATTGTTTGTTGAGGAGATTTACAATTAGAATATATAGTGATTGTTTAGTTTCATATTATGATATATTTGTAAATATACCTGTAAGTGAAAGAGGTAATGCATGGACTAATTTTCTATTCATGGAGTCATTTTCTATAATGTTGCAGTTTGAACTGTATATATATTATAGGACAGTGATGGCGAACCTTGGCACCCCAGATGTTTTGGAACTACATTTCCCATGATGCTCATGCACTCTGCAGTGTAGTGGAGCATCATGGTAAATGCAGTTCCAAAACATCTGGAGTGCCAAGGTTTGACATCACTGGTATAGGAGATCCACCCGAGAAAGCCTCATCTGTGTTGTCAACATCCTCATAGATAAATGGAAAAGAGGTTAGTAGCCCCCAAGTACTTAATAGGTTGTTGTGCGCATTGTTCAAAGCTTATTGAGCAAAGCATAGAGAGCAGTTCCTGCCAGTGCTGGTGTCATCCTGTCTAGCAGAAAAAAACTGCCAATTACTGACACCTACAGGCCAGTCATGATACTGCTTCAAATAACACTATATAAAATATCTATTTTATTAAAATAGCATCATCTTGTGGAAAATTATCAAAATACTTGAAAAAGAAAAAGAAAAGGGAGGGTGCTCCAGTGTGAAAGGGGTCTTGGTATATTGCTCTTGTACTAAGCTGAATAAATAGACTGTGCTTATAGGCTTTTTGCACAGCCCACAGTGGTTGGGTCAGATACTGAGTTGGTATTAGCAATAAAAAAATGATTCTACAGTAGATGTTATCAGAGTATTTGGCTGACTGTAGAAGGTGGGTGTTCATTCTCCACACAAAGGTAGGATTAGAGCCTCAATGGATATACAGACAGATGAGTGGTCTGACCATGTGGTTGGCAATATGTCAGAGGCTGATATTTTCTGTAGAATCCACTGGTCTGTGAGGAAAAAGTCAATATGAGAATAAAAATTATGACATATTGATAGGAAGGTGTAGTCTCCCCCACCCATGGTGTGCTGGCAGTGCCATGTGCCATAAAATTGAAAGTCCTGTAGGAGAGGGTCCATGCGGGGTTTTCCCATTTTGGAAGGAATCGAGCTGTGGGTCTCGGACAATTTTAAAGTCTCCACACCATGAGGCATACTTGTTGCACTCCAGTGATCTTTTTATGAAGCGTTCGTAAAAAACAAACTTTACGTGTATTAGGCGTATACACATTAACTATCATATATTGAGAGTTATTTAGAGTGCACAAAGGGCTTTGTGTCTCCAGGACATTTATGTAATTGAAAAGATATTGTATACTTTGATAGCTAGAAGAACACCTTTCTTTTTGGCTTGGGTGCTCACTGTGAATATGTAGTATGTGGGAAGTTCTTGTTGGTACAGGAAGGTTGGTGAGAAGCATGGAAGTATGTCTACTGTGCACATAGGATATTGCAATGAAATTTCAGAACTAACTTCCATAATGAAGATCTTTTTGCTAGATGATTGAGTTCTTTGGCATTTATGGTGAGTACCTTTTTTTTTAGTTTAAAAGATTTTTATTTTTCAATAAAAGAACAACAAAATTAAAATACATACACTTAGTCCAGTGCAACATTGATGGACTCACTGAAGTTACACTGAATAGGTGCAAAAGATATGTATAAGACATTCTGTTCAGTTGTTAAATTGAATTCCCCGCATGGTCCCAGTTCCTAGGATCCGAATGCAGGGATCAGAAGGTCATTCCGGGCACCACTGTGGGGAACATACTGTGCCCAGGGAACGCATCCCCCATTCCCTCATGGGAGGAACTGGGTGAGGATTTGCATCAAATGACACTGCCGGGAGGAAACATTGGAACCAAAACATCATATCTTCTGGGTAGGGACCTTTTGTAGAGTCATCATAGAGGTAGTTGTACTATAGGTACCCTTAGAGAGAAGAGATGGTATATAGTGTATGGTGTAAGGGGCAAGGGCGAGAGATTAGTAGGAAGAGGGAAGAGAGAGAGGTAGAAAGTTAAGCCACTCAACAGGAGGGGAGTGGGGAAGCAAATTTGTTAGGCTTGTACACCAGGAATGACAGCGATACCCATGTACTTAACCCAGAGTTCCCAGATGGCCTCAAACTCACTGGTTTTATCTAGGAGGATGCTTGTGAGTTTTTCCCGGGACATAATCCATGAAATTTTGCATTTGGTGGTCAAGAAGGAGACCCTGGGTTGTTTCCACGCTTTGGCTATTGTCAGCTTAGCCCCTAACAATATGAAGTGGATCAATTTGCATGGGGATTTGGTCATCTTGGGAAGGTTAGCATTCAGTAGGGAAATAGCTGGGGTTCTTGGAATCTGGTGGGTTGTGACTTTTTGTATCAAGGCAAACAACCTGTTCCAGTATGACCTTATTCTCAGGCATTCCCACCAAGTGTGGGCCATAGTGCCTTCTAGTTGGCAACCTCTGAAACATTGAGGGTTAACTGTAGGGTATATGGTAGCCAGCTTAGCAGGGGTGAGGTATCATCTGCTCATCACTTTTAAGCTAGATTCTATCAGGGAGACATTGCTAATCCCCTTAAAGGATCTAGAAAAGGAGGTTTGCCATCTTTCCAAGTTCCAGCATATTTGGAGATCATTTTCCCAGGTTGTCATGGGGCTTTGCAAGGATGTTGGGCTAGTGACTGGTAGACAGTGGAAATTCCACCCCTCTGTTCCGTGGACTGTCCACACCATATTTCATATGGAGTAAACTTTGGGGAGCTGTTTTACACTTCCAGATTTTGTGTAGGAAGTGCTGAGTTTGTCGGAAGTTGGGATTTCCAGCTGTTGCATACAGAATTTCATAGATATCAGTCCTGAGGAGATGAAAAAATGCCAGATTCAATACCACCCCTTGTCCAACCACCATTTAAAAGCTTTAATGTGTTGGCCTGTGATGAAGTTTGGATTGTTAAAGATGTGGGCTAGGGGTTGACACTCTGAAATCAAGAAAGGGTTCAGCTTCAGATTGTCACATAGAGATAGAGATTGGGAGAGAATGGGCGACAGAATGTTCTGTTGCAAGGATTTCAATTAGTCTTTTCTTATTTCGAACAGCAATGCTGTTGTTCTCTGGTGGGTCATGAACCTGGAGATTAACATAGGAGGGCCTTCAAAAATGGCAGCTTAGGTTAGGGGTGTAACGCTTCTTTAACAGAGTGGACTGCCGTCCTGGCGAAATGGATGCCCGGTTGTGGGCAGGGTATTGATTGACCTGTTCCTCCATCTTAAGGTGGTGCGCCGTCCTTGGATTTCTTGATCCTCCCTTTGTCCCAGAGACGGGATACCGGGCTTGCTGGGGTTGGGTGCTTGGAGGAGCCTGCAGAAACATTGGAAAAGTACATAGGCGCTTCCTGGGTTTTAAATGTAAGGTGCAGGAGTAGCCTCTCGCCGTCCGTTAGGTTAGAGAAGGAATGTGCCTTTCCCTGTATTGAAAATGTCACTGTAAATGGGAAAGCCCAGTGGTATTTGATGTCCTGTTAAGTGAGGGCTGTAAGGAGTGGTTTTAGGGATCTCTGTTTCTGGATGGTTGAGGGGATAAGGTCTGCAAAGATTTGTATTTGGTAACCTTGGGACAGCACTTTAGACTTGGTGCGTGATTGTCACATAACATTCTCCTTTATGGCATAGAAGTGTGGCTTCACAATGATATCTCTTGGGGATCTGTATTTCCTGGGGGGCCCTAGGGCCCTGTGAGCCAACTCCAGGTGGTGAGGGGGTGTGTTGTGTATAAGGTCCTTGATGAGGCTCTGCACTGTAGGGGAGATTTCAGTGACAGTTTTGGGAAGGCCCCGGCTACTGAAGTCCTGGACCTATTCTTCACCAGGTCGTCAATCCTGGAGAGGGCTGTGTCAAGTTGATTTTGGAGGACCTGAATGTGTGCTGCATTTTAGACACTGTAATGTCCAGTTTATGTTCTATGGCTTCCATTCTGGAACCTAGGTTTATAAAACCAGATTTGAGGTCTCTTTTAATTTTGTCAGCTGTATTGGCAAGTCCCATCTCTAAGAGGTCTGATAATTTGAGGAATAAGTTTGCCAGCAGCGAGGCCGGGTCCTGGACCAGCATGCCTGGGGAGGGAGTAGTATGCATGTGGATGAGTGCACTGGGGAAAGAGTATAGTCCTCCATGGCATGGCCCAGCAGAGACTCAGTGGAGACTGGAGAGGGAGTCAGTGGGCCATGAGCCACCTGGGAGTATGTGAAGGTGGCAGGGAGAATCACTTGCCTCTGATCCAGTGTCCTTTCCTCACAGTCCACCTGTGGCTCGTTAGTAGCAGTGACGGAGGCCATCTTGGTACCCCCATCCCTCTGAGCATGGGCAAACTGCGGCCCAAGATCTTGTCTGGCAGCCAGTCCAAACATACAGGGGAGTGCTTGGATGTCTTCCAGATCTGGATGGCTTGAGTGTGGCTGTCCAGGGGAGTCGTGCAGCTTTCCGTGTGCTCCGGGGGTCTGGGGTGATGCAGAGTTCTGGCTTAAGTGGCCATTATGGAGCTCTTGTGCATATGGTGATTATCTTAATGGTCATGGTAGTCAATCTTGTGGCAAAATAGAGCTGAAGGGAATAGGTTTTACAGAGAGCAGTGAATATAGGTAGCATGGACTTGCCTTGCAAATGTCATATTCCACAGGTGAGCTGGTTGGCAGGTGTAAATCTCAAAAATATTAAAACTGTTGTTGGAGAGGGAGTTGACTGCACAAGTGGTGTGAACACAGTTAGTAGTTGTTGAAGAGTTCAAATTAAAAAAAAATAATAACTTGAAAACTAAAGGTGGGTTGATAACCCACAAAAACTTCCTGGGTTGCTGGCACTCCTTGTGCCAAGTGTAGTGCTACCTTCTTGAGAGCAGCTATGTTTCTGGGTCCCCCTAAGCTCTGCACATCCAGTTAACATGCATTTCTTTAATTGCTTTCACAGTCAGTGAACAATCCATGAGCTTGATTTTTTATATTTTATTAGGGGAAATAACTTGGATAAGGTAATAGGGATCATAGGAAGCCCAATTCGATTGAAGCAATGCATGGGAACCTGAACCAGGTGGATTTGAGTCCCAACCTGCTGTATCACCCAGCCTGACCTGCAGTAACCTGCTCCATGGCACTGTTTTAGCAAGGCTTGGCTTATTGTTGTTGCATTGAGGCAGTAGGCAGTCAGGAGGTAGTTTGGTCTTCTCTTGCTGTATGGATAGAGGAGCAGGAGGCTCAGATAGGATACCCTATGCGTGCAGCTAATGTAGGCCTTCCTGTAGGGAGGATACCATGTGCTTGGATCCTTGGAATGTAATCATCAGCTTTGCAGGGTTGACCAATTTATATGGGACTTTGTGCTTTTGCAGGGCTTGTGTTAATGTCATATGTTTCCTGCAATGTTGTAAGCAGGGCTTTTTGTCAGGGGGAACTTGGTGGAACTCAGTTCCACCACTTCTGGCTCAGTCCCATTGGTGCCTTCTCAACACAATCACTTGTAAACATAGAAGTCTGGTTTCTGTGTTTACAAGTGACAGCTCTGCACTCTGTGTGTAACCCCCATGAACTCTGTACTCTGTATGCAATGCAATCCTGATATTTAATGCTCCTTTAAGATGATTCTACTGTTTGTGAAATATAACCACACACACTATTTGATGTGATTTGGAGGGTGTGAATGTGGGGGAGGGGTTTTGGGGGTCGTGGTTGAGTTCCAGCAGCTATTGTTTGAGAAAAAAAGCCCTGGTTGTAAGTAAATTTGGCCCAAACACAACCCAGTTTGGTTTGCAGTTTGGTTTGCACCGGAACTCTCGAACATCACTAAAATTCGGACCCAAGCCTTGGACACTATTAAAGTCTATGGGACCTGAACTTGAAAAATCAAAAGTGCCCATTTTGAAGGATTATATACAAGTTATTAGCCATTAAAAGAGTTGGGTTTGGGAGTTGCTGGTGGCTTCACATTGTAATCAAATAGAGGTATTCGTGAAAAAAAAATCTGTTTATTTTTCTTAACAAAGCATACAAAAATAATGTTTAACAATAACCTCAAAAGGGAAGATTCAAAATAAATTTACAAAACTAATTTGGAAATTGCTTTATTTTCTCATTTTGCTATCTTCCTCCTCTTCTACTCCTTGTATATACATTATTACACCTTATTAGAACTTCTCCAAGATGTCCAGACAATGCCCCATCAATATACTCTTCTGTACTGGCAAACTGCATGTTCATGTAGCCATCCACAGATACCAGGTATCCCTTGTATTCCATACCCCATTTCAGTTTCACCATTACTGTCTTACCAATAAGTAGGGATGAGCCGAACACCCCCCGGTTCGGTTCGCACCAGAACTTGCGAACGACCCCCGCGTTCGGTACGAACGTTAGAACCCCATTGAAGTCTATGGGACTCGAACGTTCGAATTGGAAAGTGCTAATTTTAACGGCTAATATGCAAGATAGTGTCCTAAAAAGGGTTTGGCGACCTGCCTCCTGCCTCAGGGGACATGGGTCACTGCAAAAAAAAGTTTTAAAAACTACCGTTTTGGCGGGAGAACTGATTTTAATGACGATTAAAGTGAAAAAAAAAAAGTGAAATATTCCTTTAAATATGGTGCCTGGTGGGTGTCTGTAGTATGCCTGTGAAGTGACACGTGTTTCCCGTGTTTAGAACAGTCCCTGCACAAAATGACATTTAACGGAAATAACACCATTTAAAACTGCTTGCGGTTTTAATGTTATATCTGGTTCCTGCAATATGGTTGAAAATCATTCAGAAAAATGGCATGGGTAGCCCTCCCTGCCCATTACCAGCCTATTTGGGTCTTGTACGCATATTAAGGGGAACCCCGTACCCATATTAAAAAAAGGAAATGCGTGTGGCCCCCAGGCCCTATATACTCAGAACAGCAGTATACAGGCGGTGCAAACAAGACAGGGACTGTGTAGGTTTCTTGTGTTAAGTTGAATTTGTTTGTCATTTTCAACTGGTACATTTTTAAAGTGTAGCTCCAGTAAAAAAAAATATTTTTAAGCTTTTTGGAAAACATAGGGAAGGGTTATCACCCCTGTATAATTTGTTTTGTCGTCCATCTTTTTTCATCTCACTTGCTGTTGTCTCCTTCCGTTTGCAAGTAGGAGATGTTTGTAAATTGGATGTTTGAAAGTAGGGGCCTGCCCTATATGCTCTGCAGAAATGGCGGAACAAGGTGTTGGTTTTGCAACAACATTGTAAGCCCTCAAAGTGACTCTTGGTGGGCGCTGGAGCGCCCTGCTGTGAACGATTATATCAAGAATTGTAATTACATGCCATTGTTGAACAGTGGTAGAAAAATTGACCTTTGGTGGTTGTGGTGCTGGTGCCACAACACTATAAGTCCTCACCGTTACTCTGGGTGGGCACAGGAAGGGGCCCTCCTGTGAAATATTATATCAAGAATTGTAATTACATGTCCCTGTTAAACAGGGGCAGAAAAATTGGGCCTTAGGCACTGGTGCCATCACACTGCAACCTCTGCCATACACTCTAGTTTTATTGCAGGAATTAGCCCTGCTGAAAAGCATTGCATCAAAAATTGTACTTAAACGCCCCTGTTAAACAGGGGCAGAAAAATTGGGCCTTAGGCACTGGTGCCATCACACTGCAACCTCTGCCATACACTCTAGTTTTATTGCAGGAATTAGCCCTGCTGCAAAGCATTGCATCAAAAATTGTACTTAAACGCCCCTGTTAAACAGGGGCAGAAAAATTGGGCCTTAGGCACTGGTGCCATCACACTGCAACCTCTGCCATACACTCTAGTTTTATTGCAGGAATTAGCCCTGCTGCAAAGCATTGCATCAAAAATTGTACTTAAACGCCCCTGTTAAACAGGGGCAGAAAAATTGGGCCTTAGGCACTGGTGCCATCACACTGCAACCTCTGCCATACACTCTAGTTTTATTGCAGGAATTAGCCCTGCTGCAAAGCATTGCATCAAAAATTGTACTTAAACGCCCCTGTTAAACAGGGGCAGAAAAATTGGGCCTTAGGCACTGGTGCCATCACACTGCAACCTCTGCCATACACTCTAGTTTTATTGCAGGAATTAGCCCTGCTGCAAAGCATTGCATCAAAAATTGTACTTAAACGCCCCTGTTAAACAGGGGCAGAAACATTTGGCCTTAGGCACTGGTGTCATCACACTGCAACCTCTGCCATACACTCTAGTTTTATTGCAGGAATTAGCCCTGCTGCAAAGCATTGCATCAAGAATTGTACTTAAACGCCCCTGTTAAACAGGGGCAGAAAAATTGGGCCTTAGGCACTGGTGCCATCACACTGCAACCTCTGCCATACACTCTAGTTTTATTGCAGGAATTAGCCCTGCTGCAAAGCATTGCATCAAGAATTGTACTTAAACGCCCCTGTTAAACAGGGGCAGAAAAATTGGGCTGCTGGCATCACCCAGAACCAAAAATGTTCTTCCAACATATCAGCGGAGGAGGAAGAGGATAGACAATCAACATAACAGGACAGTCACTCAGCATCAGCATAGGCAGTCTTGAAGGGATGTGGTATTTCAAAAAAAATTATTCGGTTACATCAGCTTCAGGTGCTTGGTAGCTGTGGGTGATCCAAGACTGATTCATCTTGATGAGGGTCAGTCGATCAACTGATTCGGTGGACAGGCGCACCCTGTGATCGGTCACGAAGCCACCAGCAGCACTGAAGGTGCGTTCTGAAAGAACGCTGGATGCAGGACAGGCCAGTAGCTCAATTGCATACTGTGCAAGCTCTGGCCAGTGATCCATCCTCAAGACCCAGTAAGCCAGAGGATTTTCGGTGGGAAAGGTGTCCAAGTCTGACCTTGCCCCTAGGTATTCCTGCACCATGTAAATTAGACGCTGGCGATGGGTGCTGGAACCAATCATACCTTGGGGCTGCGGACTAAAAAATTGTCTGAAAGCATCAGTCAGACGGCCACCTTCTCCACCGCTCCTTCTGACTGATGCCTCAGCAACACGTTGTCCAGGACCAGGAGTTTGTGACCTCCCAGTCTCTGGGAACGCGTTGCACAGAGCTTTCTGCAAGACCTCCCGGAGATGTCTCATCCTCTGCTCCCTCTGCGATGGCAAGATAAGGTCGGCAACCTTACCCTTGTACCGTGGATCAAGGAGAGTGGCCAGCCAGTAATGGTCCCTCTCCTTGATCCGAAGAATACGAGGATCCTTCTGCAGGCTTTGCAGGATCAGGGAGGCCATGCAGCGTAGGTTAGCTGAGGCATTCGGTCCGGAGTCCTCTGGGTCACTAAGGACAACATGATCCGCAGCTACCTCCTCCCAGCCACGTACAAGTCCACGTGTTTCTTGGGACTGTAAATCATCCCTATAAGACTGCTGCTGCTGATGCTGAGTGCCAGCCTCCACCTCCATGCTGACACAATCATCCTCCTCCTCCTCTTCCTCCTCCTCACCCTCTTCCTGTGTGATGGGTGGCACAGCAGGAACACTGTCTGGATAAAGGGGGCCTTGAGAGGCAAGGAAGTCCTCCTCTTCCTGCCTCTGTTCTGCCTCAAGTGCCCTGTCCATTATTCCACGCAGCGTATGCTCCAAGAGGTGGACAAGAGGTATAGTGTCACTGATGCATGCACTGTCACTGCTCACCATCCTTGTGGCCTCCTCAAACGGTGACAGGACAGTGCATGCATCCCTGATCATGCCCCACTGGCGTGGTGAGAAAAAACCAAGCTCCCCTGACCCTGTCCTGGTGCCGTAGTCGCACAGGTACTCATTGATGGCCCTCTGCTGCGTGTGCAGCCGCTGAAGCATGGCCAATGTTGAGTTCCATCTGGTGGGCATGTCACATATAAGGCGGTTCTTGGGCAGGTTCAACTCCTTTTGGAGCTCAGCCAGCCGAGCACAGGCATTAAATGATCGGCGGAAATGCACACAGACTCTCCTGGCCTGTTTCAGGACATCCTGTAAGCCGGGGTACCTGCCCAAGAACCGCTGCACCACCAGGTTAAGGACGTGAGCTACACAGGGCACATGGGTCAGTTGTCCCTGTCGGAGGGTGGAGAGGAGGTTGGTGCCATTGTCGCAAACCACCATTCCTGGCTTAAGCTGGCGTGGCGTCAACCACCTCTCGGCCTGCCCCTGCAGAGCTGACAAAACATCCGCCCCAGTGTGGCTCCTGTCCCCCAAACAAACCAGCGCAAGCACGGCATGGCATCGTTTTGCCTGCGTACTTGCGTAGCCCCTGCAACGCCTACGGAGCACCGCTGGTTCTGAGGACAGAGCACTGGAAGAGGCCATGGAGGAAGAAGAAGAGGAGGGGGTGGAGGAGAGAGGTGTGTCACAACCAATAGTAGCATTTTGGAGGCGTGGTGGCGGAACAACCTCCAACACTACTGCACCTTGTCCTGCATCCTTCCCAGCAGCCAGAAGAGTGACCCAATGGGCCGTGAAAGACAGGTAACGTCCCTGTCCATGCCTGCTGGACCATGAGTCAGCGGTAATATGCACCTTACCGCTGACCGCCCTGTCCAGCGAGGCAAGGACATTGCCTTCCACATGCCGGTAGAGAGCCGGAATCGCCTTCCGTGAGAAAAAGTGGCGTTTGGGGACCTGCCACTGAGGAACCGCACATTGTACAAACTCACGGAAGGGGGCCGAGTCTACCAACTGAAAAGGCAGCAGTTGAAGTGCTAGCAATTTAGCCAAGCTAGCATTCAACCGCTGGGCATGTGGATGGCTGGGAGTAAATTTCTTCCGCCGGTCCAGCAGCTGGGGCAGGGACATTTGTCTGCTATAATCGGACGTGGATGTACCACTAGCAGAGTTCCCGGAAGCACTTGGCTGTGACACACCTAATTCTACACCTTCATTCCTCTCAGAGCAGGTTTCAGAGAGGACTGAAGGTCTAGTGGGGTTGGAGATGCCAGCTGATGAGGAGCAAGGAGAGGTCCGCTTTGTTCTTTGGTGTGGGTCCTTGAGGTATGCTTGCCAACGAGCTGCATGGCAGGTCAACATATGTCTGGTCAAGCATGTGGTGCCCAAGCGGCTGATGTTTTGGCCACGTGAGATACGCTTGAGACATATGTTGCAAATAGCAGCGGTGCGATCTGATGCACTCGTCTCAAAAAAGGCCCACACCAAAGAACTTTTAGAATAACGCACAGAGGAAGCGCTCTGCGCAGAGGAAGCGCTCTGCGCAGGCGGAGCTCTGCGGTGTGATTCAGTCGGTGTGCTGCCCCTAAGCTGGCCCCCGGAGGGCATCCTGCCTCGTTGGACATGTGCCTCCTCCTCCTCCTCCTCCTCATCCCTCCTTCCAGGCACCCACGTGGAGTCAGTGCCCTCATCATCCCCTCCCTCTTCATCGCTGTAGCAAACCTGGCAGTATGCTGCAGCTTGTGGAACATGACTGCCAGATTGCTGTCCTTCTTGAGCATCCCCTCTCTCTGTGCTCACGCTACTGTCTTCCTCTAGCTGAGTGTCATCATCAGAGCCCACCAAACACTGGGCATCCTCCTGGAGCATGTACCCAACACTGTGCTCAAAGAGTTCAGGAGACTCCTCAGGAGGACGTGGTGGGTCTAGGGAAGGAGTCACTGATGATGACATTGAGAGGAGGGACGACGATGTGTTGGCAGCTGCTTTTCTACTACCCTGAGACTGGGTGAGAGAGGATGAGGAGGATGAAGAGGGCTTGGTCATCCACTCTACCAAGTCGTTCGCATGTTGCGGTTCAACATGTCCAGCTGCAGAAAAGAAGGACAAGCATGTCCCATGGCCACGTGCTGATGACAATGCACCGCGTCCACGACCAGCACTGTTGTCTCTAGACACAGAGCCTGCTTGCCCTCTTTTATCGGCTCGCGCCTGTCTGCCTCTCCTTGCTGGCCTTCCAGACATGGTAATGGCCTGAAGGGAGTTGGGTAAAACAGTAGTTGGGTAGTTTATATTGTGCTGGAGGCACACAACACCCACTAACTCCTGCAGATGCCTTTTTTATAGAACAGCAGAGTTAAAGGGGTATATACAGATGTATACTGTGCTGTGCTGGAAGCACACACAACTTCCAATAACTCCCGCAGATGCCAATCGGGCCCAAATAGAGAACAGCTATGTAGGTGGATAATAGCGGTATGTACTGGGTACAGAGCAGGCACACAGCACGCACTATCTCCTGAGTGACACTACTGACTGCAAGCTCTATTGTTAAAGATGGACCACTAGCTATATAGGTGAGGTGAATATCACGGTGTATACTGCGGTCAGGGCACGCAGACAATAACAAGAAAACAGCAGAGTTAAAGGGGTATATACAGATGTATACCGTGCTGTGCTGGAGGCACACACAACTTCCAATAACTCCCGCAGATGCCAATCGGGCCCAAATAGAGAACAGCTATGTAGGTGTATATAGTGGTATGTACTGGGTACAGAGCACGCAGACAGCACGCACTAACACTACTGACTGCAAGCTCTATTATTAAAGCTAGATCACTAGCTATATAGGTGAGGTGAATATAGTGGTGTATACTGCGGTCAGGGCACAGACAGTAACCACTACACAAGAGCAAAATAGTAAATCAGCCAAAAACGATTGGTGTGTAACTGTGTTGAAGGTACACAGAACACCCACTGCTTCAGATGCTAACAAACACTACACGAGGCCGCCTGAAAGGCAGCTTTATATAGTGTGGGGCGTGCACTACACAGCCTGAGCTATGATTGGCCACAGGCAGGATGCCTGTGGCCAACCATTGCTCTCCTCGCTACTGGCGCTGCGATTGGCCAAGCATGCGGGGTCACAGTGCATGCTTGGCCAATCGTGAGACAGCAATGCATTGCGCCATCGCAGTGCATTGTGGGCCACACGAATTTTGCCGCGAACGGCCCAAACGTTCGGAATTCGGCGAACGCACAAACGACCGATGTTCGAGTCGAACATGCGTTCGACTCGAACACGAAGCTCATCCCTACCAATAAGGTCATTAAGGAATAGTTTTGGGTTTAGTGACAAACTCATTCAGCCGTTGAAGCCTCTGCTGATCCACAGACCAGTCAAAGGAAGAAGAAATTTCCCTGCAGAATGCTCCGAGAACACACCGCATGAGAAAGCAGGAAATAAGAGGTACTCTTGAAGAAAGCAAGAATTGGCATGTCTGTAAAAACAAAAAAAATGAAATTATATACACCTGTCAAACAGGTGTGGAAAAATTGGGATTTTGGGTATTGGTGGTGCCTTTACACCATAACCCTATAGAGATACATTTGATGAAAGCACGAATTGGCCTTGCTGTAAATACTTGAAATGATGTGAACCTGTCAAACAGGTGTGGAAAAATTGGTCCTTGGGTGTTAATTGTGCCCATGAAATCCTATACCAAAAAATTACTTCAAAATAAAATCAACACCCACAAACCTAGTTGCCTAGACAGTCTTGCAGAGATTCCAGATCCTAAAAACATTTAATTAGTGTCATCTGCATCAGGGGCTTGATAACTGATGCTAATCCAGGACTGATTAATTTTGACAAATGTCAGGTGGTCAACGGAGTCTGTGGACAGACACGCTCTTTTATCACTCTTTATACTCACACTATATTCACGCTACACTAGCACTGCACTTACACGCTACACTGACACTACACAATACTTACATTATACTCAAACTATGCTAGCATTACACTGACACTCTACACTCAGGGTCACAAGAACACACTAGCTCACTAGTAGCAAACAGAGCCCTGCTCTAACTATCTCTACTTCAACAACACACTGCAAAAGGATCCTGTGGGAAGCAACCTTTTATAGTGTGGGGTGGGACTATGAGCACCGAGCCATGAATGGGCAAAGTCATCATGATTTTGCCTTGCACTTGATCTGCAAGGTGCATTGCTGCATCTTAGAATGCACTGTGCAGTGCATTGTGGGGCACTCGGTGGGTGAACATCTGTCTGAGCACTGTACAAATTCGGGTGTCCACAATACAGGCGAAAGAGGCGCTTGGGCCAAAATTTTGCTCAGCCTGAACTGCTTGCCCAACTCTAGTTCTAATGTATGTTGTCAGCAAACAGTTGTAGGGGAGCAAAAGGTTCAGGTAGAGTCCTTGTTATTTTAGATTTCTGCTTAAGTGGTTTTTTGGCATGACAAATGGATGAACCGGATAACATCCCTGGGCATGGAGTCAGGCAGGTGTTAAGGTTTGGGAAGCCTGTGAATGCAGTCAATGACCAACGCAATATTTTTAATCTCTGTCAGAACTTCAGATATCCTCAGATTTTAATGTTATTCCAGCGGGACCTATGTGATAGATCTGCCAACTTGTCTTTTGTCCAGTTATTTTTCTCGATGAGATCTCATCATGAGTATCAATTAGGTCATTTATAGTGGCTTCATAGTCCCCCATTTTTGTTTCCATATGTGTCACTCCATCCCCTAGGGAGATAATATGATTAAATTACTGCATGAGAGAAAGCATATCTGACTGTGTCTAATGCTGCATACACACGATCGGACTATCCAGCAGACTATGGGTGGGGGGCTTATCGGAATCCGGGAGCTTTCTTTAACCACTTGCCGACCGCCGCACGACGATATACGTCGGCAGAATGGCACGGGCAGGCATATTGGCGTATATATAAGTCCATGCCTGCCCGCGGGTGGGGGGCCCGATCGGGCCCCCCCCCGGTGCCTGCGGCGGTCGGCATTCGTTCGGGAGAGATCAGGGATGAGGGGACGGCCATTCATTCATGGCCACCCCCTCGCGATCGCTCTCGACGAATGGAAATCCCCCGTGACATCACTTCCTCTCCTGTAATGTAAACACAGGAGAGGAAGTGATGTATTCTCTCCTCCGTGTCGGTATTTTCCGTTCCGACACGGAGGAGAGCGGATCGGTGAGTTGCACCAACACTCTACACACACAGTAGAACATGCCAGGCACACTCACACCCCCCCTTTACCCCCCGATCACCCCCCCAATTACCCCTGCCCCCCAGTCACAGTGACACCAATGTCATTTTTTTTTTTTTTTTTTTTTTTTTTGCATTGGTGTCATTTGTGACTGTAATAACTGTTAGGGCAGTTAGAGTTAGCCCCCTTTAGTTCTAATGTACCCCCCTAACCCCCCCAATAAAGGTTTAACCCCGTGATCACCCCCCGTCGCCAGTGTCACTAAGGCTGGGTTCACATTGCAGCGGTTTATGAGAACGAATGTGATTCGCACCGCACTGCAGTGCAAATCACATCCGATCTCTGTGCGATTTGAGTTCAGCCATTCGCCGCACCCGCCACACCCGCCGCACCCGCCGCAAATTCGCACGGGACCCTTTTTTTGGCCCGCAGCAGAATCGGATCGCATGGGTGTTCACACCATGCGATCCGAGTTTGCAGATCGCACTGCGATATGCGAACTGATCTGGGGGTGTCAGTAACATTTCACTGACACTCCCAGCAGTTCGCATAGGGCAGTGTGAACTGCCGCCGGGAGGCATGCGATGCGGGAACCCGCCGCGGATTCGCGGCGTTTCCGCATCGCTCCAGTGTGAACCCAGCCTAATAAGCGATCATTTTTCTGATCGCCGTATTAGTGTCACAGGTGACGCTAGTTAGGCAGGTAGGTATTTAGGTTCGCCGCAGCTTTTTATAGCGCCAGGGACCCCCATATACTACCGCATAAAGCCCCCTGATTGCCCCCTAGTTAACCCTTTCACCAGTGATCACCATATAACTGTTACAGGTGACGCTGGTTGGTTAGTTATTTTTTTATAGTTTCAGGGCACCCGCCATTTATTACCTAATAAAGGTTTAACCCCCTGATCACCCGGCGGGTGTCATTTGTGACTAATAACTGTTAGGGCAGTTAGGGTTAGCCCCCTTTAGTTCTAAGGTACCCCCCTAACCCCCCCAATAAAGGTTTAACCCCGTGATCACCCCCCGTCGCCAGTGTCACTAAGGCTGGGTTCAGATTGCAGCGGTTTGAGAACGGATGTGATTCGCACCGCACTGCAGTGCAAATCACATCCGATCTCTGTGCGATTCGAGTTCAGCCATTCGCCGCACCCGCCACACCCGCCGCACCCGCCGCAAATTCGCACGGGACCCTTTTTTTGGCCCGCAGCAGAATCGGATCGCATGGGTGTTCACACCATGCGATCCGAGTTTTCAGATCGCACTGCGATATGCGAACTGATCTGGGGGTGTCAGTAACATTTCACTGACACTCCCAGCAGTTCGCATAGGGCAGTGTGAACTGCCGCCGGGAGGCATGCGATGCGGGAACCCGCCGCGCATTCGTGGCGTTCCCGCATCGCTCCAGTGTGAACCCAGCCTAATAAGCGATCGTTTTTCTGATCGCTGTATTAGTGTCACAGGTGACGCTAGTTAGGCAAGTAGGTATTTAGGTTCGCCGCAGCTTTTTATAGCGCCAGGGACCCCCATATACTACCGCATAAAGCCCCCTGATTGCCCCCTAGTTAACCCTTTCACCAGTGATCACCATATAACTGTTACAGGTGACGCTGGTTGGTTAGTTATTTTTTTATAGTTTCAGGGCACCCGCCATTTATTACCTAGTCTCACTAGTGTACCCCTAAATTTAGGGGTGTCTACTTTCCAAAATGGGGTCATTTGGGGGGGGGTTTGTGCCATCTTGGCATTTTATGGCCTTCAAAACTGTAACGCCCTTAGAAAGCCTGAAGGCGGTGCTTGGTTTTCGGGGCCCCGTACGCGGCTAGGCTCCCAAAAAGTCCCACATATGTGGTATCCCCGTACTCAGGAGAAGCAGCAGAATTTATTTTGGGGTGTCATTTCACATATGCCCATGGCATGCGTGAGCAATATATCATTTAGTGACAACTTTGTGAAAAAAAAAAAAAAAAAAAAAAAAAAAAAAAAGTTTGTAATTTTCCCGCAACTTGTGGCAAAATATAAAATATTCCATGGACTCAACATGCCTCTCAGCAAATAGCTTGGGGTGTCTACTTTCTAAAATGGGGTCATTTGTGGGGGTTTTGTGCCATCTTGGCATTTTATGGCCTTCAAAACTGTAATAGGTAGTGAGGAGTGAAGTCAAATATTTACGCCCTTAGAAAGCCTGAAGGCGGTGCTTGGTTTTCGGGGCCCCGTACGCGGCTAGGCTCCCAAAAAGTCCCACATATGTGGTATCCCCGTACTCAGGAGAAGCAGCAGAATTTATTTTGGGGTGTCATTTCACATATGCCCATGGCATGTGTGAGCAATATATCATTTAGTGACAACTTTGTGAAAAAAAAAAAAAAAAAAAAAAAGTTTGTAATTTTCCCGCAACTTGTGGCAAAATATAAAATATTCCATGAACTCAACATGCCTCTCAGCAAATAGCTTGGGGTGTCTACTTTCTAAAATGGGGTCATTTGTGGGGGTTTTGTGCCATCTTGGCATTTTATGGCCTTCAAAACTGTAATAGGTAGTGAGAAGTGAACTCAAAAATTTACGCCCTTAGAAAGCCTGAAGGCGGTGCTTGGTTTTCGGGGCCCCGTACGCGGCTAGGCTCCCAAAAAGTCCCACATATGTGGTATCCCCGTACTCAGGAGAAGCAGCAGAATTTATTTTGGGGTGTCATTTCACATACGCCCATAGCATGTGTGAGCAATATATCATTTAGTGACAACTTTGTGTAAAAAAAAAAAAAAAATTTTTTTTTTGTCATTATTCAATCGCTTGAGGCAAAAAAATAAAATATTCAATGGGCTCAACATGCCTCTTATCAATTTCCTTAGGGGGTCTACTTTCCAAAATGGGGTCATTTGGGGGGGTTTTGTACTGCCCTGCCATTTTAGCACCTCAAGAAATGAGATAGGCAGTCGTAAACTAAAAGCTGCGTAAATTCCAGAAAACGTACCTTAGTTTGTAGATGTGACAACTTTTGCGCAAACCAATAAATATACAATTATTGACTTTTTTTTTACCAAAGACATGTGGCTGAATACATTTTGGCCTAAATGTATGACTAAAATTGAGTTTATTGGATTTTTCTAATAACAAAAAGTAGAAAATATCATTTTTTTTCAAAATTTGCGGTCTTTTTACGTTTATATCGCAAAAAATAAAAATCGCAGAGGCAATCAAATACCATCAAAAGAAAGCTCTATTTGTGGGAAGAAAAGGACGCAAATTTTGTTTGGGTACAACATTGCATGACCGCGCAATTACCAGTTAAAGCAGCGCAGTGCCAAAGTGTAAAAAGACCTCTGGTCATTTACCAGCAAAATGGTCCGGTCTTAAAGTGGTTAATAAGGTGGCCCCAGATACCGGACCCCCACCCCATGTGAATGAGTATGGGGTACGATGTACCCCTACCCATTCACCTGGTGAAAAAATGTAAATAAAAAAACATAACACAAGTTTTTAAAATCATTTATTAGACAGCTCCGGTGGTCTTCTTCTGTCTTTGTGGGGTCTTCTCTCCGGTCTCCTCTGCTATCTTCTGCTAGCTCTTTTACTAGCAGAGGAACCCGGCTTTCTTCTTTGTCATCGCTGACGTCCGGGGGTCTTCTTCTGACTTCGGGGTCTTGTCCCGCTCTTCGGTTCTTCTTGCTGGGCCTCTGCTATCTTCTTATAGCTCTTTTACTAGCGTTGGCCCGGTCTTCTGTGCTGTCGTCGCTGCCGCCTTCTTCTCTTCTTCCTTGCGATGTTGACACGCCGCTCTCTCTGGCCGCAATGGCAGGGACGCATTGTGTGGTGACTTATATAGGGTCAAGGGGCGGGGTCACCGTTGATGTCACATGGTGACCCCGCCCTTTATGATGTCACAGTCCCGGAGGATGCCTCATAAGCTGGACTAATTTAAATAGCAATCCTAGGCCAAAAGTTTGTTTAGTTTTACTAAAAGTATCAGGCCGCGTACACACGCGCGGACTGTTCGCCCAACCTTGTTCATCAAACAGTTTCGGCAAACAGTCCGCTCAAAATTTGCATGAGCGGACTTGCCCACACACGAGCGGACTGTTTCAGCGAACTGTTTGCCAAACAGTTCGCTCAACTTTTGAAATGAACGGACTCGCCCACGTAAGGCGGAGCCAAGTCCGCCCATTTCGAGCGCGTGTACAGGTAGGCGGGGCCCGCGAAGGAGACGTCGCGGGCTCCGCCGCCTGGAATGGGCTTAAAGGGGAACCCCAACGCCGAAAAAAATCGGCGTGGGGGTTCCCCCAAAGTCCACACCAGACCCTTGTCCGAGCACGCTACCCGGCCGGCCAGGAAAGGGGGCGAGCGAGCGCGCCCCCCCTCCTGAGCCGTACCAGGCCGCGTGCCCTCAACATGGGGGGTGCCTTGGGGAAGGGGGGCCGCGCGGCCCCCCCACCCCAAAGCACCTTGTCCCCATGTTGATGAGGACAAGGGCCTCTTCCCGACAACCCTGGCCGTTGGTTGTCGGGGTCTGCGGGCGGGGGGCTTATCGGAATCCGGGAGCCCCCTTTAAGAAGGGGGCCCCCGGATACCGGCCCCCCCACCCTATGTGAATGAGTATGGGGTACAATGTACCCCTACCCATTCACCTGTGAAATAAAGTACAAAAAAAAAACACAACACAGGGAAAAAATATTTTATTGCACAGCTCCGGGGGTCTTCCGTCTTCGGGGGTCTTCTCGCCGGACTCCTCCGCTATCTTCGTGTAGCTCTTTTACTAGCGGAGGAGCCCGGCTTTCTTCCTCCCCGCCGCCGGCCTCTTCTCCCGACTTCGGGGGTCTTGTCCCCCTCTTCGGTTCTTCTGTCGGGCCACCGCGCCTTCTTGTAGCTCTTTTACAGGCGGTGGCCCGGTCTTCTGTCGCCGCTGTCGCCGCCGCCGCCGCCTTCCGTTCTTGTTCTTCTTGTTCTTCTTCTTCTTCTTCTCCTGGAGATGTTGACTCGACGAGCTCTCCGGCCGGAATGCCAGGGACACGCTCCACTGCCACTTATATAGTGACAATGGGGCGGTGTCACATGGTATATGTCACATGGGTTGGTCACATGGTGACCCCGCCCCCTTACGATGTCATAGTCCCCATGTGACATCAACCCATGTGACCAACCCATGTGACATATACCATGTGACACCGCCCCATTGTCACTATATAAGTGGCAGCGGAGCGTGTCCCTGGCATTCCGGCCGGAGAGCTCGTCGAGTCAACATCTCCAGGAGAAGAAGAAGAAGAAGAACAAGAAGAACAAGAACGGAAGGTGGCGGCGGCGGCGACAGCGGCGACAGAAGACCGGGCCACCGCCTGTAAAAGAGCTACAAGAAGGCGCGGTGGCCCGGCAGAAGAACCGAAGGCGGCGACAGAAGAACGGAAGGCAGCGGCGACAGAAGACCGGGCCACCGCCTGCAAAAGAGCTACAAGAAGGCGCGGTGGCCCGGCAGAAGAACCGAAGAGGGGGACAAGACCCCCGAAGTCGGGAGAAGAGGCCGGCGGCGGGGAGGAAGAAAGCCGGGCTCCTCCGCTAGTAAAAGAGCTACACGAAGATAGCGGAGGAGTCCGGCGAGAAGACCCCCGAAGACGGAAGACCCCCGGAGCTGTGCAATAAAATATTTTTTCTCTGTGTTGTGTTTTTTTTTTGTACTTTATTTCACAGGTGAATGGGTAGGGGTACATTGTACCCCATACTCATTCACATAGGGTGGGGGGCCGGTATCCGGGGGCCCCCTTCTTAAAGGGGGCTCCCGGATTCCGATAAGCCCCCCGCCCGCAGACCCCGACAACCAACGGCCAGGGTTGTCGGGAAGAGGCCCTTGTCCTCATCAACATGTGGACAAGGTGCTTTGGGGTGGGGGGGCCGCGCGGCCCCCCCTTCCCCAAGGCACCCCCCATGTTGAGGGCACGCGGCCTGGTACGGCTCAGGAGGGGGGGCGCGCTCGCTCACCCCCCTTTCCTGGCCGGCCGGGTAGCGTGCTCGGACAAGGGTCTGGTGTGGACTTTGGGGGAACCCCCACGCCGATTTTTTTCGGCGTTGGGGT
Organism: Lithobates pipiens; assembly: GCF_037356315.1. Classification (NCBI taxonomy): domain Eukaryota; kingdom Metazoa; phylum Chordata; class Amphibia; order Anura; family Ranidae; genus Lithobates; species Lithobates pipiens. The sequence goes on along the minus strand of NW_027507790.1, from coordinate 274,382,730 downwards.
TCCCCTTTAAGCCCATTCCAGGCGGCGGAGCCCGCGACGTCTCCTTCGCGGGCCCCGCCTACCTGTACACGCGCTCGAAATGGGCGGACTTTCCGAGCGGGAACAGTTTGCTCATTTCGAAAGTGGCCTACACACGGGCGGACTGTTCGCTCAAACACAGTTTCAGCGGACAGTTTTTCTGAATTTCCGAAAGACTTTGTCCGTCCAACTGTCCGCTGAAACTGTCCGCTGAAAGCCCACACACGGGCGGACTGTCCGCCCAAGGTTGGGCGAACAGTCCGCCCGTGTGTACGCGGCCTCACAGTGACATTAACCTCCCTGGCGGTACGATTATTTCAGATTTTAGGTGCTAAAAGCGGTACAATTATTTTGCATGAAAATTTGGTGTTTTATATTGTAGTCCTGTAATTCTTAGGAATAACTCATTTAAATCTGTCCAAACCAGAGTCTAGCAGACATCCCGGGTATGATAAAGTTTGAAAAATGAATTCATAAATTATAATATAAAAAATAACTATAAATAATTATACCAAATATAAATATAACAATAATAAAAATTATTCAATAATGTAATCAAATCAAAAACACTGAAATTTGCTCAGTTGCAGAATTGTCACTGTCATTAGTTTTCAATATTTGATGACGGATTTCCCCACAAATTGCTATCCCTCAATTCTGCAAGTGATTCCAATTTATTATCGCTGTTTTCTAGCTGGTCTAAAATAATTTTTGATGTAAAGGGACAGTTTTGGTTGCTATGGACAATCTCCAGTTTCCAGGCATAAAGAACAGTTTTTATAATATAAAACTGCATGCAGGGCACTGGCAGACCACTAGGGACAAAGGGGATGTGAAATAATTACATACAGCAATGTAATCTGTAAGATTACATTATACTGTATGTAATGTGTGTGTTTCACTTTTTGAATTTGGCGCCGATCTCCGTCCCCGTGCATCGAAATGCTCACAGGGAACGGAGATCGGCTCCGTGATGAATCATGCAGAGGACAGGCCGCTGGTACAGCGAGGGGACATCGCTGGATCCAAGGGACAAGGTAAGTAAACCTCCTCCTGGATCCAGCGATGCGGTCCCGAGTCTGGCTCGGGGTTAATGCTTTTGGTATAAAACTTCCACCCCGAGCCAGACTGTCATACTTACATGCCCTGTGAAAATGTTTTTCACAGAGCAGCCCTGATCTTCTTTTTATGGCGTACTCCACTGGTTCTCCTGGCCCCCATGGAAAGCCACCTGTGCTGGCTTGCTCCCGACCCACCCTGTCTGCGTCCATTGACACAGAGCATGCGGCTTGACCCTGCCCCTGTTCCCGTATAGCATTTGATTGACAGCAGTGGGAGCTAATGGCTCCTGCTGCTATCAATCTTCCCAGGGAAAAGGCAGACAGCAATAAGAGCCACTTCTCTCATGCATATCGCTGGATCAAATCAGGCTCAAGTAAGAATAATGGGGGCTGGGGGGATTGTGAAGCACAGAAGGTTTTTCACTTTAATGCATAGAATGCATTAAGGTGAAAAACCTTAAGGCTTTAGAACCACTTTAACCACTTAAGGACCAGAAAATTTGCCCCCTTAATGACCAAGCCATTTTTTGTGATCCGGCACTGTGTTTTTTTAACTGACAATTGCGCGGTCGCGTGATGCTGTACCCAAATAATATGTATGTACTTTTTCCCCCCACAAATAGAGCTTTCTTTTGTTGGGAATTAATTACCTCTGCGGTTTTCATTTGGTGCGCTATAAACAAAAAAAGCCCACAATTTTGAAAAAAAAAACACAATATTTTTTACTTTCTGATATAATAAATCACCAAAAAAATGAAAAAAAATAATTTCTTCATCAGTTGCTTAACTACACTGCAGACTCGAGTGCATGAGCATCATGGGAAATGTAGTTCCAAAACATCTGGGGTGCCAAGGTTCGCCATCACTGGTTTAGGCCAATATTTATTCTTCTACATATTTTTGGTAAAAAAAAAAAAAAAATCACAAGCGCATATTGATTGGTTTGCACACAAGTTGTAGCGTTTACAAAACAGGGAATAGATTTATGGGATTTTTATTATTATTTTTCTTTTACTAGTAATGGCGGTGATTAGTGATTTTTAGGGGGACTGCGACATTGTGGTGGACAGACATGTTTGACACTCTTTTGAGACCATTGACATTATACAGCGAACAGAGCTAAAAATAGCCACTGATTACTGTATAAATGTCACTGACAGGGAAGAGGTTAACACTAGTGATAAAGGGGTGAGTGCTATTCTGATTTTAGGTAGTGTGAGTTTAAGTATTCACTTATTAAGCGCTACGTGTCACATAATTTTCTGGTCTTAAATGAGAATTATCATAAGGGACAAAGAAGGTCTACTAATTATGCGTGCAATAGATGTTGCATGGGACTGTCCTCTAACCTCTATCAGAATGCATATAACAAAACACGGGTCCCTAAAGGCTGGTGACCCAGAGAAAAGTAAGGCTCACTAAGGAAGAGAACGCCAAAATCTCAAAACAAGACTTACTTTATTGAAAGTTTAGAAAATTGAATTTAATATAATTTACAAAATGCACCTATAAATCACTAGAAATGACTTCAACGCTTTCATAGTAAACAGTGTGGCTTTATCTGGACGTCCAGATGAAGCTACACACTGTTTACTGTGAAACGCGTTGACATCATTTCTTCCTGGACGCCACGCTGCGGTGCAGTGGCGAGGATCCCTGATTGGGTTGCGAGCTGATGGTGAACATACAGGAAGCTGCATGGGACAAAATTTGTTGCCAATAACGGAACGAGTGCACGCAGTGTCACAGCCTGTTGAGGTAGCTCTGTGCTGCTTTACACTATGGACGATATATATTGGCTAAGCGGAGCAACATGATTTTGATTCTGTAAGAACATCCCTGTCCAGCTCGGTAATAAATAGCATTGCCAAGAAACGTACGTATTCCTCAGCACAAGAGACTCTATATATGGGAAGTTTAGTAATAAGTTTATTTGCCCCCGTACACACGGTCGGACATTCCGACCACCAAATCCGTCAGATTTTGGCCAAAACTGTTGCATACACACGGTCGGACAAAGTTGTCGGAAAATCCAATCGTTCAGAACGTGGTGACGTTATTTCGTTACGATGGGACTACGTTCAGGCTAGTAGCCAATAGCTTTGGTGTAGGAACTTGATCTGAGCATGCGTGGCACTTTGTCCGATCGGAATTCTCTACACTTGATCCGACAATGTCCGGTCGGATCATGCTGTCGGAAAATTTTATAGCCAAGCTGGAAAACTTGGTCCATCGGATATTTCAACGGAAACAGTCTGATGGAGCCCACACACGTGCGGATTATCTGACAACACGGTCCGATCGGACATTTTCCGTCGGAATATCCGACCGTGTGTACAAGGGCTAACTGTCAAAAGTGCTTGATGTTGAAAGAAAAAAGATAATAACATGAAAAGCTTCCTCACTGACTTTTAGTATCATTGATACTTTGTACACTCTCTGTGCCTCCACTGGATTATCTAACTATTATCAGTGCTGTTGTGACAGACTTACCATACTATATGAATAGGCTGTTCCCTCGTGAACAGTGAATGATTAATGACTTTTAGTGATTTCACAACTCGGCTTTCTGGATTCCAGAGGGTGGGATTACCATTATTATTGATATTATTTCTATGGCTTTGCTATAATTGCTGTTTTCCTGGCTATCTCTATCCTCTATTGGGCTCGAGCCACCGGGGGGATTCGATGCTGGTCCTATACTGCTAATTAGCTTATAGTTGCTGCACATTATCTGCACCAACATTGGACCAGCTCCAATCCCACTGGCGTCCGGACGTGTATGTTTTTTGTTTTATGTTTGATGTAAGCACTGTTTTTTGTGTGTATATGTTTCCTCTCTGTCTGTGCCTGATGGGATCGAATAATGCTATTCGATCAATAACAGCAGACATATTATAGTTATTTAAATTGTGGTTCTTTGATTAGAGTGATTTATAGGTGCATTTTGTAAATTATATTAAATTACATTTTCTAAACTTTCAATAAATTAAGTCTTGTTTTGAGATTTTGGCGTTCTGTTCCTCAGTGGGCCTCACTTTTCTCTGGGTCACCAGCCTTTAGGGACCCGTGTTTTGTTATATGTAGTTTTATTAGGAATAATAGGCCTAATCGGTGTATTCCTCACTTTTATTTTAACTAGGGGGATGGGGCTGATGTAAATGTGACGCATATACTGTGAGGTGGTTTAGGTGCCTACTATTCTTATATTTCGTTTATCTTTCTTTTTATTTTATTTTTTTACAAAAGGATCAGGCTCTTTATTTTCAGCCATGTCACTGTAATTTTCAAATTTAAATGGATTTAGTTGGATAAAACGGTCACTTTTTTTTTTTTACAATAAATTTTATTAAGCAAATGTCACATCGTAGTTACAGAGTCAACATATACATATATAGGTAGCCTGCAGAAAGGAAATCAGACCAAAATAGCAGTCTCAGACTACAATATAGAGAGCATTTATCTGTTACAACAAAGAATGCAAACTGAAAGCATCCCAAAATTGAATTACGAGCCCACATAGGGCCCTACGAACCCTTCGGTGGATAAAACAAACATCACATCCTCTTAACAGGGGGAAGGGGAGGGAGCAGGACAAAATTAGGAAGTATAAAATAAAATAAAAGGGTGAAAACCAAGGAGACAGAAAACCTGAAAAAATAGTAAGGAAAACAGACTGAGATTGCAGAGCCTCAGAGATCATGTGACACATCCTCGCCAGACCGGCCATGACCGAGACCCCACCACTCCAATCGGCTAAGTGTCTATGGAGCAGGAGAGCTCAGCCACTGGTCAAGCTCTCGAAAGCTGCAGAGTATTTGAACTGGACCCAAGGGGACCATGTAATATGGAATTTATCAGCTGAATCCTTAGTGGTCGCTAACATTTCTTCCATGGCAAAAATATGGTTGACTGAATGCACCCATTCTCGGATAGTAAGTGTAGTGGAAAGTTTCCAGTATTTGGGAACCAGGGATTTAGCAGCAATCAACAAGTATTTTGTCAGAGATCTATTATATTTGCCCAGAGAAAGGTCAGATATATGCAGGAAACAACAACCCGGGGTGAGTTTTATTTTGGTGTCTGTAATGTGTAGTATTAAACTATGAATCCGGGGGCAGCGCCACCAAATATGTAGCATGTCACCTTTCGCCTCTCCACACCTCCAGCACAGATCTGACGAAGCCGGGTACCAGCGTTTCACCTTAACTAGAGTAGCATACCACTGAGAGAGTAGTTTGTACAAGTTTTCTTGTAGTCTAGTACTGACAGTACATTTGTGTGCTAGAATACAAGCGTTGCGCCATTGTGTATCAGTAAAAGAGGTTTGAAGTGACCTCTCCCAGCTCTCCCTGAACCTGGAAGTATCAGCGTGGTCAAGCTGCTGGAGACATGCATACATGAACGAGGTCGTTTTCTCAACAGGAGTACCCTGGAGGCAGACGGACTCAAAAGGTGAGAGCTCTCTCAGGACAGCCTGCCTTCTCTTGGTCGCCAGTAAATAATGGCAAGCCTGCCGGTAGTTCCAGAAAGACATCGTCCCTGGAGGCAGAACACCCCCAAGTTCTGCAAATGAGAGAGCACGCCCCTGTCGAGTCAAGTGTGTAGCCAGGAGAGGAGTTTTTGAGTCTAGTGCAAATCAGTTCGAGCCCATCCCAGGAGGGAAATCCGGGTTATGCAGGAGGGGTGTGAGAGGGCCTGGGGAAGATGTGAACTTGTGTCCTGTGGCTAGCTTATGAAAAACCCTCAGTGTAGCTCCAATGAGTGGGTGTTGGATCAGTTCCGCCGGACAATTGTCCCACGGTATCCAAGGGGAGAAGCACAAAGATGTCCTAGACACACTCTCTTCCACCGATACCCAGTCCTTGCGCGCTGCATGACAGTTCCAATCAATAATTCTGGCCAGGTGCGTAGCGAAGTAATAAAGCTTAAAATTTGGGAATCCCACCCCACCCTCCAATTTGGGTTTCATCAGTAAACGAAGACTGATGCGAGGGCGCTTGTGTGCCCATAAAAATTTCCAAAGGATGGTTTGCAGCTGTTTAAAAAAAGAAGCTGGGATTGAAATGGGTAAAGTATGGAATAGATAAAGCAAACGTGGTAGCGTGATCATCTTGATTATGGCTGCCCTGCCAAACCAAGAGAAAAAGCCCAGAGACCATTTACTCAGGTCCAGGTCTATCTGTCGCAACATAGGCCTAAAATTGTGTGTAAATATAAGGTTCAGCTGGGGGGTGAGCTTAATGCCTAGGTATTTTAAAGCGCCCGAAACCCAGTGAAAGGAATTATTTGTTTGAGCTAGTGCCAACGCCTCCGGTGCCAGCGTCAAATTCATTGCCTCAGATTTGCTATAGTTAATCTTAAGATGAGAAATATAGCCATATATGATAAAGGTCTGCAGTAGATTTGGAATGGAAGTGTGCGGGTGAGTTAAGAAAAATAATAAATCGCCAGCGTACGCAGCGATTTTATGAATTTTTTGTCCGATGTGGAATCCCGTAATTGAAGGGGAATTGTTGACTGTGCGAATAAATGGTTCTAGGGTAAGGATAAACAATAGGGGGGATAATGGACACCCTTGCCTAGTCCCGTTACGAATTTCCACCGGGTCGGATAAGGTTCCATTAATTTTTAAACGTGCCATCGGGTTCTGGTATAGGAAGGAAATCCAAGAGAGCATGCCAGGTCGCAGGCCAATATGCTTACAAGTAGCGAGCAGGTAGTCCCAGGCCACCCTATCGAAGGCTTTCTCCACATCCGTAGATAGGAGAAAGCCCTCGAACTTATCCTTATGGCAATGGTGGATCAGGTTCAACGCTTTTGTCACATTATCTCTGGATTCCCTCCCTGGCATGAATCCCGCCTGGTCAGGACCGATTAATTGGGAAAGAAAGGGGCGTAAACGGTTTGCAATTATCCTTGACATGATTTTTAAGTCTAAATTCAATAAGGAGATCGGGCGGTAGCTAGAGCAGTCAGAGGGATCCTTACCCAATTTTGGAATAACCGTTATATGCGCGCTTAGGAAAGACGTAGGGAGGTGATGCGGATGTCTAAGGAAATTAAACGTTTTCAGGAGTGGTTTTTCTAGCAAGACCGAAAAGACTTTATAGTAATGTGCAGTAAACCCGTCAGGTCCGGGGCTCTTCCCCGGTGTAAGGCTTTTAATAGTGGCTAACAATTCTGTCGAAGTAATGGGACCCTCCAAGGAGTCTGCGTCTTCAGGGGACAGTGTGGGCAAACCACTCTGCTCCAAATAGTCCTGTATAATTTGGCTCCGATCACCGCTTAGCGTACCGGGTTTGTGTTGTGGTGGAGTGTTGTAAAGTTTAGTGTAATATTGGCGGAAGCTTTCCGCAATTTTATCCGTGCGGTTGGTCAGGGTGCCATCACCCAGTTTAACTGCTAAGATATTATTAGTCAGGGAGGCCTCTTTCAGAGCCCTGGCCAATAGTTTCCCTCCCTTGTCCCCATGCTCATAATATATTTTCTTTTTAAGAAAAAGGGTGTGTTTACTCCTAATCTCCAAAACGCTGCACAGCTCCAGTCTAGCCTGGTTCAACTCCTGGGCCTTCAAGGCATCCAGGGACTGTTTGTGTTGGGTTTCAAGCCGTGCCACACTGGAGGTCAGTGTTTTAATCTGTAGCTCCGCCGCTCTCTTCCGGGCCGCCCCTGCTCTAATGAACACCCCCCTCATCACACACTTGTGCGCTTCCCATATGGTCAGGGGTGACAGGTCCTCCGTTTCATTGTCTAGAAAGTAGTTACGCAAGGCGTCCGTTAGAGAAGGGAGAAGGTCAGTGTCAGTCAGCAAGGAGGGGTTCAGCCTCCACATACAGGATTTGGGTCTCAGGTCAGGGTGAGCCATCGTAAGTGAAATAGGTGCGTGATCTGAAATGGTCTGGAGGCCTATATGGGCTCCTTGTAGTTCGAGCAGGTCCCTCTGTGTAATAAAGGTGTAATCAATGCGTGCGTATTTATCATGAGGTGCTGAATAGCATGTGTAGTCCCTGTCTGACCGGCGGAACGTTCGCCAAGCGTCGATCAGAGTCAAGGAATGTAAGAGATGTTTGATCCGTTTTAACGTGCGATAAGTCAGACTGGATTTGCCAGTGGACGTATCCTGCAGGGGATTGAGCGGCACATTAAAATCCCCTCCCAGGATAATGCACCCCGAGGCAAAACTTTTTAGTTCCTCAGTAACTTGTTTACAGAACGCAGCATGCCCACTGTTAGGGAAATATACATTCGCTAAAGTTAGAGGGGTATTACCCCAAGAGCCTTTCAAAAATAAATATCTGCCCTCCGGATCAGACAACTGCTGCATAACTACAAAACCTGCCCTCCTATGGAGGAGGATCGCCACCCCCTTTGTTTTAGCTAAGGGGTTTGTGGAGTGAAATACCTGTGGAAAGTTTTTGTTGGACAATTTAGGAATTTGGTCACCCCAGAAATGTGTCTCCTGCAGATATACAAACATGGGCCTTACCCTGTTCAGCTCTCTGAGTACGGAGGTGCATTTTTCCGGCAGGTTGAGGCCGCGAACATCGTGGGAGATCAGGGTAGGGCTACGGCCCAGCGAGGAGTATGCCATGTCTCGAGTGTCAGAACTCTCTTCAGGCGGCCCTCACTGTAAAAAAAAAAAAAAGGAAAAGAAAAAAGGGAGGGGGAAGAGGAGGGGAGAGACGGGACAAGGAGGATAACAGAATAGAGAACAGTAAGTATGCGTGAGTGAAAATATAAGAGGGTATGAGGGAATCTCAACTTATAGGGTGTAACAAAAGAACAGTATCTGCCTACAGTATCTAATACTGCAAGCTGTTAGGAGAGCAAAAAGTAGTGCTCGGGACACCACCACCAGCACAGCTCCGCCCTTTTTGTGGGGACCGTGGGAGGAACTCCGCTGAAGGGGAAGGTATTCATAACGACATGGAGAAAACAGTTATAAAAAACTATCAATCCAACGTATCAAAAACAAGAGTCGCCATAAGGGAGACCCGCAGACCAAAAAAGAAGATGAAGTCAGAGTACAAATATATTCCCTGGCCAGGGATTATTAACCGACTTGAAGCCCAACTAAGATTAGGGGGGAGGGAGAAGGGGCAGTACACAACCCCAAAACACCCCCGGGGGCAAACTCAGTCACTGGAGTAGTGTAAACAGCAGAACCAGGTGGAAGACCTCAAACTCAAGGGATCCCAAAGTCAAAAAAAAAAAAAAGAACAGAGCCATTAACGTCTCACTATGGGACTAAAGAAAAAAGGACGGCTTCCATCCAGGAGGGGTCCCATCTGTCCTCAAGTGTTGTCACGGTGCCTGGATTGACGGTCGAGACGTGATGAGCGGCCCCCTGTGTCTGGGCCTTGTCTCCCACTCCTGCTCTTCTTCTGCGGAGGTTTCGCTGGTGAGGAGTGAGGAGAGCAGGCAGGACTATCATCCAATGGTGGGGGTTTGAACTCTGCATACCAGTGAGGTAGGTCCATGCATGGGATGTTCAGGTTAGCACAAAAATCTGGGAGCTCTGCTGGTAGACGCAGCATCAGTTGCTTCCCATGCAGAGTCGCCTGTAATGCGAAGGGGAAACGCCACTTGTAGACCACCCCCCTTTCACGTAGCACCTCCAGCAAAGGGCGCAGGGCCCTTCTATTTTGTAAAGTAATTGGGGATAAGTCTTGGTAAAGCGCAAGCTCACTGTCGTTAAACATGATCCGATCATTCTTTCTAGCTTGATTTAGGATTTCTTCCTTTAAGGGGAAACTCTGAAGGCAGCAGATTATATCCCTGGTTGGTGCAGCGTCCGAGGGTTTTGCTCTCAGGGCCCTGTGAGCTCTAACAAAGTCAATAGGAGTGTCAGCCGGGTTTTCTAGCAAATTGTTGAAGATGGAGCGCAGGGCAGATGGGAGTTGGTCAGGACCCACCGACTCAGGGATACCCCACACCCTAATATTGCACCACCTTCCCCTATTATCAAGGTCCTCTAAGTGTCGATTAATCGAAATCAAGTGAGCAGTATGTGAGGCTGTCGTGGCTTCCAGTCTATGTACCACCTTATCTCTCTTATGTTCAGCTCTTTCCAGAGAGGACATCTTTTCAGTTAAGGACAGAAGATCAGCTTTCAAATCTGTGATCACTGAGAAGAGGGTATTTTTTATGTCTGAAGCAATAGAAGTCATGTCCCCCAGCGTGAGAGGATGGTCAGGGTTCCCCATCCCGCTTACCAGATCCTCCGTCGCACACTGTGAGCCGTCGCTCAATTCCTCCTCATCCCCTCGTGCCTGCGCCATCTTGTGCGGCGTGTCTCGTCCAGAGCGGGCCTGAGACTGAAAGATGTCTTGGATGCTGCGAGGCTGAGACGAGGTGGACTGACGACGGGAACGAGAGCCGGAGTGTAGGCGAGCCGGTCTATGCATCTTGCGGCATGCGTGCGGCCAGGGAAACAGCGAAAAGGCAGCGGGTCTCCGGGAGCTCCTCTCTCAGGCAGCCATTCCTTCCGCGCGCCAAGCCTCGCCCTAGTTTATCTTTCTTTAAATTGAAATCTTTATTTTTTTTTTTACTTTCAAAAGGTTTATTAGGAAAGTTGCGGTACATAACAAATTGAATAGAACAATAATGTGTACAGCTTTTATGGTACATAATCAGTCATTAAAACAATAAATCAAAGGAGGCAGAGACATACCAAGTTCTTCCGTGGGCTGGGATCTTTGGTTCTGTAACGCATGCAAAAATCAACAAACCTGCCAGATTTGTGGCCTAATCTGGTCTAACTCCGCAGCCCAGTTCTTAAACTTTAAAGTTATTCTACACATTCAGGGTGGATAAAGAGATGAAAAAGGAGCAGAGAGAGGAAGAAAGAAGGGAAGGCATAAGGGGAGGTGGGAAAGGGTATGATATGGGGGGGCGCAGGAAGGACGTCTCACTCAGGGAGCCACTCAAGCCTCCAGCAATGCTGTTCAACCCCTACTGGCTCCATCGGAGTCAGCAGAGAAAAAAAAAAAATTTTAAATTGTTAATGCATCAAGTTTTGAAAATCACGAGAATGTCGAAAAACAAACCATGGGGACCAAGTCGCATTGAAACGGTCCACTTGTTCCTCAGCCTGAGCCCTGGTATCCTCCATCTCGCATATGTAGGCTATTTTCAGTAGCCAGTCTTTGGTGGTGGGGACCTGGGATGACTTCCACAGTATTGGTATAAGAGATTTGGCCGCATTTAAAAGGTGTCTGGTGAGCGAATTTTTATATTTCCTAAACGAAAAGTTTGAAATGTGCAGTAGGCAACAAGCCGCATCAAGTTTAAGCTTGGTCTCCGTAATTTTGTACGTCAGCTCTATCACTCTATCCCAGAACTTGCTAATGCGATCACATTGCCACCAGATGTGGATTAAGGTTCCCTTTCCCCCACCACATCGCCAACACGCCTCTGATGTCTGCGGGTACCATTTGTGTAATTTTGCAGGTGTTGCGTACCAGTGCGTCAAGATTTTATATGCGGTTTCCTGTATTTTGGTGCTCAGAGAGCATTTATGAGCCAGGGCACAGGCTCGATTCCATTGAGCGTCTGTGATTGTCACTCCCAAGTCATCCAACCATTTCTGCCTCAAACTGCCCATGTCCGGGGCATTTCTATTAGTCAACCATTTGTAGGCCACTGAGGTAGTCCGTGGGACCTGTTCTTCTTTTAAATATAGTGCCTCCACCTCTGTGAGTTCCCTGGAGAAGTTTCTACTGTGGGTGCCCGTGGATACATAGTCCCTGACCTGGAAGTAGGACCACCAAGATAGGGATGGCAATTTACCCACCTCTCATAGGCTAGTCAAGTCCCTGACATGTTGGTTATGGAAGCATTGGCCTGCCAAGAGTGGCTGCCTTCCCTCCCCAGAGAACAGAGAATGATTCCCCACTCCCGGTAAAAAATCCGGATTGCCCCATAGAGGTGTCAAAGGGCTCAAAGGGGTCGTAAGCATGTTGGTCGTCTTCTGTTTCGCGATTTGATGCATTATTCCTAATGTGGTACCTACTGTCGGGTGGTCTTTCGTTGTACGGGGTAACCGAGCAAAGGGAATCCAGGGGGAGAATCGCAGGGGAGTTGGGCTAAGTTCTTGTTCGAGCACTATCCAGTCCTTAACCCCTGCATGGCAGTGCCAATCGATCACTCGCGCAATGTGCGAAGCTTGGTAGTACCTACCATAATCTGGAATGCCCATCCCCCCTCCAGTTTGCCCCTCGTTAAAAGCGAGAACCTGATACGGGGAGGTTTGTGAGCCCAGATGAAGCACATCTGGATAGTCTGGAAGGACCTGAAAAAGCTTTGTGGTACCTTTATGGGTAAAGTGCGTAGCAAATATTAAATTTTTGGCAGAACGGTCATCTTACATATGGCCGCCCTGCCAAACCAGGAGAAAAATTTGGAATGCCAGCCATTGAGGTCTTTTTCGATCATTTTAAGAAGTGGGGGAAAGTTCTTGGCAAAGAGCGACGGCAACCTAGGTGTCAACATCACTCCCAAATACTTCATAGCATGGGACTCCCACTTAAAAGGGCTGTTGGCCTGTGCGGACCATAAAGTGCGCTCAGGGAAAGAGATGTTCATTGCTTCCGATTTGGTATAATTAATTTTCATGTTTGACATGAACCCGTAGATTTTAAATTCCTTCATGAGGGCAGGGATGGAGACGTGCGGCCTGGTCAAAAAAAACAGAAGATCATCCACGAACGCGGTGACCTTATACTCTCTGCCCCCTACTTGGTAGCCACTTATATTCTCGTTTGCAGTCACGCAACGAATAAAGGGTTCCAAAGAAAGAATAAACAATAAGGGTAAAAGGGGGCAACCTTGCCTAGTGCCGTTGCGAATGTTTAATTTATTCGAGAGGGTGCCATTTATTTTATTTTTTTTCCATAAAGATTTTATTAAGGTTACAACATAAGCAGGTACAGATATGTACAAGTTAAACAGGCACAGCGTACAATACAAGCCAAGGCAAAACTTATGAAAAGGCAGGAGAGATCCTCTGGGCGTACCCAGTAAAAAGTAGGGGGGAAGATGTCCGTTCCAATGATCTGTTATAGTAAGTGCAAATGTCCCTTCGTATGAGCATAGGCGTTAGAGGAGGTGACCTGAACGGCGATCAGCACACGTTCATGACTCCCATTAATAAATGTGCGGGTGGGAAGGACCAATTATGATGGAGACGGCACAACAGGGTCTGGGGGGGGAGAGGAAAAAAGAAAAGAAAAAAGGAGGGGGGGGTGATGGGAGGAGGTGAGGAGAGAAAAAAAGAGAGAAAAAAGGAGGGAAGCAAAAAGAAAAGAAAGGAGGGGAAGAGAAAGGAAAAGAAATGACAAGAAAGATAACGAAAAGGGAGAGGGAAAGGAAAAGGAAAAGGAGAAAGGAAAGAAGGGGGGGGTGTAGCCCCTCGGTCAGAGTCTATAGGGGGGGGAGCGGGGAAGGGTTTAAGCACTAGAGGAGGGAACGTGCCGCTTGAAATCTGCGGTAGTGGTAAAGTGAGACCAGCAGGCCCAGGTGATCGAGAATTTCTCCGTCCTTTCCTGTGCGATATGAATCAGCTCTTCCATGTCACCGATCCTGGAAATAGTGGCGAACCACTCACCCAAAGTTGGGGTGTGTGTAGTCCGCCAATGTCTGGGGATGCACAATCTTGCAGCGTTGACCATGTGCATAGCTAGGGATTTGAAGTAGGTTTTTTTAGATAGGGATGTGTGATGGAGAAGAAACTGCTCTGGTGTAAAGTCTAGGTTATAGGTGGTAACCGCCAGAATAAGTCTGTGGACTTCCCTCCAGAAAAGTTGGAGGCTTGGGCAAGTCCACCAGATGTGTATCATCGTCCCAACATCAGCATTGCATCTCCAACAGATATTCGGGACGGCAGGGGAAAATTTGTGGAGACGGGAGGGGGTCCTGTACCATCGTGTGAGGATTTTGTAGCCATTCTCCTGGATAGCGACATTCATCGAGCCACCGTGTGCGTATTCGTGAATTCTAGTCCAATCTCCAGGTGACAGGGAGGTCGTCAGTTCCCTATGCCAGGAGGATTGTGATGGGGAGAGGGTCGGGTCACCCGGGTCCGAAATAAGAGCATACAGGAGGGAGATGAGATGTTTCTGAGGCGTCTTGCGATTGCATAAGTCCTCGAAGGGGGTGAGTCGTCTCGTCCAGCAGTCAGGTGCATCTCGGGTGGAAAGAAAGTGGCGAATTTGTCGATAGGTCCAGAACGAAAAGGAGGAGGATTTGGAGAGGCTCTCGAGAGTGGCAAGGGAGGCAATCCTACCCCCCGGGTAGAAGTGGGAGGCAAGAACGTCCTCGAAAGGCCATTCCCGCCGGAGAAAAGTGGGTGAATTGCCAGGGGGGAAATCCGGATTGCCTCGCAGCGTGGTCAAGGGGCCCGGGGTCGGAGCAAAACCTAAACTAGCCGGGAGTTTCTTGAAAAGCAACAGGGAGGTATGGATGAACGGGTGTGTGGCAAGCGTCGGGGGCCATTGTGTCTGGAGCAGCCAGGGAAGGAGGTGAATAGGTACAGGGGAAAAAGCATTTTCCAGGAGAACCCAAAGATTATCATGGGAATGAATGTTCCAGTCTGCGATTCAGGTGAGATGGCAGGCTACATAGTATTTATAAAGATCCGGGAGGGCAATGCCACCTTTAGATTTGGGCAACGTGAGGCGGGCATACTTGATCCTCAGGGGCGAATCCCTCCATAAGAAGGCAGAGCACGTCTGCCGGTAAGAAGAGAAAAAGGAGTGGGGCAAGGCTATAGGGATGGTTTGGAATAGGTAAAGAAAGCGAGGTAGTACAATCATTTTGATCAAGGCCGCCCGGCCAAACCATGACACGTTTAAATGTTGCCAATCCTTAAGGTAGTTTTGGGGTGCAGATGCAGTGCCCTGCACATGCGGAGCTCTGCGGGGTGATGCAGTCACTGTGCTGGCCTTAAGCTGGCCCCTGGCGGGCATCCTGTCTTTCTTGAGATGTGGTTCCTCCTCCTCCTCTCTCCTATCAGGCATACACGTGGAGTCAGTGACCTCATCATCCCCTCCCTCCTCATTACTGGAACAAACCTGGCAGTATGCTGCAGCTGGGGGAACATGACTGCCAGATTGCTGTGCTTCTTTGGCATCCCCTCTCTCTAGGCTCACGTTACTGCCTTCCTCTATCTGGGTATCATCATCAAAGTCTTAAAAACACTGGACATCCTCCTGGAGCATGTACCAAACACTGTCCTCAAACAGTTCGGGGGACTCCTCAGGAGGACATGTGGGGCTAGGGACACCAGTGGCCTTATTTAGGGGGCACACTGACTTGTAGCAGATGCTGACCGATCTTCAGCTTTTCCAGTCCTGTTCCTTGTTATTCCTGCCATTGCCTGACTGATACACGTTGCTGAACCCTTGGCTTGTCCTGACCTGGCTCTGGATCCTATCTCTAACTACTGGCTCCTGACTTCAGCTTCCTGATTGACCCTGCTCCTGCCTGATGATTTGGTACCTTGCTGCCTACCTGCTTCCTAACCCGGCTATTTCTGTGCCTTGGGGAAGGGGGGGCCACGTGACTTATATAGGGACAAGGGGCGGGGTCGCCGGTTGATGTCACATGGGTTGATGTCACATGGTGACATCCCCAGCATCCTCCGGGACTGTGACATCGTAAGTGGGCGGGGTCACCATGTGACATCAACAGGCGACCCCGCCCCTTGTCCCTATATAAGTCACCGCTCAGCACGTCCCTGGCATTGCGGCCGGAGAGAGCGTCGAGTCAACATCTCCAGAAGAAGAAGAACGGAAGGCGGCGGCCACGGCGACAGAAGACCGGGCCACCGCTAGTAAAAGAGCTGGAAGAAGAAGCGGTGGCCCCGGCAAGAAGAACCGAAGAGGGGGACAAGACCCCCGAAGTCGGAAGAAGAGGGCGGCAGCAAAGAAGAATGCCGGGCTCCTCAGCTAGCAAAAGAGCTAGCAGAAGATAGCGAGGAGTCCAGCGAGAAGACCCCCGAAGACGAAAGACCCCCGGAGCCGTGCAATAAATAACACCCTTGTGTGTGTTTTTTTGTACATTTTTTTCACAGGTGAATGGGTAGGGGTACATTGTACCCCATACTCATTCAAATAGGGTGGGGGGCCGGGATCCGGGGGCCCCCTTATTAAAGGGGGCTCCCAGATTCCGATAATCCCCCCACCCGCAGACCCCGACAACCAACGGCCAGGGTTGTCGGGAAGAGGCCCGTGTCCTCATCAACATGGGGACAAGGTGCTTTGGGGTGGGGGGCCGCGCAGCCCCCCCTTCCCCAAGGCACCCCTCATGTTGAGGGCACGCGGCCTTGTATGGATCAGGAGGGGGGGCGCTCGCTCGTCCCCACCCCCTTTCCTGACCGGCCGGGCTGCGTGCTCGGATAAGGTTCTGGTATGGATTTTGGGAGGGACCCCACGCCATTTTTTTTCGGCGAAGGGGATTCCCCTTAAAATCCCTGCTGGACCTAAGGGCCTGATATGCCCCCGAGAAGGCATGCAGGCTTCATGAGTGAGGCGAAGTTGTCGCCTCGCTCTGGCTGCTCTAGGAAAAATTACATTTTCCTATTGCAGCTAGCGCAACGGGATTGCGCTGGTTAGAGAAGGCTGTCGCCGGGAACCAGCGCGATACTGTCGCGCTGGAAACACAACCTACCTACTGTAGTTCTTTTGCACAAACAGACTTTTGCCTGCTCAGTGGAACCATTCCTTCTCCTGAACCCAGAGTGCCCTTGCCTGAGCATTTTTTTCAGGGGATCGCAAACAGTTCAGTACCTTCCAAAATGCCTGCAAACTTTATTTCTCTTTACTACCCCGAACTTTCCCATCCAAAGAAGTTAAAGTGGGATTCATCATCGCTCTACTACAAAATAAACCACTTTCCTGGGCCATTGTCTCAGAGAGCACCATGATCCTGCTTTGTCAACCTCTGACTCCTTCTCAGCCATGTCCCAACTCTATGCGGATCCCTTCCTCCAACATACTGCTGAATCTACACTTGGCAACCTGCGACAAGGTCCAAGACCCGTAGAGGACTATGTAACTGACTTCTGGGTCTGGAGTACTGATACTCAGTGGAATACAGCTGCTCTCCACCATCAACTTCGCCTTGGACTTTAAAAGACGAACTTGCCCGTGTAGGGGTACCCTCATCTCTGGAAGACCTGATCCAACTTGTCATTTGTATTGACCGTCGGTTGCGTGAAAGACAATCCGAGAATTTCCAAGCCACCTATGTCCCCAAAAGTGATCACTGCTGTTTCCACACTCTCTTCCACAACGCCAAGGGTCCAAGAAGCGTCTTGAATCTCCCTGTAGAAGCTTTTCCAGACCACCCCTGTCTTCTTCAGAACGCCTCCGGCGACTTGATGGCCTATGCTTTTACTGCAGAGTGGCCGGGCACTTCATTCAGACCTGTCCCATAAGACCTGCGATAGCCGCTCCTACACTGTCTCATATGTTGCATCTTCTTGGGAGGGATCTGCTACATCTCCCTCTATTCCGCTCCAACTCCAGTTCCCGAGAAGGACTATTCTTGTAACCTCAATTATAGACTCTGGAGCCTGCAGTTGTTTCATTGACTCTGCCTTTGTTACCTTACATCAACTGCCTGTATGCACCAAGGGGCAGGGATTTACCGTGCATCTTGCAGACGGCTCTGGTCTCAAGTCTGGGCCAGTTACACAAGAGACTTTACCCATTCTCTGCCAGACTTCCTCAGAACACCAGGAACTTTTCCGTCTGGATGTCATAACCTCCCCCATGTCCCCTATTATCCTGGGACTACCTTGGCTGAGGGCCCATAACCCTCACATCGACTGGCTCACTGGGGAAGTCTCCTTCTCTTCTTATTATTGTCAAAGACATTGCCACCCGGAAAAGTCTGTTAATCCTGCTCCTCTCCTCAGTATCCACTCTGACCCTGAAACTATGAAGTTAGTACCTGTAGCATACCATGCATTCCTAGATGTGTTTAACAAGAAGAATGCTGATACTCTTCCTCCCCACCTGACTTATGATTGTCCCATTGAACTGTTACCAGGGGCCGACATTCCTTTTGGCTGAATTTACCATCTCTCTGAACCTCAACTGGAGGCCATGTGTAAATACATTGATGAGAGCCTGGAAAAAGGGTTAATTCGGGCCTCTTCCTCTCCAGCAGGGGCCACTATCTTTTTTGTGAGGAAAAAGTATCATTCCTTGAGACTCTGCGTAGATTACCGTGATCTTAATAAAATAACCATCAAGAACCAGTACCCACTTCCCTTAATCCCTGAGTTTTTCCAAAGACTGCGATTTGCACGAGTATTCTCCAAGCTCGATTTGAGAGGTTCTTATAATTTGGTTTGAATCAGGAAGGGAGATGAATAGAAGACTACCTTCAGGACACGTTTTGGGCGTTTTGAATACTTAATCAAGGAGGGGGCAGTGTAAGAGAACTGCTGTTGCACTCTGGGCACATTTGCAAACGCATATGCGCACAAGAGACTGTGCCAATGCGCACTCCGATGTACATATTGGAGATTAAGACGAGAGGATTTCTAAGACCCGGACCGATGATGCGGTTATACAAGAGCTCATAACGGGAGATCGCTGCGATTCAGGTCATCGGAAAATGGGGGGTGGTAGTGAGCAGGGGTCCTGTGTAAGTTCACCGTACAGATTCTTCTGTAAAGGTGAACTAACCCTTTAAAGTAACGTAGTGCCATATTGCAAAAATTGGCCCGGTCATGAAAATCTGAACCCCAGGCAGATATAAAAGAAAAAGATGAATGCAACTCTATATTCAATATTATGTAATTACATTGGTGTAAGTGCCGACATTTTACTCGGCATCAGCCACAGACTGAGGGAGGGATAGGACCTGTGATGCCACGTACACGCGACCGGACTTTTCATCAGAATAAACTCTGACGGTCTTTCCGATGGAGTTCCGACGGACTTCAGACAAACGGACTTGCCTACACATGATCACACCAAAGTCCATTAGTTTCGAACGTGATGACGTACGACAGAACTAGAAAAGGAAATTCAATAGCCAGTAGTCAATAGCTGCCCTTGCGTCGTATTCGGTCCATCTGACCAGCATTACAGATGAACGGTTTTCCCAATAGGAATTGATTCTATCAGAAAGACTTAAAAAATGTTCTATTTCTAGGTCCGTCATAATTTTTGAAGAAAAAATTCAGATGAAGCCCACACCTGATCGGATTATCCAATGAAATTATTCCATTGGACCTTTTCTGCTGTAAAGTCCGGTCGTGTGTACATGGCATAGGTGTTTCTAAACTGCAGCAGAGAAAAAATCTGGTCTCCTGTCCTGTCAGACAGAGCTGTGTAAATATCAGAACTGCATGGACATAAATTATTATTTTGCAAAAATAAAACAACCTTAAATTTATTCTATCAAAACGTCAATACCAGCCAACACTGCGCTATCCCCAAAAAAAATAATAAAGAAAAGCTGCTAACACAACACAAGGATATGAAAAAGTGAAAAAATACAAATGTTAAACTATAGTGTAGCGCTAAAAAAGAAAAGTGACCTTATATATAACCCATCAATAATCTCATATTATTATATAAATGTCCAAACAAAATTACATAACATTCATGTGAAAAAGTAGTATCCATCCAAATACACCATATGTGCACAAGTGTATATATATATATATACGAAATATAAAGTGATACAAAAAAGTCCAAAAGAGATACAAAAGTCTCTTATAAATAATGGTCCAATCCACATGTGAAGTAGAAATCACCGTCCACCTTCTTTGTATGAAAAAAGCATGCAGACACCACGTGATATTCCCATCACCAATCACGATGTAGGCTTACCAGATATACTGGATCCAAACGAATGTACATTCGAAGGATCACAAAGGCTTATGCACTCTTATGCAGATTTCTCAAAGATAAACTCTCCAGGGAACTTTGAAGTAAAACTATTCCATTCAAGTACTGGGCAGTAAAATATCTCCAGCAATGTAATCCAGCTCACATTGTCGAACACATGCAAAAGGAAATAGGGGCCAAAATAATGTGATTCCGTTTTAAAAGAAAATTTAATAAAAAAAAAGGTAATGAACTCACATGTATACAATGAATCAAGTGCTTTTTTCATAAAAACACAGCTGCAGTAGAGTCCCGACGCGTTTCATCTTCAAAGACGTCATCTGGGGTAATACTCCACTGCAGCCCACTTACTTTTATACCTAGTCATCCAATCTAGGCAAAAATTCCGTCTGCCTGTGTCACCGCATATTACTTCCGGTTTAACATGGCGCCCGGCGTGCGTTCCATGCCTCGTTGTGATGTTATTATACAAGACTGCACATAGTTATATAACACAGTGTATTCCAAGTTGGCTATTATGTGATCAGTCATAAAGCCAATATCGGAGTGTATAAATAACAGAAAAAAGCATCGCTAGGGAGAGCGACGTCATAAAATCAACATCACTTCCGGATTATAACTAGAATGTTATCCAATCGGATGAAAGGATATGGGAATGGCTCAAACATAATTGCGCCTGCTCCAACTACCATCCAACCAACAAACGTGTACCATCCGGAAGTTTTTAACCAAAGAGGCGTATCAGATCGCGGAAGTGACGTAAATCAAAACACGCCACTTCCGGTTACCAATAAGCCGCATTCAGACGTGTACTGGAACGCACAGCATACAGGAAGTGTCAACCCGAGAGGCGCATCAAATGAAAACACGCCACTTCCGGTTGCTAATGGACCGCATACAAACGTGTGCTGAAGCGCACAACATGAGGTATCGTGTAAATATACACATGCCACTTCCGGATTTAAAGAGATCAAAGACAACCGAATAAAAAATAATACAGAGAAAAAGAGGCATGAAATGTGTGCAACTCTCGCACCACATTCCATTCAAAAAATGAAAAACGTATATATAAAAAGAGCAATGAATGCCAGATTGTACTTGGCATAAAAATACAAGATGTATTTATCCTACACCATATAAAGGAGACCATGGTTATGTCCTCCACATATTAACAAAAATAATTAAATAAATAATTATAATCGTCTGTGTATATAGACACGCGATGATACAGCGCATGTCAGCCTACACATAATGGCCTGATGCGTTGACACATAAGGCAGACAGAATCCTGTCCCAGAAAATGGTACCAAACACATAAGTAACAAACATACAAAGAAAATTATGTTTACATAAAATTTACAACAATATCCAAAAATAAAATACAGTAAAAATAAAATAAAATCAAAATGAGATATTTCCATTTCCCAATCTATATTCTCATATTACCCATCATTGATAAACGCATTAATATCCCACTCCACGTTCAGGCCGAACGGGAAGTGGGATCGAATCGTGTATATCCAATAGGTCTCTAATCTGGAAACACCCCTGGTCATAGCACCACCCCTCCACGGAGGTGTGTATTTGTCAATGACCAGAAATTGTGTACCTGTAGGGTCGCTATTGTGACATTCTCTGTAATGTCTCGGAACGGTATGTTTAGAGTCTTTACTCTTTATCAGGGCTATATGTTCTCCTACTCTAATTGCGAATGTTCTTATTGTCCTCCCCACATACTGTTTACCACACGGACAAGTGATTAAATACACTACATACTTAGTATCGCAGGTACAGAATGGTTTGATAGTATATGTTCTATTAGTGGTTGTTAATATAAACTCAGTTGTTTTATGTCTCCCGGCTGTATTATATTGACATACAGTACATTTCTTGCAAGGATAGAAGCCTGTTAGATTATGAAAGAATGACGGGCGGCTGGGTGGATTCATAACATTGGGAGCTATACAGCTCAGTAAAGAGGGTACTGTATGTCAATATTAGTGATGGACGAACTTCCGACGGGACGTTTCGCGAAAGCGAAATGCGAACGGACCCAAACGTTCGCGAAACCGAACGTTCGCCGCGGGCCCCATTGACTTCAATGGGAGGCGAACTTTGCAAACCTTCATGTCGAATTTGCGGCCACGTGGTAATTATTAGGGGGTAAAACGTAGTCCCACCATCTGGACAATGACATAATACATGTATGAGGTGAATTTGGGATCGATAACTACAAGCATTTTTATTTTATTTGGGAAATTGTTCTAACAATTCAGGACTATGGAGCTAATGAAGGCAATGGAGGAGAGGGAAGGTCAGGGACCAGGGTAGGCAAAGAAGAGGGTGCAGGAGATGATCACCAGCAGCGTGACATACCGGAATGACACATGCACTGTGATAGAGGCATCTGACAGCAGCACCGTAATACAGAGCACTGACAGCAGCACCGTGACATACAGCGCTGACAGCAGCACCGTGACATACAGCGCTGACAGCAGCACCGTGACATACAGCGCTGACAGCAGCACCGTGACATACAGCGCTGACAGCAGCACCGTGACATACAGCGCTGACAGCAGCACCGTGACATACAGCGCTGACAGCAGCACCGTGACATACAGCGCTGACAGCAGCACCGTGACATACAGCGCTGACAGCAGCACCGTGACATACAGCGCTGACAGCAGCACCGTGACATACAGCGCTGACAGCAGCACCGTGACATACAGCGCTGACAGCAGCACCGTGACATACAGCACTGACAGCAGCACCGTAAGCAGCCCCAGGAGGAAGTCAGCACAGCACAGGGATGGTGTGATCCCCTCATAATAAGAACCCCCAGGAGGAAGTCAGCACAGCACAGGGATAGTGTGATCCCTTCATAATAAGAACCCCCAGGAGGAAGTCAGCACAGCACAGGGATATCATAAGCAGCCCCAGTAGAAATATGACACCGCTCAACCTCTTCAAAGAGGAGGGTAGGGGCATATAGTACGGTGTGCTTTTTTGGGTCAAGGAAGTGAGCCAAATGAATTAAGAAGGTCTGTGTGCTTGATTAAAAAAATAGTTTATAGACATATACATGGTCTACTGGTCACATGTGTTGAATTCCTCCGAGATCCATGCCTCATTCATTTTTAGAAATGTGAGGTAGTTAACACTGTGGTGAGCTAGGCGAGTACGCTTATCGGTCACAATCCCCCCTGCTGCGCTGAACGTCCTTTCGGACAGGACACTGGATGAGGGGCAAGCCAACAGTTCGATTGCAAATTGGGCAAGCTCTGGCCAGAGGTCAAGCCTGCCCACCCAGTAGTCTAGGGGTTCATCACTCCTCAGAGCGTCCACATCGGCCGTTAACCCAATGTAGTCGGACACCTGACGGTCTAGGCGTTCCCTGATGCTGGATCCGGATGACACCTGTCGATGGGTCGGCTGAAAGAATGACCTCATATCCGAAGTCACCAACACATCTTCAAACCGGCCTCTTCTTGCAGGCGCTGTTGGATTGGTACCCGCAAATCCTTCTCTGGGAGTGGGAATTGCTCCTCTGCCAGCGCACGCAAAAGCAGAATGCAGCATTTCTCGAAGCAAGGCCTGGAAGTGCTGCATTCTGACAGCCCTCTGCGACGGCGGTAACATTTCCGCCATTTTGTGTTTGTACCGGGGGTCTAAGTACGTTGCCACCCAGTACTGGTCCTTGACCCTCATGCTTTTTATACGGGGGTCCCTATTAAAACACTGGAGCATGAAGGCCCCCATTTGCACTAAAGTGGAAGCGGTGTGGTGGCCTGGCTCCTGCTCATCATCCAGGATAATGTCGTCCTCTTCATTCTCCTCTCCCCATCCTCGCACAACAGGGATCCCAGAAAGGTTTAAAGCATGCTCTTCTTGCTCCTGCTCATCCGCCCCGGCACCATCCTCCTCTGACTCCTCATCAGACTCCTGTTGTTGACTTGTCTCAGATAGAGTAGCCCCCCCTGGGAATTCATCCAGCATTGCGACTTCCTCATCTTCCCGCTCCTGCTCCTCCACAGCCTGATCAATGACACGACGCAATGCACGCTCCAGAAAGAAGGCATAAGGTACCATGTCACTGATGGCGCCATGGCTGCGACTGACCAGTTTGGTGATCTCCTCAAATGGCCGCAGAAGTCTGCATGTGTCGCGCATGAGCAGCCACTGGCGCGGTGAAAAAAAACCCAGCTCCCCAGAACCGTTTCTTTCGCAGAGTTCATACAGGTAGACGTTAACTGCACGTTTCTGCTGGAGCAGCCTATCAAGCATATAGAAGGTTGAGTTCCATCGCGTCGGGCAATCGCAAATAAGACGTCTGACCGGCAGATGGTGTCGCCGCTGAATGTCAGCAAGGCGAGCCATGGCCGTGTAAGATCTTCTGAAATGGGCCGAGATTTTCCTTGCCTGCCGCAAGATGTCCTGGACCCCAGGGTATTTGACAAGGAATCGCTGCACGACCAAGTTTAAGACGTGTGCCATGCACGGCACGTGCGTGATTTTGCCCTGTTTCAATGCGCTAAGCAGATTGGCACCGTTGTCACACACCACTTTACCAACTGTCAAATTGAGCGGTGTTAGCCACTCATCTGCCTGTGAACGCAAAGCTGAAAGGAGTGCCGGGCCAGTGTGGCTCTTTGCTTCCAGGCACAACAGACGCAGCACGGCATGGCAACGTCTCACCTGGCATGTGGAATAGGTTCTGGGGAGCTTGGGCGGTGCAGTGGAAGAGACGCTAGCAGCGGAAAAGGAGGAGGCAGCTGAGGAGGAGAGGGAGGAGGATGGAGTAGGAGGAGGAGAAGAAGAGTCAGGCCTGCATGCAATCCGTGGCGGTAAAACCAAATCTACACGGGTGCCACGGGTTACATGCTTGACGGCCGTCAGAAGGTTCACCCAGTGGGCAGTAAAACTGATATACCTTCCCTGCCCGTGTTTGCTAGACCACGTGTCTGTGGTCAGATGTATCTTGGCACCGACACTGTGTGCCAGAGATACATTCACTTGCCGCTGAACATGGCCATATAGCTCTGGGATGCCCTTCTCTGAGAAATACTTCCTTCCTGGGACCTTCCATTGTGGTGTTCCAATGGCCACAAATTTGCGAAAGGCCTCCGAGTCCACCAGTTTATATGGCAGTAGTTGGCGGGCTATGAGTTCTGACAAGCCAGCCGCCAACCGTTGGGCAAGAGGGTTATCCGGCGTCATCATTTTTTTACGCTCAAACATTAGGCCCACGGAAGCCTGCCTTTTTGCAGAAAAATGTGAGCTTGGCGTGATGGAAGGTGGAGTGGAGGACAATTGTGAGGAGAGAGGAGAAGGAGAAGTAGAAGACGAGGCTGGACGGTGAGAGCCTGCAGTGTGGCTTTGTGTGTTCCGTTGCTCCCACTGGGCTCGGTGATGGCTGCTCATGTGCCTTCTTAAGGCGGTCGTCCCTAGGTGAGTATTGGGCTTACCGCGACTAACGCGTTGACTGCAAAGATTGCAGATGGCAACGCTATTGTCAGCAGCGGACACGTTAAAAAAAGCCCACACTGCGGAGCCATGTGCCGGTGTCCTGGGAGCGCCAGATGTGACCGTACATGGTCGATGACTCGCTCCTGATACATTTGCAGTCTGCTTTGTCCCTGCTGTGCAATGTAAGTCATTGCTGCTTCTCCTCCCTATCTGCTGGTCCATATCTCCCTCTGAACTCCCCTCCTCTTCCTCTCTTGTGGGCACCCACGTGACATCACTAGACACGTCATCATCAACGTCACCTTCCCCACCGCTATAAGTAGAGATCTCGGAGTAGGCAGCAACACCGGGGACCAACCTCCTCCTTGGGCTGATCTGGGTACTGGCGTCAGACTGCTGAGTAGCGCTTGTTGCTACCTCCTCTTCCTGATCCAATACCAAGAGTGGCTGCGCATCAGAAATGTCCTCTTGATATGGATCGGAAAATAATTCCAGTGACTCAAGCGGAAGGTATGTGGTGGTGGTGGTGGTGGTCGTGTTGTTGGTGGTAGTGTCTTTGGGGGTGCACATAGCAGAGAGTGAAGAAGAGGGTGCAGATCGAGAGGATGAGGAGGGTGCAGAAGAGTAAGGCTGAGCGAGCCACTCAACCAAGTCTGGTGCATCCTTTAAAGTAATTGAACGCACCTTCTGCAACTTCCCACTTTGGCTCAAGCCTGTTGCTCCTGCCCTACCCCTACCACCCCTGCGGAAGGGCCTGCCTCTTCCTCTGCCTGTCATTTTTTAAATGACCCTGTGACAAAACTCTTAGTCCCTATACCGATGAAGGACTGCTGCAGTATAGGGCAGCGGTCAGCAGTGGTGCACGTCAACCCTATCTATTGTGGACCGATAGCGGTCCTTACAGAACAGCAGACTGTACCGCACTCAAGCCTATGTACCGTAGCACCCTATACCAAGTTACCAGTCCTTATAAGAACTTTTGTGGAACAAGCAGGTTGTGTGTTAGTGATTAGCAGACTGTACGTCAGTCCCTATACCGCTGAAGGACTGCTGCAGTATAGGTGAGCGGTCAGCAGTGGTGCACGTCAACCCTATCTATTGTGGACCGATAGCGGTCCTTACAGAACAGCAGACTGTACCGCACTCAAGCCTATGTACCGTAGCACCCTATACCAAGTTACCAGTCCTTATAAGAACTTTTGTGGACCAAGCAGGTTGTGTATTAGTGTTTAGCAGACTGTACGTCAGTCCCTATACCGCTGAAGGACTGCTGCAGTATAGGGCAGCGGTCAGCAGTGGTGCACGTCAACCCTATCTATTGTGGACCGATAGCGGTCCTTACAGAACAGCAGACTGTACCGCACTCAAGCCTATGTACCGTAGCACCCTATACCAAGTTACCAGTCCTTATAAGAACTTTTGTGGAACAAGCAGGTTGTGTGTTAGTGATTAGCAGACTGTACGTCAGTCCCTATACCGCTGAAGGACTGCTGCAGTATAGGTGAGCGGTCAGCAGTGGTGCACGTCAACCCTATCTATTGTGGACCTATAGCGGTCCTTACAGAACAGCAGACTGTACCGCACTCAAGCCTATGTACCGTAGCACCCTATACCAAGTTACCAGTCCTTATAAGAACTTTTGTGGACCAAGCAGGTTGTGTATTAGTGTTTAGCAGACTGTACGTCAGTCCCTATACCGCTGAAGGACTGCTGCAGTATAGGTGAGCGGTCAGCAGTGGTGCACGTCAACCCTATCTATTGTGGACCGATAGCGGTCCTTACAGAACAGCAGACTGTACCGCACTCAAGCCTATGTACCGTAGCACCCTATACCAAGTTACCAGTCCTTATAAGAACTTTTGTGGACCAAGCAGGTTGTGTATTAGTGTTTAGCAGACTGTACGTCAGTCCCTATACCGCTGAAGGACTGCTGCAGTATAGGGCAGCGGTCAGCAGTGGTGCACGTCAACCCTATCTATTGTGGACCTATAGCGGTCCTTACAGAACAGCAGACTGTACCGCACTCAAGCCTATGTACCGTAGCACCCTATACCAAGTTACCAGTCCTTATAAGAACTTTTGTGGACCAAGCAGGTTGTGTATTAGTGTTTAGCAGACTGTACGTCAGTCCCTATACCGCTGAAGGACTGCTGCAGTATAGGTGAGCGGTCAGCAGTGGTGCACGTCAACCCTATCTATTGTGGACCGATAGCGGTCCTTACAGAACAGCAGACTGTACCGCACTCAAGCCTATGTACCGTAGCACCCTATACCAAGTTACCAGTCCTTATAAGAACTTTTGTGGACCAAGCAGGTTGTGTATTAGTGTTTAGCAGACTGTACGTCAGTCCCTATACCGCTGAAGGACTGCTGCAGTATAGGGCAGCGGTCAGCAGTGGTGCACGTCAACCCTATCTATTGTGGACCGATAGCGGTCCTTACAGAACAGCAGACTGTACCGCACTCAAGCCTATGTACCGTAGCACCCTATACCAAGTTACCAGTCCTTATAAGAACTTTTGTGGAACAAGCAGGTTGTGTGTTAGTGATTAGCAGACTGTACGTCAGTCCCTATACCGCTGAAGGACTGCTGCAGTATAGGGCAGCGGTCAGCAGTGGTGCACGTCAACCCTATCTATTGTGGACCGATAGCGGTCCTTACAGAACAGCAGACTGTACCGCACTCAAGCCTATGTACCGTAGCACCCTATACCAAGTTACCAGTCCTTATAAGAACTTTTGTGGAACAAGTGAGTTGTGAATGTTTAGCAGACTGCAGCAGAAGGGCAGCAGTCAAGTATAATATCCTTTCTATATTTGGAAGAAAGAATATTATACATGTACAAGCCTATTACTGTACCACTGATACCAGTCCTGAAAAGAACCTTTGTGGAACTAATAATAACAGCAAGTCTTTAAAATTACCCTCACTGCCTGACAACACTGCTTCCTTCCTGTCCCTATACAAATTGGCAAAAAAAGAGAACGATTAGTGGTTACTGGAACAGCTCTTTTGTGGACCTTGATAGTAACAGCTAATGATGATGATGATGATGATGATGATGAAAGACTAATCTGGCTGTCCCTGTAGCATACACCGTCCTTTCCCTTTCTCTAAACTAACAAAAGACACTCAGGCTGCTGCAAGAATCAGCAGCACAGCAAACCTATCAACACCTAACACCTATACCAGTCCTGAAAAGAACTTTTGTGTACCAAATAGCTAGTGGTTTATCTCTCCCTACTCCACACAGGAACCTGTCCCTATCGTAACAGAAGAAAGAATGTAAAATGGCCACCGGATCGGGTGTATTTATAGGTTAGGGGGAATGTCCAAGTGTCCATGTGCTGTCATGTCTCAATTGGCTGTCCTGTATCACATGATAAACGTGTCACCAAAGGTTAAAGTTCTTGTATACATTAAACACGTAAGTCCGCCGCGGCGAACGACGGAAAAAGGCGTTCGAACGTGCGGACCGCGAATGTCGGAAATTCGCCGCGAAACGACCGCCGGGCGAAACGTTCGTCCATCACTAGTCAATATAATACAGCCGGGAGACATAAAACAACTGAGTTTATATGAACAACCACTAATAGAACATATACTATCAAACCATTCTGTACCTGCGATACTAAGTATGTAGTGTATTTAATCACTTGTCCGTGTGGTAAACAGTATGTGGGGAGGACAATAAGAACATTCGCAATTAGAGTAGGAGAACATATAGCCCTGATAAAGAGTAAAGACTCTAAACATACCGTTCCGAGACATTACAGAGAATGTCACAATAGCGACCCTACAGGTACACAATTTCTGGTCATCGACAAATACATATCTCCGTGGAGGGGTGGTGCTATGACCAGGGGTGTTTCCAGATTAGAGACCTATTGGATATACACGATTCGATCCCACTTCCCGTTCGGCCTGAACGTGGAGTGGGATATTAATGTGTTTATCAATGATGGGTAATATGAGAATATAGATTGGGAAATGGAAATATCTCATTTTGATTTTATTTTATTTTTACTGTATTTTATTTTTGGATATTGTTGTAAATTTTATGTAAACATAATTTTCTTTGTATGTTTGTTACTTATGTGTTTGGTACCATTTTCTGGGACAGGATTCTGTCTGCCTTATGTGTCAACGCATCAGGCCATTATGTGTAGGCTGACATGCCCTCTATCATCGCGTGTCTATACACACAGACGATTATAATTATTTATTTAATTATTTTTGTTAATATGTGGAGGACATAACCATGGTCTCCTTTATATGGTGTAGGATAAATACATCTTGTATTTTTATGCCAAGTACAATCTGGCATTCATTGCTCTTTTTATATATAAGTTTTTCATTTTTTGAATGGAATGTGGTGCGAGAGTTGCACACATTTCATGCCTCTTTTTCTCTGTATTATTTTTTATTCGGTTGTCTTTGATCTCTTTAAATCTGGAAGTGGCATGTGTATATTTACACGATACCTCATGTTGTGCGCTTCAGCACACGTTTGTATGCGGTCCATTAGCAACCAGAAGTGGCGTGTTTTCATTTACGTCACTTCCGGGGTCTGATGTGCCTCTCGGGTTGACACTTCCTGTATGCTGTGCGTTCCAGTACACGTCTGAATGCGGCTTATTGGTAACCGGAAGTGGCGTGTTTTGATTTACGTCACTTCCGCGATCTGATACGCCTCTTTGGTTAAAAACTTCCGGATGGTACACGTTTGTTGGTTGGATGGTAGTTGGAGCAGGCGCAATTATGTTTGAGCCATGCTCATATCCGTTCATCCAATTGGATAACATTCTAGTTATAATCCGGAAGTGATGTTGATTTTATGACGTCGCTCTCCCTAGCGATGCTTTTTTCTGTTATTTATACACTCCGATATTGGCTTTATGACTGATCACATAATAGCCAACTTGGAATACACTGTGTTATATAACTATGTGCAGTCTTGTATAATAACATCACAACGAGGCGTGGAACGCACGCCGGGCGCCATGTTAAACCGGAAGTAATATGCGGTGACACAGGCAGATTGAATTTTTGCCTAGATTGGATGGCTAGGTATAAAAGTAAGTGGGCTGCAGTGGAGTATTACCCCAGATGACGTCTTTGAAGACGAAACACGTCGGGACTCTACTGCAGCTGTGTTTTTATGAAAAAAGCGCTTGATTCATTGTATACATGTGAGTTCATTACCTTTTTTTTTATTAAATTTTCTTTTAAAACTGAATCACACTATTTTGGCCCCTATTTCCTTTTGTATGTGTTCGACAATGTGAGCTGGATTACATTGCTGGAGATATTTTACTGCCCAGTACTTGAATGGAATAGTTTTACTTCAAAGTTCCCTGGAGAGTTTATCTTTGAGAAATCTGCATAAAAGTGCATAAGCCTTTGTGATCCTTCGAATGTACATTCGTTTGGATCCAGTATATCTGGTAAGCCTACATCGTGATTGGTGATGGGAATATCACGTGGTGTCTGCATGCTTTTTTCATACAAAGAAGGTGGACGGTGATTTCTACTTCACATGTGGATTGGACCATTATTTATAAGAGACTTTTGTATCTCTTTTGGACTTTTTTGTATCACTTTATATTTCGTATATATATATATATATACACTTGTGCACATATGGTGTATTTGGATGGATACTACTTTTTCACATGAATGTTATGTAATTTTGTTTGGACATTTATATAATACTATGAGATTATTGATGGGTTATATATAAGGTCACTTTTCTTTTTTAGCGCTACACTATAGTTTAACACTTAAATTTATTCTACACTATGCTTACTTCATTGTCTACATGGCTTTCAAAACACTTTTCCATTACTTCTGCCTTACTTCCTGGACAGACTACAGGTCATGACACAGGAAGGAGTTAACTAGCTAACCTCATTAGAATACATCCTGCATCCTCTACCCTCCTTCTTACCCACCCACTTCCATGTGCATGTATTTTAAATTAGATGCAATCAATCAGTGATCACCCTTCTCACTAAATACACAGGTATCAATTTTTTTTCCTACCTTGAAGAGGAAGTAAACCACTACCTCTTTTTTTTTTCTTTTTGCTGACCTGAAAGGTAAAGGCATAATGTGTTAGTATGCATCGCATACTAACACATTATGTGAAACTTATCTGCCAATGAAGCCCTCATTGTCACTGCTGGAGGCCGCATCCACCTTCACCAATCTTCCTTCCAGGTTCACAGACTCCGGCTGTGTGACTAGCTGGAGCCACAAGATGTCACTCCCACGCATATGTGGGGGAAGCTGACGGTCACGGCACAGGGCTCTAAAGAAACGTCCGTTCCTTCAGAGCACATGTGCCGATGACGTAATCAGTAGCATAAACAGTAAATCTCTCCTAAATGGTGAATGTTTAGGAGATATTTACATTACCTATAGGTAAGCCTTATTATAGGCTTACATATAGATACAAACAATCCATGGAAGTTTAATTCCTCTTTAACTTTCAACTTTCATTAAACTGGAGCACACTGGAGCAGCTGCCCTTAGCCTACCGCCCGCCACGCTGGATGACACTGGAGCTGCTACCCGCAGCTTGCCACCTGCCAACTATATGTGGTAAGTAGGGATGAGCTTTCTGTTTGGGTCAATTCGTTGAAAACCGAACATTATGGGCCGTTCGTGCCAAATTTGAGTGGCGCGTAACAGCCCATAATGCACTGCGGGAATGCAGTGCATTACTGTATGATGATTGGCCATGCACCATGACCTGCATTCTTTGGCCAATCACAGCACCCTCAGCTAAGAGAGCCATAATTGGCCAAAGGCAGGGTGCCTTTTGTCAATCATGGGTCAAGGGGACTAAGTCCACGCACCACACTATATAAGTCTGCCTGCATGATGGTCCCATGCAGTTGCAGTGTGTTGTTGGCGTGGACGGAGAGAGAGTGTCATTTAGCTGCAGAGTATTTAATATATATATATATATATATATATATATATATATATATATATATATATCCAATGCATACAGTTTAGCTGTATCTTACTGCAGGCCATTCCTGGTGTCCTGGTGTACTGTTTCTAATATAATTTAGGCGGTATACACAGCACCCATAGTGCAGTTGCTACTAGTTTTCTGGTGGTGTACACAATACATACAGTGCACCCATAGTTGTTATTAAACTTCTGTTGGTATACACAGTACCGTGCACCCCTAGTGCAGTTGCTAGTGCTACTACTTTTCTGGTGGTGTACACAGTACACAATACATACAGTACACCCATAGTTGTTATTACACTTCTGTTGATGTACACAGTACTGTGTACCCCTAGTGCAGTTGATACTACTTTCCTGGTGGCGTACACAGTACACAATACAGTATAGTGTTTTTTTGCTAAACAAAATTTACAGCATGTCTGGAAGGCCACTAAGGAGAGGCAGATGCTCACAGTCTCTGTGTCTACAGTCAACAGTGCTGGTCATCGACATGCTCCATCCTCAGCATGTGGCCGTGGGGCACGCTTGCCATTTTTTCCTGCAGCTGGCTGTGTTATTGAGCCAAAACCGTCCTCATCCTCCGTCTCCCAGGCTCAGAGTAGTTTGCCTGCCAATGCAGCTGCTTCCATCCTCTCCATGTCAACAGTCACTCCTTCCCTAGCTCCACCATCATGCATGGAGGAGTTCCCCCGAAAGGTTCCAATGATGGTACTCAGGTTGAGGAAGGGAGTAATGTCAGCCTAGAGAGAGGGGATGCCCAAGAAGGTCAAGTTTTCTCCAGTGATGAGGAAGAAGGGGATGATGAGGTCATTCACTCAACTTGGGTGCCTGATAGAAGAGAGGAGGAGGAAGAGGGGAAGGAGGCATATCTCCAATGAGGTAGGATGCCCTCCGGGGGGCAGCTTAAGGGCAGCCACTCTATTGCATCACACCGCAGCGCTAAGCAGGTGCAGGGCACTGCTGAATCTCCACATATTTTGAAAAGTTCTTTGGTGTGGGCCTTTTTTGACATGCGTCCAGCAGATTGCACCTTTGCTGTTTGCAACCTATGTCTGAAGCATATCAAGCGTGGCCAAAACAGCAGCCACTTGGGCACCACATGCTTGACCAGACATATGATGACCTCCCATGCAGTCTGTTGGCAACAGCGCTTAAAAGACCCACATCAAAGAACAAGGCAGACCTCTCCTTGCTCCTCATCAACTAAGATCTCCAACCCCACTATACCTCCAGTCCTCTCAGAAACCTGCACTGAAAAAAATGAAGGTAAAGCAATAGGTGTACTTGTAGCCAATCTTCTATCAGTACTCCTCCATCTGATTTTATCAGGCAAATTTCCCTACTCCAGTTGCTAAACTGTCGAAAGAAATTTGGTCCCAGCCATGTACATGCTCAGCGTCTGAATGCTTGCTTGGCCAAATTGCTAGCACTGCAACTGCTGCCTTTTCAGCTGGAGGACTCTGCCCCCTTTTGTGAATTTGTGGAATGTGCGATACCTCAGTGGCAGTTTCCCAAACCATTTCTTTTCACGGAAGGCCATTTAGGCTCTCTACCAGCATATGGAAGGCAATGTCTTGGCCTCGTGGAACAGGGCAGTCAGCAGTAAGGTGCATATTACCGCTGACTCATGGTCCAGCAGGCATGGACAGGGACGTTACCTTTCTTTCACGGTGCACTGGGTAACTCTGCTGGCAGCAAAAAAGGATGCAGGACAAGGTTCAGTATTGTTGGAGATTGTTCAGCCACCATGCCTCCAAAATACTGGTAGTGGTGATTCTGCCACAGCTCTCTCCTCCACCCCCTTCTCTTCTTCTTCCTCTATGGCCTCTTTCTCTGCAGATTTGTCCTCTGAACCAGAGGTGCTCAGTAGGCATTCAAGGGGCTACACAAGCACTCAGGCAAAAAGATCCCATGTGGTGCTTGCAGGGCTGGATTAACGTAGGGGCTATTGGAGCTGCAGCTCCAGGCCCCTACCTTAATACAGGCCCAGCCACCCAAAAAGGACATGGAAAGCAATGGGTCAACGGGAAGAGATCTCCCCTGACGGGCCCTGCATTCCACATGTACCGCCGGGGCAGGGTGGTGGGATTGATAATGGACACTGCATGAGCAGTCCTAACAGAAGCCTGGGGCACGCCAATGCAGGGCCCTTACAGAAATCTGGGGCTTCCATATTGTTAGGCCTGCGCAGCTGCACTCTTTCATCTCAGAGTGCACACCAATGCACGGCCCTTACAGAAACTTGGCAAATCAAATGCCAGGCTTCCCTAGTGTTATGCCTGTGCGGCTGCGCACTTTTGAGTTTGGGCGCATGCCAGCACAGGCTCTTGGAAAGCAGAAGGGTGCCCAGTAAAAGGCCCATCAAAATCCTCAGCACCAAGCACACAATGCTCCTAATCCGGCCCTGGGTGCTTGAATTGGTCTGCTTAGGGGACAGTAGCCATACTGGGGCAGAGATCCTGTCAGTTCTGCAGGGGCAGACTCAGAGGTGGTTGATGCCATGCCAGCTTCAGCCAGGAATGGTTCAATGCAACAATTGCACCAACCTCCTCTCTGCCCTCCGACAGGGACACTTGACCCATGTTCCCTGTTTGGCTCACATCCTGAATTTGGTAGTGCAGTGGTTCTTGAGCAGGTACCCGGGATTACAGGATCTCCTCAGGCAGGCCAGGAAAGTTTGTGATAATTTCCACTGGTTATATAATGCCAGTGCTCGGCTGCCTGACATTCAAAGAGAATGCAGCCTGCCCAAGAACCGCCTCGTTTATGACATGCCCACCAGTTGGAACTCAACGTTGGCAATGCTGCAGTGGCTGCACATGCAGCAGAGGGCCATCAATGAGTACCTGTGTTCGTTTGGCACCAGGATGGGGTCAGGGGAGCTTGGATTTTTTTTCGCCACGCCAGTGGATACTGATCAAGGATGCATGCACTGTCCTGTCACCATTTGAAGAGGCCACGAGGATGGTGAGCAGTGACAGTGCATGCATCAGTGATACTGTCCCTCTTGTCTTCCTGTTGGAGCACACGCTTTGTGGAATAATGGACAGGGCACTTGAGGCAGAACAGCGGGAGGAAGAGGACTTCCTTACCTCTCAAGGCCCCCTTTATCCAGATACTAGTATTCCTGCAGGCCCATCGATCACACAGGAAGAAGAAGAGAAGGAGGATTGTGTCAGCATGGAGGTGGAGAATAACACTCAGCATCAGAAGCAGTCTTCAAGGGATCATTTTCAGTCCCCAAAAACCCATGGAGTTGTACGTGGCTGGGAGGAGGTGGTTGAGGATCATGTAAACCTTAGTGACCCAGATGACTCAGGATCGAATGCTTCTGCAAACCTTCACTGCATGGCCTCCCTGATCCTGCAAAGCCTGCGAAAGGACCCTAGGATTTGTGGAATCAAGGAGAAGGCTCACTACTGGCTGGCAACCCTTCTTGATCCACGTTACAAGGGTAAGGTTGCAGAACTTATCCAGCCTTTGCAGAGGCAGCAGAGGATGAAACATCTTTGGGAGGCCTTGCAGAAAGGTTTGTGCAATGCGTTTCCAGAGACTGGGAAGTTACAATTTCCTGGTGCTGGATAACGTGTTGCTGCTGGCTGACCGATGCCTTCAGACAATTCGTCAGTCCTCAGCGCCCAGGTCTGATTGGTTTCAGCAACCATCAACAGCGTCTAAATTAAATGGTGCAGGAATATATAAGGGCAAGATCAGACTTGGAGACCTTTCCAGCTGAGTGACTATCCTATTCCTCCTCAATCTTAATGATGATTGCCTTAAGGTATATTTTCGGTTCAGGGCACCACCACCACTGCTTAAGGCCCAATTTGTATGCCCCTGTTTAACAGGGGCAAATAATTAAAATTTTTGATAAAAAATTTAACAGCAGGGCTCATTCCTGCATTCAACACAAGTATCAATGAGGGGTTGCAGTACTGTGGCACCACCACCACTGCCTCAGGCCCAATTTTTCTGCCCCTGTTTAACAGGGCACGTAATTACAATTTTTGATCTAATATTTCACAGCAGGGCCTGCTCCTGCGCTCAACAAAAGTACCTGTGAGGCTTTACAGTGTTGTGCCACCACCACCACCACCTAAGGCCCAATTTTTCTGCCTCTGTTTAACAGGGGCATGTAATTACAATTCTTGATATAATATTTCACAGCAGGGCCTGTTCCTGCGCCCACTAAAAGTAAGTGTGAGGACTTACAGTGTTCTGGTACCACCAACACCTAAGGCCCAATTTTCCAGTGTATAGGGCACTGTATAGTATGTACAGGAGGTCTCCTATTTTCATCTGACTTACAAACGACTCCTACTTACAAAACTAATGTTTTGAAACAGCCATGAAGACAGTGAGATTTTCATGTCTAAAATAAATGTAAAGTTTTATTTTTGCAAAATAAGTACATTAACCCCCCTAGCGGTAATCCTGAGTCTGGCTCGGGTTGGGATTTTACTGACAGGAGCAGTAACCTAGAGCCAGACTCGGGATCGCATCGCTGGATGCAGGGGAGGACACAGGGAGAGTTACTTACCTTGTCCCCTGGATCCAGCGATGTCCTCCGCGCTGTGTGTGCGAGCCGTCCTCAGGTCAATTCACAGTGCCGAGTGCTGCCGAGTGCTGCCGAGCTCCGTTCCCTGCGACGTTGCTCTATCGGATTGAAGTCAGGACTTGGTGCAGACCAGTCAAATTTCTCCACCCCAAACTTGATCATCCATGTCTTTACGGACCTTGCTTTGGGCACTTGTGCAAATCATTTGGTGGAGGACAGATTATGGTGTGAGGTTGTTTTTCAGGGGGTTGGGCTTGGCTCCTTAGTTCCAGTGATGGGAACTCTAAGCCCTTGTACACACGGTCGGAGATTCCGACGGAATGTTTCCGATCGGAGCGTTTTGTCGGATATTCCGACTGTGTGTGGTCTGTACCGGACTGTTTCTGTCAGAGTATCCGACGGACCACATTTTACAACTTGTCTATAAAATTTTCCGACAACATGCTCCGATTGGACATAGTCCAATCATGTGTAGCCTACTCCGACGGACAAGGTGCCACGCATGCTCACAAACAAATTTGGATATGGAAACGCTCGCTCAGGTAAAACTACCGCTCGTAATCGATATAGCACATTCGTCACGCTGCAATGTTAAAAAAAAATTCTTTCACGAAGCGCATTCTCTTGTTTACAATGCTGCAAGAAGGAACTTCTTTTGATGCTCATAGTCACACACACTTCTCCCGAACATATTTCCTGAGTCTTTTTTACTCATTTCAGCAATACAATTTTTTAACTCGTCACATCTACACCATTTTTTTTATTTTTTATTGTTTTTTGGGTGAATTTTGTGTTTGTTTTTTTCATAAACATCTCCTTTTTTGACAGTTTGCTAATCTTTGCATTTTTTGGGTGTGTTTTCTGTGTCAACTTACCACAACAACATTATTATCTTTGTTATCTTTTCTTTTTATTTTTTAATCTACAGGAGGTTGTTTAGTGTTGGTGTCCCTTGTTATTCATTTCACTTTGTATTGTTGAAATGTACCTGCCTGCTCACAAATAAACTGGCCTTTTTGAAGTAAAACACATACACAAGTATTTCTTCAAACAAAAAAAAAACCTTTATTTAGGTGTCAAACAACTAAAAAGAGGAAGGCAGCGCTGGATAAACTTGTCAGTTTGGCGAAGCCTTTGGCCCCCAGGGCAGACATGAACTAATTAGAAAAAGAAAAATTGGTGGCCTGAGGAGTACATATCTCAGGGAGAGAAGTCTGGTCCAGAAGTCCTAGAGATCAGGAAAAGCAGAGACCATCTATGTCCCCAGGATGTGGTTCTATAAGAGGCTGCATCTTCTGTCAGACCAGACTGAACCCAGGCCATCACTCTCTCATCTTCCTTAGGCACTTTCCGCCAGGCTTCCTTCCAGGCTGTAGCTCGGCTCCTGTAGTTGTGGCAGGAGGAGGAGAAAGAGTGCGTTGGTCGACCTCCTGGCTGCCACTTGCCACAGCCTCCCCCCGGCTGGGGTCTTCCTGTGTATGAAAATGGGACATAGTTTTAGTTTTTTGCTCATCAATCACACCATTTTGTGCTCATGACTGTTGCAAATTAAATGTTACCAAACAGAACAGACTATCATTCTGAGCCCAGCATTTATCATTCTCGTCCCAATAATTTTTGGTCACTACTGTCTATTGACATGTAAACCACTTTGTTAAATCACAACTTACTGATCAATAAGAACATCTAGTTAACATCATTAAATGTATGACAAGAAATATGCTTAACAATGTAATACCTGTCTCAAGCTGGGCCCCACCACATGTTGCTGCCTGGAAGGCCCAGGTTGGACTTTGGAAACCTCAGCTGGGGGTGAAGGAAGCCTGTAAGGAAGACGGTCAAGTGGTGGCCTGGTTTCCCCCTGGTCTACCAGAAAATGCAGCCTCTCAAAGTAGACCATCCTGGGGAAATAAATGGCATCTGGATCTCCTGATCTCAAGGACTCCAGGTGCTTCTTTCTCTCCCTGAGATATGTAATCTTCATGGCACCAATTTTCCTCTTCACATAGGCCATGTTTGCCGTGGGGAACATGATCCGCACCAAAGAAATACGTTTCTCCAGCGCTGCGTTCCTCTTTCTTCGGTCCTGATAAAACAGGTTTTGATCTGCCACAGGCAGGGCAGCTTCCTGTACACTTCAAGGAATAGCCCCATAAAATTGGCGTTTTGGAAGGGATCCATCTTGTCTGCAAGACACAACACAAGACAAACCCTAAAATACTAATAATGCCATGATAAACCCTCCTAATCTTGTCCCAACATCGGCCTAGATAGAAGCAGTCTAGTCTAGTGATGTACCAAGTTCAAAATTTTACCTTTGTTTGCACGATCGTCGTGTCAGCTCCTAACTCTGTTCACAGATCGTATGGACGACACAGGCGTGTTGTGTTTTATATACAGTGCGCATGCGTGAAATTACGCCCGCCCCTGACGTTCTTTCTAGACTATTCCCCGCCCCTTCGCTTTCGGCACAGTGGGGAGAGAACATGGCGGAGAGAACGCAGGTGCACAATCAGAGTTCCACTAACGAGGAGGAGGGTGAGGAAAGCCCGGAGACTGAAACGTCCCGATCCAGGAAGAGAAGATTTAAGGCCTCAAATATGTCTTTTGTTGAGATGTTGGAGATGGTGGACATATTGAACAGGACCGACTATGATGGGAAGTATGGACCTTACTCAAACCCAAATATCAGAAAGGCCAAGATCATTACTAAAGTTGTGAAGAGTCTTCAGAAGAATTTTGGGGTACGCCGATCCAAGGATCAACTGAGAAAATGCTGGTCAGACCTGAAACTGAGGGAGCACGATCAGTACAGAAAGATCAAGCGTGTTCTTGTAAGTAGTTGTCGTGTGTTCATATTATTATTATTGCTTGCATACTGCTCCATGTGCTTTGATTTCATGTTGTGCAGTTTAAAATGGCCACTTTCAAGTTCATGGTTTCATTCGTTCGTAAGAAAGATCGTTCTGCAGGTAAGTATACCAGCTTAACAAAGTGTCCACAATAATGTTCTCACCGTTGAACTCGGCCAAAAAACACAATTGTACACTTCCAAGCAATGTTTCATATTCCTATTTGTGCCCTCTGTGTGCTAATTATTCCTTTTTTACATTCTCATAGGGGAGAGAAGACTCGGGAAGTCTGAGGACACCAGGGACCCCACCCCTCACAAAGAAGGCAAAAATCCAAAACCAGAAGCAGAGGAGCAGGAGAAGGAGGAGGAAGGAGAGATCGTTGAAGTTGGAAAAATTGTCACCACAACAGGTGAGTAGGGATGAGCCGAACACCCCCCGGTTCGGTTCGCACCAGAACTTTCGAACGGACCCCAAATTCGTACGAACTTTAGAACCCCATTGAAGTCTATGGGACTCGAACGTTCGAAATGAAAAGTGCTAATTTTAACGGCTAATATGCAAGATACTGTCCTAAAAAGGGTTTGGGGACCTGGCTCCTGCCCCAGGGGACATGGGTCAATGCCTAAAATGTTTTTAAAAATGGCCGTTTTGGCGGGAGCACTGATTTTAATGACGATTAAAGTGAAAAAAGTGAAATATTCCTTTAAATATGGTGCCTGGGGGGTGTCTGTAGTATGCCTGTGAAGTGCCACGTGTTTCGCGTGTTTAGAACAGTCCCTGCACAAAATGACCTTAAACAGAAATAACATAATTTAAAACTGCTTGCGGTTTTAATGTTATATCTGGTTCCTGCAATATGGTTGAAAATCATTGAGAAAAATGGCATGGGTAGCCCTCCCTGCCCATTACCAGCCCCTTTGGGTCTTGTACGCATATT
Organism: Lithobates pipiens; assembly: GCF_037356315.1. NCBI lineage: Eukaryota > Metazoa > Chordata > Amphibia > Anura > Ranidae > Lithobates > Lithobates pipiens. The sequence continues at coordinate 274,341,972 of NW_027507790.1, read as the reverse complement.
AAGGGGAACCCCGTACCCATATTAAAATAAGGAAATGCGTGTGGCCCCCAGGCCCTATATACTCAGAACAGCAGTATACAGGTGGTGCAAACAAGACAGGGACTGTGTAGGTTTGTTGTGTTAAGTTGAATCTGTTTGTAATTTTCAACTGGTACATTTTTAAAGTGTAGCTCCAGTCAAAAAAACTATTTTTAAGCTTTTTGGAAAACATAGGGAAGGGTTATCACCCCTGTATAATTTGTTTTGTCGTCCATCTTTTTTCATCTCACTTGCTGTTGTCTCCTTCCGTTTGCAAGTAGGAGATGTTTGTAAGTTGGATGTTTGAAAGTAGGGGCCTGCCCTATATGCTCTGCAGAAATGGTGGAACAAGGTGTTGGTTTTGCCACAACATTGTAAGCCCTCAAAGTGACTCTTGGTGGGCGCTGGAGCGCCCTGCTGTGAACGATTATATCAAGAATTGTAATTACATGCCATTGTTGAACAGTGGTAGAAAAATTGACCTTTGGTGGTTGTGGTGCTGGTGCCAGAACACTATAAGTCCTCACAGTTACTCTGGGTGGGCACAGGAACGGGCCCTCCTGTGAAATATTATATCAAGAATTGTAATTACATGTCCCTGTTAAACAGGGGCAGAAAAATTGGGCCTTAGGCACTGGTGCTGGTGCCACGACACTGCAACCTCTCCCATATACTCTAGTTTTATTGCAGGAATTAGCCCTGCTGCAAAGCATTGCATCAACAATTGTAATTAAACGCCCCTGTTAAACAGGGGCAGAAAAATTGGGCCTTAGGCACTGGTGCTGGTGCCACCACACTGCAACCTCTCCCATATACTCTAGTTTTATTGCAGGAATTAGCCCTGCTGTAAAGCATTGCATCAAAAATTGTACTTAAACGCCCCTGTTAAACAGGGGCAGAAAAATTGGGCCTTAGGCACTGGTGCCACGACACTGCAACCTCTCCCATATACTCTAGTTTTATAGCAGGAATTAGCCCTGCTGCAAAGCATTGCATCAAAAATTGTAATTAAACGCCCCTGTTAAACAGGGGCAGAAAAATTGGGCTGATGGCATCACCCAGAACCAGAAATGTTCTTCCAACATATCAGCGAAGGAGGAAGAGGATAGACAATCCACATAACAGGACAGTCACTCAGCATCAGCATAGGCAGTCTTGAAGGGATGTGATATTGCAAAAAAAATTATTCGGTTACATCATCTTCAGGTGCTTGGTAGCTGTGGGTGATCCAAGACTGATTCATCTTGATGAAGGTCAGTCGATCAACTGATTCGGTGGACAGGCGCACCCTGTGATCGGTAACAAAGCCACCAGCAGCACTGAAGGTGCGTTCCGAAAGAACGCTATATGCAGGACAGGCCAGTAGCTCAATTGCATACTGTGCAAGCTCTGACCAGTGATCCATCCTCAAGACCCAGTAAGCCAGAGGATTTTCGGTGGGAAAGGTGTCCAAGTCTGACCTTGCCCCTAGGTATTCCTGCACCATGTAAATCAGACACTGGCGATGGTTGCTGGAACTGATCATACCTTGGGGCTGCGGACTAAAAAATTGTCTGAAAGCATCAGTCAGATGGCCACCTTCTCCACTGCTCCTTCTGACCGATGCCTCAGCAACACGTTGTCCAGGACCAGGAGTTTGTAACCTCCCAGTCTCTGGGAATGCGTTGCACAGACCTTTCTGCAAGGCCTCCCGGAGATGTCTCCTCTAGTGATGGACGAACGTTTCGCCCGGCGGTCGTTTCGCGGCGAATTTCCGACATTCGCGGTCCGCACGTTCGAACGCCTTTTTCCGTCGTTCGCCGCGGCGGACTTACGTGTTTAATGTATACAAGAACTTTAACCTTTGGTGACACGTTTATCATGTGATACAGGACAGCCAATTGAGACATGACAGCACATGGACACTTGGACATTCCCCCTAACCTATAAATACACCCGATCCGGTGGCCATTTTACATTCTTTCTTCTGTTACGATAGGGACAGGTTCCTGTGTGGAGTAGGGAGAGATAAACCACTAGCTATTTGGTACACAAAAGTTCTTTTCAGGACTGGTATAGGTGTTAGGTGTTGATAGGTTTGCTGTGCTGCTGATTCTTGCAGCAGCCTGAGTGTCTTTTGTTAGTTTAGAGAAAGGGAAAGGACGGTGTATGCTACAGGGACAGCCAGATTAGTCTTTCATCATCATCATCATCATCATCATCATTAGCTGTTACTATCAAGGTCCACAAAAGAGCTGTTCCAGTAACCACTAATCGTTCTCTTTTTTTGCCAATTTGTATAGGGACAGGAAGGAAGCAGTGTTGTCAGGCAGTGAGGGTAATTTTAAAGACTTGCTGTTATTATTAGTTCCACAAAGGTTCTTTTCAGGACTGGTATCAGTGGTACAGTAATAGGCTTGTACATGTATAATATTCTTTCTTCCAAATATAGAAAGGATATTATACTTGACTGCTGCCCTTCTGCTGCAGTCTGCTAAACATTCACAACTCACTTGTTCCACAAAAGTTCTTATAAGGACTGGTAACTTGGTATAGGGTGCTACGGTACATAGGCTTGAGTGCGGTACAGTCTGCTGTTCTGTAAGGACCGCTATCGGTCCACAATAGATAGGGTTGACGTGCACCACTGCTGACCGCTGCCCTATACTGCAGCAGTCCTTCAGCGGTATAGGGACTGACGTACAGTCTGCTAATCACTAACACACAACCTGCTTGTTCCACAAAAGTTCTTATAAGGACTGGTAACTTGGTATAGGGTGCTACGGTACATAGGCTTGAGTGCGGTACAGTCTGCTGTTCTGTAAGGACCGCTATCGGTCCACAATAGATAGGGTTGACGTGCACCACTGCTGACCGCTGCCCTATACTGCAGCAGTCCTTCAGCGGTATAGGGACTGACGTACAGTCTGCTAAACACTAATACACAACCTGCTTGGTCCACAAAAGTTCTTATAAGGACTGGTAACTTGGTATAGGGTGCTACGGTACATAGGCTTGAGTGCGGTACAGTCTGCTGTTCTGTAAGGACCGCTATCGGTCCACAATAGATAGGGTTGACGTGCACCACTGCTGACCGCTGCCCTATACTGCAGCAGTCCTTCAGCGGTATAGGGACTGACGTACAGTCTGCTAAACACTAATACACAACCTGCTTGGTCCACAAAAGTTCTTATAAGGACTGGTAACTTGGTATAGGGTGCTACGGTACATAGGCTTGAGTGCGGTACAGTCTGCTGTTCTGTAAGGACCGCTATAGGTCCACAATAGATAGGGTTGACGTGCACCACTGCTGACCGCTGCCCTATACTGCAGCAGTCCTTCAGCGGTATAGGGACTGACGTACAGTCTGCTAAACACTAATACACAACCTGCTTGGTCCACAAAAGTTCTTATAAGGACTGGTAACTTGGTATAGGGTGCTACGGTACATAGGCTTGAGTGCGGTACAGTCTGCTGTTCTGTAAGGACCGCTATAGGTCCACAATAGATAGGGTTGACGTGCACCACTGCTGACCGCTCACCTATACTGCAGCAGTCCTTCAGCGGTATAGGGACTGACGTACAGTCTGCTAATCACTAACACACAACCTGCTTGTTCCACAAAAGTTCTTATAAGGACTGGTAACTTGGTATAGGGTGCTACGGTACATAGGCTTGAGTGCGGTACAGTCTGCTGTTCTGTAAGGACCGCTATCGGTCCACAATAGATAGGGTTGACGTGCACCACTGCTGACCGCTGCCCTATACTGCAGCAGTCCTTCAGCGGTATAGGGACTGACGTACAGTCTGCTAAACACTAATACACAACCTGCTTGGTCCACAAAAGTTCTTATAAGGACTGGTAACTTGGTATAGGGTGCTACGGTACATAGGCTTGAGTGCGGTACAGTCTGCTGTTCTGTAAGGACCGCTATCGGTCCACAATAGATAGGGTTGACGTGCACCACTGCTGACTGCTGCCCTATACTGCAGCAGTCCTTCATCGGTATAGGGACTAAGAGTTTTGTCACAGGGTCATTTAAAAAATGACAGGCAGAGGAAGAGGCAGGCCCTTCCGCAGGGGTGGTAGGGGTAGGGCAGGAGCAACAGGCTTGAGCCAAAGTGGGAAGTTGCAGAAGGTGCGTTCAATTACTTTAAAGGATGCACCAGACTTGGTTGAGTGGCTCGCTCAGCCTTACTCTTCTGCACCCTCCTCATCCTCTCGATCTGCACCCTCTTCTTCACTCTCTGCTATGTGCACCCCCAAAGACACTACCACCAACAACACGACCACCACCACCACCACCACATACCTTCCGCTTGAGTCACTGGAATTATTTTCCGATCCATATCAAGAGGACATTTCTGATGCGCAGCCACTCTTGGTATTGGATCAGGAAGAGGAGGTAGCAACAAGCGCTACTCAGCAGTCTGACGACAGTACCCAGATCAGCCCAAGGAGGAGGTTGGTCCCCGGTGTTGCTGCCTACTCTACTTATAGCGGTGGGGAAGGTGACGTTGATGATGACGTGTCTAGTGATGTCACGTGGGTGCCCACAAGAGAGGAAGAGGAGGGGAGTTCAGAGGGAGATATGGACCAGCAGATAGGGAGGAGAAGCAGCAATGACTTACATTGCACAGCAGGGACAAAGCAGACTGCAAATGTATCAGGAGCGAGTCATCGACCATGTACGGTCACATCTGGCGCTCCCAGGACACCGGCACATGGCTCCGCAGTGTGGGCTTTTTTTAACGTGTCCGCTGCTGACAATAGCGTTGCCATCTGCAATCTTTGCAGTCAACGCGTTAGTCGCGGTAAGCCCAATACTCACCTAGGGACGACCGCCTTAAGAAGGCACATGAGCAGCCATCACCGAGCCCAGTGGGAGCAACGGAACACACAAAGCCACACTGCAGGCTCTCACCGTCCAGCCTCGTCTTCTACTTCTCCTTCTCCTCTCTCCTCACAATTGTCCTCCACTCCACCTTCCATCACGCCAAGCTCACATTTTTCTGCAAAAAGGCAGGCTTCCGTGGGCCTAATGTTTGAGCGTAAAAAAATGATGACGCCGGATAACCCTCTTGCCCAACGGTTGGCGGCTGGCTTGTCAGAACTCATAGCCCGCCAACTACTGCCATATAAACTGGTGGACTCGGAGGCCTTTCGCAAATTTGTGGCCATTGGAACACCACAATGGAAGGTCCCAGGAAGGAAGTATTTCTCAGAGAAGGGCATCCCAGAGCTATATGGCCATGTTCAGCGGCAAGTGAATGTATCTCTGGCACACAGTGTCGGTGCCAAGATACATCTGACCACAGACACGTGGTCTAGCAAACACGGGCAGGGAAGGTATATCAGTTTTACTGCCCACTGGGTGAACCTTCTGACGGCCGTCAAGCATGTAACCCGTGGCACCCGTGTAGATTTGGTTTTACCGCCACGGATTGCATGCAGGCCTGACTCTTCTTCTCCTCCTCCTACTCCATCCTCCTCCCTCTCCTCCTCAGCTGCCTCCTCCTTTTCCGCTGCTAGCGTCTCTTCCACTGCACCGCCCAAGCTCCCCAGAACCTATTCCACATGCCAGGTGAGACGTTGCCATGCCGTGCTGCGTCTGTTGTGCCTGGAAGCAAAGAGCCACACTGGCCCGGCACTCCTTTCAGCTTTGCGTTCACAGGCAGATGAGTGGCTAACACCGCTCAATTTGACAGTTGGTAAAGTGGTGTGTGACAACGGTGCCAATCTGCTTAGCGCATTGAAACAGGGCAAAATCACGCACGTGCCGTGCATGGCACACGTCTTAAACTTGGTCGTGCAGCGATTCCTTGTCAAATACCCTGGGGTCCAGGACATCTTGCGGCAGGCAAGGAAAATCTCGGCCCATTTCAGAAGATCTTACACGGCCATGGCTCGCCTTGCTGACATTCAGCGGCGACACCATCTGCCGGTCAGACGTCTTATTTGCGATTGCCCGACGCGATGGAACTCAACCTTCTATATGCTTGATAGGCTGCTCCAGCAGAAACGTGCAGTTAACGTCTACCTGTATGAACTCTGCGAAAGAAACGGTTCTGGGGAGCTGGGTTTTTTTTCACCGCGCCAGTGGCTGCTCATGCGCGACACATGCAGACTTCTGCGGCCATTTGAGGAGATCACCAAACTGGTCAGTCGCAGCCATGGCGCCATCAGTGACATGGTACCTTATGCCTTCTTTCTGGAGCGTGCATTGCGTCGTGTCATTGATCAGGCTGTGGAGGAGCAGGAGCGGGAAGATGAGGAAGTCGCAATGCTGGATGAATTCCCAGGGGGGGCTACTCTATCTGAGACAAGTCAACAACAGGAGTCTGATGAGGAGTCAGAGGAGGATGGTGCCGGGGCGGATGAGCAGGAGCAAGAAGAGCATGCTTTAAACCTTTCTGGGATCCCTGTTGTGCGAGGATGGGGAGAGGAGAATGAAGAGGACGACATTATCCTGGATGATGAGCAGGAGCCAGGCCACCACACCGCTTCCACTTTAGTGCAAATGGGGGCCTTCATGCTCCAGTGTTTTAATAGGGACCCCCGTATAAAAAGCATGAGGGTCAAGGACCAGTACTGGGTGGCAACGTACTTAGACCCCCGGTACAAACACAAAATGGCGGAAATATTACCGCCGTCGCAGAGGGCTGTCAGAATGCAGCACTTCCAGGCCTTGCTTCGAGAAATGCTGCATTCTGCTTTTGCGTGCGCTGGCAGAGGAGCAATTCCCACTCCCAGAGAAGGATTTGCGGGTACCAATCCAACAGCGCCTGCAAGAAGAGGCCGGTTTGAAGATGTGTTGGTGACTTCGGATATGAGGTCATTCTTTCAGCCGACCCATCGACAGGTGTCATCCGGATCCAGCATCAGGGAACGCCTAGACCGTCAGGTGTCCGACTACATTGGGTTAACGGCCGATGTGGACGCTCTGAGGAGTGATGAACCCCTAGACTACTGGGTGGGCAGGCTTGACCTCTGGCCAGAGCTTGCCCAATTTGCAATCGAACTGTTGGCTTGCCCCTCATCCAGTGTCCTGTCCGAAAGGACGTTCAGCGCAGCAGGGGGGATTGTGACCGATAAGCGTACTCGCCTAGCTCACGACAGTGTTAACTACCTCACATTTCTAAAAATGAATGAGGCATGGATCTCGGAGGAATTCAACACATGTGACCAGTAGACCATGTATATGTCTATAAACTATTTTTTTAATCAAGCACACAGACCTTCTTAATTCATTTGGCTCACTTCCTTGACCCAAAAAAGCACACCGTACTATATGCCCCTACCCTCCTCTTTGAAGAGGTTGAGCGGTGTCATATTTCTACTGGGGCTGCTTATGATATCCCTGTGCTGTGCTGACTTCCTCCTGGGGGTTCTTATTATGAAGGGATCACACTATCCCTGTGCTGTGCTGACTTCCTCCTGGGGGTTCTTATTATGAGGGGATCACACCATCCCTGTGCTGTGCTGACTTCCTCCTGGGGCTGCTTACGGTGCTGCTGTCAGTGCTGTATGTCACGGTGCTGCTGTCAGCGCTGTATGTCACGGTGCTGCTGTCAGCGCTGTATGTCACGGTGCTGCTGTCAGCGCTGTATGTCACGGTGCTGCTGTCAGCGCTGTATGTCACGGTGCTGCTGTCAGCGCTGTATGTCACGGTGCTGCTGTCAGCGCTGTATGTCACGGTGCTGCTGTCAGCGCTGTATGTCACGGTGCTGCTGTCAGCGCTGTATGTCACGGTGCTGCTGTCAGCGCTGTATGTCACGGTGCTGCTGTCAGTGCTCTGTATTACGGTGCTGCTGTCAGATGCCTCTATCACGGTGCATGTGTCATTCCGGTATGTCACGCTGCTGGTGATCATCTCCTGCACCCTCTTCTTTGCCTACCCTGGTCCCTGACCTTCCCTCTCCTCCATTGCCTTCATTAGCTCCATAGTCCTGAATTGTTAGAACAATTTCCCAAATAAAATAAAAATGCTTGTAGTTATCGATCCCAAATTCACCTCATACATGTATTATGTCATTGTCCAGATGGTGGGACTACGTTTTACCCCCTAATAATTACCACGTGGCCGCAAATTCGACATGAAGGTTTGCAAAGTTCGCCTCCCATTGAAGTCAATGGGGCCCGCGGCGAACGTTCGGTTTCGCGAACGTTTGGGTCCGTTCGCATTTCGCTTTCGCGAAACGTCCCGTCGGAAGTTCGTCCATCACTAGTCTCCTCCTCTGCTCCCTCTGCAATGGCAAGATAAGGTGGGCAACCTTACCCTCGTACCGTGGATCAAGGAGAGTGGCCAGCCAGTAATGGTCCCTCTCCTTGATCCGAAGAATACGAGGATCCTTCCGCAGGCTTTGCAGGATCAGGGAGGCCATGCAGCGTAGGTTAGCTGAGGCATTCGGTCTGGAGTCCTCTGGGTCACTAAGGGCAACATGATCCGCCGCTACCTCCTCCCAGCCACGTACAAGTCCACGTGTTTCTTGGGACTGTAAATCATCCCTACAAGACTGCTGCTGCTGATGCTGAGTGCCAGCCTCCACCTCCATGCTGACACAATCATCCTCCTCCTCCTCTTCCTCCTCCTCCTCCTCTTCCTGTGTGATGGGTGGCACAGCATGAACACTGTCTGGATAAAGGGGGCCTTGTGAGGCAAGGAAGTCCTCCTCTTCCTGCCTCTGTTCTGCCTCAAGTGCCCTGTCCATTATTCCACGCAGCGTATGCTCCAAGAGGTGGACAAGAGGTACAGTGTCACTGATGCATGCACTGTCACTGCTCACCATCCTTGTGGCCTCTTCAAACGGTGACAGGACAGTGCATGCATCCCTGATCATGCCCCACTGGCGTGGTGAGAAAAAACCGAGCTCCCCTGACCCTGTCCTGGTGCCGTAGTCGCACAGGTACTCATTGATGGCCCTCTGCTGCGTGTGCAGCCACTGCAGCATGGCCAACGTTGAGTTCCACCTGGTGGGCATGTCACATATAAGGCGGTTCTTGGGCAGGTTCAACTCCTTTTGGAGCTCAGCCAGCCGAGCACAGGCATTAAATGATCGGCGGAAATGCACACAGACTTTCCTGACCTGCTTCAGGACATCCTGTAAGAACCGCTGCACCACCAGGGTAAAAACGTGAGCTACACAGGGCACATGGGTCAGTTGTCCCTGTCGGAGGGCGGAGAGGAGGTTGGTGCCATTGTCGCAAACCACCATTCCTGGCTTAAGCTGGCGTGGCATCAACCACCTCTCGGCCTGCCCCTGCAGAGCTGACAAAACATCCGCCCCAGTGTGGCTCCTGTCCCCCAAACAAACCAGCGCAAGCACGGCATGGCATCGTTTTGCCTGCGTACTTGCGTAGCCCCTGGAACGCCTACGGAGCACCGTTGGTTCTGAGGACAGAGCACTGGAAGAGGCCATGGAGGAAGAAGAAGAGGAGGGGGTGGAGGAGAGAGGTGTGTCACAACCAATAGTAGCATTTTGGAGGCGTGGTGGCGGAACAACCTCCAACACTACTGCACCTTGTCCTGCATCCTTCCGAGCTGCCAGAAGAGTGACCCAATGGGCCGTGAAAGACAGGTAATGTCCCTGTCCATGCCTGCTGGCCCATTAGTCAGCGGTAATATGCACCTTACCGCTGACCGCCCTGTCCAGCGAGGAAAGGACATTGCCTTCCACATGCCGGTAGAGAGCCGGAATCGCCTTCCGTGAGTAAAAGTGGCGTTTGGGGACCTGCCACTGAGGAACCGCACATTGTACAAACTCACGGAAGGGGGCCGAGTCTACCAACTGAAAAGGCAGCAGTTGAAGTGCTAGCAATTTAGCCAAGCTAGCATTCAACCGCTGGGCATGTGGATGGCTGGGAGTAAACTTCTTTCGCCGGTCCAGCAGCTAGGGCAGGGACATTTGCCTGCTATAATCGGATGTGGGTGTACTGCTAGCAGAGTGCCCGGAAGCACTTGGCTGTGACACACCTAATTCTACACCTTCATTCCTCTCAGAGCAGGTTTCAGAGAGGACTGAAGGTCTAGTGGGGTTGGAGATGCCAGCTGATGAGGAGCAAGGAGAGGTCCGCTTTGTTCTTTGGTGTGGGTCTTTGAGGTACGCTTGCCAACGAGATGCATGGCAGGTCAACATATGTCTGGTCAAGCATGTGATGCCCAAGCGGCTGATGTTTTGGCCACGCGAGATACGCTTAGACATATGTTGCAAATAGCAGCGGCGCGATCTGATGCACTCGTCTCAAAAAAGGCCCACACCAAAGAACTTTTAGAATAATGCGCAGAGGCAGCGCCCTGCACAGGCGGAGCTCTGCGGTGTGATTCAGTTGGTGTGCTGCCCCTAAGCTGGCCCCCGGAGAGCATCCTGCCTCGTTGGACATGTGCCTCTTCCTTCTCCTCCTCCTCCTCTCTCCTACCAGGCACCCACGTGGAGTCAGTGCCCTAATCATCCCCTCCCTCTTCATCGCTGTAGCAAACCTGGCAATATGCTGCAGCTTGTGGAACATGACTGCCAGATTGCTGTCCTTCTTGAGCATCCCCTCTCTCTGCATTCACGCTACTGCCTTCCTCTAGCTGAGTGTCATCATCAGAGCCTACAAAACACTGGGCATCCTCCTGGAGCATGTACCCAACACTGTGCTCAAAGAGTTCTGGAGACTCCTCAGGAGGACGTGGTGGGTCTAGGGAAGGAGTCACTGATGATGACATTGAGACGAGGGAAGACGATGCGTTGGCAGCTGCTTTGCTAGTACCCTGAGACTGGGTGAGAGAGGATGAGGAGGATGAAGAGGGCTTGGTCATCCACTCTACCAAGTCGTTGGCATGTTGCGGTTCAACATGTCCAGCTGCCGAAAAGAAGGACAAGCGTGTCCCATGGCCATGTGCTGATGACAATGCACCGCGTCCACGACCAGCACTGTTGTCTCTAGACACAGAGCCTGCTTTCCCTCTTTTATTGGCTTGCGCCTGTCTGCCTCTCCTTGCTGGCCTTCCAGACATGGTAATGGCCTGAAGGGAGTTGGGTAAAACAGCAGTTGGGTAGTGTATATTGTGCTGGAGGCACACAACACCCACTAACTCCTGCAGATGCCTTTAGTATAGAACACCAGAGATAAAGGGGTATACTGTAATGGAGTCACACAACACCCACTAAGCCCTGCAGATGGCCTATTAGAGAACAGCAATAAAGGGTAGATACAGGTGTATATTGTGCTGGAGGCACAAAACACCCACTAACTCCTGCAGATGCCTTTATTATAGAACACCAGAGATAAAGGGGTATATACAGATGTATACTGTGCTGTGCTGGAGGCACACACAACTTCCAATAACTCCTGCAGATGGCAAGTGGGCTCAAATAGAGAACAGCTATGTAGGTGGATATAGCGGTGTGTACTGGGTACAGAGCACGCAGACAGCACGCACAAGCTCCTAACACTACTGACTGCAAGCTCTATTATAAAAGATAGATCACTAGCTATATAGGTGAGGTGAATATAGCGGTGTATACTGCGGTCAGGGCACGCAGACAACAACCACTACACAACAGCAAGATCGAAAATCAGCCGATAACGATCGGTGTATACTGTGTTGAAGGTACACAGAACGCCCACTAACTGCTTCAGATGCCAACACACTACACAAGGCCGCCGTGCTGGCGGCCTTATATTGTGTGGGGTGTGTACTACACAGCCTGAGCTATGATTGGCCACAGGCATCCTGCCTGTGGCCAATCATGGCTCTCCTCGCTGCTGGCGCTGTGATTGGCCAAGCATGCAGGGTCACAGTGCATGCTTGGCCAATCATGAGCCAGCAATGCACTGCGATGACGCAGTGCATTGTGGGCCGCGAGCGCCACACGAATTTGGCGCGAACGGCCCATAATGTTCGGAATTCGCCGAACGGGCGAACAGCCGATGTTTGAGTCGAACGTATGTTCGACTCGAACACGAAGCTCATCCCTACAGGTGAGTGTCGGAGAACACAGCTTTCGGTAAGCTCATCAATGTATGTTGTCATATTTATAATACATGGTGTGTTTTTTTGCTTTGTTTTGTAGGTGATGTGGAAGTAGAATCCCATTTTACCAGTGAAAGTGCCCAGATCCTGATTGGGGAGATAATGGGGTGCAATCAGGATTTAGAAAATATACAGCAAAACATCAATGATGTTACAAATAAAATGAAGAACATCATTGATGTTTTGGGGAGAGTGTGAAACACCCCAAACTAGCTAGGGTTTTATTTTTTTGCTTTTAAACCACAACTTTTGTATTTTATAAAAATCCAAATTTGGAAGATGCACAGAGTGTGCCAACATGCACTATCTCCCATCATGGGGGATCAATGTACGTGTTTTGTGGAAAGTGGCTGAGATGAAGGGGTTGCAGCCCCAAAACATGTACATTGATCCCCCATGATGGGAGATAGCACATGTTGACACACTCTGTGCATCTTCCAAATTTGGATTTTCCAGGGGTCACACCCCATGTGATGAAGGCAATATCAACCCAGTTTGTACATACTCATGTCTGATATTGTCTTCACTTTTCAAAGTTGAACTCCTGTGTTCTGTATGTTACACTTTGATACATGCCTGTTTACACAAAAACACCAAGTTACAAAAAAATTACCTTAAATAATGTTTTTGATACACCCAATATGTTGGTTTGTTGTAAAACCCTTTTCTAAACGCACATGTGAATGTGCTTTGATTAAAAAGTTAAATTATCAACAATGTGTGGCTTCCTTTTTCATTGCGCAAAAGATGTATTTGGAGTAAAATTGTTGTTTTCGGTGAGAATGAGTGTTATTTACTAAAAACAACTCCACTTTGCACTCCAAGTGCAGTTTCAGATGTACTTTTGCAGTGCACTTGTAGTGCATAGTGGATGTGCCTTTAGTAAATAACACCCACAGTGATGTGTTAATTTTTACAATCATGACATTTTCCTACCATGGTGCTGAAAATGAGCAAGATTTTGGTAAGTAATGCACTACATACATTAGTTAACAAAAACAAGGTGTGTGTGTGTAGCAGACCCACAACATAATAAGATTATCTGAAGAAGAGACTGCCCCCTCATCTCTCTCAGAACTTGGGTTTGCACTGTTGTAGAAAAAGGCACAACAACAAAAAACATACACTACCTAGGAGACACCTAAAACCAAACCAAGCAGTAAATGAAAACAAATATTGGAGTTTCAAAGAAAAATTTATTCCAAAAATGCCGCTCAGACATTGTCTGGCATATCAATGGCCCCCCTACCCACAAAGTACTCCATGTATTGGGTTCGGACCTCACGGGCGCTTTGGGGGGGAAAGCCAGGACGGGCAGCTTCAAGGCCCGTGAGGTTCTCATTTTCAAGCAAGTCTGCTTCTTGGACAACTGAGACCACATAGTTTGCTGAATGTCTTTTTAGGAAATTGTGAAGAACACAGCAGGCAAGCAATATGTGATTTATTTTGTATGTGTGGATAGGCGTTAAAGAAAGGCGGAACCGGCTGGCCAGTATTCCAAAAGTGTTCTCCACCACTCTTCTGGCTCTGGACAGCCGGAAATTAAAAATCCCCTGGTCCGGGGTGAGGGTCCTCATTGGGAAAGGCCGCATCAGATGGTTTGCCAGGGCGAACGGGAGTCCTTCCTGATTCTCTTCTGGGGGTGGCAAACCCAGACTGCCACTCTGGAGACGCCAGTAGAACTCCCTCCGTGCGAACACTCCACCATCCGACATCCGGCCATTTTGCCCCACGTCCACATACAAGAAGTCATAGGTCGCAGACACCACCGCCAACATCACGATACTATTAAACCCCCTGTAGTTAAAATAGTATAACCCCGAGTTGGGTGGTGGGACGATGCGGACGTGTTTCACATCAATTGCACCTCCACAATTGGGAAAGTCCCAACGACTGGCAAAGTGGGAGGCCACAGTCTGCCATTCCTGTGGCGTTGAAGGAAACTGTGGAGTGAAACAAGAACAAAAATGAGTAATTTTGCACATCAACATTGCAAGCAGATTCGACACAAACATTTTTGGCCAAGATCAGTATAACATTTTGGGAACTGAGTATTTAAAGCCTAAAGTATAAGGTCCCCTTATCAGAGTCATCACCCCTCCATCCCCCCCATCTGATGGGCCCTTGCTAAAAATGAGGGGGGGATGTTTTGGACAGGTAACCCTCTCCCCTTGATTGAGAGCTGAATGCCTAAATAATGTGTAATACTTTGGAAAGCCCCTCCTTACTTACACTATTGGCAGCCCACCGGATAGGTAAGAAGTGTCATAATACCAAAAAGAAAACAAAATGGAAGCACATTTTGACATTCTGCTATTACATATCAAGATAATAATAGGGGAAAAACAAAAAAAAAATTATAGCATTTGAAAGTATTGAGGCAGGCCCTTGCACTACATGCTTTGGTGAATTCGTCCATAAATGTGACCATAAAAAAGGTAGGTATAGTGTGTATTGGGTTGGGTAAAGTCAGCAGATAGAGGATTGCTATCAGCTGAGCTAGCAGTTGGGGGGAGGGGGGTTCCTAATGAGTTTGGCACAACCAAAAAAAAAAAATGTCACTCTGCATGAATTGAAGCACACACATCACATTTGTAGACATTTTAGGGGGTGTTTAGGGGAAAGCAATACTATGGAGCTGACAAAAGACATTGCTAAGTGACTAGACTATAGTTTTAGGGGCCAAGAAGAGCATGGTGGGGAAGTTAGTGAGGTAAATATGCATGAGGACAAAGGGGCAGAGAATATGAATTAGAGCATATTGCAATGATGGTAATTAGGGAATGAGGAAAGAAATGCAAGACATTAGCAATCATGAAATACATAGAATGATGTTAAAGGATAAAACTTACCTTCATATAGTCCTTCTGCAGGACCTGAATGATGGCAGAACAGGTCTCTGGAATAATGATCCCCAGAGCCTGGGGGGAGATGCCTGTAGAAAACTTGAGGTCCTCAAGGCTTCTCCCAGTCGCCAAGTAGCGCAACGTGGCGATGAGCCTCTGCTCCGGAGTGATGGCTTGCCACATGCAGGTATCCGCCTGCTGATATAAGGGGTCAGCAAAGCCAGCAGACGGTGAAAAACGGGGTCCATCATCCAGAGATAATTCCTGAAATCATCAGGATTATTCTCCCGGATCTCACGGAGCAAAGGCATGTGCGAGAACTGGTCACGCTGGCGCAACCAATTCTTGGTCCACAAACGCCTCCCCTCCCTGTTCATGGACCGGGCTTGTGTCAAAGTAAGAACCCCAACACGAATCCCTTGCACAGCACAAACTCTACGACGAGCACGTAGACGAAACATGGTTTGAAAACGGTCGGCTGGTCAGAACGGACAACAGAAAGCACCGATAAACAGCAATGCCTGAAAGAACGAACGGAATAGCAGAAGCAAGCAGACAATAAGAAATGCAAATCAAAGTGTACTATACCAAGATATAGTCCACAATGAGAAACAAATACTTACTGACTACACGCACTGATTATCAGATACGCAAAGACAAGCAGAAACTGAAGAGCAGTAGCGATCTGAATCACTAATCTGAAAAGCGCGAATCGTCTCTCATCAAACTTCTACTAACACGCGATACACACAAGATCAGCAGAAGGAGCCCAAAGGGTGCCAGGCATGGTGCTGAACTTCCCTTTTGTAGGCCCACCGTACACGGCTTACGTCACCGTGTTCTTGGCAACCGGAAATTCCGACAACTTGGTCCAGAATTAATCCGTCGAAATAACTCAGACGGATTTGGTCGTCGGAATCTCCGACCGTGTGCACAAGGGCTTACATTTCTGGCCACTATGAGAACATGTGTAAAGACTGTGCAGAATTCTTTTGGCCATTGATCCACTCCTAAATTGAGGAGGGCAAGTGCAGGGGTAATGGGAGTTAAGATACCTGTTATATGTGATAAAGCATTAGAGATTTTGACCTTATAGTATGAAATCTTACTAAACCGAGTGAGGATTTCATCGGCCCTAAGCAGGGGGATTTGGTGTTTGAAGTAGTAATCACATCATCTGCAAAGAGATTGATTTTATGTTACCTGGCACTGAACTGGAAACCTTGAATGACTGGGTGGGATCATGGGTTCAATCATGAGATTTAATTTGGTAGGTGACAGTGGACAGCCTTGTTGTGATCCATTGGTGATAAAGAAGGGTGGGGACAACATAAAAGAAGTATAGACCTGAGCTGAAGGTTGAGAGTATAACGCTAAGATAACGGAAAGGATACGTCCGCAGAATCCAAACTTTAGAAGCACTTAGATCATGTAATGCAAATGTACTCTGTCGAATACCTTCTCTGCATCTATGGAAAGGAGCAGAGAAGGCACCCAACGCAATGTCACAAAATGGATAATATTTATGATTTGCCTGTTGTGAACCCCATCTGGTAGGATTTCATATCGATTTGGGGAGAACCCGAGGGAAGTTAGCATGTTTTTCAGCACAGTCTCTGACACTGGGTGATCTGAGGTGGTGATCATAGCGCAGGGGTCTGTGTGTGGTTGTGACGCATGTGGGCCAGTAGCCTGTGTGCTCACCTCCATGTCCAGAGATCTCGGGGCATCATTTGAGGAGTCCCTCTGCAGCCTGGACTTCACTGGGCTTCTTGTGAAGGGTGTGAAGGCCACTGTGGATGACACCCCATGTGGAGAGCAGGGGCCTTTACCATGTTCTGAGGAGGTTTTGTTAGTCCTCCGAGAGCCGCCGCAGGCATCATTTTGGGGTTCACTGGCAGGGAGTTTGGAGAAGAAGACGGACAGCTTGACAGGCTGCAGCAATTCTCTCCATCTATGGGGCATAGCTGAGGGTTGCCTGAGGTGGAGAGAGAAATAACCACTGCTCTGATGTTCTCAGGGGTCAAGGAATCACCGCTCAGGCTGGGTGGTCTGTGTCAGTTGGCCATTCAGCAGGGTTGTCACCATTCCCCCTCCAACATTGACTATCTTCTATCCATGTCTTTTACATTATATGACTAATGACAGCTCAGGGAGCTGCTTTTCAGCTAGTGTTACCATCGGGATCGGCTGCATGTGTCAGGTCTTCTGTTTTTTTTCCCAGCAATTAAGTAGGTGTCAGGCATCATGACTGATGATGGATTTACAATGAGGAGTATTTTTATGTTTTTTTTTTTTTTTTAATAAAGGACCTGCCAAATGTTTTAGTGTCTTTATTTCAACTTGGGGGGGGGGTGGTATCTATGGGCCCCCTTTATGGAAAAAGGTGCTTTTGGATTCCGCTAAGATCCCCACCCGCAGACCACCAGGCAAAATATGTTGGGAAGAGGCCCTTTTTCTCATTAACAGGGGGCAGGTTGCTTTACTAGGGGGTCGCCCCTGTCAAGGTACCACTCATGATCAGGGCATGTGGCCTGATATGGTGCATGCTCATCCCCCCTTCCCAATCCAGTCTGACTGCATGCTTGGATTAAGGGTTTAGAACAGATTTTTACATGTAGCCCCCTTAAAATCTGTCAGAATCAAAGGGTCTGGTATGTATTTCTAGGGGACCTTATGCATTTTTTTTGCTTGAAGAACCCCCTTAAAATTCATACAAAACTTAAAAGGTTTCACTTTAAGCATATAAAAAAAATAACTACTTTGGGCAGAATGGTTTATTTATTTATGTATTTTTTTGCATTGGTACATGTTTCCCCAGGGCAATGCCCACCTCCCTTTTGACACCCCTTTGACTATTAGTGCAGAAAATGGGCATTTTTCATTTAATTGGTTTCAATGAAGTTCACCAAACTCCTGCTGAACTGAACCCAAGGCAGTTTGGCTCATCACTACCTTCCAGACCTATGCAGAATATATCAAAACAGACCACAAGAAGGTGTTTAGGATCTAAAAATGCCACATGATTGGTTTAAACACCTAGTGGTGAGACTTTAACTTACAGACATGCTGTGTAAAAGTTAGCTTTACCTCAACATTCTTTTTGCTGTTTTATATATCTCCCAGGAAGTATTGCGTTAAAGTATTTCCCTCTGAATTTAATGTTAGTCTGATCCCATGTA
The DNA here is from genome assembly GCF_037356315.1 of Lithobates pipiens. NCBI lineage: Eukaryota > Metazoa > Chordata > Amphibia > Anura > Ranidae > Lithobates > Lithobates pipiens. The sequence goes on along the minus strand of NW_027507790.1, from coordinate 274,323,927 downwards.
TGAATATTTTAAAAATATTTTACATTTATATAAAAATTATTAACTTACTGTTTTGGAAAACAATAACTTTTTGTAGACCCTCTTTGGGGTATTACTTGAACATCCTAGCTTTCCTTTCCGCAATTGATAATATTAACAAGGATCCAGACATCTTACCCAATATCAGTCTAGGCTTCCATCTATATGATTCATGGCTGGAACCCAGGAAGGGTGTACAGAGTGTTCTGCAGATATTATCTGGACCAAATGGGACATTTCCTAATTATTTCTGTAAAGGGCATGGCAAGCTGACTGGTGTTATTGGAGATCACTATTCATCCACTACAATCCCAATTGCCCAAATCCTTGGATTGTACAGATACACACAGGTGAGTGAAAACTTCTTGTATAATTGTAATACTATGCTAAGTCAACAGAGACAACAATATGCATTTTACAAAAACATGCCAGTCTGTGAAAGTTAAAGTGTATGTAAACTCTAACAGCTAAAATGAATGAATACACAGCTGACACCATCAACCTGGTGAGAGCTTGGTCGATGCCTGGGGGCATGGGAGAGGAAATTGTCAGAGAGCAAACACCTCTTGTTGCCTGTGGCATGCTCAGAGGGATGGGGCTCTGAGTAAGTATCAGAGGAAACTCTTCATGAGCTGGGGTCTATGAAGAGGCTGGGGAAACTTCAAGAGGGAACTCATCCAAGGAAATTCCGTACGGTGTTGTGAGTTGGGTTTTGTTGCTAGAGGAGACAGCTGTGGCGACGTAGATACAGAACATTGGGTGCAGATGAAAGGCCCTGGTTATGTATTGCTGTCTACTAAGGATGGGCCGAACGACCCCCTGTTCTGTTCGCATCAGAACTTTCGAACACCAGGATCATCCTCTTGTGGCATGCCTGCTTTGGGGTCCGGATCTAGCGTCTGGGACTGCATGGCGTCTGTGTCTTTCCATTAAATCAGTTTCAAGTATGTCTTTTCTGTTTAAACATTTCTCAATGGCTAAAATGTCTCCAGTGGTATAATTTTCATTTTTCCTGTATAAGGGCTAAGGGGGGGGATTACGCTTATGCAGGGATCCCTCAGGCCCTGTTCTCCCTCCTCAGGGGTTCCTGGGGCTCATGCAAGGCTCTTCTCTCCCATTCATCTGCGCATGTTCAGTGAACTCCAGCGGGCATGTTTTTGGGACCTAGAGATGCTGGTGCATGCTCGATGGACCATGAGGATGCGGTTGCCACCTTGGAATATGAATAAGGCTTCCCTCGAATAGTGAGGACCTCCTGAAGTGGAGGATGGAAGGAGAGGGAACAGAGTTGCTCATAAGGCACCCTATTTAAAGGGCACAGATACAAAAATGGAAGAAGAAATCATCAAGGCTCTTGATGAGATAAAGTTCTTGGTGAACTTTGTGGGAGAGGCAGCTATAGACATCATTCAATGGTCTTCCAGAGCTATTCTTAGCTCAGTCACAGCCAAAAGAGCTTTGTGGCTAAAACCCTGGGTGGCCAACCCATCCTCCCAGTATCCGGCCAGTCAAAAATTTACAGGCTTTTACTCGCCACTATTCCTGGTCCAGAAAAAAACGGGGGGCTTTAGACCAGTGATTGACCTGAACCAATTTATTTGGGTAGAGTGATTCAAGATGGCGTCGCTCCATACCATAATCCAGATAGTTCAACCAAAAGACTGGAAGATTTCAATGGACTTACAGGATGCCTACCTACATGTCCCGATTCTTCAGTCATACCAACAGTTCCCCAGGATCACAGTGAGGGACAGGCATTACCAATATGTCTGCCTTCCCTTCGTCTTATCCACTGCTCCTCGAACCTTTACCAAGGTTCTGATTGCAGTCTTGGCCCCACTGAGGGAGAAAGGGCTCAGAGTCCATCATTTCTTGGACAACATCATCCTCCTGGCCCAGGACCAAGACCTTTTGCCGACACAGAAGGAGCTCCTGCTTTCCACTATACAGTCATTCGGATGGATATTCAACTATCAAAAAAGCCAGCTGGAACATACACAGAATATAATCTACTTAGGGGCCCAGTTCAATACTCAGGTAGCCACACTTTCTTTGCCTCTTCAGAAACTCCCCAAAATCAGGGAAAAGTTCCAACAGGCATTGGCTGTGCCAGTAATGTCAGCATCCCAGTGCATGAGTCTTCTCGTGACGATGGCTTCATCCCGATGATCCCCTGGCTCACTGTAGACTCAGAGTTTTCCAACAGGGATTTGCTGATACAGTTGAATAGGGTTTGTCTAGCCCAGCCAATCATGATCATCAGCCAGGTGCGCCAGAGTCTCTTCAAAAAAATTTTTATTGAGAAAAGAAAAGGGTGCATTACAAATGGGTGAACAGTACATATAACATTTTTCTCATTTTCGAAAATATACAGGCTATAAGATAGCAATAGATCAAGTAACAATTGGTGCCTGGGCACCGACCCATAAACCACATAATGGAGAGTATCACTCTCCCTGACAGTCCAATAGAAACAAGGTAACAATAACTGGATGGATCATGGAACAATTATACACTAACTCAACCTCGGGGTGAAGAAAAACAGCTAGATCAGATCATCAATAGGGTTCAGATTGGGGGGGGGGGTGGGGGGGGGGCCCATAGATGCAGTCTTGTCGTGGGTAGTTACCCAGTGGTTGAAGGGGTTGCGGGGGGCCATTGGCCATTGTAGATAAAAGAGTGATCATCTAGGTGGGCTTGTTCCTGAGGAGTAAGTTGCGATTTCACAAAAGAGTCCCATCTGTTGTGGAAGCGCTGAACGGCTTTTTTGTGGGCTAGATTTGCATTAATTTTGTCACGAAATAGGAGATGCAGGAGATCTCTGTGAACCTGCATGACTGAGGGTGGAACAGTAGTTATCCAGTTGGCAAGTATGGCCCTTCTTGCCATCAGGAGGCATATCAAGGCCCATTCTTTGTCTCGTGGGCCAGAAACTTTGGACCAGGGAAGTAGTGTGGCGTCCCAATATCCAAAAATAAGAAGTAAAGGGTCTTTGGGTAGCTTCAGCAGTGTGATCTTAAAGATGAAAGCCAGGATTTGGTCCCAGAACGCCGAGATAAATAGAGCAAGTCCAGTACCGGTGCGCCAGAGAGGGTTTAGGTTGTTGGCATAGAGGGCATAGTGGAGACGGAGTGGACCCTGGTTGTTTAGCATAGAGAAAGGGGATGTGCGCCCGGTGGGCGATTTTGAGTTGAGTTTCCCTCCAGGATTCGTTGGGAACCAAGTTGTAGACTGTGCGAAGACCTTGAAGGATTTTGTCCACCATGCCGTCGTTCGGGAAGTCTTTTGCCCAATTGGACACTGATGAGGATTCCAAGGGAGGCGTCGTTTGGATTAGTAGAGGCTTATAGATATCCGAGATTTTGTATGAGTCCTTCTGTATAAGGGCCTCGAGGAATGACGACGTGAATCTCGTGGATGCATCTCTGCAGGTGTTGCGGAGAAAGCTGAGACATTGGCCATGATGAAACGATGAGGTTGCATTGAGGGAGAATCGAGTAGTTAGAGTATGGAAGGGTAGAGGCTGGCCAGTAGCAGGATCACAAAGGGAAAAGAAGGTGGAGAGACCCTTTTGCCGCCAGGAGTCATAGGGATTATGTTCCAGACCTGGAGAGAAGCCCGGGTTGCCTTGTATCGGGAGAAATTTGGAGATGAAAGGAGAGAGTCTGAGGCTTTTCCTTACCTCCCTCCATGCTATAGCAGTGTCTCTCAGCAGAAGGTTATGTTGATGTGGTACTGGTATAGATTTCCACTTGCAGTGGAGAAGAGCTGTTAGAGAGTAGGGGTGGACCATTGCGGCTTCCAATTGGTAATTAGAGCATTTGGATTTTTGGGTTATCCAGTCCAGACCTACCCTTAAAAGACAAGCAAGATTATACATTCTAAGGTTCGGGAGATTAATACCGCCCTCGGTCCTGGGAAGATGGAGTTTTGAGAAAGCTATGCGTGGCCGTTTGTTTCGCCATATAAATTTTGAGATCGCAGAATTCAGTAATTTAGAGTCTTTGTGTCTTAGCAGTAGAGGTATCGTCTGGAGAGGATATAACAGGCGAGCGAAACTGACCATTTTTACCAAATGACATCTTCCCAGGAGCGAGAGGGGCAGATCCATCCAGTTGTCTAATTCCTGAGTGATTTTAGCAAAAAGTGGGGGGTAATTCAGATGGTAGAGAGATGACGGGAGTTTCCCTATTTTGATTCCCAAGTAAGTGATATGTGACTTAGCCGTTGTAAAAATGGAGTTTTGAACCCAGGCAGGTGGGGGGAGGGATCCTAATGGCATAATCTCACTTTTGGAGTAGTTTATGCGCAACCCTGAGCATTTCCTGAATAAATCAAAAGTGTATTTTATTGTGGGCATATCTGCGGAAGGGTCAGCGGAGAAGATGAGGACATCCTCCGCAAAGAGGGATGTCCTCAGCTCTTGGTTCCCTATTCGGATGCCATGCAGCCGGGCAACTGTTAAGAGATATCTCGAAAGTGGTTCCAGTGCTAAGTTAAAGAGGAGTGGGGAGAGGGGGCAACCCTGTCTCGTGCCTTTGTGAAGGCGAAATTCATTGGAAAGGAGGCCAGCTGCTACCAGCCTAGCCGCCGGGGAGGTGTACATGGAATTAATAAGGTGAAAGAAAGGGCCAGAGAATCCCATTTTACGCAAAACCATGGCAAGCCAATCAAAGTTCACATTGTCAAAAGCCTTTTCGGCATCGAGAGTGATAATGGCGTAATCCCCCCTTGGATGGCATCTGGCGTGTTCTAGCGCCATCATCACTTTCCTAATATTCATCGTCACCGTTCTGCCCTTCACAAAGCCGGATTGGGCTGGATGGATCAGAAAGGGGACGATGTCAGCCAGTCTCGTGGCTACAATTTTAGAGAGAATCTTAACATCAAGGTTCAGTAGTGAAATGGGTCTGTACGAACCTGGTTCCTGGGGGTCTTTCCCTTTCTTTTCTAATAGTTTAATTATGGCCTGATTGCCCGTGGGAAGGTAAGAGCCACCAGACCACATATGTTGATAAACACTATGAAGAGTGGGTGCCAGGAGAGGATGCAGTGATTTGTAGAATTCGCTAGTTAGACCGTCTGGGCCTGGCGCTTTAGAGGAGGCTAACTGTCGTATCGTGGTAGTGATTTCCAGAAGAGAAATAGGGGCATTGAGGGTTTCTAATTGGGAGGGAGAGATTGGGGTCAGAGTAACCTTATCTAGGAAGTCGCACGCCGTGGGTTTGTCAATGGGATCTGCGGCATATAACGTCGAGTAATAGCGCAGCATGGCAGCGTTTATGCCTTTTTGCGTGTTCGTGACAGAACCGTCTTGCTCACGGATGGAGGGGATAATAGTCGGGCGATAGATTCCCTTGCTAAGGCGGGCTAGAAGCCTACCCGCCTTATTCCCAAATTTGTGAAGGGTGGCGTCTAGGTAAGCTTTCTTGGTCGATTCCACAGTGTCTGCCCAGGTGTCAAAAGACTGTTTGGCTAGTTGCCAAGCAGCCCGGTTGTCAGGGGAGTCTTGTGCATACAATGCACGTTGAGCCATATGGAGTCTAGAGCTGGAGGAGTCGTAGTTGAGGTGAGCATGTTTCTTAAAGGACGACGCATACGAAATGATGCGGCCTCTAAGAAAAGCTTTTCCAGCATCCCAGAATAAGTTCGGGTCGTCAGCGTGCTGGGCATTAGTTTGCGTGTAAAACTGCCATTCTTTAGTGATGTAAGTTTGAAAATCCGCGTTGTGTTGGAGAAAGGAGGAGAAACGCCAAATTCTAGGGTTGGGATGTATGTCAGGGGTCTCAAAGGATAAGGATATGGGGGCGTGATCAGATATGGCTATATCATGTATCTCTGCTTCTGGGATGAGAGGAAGGAGATCATCAGAGCAGAAAAGATAATCTATTCTGGTGAAGACATGATGTGGGTGCGAATAAAAGGAAAATTCTCTATCAGTCGGGTGGTGAAATCGCCATATGTCCCGAAGGTGGAGGATTTCCATAGTTGCTGCAAGTGCCGTGGGGTTCAAGGAAGTTGGGACCGAGGTGGGGCGTATTCCCGTGGATTTGTCATCAATCTGGTGGACAACAGAATTAAAGTCGCCCCCTATAATCTGAGGGAGGTGTGGGTGGCGTAGAAGCCAAGTGGTCAGCATATTGAAAAAGTCTTTCGTGGGACTATTAGGGGCATACACGTTGGATATCGTCAGTTCTCTTGTCCCAATGAGGACACGGATAGTGAGAAGTCTGCCCTGGTCGTCCGAGTCTGTGGATATGAGTTTAAAGGGGAGACGTTTGTGAATGAGAACGAGGACTCCTGCTTTGCGGCCTAGAGCCGCAGAGCCCACAACTGTGCCCACCCAGAGTTTCCTCATCCGATCAAAGTCGGGTGAGGAAAGATGGGTTTCCTGAAGTAACGCTATGTCGGTGTTCAGTCTTTTGAGATGGCGAAGGATCTTCATCCTTTTAGAAGGAGAACGAAGGCCCTTCACGTTCCACGAAACTATCCGTAGCATTGTGAGGATAAATTAGGGATATGTTGTGAGGGTGTTAAAGATATGAGAACAGCGGGGCCTGAGCAAGGAAGATAGCTAAAAACTGCCGAGGGCCTAGCTTCCCCAGGCCTACGAAGGGGATCAGTGCAGGGGCTCATAATATCAGCGGGCCTTAAGGGGGGATGGGGAGACAAAGGGGGGGAGGGGGAGGGCGGGTTTGTGTACCAACAGTATATGGAACAAAAAAGAATATACACATTAACCAACTTCGCTTTTTTCCGCATGGGGGTCACCGTGAGGACCAGCTCCCATAACCAGCCCTGTGCCTGAAGTGAGGGTTTCCGCCCTATAAATGATAAACAAAGTATAGTAACTGCGGCTGTGAGGAATAGGAGCGTGGGTGTAGGTCCGCACAATGGCACCCAGGGGAGGAAGATATGAGCATACGAATAGTAAAAACAACATCTAAGGTATCAATAAAGATAAATTAAACCGTATCATAAACTGTAACAAAAGAATAGCACCTGAGAACAGCAGAGGTTTCAGGCCATAACGGGCCTTGAGGACGCTGGGGATAAACCCCTAACCATGAAACTTTCGTCAAACAGTACCTGAGAGGTGTGGACGGTCCAGTAAGGAGAGTCCAAAGACAGTTCACCTGGAGTAGGTCGGTGGGGTCCAGGAAAGGCCTTCCGGGAGAGAAAAGAGAGTGTGCCGGGGGGGGCACCGTCAAATGCTTTGCCCCTCAGCGGGCAGTGAGGCCATGTTGTGTTGGGCCGGAAGCCCTAAATCGCTTGGGGGAGTCTTTCCGTGGGCTCCGTTGATCCAAAGCTCGGTTGATTGGTTGGGCTTTGGGTGAGGGACTCAGATGTGAGCCCGAGCGGGGTGATTTCAAAAAGGATGCCGCCTCCTCAGGATCATGAAAAGAAAGTTGTTCCCCGGCGGGTGTTTTGATCCGCAGAATGGCTGGGAATGCCAGGGTGAACTGGAGTTGGCGTTGATGAAGTTCTGCGCAGATGTGCTGAAAAGCCTTACGCTTCTTAGAAACGTCCGCCGAGTAATCAGCAAAGATTAGGATTTTGACGTCATCAATCTGTACAGATCTGGATTGACGGTACTTTTGCAGTATGGTGGCCTTGTCGGCGTAGTTGAGGTATTTGGCGATTATCGGTCGCGGTGACTTGCGTTCCGAATTAACGGCTCCCACTCGGTGAGCGCGTTCAACTGTGTAAGGGCCTCCCAGGCCCAAAGCCTCAGGAATATGGCGGGCACAGAAGTCAGACAGGGCAGATGAGGGGAGCGATTCGGGGAGTCCTACAAATCGCAGGTTGCTCCTCCTGGACCTATTTTCGAGGTCGTCGAGTTTTTCCAGAATGAACTTGTTCGTTCTATCTTGGGCATGTTCAAAGGATTGCGTCTGGTAGAGTTCATCTTCAAGATTTGAAATACGGTGTTCTGCCTCATTTAGTCTGGAAGCATGTTCCCCTAGCTGGGCTTGAATCTTTTGCATGCCTGCGCTGACAGCCTTTTCTACTGATGCTGCAATCATAGGGGAGAGAAGAGCAGCCACAGCTTGAGCCAGAACTTCAGTGTTGTGGTCCTGCAATGGCTGAGGTATGAGAGGTTGCTGCGCATGGAAAGATAGTGTAGGGCCAGAGATTTGCGGCGATGCCTGGGGTTGTAGAGGCAAGGAGTCCCTCTGGTTGGGTTGTGTAGGCCGAAGCCGGGGCCTCGATTTGCGGCGGGGCCGACCGCGCGGTTGCGGCCGCGTAGGATCGCGGCCCGGTTTTTTCCATGAACCTGTCCATCGCGCGGTCGGATACGTGGGGATGGTCGCAGGGATCTTTTTAGGCAAAAAATGTCGAGTTTATATGCCGTTTTGTAGGGCGGTCTGCGGGAGCTGTGAGGAGAAACAGCTACTCCATGCGGCGCCGGAACCGGAAGTGCGCCAGAGTCTCTAGTGGTGGACAAGACAAGAAATGCTAGTACAGCATCATTCATTAGGGCTGCAGCAATGGATCATTGTTACCATAGATGCCAGTGCAGCAGGGTAGGGCGCCACCTGTGAACAACTCAAGATCCAGTGCAGATGGGAATTTCTCACTCAGGGACTAGTTTCCAATATTCTGGAACTTTGAGCAGCATTTATGGCGCTAGCCACCTTGTTGCCTCACATACAGGGTCGCGCCAGTGCTGCTCTATCTGGACAAAAGGGCAGCAGTGTCCTATATACAGTGACAAGGAGGATCGCACAGCCAATCCCTCTTGAGAGAGGTGGAACCAATCACAACATGATGAATGGTTCCTTCAACCCGAAGTGTTCAAACAGATCTTCCACGATTGGGGGTGTCCGCAACTGGATCTCTTTGCCTCATCAACCAACTGCAAGGTGAGCCAGTTCCTCTCATGCTACCCTCATCCATTAGCGGAGGGTATGGACACCTAGACCCATCCTTGGGTTGAACAACTGGCATATGGCTTCCCTCCAATTTCTCTAATCCTGAAATTCCTGAAGAGATTGTTGGCAGAGAATCTGACAGTCATTCCAGTATTACCTTATTGGCCTCGCATACCGTGGTTCTCTCCGGCAATGAATCTCAGCGTGTGCCCATCGATCACTCTGCCGGTGACTGCTCATCTCCTGTCACAAGGATATATCCTACATCCGCAACCATCATGACTTGCCCTAGTGGCTTGGAGAATGAAAGGCAGGAGTTAAAAGAGTTAGGATGTTCTCCAGAGGTTATTAGGACTTTACAGAATTCCAGAAAAGGGAGCCTCGGAATGGCTGGACTGGAAGGAAGGTAAAGAAGGGTCGGGCATGACAGTGCTGGATAAGGCAGCATAGGTAGGGGTTAAAAGTTGAGAAGGACTAGTAGGGGAGGAGTAAAGAGAGAGAGAGAGGAGAGGGAGGAGGAGCTGGATAAAAGAGTGGAGTGGGCGGAGCAAAGGTGCTGTACGGGGAAGGAGACAGAGAGAGGAGGCAGTTTTACTCACTGCTCCTCTATCATGGCGGAAATGGAGGCTTTGCTGGCGGGATTGCAGAGGACGGCGGAGGAGCGTGGGCCGGACTGGCTATGGAGGCAATTGGGGGAGATGGTGGATGCATCAGGCACAGACCCGGGGACTGGTGAGCGGATCCCACGCGCGCAGAGGTCACGGCGTCCAGCGCGCTTTTCTCCAGGGCCTGTTGCTCGGCCACTTCATGTGCTGAGGAGCCCAGGGGAGGACCGGTCGATCCCCCCCAGCAAAGAGACCACAGCGGGACACTACAGGCCTGGGGCGGTCCACACGCCGCCGGCCTGTGTCTGGGGGAGGGGTGGAAGACGCACAAGGTCAGGGTTCCAGCCCAGTGAGAGACAGAAGGGGGAAGGGATCAGCAGCAGCAGGGCCCAGCTATGCAGGAGGGATGGCTGAGCTGGATGGATCCATGGTGGAGAAGAGAGCCAGTGGCAGGACTGGAGCATCACATCCTGTGCAGGGCTGGGGATCGCCTGCAGGGTGTTCTACTAGCACAGGTGGAAGGGGCGCCCGGACATCCTGGGGGCTGGCAGGGCTGGTGCTCACCGCCAGTATGCCAGGGACTTCTCTGCCGGAGGGGTGGCGGCGCCGTCGCAGGCAGTGGCATCGGCCTCCAGGGTCTCTTCCCCCGGGGGGCTTACGCCCCCGCCTACTTGGGATCAGGAGGCCAGGTCCGAAGGGGAGATCTCGGACAATGAAGAACCACAAGGAGAGCAAGGAATGTCACCGGTCTGGCTGTGGGGAGAGCTCCTGGACAGCCAGGTGAGTCACATGATTCGATGTCGCTGACTACTGCTTTGCAGGGTTTGTTGGGGGTGGTTCAGGAGGGTGCAGGGGGGTCGGTAGTGCCCGCAAGGCAAGAAAAAGGGGGGCCGGGGTTCAGATGACAGGGGAAAAACCCCCCGCCATGGAGGAACCCGCCGCCCAGATGCAGGACCTGTTGGAAGGTCTGAGGGCATTAGTGGGGAAGTTCGAGAGGGGGCTGGGACAGCCGAGTACGGTGGCCCCGTGGGCGGCTTCTGCAGTAGGGGTGCAGGGGGGGTAACCGGGGCTGCGGGGAACGTAGTGACGGTGGCGCAATCCGCACTGAGTTCGGCCGGGGAAGGGGCGGCTACGGCGTCGGTGGCAGAAAAGGGGACTAAGGAGGCGACTGCACGGTCCGACATTGTGCGGCTGGCTGACGCCGCACGGTGTGAGGTTTACGTGTGTTTTGAGGGTCCACTGGGGGCTCATTTAAAGCCCCCACTGCTCCCTTTGGAAAAGTTTAATCTGGATAGGGTCAAGCCCGATGATTCCAAGAAGGAGGATGAGGAAAAGCGGCGGTATCGGCTGATTCCGCGCACTTTTTCTAATTGGCTGCAGGCGTTTGCCATTTTGGCAAGCGTCATCGGGGAGAAGAAGGCGTTATTCTGTTATATGGATGCGATAGGGGAGGCCTATGGGGTGTATGGGGGGTGGCGTGGATCAGGTACAATGAGCAGTTCAGGTAGCGCAAGGCGGTGCGGCCTGAATTGCGCTGGGACCACAAAGACATCAGCCTCTGGATGAGGCTTATGTCCTTGGCGCGGGCCCCGCCTCAGTTTCTTCAGGGGGGGCGGGAGTGCGCCAGCCTCAGGACTGCTGGCCGGAAAGAAATGGGGGTATGCTGGCAGTACAATGAAGGCGCCTGCAAATTTGGGGGAACGTGCAAGTTCAAGAATGAGTGCTCCGGCAGCGGGGGGAGCTCACATGCTGTCCAGATGTTTCCGGAAAGGGAAGCGGGCCGGAGATTCTGCTCAGAAAAGGGAGGACACCGGTGATACTGGCAAGGATGCTTCCTTTTCTAAGTAGGTATCCGGAGTGGGAAGCGGCTCGGTTGCTGGCGGCAGAGTTTCGGGACGGCTTTAGGATTCCCTGCTCGCTGACGGCGGTGCCGCCGGTGGTGGAGAACTTGAAGTCGGCTTTGCAGCATCCGGGGGTGGTGGATGACAAATTGGGAAAAGAAGTGGCCCTGGGGTGGATGGGGGCCGTTTGGGGATAGGCCTTGGCCTGACCTGGTCGTTTCCCCGTTGGGGGTGGTCTCCAAGAAGGAGGTGGGAACATTTTGCCTGATCCATCATTTGTCCTTTCCAAAAGGGGGCTCAGTCAATGATTTCATTGACCCTGAGGCGTGCACTGTATCGTATACATCGTTTGATGCGGCCGTTCGGTGGGTGCGGCGATATGGAAGGGGGGCACTGATGGCTAAAGCCGATATCGAATCGGCTTTTCGGTTGCTCCCGGTTCACTCCGACAGCTTTTGGCTGTTGGGGTGCCACTGGCGTGGTCAATTCTATGTGGATAAGTGTTTGCCTATGGGTTGCTCGATTTCGTGTGCCTATTTTGAGACGTTTAGCTCCTTTTTGGAGTGGGTGGTGAGGGATGTTTCAGGCTTGGAGTCGGTTATCCATTATTTGGATGACTTCCTCTGCGTGGGCCCGCCTGCCTCTGCTGTGTGTGCGATTCTGCTGTCTACGTTGCAGCACATCGCAGGCAGGTTTGGGGTCCCCTTGGCGGCGGAAAAAACGGAGGGTTCGACGTCGGAGCTCAGTTTCCTCGGTATAGTGATTGATTCCGGGGCGATGGAATGCCGGTTGCCTAGGAACAAGTTGGAAGAGTTGCAGCGGGAGATCAGGGACTTTGATGTGGACCTGGTCACGGGTGCGGCTGGTTCGACAGGGTATGGTGCATTTTTCAAGGGCAGGTGGAGCGCGGAGCCTTGGCCGCAGTCCTGTGGTGTTAGCGTTGGAGCTCTGGGGGGACGAGTGTAGGAATTTGAAATTGCGCATCAATTGCGACAATATGGGAGTTGTAAAGGTTGTAAACCGCATGGCAGCTTCTTCACCTCCGGTCATATGGCTGATGCGGCAGTTGGTTTTTCCGTGTTTGCAGTTAAATGTTTTTGTTTATGCTGTGCATATCCCGGGCATGGACAATGCGCTGTCTGACTCCCTGTCTCGTTTTCAGTGGGACAAGTTCAGGGAGCTGGCTCCGGGCGTGGAGGCGGAGGGGGTCCCTTGCCCGGAGTGGATTTGGAGGCTGCCATTGGCATCGCCACAGGATGGATCCGGCAGTTGGTGAGTACAGCAGCGTGGGCAGCTTACTCAAGGGTTTGGTCGGAGTGGTCTGGATTGGCGTGTGAGGCAGGGGTAAGTGATCAGGGACCCGATAGGCGTTTGCTGGTGCTCTACTTCGTGGCCAGGAATATTGAGTGGGGGATGTCGGTGTCCGCCATTGAACGGAAGCTGGCGGGTCTCACGTTCTTATTTAAGTTGATGCGTGAGAAGGATTGGACTAAAGACTTTGGGGTAAAGCAGGCATTGAAGGGGTACCGTAAGTGGCACATGCAGAAGGATGTCAGGAGGCCGGTCACATTTTCAAATCTTCAGGCGATGTGTGCCGGTTGGGGTATATCTGTGCATCGGGCTATGAGGTGCGGCTGTTCACGGCCGCATTTTCCCTGGCCTTTTATGGGGCATTCCGGATTGGGGAGTTGGTGAGCCCAACCAGGAAGGTGGCTGGGGGATTGTTGGATGGGGAGGTAAGCTTGGAAGGGGATCGGGTCGGGCTCTGGCTGCGCAGGTCTAAGACGGACCAGCGGGGTAAGGGAGCGTTAATGTCCTTATATGCACTCCCAGGATCCAGGGTGTGCCCGGTGGTGGCGGTTCGGGAGTTCAGGAGCGTGAGACAGGGAGGGGAGGGGCCTTTCCTGCGGCATGAGGATGGGTCTTTTCTGTCCAGGTACCAATTTGTGTTGGTATTTAGGCGTTGTTTACGGGAGGTGGGTTTAGATTGTAAGGCGTATGCGTCGCACTCCTTCTGTATTGGGGCAGCTACAGAAGCTGTTCGGTGTGGGTTGGACGAGGCGGCGGTACGTAGGATTGGCAGATGGGAATCTGGCCGATTTCGTACCTATGTGAGGCCGCAGTTGGCGGTCGACTAGGGGAAGCGTTCCAACTGTGACTTTAATAAAAAAAAGGAAAAGGAAAGTGGAGAGTGAAATGTAACGGGAGTTTTCCGTGGAGGGCTGTGCATCTTACAGGGGCAGGAGAGGAGACCAAAGACCTGATGGCAGGCAGCTTGGTATTTCTAGGCGGGAAGCTTGTTTAAGGTGGTTGGGGATCCCAGGGATGAAGTGGGAGAGAGTTTTGGGGGAGGTGGTGAAGTATGCGGGTAGAGACGGGCCCCCCGGATGTCCTGGTGATGCATACGGGCGGGAACGATCTGGCAGTCCGGAAGGTCCGGGACCTGATCGCGGACATTAAGTCCGATTTCGAGAGACTGTGGTTCCTTTTCCCAGGTACCATATTAGTCTGGTCTGACATTGTGGCCAAGACGGTATGGAGGTGGGCTAGGTCCATTGCAAGTATCAACAAGACCCGTATTAGGGTCAGTACCCTGAGGTGAAATATTAGCTATCCCTGATGCTGGGGGTCAGGGAGGTGCTACACTGGCTCTTTTGGCTAGCCAGAATCAGTGATCTGGGGCAAGCAGATCACAAGTAAAGTCAGGGTGATGTCAGGTCTCCTGATTTGTATAGTTTTTCTGGTTATGCATAATTTTGCACAGGAAAGCCTGTCCCCCGCCAGCCTGCTGCAGAGAAGGGTCAATGTTCTCTGAATGAGGTCCAACATATCCACAGATAAGTCCAAGCTTTAGCATATATAGTATTACTGTTGACCCTTGCTGATTGGAGAGCTATAGATCTGACACAACAGGGTGCAAATTGTATGTCTTCAGGCAGACTACTGTTACAATGCAAAGAGCAAAGATCCTTCTCTACAGCATGCTGGCAGGGGGCAGGCTTTCCTACTCCGGCTTCTGTAAGACTTTGAACATCTTTGTTTTAATGCACATTGAAGGTATTAAGCTGATTTAATCTAAAAGATCAGTTGTATTGTTAAATATTTGTACAGTGTGGTCTGTTTTGTTTAGTATAATTTTGTTATGTTACTAATTTCGTTTTGTTATGGAATTTGCTTAGTTTGCTTTTGGAATTCATTTTTATTTATTTATTTATTTTTGTTAAATTGTGTTTCCTTTTTGTTAAAATGTATTTAATTTATTCATTTTCTAACAAATTACAACTTTTCAGAACGATTAGATTTTAGATTGGTCGACAATCGACCAATTCAAATTTTGTGTCAAGAAATAGGTTGTTGTTGACCAGCGCATCCTTAACAACCATGAGTCATCATCTTTCAGTGGGCTTCCCCTCTGACAGATGAATGTAAAGATAAATAATGCTGTTTAAAAAAAATAAAGAATGCCGGCATCTGCCCAGCAATAGAAAATATAAAAAGACAGCATGACCCTTCGGGTCTGGTAATGATTTTGAGGGGCACCCTACACAAACATTTTTAAAAAATGGCGTGGGATCCCCCAAGATCCATATCAGACTCTTATCCAAGCATGCAGCCTAGCAGGTCAGGAAAGGGGGGGGTGAGTGAGAATCCCCCCTCCTGCACCATAACAGGCTACATGCCCTCAACATGGGGGGGGGTGGGTGCTTGGGGACAAGGGCCTCCTTCTGACAACACTGAGCTGTGGTTGTGGGGGTCTGTGGGTGGGGGGCTTATCGGAATCTGAAAGACTCCTTTAACAAGAGGGCCCCTAGATCCCGCTCCCCCCCCCCATGTGAATGGGTATTGGGTACATCGGACCCATACCCATTCACCAAAAAAGTGTCAAAAAGTAAAAACCACAGGAAACTGATTTTGATAAGTCCTTTATTAAAAAAAAAAAAAAATGTGTCACTCAATGTACATCCATCATCAATCACAACACCCGCGGAGCCAAAAATTTTAAAAATGGCAAAAAATGCTTTGCCTCCTAATAGGCTACCCACCATATGCTGTCTCTTCACTATGACAGCTCTTAAATAGGCAAGGGGTGGGGCCACCCAGTTACATCACTGGCACCGCCCTCTTCTGATGTCACATGATGTGGGAAGGGGGCGGTGCCACCAAACCATACCTGCCAGGCTGCATGGTCAGATAAGGGTCTAGTATGGCTTTTGGGGAGGATCCCACACCCATTTTTTTTTTAACTGTGGGGTTCTCCTTAAAATCCATATCAGACCCGAAGGGTATGGACTGGGGGGGGGGGGGGACCCATGCCGTTTTTAAAAATGTTTCTATTGCTGGGCAATTGCCAGCATTCTTTATCTTTACATTTATCTGTTAGTGGGGAAGTTCACTAACAGATGAGGACTTATGGTTGTTAAGGATGTGGGCGGCTGGTTTCCCGGCCCGCTGCTTAACAACCAGCTGTTTCTTCACACAGAATTCAAATTGGTTGATTGTTTTTTGACCAATCCAAATTTGAATCATTCTGAAAAGTTGGAATTTGTCAGCAAATGAACTAAATATTTCAACTAAATTTGTTACTATTCGTTACTATTTCATTCAGAGATTTGCATACATCCGAATCTCCGAATAACCAAAAATGCGTCCGAAATTGTATTCGGACAGAAACAAATTGTGACTGTGAACTGCAAATATATCCACCTTATAATTTATAGTTAATCCTTCTCTTTTCAGATCAGCTATTGGGCCACTGATTACTCTTTAAGTGACAGACTCCTTTACCCGCATGTTTTTAGGACCATTCAGAATGATCATGTCCATTATTTATCCATTGCCAAACTAGTGAAATATTTTGGCTGGAATTGGGTTGGAATACTTTTATCAGACGATGATACCGGAGAGAATGAAGTGCAAATTCTGAAGAGACATTTGGCTTCCCAAGAGATTTGTGTGGCTTTTGAAAAAAGAATGACTGAAAATTCTGCTACAATAAATCAGTGGGCAGACACACTTAGAAAAGTACGATGTAAAGTTTTAATACTTTGTGGTTCCTTCACAAGCAATGCTCGGGGATACCTTTATAAATACTCTCAGATTTATAGAAACACTATTCTTATCCTTCCCCCAGGCTGGACTTCAGATGGAATCGATATAACAACTGCTTTCATAGATTTTATAACAAGTTTGTCTTTACAATTTTCTGATCCACGAATTCTTAGAGATGAAACTTTGTTTGATGTCAATTTACTGTCAAGATATTCACAAATTGGACAGCTGATGGATGATCTGATCATTACATTTTACAATATAACATCAACTCAAAATGGGAAAAATATTTATTTCCAAAATGTTCCCATTTCTAGACAGAATATATTAAGATTCTTTATTTCAGTAATTGACAAAAGTATGCTTTCCAGAGAACCTCTACGAGTGTATATTGCAGTAGAAGCTATGGCTGAAGCTATACATATTTTCAACAAGTTTAAACACAGTTTTAACATTAATAGATTTAATCAGGTAAAATTAGTTTGAAATGTATTTGTTTGGTGAGCGCAAGCCAGTGAGGGATTGGCAAAGAGGGTTGGTGAGTAATGAGCTGTTGGTAATGTAGATGAGTCTAGTAGCAGAACTATAGATGGGATAACCTGTGTAGAGGTAGGCCAAAGAAGGGAAGGCTACGATAGTCGAGATGAGGAATGACAAGGGAATTTGTATGTTGTTGGTGACATTGGAAAGAAGGGGGGTATTCTGGAGATGTTAGGGAGGTTGAGGCAGCAAAATTTGGACAGTGATTGGATGTGGGGGTCAAAAATGAGAGGTCAGAGTCCAGGACCACACCTAGCGTGCCGAAATGAGGGGATGGACTAATGAGTGTGTTATTTATCGCAAAAGGAAAGTTGGGGGAGGGGACATGGGGAAGAAAATATATGTTTTTTCAGGTTTTGGCATTTGACCATATCTCAGGGCTGCAAAGGGAATTGGTTCTGAGACTTCTCTCTGCTGGACTTTGTGATCTCATGTCTGAACAGGGAAATTGTATAATTTTCATCATATGTCACTAAGTGCAGGTCCCACTCTGGCCAATGTCTGAATAGGAGCTCCACTGAGCGACAACAACCAAACATATATTTTTATTAGCAGATAAGCAGAGTAGGAATAGGCTGAAATTCGAGCTGTGGGGGGCCCTGTCAGCACCACCCGGTTCATTGTGGGTCAAACAGTGGTTGCATCCTAAAAGAAATTAATGATATGCTGCTTGTGCAAATTCCTAATGCCCCGTACACACAAGTGGAAAATTCCACCAGCAAAAGTCCAATGAGAGATTTTGGACAGAAAATGCGACCATGTGTATGCTCCATTGGGCTTTTGCTGGAGGAATTGCAGCCAACAAAAGATTGAGAGAATGTTCTCAATTTTTCGGTTGGAAAAAGTTCCGATCGGAAATTACGAGCGTCTGTATCAATTCTAACGCACAAAATTCCTACGCATGCTCGGAAAAAATTTGACGCTTGCTCGGGAGCATTGAAGTTAATTTTCTCGGCTCATCATAGTGTTGTACGTCACCGCATTCTTGAAGGTCTAAAGTTCAGCAAACTTTTGTGTGATTGTGTGTATGCAAACCAAGCTTGAGCGGAATTCCGTCGGAAAAACCATCCAAGATTTTTCCAACGGAAATTCCACTTGTGTGTACACGGCATAAGTGTATGGTTTAAACACTGAACGACCATCCCATAGCAGATTTACTGCTACAGAATCACATATGTATAGTATACATATATGTGTGTGATTCTGCACTTCCGCCTAGTGGGTGCACGTGCTGCTGGCGTGCCACTTCTTCTGTTATTAGTCCCAGCAAAAGCCAATCAGTGGTTGCTGGCCAATGGATGTCGGCTGGCACCCACCGATCATCAGGAAGACACACAGGATAGAGCTCTGCTATGTAAACGAGACAGAGCTCCATTCTGACAGGGGGAAGTGATGGATTTTCTTGCCTTGAAAGGCATGGAAAGCAAATCCAAAACCTAACACAGTACACAAAAACACTGGCTAGACACACAATTTAAGCTTTGATTGCCCTAGTTGTTTAACCCACTTCACAGGCAGTGTCCTTAGTACAGTGAGAGTGCATAATTTTAGCACTGATCACTGTATTAGTGTCACTGGTTCCCACAAAGTATCAAAAGTGTACGTTAGTGTCCGACTGTCCACCGTAATATTGCAGTCCTGCTATAAGTCACTCTTTTGCCGCATACACACGATCAAACTATCTGGCGGACTTGGTCCAGCGGACCAGAGTGCGCCGGACAATCCACCCGTGTGTGGGCTTCGGGGGACTTTTTTTCCCAAAAGTCCGCCGGACTTAGAAGGAAGTTTTGACTCAAAAATTGTCAGTCGGACTACGAGTCCAGCGGACAATCCAGCCGTCTGTGTGCTAGTCCGCTGGACTTTTGAAATGAATGGACTTTCTCACATGGAGAAAGGTCCGTTCATTTTGAACGTGCTCCAGGTAGACGGGACTAGTGCAGGAGGTCAATGTCGCCGCTTCCATGGGCGAGATTGACACCTCACTAGCCCCTTTACCCGATATGGACTTAAAGGGGAAGCCCTACACCGAAAAAACGGCGTGGGGGTTCCCCCCAGGTCCATATCAGACCCTTATCCGAGCATGCAACCCGGACGGTCAGGAAAGGAGGGTGGGGACGAGCAAGCCCCCCCTCCTGAGCCGTACCAGGCCATGTGCCCTCAACATGGGGAGTGCTTTGGGGAAGAGGGGGTCCTGCGGCCCCCCACCCCAAAGTTCTTCTTCTTCTTCTTTCCCCTTTAAGTCCATACCAAGTGACGGGGCCAGCGAGGTGTCCGGTCTCGGAGAAGGAGACAGCGAAATTGACCCCCTGCGCTAGTCCCGTCTACCTGGAGCCGCGTTCAAAATAAAAGAACTTTCCTCCGTGTGTGGGCAAGTCCATTCATTTCAAAAGTACGGTATGCCATTGTCAGGCAGACCTAGTCCGCTGGAAAAGTCTGGTTGTGTGTGGGCAGATCTGCTCGTTCGGAAAGTCCGATTGACTTTCCGGCGGTTTGTCCACCAGACTAAGTCCGTCGGATAGTCTGATCGTGTGTATGCGGCATCAGCCACCATTACTGGCATAAAAACAAAAAAACAAAATTTTTTTAAAATTCCAGTATATATCCATTCGTTTCTAGATACTATAACTTTTGCGCAAACCAATAAATATGCGCTTATTGTTTTTTTTTTTACCAAAAATATGTAGCAGCATACATATTGGCCTGAATTTATTTTATTAGATATATTTTATAGCAGAAAGTAAAAAAATAAAGATTAAATGTTTTCCAAATTGTTGGTCTTTTTTGTTTATAGTGCAAAAAATTGAAAAATCCCAGATGTGATCAATAGGGATGGTCCCGATGTTTGAGTCAAAAGTACGTTGTTCTTGGAAAAACGAACATATGGGCGTTCATGGAAACTTTGAGATCTCAGGGAGCTAAGTCCAGGCCCCATACTATATAAGGCTGCATACACGGCGGCTGTCTATAGTGTGCATTACTGGAGAGAGATTGAGAACTTGAGCTAGATTAGGTAGGTTAGCTAGTGGAGTGCAGGCGGTTTTGTATATATACAGTCAGTGTAGAATATATATACAGTGCAGGCAATGTATTAATATATATATATATATATATATATATATATATATATATATATATATATATATATACAGTGGTGTGAAAAAGTGTTTGCCCCCTTCCTCATTTCCTGTTCCTTTGCATGTTTGTCACACTTAAGTGTTTCGGAACATCAAACCAATTTAAACAATAGTCAAGGACAACACAAGTAAACACAAAATGCAATTTGTAAATGAAGGTGTTTATTATTAAAGGTGAAAAAAAATCCAAACCATCATGGCCCTGTGTGAAAAAGTGATTGCCCCCTAAACCTAATAACTGGTTGGGCCACCCTTAGCAGCAACAACTGCAACCAAGCGTTTGCGATAACGTGCAATGAGGCTTTTACAGCGTCCTGGAGGAATTTTGGCCCACTCATCTTTGCAGAATTGTCCTAATTCAGTTACATTAGAGGGTTTTCGAGCATGAACGGCCTTTTTAAGGTCATACCACAACATCTCAATAGGATTCAGGTCAGGACTTTGGCTAGGCCACTCCAAAGTCTTCATTTTGTTTTTCTTCAGCCATTCGGTGGTGGACTTGCTGGTGTGTTTAGGATCATTGTCCTGCTGCAGAACCCAAGTTCGTTTCAGCTTGAGTACACGAACAGATGGTCGGACATTCTCCTTCAGGATCTCTTGGTAGACAGCAGAATTCATAGTTCCTTTTATCACGGCAAGTTTTCCAGGTCCTGAAGCAGCAAAACAGCCCCAGACCATCACACTACCACCACCATATTTTACTGTTGGTATAATGTTCTTTTTATGAAATGCAGTGTTCCTTCTACGCCAGATATACTTGGACACACACCTTCCAAAGAGTTCCACTTTTGTCTCATCGGTCCACAGAATGTTGTCCCAAAAGTCTTGGGGATCATCAAGATGTGTTGTGGAGAAATTGAGACAAGCTTTGATGTTCTTTTTGCTCAGCAGTGGTTTTCTCCTTGGAACTCTGCCATGCAGGCCATTTTTGCCCAGTCTTTTCCTGATGGTGGAGGCATGAACGCTGACCTTAACTGAGGCAAGTGAGGCCTGCAGTTCCTTGGACGTTGTTGTGGGGTCTTTTGTGACCTCTTGGATGAGTCGTCACTGCGCTCTTGGGGTAATTTTGGGCAGCCGGCCACTCCTGGGAAGGTTCACCACTGTTCCATGTCTTCACCATTTGTGGATAATGGCTCTCACTGTGGTTCGCTGGAGTCCCAAAGCTTTGGAAATGGCTTTATAACCCTTTCCAGACTGATAGATCTCAATTACTTTCTTTCTCAATTGTTCCTGAATTTCTTTGGGTCTCGGCATGATGTGTAGCTTTTAAGGATCTTCTGGTGGACCTTACTGTGTCAAGCAGCTCCTATTTAAGTGATGCCTTGATTGTGAACAGGTGTGGCAATAATCAGGCCTGGGTGTGGCTATAGAAATTGAACTCAGGTGTGGAGAACCACAGTTATAGTATGTTTTAACAAGGGGGGGGCAATCACTTTTTCACAGAGGGCCATGATGGTTTGGATTTTTTTTCACCTTTTAATAATAAACACCTTCATTTACAAATTGCATTTTGTGTTTACTTGTGTTGTCCTTGACTATTGTTTAAATTGGTTTGATGTTCCGAAACACTTAAGTGTGACAAACATGCAAAGGAACAGGAAATGAGGAAGGGGGCAAACACTTTTTCACACCACTGTATATATATAACGTGTTATATATATATATATATATATATATATATATATATATATATATATATATATATATATATATATACATATATACATATATACATATGTATATATATATATGCAGTACAGTCAGTGCAAAGTATATAATAGTGCATTGAAATGGTTAAGGGGAACCCTATGACAGAATTAAGAAAAAAAAAACACGTAGAGGCCCCCCAAATTCATACCAGGCCCTTCGGATCTGGTATAGATTTTAGAGGGAACTCCACGTCAAAATTAAAAAAAGATTGGTGTTGGGTCCCCCCCCAAAATCCATACCACACCTCTTTCCGAGCAAGCAGCCTGACAGGCCAGAAAAGGGGGAGAACGAGTGCCCCCCCCTTCCTGAACCATACCATGCCACTTTCCCAACATTGGAAGGGTGCTTTGGGGTTCTCTTCAAAGCACCTTGTCCCCATGTTGATGGGGACAAGGTCCTCTTTCCCCACAACCCAGGCCCAGTGGTTGTGGGGGTCTGCAGGTGGGGGCTTATCAGAATCTGTAATGGGTATGGGGTTCATTGTACCCCTACCCATTCATTAAAAAAGTGTTGAAAAGTAAAAACCACAACAGACAGTTTTTGACAATCCCTTTAATAAAAAATAAAATAAAATAAAAAGTTCCCCACAATGTCCACCCATCTTATGTTTCAATAGTTTTTTTTCAGTTTTAACAAGTGGTTAAAATGCAAATCTTCTGCCCATGTAGGGGCTAGCATTGAAGTTGGAACAGGTAAGGGCAAGAATAAAGCTATATAAGCAGAAAAAATGCAACAGTAGTAAATTTAAGTGAATGTTACTGTCAGGATTCAGAGGTCCCAGACAGGCTCCCCAAAACTATGAGGCACCCCCTATGCCCCCCCCCCCCGAAACCCAAAAGGGGGTGCAATGTACATCCCAATAACTAACAAGGAAACAAGCATGCATGATACTTATGCCGCGTAAACACAATCGGAATTCTCGTTGGAGAAAGCTCTGATGGTTTTCCCGACAGAATTTCGACGGAATTCGGCACAAGCTTTCTTGCCTACACACGGTCACATCAAATTCCGATTGTTTATAACGCGGTGACGTACAACACGTACAACTGAGAACATGCTATCAATTTTTGGCTGGTGGAAATTCGGACAGCTAAATCCCGATGGAGCATACACACGGTCGCATTTTCCGTTGAAAAGTTCTCATCGGTCTTTTTGTGGCCGGAATTCCGATCGTGTGTACGCGGCATTAGAGGGAGATCTGTTGTATATGACTCCTTCATGTAAGAATGTACATTGCTTTCTGAGTGAGTAATAAACCCTTCCCAGGTTAAGAAGTGCATCCAGCCTGTGTATATCTTGCTGAGCAGATACGGGCAGCATTGCTAGCAAGACCCTGTGTCAAAGGGACATAACAGTGGCAACGAGGATTGTGGATTTTAGCCCACATGGCTTTCATAGGGTTTATTCAACCATTTGATCGTGCTGCTGAATCATGGAGCTCCTGGATGGAGAGGCTGGAGCAGTATATGGAAGCAAATAGTGTGGCTGTAGAAAAGAAAATTGCAGTTTTCCTCACAGCATTGGGTGAGGCTGCATATGGCACTCTCAGAGACTTAATTTCTTCAGAGAAGCCAGCCTCTAAGCCCTTACCTGAGTTAAAAGGATTGTAAAGTGAATTTTTTTTTTTTTTTAAATAACAAACATGTCATACTTACCTCCACTGTGCAGCTCGTTTTGCACAGAGTGGCCTCGAACCTGATCTTCTGGGGTCCCTCGGCAGCTGTCTCTGCTTCCTCCCACAGGTGCTTCTCATGTTCATGCGAGCTCCCTCGCATGGTGAGAAGCACCTGCGGGCACGCTCCCATGATACAGCCGGCTGCTATAGCCGCTCGCTGTATCACACGGCCCCGTCCCCCGGCGCTCCGCATCAGTGGATGTGATTGACAGCAGCGCGAACCAATGGCTGTGTGTGTAAACACACAAATCCCCATTCTGACAAGAGAGGAGAGACTCTAGTAATTAGGAACAGTGATCAATCTCCTCCCCTAGTCAGTTCCACCCCCCCCCCCCCCCCACAGCTAGAAACATACATGGGGGAACACATTTAACCCCTTGATTGGCCCCTAGTTTTAACCATTTCCCTAGCGGTGACATTTAGACAGTAATCAGTGCATTTTTATGGCACTGATCGCTGTATAAATGTCTGTGGTCCCAAAAAGGAGTCAAAAGTGTCCGATCTGTCTGCCGCAATGTCGCAGTCCCATTAAAAATCTATGATCCCCATAAAAATACCATACAAATGCCATAAATCTATTCCCTATTTTGTAGACGCTATAAATTTAGTGCAAGCCAATC
The DNA here is from genome assembly GCF_037356315.1 of Lithobates pipiens. Classification (NCBI taxonomy): domain Eukaryota; kingdom Metazoa; phylum Chordata; class Amphibia; order Anura; family Ranidae; genus Lithobates; species Lithobates pipiens. The sequence continues at coordinate 274,299,859 of NW_027507790.1, read as the reverse complement.
AATATACGTTTGAGGGTTTTTAAACAAAAATATGTAAGAAAAAATATTGGTCTAAATTCCATGAAATCCATGCGTCCGGCTCCCTGGATGTAGATTAGGGACTGGGTGCATGGAGTAGGGGGGCAGTGCCCCTGCGCCCTGCAAAAATGGTCGCCACTGTTCATTGTTCAATAGTGTTTACTAGCCTAACTGAATTTACAATAGAGCAGCACAGTTTGCACCCTAAATATTGTCTTTTTTTTCATTTTGAATCTATCTATATATATTATATATACAGTATGTTTTACTATGTGTTGTGACTTAACAATAACTGTATTGGAGAAATATGCCAATTGTTAATGAGTAGGCTTATATACTACAGTACTGTTTTGCACTAGAGAAGTTTACCTTATGCACTTAATGCTACTACTCTACAAGCATCGTCCCATATGAATATACACTGTTTTGGGTCGGATGTATGTTATCTTTGTATTTTAATTAATAAACAGTGCTGTGCAATAAATCAAAAACTATTAATAATGGTACAAGTGTAACTAAAAAATGGTAATCTATAAACATGCATTGCTGAAAGTTCATATACAGTATAAAGTTCATATATAAAACTGTGACTAATTGAACTGATTTAAAATAATATAAAAAAAAAAAAAAAAAATCCAAACTACTTGTGCTTTCCTCCACCAGTCTCACCTCACATATGAGTCAAATCAGCAGCGTTCCCCTCTGGGGATAGTAGAGAAGGTTGGCGTGGTGCTGGTAATCACTTTCCTCCTTCAAATCACTTATTCCCATTGGATAAAAACCCCAATCATCTCACCAAATATGATAAATATGCAAAAGAAGTAGGGCAGAATCTAGTGCTCTCTGTTTAAAATGTTTAATTATATGTAACACTGACCCCCGAATGAGCTGCTGATTTTATTGGGCTTACCATTACCTTCTTGACCTTGTTCGCGTCTAGGGGTTTCCCGTGGTAGATGGCCCAAAATTTTTTAGAAACTGACACTGAATTCACTTTTTAGGATATTATTTGAGAAAAGTAGACAAACAGTCTCTCAATGAAGGGTAGAAGGTTAGGTAGGACGTTCAGGTACTCTTGGAACTGCAAAAATTAGGAAGTCTCTCACTATAGAAATCCAGAGAACTACTATTTACAACTGGATTCTCACAGCGACCAGATAGACCCTCTCTCACCAGACCTAACAGCCGATAGAGTGTTTGAATAAAGCAAAGTCTCTGTCACAGACTGGAATGTAGAACACTTTAATAAAGTCTCTGCCACAGACTTGAGTGCAACTGAGGGACATAGTTAAATTTAGAGAGCTATCATACAATACCAGTATCTCACAGTTGGTCCAGCGATACGGTATGAGTGTAGATCTACTTAGTGTCCTTCAACTGAGCCTCCAGGCTCCTTCTGAGAAGTCAGCCTTATGCATGGCCTTCTCCCGAAGAGTCCTCCCCTGGGTGCTTCCGCAGTTGCTGGGCCTCTCCACAGATGAGACGGCACCAGACCACCTTTGAATCCTCCTCTCAGTTACATTGCCTCGGGCTAGCCAGCCCTGAGACTTAAAACTGGATGGATCCGCACCCCAGGCCATGGGGGCCATGAGGGCTGGTCAGGAGGACCAGGACCAAGCAGACAGAAAAATATTCTGGACCGGAACCCAGAAGCATGTGATGTCAATACCTTAAATACCCTCTCCCAGAATGTACAGCAGGATGACACTCCCACTGGGCTGGTTCCAAGAAAGAATGTCACTCAATATGCATAGCTAAACTGCGTTCTTACGCCAGTGGTGGCAGACACACCTATGGTACTGAAGCCATAATTTGGTATAATTAACCCTAAAACCCAACTGTGGCTTTAGGAACTTTAAATAGAAAAAAAAAAACACATAGCGCATGCTCTTCAGGAGTCGGCGCTACATACTCCCCCTTCCATTTACATGATGTCCTCATTGTCTGGGAAAGATAGGAAAAACTTCTAATCCTAGAAAAATTTGAGTACCTGAACCTTAAGGTTGGAATGGGGAAAAGAACATTGCGCAAATGAAATGTTTAACAGTAATCACAGGCAGATTACATATTATACAACCCAATTTCTATCTATCTACACCACCCACTCTCCGGCGGCTTGATAGATGCTCTCGGTGACTCCTGGAAAAGAAACACACAAAAACAACAACAAAAAAGTACTGTGGCCAGTGGGAGATACTGTGGCCGGTGGGAGATCTTGACACAAAGTTTCATTAGAAACCTAAACTCTAATTAACTACCCCACAGTCTTTGAATTCAAGAAAGAAAAGAGAAAAACTCTTTTGAGGTAAAAGAAAAACAGTTCCGATAGTTCTTTCTACCAGTAAAACCTTGGGTCCGGCAAGGTCGGTGTTTTTCCCTGAGCATCCACTGTAGTGACAAAGTAGACTACATTGTCTCTTCCTGGTCGGCAAATCACGACTTTGTCCGGGTAAATATGCCTCCCATAGCTCCAGTGTTGGAAGCAGCCGACAAATCTCTCATACATATCCGAGGCACACACTTTCTTCCTCAAAGGTTTTGGAACCTTGAGGTAGTCCCAAAACATCACTGGCATACTATTCCTCACGCTTTTCTTCAATCACCTCCATAATTTCCCTGGGCACATATGGAAACTCCAATTTTAATATTATATAGAGCCGTGCTTAGGTTATACAGAAAGTTGGTTGCAGCCTCCCCAAAAAAAACCCCAATGGAGTCTTTGCAAAAGAATTAATAATATATTAAACCGGGCTAATTGGCGCTACCTGATAAATAATATCACAAATGAACTTATTTAAATTTCAAACACAGTGGAGGTTAAGGGTACCAGGAAATTATCTACTTAAGGATATACAGTGTAATGTCTTCATATACCTATACTAGACCTAGACACAATGGTCATTTATAAAGAAAAAATTCTGTGATATTCAGTTATATATAATAGTACATAGTTAATGTTCCATAACAAAGTGCATTATAATAGTAAAGTGCTCGATAAAAAAGTGCAATGGAAAAGTGCAATGGAAAAGTGCAAATAGTGCTTATGTACCCTATACGTACTACAATATAGTGTGTACTATTTAACCAGGAAGAGTTTTTTCCTTTATATATGAAGTTGATAATCAAATTTTGAAAATAAAATAAAAATAAAAATAGAAATAAAAATAAATATAATAATAAAAATAAAAATAAAAGTAAAAATAAATAATAATAATAATAAAAATAAAAAGAAATAAAGAAAATAAAAATAGCAATAACAATAAAAATAAACAAATGCAAATAAAATAAAAATAAAAATAAAAAATAAAAATAAAAATAAAAATGAAAATAAAAATAGAAAAGGGAAAATCAAGTTATCCAAAAAAACTTTACAGGAAACTATACAAAAAATATATAGTGAAAGATACAATCATGAAAAGTCAGTCAACCTAATTAGTTTATATAAAAATAAAATTGAAATTAATGTTCATAAAGAGAAAACGTGTAGTTCTTTGATTGTGCAATTCCGGCAAAAAATTATTTTCATAAAGGGACTTTCGTGCTCATATGGTCTTCAAAGTGACTCAAGTGCTCCCCCACAAGGCTCCCCACTCACCAAACATCCACACCCCAGCAGGGGTAATGTGCATATATATCACTTCCTTTAGGTGTATCACAGCTCTGGAAACTAGGCGATTCCAGGAGTCAAACACAAGCGAGGTGTATTCCTTCCTTATAAGCCTCATATTCAATGATCTCAAGTATTTTTCTTTATAAAAAACAATAAAACATGGCTTCCATAGTGTAGCATTTGGAACAGACCATTTTTATCAAGTATAATCGCAAAAAAAACTTTCAAAGGCAGAAGTAAAATAAAAGGAGAGTAAATACAAAATATAAAAATAAAAATTATATAAAAATAAAGATAAAAACAGTCCAAAAATGTTCAGTATTGAGAGTTGGTATGGCAGTAATAAAAATAAAAGTAAAATTGAAGAAGTTAAAAAGCACTCTCCTCTTATACATGGGGAAGGAAACGTTCCCTCAGCACATATGTCCGTATTCACGGGAAAGAGACATTAATTGACTCAGGTATAATAATCCTGATAATCTATATGTATATAATGAGCAGGGCTGTGGAATTCCCATTTCCGATGCAGAGGAGAAAAAATCCCAGTATAGTCAACTAACTGGTGCGTTTAGTTAGGGCCCGACCGGTGGATAACGCAGCGTGCGCTCCAGCTGCGCTCCACACGCTCGAGCTACCCGGAAGTGACGTAGTGTGCGTGGAGCTGTCATACGCATTTCGTCATAGACGTCTTCAGCAACCATTGCAGGCAAGACTCCTCCCACTGGCTCATCCGGTCACGAAACTCACAGGCTTTATCTAACTACACCCAAAGTCTACGCGCCAACAGTGGATGTCAATCATTTTTCACAAAAATGGAGCAGTCCAAAAAAAAACAAATTAACCCTCTACCATATAGTTACCATGTGTACAGTTCTCTTTATTTCCTTTCGTTGCGAGGGGTAACGGTAAATCCTGGACTCGAGCCCCCATGTGTATCACTGACCTTCTTCTTGGTTTCCCGTGGTAGATGGCCCAAAGAATTGTAGAAACTGACACTGGATTCACTTTTTGGGATATTTATTTGAGAAAAGTAGACAAACAGTCTCTCAATGAAGGGTAGAAGGTTAGGTAGGAAGTTTAGGTACTCTTGGAACTGCAAAAATTAGGAAGTCTCTCACTATAGAAATCCAGAGAATTACCATTTGCAACTGGATTCTCACAGCTACCAGATAGACCCTCTCTCACCAGACCTAGCAGCCGATAGAGTGTTTGAATAAAGCAAAGTCTCTGTCACAGACTGGGATGTAGAACACTTGAATAAAGTCTCTGCCACAGACTTGAATGTAACTGAGGGATGTATACATTTAGAGAGCTATCATACAATACCAGTATCTCGCAGCCGGTCCGATGATACCGTATGATACCGTATGAGTGTAGATCCACTTAGTGTCCTTCAACTGAGCCTCCAGGCTTCTTCTGAGAAGCCAGCCTTATGCATGGCCTTCTCCCGAAAGAGTCCTCCCCTGGGTGCTTCTCCAGTTGCTGGGCCTCTCCACAGATGAGACGGCACCGGACTACCTTTGAATCCTCCTCTCAGTTACGTTGCCTCAGACTAGCCAGCCCTGAGACTTGAAATTGGATGGATCCGCACCCCAGGCCATGAGGGGCATGAGGGCTGGTCTGGAGGACCAGGACCAAGCAGACAGAAAAATCTTCTGGACCGGAACCCAGAAGTACCCGATTGTCAGTACCTTAAATACCCTCTCCCAGAATACACAGCCAGATGATACTCCCACTGCGCTGGTTTTGAGAAAGAATGACATTCAGTATGCATAGCTAAACTGCGTTCTTACACCTGCCAGCGGTGACAGCGACACCTATGGCCAAGGAGAACCCAGTGCAATCCAGCTAGACTGGTACCAAAGCCATCATTTGGTATAATTAACCCTAAAACCCAACTGTGGTTTTAGGAACTTAAAAAAGAAAAAAACACATAGCGCGTGCTCTTCAGGAGCTGGCAGATAGTGCCATCATATAGTGTCCTAAGAAGCTTCGGAAAATCTCCGAAGATGAACGGCGCCTGCGCCCTGAGTGGAGGTGGTAGCCCCACCATCCAAGCGGACATAAAGTTGGGAAAATTAGAGGGCCCCTCACAGGCAAGCTTTGCTCGCCACGCTTCGGGCTCGGCCTCGCTGCGCTCGGCTCTTTTATATTCCTACTCTATGTCCACTTGGATGGTGGGGATAGAACTTGGACTCACGATGCAGGAGCTGTTCACGGCACAGGCGCTATTTTTGGAATCTGTGTGTGATGTGTACTGTGCATCCACAGTACACAGCGGACACTATCCGATGGGGGACCATATATGATAGGACACCGGCGCTACATGTACATGAAAAAAGGGTAAGGAATACAACTCACAAAGATGGCAATGTAAGCCATGCAAGCTGAAAACACATTTCAGATACAATGGGTCTCAAGATGGCATTAGTAAGATGTAATGTCAATACTAGGGATAGGCCAAACACCCCCTTGTTCGGTTTGCAGCAGAATGTGCGAACAGGCAAAAAATTAGTTTGAACGCGCGAACACCGTTAAAGTGTATGGGACACAAACATGAAAAATAAAAAGTGCTAATTTTAAAGGCTTATATGTAAGTTATTGTCTTAAAAAGTGTTTGAGGACCTGGGTCCTGCCCCAGGGGACATGTATCAATGCAAAAAAAAGTTTTAAAAAATTGCAGTTTTTTTTCGGGAGCAGTGATTTTAATAATGCTTAAAGTGAAACAATAAAAGTGTAATGTTCCTTTAAATTTCATACCTAGGGGGTGTCTATAGTATGCCTGTAAAGTGGCACATGTTTCCCGTGTTTAGAACAGTCCTAGAGCAAGGAAAAAAGGTCATTTAAAAGTACCAGCGCTAGCAGCTATAATTAATTTTCGGTCCCGGCAATACACATAAAAGTTAATTGATAAAAATGGCATGGGATTCCCCCACAGTGGAACCTCAAACCAAAATTTAAAAAAAAAATGTGTGAGGGTCCCTCCAAATTCCATACCAGGCCCTTCAGGTCTGGTATGAATATTAAAAGGAACCCCTTGCAAAAATAAAAAATATGGCGTGGGGTCCCCTCAAAAATCCATACCAGACCCTTATCCGAGCATGCAACCTGGCAAGCCACAGGAAAATAGGGGGGACAAGAGAGCGCCCCCCTCTCAACCATCCCAGGCCACGTACCCTCAACATTGGGAGGGTGCTTTGGGGTAGAAGGGCCTCATTCATTCAACCCTTGCCCAGTGGTTGTGGGAGTCTGCGGGCAGGGGGCTTATTGGAATCTGGAAGCCCCCTTTAACCCCAGATCCCTGCCCCCCGTGTGAAATGGTAAGGGGGTACAAATGTACCCCCTACCTACCATTTCACAAAAAATGTGTGAAAATGGTAATAAATGGAAAATGGTGAAAAAAGACAATACATACCTTGGGACAAGTCCTTTATTAAAAAAATAAAACTATCCCACAAAGTCTTGTTCTTCTTCTCTCGCTCCAACGGACCAAAAAAAAAAAAGTTGCCAGCCATCTATGATCTGTCCCTATAGGAGGCACCCACCATAATGACAGGCCTCTCAGGTGAAAGTTATTTTATAATGAGGGCGGGGCCACACAATGACATTGTCGGGTGGCCCCACCCCCTTCTGACGCGCGGGGACATCCCTATGGCTTTCCTGTAGCCTCAGAGGGGGTGGGGTCACTCGGTTACGTTACCTGAGAGGCCCGTCATTACGACGGGTGCCTCCCATGGAGGCAGATCGTAGGCGGCTTGCTACTTTTTTTTTCCGGTCCACTGGAGCGAGAGAAGAAGAACAAGACTTTTGTGGGACATTTTTATTTTTATTTTTTTAATAAAGGACTTGTCCCAAGGCATGTACTGTCTCTTTTTAACCATTTTTCCAATTTTTTTCACACGGGGGGGCTGGGATCTGGGGGTCCCCTTGTTAAAGGGGGCTTCCAGATTCCGATAAGCCTCCCCACCCGCAGACCCCCACAACCACCGAGCAAGGGTTGTGGGGATGAGGCCCTTCTCCTCATCAACATGGGGACAAGGTACTGTGGGGGGCTACTCCAAAGAACCCTCCCAATGTTGAGGGCATGTGGCCTGCCAGGTTGCGTGCTCGGATAAGGGTCTGGTATGGATTTTTTGGGGACCCCCACACATTTTTTTTTTAATCCCATGCCATTTTCATCAATGAACTTTTATGTGTATTGCTGGGACCGACAATTCATTATAGCCTTACTTTTAAATTACCTTTTTTCCTTTAGAAATTTAATTTTTCTCTCTGACTGTTCTAAACACGGGAAATATGTGTCACTTTACAGGCACGGATCAGTTAGTGAGGTAATAGACTGAAGGGGGATAGCCTGCATAAGGGTAGGCCATTAAGGTGAGAGTTGAAGTAGTCAAGGCGGGAATTAATAAAGGAGTGAATAAGTTGCTTTGTGGTGTCATTAGTCAAGAAGGGTCGAATTCTGGAGATTTTGTGGTGGTTAAGGTGGCAGGATTTAGCCAGTGATTGGATGTGGGGGCTGGCATGCAAGGGGGGACCAATGGTTGTGGTGTTTATCTTGATGGTAAAGTCATGGTGGGGGACCCTTAAGGTGGAAATATAAAAAGCTCAGTATTATAAAGATTGAGTTGAGAAAGTGGTGTGACATACATACCGATATGTCATTCAGTAAGTTTGAGATCCATGAGGAGATCGAGGGGGTGAATTGAGGAGTGAAAAGATAGATCTGTGTGTCATTGGCATATAGGTGGTATTGGAAACAATGGGAGATTATCAACTGGCCCAGTGAAGAGGTATAGAGCGAGAATAGGAGGGGCCCAAGGACGGAGCTTTGGGGTAACCCAACAGAATGAGGAAGAGGAACAGAGGACATGGAGTTGTAAGTGACACTTAAAGTGCGCTGAGACAGGTAGGAGGAGAACCAGGATAAAGCAGAATCATGGAGGCCAAGGGAGTGTAGTTGGCTGAGGAGGAGCAGGTTCTCAACTGTGTCGAAGGCAGCAGAAAGATCTAAGCCCTTGTACACACAGTCAGAAATTCTGACAACAAAATCCGTCCGATTTTGTCCGACGGATTTTGTCCGAAACTGGTGTTGCATACACACAAAGTTGTCGGAAAATCCGATCGTTCGCAACGTGATGACGTTATTTAATTACAACGGGACTACATTCAGGCTAGTAGCCAATAGCTTTGATCTAGGAATTTGACCTGAGCATGCATGGCACTTTGTCCGATCGGAATTCTCTACAAATGATCGGACAAAGTCTGATTGGATCATGTTGTCGGAAAATTTTATAGCCCAGCTCTAAAACGTTGTCGGTCGGATATTCCGACGGAAACAGTCCGATGTAGCCCACACACGGTCGGATTATCCGAGAACGCGGTCCGATCGGACATTTTCCATCGGAATGTCCGACCGTGTGTACAAGGGGTAAGAGTATGAGTATAGAGTAATGCCCTTTGGTTTTAGCAGTTAGTAGGTCATTGGTGAGTTTTAGTAGGGCAGTTTCAGTGGAATGAAATTTCCCTATCACACACATTTATTATTATATACTTCCTGATTTCCCTAACACACACGGTGCGTATAATCTGCTCTTCCGTTAATCACTCCCACAGGAAGTTGTATGTGTAAGGAAGCAGTCCCTAATACATTTACATGGGGACACCATATGAGAAAGAAAAAAATAAACTTTAAAAATTCAAGTGTTTATAAAATATGGAGCATGATCCCGCCAAGACCGGAGAGCAGTGTAAGGACATCAGGGATACAATTGTAGACCTGCACAAGGCTGGGGTGGGCTACAGTACAATAGGCAAGCAGCTTGGTGAGAAGAGAACAACTGCTGGCACAATTATTAGAAAACGGAAGAAGTTCAAGATGACGGTAAATCTCCCTTGGTTTGGGGCTTCATGCAAGATCTCACCTCATGGGGCATCAATGATTATGAGAAAGGTGAGGGATCTGCCCAGAACTACATGGCAGGACCTCGTCAATGACCCGAAGAGAGCTGGGAAAACAGTCTCAAAGTAAATCATTATTAACACACTACACCGTCATGGATTAAAATCCTGCAGAGCATGCAAGGTTCCCTTGCTCAAGCCAAAGCATATCCAGGCCCGTCTGAAGTTTGCCAATGACCATCTGGATGATCCAGAGGAGGAATGGGAGAAGCTCATGTGGTCTGATGAGACAAAAATAGAGCTTTTTGGTCTAAACTCCACTCACCGTGTTTGGCGGAAGAAGGATGAGTACAACCCCGAGAACGCCATCCCAACCATGAAGCATGGAGGTGGAAACATTGTTTGGTGCTACTCTTCTGCAAAGGGGACAGGACAACTGCACCGTATTGAGGGGAGGATGGATGGGGACATGTTTCGCGAGATCTTGGCCAACAACCTCCTTCCCTCAGTAAGAGCATTGAAGATGTGTCGTGGCTGGGTCTTCCAGCATGACAATGACTGAAACACAAATCAGGGCAACTGAGGAGTGACTCCATAAGAAGCATTTCAAGGTCCTGGAGGGGCCTAACCAGTGTGCAGACCTAAACCCAAAAGAAAATCTTTGGAGGTAGCCGAAAGTCCATATTGCCCAGCGACAGCCCCTAAACCTGAAGGATCTGTAGAAGGTCTGTATAGAGGAGTGGGCCAAAATCCCTGCTGCAGTGTGTACAAACCTAGTCAAGAACTACAGGAAATGTATGATCTCTGTAATTGCAAGCAAGGGTTTCTGGTCTCTGTACCAAATATTAAGTTATGCTTTTCTGGTGTATTAAATATCAGATTCGCCTTTATCGGTGGCGGGAGAGGGCCCCCTCCCGCCACACACTCCGGTGCCCTCTGCCACTTACCGGTGGAAGCGATTGGGTCCTCTTCCGTTTTAGGAGCTGAGTGAGGGAAAGAGATGGCCCCCACCCGGCTCCATACCAATGCAGGGCGACTTTTTAATTATTTTATTTTTTTATTGCATTGTTGTGTAAATATGAGATCTGAGGTCTTTTTGACCCTAGATCTCATATTTAAAGTGGAGGACCACTCTAAAAAAAAATTGACATTAATATTCACCAATTTTTTTTTAAAAACATAAAAAAAAAAATGTTTTAATTACCAGAAACCCCTGTTGCTAGGCAGTCTTCCTAATCTGCCTCTTCCTATTCTGCGGCGCTTCCTCCTCTTTGGTGAGCTGCCTCGTTGCCTTCTGGGACATGTGTGTGTCCCAGAAAACAACGGGACCATTCACAAAAAGCTGCACGACTCACGCATGCACAGTAGGAAACAGGGGGTGAAGCCATAAGGCTCCACTGCCTGTTTGCTTTTGTTAAGATGGTGGCGCTGGCACCGAATCCGCTGGACGGTTCGGCCTCGGGCGGCCAACATCGCAGGCTCACTGGACAGATAAGTGTCCTTATAAAAGTCAACAGCGACAATGTTTGTTTGCCGCCATGGCCAAGCAGCATGCTCTAGGCACGGAGGGACAGGCAGAACCCAGGCAAGTGATTGGCCCTGCATCCCTCACATACATCCCTGCAGGCCAGAACAGCAACCAGCAACTTATGACACCTTCACCGGCTTCCACTGAATCATTACTTGGCGGTCGCTTCTGGGACAGTGCCTTTTCTCTTGCTGGGCCTTCTCTTACACCACACCAGGGGTCTCCGTCCCTGCCACCCCTGCTCAGGACTGGTACTTCCAGCCAGGAGACCTTTACCTGAAGCTTTCTGAATTACTAGAGAGGGGTCTGGCCTCCATAGCAGCAAAGATAACTAAGGAAATCAAAGCTGGCTTTAAAAAACCTGGACTTCAGAATTGAAGCCATGGAGAACAAACTGTATATGATGGTGGCAGGCACCAATCAAAACTCAGACCATATTCAGACACATCGAGACAGGCTTGACTCTATTTTTTGACCCCTTTTTGACCCCTTTCTAGGATCGATTTATCTAGAAAACAGATCCAGAAGATACAATTTTAGGATCAGAGGTTTACCAGAGTCCATCATAGATGTTAACCAAGCTACCCAGGAGATCATCAAAACCTTGATCCCAAACATTCCACAGCACTGTATGGAATTGGACAGGGACCACAGAGCCTTGGGACCCCCAAGAAAGGATGGTTCCCCCAGGTACATCATCGCAAAACCCCACTTCTACTTGGTCAAGGGGGAGATAATGAAGCAATCCAGAGAGATGAAACAGATTACACGTCAAGGCCACCCAATACTCATTTTTGCGGACTTAGCCCTCTCTATGATCCAGCAGAGATGGGCCTTGAAACCCCTACTTTCAGTCCTCACCCAAAAGGACATTAAATACTGGTGGATCTTTCCATTTGTTGTTAAATTTTACTTCGAGTGCAAGCATTACTCATTTTCAAGTCTCCAGGAAGGGGAGAAAATCCTCCTATCCCTGAATAAGGATGAGCCGAACACCCCCCGGTTCGGTTCGCACCAGAACCTGCGAACAGACCTAAACTTTGTGTGAACTTTAGAACCCTATTAAAGTCTATGGGACTCAAACCTTCAAAATCTAAAGTGCTAATTTTAAAGGCTAATATGCAAGTTACTGTCCTAAAAAATGTTTGGGGACCTGGGTCCTGCCACAGGGGACATGTATCAATGCAAAAAAAAGTGTAACAATGGCAGTTTTTTTCAGTAGCAGTGATTTCAATAATGATTAAAGTGAAACAATAAAAGTGTAATAGTCCTTTAAATTTCATACCTGAAGGGTGTCTATAGTATTCCTGTGAAGGGGCGCATGTTTCCCATGCTTAGAACTGTCCCTGCACAAAATGTCATTTCTGCAGAAAAAAAATTCAATTAAAATCACTTGCGGCTATAATGAATTGTTGGCTCCCGTAATACAGAGAACACTCATTGAAAGTCATTGATAAAAAAAAAAAAAAAAGCATGGGGTTCCCCCAAATTCAATTACCAGGCCCTTCAGGTCTTGTATGGATATTAAAGGGAACCCCGCTTCAAATAAAAAAAAATTGCTGTGGGGTCCCCCTAAAAATCCATACCAGACCCTTTATCTGAGCACGCAACCGTACCAGGCCACATGCCCTCAACATTGGGAGCATGCTTTGAGGGTCTGTGACCCCTCAAAGCACCATGTCCACATGTTGATGGGGACAAGGGCCTCATCCCCACAACCCTGGCCAGTGGTTGTGGGGGTCTGCGGGCGGGGGGCTTATCAGAATCTGGAAGCCCCTTTTAACAAGGGGACCCCCAGATCCCGCCAACCCTGTTTGAAATGGTAAGGGGGTACAAAAGTACCCCTACCATTTCACAAAGAAAGTTTAAAAAATAGTTAAATAAGACAAACACACCTTTGAAAAATTCCTTTATTAAAAATAAAAAAAATAAAAAAAAGATTCCAGCGGTGGTAATTCACTCTTGCTATCCAGCGACGGATGATCATCTCTCCGGGGTCCAGTGATGGCTGATCTGATCCAGTGCAACGCATCCATCCATCTTCTGTCTCCATGGAGGAGACACTGCGGGGATCCCGGCGGCCTGACATTTGTTATATGCGGAGGGCAGGGCCACCCGTCACCTGACCCCCGGGCTTCCCCAATGACGTGTGGGTGACCCCGCCCCCTCTGATGTAACGGAAACCTGCGTTACATCATCCCCGCAGTGTCTCCTCCGTGGAGACAGAAGATGGATGGATGCACTGCGCTGGATCAGATCAGCCATCGCTGGACCCCGGAGAGATGATCAACCGTCGCTGGATAGCAAGAGTGGATTACCACCGCTGGAATTTTTTTTATTTTTTTATTTTTAATAAAATAATTTTTCAAAAGTGTTTGTCTTATTTAACTATTCTTTACACTTTCTTTGTGAAATGGTAGGGGTACAAAAGTACCCCCTTACCATTTCAAACAGGGGGGGCCAGGATCTGGGGGTCCCCTTGTTAAAGGGGGCTTCCAGATTCTGATAAGCCCCCCGCCTGCAGACCCCTACAACCACTAGCCAGGGCTGTGGGGATGAGGCCCTTGTCCCCATAAACATGGGGACATGGTGCTTTGAGGAGTCACAGACCCCCAAAGCATCCTCCCAATGTTGAGGGCATGTGGCCTGGTACGGTTCAGGAGGGGGGCGCTCTCTCGTCCCCCGCCTCATTTCCTGCAGCCTGCCAGGTTGCGTGCTCGGATAAAGGGTCTGGTATGAATTTTTAGGGGGACATCCACGTCAATTTTTTTTTAATTTGACGCGGGGTTCCCCTTAATATCCATACCAGACCTGAAGGGCCTGGTAATTGAATTTGGGGGAACCCCACGCTTTTTTTTTATCAATGGTTTTCAATGAGTGTTCTCTGTATTACGGGAGCTGACAATTCATTGTAGCCTCAAGTGATTTTAAATGAATTATTTTTCTGCAGAAATGACACTTTGTGCAGGGACAGTTCTAAGCACGGGAAACATGTGCCCCTTCACGGGCATACTATAGAAACCCCCCAGGTACGAAATTTAAAGGAATATTACACTTTTATTGTTTCACTTTAATCATTATTAAAATCACTGCTCCCGAAAAAACGGACGTTTTTAAAACTTTTTTTTTGCATTGATCCATGTCCCCTGGGGCAGGACCCCAAACACGTTTTAGGACAGTAACTTGCATATTAGTCTTTAAAATGAACACATTAGATTTCTCCCATAAACTTGTACAGGTTGTTCCACGGCTTTTCGAATTTGCCTCAAACACCCCAAATTGTTCACTGTTCGGTGAATAGGCGAACAGGCAATGTTCGACTCAAACATGAGTTCGACTCGAACTCGAAGCTCATCTCTATCCCTAGCCGACAGGTGTCCGACTACATCGGGTTAGCGGCCGATGTGGACGCTCTAAGAAGTGATGAACCCCTGGACTACTGGGTGGGCAGGCTTGACCTCTGGCCAGAGCTTGCCCAATTTGCAATGGAACTGTTGGCTTGCCCCTCGTCCAGAGTCCTGTCTGAAAGGACATTCAGCGCAGCAGGGGGGATCGTGACCGATAAGCGCTCTCGCCTAGCTCACGACAGTGTTGACTGCCTCACATTTATATGAATGAGGCATGGATCTTGGAGGAATTCAACACATGTATCCAGTAGACCATGTATATGCATAACTCTAGAAACAATTTATTTAATCTAGCACACTGACCTTTTTTCTACCTTTGGCTCACTTCCTTGTACAAAAAAAGCACACCGCACTATATGCCCATACCCTCCTGTTTGAAGAGGTTGAGCGGTGTCATATTTTTGGGTCCCGCAGCGAGTTGCTTGTATCAGTGCTCTCTATCTCGGTGCTGGTGTGGTGTCAGTGCTCTTTATCACGGTGCTGGTGTTAGTGCTCTCTCTCTATCTCGGTGCTGGTGTCAGTGCTCTCATGGTGCTGGTGTCAGTGCTCTCTACCACGGTGCTGGTGTCAGTGCTCTCTATCACGGTGCTGGAGTCAGTGCTCTCCATCTCGGTGCTGGTGTGGTCTCAGTGCTCTCTATCATGGTGCTGGTGTCAGTGACCTCACGGTGCTGGTGTCAGTGCTCTCTATCACGGTGCTGGTGGGGTGTCAGTGCTCTCTATCACGGTGCTGGTGTCAGTGCTCTCACGGTGCTGATGTCAGTGCTCTCTATCACGGTGCTGGTGTCAGTGCTCTCTATCTCGGTGCTGGTGTGGTATCAGTGCTCTCTATCATGGTGCTAGTGTCCATGCTCTCTATCTCGCTGCTGGTGTGATCCCAGTGCTCTCTATCATGGTGCTGGTGTCAGTGCTCTCACGGAGTTGGTGTCAGTGCTCTCTATCACGGTGCTGGTGTCAGTGCTCTCTATCATGGTGCTGGTGTCAGTGCTCTCTATCACGGTGCTGGTGGCAGTGCTTTCTATCATGGTGCTGGTGTCAGTGCTCCTTTGTCTCAGTGCTGGTGTCAGTGCTCTCTATCTCGGTGCTGGTGTCAGCGCTCTCTATCACGATCCTGGTGTCAGTGCTCTCTATCACGGTGCTGGTGTCAGTGCTCTCTATCTCGGTACTGGTGTCAGTGCTCTCTATCATGGTGCTGGTGTCAGTGATCTCTATCTCGGTGCTGGTGTCAATGCTCAGTCTCTATCACAGTGCTGGTGTCAGTGCTCAGTCTCTATCGCGGTGCTGGTTTCAGACAGTGAGGGAGATAGCAGCGGAGAAGCCAATCAGCAGGCAGTGCCAGCACCATGGCTGAGGATCAGCACTGGACTGGCACCTCCGGACCACCGCAGTGGAGCCCTGCAGGGGTGGGGTAAGGGCCGGGCAGAGGGAGGGGCTCAAGCACAGGTTGACACACTGGGACACTGGCACAGGACTGCGCTGCCCTGACTGTGGCACTGATCATCTCCTGCACCCCCTTCATAGCCTGCCATGACCTTGCCTCTCCTTCATGGCCTTCATGCACGCCTGAATTGTCAAAATTTTACAGATAAAAAAAGAATGCTTGTCGTTGGCGATCCCAGATTCATTTAATACTTCTGGTATTTCAGTGTCCATGTCGTGGGACTATGTGTGCACAGCTAGTAAGTATTTTGTGGGTGAAAATATGCCCTGGAGGTTTTTAAGGTTTGCCTGACATTAAAGTCAATGGCATCCCCCGCGAACCTTGTGATTGGCGAACTTTTGGTCACGTTTGCGGTTTGCGAAACGTCCCGTCGGAAGTTCATCCATCACTAACCTTAAGTCTCAATAAAGGTGGTCAAACAAAAAGTTTTATGGATTATGGCACAAGATAAACTGGCTAGTATCTTCACAGACTCGGCTCATGAGTTTGAAATGATCTGGGAGCCTTGGGCTCTTTTCATGTGAATTTCCATCACCCCCGGTGTTGAACCACCCCAGGGCTCAGACCAACGTCTTGGTGAATGAACCTCCCTCCTTCCCCCTGTCCCCTCTCTCTTCTCTATCTCTCCTTCTTCTCTAGCTTGCAATCTTCTTTCCTATTCAGGGATCCTCATGAACATCTATTGGGGTCTTACTAAGGCTCTTTCCTAGCAATCAAAAGTTTTGTGAGGAGACCCTCTCCAGGGGGGAGCAGGGGGGAGCAGGGTAGATGGGTGTCCAAACATCTGGTACAGTAAGTTCCCAATAGGGATGCTGGGGGGCAGATGTCCCTTCTCTCCTTCCTCGCTTCCAGAGGGGGCCTACGCCTCTAACTTTAAGAGCCTCTAACCTGTAGCTACAGCTTCTGCTGGAGGTAGGTAATCTACAAGTCTATTACAGATCTTAAGATACTGGTATTTAATAATGTTTGTTGTTTTTGGGTTTACACATATATATCCACCTCTTGTTAATGCTTTGTGTCACCATGACTTGTAGTCCACATATCCTAACTTTACCATTGATGTTCTTCTCTTTCTGTAAAATAGTTTTTCTTTATTTCAAGAAAATAAAAACCTTTTGAAAGTAAAACTAATAAAGGGAATGGAGGACATTAGTTATGAAGAAAGGTTACGAGCACTGAACTTATTCTCTCTAGAGAAGAGACGCTTGATTTCAATTTACAAATACCGTACTGGTGACCCCACAATAGATATAAAACTTTTCTGTGGAAGGGAGTTTAATAAGACACGTGGCCACACATTAATATTAGAAGAAAAGAGGTTTAACCATAAACTGCATAGAGGGTTCTTTACTGTAAGAGGGGCAAGGATGTGGAATTTCCTTCCACAGGAGGTGGTTTCAGCAGGGAGCATCAATAGTTTTAGATATGCACCTGAACGATCACAACATACAGGGTTATACAATGTAATACTGACATAAAATCACACACATAGGTTGGATTTGATGGACTTGTGTCTTTTTTCAACCTCTCCTACTATGTAACTATGTACTATGTAATTATATATTTTAATATTTATTTAATTTTTTTTATTTATTGTTTATTTTTAATATTACATTTATGTATTTATTGTTTATTTTTAATATTGCATTTATTTATTTTTTGTTTATTTTCAAGTCTTTTTTTTAAATATTTATATACATATATTTTTCTGGTTAAGCTATTACTTATTTTATTGGTATTCCCTTACTCCAATAGCAAATAAATGTAAAAAGTGTCTGTGATGCGATATAGTGGATAGGCATGCTCCGTTTTTTATAAACACTTGAATATGTGTTTTAAATTGCATTTTTTTTCTTTCTCTTATGGTGTCCCTGTATAAATGGACACCATACTGGACTACTTCCTTATACATACAACTTCCTATGGGAGTGATTGTCAGAAACCATGAAATCAGACCGAGACAGGAATACAGTTAAATCACACTTTTTTAATAAAAAAAGTAAAAAGAACAAACATAGTCAAAACATAGCCAAAGTTAAGTAACCATAACGGATAGCCAGCCAAGCCAGAATTCAGGGATCAATGTAGTGGATCAGCAAGCAGGATCTGGAGCCAGAAGGGATGTCAGCAAAGCAAGTCTTGAACAGGATAGCAGGAGATCATTTCTGAGACGTTGACCAAGGAGAAGGCAGAGCTCCTCTGAACTGGATGGCTTAAGTA
Source organism: Lithobates pipiens (assembly GCF_037356315.1). NCBI lineage: Eukaryota > Metazoa > Chordata > Amphibia > Anura > Ranidae > Lithobates > Lithobates pipiens. The sequence goes on along the minus strand of NW_027507790.1, from coordinate 274,281,735 downwards.
GGCAGGACTGACAAGCAGGATATCATCAATAGCCGAGTAACTGTGGAGAGATAGGAGCTGGCAATTAGCCAACAGCTGAGTGGCCAGCTCAGAGAAGGAAAGGCTGAGCCCAGCCCTGACAGTGATTAAGGGAAGGGCTGATTAAGCCGCCCGCGTGTGTTAGAGAAATCAAGGAGAATATAAACAGCAGAAGTACGTCTCTAGCTTCACCCCTACTGAAGAAGTCAATGCTTTGACGATACGCATCTAGGGTATGGAGCCTGTGTATTGACGTTACATTGCGGCCATCTTGAGAACCATTGTGTCTGAAATGTGTTTTCAGATTGCACTGCTTACAGTGCCATCTTTGTGAATTGTATACCTTACCTTTTTTTATGTATAATTAAACATTTTAAACGGAGAGCACAAGATTTTACCTTCCTTCTTTTGCATATCCATCATATCTGGTGAGATGATTGGGGTTTTTATCCCATGGGAATAAGCAATTTGGAGGAGGAAAGTGATTACGCCAACCTTCTCTACTATCCCCAGAGGGGAACACTGCTGGCTTTATTCAGATGTGAGGTGAGACTGGTGGAGGAAATCACAAGCACTTTGGATTTTTGCAACATTGATATATTGATTTTTAGAATTCACTTCAATAAGTCCCAGATTTATATATGCAATTTATATATGAATTTTCAGCATTATATGTTTATTGATTGCCATTAGGGATGAGCTTCGTGTTCGAGACAAACACACGTTCTACTCGAACATCGGCTGTTCCCCCGTTCGGCGAATACCGAATGTTATGGGCTGTTTGCACCAAATTCTTGTGGCGCTCATGGCCCACAATGCACTGCGCCATCGCAGTGCATTGCTGGCTCATGATTGGCCAAGCATGCACTGTGACCCCGCATGCTTGGCCAATCACAGCGCCAGCAGTGAGGAGAGCCATGATTGACCACAGGCAGGATGCCTGTGGCCAATCATAGCTCAGGCTGTGTAGTACACGCCCCACACTATATAAGGCCGCCAGAGCGGCGGCCTTGTGTAGTGTGTTGGCATCTGTAGGAGTTAGTGAGTGTTCTCTGTGTACCTTCAACACAGTATACACCGTTCATTATCGGACGATTTTGCGTTCTTGCTCTTCTGTAATTGAACTGTTAGCAATCTGCAGGAGTTTGTGCCTGTTGTCTGCGTGCCCTGACCGCAGTATACACCATTATATCCACCTATATAGCTAGCTATATTGCTCTTTTGTAATAGAGCTTGCAGTCAGTTGTAGGAGCTTGTGCGTGCTGTCTGCATGCTCTGTGTGAGCTCCCAGACTTCCAGGAGGAGTGCAGCGTGATGACTTCTTCCAGCCCAGGGCCAGGGCCTTCTTCCCGACCGGCGGTACAGCATGGAGCCCCTAGGTTCCAGGAACTGACACAGGAGGAGAGGCTGTTTTTGGAGGACCAGTTGGACTTTCCGGATTGGTCCTCAGCTCAGCCAGGAGAGGACAAGGTGAAGGCCGTGGAGAGGATAAGCATGGTAAAGACTTTATTGACTAAAGTTTCAAAAATGTTTTGTGAGAAGATAAGAGTTTTATCTGAACTGAGAAACCGGAGAGATAAAGTTGGAAGTGGCAAGAGGTCTGAGTTCAAGACCGCAATTGACAGTTTAAAAAAGCAATGCAACCAAATAGGTGAGCTAATGACAGCAATGATTGAAGATGCAGCTTATGAGAGAGACTTCTTGGAGAAAATTAAGATAGTCATGAAGGCTGCAAGTGAAGAAGGGTCTCAAGCGGTGGGACGCCGCAGGGAGCTGCGTCAATCCCAGACAATGGAGCCTGAGAGGGAGGCGGCTGAACCCCTGAAGGAAGGACTGTCAGCAGAGGGAAAGAGTGATCAGAAAGCGGTGACGGTGGCAGTAATGGAAAGTATGGACTCTAGCCCTATGACTACCAGTTCAAGTAAAGCCACGGAGGGTCCCGGTGAGCCAAAGGGTACACAGCCTGCAAGCAGGGCTGTTGTCCCACAGGCCACAGTGGGTCCCGGTGATGCGGTAATGAACCAAAGTCAAAGGGCAAAACAAGTCCCTGTGATTCAACTGAAAAGACTAACAGAGAAGACAGAAAAAGAACTTGTGGACTTACCTATGAAACCCCCAATGAATCCGGCCGGTGCTTGCAAGCAAGGCATGCCATCAGTAGTCCTGTCGGCTGCCGTTGCTGCAGGCCGGGCTCAGGACAAGGGGAAGGAACTGGGGGTGGGTGCGGGTGGTAGTAATAGCCTAGCTGGTGTAGCTACTGCTGTCAGTGACACAGTGGCGGCTGGCAATAAGGCTAAAGGTGGGGGGAAAGTAATGGCGCCAGGATAAGGTAGAACGCCGTCTTCCCGCGGGATTGGAGGTGGGACTACCAAACAGGAAGCTGGTGTTTGTTTGGCGGGAGTTTTTGGCGCGGTTTCGGAGGGCGGGAAGGGTAGGGGTGTAACTATGGTCGCGCCGGAAGTGACGTCACGGCCGGAAGCGGAGGTTAGCCGCGAGGAGAACTTCCGGTCGCGGACTTCCGGGATTTCCGGCGCAGCAACCCAGCAAGATGGAAGCTGTGATACCAATAATAATGTAAATATGGATATGTCTGATAATTTACAGCTTGGGCAGGCACCAGCATGGGGTGATTGCCCAATGGGAGAATTAGATGAAGGTGACCTTATGATGGGCTATATTAAATGTTTAGAAGGTTCCCAACAGGCGCATGGGCAAGTAATGGTGGACTCCTGTGGGGCCCACATGGAGGTGGGAATAACAGACAGTCTGGAGGCTCTCTTGCAAGAACAACAGTTAAGTGGTCAGATGGAGGGCTCCCAGATGGTCCGGCAAGGTAATGTGGTGGTAAGGGGTGAAGGACAGGTTGCTGAGGAGCGTGTCCCCCGGTTGGACTCCTGGGATGGGATTTCCCCTCCTAAACCAATCTTGAGGGGTACGCCGGAGGCAAATCTTCTAAATGCTTTGGGGGAAAGGCGCTCTTATGCCAGTGTGGCGGGATCATCTGTGCCCCTGGGTCACTTGTATGACCAATTTGGTGCCAGCAACTTTAGGGTTCCCCCGGCTGACCAGTTTTCTGGTGCTAGCCCGTGGTCTCGGGGTACAGGTGGTCCTGAGCGTAAGAGGCGTAACGTAGTTCAGTTAAGGTGGGAGGGGGAGGGTCAGTGCCCTACTAGAGGGCAAGTGGTAGACATGGTCTTGGGCTTAGGTATCAAGGTCAGTGAGATTTTTGCGGTCATTCACCCGTCGAATTCTCTTGACTTTGACCTGAGCTTTACAAATGTGGTGATAATGGAAATCTTTATTACCTCCTTTGGGCTGATTAGGGGGACCGATCCGTGGAAGAACTTCCGGATTATCCCCCTGAGCCGACAGGAAGAGGTTAAGAACCTTACGATTCTCGTAAGGAACGAAAGCCTGCCACCTGAGGACATTGTGACTTGGCTGAGTAGATACGGTCAATTACAGTGCCCTCTGAATAAGAAATTGGATGAAAGGGGAGTCTGGACTGGGGCATGGAACACCAGGATCCGGTTGCGTAGAGTTGGTAATACGGTGGCACATGTCCCCGGTAGTGCGTTTTTAGGTCGCGACCGGATCCTGGTGTTTTATCCAGGGCAGCCCCGGAGGTGTTTTAAATGTGGTAGCCCGACTCACCTAAGTGCTGATTGCACAGTGGTGAAGTGCATTAAGTGCAATAAATTTGGACATTCGAGTGAAGTGTGTGAATTGATTTGCTGTAACCTGTGTGGCCAGATGGGGCATCCTTTTAGTAGATGTCCCAAAGCTTTTCGGGGTGAAGCTGCATCTGGTGGTCGACCCAAGGATACAGCCACATCAGGTGGTCGGCCAGGGGATGCGGGTGCCCCTTCTGGAACTGGACAGGACAGCGGGGGTGGTGAACAAACTAATACAGGGGTTGAGTCTGTGGGGGCTGGTGTCGGGGCTAAAGTAGCTCCTTGTGTTTCTGGTGTAGCTGGTGAGGTGTGTCGGACTACTGAAAGTTTACCGGTAGCTCCGGCCCCCCTTCCAAGAAAAAGCAAAGGTATTTCTGGTGGGGGCGTGACACCCTGTCCTAAAGAAAGGAGGGAAAGTAGAGTTTTAAGGAGGTCGGCTAGGCAGAGGCCGGAACGTGGGAGCTCCTCTCGGAGCAGAAGCCCTCTTAAGCCTTCCGTTTTGGCCTCTCCCTCCCCGTGTCGTAGCCTTCCTGATAGGGGTGTAGAGTCCACCTGCTCATCCATGTCAGAGGGCGAGTTAGAGAATAGAGAGAAAGGGGAGGTTGAGTCTGGTGTGTTGCAAACAGATGGAATAGTAATTGAAGGTTCTGGTGGGGGAAAGAATGTTGTGCATAAGTGTGGTGGTAAAATTATTGGGAAGAAAAAGAAAAAGAAAAAGGATCGTAATGAATGGGATAAACTTCTTGACGATCAGGTTCTTGACTTAGCTACATCCCTCAAAAAAGGGTGCAATTAAGTAAACCAAGTATGGGTAATAGTATAGTTTGTGTTTTGTTTAGAAATTAAGTTTTGTAAATGTTATTGTGAGTTGTAAATTTTTGTAATTTTGGCAGCAGTTAAAAATAAAAAAAATCTCCACCTACATAGCTAGCTATATTGCTCTTTTGTAATAGAGCTTGCAGTCAGTTGTAGGAGATTGTGCCTGTTGTCTGCGTGCCCTGACTGCTGTATACACCGTTATATCCACCTACATAGCTAGCTATATTGCTCTTTTGTAATAGAGCTTGCAGTCAGTTGTAGGAGATTGTGAGTGCTGTCTGCGTTCCCTGACCGCAGTATACACCATTATATCCACCTACATAGCTAGCTATATTGCTCTTTTGTAATAGAGCTTGCAGTCAGTTGTAGAAGATTGTGCCTGTTGTCTGCGTGCCCTGACCGCAGTAAAAAAACGTTATATCCACCTACATAGCTAGCTATATCGCTCTTTTGTAATAGAGCTTTCATTCAGTTGTAGGAGATTGTGCGTGCTGTTTGCGTGCCCTGACCGCAGTATACACCGTTATATCCACCTACATAGCTAGCTATATTGCTCTTTTGTAATAGAGCTTGCAGTCAGTTGTAGGAGATTATGCCTGCTATCTGCGTGCCCTGACCGCAGTATACACCATTATATCCACCTACATAGCTAGCTATATCGCTCTTTTGTAATAGAGCTTACATTCAGTTGTAGGAGATTGTGCGTGCTGTCTGCGTGCCCTGACCGCAGTATACACCGTTATATCCACCTACATAGATAGCTATATTGCTCTTTTGTAATAGAGCTTGCAGTCAGTTGTAGGAGATTGTGCATGCGGTCTGCAGGCCCTGACCGCAGTATACACCGTTATATCCACCTATATAGCTAGCTATATTGCTCTTTTGTAATAGAGCTTGCAGTCAGTTGTAGGAGATTGTGCGTGTTGTCTCCGTGCCCTGACCGCAGTATACACCATTATACACCGCTATATCCACCTATATAGCTCTTCACTTTTCTCTAGAGCCACCTGCCATCTGCAGGAGTTAGTGGGTGTTGTGTGCCTCCAGCACAATATACACTACCCAATTGCTGGTTTTCCCATCTCCCTTCAGGCCAACAAGGAGAGGCAGACAGGCACAAGCCGATAAAAGAGGGCAAGCAGGCTCTGTGTCTAGAGACAACAGTGCTGGTCATGGATGCAGTGCATCGTTATCATCAGCCCGTGACCATGGGACACGCTTGTCCTTCTTTTCGGCAGCTGGACATGTTGAGCCGCATCATGCCGAAGACTTGGTAGAGTGGATGACCAAGCCCTCTTCATCCTCCTCATCCTCTCTCACCCACGCTCAGGGTACTAGCAAATCGTCTTCCCTCCTCTCAATGTCATCATCAGTGACTCCTTCCCTAGACCCACCACGTCCTCCTGAGGAGTCTCCTGAACTCTTTGAGCACAGTGTTGGGTACATGCTCCAGGAGGATGCCCAGTGTTTTGTAGGCTCTGATGATGATACTCAGCTAGAGGAAGGCAGTAGCGTGAGCGTAGAGAGAGGGGATGCTCAAGAAGGACAGCAATCTGAGTGTCATATTCCACAAGCTGCAGCATACTGCCAGGTTTGCTTCAGCGATGAAGAGGGAGGGGATGATGAGGGCACTGACTCCACGTGGGTGCCTAGTAGGGGAGAGGAGGAGGAGGAGGCACATGTCCAACGAGGCAGGGTGCCCTCCAGGGGCCCGTTTACGGGCAGCACACCGACTGAATCACACCGCAGAGCTCCGCCTGTGCAGGACACTGCCTCTGTGCGTTATTCTAAAAGTTCTTTGGTGTGGGCCTTTTTTGAGACGAGTGAATCAGATCGCACCGCTGCTATTTGCAACATATGTCTCAAGCGTATCTCGCATGGCCAAAACATCAGCCGCTTGGGCACCACATGCTTGACCAGACATATGCTGACCTGCTATGCAGCTTGTTGGCAAGCGTACCTCAAAGACCCACACCAAAGAACAAAGTGGACCTCTCCTTGCTCCTCATCAGCTGGGATCTCCAACCCCACTAGACCTTCAGTCCTCTCTGAAACCTGCTCTGAGAGGAATGAAGGTGTAGAATTAGATGTGCCACCGCCAAGTGCTTCCAGGCACTCTGCTAGCAGTACACCCACGTCCGATTATAGCAGGCAAATTTCCCTGTCCCAGCTGCTGGACCGTCGAAAGAAGTTCACTCCCAGCCATCCACATGCCCAGCGGTTGAATGCTAGCTTGGCTAAATTGCTAGCACTTCAACTGCTGCCTTTTCAGTTGATAGACTCGTCCCCTTCTGTGAGTTTGTACAATGTGCGGTTCCTCAGTGGCAGGTCCCCAAACGCCACTTTTTGTAACGGAAGACGGTTCCGGCTCTCTATCGGCATGTGGAAGGCAATGTCCTTGCCTCGCTGAACAAGACGGTCAGTGGTAAGGTGCATATTACCGCTGACTCATGGTCCAGCAGGCATGGACAGGGACATTACCTGTCTTTCACGGCCCATTGGGTCACTCTTCTGGCAGCTCTGAAGGATGCAGGACAAGGTGCAGTAGTGTTGGAGGTTGTTCCGCCACCACGCTTCCAAAATGCTACTATTGGTTGTGACACACCTCTCTCCTCCACTGCTCCTCTTCTTCTTCCTCCATGGCCTCTTCCAGTGCTCTGTCCTCAGAACCAGCGGTGCTCTGTAGGCATTCCAGGGGCTACGCAAGTACGCAGGCAAAACGATGCCATGCTGTGCTTGCGCTGGTTTGTTTGGGGGACAGGAGCCACACTGGGGCAGATATTTTGTCAGCTCTGCAGGGGCAGGCTGAGAGGTGGTTGACGCCACGCCAGCTTAAGCCAGGAATGGTGGTTTGCGACAATGGCACCAACCTCCTCTCTGCCCTTCGACAGGGACAACTGACCCATGTGGCCTGTGTGGCTCACGTCCTTAACCTGGTGGTGCAGCGGTTCTTGGGCAGGTACCCGGGCTTACAGGATGTCCTGAAGCAGGCCAGGAAAGTCTGTGTGCATTTCCGCCGATCATTTAATGCCTGTGCTCAGCTGGCTGAGCTCCAAAAGGGGTTGAACCTGCCCAAGAACCGCCTTATATGTGACATGCCCACCAGGTGGAACTCAATGTTGGCCATGCTGCAGCAGCTTCACACGCAGCAGAGGGCCATCAATGAGTACCTGTGCAACTACGGCACCAGGACAGGGTCAGGGGAGCTCGGTTTTTCTCACCACGCCAGTGGGGCATGATCAGGGATGCATGCACTGTCCTGTCACCATTTGAGGAGGCCACAAGGAGCAGTGACAGTGCATGCATCAGTGACACTGTAGCTCTTGTCCACCTGTTGGAGCATATGCTGCGTTGAATAATGGACAGGGCACTTGAGGCAGAACACAGGCAGGAAGAGGAGGACTTCCTTGCCTCTCAAGGCCCCCTTTATTCAGACAGTGTTCCTGCTGTCCCACCCATCACACAGGAAGAGGACGAGGAGGAGGAGGAGGATGATTGTGTCAGCATGGAGGTGGAGGCTGGCACTCAGCATCAGCAGCAGCAGTCTTGTAGGGATGATTTACAGTCCCAAGAAACCCGTGGACTTGTACCTGGCTGGGAGGAGGCAGCTGCAAATCATGTTGTCCTTAGTGATCCAGAGGACTCCGGACCGAATGCCTCAGCTAACCTACGCTGCATGGCCTCCCTGATCCTGCAAAGCCTGCAGAAGGATCCTCGTATTCTTCGGATTAAGGAGAGGGACCATTACTGGCTGGCCACTCTCCTTGATCCACGGTACAAGGGTAAGGTTGCAGACCTTATCTTTCTGTCGCAGAGGGAGCAGAGGATGAGACATCTCCGGAAGGCCTTGCAGAAAGGTCTGTGCAATGCGTTCCCAGAGACTGGGAGGTTACAAACTCCTGGTCCTGGACAACGTGTTGCTGAGGCATTGGTCAGAAGGAGCAGTGGAGAAGGTGGCCGTCTGATCGATGTGTTCAGACAATTTATTAGTCCGCAGCCCCAAGGTATGATCGGTTCCAGCAACCATCGCCAGCATCTGATTTACATGGTGCAGGAATACCTAGGGGCAAGGTCAGACTTGGACACCTTTCCCACCAAAAATCCTCTGGCTTACTGGGTCTTGAGGATGGATCACTGGCCAGAGCTTGCACAGTATGCAATTGAGCTACTGGCCTGTCCTGCATCCAGCATTCTTTCGGAATGCACCTTCAGTGCTGCTGGTGGCTTTGTTACCGACCACAGGGTGCACCTGTCCACCGACTCAGTTGATCGACTGACCTTCATCAAGATGAATCAGTCTTGGATCACTCACAGCTACCAAGCACCTGAAGCAGATGTAACTGAATAATTTTTTTTTTTAAATATCACATCCCTTCAAGACTGCCTATGCTGATGCTGAGTGCCCACCAGGTGGAACTCAATGTTGATTGTCTATCCTCTTCCTCCTACGCTGATATGTTGGATGAACATTTTTGGTTCTGGGTGATGCCACGAGCACAATTTTTAAGCCCCAATTTAGCAGGGGTGTTTAATTACAATTTTTGATGCAATGCTTTGCAGCAGGGCTCATTCCTGCACTACAACTAAAGTATATGGGAGAGGTTGCAGTGTCGTGACACCAGCACCAGTGCCTAAGGCCCCATTTTTCTGCCCCTGTATAACAGGGGCGTTTAATTACAATTTTTGATGCAATGCTTTGCAGCAGGGCTCATTCCTGCACTACAACTAGAGTATATGGGAGAGGTTGCAGTGTCGTGGCACCAGCACCAGTGCCTAAGGCCCAATTTTTCTGCCCCTTTTTAACAGGGGTGTTTAATTACAATTTTTGATGCAATGCTTTGCAGCAGGGCTTATTCCTGCACCACAACTAGAGTATATGGGAGAGGTTGCAGTGTCGTGGCACCAGTGCCTAAGACCCAATTTTTCAGCCCCTGTTTAACAGGGGCATGTAATTACAGTTCTTGTGTAAGAACTGTAACACACCGTTCCTGTGCCCACCGAGAGTAACCGTGAGGATTTATAGTGTTTGGGCACCAGCACCAGAACCAACAAAGGCCCACTTTTTCTACCACTGTTCAACAATGGCATGTAATTACAATTCTTTTTTTTTTCAAAATGATGTTTATTAAATTTCACAAGATACAAAAGCATGCATAGCAACTACATCCAATACAATTCTTGGATGCCATACAGATATAGTCAGCATAAACAATGACGATATCAACAACAATAACTTCGGCACATAGGTGTATCTAAATCAAAAAACAGGTATTAGCATTGTGTAACTCAAGGGTGTGCCTTGAACATAGTACAGCAGTAAAAGTGGGGTAGAGGGTAGGGTAATGAAGGGAGGGAGAGACGGATAAAAAGAACGGGAAAAATGGGAGGGAGGTTGGGGGGTGGGAGGGAAGGGGGGGGGGAGGTTTTGAGAACAAAGTATGGAATGATGAACCAGCAATCACAAGTAAGTTAACAAGAATGATATTCATCAGGAACAAAGTCAGGTTATCTGGGATGAGTACCATTTGTGCCATGGAAGCCATTGGGCCTGGGTTTTTGCATAGGATGGTAGGCCTCTGGACCCAATCAGCTCGTATGTATAGTGGGAGTGCACTAGTGTGGTAACGTCTAGGATGCTAGGTATGGTAGAGGATTTCCAGTTTCTGGTTAGGAGTAGTCTAGTTGCTAGAAGAATATGAGTAATGACTGTGCGGCATGTATGAGGGACATCGTCCGGAAATATGTTGAGTATAGCAAGTTGTGGTGACAAAGAGATTGGAACATTGCTTACGTCCCGAATAAGTTTCGTAACGTCTGACCAAAGGAGATTAATATGTGGACATTGCCACAGAATGTGGAATAAAGTTCCTGTATGGTTGCAGTTGCGCCAGCACAGTGGGGCAGTGCCGGGTTGAAATTTAGCGAGTCTATGGGGAGTCATATACCAGCGAAGAGTAATTTTTGACGTCAGTTATCATAAGCCTGTGCACCGTGTGGCTTTGTATATAGAAGTAAAGGCTTGTTGCCATTGGGCGTCAGAGAAGTGGAGAAGTGTGTCTGATTCCCAATCTAGGAAGGGTTTGGATTTGAAGAAGATATTTTTCTCCTGCAACAGGGGGTAAATAATCGATATACCTTTATATGTGGAATCTTGTTTGAAATAGTAATTCCATAGTTTCAAGGGTATTGCACCCTCTATGCGGGTGTGTGTGGTCAGACAGGAGCGTAACCTATGATAATTAAAAAAATCTGAGGAGGGTGCCCCATAAATGGACTGGATCTCAGGGAAAGATTTGTTATCCGTGAGGGTCCTAAGGTCATTAGTGTGGGATGCCCTGGACGTGAGCCATGTAGGGATGGTTAGATCAGGTGATAAGATTTGGAGGGTCTGTAAAGATACCGGTATGTCTTTCATAGGGAAGGATGACCATTTGCTATTGCGAAGTATTTTCCATGCAGAAAGCGATGCTTTTATGGTGGGTGAGTAGATGTTGAAATTTGTCACCGAGACTAGGGAGCTAAATAACCAGCTTTTGAGGTCGGGACCAGGTGTGGCACGATTTTCTATATCTCCCCATAGCGTAGTATGGGGGGGGGTTAGTCCATTCCCGTAATTGGGAAAGGATGGTGGCCAAGTAATAGTCCCGGATGTCTGTATATCCCATACCCCCAGCATGCTTATGTTTGAGAAGTTTGGAATAGTTGCTTCTAGGTTTTTTATCTTGCCACATGTATTTACTAAGAATAGATTGCAAAGAAGCTAGGTATGATTTGGATAAGGGGATGGGAAGGGTGCGAAATTGATATAGAATTTTAGGTAATGTGAGCATTTTAAAACGCAGCGAGCCTACCCGACCATGAAAGTTCAAATTTGGCGAGGTTGGACAGATCTTTGATTAATAATTGTTTGGTTTTAACATAGTTGGCTTGAAACAATCTAGACACCGATTTAGTGAGTACAATGCCTAAGTACGGTATTCCTTGGTCGGCCCAAGGGTATGCATATTGGTTTCTTAGAATATTGCCGGTGACAGCATCAAGGCCCAGTTCTAAAATATATGATTTGGTTTCATTGACCTTATAATAAGAGACGGAGCCAAAGGTAGTTAAAACATGTTGTACCGAAGCCAGGGAAGTCATAGGGTTAGTAAGCATCAATATGACATCATCTGCAAATAAATTTATTTTGTGTTCTATGTGGCCTATTTTAAAGCCAGAGATGGTTGTGCAATTTCTGATATGTGCTGCCAGGGGTTCCATGATCAGGTTAAAGATAAGTGGTGATAAGGGACAACCCCGGCGGGTACCATTGGTTATTGGAAAAGCACGGGAGGTTATTCCGTCCGTGTAAACTTGTGCCGATGGAGAAGAATATAGGGCCATAATTGCTGAAAAAATATGGCCTTGGAATCCAAATTTTTTAAGGGTAGCTTCTAGGTAAGCCCAATGGACTCTATCAAACGCCTTCTCTGCATCTAAAGATAGAAGCAGAGAAGGCGTTCTGCCAGTCTCAGCGTGATGAATTATGTTTATCAATCTCCTTGAAGCGTCATAAGTTTGTCTACCCTTCGTGAAGCCTGATTGATCAGGGTGTATCAAAGTGGGCATAATTTGGACTAAGCGATTGGCTATGAGTTTAGCGAAGATTTTGGTGTCGAGAAGACATATAAGAGATATTGGCCGAAAATTTTGTGGCGTGTTGGGCTCTTTCCCTGGCTTCGGTAGAGTAATTATCAGAGCATTAAGCATTTCATTGGGAAGAGAAGAGGAGGAGGCAGCGTCATTGCACACTTGGGATAGGTAGGGAGCCCAGGTAGTACTGAATTGTTTATAGTACTCATTAGTTAAGCCGTCAGGCCCTGGTGATTTGTGGGAAGGCAAGGTTGATACAATGTTTTGAACTTCTAATTGTGTGAAAGGGGTGTTCAGGTCAGAGATGTGTTGTTGTGATAATGTTGGTAGGTCGATCGTTTGAAGAAAGGAATTGATGTCAACAATAGAGGGTTGAGTGGTGTTGGGGTCATCTTTCAAGTTGTATAAAGTATGGTAGTATTGGCTAAAGGCATCTGCAATAGCTTGAGGGTCTAAAAGTTTCTGCTTTGTGGTTGGATGAAAGAGATAATGTATTCTAGATTTAGCATAGTGACCCTTGATCCTTAGAGCAAGTGCTTTCCCCGCCTTGTTACCTGTAGTATAATAGTGTGCTTTGAATTTCGTGTTGATGCGAGTGTGATATTCTAGGAGTAAATTTCTAAGTTCCTGTCTAAGGAGGACTAACTGGTCTTTTAAATTAGGGTCTGGTGTGGTTTGGTTTTGAACATCGAGTGCATGAATTTTGGCTATTAAGGTGTCTAGACGCTGTGATCTCCTCCTCTTCTCTCGAGCAGAGAGTTGCATTATAATCCCTCTGACGAATGCCTTATGAGCATTCCAGAGGACAGTATTACTGGAGACTGAGCCAGTATTTAGGGTAAAAAACTCTTCAAGCTGGTTACGTATGTACAAGGAGTGTTCCGGAGAGTGAATGATGTCCGCATTCGCTCTCCATACCGTATGCCGGGGAGAGTTCAGATGATCGGTGACAGTGAGTGAGATTGGAGCGTGGTCCGACCAAGTGATCGTACCAATGCCTGATTCGGTGGAGTTGGTCAGCGTCCATTTATCTACAAGGAAGTAGTCAATTCTCGTGTAGCAGTTATGTCTGTGGGAGAAAAAGGAGTAGTCTCTTTCGGTGGTATGTTGGCATCTCCAGATGTCGTATAAATTGTTGTTCCGTATGAAGGTAGTCATAGGGGAGGATAGCCTGGAGGAACGGGAGGAGGCATCCATGAAATTATCTGGAACTATGTTAAAGTCTCCACATACAATGAGACATCCCTGTCAAAACTTGTTAAGCTTGTTCATCAGTCTAGAGAGGAATTTAATTTGGCCAGTATTGGGAGAGTAGACGTTTACGATAGTATATCTGGTTTTGTTGAGGGTACAATCCAGGGCTATATATCTTCCATCTTCGTCCTCCATGCTATTGTGGAGGGTGAAGGTGACAGTGTCTTTTACCGCTATCATAACCCCATTACGTTTGTCAGGTCCTAAGGATTGAAAGATGTGAGGAAAATGGCGATTGGAACAGCGGGGGCTGCCTAGCTTTTTGAAGTGGGTCTCTTGGAGACAGAGGACATCACATTTGGATTGGAGAGCGGTCCTCCACATGGAGGATCTCTTCGCTGGGTGGTTAAGTCCCTTAGTGTTAAGGGATAGAAATTTCGGCATTATGTAGGTCAGGTGCAGATGTCAGGCGTAGTGGTAGGTACTTACAGTGAGCGAGATTCTCTATAAGATGTCAGAAGGTGTCCGGATGCGGGTTCCTGTAGCCGGAGCAGGTGCAGTTCTCAAAACAGAGGTAATCCAGGGAAGAGGAGAAGCCGGAGCAGTAGAAGGAAAGGGTAGAAATTAGTACTTCGTTAGTGGTAGGCAGAACAATAAAAAGGTAATTAATACTGTAGTGTAGAACAGCCAAAAAAAAAAAACACTAGGCTGTTGGAACTATACGGGGTGAAAGTTTATGGTTAACACATCCCGAGCAGGGCACCAACCGGAGTAATGTGGTGCAGAATATGAATTGAAGCGGGTGAGCATCGCCAGCAGTAAAGATTCAGTGGGCATTAGGCGGTTGTTTGGGGTAAAGAGGCGGAGAAGGCCCTCTGCGGTTGTTGGACTGTACGGTAGGCTCTTCCGGGAGAATATCCCATTGTTGTAGAAGCTTTATGCCTTCAGGGACTGATGTAATAATGTGTTTAGACCCATTCCTGGATACAATGAGTTTAGTCGGGTAACCCCATTGATAGGGGATTTTGTGGTTGAACAGCGGTTTGGTAATCGTTATCAGCTGTTTGCGCAGTTGTCTGGTGTGTTGAGACAGGTCCGCAAATAGTTGTAGATCAGAGAATGGTTCTGGTAGCCTATTCATATGCCGGGACTTGAACATTAGCTGATCTTTAGCATAATAAATGTGCACCCTCATCAGGACGTCCCTGGGTATGGTGTCTGCCAAGTGCGACGGCTTGGGGATGCGGTGTATGCGGTCAATAATGGTCTCCATCGGTGACAGGTCAGGTAGCAGTGTTGAGATCATTTTCCTGGCGTAGGTGTTAAGGTCATGAGGTAATACCGATTCGGGGATACCCCTGATCTTGACGTTATTACGTCTAGAGCGGTCTTCGAGGTCCTCCATTTTGGATTTCATCCATTTTTGTTCGTCATGTGTGTGGTCTTGGGCGTCCACTAGGTCATTAACCGTAATAGTCAGGTCACTCATATGGTGTTCAATACGTTGGATTTTTTGCCCCATATGTAGCATATGAGATGAAAACTGGGTAAACATGGATGATAGTTCATTATGGATAGAGGATTGTAAGGAGATGAGCATCTCCTTCATAGTAGTGTCCAGGACAGGCTGGTCTGATGTGGGGAAGGCCGCAATAGCTGAGGGCTGGTGTGTGGGTAAGATGGATGCAGGGCTTACCTCTGAGTTAGGCCCCGCAGAATCCATTCGCATCCGCGCTTTGGCAGGGCTGTTACTGGTTGAAGAGGGAGAATTCTGTGGAGATATTGCAGGGGAGTGCTGCTGGAGGGATATTGCAGATTCGTTCGCATCAGGGAGGTCAGTGTAAGCCGAAGATTCTCTGACAGGGCCGCGGGCGCCATCTTGGATTCCTGTGTCAGGCGGCTGACTAAAATAGTCGGTCAATTTCTTCGGCGTCCGGTATTCCTTCCGCTTTTGGTTCGTCTGAGACATAGCTGGGCTCTATGGTAGTCACCCTGTCGCGGTAAGGAGTTCGTACGTGTACTCTGTATGGCGATGCTCCGGTTGATAGTCCGGTCGGTGCGGGAGCTGAGGAGTCAGACGTCCATCCTGCTCGGCGGTTAGCCACGCCCCTCGTAATTACAATTCTTGATATAATCAATCACAGCAGGGCGCTCCAGCGCCAACCAAGAGTCACTTTGAGGGCTTACAATGTTGTGGCAACACCAACACTTTGTTGTGCCATTTCTGCAGAGCATATAGGGCAGGCCCCTACTTTCAAACATCCAACTTACAAATGTCTCCTACTTGCAAACGGAAGGAGACAACAGGAAGTGAGATGAAAAAAGACGGACGGCAAAACAAATTATACAGGGGTGATAACCCTTCCCTATGTTTTCCAAAAAGCTTAAAAATAGATTTTTTGACTGCAGCTACACTTTAAAAATATACCAGTTCAAAAATACACACAGATTCTACTTAACACAACAAATCTACACAGTCCCTGTCTTGTTTGCACCGCCTGTATACTACTGTTCTGAGTATATAGGGCCTGGGGGCCCCACGTCTTTCTTTTTTTAATATGGGTACGGGGTTCCCCTTAATATCCGTACAAGACCCAAAGGGTCTGGTAATGAGCAGGGGGGGCTACCCATGCAATTTTTCTCAATGATTTTCATCCATATTGCCGGAAACCAGATATTACATTAAAACCGCAAGCAGTTTGAAATTACTTTTTTTCCACTAAATGTCATTTTGTGCAGGGACTGTTCTAAACATGGGAAACACATGGCACTTCACAGGCATACTCTAGACACCTCCCAGGCACGATATTTAAAGAAATATTTCACTTTTTTTCACTTTAATCCTCATTAAAATCAGTCCTCACGCCAAAACGGCCATTTTTAAAAACATTTTAGGCATTGACCTATGTCCCCTGGGGTAGGAGCCAAGTCCCCAAACCTTTTTTAGGACAGTATCTTGCATATTAGCCATTAAAATTAGCACTTTTTATTTAGAATGTTCGAGTCCCATAGACTTCAATGAGGTTCTAACGTTCGTACGAATTTGCGGTCCGTTCCAAAGTTCTGGTGCGAAATGAACCGGGGGGTGTTCGGCTCATCCCTAATTGCCATGTTTTCATCACACTTGTACTATTATTAATTGTTTTTGATTTATAGTGCAGCACTGTTTATTGATTGTTTGCACTTTTTAAGTGAAGTGGGAACATTTGTTAGCGATAGCAGCTATTATTAATTATTGATTTTTTAATTAATTTTTTATTTATAACTGGAAAAGAGGACCAACCAGGCCACAACATGGAAGCAGACAAAATAAAATAAAATAACACACCATACAGGCACAGTCCAGAGCAATACAAAGAAATAAAAGAAAAAGGAAACAAATCACATAACAAAGTATCGATGGAATTATGCCCTGGGACCTATAGTCCATGACCAGTCGTCCCGGCCCGGCGGGGCCTCCCCCCATATTTTTAGGGATATATAGAAAACAGTAAGAGCTAGTAGTAAGCCCTGGAATGCTAAGAGAAGCCAGAAAAGAAAAAGAGTGGAGAACAAAGAGAAGAAAAAAGAAAAAGGGGGGGGGGGGGGGGTTAGGGGTACATGAGAAAGAAGGGTGAGGGAAGAGGGGATGGGGAAGGGGAACTCACGAACATGGGTGTCCTGCCTATGCTCGAAAAAGGCAGTCCATCTCCATGGTTCAGCCTGCTGCTAGTGGCCTCACGGAGGGGTACCAATGGACCCTCTAAGAGCCTGCCCCTCTTGTGAGTATTTAAACATATTCCAGAGCTGCCATGTTTTGGAGTACAACGCTTCTCTATGCTGACTCGTCAAGATCAGGTCTTCCATCTTATTAATATCTTCCACTTTCCCAATCCAGACATCTAGAGTCGGCGGAAGCTGAGACTTCCAGAGAAGGGGGATACAAGCCTTTGCCGCATCCACCAGATGCCGAACTAAAGATTTTTTGTAGGAGCGTGTAGGTATATCGGTTGCATGCAATAGAAAAAACGCTGGGTCATTAGGGATATTGTGATCAGTAAACTTCTGTGTGATTCGGCGCACTTCCCCCCAGAAATACCGAAGTCTGGGGCAGGACCAGAAGATATGCAGCAGCGTACCTCTGTCCTCCCGGCAGCGCCAGCATACCTCTGCCACCTCCGGGAAGAACTTGTGCAGCACCTCCGGGGTTCTGTACCAGCGCGTGAGAAGTTTGTAATTCGTCTCCTGTATCTTGGTACAGATGGACGATTTGTGTGTAAACGTAATAATTTTCTGCCTCTGGTGGTCCGTGAAATTGCATTGTAATTCCCTCTCCCATTTAGAAAGGCTGGGTAGTTGGTAGTCCGTCGGTGGTGCATTCAGCATCGCGTAAGTCAAGGTCAAGGTATGGGCCACCGCCCCATTCCCAGAACACAGTTCCTCCATAGTCGTGCAGGGTGAATCCCCGGCGTTGGGTGGCGTCAGGGTATCTAAAAAATGGCGCAATTGGGCCGCTCTCAAAAAGTCTAGGCGATAACATCCAGTCGGGTCTGTCAGTTCCGCAGTCGTTCTCCACCTGCCCGCAATGCTGAAATGCGCCGCCCTAGAAATCCCCGATTCCCCCAGGGCTCGGAATACTATGTCAGTCGTACCAGGAATGAAGCGGGGGCTATCCAGGATTGGGCGTAGCGGTGAATTTCGAGGGAATACGGGAGCCCGGGACAACAGCCGCCCCCATATCTTAACAGTGGTGCCTATGAGTGGATGGCGTTTAATGGCCAGCGGCACCTCATCAGAGCACCACGGAACAACCCGTAGAAGAATTTCGCTCTGGGCTTGCTCAATTTGCGTCCAGAGTTTAACCTTCTCATGGCGGCACCAATCAACCAGTCTGCCTAGGTGAATCGCCTTGTAATAGGTGTGGACATCCGGCATTGCCAGACCCCCGCATCGCTTTGGAAGTGACAGTATCTTGCTATGTATTCTGGGTTTCTTCCCAGCCCAAAGGAACGAGATAAATGCAGAGCGTATTTGGGCGAAGTAGGACGTTGGAATCTGTATCGGGAGTGCTTGGAGTAAATAGAGAAATTTCGGGAGTATCATCATTTTAAGAATGTTACAGCGGCCAATCCACGAGTGCAGACCGCTGTTCCATTGGTTCAGCAAGGCTCTAATTTTGTGGAGTAGGGGCGGAAAGTTAAGCTGGAAGAGACGGTTTAGTCTTGAAGGGATATAGGCGCCCAGGTATTTCAGGGCCCCATCTGTCCACTTCAAAGGAAAACGAGTTTGTAAAGTCGCCAGCTGTGGCGCGGGTACACCTATGCCCATAGCCTCCGACTTGCCGAAATTTATACGGAGATTGGAGAGTTTGCCATAAACGTCGAATTCGCGCATTAAATTGGGGAGTGAAAGGGACGGGCTGACCAATGTAAACATCAAATCATCCGCATATGCCGAGACTTTGTACTGTGTTCCCGTCGTTCCGATCCCGATAATGTCTGGGTTGTTCCTAACGTGACAAAGAAACGGTTCCAGGGTCAGGGCAAACAGCAGGGGAGAAAGTGGACACCCCTGCCTGGTCCCATTGGCAATCCCAAATGAGTCCGATAAAATGCCGTTTGCTCTGACCCTGGCCGTCGGGTTAGAGTACACCGCAGAGATCCAATGCATCATCCGGTTACCCAGACCTATATACTCCAATGTGGAGAACATAAATTGCCAGCTCACTCGGTCGAACGCCTTTTCAGCGTCCGTCCCGAGGAACACACACGGAATGCGTTTATCGTTTGCCACATGGAGCAAGTTCAGGACCTTAATAGTATTGTCCCTCGCTTCTCTGGTTGGAACAAAGCCGACCTGATCCAAGTGGATCAGATACGGCAAATGTCGCTGTAATCTAATAGCTAAAATTTTCGTAAACAGTTTTAAGTCCGTGTTCAGCAAAGAGATGGGACGATAGCTCCCACACTGCGACAAATCCTTACCTTCTTTCGGTATTACCGATATCTGGGCCTGTAACGTGGACTGATGCAAACGTGAGCCCGTGCTCAGAATATTAAATAGGTTAACCATATGGGTACCTAGAGAAGGGAGTAGGGTCTTATAATATGCGGCAGTGAGACCGTCCGGGCCAGGTGCCTTACCCGATTTGGTAGCGCCTAGTGCCGTCTGAAGTTCTGGTAAGGTGATGGGCGCTTCTAGCAATTCTATATCCGCTGTCGGTAGGGTTGGCATTAGGGAGGCAGCTATGTAGCGAGAGGTATCATTCGCAGAGGGCGGGGGCGTGTTCAGGTTATACAGGGAATCGTAGAACGTTCTAAATTCCTGCAAAATTTTTTGGGGCAGAGAAACTTTCTGACCTCGTGGAGAGGTTAGGTGCGGTATATAGGAAGCTAATTTCTGTTCCTTTAGGGTACGAGCCAGAAACCTCCCGCATTTATCTCCCGATTCATAAATTTTTTTCCGAGAGAGTTGAATCATTGCCTTAGCCTTGAAATGAAGTAGGTCAGTGACCTGTCTGCGAGCGGTGTCAAGCTCCGCACCCAGTTGCGGAGTGGGGGAGTGTTTGTGGCGCAACTCGAGAGTCCGCACTTGATGTAGCAACGTCTCCAGCCGCGCTGTCCTGTGCTTGTGTATCCTAGAGCCATGTTTAATGAGTACTCCGCGGATCACGGCCTTGTGTGCCTCCCACACCACCCCGGGGTCGCTCCCTGTAGTCGAGTTAGCCTGAAAATAGTGGCCGATTTCCCTAGTCACGTCCGCGAGGACCTCTGGGTCTTGGAGTAAGCTGTCATTTAGGCGCCAGGGCGGTCTCTGTGTTTTGTATATATCCGTCACGGCGTACCGCAGGGTGATCGGGGCATGATCCGACCAAGTGATCGTCCCGATCGTGGTGCCCTTTACCGCGTGCAAATGTCTGTGGGGGATTAGAAAATAATCTATGCGCGAGTATGTCTGATGCGGATTGGAATAAAATGTATAGTCCCTCTCTCCGGGATGAAAAAGACGCCATGTGTCGATAAGCTGTGCCTCATGCAGGGACGTTGAGATTCGTTTGCGCATCTCTCGAGAGGTAGCAGAGAGACCCGTGGAGGTATCCTCCGCAGGCGTAAGGGGTACATTCAGATCCCCGCCAACAATAAGCTGTCCTTCCGTGAACCGTGTAAGGTGTGTCAGTCTACGTTTCAGGAAGGTGTCCTGACGGTCGTTTGGGGCATAAATGTTCGCCAAGGTCATCATCGCCTCCCCTACCTTCCCCTTCACAAACAAAAACCGTCCCTCCTGATCAGATTGGATGTCTATGCACTTCCATGGCACTGAAGCCGACATCAAGATAGAAACACCTCTGGACTTAGCCTCAGTATACATGGAGTGGTAGACCGTAGGGTAGAATCTATTCTTGAGTAGTGGTAAGGAATTAGCCCTAAAGTGGGTCTCCTGCAGAAATACAATGTCCGCCTTCATGCGTCTCATATCATGAAGTAACATACGTCTCTTCTCTGGGATATTCAGCCCCTTAGCGTTCAGTGAGATCACAATAAGTTCAGCCATGTTCGTGAGTCCGGGGGGGGACAAGAAAAGTCTTAGGCTAAAAAGGGGGGGGTGGGGGGGATTGAAGAGAGAAGAGGAGAGTCAGCAGGTGGGCCTCTTGTTCGGCTCGAAAAAAGAAGAAACAAAAGAAAGAAAGAAAAAAAAAAAAAAAAGTAGTGAGAAAAAGAATTAGAATTAGGGCGCCGTCCAAAGAGGGGAACAGCGCCGAAAAGTGTCTAACAGTGCTAAATATAGCTAAAGCGCTCCCCAGTTGTGTACCGGGAATTGAGCGCGGGCCTAAGTGGGGTAGTGAGTGGACAGGGCCGAGAAATGAGACTCCCGATCCCACCCGTCACCCCCGGCAATCAAATATAGTATAATTAGTCACAGCAACAATCACAGCCCATGAACTATAAAACAGTATACATAACATATGACATAACACATAACATAACATAGGCTGCGCTAAAAGAGCCAAAACATTGGTAAAGCAAATCGCATCTGAAACCAGAGAGAAATAGGACCGTAAATATGCAGAAAAATAAACAAGGAAACAATTCTAGACAAACATCAACCCAGCAATGCGCCCCCAACCCCACTCCCCGACAATATATGCAAATAGTGCTCCATCCCCTCCCTCGTGTCCGCACCAGAGTGGTAATGACAATCTCCGTGCCGTATGTCGATTCCCCAGTCCCTCAGGTGCTCCGTAGGTGCATTCAAAAAACAATAATTAGCTCTGAAATCTGCCCTCGGGGCGACAAACATCCCACCCGCCCCCTCCCGAGGAGCACGTAAACCCCGCCAGTCTGCTACCACCAACGTCCAGCGGCTATCCGATGCCGCAATGGGTCAACCGAAGGGCTGGGTCCAACAATGTCTCGTGCGGGGGTAACTGCTATACAACGCCATCGCCTGGACCACTCCCCCCGCCTCAAGTCCCCATCGGATGCGGGGAGCCTGCAAGCCAGCCGGCCGGCCATCCATACAGTAGGTCTTAAAGGCTTCCCCCCCTCCCCCCCCTCCCAGCCCCCAGCGTCCCGACGTAGCCAAAATCAACCCCGGCCAACGCACAGGGGTCCCCCCAGGTGGGGTTAGATCAACCCAAATCCTCGGCCAGAACACTGAAGGGGGAAAAACCCTAAAGAGAGACAAAAGAGGGGGGGAGGGGGGCACCCAGGGCGTGCGGGGGGGAAACGCTCCAAATGTCACCTTCCCGGGGTGGAGCCATCAGGTCATGGGGGGACCTAGTGCTCAGGGCACGGTAAAAAAGTTAACATGGGGGAGCTGAGGAAAATCGGGTTTCAGGCGCCATGTGGGAGGAATCTACTCACGGTGTCCTGGGTTTTCCCTCTGGGCCAACCGCGGCCTTCTCCTGATCCACTGAAGTCTAGGTTGCAACGGGCCCCGGTAACTAGAGAGCCCTGTTCTGCCCATCGGGCGCGGGAGTATCTGAAGCCAATCCGGAACCGGGATCTGGTCCACGTCCAGGAACCGAAATAGGCCGGGGAGGTCCGCCGGCGACTGTAGGGTGTATCTGTTCCCTTCCTTACGGAAGATGACGGCCAGGGGGTAACCCCAACGGTAAGTACAGCCCTTCTCCTTTGCCAGGTCCAATACGGGTCGGAGCATGGCTCTGCATCTCAGTGTCGCCCTGGATAGGTCAGGGAGGATGGTGACAGGAACCCCTTCCACATCCATCTGCCCTTGCTCCCACGCCCTCCTCAGGATTTCATCCTTCTGCGGGAAACGCAGTAGTTTGCACAGCACATCTCGCGGGCGCTCCGGGTCAGCGATTCTGGGACCCAGGGTCCTATGGATCCGTTCAATCTCCACCACACAAGAAGGGTCCTCTAACAAGTTGCGGAAAATCTCCAGCACCGCGGCCTCCATGTCCTCCCCTTCCAAAGATTCGGGCAGACCCCGGAGCCGCAAGTTATTCCTGCGACTCCGGTCTTCAACATCCTCCAGGTGGAGCTGGAGGGCGATAGCGGTGTCACGGTGGTGGTCCCTGGCTCTCTCCAGCTCTGACACCCGGTTCTCTAAGGTAGAGAATGAGGCCTCCCCCACAGTCACCCTCTCCGTCAGAGCCGACACATCCTCTCTCACCTCCTGAATGTCCCTGCGGTGTGTTTCCTCTAGGCGGAGGATCAGGGCCTCGATGTCCGTTCTAGTGGGGAGGGCTTGAATCAAAGTCCTGAGATCCTGCTCCGCCCGATCAGGCGTTCGGGAGCCCTCCGTTGCCTCCATGGTCAGTGCAGCGGATGGCTGGATAGCTGAGACTAGACGTGGGTTCGCCGGTACCGCTCGGTCCGGGCCGTGATCAGAACGCTGAGTGGCTGGTGCGGGGGCCCTGCTCGGCGAACCACGTGGCGCCGCCGAGTCCGCGCCGGCCGTGCGCTGCTGCGCTGGGTTGAAAAAGCGGTGTAGGGACCCGGAGGAAGCCCCAGATCGTTCTCCCTTGACGGCGGCTCTCGTCTTGCAGCCCTTGGCTGGTTGCATGCCGGATACGATGGCGGATCGCCGCGGGAAACAGGCCGGGACCGGGAGCTCACAAGAAACACAGCCTTACTCCACCATGTCCCCAATTATTGATTTTTTATACTACTTTATTTCACGAGATTGCGCAGTTTGATATTCACTTTATATGTCTTTGTATTTTACTGTACATCAATAAAAACAATTGAATTTTAAATAAGGCATATAATATAAACAGAAAGATTTTATAAAAAAAAAAAAAAAGAAGTGTTGATAAATGGGGATGAAGGAACAAGGAAAAACAAGACATAAACAAATGAAACTTCAGCTTTAACTTGTTCGAGGTTTTTCTGTCCTCCAGCTGCATAAATATGTGAAACAATTAAAAAATCCATATAAGACGGCAGACAGAATGACCTTCTTTGATGAAAATGGTGAATTTCCTTTCCACTACAAAATAGTAAATTGGATGAAGTCTAACCACCAACTTAGAAGAAGCCTTACCGATGTTGGTTCGTACACACCATGGGCTAAAGAAGAAGATCAACTTCACATTGACCCCAACAATATAATATGGGATGAAGGCAATAATACGGTGAGGAGGAGAACATGTGGCTCTCACTTTTCATTACATTGGCCGCCCATTGTACAGTTTTCACAAAAGATATGTAACATTTATAATCAGGCAATGATATTTGTGAGCATCACTCATGAGCTTTATAGCTTCAAATATTATATTATCTGACCTTCACATATAAGTATAAATAACACAGAAATGAATCAAGAAATGATTTGTAGGGATTATTTCTTACTCATGCTGTTGTGGAAAATTTTATGAAGATGTATTGGATGTATTTTAATATGTATTGTCATAAGTCTCCCTGTGTTCGTTCTAAAGAGCTGACTCGGGCAGACTGATGCTGGTTGAGATCCGTTAGGTAGTGGTAAATTTCCTGTTGTTTGGAAAGAGGTGTTTGCAGAGTGGGGGTATGTCCGCCAGCAAAAGGGCCCCTGTGCATTGCACAGACGATTGTCTGAGGGGATACGTTTGCTCTGCAGGGATTGGTTGTGGGCTGATGTACACTCATTGTCTCTGCTGTGTCTGATCAGCACATGTCGGGATTCACAGCGTGCATCTGCAGATAACCTTCCATCCACAAGGAGGTGTAGAATAATCCAGGTATATATTGTTCTCTGCAACAATGTATATTAAGGATTCTTATCAGCGGATTTGTAGTCATCATTCATTGGTTAATGTATAAATTCATTTATTCTGTGTCATGTCCTTATATGGTCATTCACATCCTGTGTTCATTTTCCTGTGAGGTCACACACTGTGTAGGAGGGGTTTAGCTGTTGGAGGCAAACCCTCCAGGGTGTGGCTTCCTGTAGATATGTCAATAAAAGCAGATGCACGGGTCAGGCAACTCAGACATGCTGACCGATTTGAGAATTTAAGAATGCTGGTGATGTCTCCTTAATGGGGAACCAGAGGGGGCTGGCTGAGAAGCAGCCAGGGGGAGATGAGGATGTAGGAATGCTGGTGATGTCTGAATACTTGGATGAGTGGGTTGACAGTTAAGGTAAAGTATTATATCATTAAGATGGAAATGGGTGATTATATGAGCACAATAGATGTGGCAGTGTGCATAGCATACAGCCAAAATTCTACCACAATACTCGTGGACTATGGGGCTTTCTATGGGGAATGACTTCTGTCCCTCAGGTTAAAATAATTTCAAGTGTATGTAACCCATACTCTCATAGTCCTCCTGTTTGCTTTATTGACCACTTCAATACCGAGCACTTTTCCCCCTTCCTGCCCAGGGCAAATTTCAGCTTTCAGTGATGTCGCATTCTGAATGACAATTGCGCAGTCATACAACACTACACCCAAACTACATTTTTTTTATCTTCTTCCCACAAATAGAGCTTTCCTTTGGTGGTATTTGCTCACCTCTGGGTTTTCTTTGTTTTTTTTGCTAAACAATCTAAAAAAGACCAAATTGTTTGAATAAAAAAAGGTTTTCCTAGTTTTAGTTATAAAAATGTGTTTTCTCCTTCACTGATGGGCACTGATGATTTGGCACTGATATGTGGAATTGATGGGCACTGATATGCAACACTGATGGGCACTGATAGGCAGCACTGATGGGCACTGGTAGGTGGCTGTGATGTGCACTGACAGGCGGCACTGATTGGCACTGATATGCAGTACTGATTGGCAGTGACAGATGGCACTGATGGGCAGCACTGATGAAGAGGTACTGATGAGGTACTGACAGGTGTTACTGCTGGGCACTGATTGACACTGTGATGGGCACTGGTTGACACTGTAGTGGGCACTGATTGGCACTTTGATTGGCGCTGACATCAGTTTCTGGTAGGGTACTGTCTGGCAGCTGATGGGCACTGATTGGCAGCTGTGGTGGCACATCTGATGGGGGCTCTGTTGATAATAAATGTGCTGATTATCAGCACAGGACCACTCCTCTGACAGGGAGGGCTGCCGATTCGCTCTCCCTGTCATCACAAACCGAAGAATGCCATTTACCGGCATTTCCTGGTTCACGTGATCATCAGCTGTGATTGGTCACAGCTGATCACATTATAAGGAGCCTCCATCAGAGGCTTTATACCATGATCAGAGATGACATGCCACACTCCCAAACACGCGCTGGCATGTTATCCTGCTGAACGTCATATGACGCCTAGTCAGGCTGACAGAACCACCGCCCAGGCAGAAAGTGGTTAAATATACCATTGAAATAATTGTGTTATACTTGCTTAAAATGAAAAAATAAATAAATAAAATAAACAGGGCAAGGCTGACACCATTCACTTACAAAAAATATTTTTTTATTACTTTTCCAAGTGCATGTAAACCTAAAATATATTTTTTTCAGTATGTTGGGCATCATGTCTAATTTTAATCTTTTTTTTTTTTCTTAAGTAATACATTTTTTGGGAATCCTTTGCAGTTTCTTACCTGGAGATCACACCAGTAGCAGCACTTTCTATAGCAGGCTGACAACACTAATTAACTTCCTCAATATTATCATCAGCATTGTAAGTCTGCCATGAGTTCTCCTCCAGTGTGAGGTGGTGGCTTAGTGTTGTCAGCCTGAAATAAGAAGAGTTGTTCCTGGCAGAATCTCCAGACTGTACACAGAGAAGCATGCTGGAAACTCTACTGAGAAATATATTTGGGGGTTGCATAAAGTGCAATGGAACAATAAATGTTTTTTGCAACACACTAATATTGCATCTCCAATGTTATTTCACACATGGAAACTTTTTTTTCACTTCTTTTAGATGCTGGAATCTAAGTGTGTGGACTCTTGTTTGCCCGGAAACAGAAAAAAGCCAGGATCTTCAATCCACTCTTGCTGCTATGACTGCGCCCCATGTTCAGAAGGGCAGATATCCAATAAGACTGGTATACCTTATTTATATACAGTTTTTTATTTATTAATGGTTTTTACCTTTAGACTGAAATTCAGAGATGTGCAAAAGCAGAGTATATCCTACTCTAGTGGTGCAGGGAATAACATGTGGGTTGGTGTAATACTACTTCTAGCCTATACGTTTTTGGACTATTGAGGGAAATCTTCACGTATACGAAGATATAATTCATACTAACTACAGACAGTTTACTGGGCTTTTGTGTTAAGATCCTAGCACCGAGATTTAGAATTTTCAGTAAAGTCCATACACTATATGTAAGATATTTTTTAAAGTTGAAATGTAGCATCCCTCCCCTCCCAACAAAGTTCCCCTCAGGATTTTTTTTTTAATACCCTATACTTTATTTGCTTCCTACAGTCCTCAGGCCGGTCTGGCATTTTCACTTTTTATCAAAAGTTGTGCATGAACAAGAAGCTCATGAAGGGTTTTACTCCAACAATCACCCGTGAGCAAGAGAGAAGGGACTATTATGGTACCCAAATGAGATAGTCATAGAATTATATAAAAATGAACATTTATTAAGAAATTAATAAAAAATAGGTAAAGCAATGTACATCACACAAATAAAAATTCAGACAGAGATGAAAGGGTTTACAATAATATCGGAAAATCACACATAAGGGGGACAGGATCTTATGGAGTGAACGTATTTCTCAACAGGTTTCGCTGCTTGATTGCCGCTTCATCAGGAGATATCACTTATAAGGTCTAGTGTAAAAAGGAAAATTACTTTAAACAATGCAATCATTATATTACAAATTTATATGACATCATAATAACATCACATTCAATTTCAATTTTTACAAAAACTGGTATTAGGAGTGTTACAAAATGTCTTGGTGACTCATCCAAAATCAACCCTTGACAATCACAGTGGCACAGATTGATACACCCTCCATTGGGGTGACCCCCTGGGGGCGGACACGGGGGGCAAAACACACTGGACAAGGGGCCAACTAAGAACAGGATACAGAAATGCTCATAAGATTTGGCAATCAATAATCAATCAAATATAATTAGAGTGCCCGAGATTAAATATAATGTGATAAAAAATATACAAAGGAAATAAAATAAATAAATGGATAGAAGCGTCCCCAAGCCAGACGAGAAACCCCTAGAAAACGTGACTTGTAATAATTAATCGTGATAAAAAAATCACAAAGGATAATGAATAACATACATTAATAAAATACCACTAGAGGATCCTATGTTCAATTGAAGACCAAAAAAATGGGCTAGGGTCATAAAACACAGAATGGTCCCCAAAGAGATGGTGGTCCAAGGTGTAGAAAAGGTCTAAAAGGGAATTTAACATAAGAAAAACATAACATAACATAACATAAGAAAAAACAAACAAACAAAAAAACAACCCAGGACTAAATATAAGATTGGGCCAATATAAAGTAGTTTTTGCCAATGCATAGGGCAATGCAACCACTCATCAAGGGAGCACTGCCCATGGCATCAAAGATAACTTGTAAATAAGCATAGCCACACTTAAATACTAATACATAAAGCAACTGTACCTGTTGGTAGTCCCGTGTGTCCAGCGTTTAATATACCCCCAATCCGGAAGTGCACGGAGCATCAGTGGCTCCGTGACAACAATTGCATGTTATAGTGCGCGTGCGCCGGTAACCGGCTGCGCGCGCATCCTCTTTGTAAGTCACCAATTGAAAGTCACCTTTACAGCTGCCGATGGATATTACTGAATCAGATTCATCATTGTCTTCGTTATCCTCACAGGCCACGTTCCATCCTGTGAATCCCCATGCTTTGAGTTTTCCCCTTAAGAGATCCCTAACAGGCAATGGTTATCCAACTAAGGAACCCAAAAAGGGTAAAAAAAACTGGCTAAAACTACTAAAGTACAACAAAATACACGTACAGGGACTCAAACTACCGAACCCGAGGCTTCGGCCTCTACGTTACATAATGTAGTTCCCAAATTATTACAACCCCAAATCCAAGCCCATTTTCCCACAAATCTTTTAACCCCGACAATCACAGATTCAACCAGACAAAAGAATCTGGATGCATTTGTGCAGAAAACACCCCCGCCCCTGATCTAGCAAATATCAAAGAAACAACTCCTATTGATACACCAATGCTCAATATTATAAACCTTACATTTATTGAGCTAACTCCAGAAGAAACACATGTATTGCAGCTTGGCCTTGGCATCAGTCCATCTGAGGCAATCAATATTTATGAGACCATTAAGGATCTTTATCTATTCGCTCGGAATTTAACGTACAGTTTTATATTTGACCCAGATAGAAAGAAGCTAAACCTTGAAAAAGAACTTGCTGAACGTACTAAACTTTTTATGATGGAGGAATTCAGGGCACTACGGGATTTGATGTTGCTTTACGAAGAAGGAGCTACTGATTCACTTGATCCAAATGATGTTCTTGGACGAGAAGATCTGGCTACCGATCAGACCTCAGCCTCCTCCAGACTGTTAGTCAATACAACATCCAATAAAAAACTCAAAACCAAATCGTGTTCCTTTCCAGATCTAATGACTTGTCCGGCCATTTGGGCTTTCCTGTATGAGTCAATAAAATCTTAAAAAACACCAGTGGCCCAAATTACCATCTAATTTAACCAAAAAACAGAAATGTGCTATTAAAAAACTTAAAAAAATAACTAATTTGGTTATTAAACAATCCGATATGGGAGGAAACTTAGTGCTAATAACTCACTCGCAATACCAAACTATGTGCACTACAGTCTTGTGTAATGAATCCTGGTACTCCCCTATTAACCTTACTTCAAACGAGTCCTTCATTGCAGAATTTAGACATTTAGTCACCGGTGCTTTCTGGCAGGGTCTCATAGATGAAGATACCCTGAAGTTTATCAACACTACCACACCACGCATACCAACATTCTATACGTTGCCGAAAACACACAAAAATCTTTTGATGCCACCGGGATGGCCTATAGTCTCTGGTATGGGTTCCCTTACTGAAAATGCCAGCAGATTGGTAGACACATTTCTTATGCCACATGTTCTAGGACTACCTTCTTACATTAAAGATACCACTGACTTATTGAAACATATTGAGGATGTGCAGATCCCTCCGGATGCCCTCCTCGTGGCTATCGATGTTGAGGCACTTTACTCAAGCATCCCCCACGAGCAGGGCGTCCGGATGGCTGGCACTTTTCTAATAGCACAGGACCACACCACGTGGCCCTTCAATAGGTTTATTCTAAAACTACTAGAGTTTATCCTTACTAGGAATTATTTCTTCTTTATGGATCAACTATATCTATAAGTCCAAGGGGTAGCTATGGGCACATCATGTGCCCTCTCATACGCCAATTTATACTTAGGCAGATGGGAAAGATCAATTTTCAGTGATGACACCTTACAGCACTTTCTGAACCATGTCCTTTGCTGGCATAGATTCATAGATGACCTCTTTGTAATCTGGACTGACTCAGAAACAGACCTTAAGTCCTTTATTGACACGTTGAATCACAACAATTACAATCTACATTTTATTTATACTGCAGATAAATCAAAGATCTCTTTTCTTGACTTGAATATCATTAAAAATGCATCTGGCAAACTCACTACTGATCCCTACCGTAAGCCCACTGCGGGCAATACAATTTTACATGCTTCAAGTTCGCATCCCCGTCCTCTGGTTCGCAGTATTCCATAGGCCCAATATCTTAGATTGAGGCGTAACAGCACAGAGGACGGAGATTTCTTTGTTCAGGCCAATGCATCACGAGAACACCTCTTGGCTAGAGACTACAGTCAGACCAACTTAAAAAAGGCCTTTAATAAAGCCTTTTCACATGATCAGGCATCTCTATTATATGGCCCTCCACGTGCCAAGGCATCGTCCACCATAAAAATTGTGACCAAATATTCCATGCATCATCAACAACTTCGGCATTTTTTATCCCAACATTGGCATTTACTATCAGAACATCACATAATTGGCAAGTATGTTTGACCAACTCCGGAGCTAGTCTTTAGGAAAGCCACTACCCTTAGAGATAAACTCACAAGTAGTCATTATAGAGCCCACCCTAAACTGATGGAAGGACCTTGAGGTACCTTCAAGTGTGGACACTGCTCTAAATGTCACTGGATTTTAGAGGGAGATTTATTTACTTTGCCCAATGGTGAGATTTTCTCACCCTCTCTACATGCTGATTGCGGTACAAGAGGAGTGATTTACCTAATGATATGTGTTTGCAAGGCCTTCTATGTGGGCAAAACTATTAGGGAATTGCAGCAATGCTTGGGTGACCATCTGTATTATTCTACAAATGGGAAGCTGACCACTGTAGGGCGACATATTGGGATCCATCACAGATTTCAGCCTGAAAGTGTCAAATTCACAGTGTTAGAAGTAGTTCCACCAGACCCCACAGGTGGGGATTGGGACTGCCAAATTCTTAGACGAGAAGCCCTGTGGATTGAGCGCCTTAATGCTCTCACACCCCCTGGCCTTAATGAGGCCCATTCATATAAATACTTCCTTTGAAAAGAAAAAAAACATTTTTTTTCCCTCCCTGTTTGTCTATTTAACATCTTGCTGACACATCAGCGTTGTCTGCTAGTCTGTGACTGAGTGTAGAAAATGTAAATTATCAGGGGCGTGGCTTGGCACGCAGAGGAGATGGCTGCATAGACCCAGAGCTCCCGGAGACCCACGGCCCATTAGCGCTTCTCTGGCCACATTTACGCCGCAAAATGAGCAAACAACCGAAGCAGGCTGCTGGGACCAGTTCGCGGCAGCAATCGGTGTCCTCCCAGACCCGCAGCATTCAGGATATCTTCCTAACTCAGGCCCGGCCAGGCCGCAACACACCGCGCAAGATGGCGCTGCCACGAGGTGAGGAGGACGAGCTAAGTGACGGCTCCCAGAGCGCAGCAGATGATCCGGTAAGCGGGACGGGGAACCCGGATCAGCCCCTCACGCTAGGAGACATGAATTCCATAGCCTCGGACATAAAAATACGCTGTTTACAGCGATCACGGATCTTAAAGCTGATCTGCTTTCCCTAAATGAGAAAATGGCCACAATGGAGAGGGCGGAACACAGGAGAGACCGGGCTGTACGCGGGTTGGAAGTAACGATGGCCTCTCATACCGCACACTTAATTAACATCAATAAACATTTAGAGGACCTCGACAATAGGGGTAGACGCTGCAACATTAGAGTGCGAGGAGTTCCAGAGACAGTTGCCCCAGGCCAAATACCATCTGCACTCCGCTCCATATTCAACAACCTACTGGAGAACCCAGCTGACACCCCCATGGAGTTTGTACGTGCACATAGGGCTCTGAGAGCACGGCCTGCTGAAGCTGCACCGCCAAGGGACATTATTTGTTGTCTCCAGAGCTTTCCTTTGAAAGAGGAAATACTTAATCAGGCCCGGAAGAACGCGCGGATCCAGTTCAACGACAGTGAACTGGCTCTCTATCAAGATTTGTCCCCCATTACCTTACAGAACAGGAGGGCCCTTCGTCCGCTGCTGGAAGCGCTTAGAGAGAGGGGAATAGTCTACAAATGGCGCTTTGCTTTTGCGCTTCAGGCCACATTAAATGGGAGACAATTTCTTCTTAAATTGCCTGAAGAACTTCCTGACTTCTGTACTGCTCTGAACATTCCGTTCGTAAACCTCCCTGACTGGTATGCGGAATTCAAGACCCCTTCGCCTGACCTCAGTCCGGACGTTTCTCCCCACGCATCGCCTGCGAAGCCTCCGAC
Source organism: Lithobates pipiens (assembly GCF_037356315.1). Lineage (NCBI taxonomy): Eukaryota > Metazoa > Chordata > Amphibia > Anura > Ranidae > Lithobates > Lithobates pipiens. The sequence continues at coordinate 274,249,196 of NW_027507790.1, read as the reverse complement.
GAAGAAAAGTAGAGGAGGAAGGCCGCACTCGAGTTCGGGGGAACGTCTTTTCATGTCTGCACGACAATCTAGGAGCCGGGACCGCATCTGAAGCATGCCGACGTTTGGTCGCCTAGTCTGCCCAAGATGACTGCGGATCTTTATACCATCTATGGCCAAGTATTGTTACGGGACGTTTTTCTGCTCCCCTTTTTTTTTTTTTTTGTTTTGTTTGTTCTTTTGCTCACTGACTTACCTCATTACTTACCTCTCTGTAACTGATTTTACGCATAGCCTTGGCAAGCTGCCTGTACTAGGCTGAGATTGACTGTCCCGACCCGGAGACCAGGAGTTGCCTTGAAATGTGTTTAAGTACTACATATGGTCTCCTTTTTCGCAATGGTACGCTACCCCGACTAAGGTGAGACGCTGGTACCCAATGTCTTCAGATCTTTGCTGGAGATGTAGGGAATCAGCGGGTGATATGCTGCATATCTGGTGGAGCTGTCCTAAATTGAAAGACTTCTGGGGAAAAATGTGTACATTAATCTTACAGATTACAAGCACTACAGTAAAACTTACACCGGAGTGCTGTCTCCTGCACATATCGAATTTACCACTGAGCAAGTACAATCGATCCTTGACTAAATACTTGCTAATAGCGGCTAAATCTCTAATTCCAAGATATTGGAAGCTCCCTACGGTGCCCTCAATAGCAGAATGGGCAAACACGGTTAATCACATTTTCGCATTGGAAGAGCTACTTGCCACTGCGAAAGACACGGCTGAGAAATTTCATAGGACCTGGTCTCCCTGGGTGCAGTTTAAGTACTCGGTGGCTTTCCGGGACCTGCTTTCCGGGTGAGGCGTTAACCCTAGCTCACAATAACGGGCTTGAGTATTGAATATATGTTCTGAGGCAGACAACCTAACGTTTGACAGGTCCTTCCTGGGGCGATAAGCCCTGCTCTCTCCTTTTCATCTTTTTCACACCTCGTCTCCTCTCTCTTCACATTTCACTTTCCATACCTCTTTCATCTCTCTCTTTTCCCTATCCACCACCCTATTCCCCACACTGTTGTATCTATCCCAATCATCTTAATAAAGATATTGCTGAGAAGTAGTAGCCACGGCTTCCTCGAGTTTTGCACAGGAAGCAGTTTTGCACATACAGAATGAGATGGCTACTCATAGACGGCAGTTATGAGCTCATTTGTTTGAGCACTGTGATATTTTACACCTGATTCTGGCGATATGTTATTTCTGTACAACAAGTTTGCATATTGTTTCTGTGTATGTACATTTGCTTAAAAATTTTTTATTGTTTAAAAAAAAAAAAAAAGAACAATTAAACAAATATAAAGTAATTGTAAACTTAAATTGGCAATAAAAGTGTAAATACACTTTAAAAAAAAAAAAAAAAAAAGAAAATGTAAATTATATATCTTGCTTTGCCTTTTTAAAACCTTGGGTTTTGTTTTATTTTTCCATGGTTTGTTCAGTTATGTTAATTTGATTTAATGGTGCACATACACTAATTGAATTATCTGTATGGGTTCATGTACTATCAAGGACGCCTCCTGCTGGGTTGAACTGGCCATTACCCTGGTCCAGCCCTCCCTTTACCGCAGGATACGTCCTCGATTATCTTATTCATTTAGTACTATTGTTTCAATGAATTTATGTGTTCTTTGTGACTCCCCCTGAATTGCATGGACATAGGCGGTCTGAGGAGTTTATTGTCCCCCCATGTGCGGATACGTGATGTCTGAGGGAGGATTAATATAGCTCCAGGCTGTGGGGCAATTTCCTCCTTTCCCCCTTTTGTTTGCACCCAATCGTGTCATAACTCTAGGGGTTATGCGCGTGTAGCTACGCACGCATTCAGTCACCAGACCCGGATTTATCTTGTTTCTTGCTAGGACATGACAGTTGCGCGATCCCGATGGATGACGTGTACTTAGCTCATGCCCACTAGTTCTTATGTAGGTATTTGCTGGGTTTTCCCTTCTGTTCTACAGGAGGGTGCGCGCGCAGCACCAATATTGGCGCACGTGCACTACTATATTTTACGGACGCGCCCCCCGGTCACGCCTATCCCTCCTCCTATCATCTAACCTCTCTAAGAGGAACACGCGCGCAGCCGGATACCGGCGCACGCGCACTATTACATGCAATTGTTGTTAGGATGGGGTATACTAAACGCTCTGGGGATCAGCGGCGTTGAACAGTGCTGGACACATGGGACTACCAACAGGTACAGTTACCTCATGTATTAGTATTTATGTTTGGCTATGCTTATTTACAAGTCATCTTTGATGCCATGGGCAGTGCTCCCTTGACGAGTGGTTGCATTGCCCTATGCATTGGCAAAAACTACTTTATATTGGCCCAATCTTATATTTAGTCCTGGGTTGTTGTTGTTGTTTTTTTTTTTCTTTTTTCTTGTGTTATGATTCTTGGGACGTTTTCCCTTTTAGACCTTTTCTACACCTTGAACCACCATCTCTTTGGGGACCACTCTGTGTTTTATGACCCTGGCCCATTTTTTGGTCTTCAATTGAACATAGGATCCTCTGGTGGTATGTTATTAATGTATATTATTCATTATCCTTTGTGATATTTTTTTATCACGATTAATTATTACAAGTCACGTTTTCTAGGGGTTTCTCATCTGGCTTGGGGACGCTTCTATCCATTTATTTATTTTATTTAATTTATATATTTTTTATCACATTATATTTAATCTCGGGCACTCTAATGATATTTGATTGATTATTGATCGCCAAATCTTATGAGCATTTCTGTACCCTGTTCTTAGTTGGCCCCTGGTCCAGTGTGTTTTGCCCCCCGTGTCCGCCCCCAAGGGGTCACCCCAATGGAGGATGTCTCAATCTGTGCCGCCCTGATTGTCAAGGGTTGATTTCGGGCGAGTCACCAAGACATTTTGTAACACTCCTAATAGCAGTTTTTGTAAAAATTGAAATTGAATGTGATGTTATTATGATGTCATGTAAATTTGTAATATAATGATTGCATTGTTTAAAGTAATTTTCCTTATTTTTTTTTTTTTTTTTTTTTTTTGTTTCAATAATTTTTATTGAAGATTTTCAGCAGAACAAAGCAAAATAGATGAACATTCCTTATAATAATCAAGTAAAATCCACTTTTACATAAACAAGGGTAATCTAGAAGAACAAAGATCTAGACAAAAACCTAACAGTACATATCTGTATAACAACCAGACATGGTGTTTCCATATCAACTGCAGTGTCATGGACCCATAGCATTCAATTAATTCCCAACCGTGGAAAACGTCCAGGCAAGGCTCACAAGCCCGTAGCCCCTGATGCCCCAAACGGGAACAAGCTGCAAACCAGGGGCTGGGCTCGCTCACCAAGACCAGGGCACTCCCCATCCATCTCCTCCGAGGTCCAAAGTTTGAGGTACCGCTAGAAAATTGTGTAATCAATTAGTCCAAAAGATAGCTACTGTCTGTCATCTAACCCCTTTCGGGGTACCACATATTACACCAAGAGAGGTGGTGAAGGAGGGAAAAGAAAAAAACGTGTGAAATGATAGAAAAAGGAATAAAGAACGTAAATTGCTATTCAGGCATTACTCACTCCATAGGCCAGGGATCCAGGCCGCACCCCCGGAATGAGAGAAATATTACACTTTGTAGCCCAAGGTTCCCAAATCAACCGGAATCTCTCTGTTTTGTCTTTCCATTTGGCCACTATTTGTTCTTGTACCATAATCCAAGTTACCTTGGTTTTAAACATCTTAAAGGAGACCGTGTGTTTCTTCCAGGCTTTAGCTATCGTAACTTTGGCTCCAAGAAAAATAAAAAACGCCAGTTGCTGCAAATGTTTGGGTAGAGTCGGGATAATGTGATTTAGCAGGGCTGTACTGGGATGTGGAGCTATGGTGGTCCCTGTAATGGAGCTAATTGTGCAGAACACTTTCCGCCAAAAAGTGCGGATGCGAGGGCAAGACCACCAGACATGAGACATGTCACCTTCCAGATCACAGCCCCTGAAGCACACTGACGAGGAGCCCTGAAAGATCTTGCCCAGCCTGGAAGGAACATAGTACCATCTAAATAAAACTTTGACACTCGCCTCTATGAGCGAGATATTCAGGATACCTTTGTGAGCTCTCATCGCGGCCCCATACCATTGTTTCGACTCCCAGGTGTGGCCCAAGTCAGCTTCCCAAGCCCGAGCATAAGGGGGCTTATTGTCCGTCTTCAAAAGAGCCGCGTAGATCAGTGAGATGCCCCCCCTCTGGTCCGTAGCCTGAGCACACCATTGTTCATATTGTGTCATAAAAGGGGGAAGTGGCTTAGAGGTCCAAATGGAATTTAAAAAGTGTGAGAGTTGCGTAAATCTATATAATTCCGAATCGGGCATATCTAGTTTCTTTCTGCAGTGTGTTAAAGATAGACGGCCTGTGGGGGAAAAGAAGTGTCCAATTCTGTATAACCCCTTATCTGTCCACCATTTAAAGGCTTCTATATCTTCCCCCGGGGGGAAATCCCCATTGTGGAAAATGTGTGTTAGCGGTTTCAGTGGGGAGATCAGCGATTCCCGTTTAAAAAGGTTAGAGCTCAGCGCCATGGAGTGTGAAAGGGTGGGAGAAAGAATCGCCGGTTTGCGTTTAGGGTTTCAAGTCATCAGGAAATCTATCGTGTGGTGAGGAGTAGACTGTCTTTCCATCAACAACCAATCCGGTTTTACAGAACCGGAAAAAGCCATAGATATCTGGGACAATTGTGCTGCTTGATAATAACCCCACAGGTTGGGGAGACCCAAACCCCCTTGAGATTTCAGCCGGTATAGCGTGTTTGAGGAGCATCTGTAACCTTTCTTCCCCCAAACAAACCTCACAATGTCTGATTGTAATTTGTTCAGAAATGTTTTGGGGATCGGAATCGGGAGGGAACGAAACAAGTACAAAAGACGCGGTAAAAGTGTCATTTTCACCGCATTAATCCTACCCAGCCAGGAAATCCCACATCCAGACCAACGAGTCAAATCCGTTCTACATTTTTTCGCCATGTTAGGATAGTTAGCTTGAAATAGCGTGTGTATGTCCAAAGTGAGATTGATCCCTAAATAAGGAAGCTGGGAGCGAGCCCAGGAGAAGGTAAAATTGTTCGACAGTTGGGAGAGCATATCCGCGGAGATCGTAACGTTCAGAGCTAAAGATTTTTCCATATTGACCTTTAGGCCCGAGATCCTACTAAAATCCAATAAAGTCCAGTTAATTATGGGCATAGAGGTTAAGGGCGAGGTAACAAAAAGGAGGAGGTCGTCCGCATAAAGAGCACATTTGTGTTCACAAGACCCGCACATGACTCCCCTAATGTCGGGGTTGGAGCGTAAGGCAATGGCCAAAGTTTCTATGGCTATGGCAAAGAGAAGCGGTGATAGTGGGCATCCCTGTCTTGTCCCCCTACCGATGCTAAATGCGTTAGAGTACCTACCCATCAGACGTACTTGAGCCGTAGGATGCGAATATAGTGCCGATATAAGGTTAAGAAAGTACTGGCCGCACCCCCATCTCCCCAGAATATCCGTTAGATATGACCAGTCAATGGAATCAAACGCCTTGTGAAGGTCGATGGATAACAGAAATCCTTGTTGCGGGGTACCCCCATCCCACTGTGCCTTAAGGAGTGTTATAATATCTACTGCACGTCTAATCTGGTCTGGTCCCTGTCTCCCAGGGATGAATCCCACCTGATCTTTGTGTATGTATCTAGGGATAAAGCTTGAAAGTCTGTTCGCCAGAATTTTTGTCATTATTTTAATGTCATTATTCATAAGCGAAATAGGCCGATAATTGCCCACCTCGCTGGCATCCTTTCCGGGTTTTGGAATCACTGAAATAAATGCCGAATTCATATCCGGGTGCAAGGAGGCTCCATCCCTGAGAGAATTGAACATTTTCACCAGATAAGGGGCCAGACCAGGGCCAAACTTCTTATAATACCCATTGGAGAATCCGTCCGGACCCGGAGCAGAGCCCACGGTAAGAGATTTAATAGTGTCAAGGACTTCTGCAAGAGTGAACGGATCCTCCAACAGGTCCTTATGTGCCTTGGATATCTCTGGCAATAGAAGAGCATTCAGGAGTGTCTCGCGGACATTTGTAGGGGGGACAGGGCCTTGTTTATATAAGTCCGAAAAGAACCGCATAAAAGTTTCCATTATTTTAGAGGGATTCTGAGAAAGGTCCCCGGAATGTACCCTGATCTTAGGAAAAGAGTGTGAACGTGGCTTGGGGGTCAGTTTTACCGCTAATTTTGAGCCAATCCTATCCTTCTGAGAATAAAATCTGGCCCCCGTCCAGGTAAGATGCTGAGCAGCCGCTGTAGTCAAGGACATGTTTAGTCGGGCCCTGGCCTCGTCTAGTTTGGCTAGGGAATCTGCCGTGGGTCGTTGTTTATGTGCCTTAGCTAGTGAACGGAATTCTCTTGTGAATTTGAGAGTGTCGGCCTGATGTTGTGCTTTGAGATTAGAGGACAACTGTATCAACTTACCTCTTATTACAGTTTTATGTGCAGCCCATAGTGTAACCGGCGATATTTCCCCTGTATCATTCAGTTCAAAGTATTCTCTGATAGAAGCCGCTATGTCTGCGCTATGTGTAGGATCGCTCAGAATGGATTCCCGGAGACGCCAGCACGGGCGACTCCCTGAACCCATAGGTCTCCTGGACACTACAACCACCATGGAGTGATCCGATAATGACGAGTCAAGAATTCTCGCATGTTCTAGCAAGGGGATCGTTTGGGGTTTTGTAAAAATGTGATCTATTCTAGCATAAGTGTGGTGTGGAGCCGAAAAGTGTGTATAGTCCTTTGCCCGTGGGTTCATCTCTCTCCAAGTATCAATCAGATCCTCAGAGTGGATCGTGTGGGCAATGTTAATGCTCTGTTTTGACGGACGTTTAGGTTTGGACCTACCCGATGCTAATTTGTCAAGAGAAAAATCAAATGCTACATTCGAGTCTCCTCCGATAAACACCGTGCCCTTAAGGCGGTGTCGCAGCTTCCCCAGCATGGATGTAAAGAAGGTGCTTTGGCCCTTGTTGGGCGCGTAATAGGAAACAAAAGTGTAGCATTCCCCATCTATGTATCCGGATACCAGTATATATCGACCCTGAGGGTCCATAAAAGTCTCAGGTTGAGATAGGTTAATATGTTTGGAGATACACACTGCTACCCCTCTAGTTTTGTTCTCTGCGGAGGCTAGAAAAAATTGAGGATAATGTTGATGTAAATATGTGGGTTTGAAAGTAGAAGGGAAGTGCGTTTCCTGAAGTAAGAGAATGTCCGCGTGTACGGAGCGGTAATGTTCGAAGAGCTTCCGTCGTTTGAGTGGGGAGTTAAGGCCTTGAGCGTTGTGTGAAAGAATTTTAAGGGTGGGCGGCCTAATGGGTGTATCAGTCATGGACCAGAGGAGGGCAAACTACACAAAAGATCAAAGACTCACCGCTCCTATGAAGAGAGCCATACTGTCTGCGATTCATGAGCCACCAGTAATAACCACAAAAGTCCCGGAGTGCAGGCTGGATGTCAAAGCTGAATTGGAGATACCTGCAAAATACATAGAAAGAGAGAAGAGGGGAAGAAAAGAACATGAAGAAGAAAGGAGAAACAAAAGGAGAACGGACAGTAGCATGAGAAAAACCATGTCGCATGATCAATATGCTATCAAATAAATTCCTACAGGGGATCCCAGTCCCCATCAACCCCCCTGAGTGGTCAGAATCCCCCCAACCACCCCTTAATTGCAAAAAGTCGGGGAAACCCTAGAAGAGGGTATCCCGACTGCGGCTCAGAAGCTCCGAAAGTGCCTCTGAACCAGGAGGAGCGCACTGAAACCACCACCACCCCGCCACCTTTAACTATATAAACTATTGGGCCGGCAAAAGCCCACATTCAACTGCTAACAGAGCGCCCATAATGAGCTGAAACAGGGTAACTGAAATTCTAGACCCAGATCAAAAGGTATGCACCCGGTAAGTCGATCCAGTCCCACCACCCCACTCCCCCTTTCCCGCACATAAGTATGGTGGTGCACTGACCTAACCTCTATCGAATCTCTACCTAGGTCCCGTATTAAGTTGTACAACAAGATAAACATAAACATGAACTAAGGCAGGCTCCCTGGGACATCCCTTGTGGCCGCTGAGAGCAGACCCAATGTTATCAACAACAGGATAGTCACATGTCTGGTCTTGCCGTTGTGAAAATAGTCTGTTTCACCAACTGCAAAAGTTATGAGAGTCAGTTACCGATACCTCAGACAGGAAGTAAAAGAGGCCATCCTGGATCTATGGTAAAGAACAGATATTTTTTATAGGGAAAAGAGAAAAGAAAAAAAAAAAAAAAAAACACCCAAAAAACGGAGTAATAAAGGCCCAACATGTATGTCTCCAAATGTGAGAACACCTCCCTCATATTTCCCTGTACATCAAAGAGGGAGTGAGGGGGGCTCCCGAATTTCCCTGTGTCCCAGAGCATGTGGTACAATCAGGGGATCCATTCAAAAAGAAAAAAAAGGGGTAGAAGAAACAAAAGCTGTCTCAAGGTGGTAAATTTTCCTTTTTACACTAGACCTTATAAGTGACGTCTCCTGACGAAGCGGCAATCAAGCCGCGAAACCAGTTGAGAAATACGTTCACTCCATAAAATCCTGTTTCCCTTATGTGTGATTTTCCGAAATTATTGTAAACCCTTTCATCTCTGTCTGAATTTTTGTTTGTGTGATGTACATTGCTTTACCTATTTTTTATTAATTTCTTAATAAATGTTCATTTTTATATAATTCTATGACCATATCAATTGGGTACCATAATAGTCCCTTCTCTCTTGCTCACGGGTGATTGTTGGAGTAAAACCCTTCATGAGCTTTTTGTTTTGCTTATATTAATATGGGATGAGGGTACCCGCTTTACCTTTTGTAATAATACCAATTGAGGCATTATCATTTTCAAAAGTTGTGCATGATTCCTCCACAGGGACTGAAGTGTTCTCATAACACAGCTTTGGACAGTGATTGGATGTGGGGCCAAAGGGAGAATTCAGAGTCTGAGATTACACCCACCACCCTGGCATGAGGGGATGGTTTGATGGTTGTGCCATTGATCTTGACAGAGAAGTCAGGGGAAGGGGCACATGGGGAGAAATATTATTATATTATACTATATTATATTATATTTACTTTATTAATATCAAGATAATCTACGTATTTACAGGTGTGGTGACCATGACCAACACAAAGATATCTACCTGAATAAAAAAAAAGGGAGAAGTATGCAGTTAACATTTATGGGACCTATGCAGAGTCTCCACTTGTTGGTGGACAACAGGGTAGCACCATTAAAATATATTCACACTAGCTCAACATTTTTCCAGATGCAGCACACTTTAACCACATGCCAACCAGCACACAACGATAAATGCTGGCACAATGGCATGGCTGGGCAAATGGGCGTACAGGTACGTCGACTTTAAGAGGTGGCATTGTGGGCACGTGCACGCCACGTACTCTGTGACCGCAGGTCCTGCTGCCCTGATGTCTATCGGCTGCCCGCAATCGTGTCAGGGAGTGGAAGAACGAGGAGATGTCTATCTAAACAAGGCATTTCCCCGTTCTGCCTTGTGACATGACAGAGATCACTGCTCCCAGTCATTGGGAGCAGGGATCGCTGTCATGCGAGTGGTAGCCCATCCCCCACAGTTAGAATCACTCCCTAGGACACATTTAACCCCTTGATCACCCCCTAGTGTTTATTCCCTTCCCTGCCAGTGTCATTTACACAGTAATCAGTGCATTTTTTTTTTTTACAGAGTTACATAAAAACATGTAATTACAGAGGTGTTGTTACAGGTGGATATAAGGATACAATCATATTCTAGATACTGGAGGTAGGGTGTGTTAATCCACCTTTTCTGTGTCATCGGGTCAAATGAGAGTGGACTGAAAGACAGTAGGGACTGTCCTGGGCAAGATCCGCGGATGTTTCTGTGTGGTCTGGTATCATGTCAAAGAGTTATCAGTTAAATTTTATGCTGCTGGGATGTGCTAGCCAAAGAGACCATTGCTTCCTGAATTTGTGACTTGTCAGGTTCATTTTTGAAAAGAGGTATTCCATATGACAATGCTCATTGAGCATGTTAACAAGCGACCTCGTGGTCGGGGGGAGTGGACTCTTCCATTCTCGGGCAATTGCCAAACGTGCTGCAATTAGAATGTGATGTATAAGTGACAGGCTAGTTGTAGGCCAGGGTTGGGGGTCCATCCTGAAGAGAGCCATCTGCGGGGTCAGATGCTGGGAGGAATGAGTGGCTTACTTGGAGTGAGTGAGTTGGAAAAAATTTTGCTAGTCGGACAGGTGTGTAGTACCATTTATGATATATCTTCATCAGGGTTTCCCAGTGGGTCACATTTTTGGAGATACTGGTCTGTATGCGTAGCGATCTGTGCCATTCCTCCATAGGGAATGAGGCCTTTAGCTGGGACTCCCAGTAGATCAAGTTCGTTGGTTTATGCGTTGAGGTTGGTTGAGATAGGAGAGCGTAAATGTGAGAGACGCCTTTAATTTTGCCAGTGTGAAGAATGAAGAAAGAGAGCAGACCCCTGGAGATCGTTTCTGAGGTACTAGGGATTTTTGAGAGGATATGTCGAATCCTAAGATAGATGTAAAAGTCCTTGTTTGATATGCCAAACTCTGTGGAAAGTTGTTGGAAGCTTTTGAGGGTCGATTGGAGGAATAAGTGACCAAGAGTCATAAGACCAGCTTCATACCAAGGTTGGATGTTTAAGTTTGGAGAGAGGAGTGCCAGTGTCAGGAACGGAAGCTTTTTCAGGGTGTCGCTATGTATTCCTTTTGTGCTTGGCTGAGAGCCTTTAGTTGCGCCACCCAAGCGTTTACTGTTAGGAGGTACGAACGCGGGGCATGGTGGTTCAACCAAATTGTGAGATGAGAAGTTGGAGGTTGTTAGGAGATACCGATGCCTCTATTTGGAGCCACATGGTAGTGGTGCACTGGGTCCACCACTGTTTTGCTTGGTCTAAAATTGTAGCTTTATAGTATCATTTAACATCTGGGGCACCCATACTTCCATAGGTGGTAGGGGTACATAATATAGCAGATTTCAGGCGTGGTTTGCGGGCCGCCCAGATAAAGGAATTAAGGGTGTGTTGTAATTTAGCCAGTTCATTGGGCAGAATTGGTAAAGGAAGGGTTCTGAAATAGTATAACACATGGGGAAGAAGAAACATTTTGGCCAGAGCTATCCTTCCAGCCCAAGAAACCTTTATAGGGGACATTTCTGAGATTATAGTATTTAATTTCTGATGTAGGGAGGCTAAGTTGGTGCGGAGAAGCGGGGAAGAAGGAGTTACTAGTTGAATGCCTAACTTCATAGAGGAAAAAATAGAAAAAAAGAGCTGCGCCAAATAATACAAATCAATAAACCATACACCTATAAGAAAAAGTCCATGGAAAGTTTATGTTGTTCAAGGAAGGAAGACGATCGCACCACAGTGATTCCACACTTCCTTATCACTATTGTGCCCCACCACCGACAAAAAAGTGCGCTTACCAGACGGTAAAAGCACAAGGAGCGTTTAGAATTCCAAGCCACTGAAAGCTCCTCACCTTCACCAAACAATTTGTCTCTCAGGAACGAACGATCCATACACTGAAGCCGCTCCACATTCTCATTAGTACCCCAATTTCACGTTCAACCAGCATTCATTCTTGCAGAGTGTAAAGTTCCAATAACGTCCCCCTTTATAACAGCTACAACTGTTGAATACAAGCCTTTTCGGTGCGCCACTTATGTCCTTTGCCCTGGGTGTGAGTGAGCGGCTTACACAAGTTGTCCTCTCCCAACTTGCGTAAGCCGCTCACTCACACCCAGGGCAAAGGACACAAGTGGCGCACCGAAAAGGCTTGTATTGCTTGTCCTCTCCCAACTTGTGTTATAGACCGCCATGGACCGGAGGACCTAAATTGCAGCCTGCAGTACATTGCGCCCAAAGGCAATATCCTCTTGCCCTCTGACATCCACCTGATAGAATCTGGTGAATGTGTGGACTGATGACCAAGTTGCAGCCTTACAGATCTGAGCCAGGGAGGCCTGGTGATGCACTGCCCAAGAAGCACTTAGAGCCCTAGTTGAGTGCGCTTTCACTTGAAAAGGAGGGATCTTCCCTTTAACACTATAGGCCTGAGAAATAATCTGTCTAATCCACCTTGAGAGAGTGGATTTTGATGCCGCCTGGCCCTTCCTAGGGCCTTCCGGCAAAATAAATAAACAATCAGTTTTCCTTATCTGAGCAGTTGCCTGAAGATAGATACTGATTGCCCTTACCACATCCAAAGTGTGCAAAAACTCTTCTTCTGCGGACTGTGGGTCCGTAAAAAAGGATGGTAGGACTACATCTTGATTCAGATGGAATCCTGAAACCACCTTAGGCAGAAAGGACCTGTTGGGACGCATTACCACCCGGTCCTTATGAATAATTAGATACGGCTCTTTGCTGGAGAGAGCTGCTAGTTCTGACACTCTTCTAGCCGTGGATATGGCTACCAAGAAAACCAATTTTTCTGTCAAAAGAACTAACGAAGCCTGATGCAAAGGTTCAAAAGGTTGCCCCTGCAAAGCCGAGAGAACCAAATTCAGATCCCATGGGTATATCGGAGGTTTGACTGGCGGCCTTATCCGCATAGCCCCCTGGATGAAAGCCTGCACTAGGGAATGCGATGAAAGTGGCTTCTGAAAAAACACTGACAAGGCCGAAATCTGCACCTTGATAGTGCTTATGGCCAAATTAATTTCTAGGTCCGACTGGAGAAAGGCCAAGATCCTGCTGATGACATACTTTCTAGGATGCCATTCCCTGAGTTCACACCAGGAAACATATGCCCTCCAGATTTTGTAGTAAATAAGCCTGGAGGCCGGCTTTCTAGCATTGACCAGAGTAGAAAGGACTGGCCCCGAAAGGCCACGGTCTCTCAGAATGTGGGTCTCAGCAGCCAAACCGTCAAATTCAGACTGTGTAAAGCAGGATGGTAAATTGGACCCTGTGAGAGCAGATCTGGCCCGGAGAGGGAGGATCCACGGCCTGCCTACTGCCAACTTCATGATCTCTGCGTACCATGGTCACCTGGGCCAAGCCGGGGCTACTAAAAGAACCGACTTTGTCTCCCTCTTGACTCTTCCCAGGAACCGCGACAGAAGCGGGTACGGTGGGAAGGCATAAATCAAATTGTACTGATCCCAGGGAACTGTCAGAGCATCCGACCCCTGAGCGAGTGTATCTCTTGTCATTGACACAAATGTGTCCAGTTTTCTGTTGAACCTGGACACAAACAGATCTATGTCTGGAGTACCCCACCTGCGACATATGTTCCAAAACACATTGGGGTGCAGAGCCCATTCTCCTGGGCACAACTGCTGGCGGCTCAGAAAATCCACCTGCCAATTTTCCACTCCTGGAATGAAGACTGCAGAAAGGCATGGAACATGCCTTTCTGCCCAGACAAGTATGCGATTCACCTCTTTTTGAGCAACCAGACTCCTGGTACCACCTTGGTGATTGATATAGGCCACTGCTGTGGCATTGTCGGACTGAACCCGAATAGGGAGACCTCGTAGTCTGTAAGACCACTTTATGAGAGCCATATAAACTGCCCGGATCTCCAAGACATTTATGGGCAATAGCTTCTCGATCGCAGACCATTTCCTCTGCGAGCATGTCTCCTCCAACACTGCTCCCAGCCTGTCAGGCTGGCATCTGTCGTAATAATCTTCCATGGAAGAGGAAGAAAAGTTTTGCCTTTCAGCAAATTCTCGGTTTGTAACCACCAGACAAGACTCTTGCATGTCCCTGGGGATAGACGCATAGGAAGATCCAAGGACTGGGGCTTCCTGTTCCAAGCCGCAAGGATGTATCTTTGCAGAGGCCTTGAGTGGAACTGGGCGAATGGAACGGCCTCGAAGGAGGCAATCATCTTCCCTAACAGTCTCATGCACAACCGAATGGGGGAAGATCTTCTGCCCAGAATTAGGCACACCAGATTCCCAATGGCCAAGGCTTTTGGCCTTGGTAGAAACACCTTGCCCTGAGCGGTGTCGATAAGCATACCCAGCTATTCCAACCTGGTAGCAGGCTGTAGGGAGTTTTCTAGGTTTATAATCCAACCTAGGCGTTCCAGGTGTTCTAGCGTTCTGGTAACACTGTGGTTCAGGAGCGCTACTGTTTTCTCTATGAGAAGCAAATCGTCTAGATAAGCCATGACGGCTATACCCTGAGCTCTTAGGTTTGCCAAGAGAGGGTCCAGAATCTTTGTGAAGACTTGCCCGAAACGGCAAGGCCACAAACTGAAAATGGCGCCGCTCTACTGCGAACCTTAGATACTTTTGGTGTGGGGGAAAAATTGGCACATGGAGATATGCATCCTTGATGTCTATTGATGCCATAAACTCTCGCCCTTGCAGGGAGGAGACCACAGTGCGAACTGACTGCATTCAGAAAGGACCAGATGCGTAAAAACCGGTTCAGATCCTTCAGATCCAGGATAGGGCTGACACTTCCATTTGGCTTTGGAACGGTGAAGAGATTCGAGTAAAACCCTGAACCCTGTTCTTTTGGGTCCACTTCTACTATCACCCCCTGGGATAGGAAGTGATCTAAGGCCAGAAATAGCGGTCTTTGATTTACTGGGTCCCTGGGGATCCTTGACCTTAGAAAGCGAGAAGGTGGAATCTCCTGAAACTCTAGCTTGTAGCCCAGAGATACCGAAGAGACCACCCACTTGTCCCGGATCTCTTCCCACCAGGCTTCCGCAAACTGCAGGAGCCTTCCCCCCACTCAGCCGAGCGGGGGCACCCCTTTCACAAGGAAGCTTTTGGGCTCTGCTTGGCAGGCTTTTACCCCCAGGATTTCTTCTGCCCCTGGGCCCGGCCTTGAGCCTTTCCTGTAGAGGAGGGCTGAGAAAGTAGTCACCACTGCTTAGAGCTTGATGCTCGGGGAGAGAGGGAACGCCTAAATGATGGATGTTTGCTCCTTTTGACTGGAAGGAGAGTAGATTTACCCCCTGAAATTTTTTGGAAGAATTTATCTAATTCTTCTAAAAAACAAACGTTCCCCTTTAAACGGGAACCCAATCAAATGCTTCTTGCATGATAGCTCAGCTGCCCAATTCTTTAGCCATAGGGCCCTTCGCATGTGTACCAACAAGAGAGACAAACGAGATGCTCGTTGTACAGAATCCAAAATCGCATCAATCATGAAACACAGAATTTGAGGTATTTCTGCATAATTCTCCACTTCCTCACTGTGAAGGAGGCCAATCATCTGCTTAACCTGTTCCTTGAGGAACTGACACAACCCCACAGCTGCGACTGTAGGTTGCACTACAGCGTCAGTTATGGAAAAGGAGGCTTTTAATAATGTTTCCAGCTTCTTATCAGTTGGATCTTTAAATACCTGAGCATTATCCAAAGGACAGGTCAGGTTTCTATTCATGCAAGAAACAGCCGCATCGACAGATGGGATCCCCCATTTCTTGGTGAAGCTTTCCTCCAGAGGAGCATAGAAAACCTTTTAGGAGGAGCAAGCAGTTTATCGGGATGTCCCCAATCATCATAGAACAATTTATCCATTAAGGGATGAATTGGAAAGGAAAAGGCAGTCTGTGGGATTTTCCTGACTCCCAGGGAAGAAACAGAGAACGTAGTGACCGCAGCAGCAGGCATTCTGAATGTGGTACACACCAATTCAATATAATATTGCAGCTGTTTTCTGAGCGCCTGGGAGGAGGGTCTCCTCTTTCTCTGATTCATCTGACTGCTCAAGATCCCTGTCCCAAGATAGGGATCTCTCCTCATTGTCAGAAGTGTCATCTGAAAGAGGAATCTCAGCAGAAGGAGGGGTCACCCCTTTACCTGCTATCTTTCAGGGAAGCTGAAATAAAATTCATGATTCTCCCTTCAAAACCCTCCAATGTAGCCCTAAGGGAGTCCTCAGTGATGTATACCGGGGCTGAGACATTAGGAGAGGCTGCAAAACCTGACAGGGGCACTGACTCACCCTGTGAGGCTGTCTCCGGTCTTGGGGGGGGGGGTGGTAACCTACAGGCATTTTTAGAACCCCTGGACCTAGGCGGTAATTTACGCGTGCCTTTGTTACCTCCCCATGAGACCCTCTAACGAGGAGCCATAGTCCTAAGCTACAAAGCAGAGGTACTAGTACAAAGTGCAATCACTGTTGTGCTTAAAGTCTCACAATAAATATATATGCTTAATACTACACAACCTGATGCTGAGTAGGTGTCTAAGGTTTGCCTGGATCCAATCCCTTGGGATGCTTACTGCCCACAGCTCCTGTGTCTCCACTTACAGCCCCCTGACGCTTTGGGCTTTTTAAAACTGCCGCCTGGCGCCTGCGCAGTACAGCGCCGTGCACACCAACGTGCACGGCTCGCAACCACACTCCCCCCACCTCTATTAGCACGGGAGCGCACTTGGCGCGCATGCACGAGGACCGCCGGTATCCAGGGGGGAAGGGAATCGCCATCGAAGCTGCATGGGACCCCCAGACTACATGGGACCCCTGTATTACCTTCATTATGGCAGGGATTGCAGTGGAGACGTGAGTCATCTGGGAGAATCAGGCTTCACTGAGCATGTGTATCTGAAAGGCATGTAAGTATGCATCAGGCTGCTATTACTCCCTCTAGTGGTGGAAACCAGGTAAGACATACTACTACTTGATGAAGAAATCCATAATATAATTTATATAGGATTAACTTCCCTTACCTGTCTTCGCAGCAGGAATTGCTGAAAACAAACAGATTCCAGCCTTCACCCATCACGGCGGGCAGAGTTGTGCCAACCTTCATGTTTTTTTGGGGTTCTTTCTCAGAAGAACCTCCTACCTGGACCATGTAAAAGACTCTGCCAGAAACTTTCGTGTCACTATGTAAATAGTACACCAAGTCTGGTTTTCCCAGAGCCCAGTCTTCCAATAGGAGAGGACTTACAGGCAAAACCTTGTTTCTTCGGATGACGAGGCCCGGGTACCATATAATCTTGGGAGTCAAAATATCGGCCCCAGATATGGATCCGGTTTGTTGTAGCCCTTAGGCCCCCGCAGGGACCTGCACAGAGCTTTCTTCATAGAACATGTTTTACGTGACCAACCACCATAGACACTGGCGAAAAAAAAAAACTGAGGTGCCTCCCATATGGGAGGGGTTATATAGGGGAGGAATTCTCCTTAATTGGGGGTTAACCAGTGTCCAATCACCAGAGGTGCCTATATAACCCACTATGTAATGAAGTTCCTGTGTCCCGTGATGTATGATCAAGAAATACATATTTTAAAGCAGAGGCACTAGAGAATACAATGGTGTTGTAATTTTTTTATGTCACACAGTATTTCAATTACATTCCGTCGAAAAAGTCCGGTCATGTGTACGCAATATAAGAGACATCCAAACTAGGCTCTGAAGAGGGAAATCTTGAAATGCATTAACCAATGTGACTACAAGTGTTGTGTATTTTTGCATATGGATTTTTGTGGATGAATTTATGATAATGCTATGACACAAGTACTGGTTTGTAAGTATATTCACCTCCATTTTTATTAAATAAAAAGTACGTGATCCAGCACAGCAGAGCCTCTTTGCCACTATATGAGTAAGTGATACGATCAGCAAGTGGTTACATTCATATCATATTTATATTATATTTATCATATTTTCTTTCTCATACAGCTTTGATGGAAATTTTGTTGCTAGCGGTGATGCAACACAAGACAATTTGTTTTCTCAGAAGCTCTGATCCCGATGCTCATTGTGTTTTTATTTTTCTTCCTGCAGACAGTGAAAACTGCATGAAATGTCCTGATGATGAATGGCCAAATGAGAAGAAGGATCGGTGTGTTCCAAAATTTGTGGAATTTCTCTCCTACACTGGTGATCCCATTGCTGCAGTATTTTCAGCTGTCTCCATCCTCTGTTGTCTTCTGACTGGTTTAATATTGGGGATATTTATACATTATCAGGACACCCCCATTGTTAAAGCTAATAACCGGAACCTGAGCTATCTTCTCCTGGTCTCCATCATGCTGAGCTTCCTCTGTGTCTTCTTGTTCCTCGGCCATCCAGTAGATGTGACCTGCATGCTGCGTGTGACCTCTTTTGGTGTCATCTTCTCAGTTGCCATCTCTTCTCTACTTGCCAAAAGTATCATGGTGTGTATTGCTTTTAAAGCCACCAAACCTGGAAGTCCCTGGAGGAAATGGATGGGAGCAAAACTGCCCAATTTTATCATGTGTGTCTTCTCACTGGTTCAAGTCATAATCTGTGTCACTTGGTTGTCTATTTCTCCCCCCTTCCAGGATCGGGACATTCACTCTTATCAGGGGAAGATCATCATTCAGTGTAATGAGGGTTCAGTTATCGGCTTCTACTCTGTCCTGGGATATATGGGGCTTCTAGCAGCTGTGAGTTTCATCATAGCTTTTTTAGCCAGGACATTACCGCACATTTTTAATGAGGCCAAGTACATCACCTTCAGCATGCTGGTGTTCTGCAGTGTCTGGATTGCCATGATCCCGGCCTATCTGAGCACCAGAGGGAAATACATGGTGGCTGTGGAGGTTTTTGCAATAATAACCTCAAGTATTGGACTTCTGGGCTGTATATTTTTCCCAAAATGTTGCATAATTCTGTTAAGACCTGACCTCAATACAAAAATAGTTATCCGCTAATATATGTGGAGCAAACACTGGGTTACCAATCATTATAGCATTATTTTATTATTATTATCTCTATTATTGTTATTTTTCATATTTTGCTAGTGTATTGGGAATGAACACTGTTAATTGTGTTACTTACCTCTCCTTTAATTTTTGCTCTGGACACCACTGGTATCAGACACTTTGGGTTTGTTGGAAATCTTGTCTCATGCTGGGTGTAGTGGTTCCTCCCACCAGCCATTACATCACTACAGAACAATGTAGTCACCTAGTAAGGAGGAACAACAGTGGCCAGAGGGGAACAAAGTATCCAAAACACCATAAACTGATATCAGTGACACCTATCACTCTTCAAGAGAGGGAAGATTTCAATACCACCTTCCAGAAGAGTATATATTAGACATGTTATTTTATAAGCTGATTGTAATGTCATTATTTTAGAATCAGGGTCACTTTACTTATATTGTATGTAGATGATTTTGTCTAAATTAATAAACACATTTTGTTGGTGTATATAAAATTCATTTTTAATATTAGTTAAAGTTGATGACTAGGGATGAGCCGAATTCCAGCGGTTCGGAGCAGAAAATGCGAACAGGCAAAAAATTTGGACGAACATGCGAACACCTTTAAGGTCTATGGGACAGGAACATGAAAAAGTGCTAACTTTAAAGGCTTATTTGCAAGTTATTACCATACTAAGTATATGGGGACCTGGATCCTGCTCATGGGACATGTATCAATGCAAAAAAAAGTTTTAAAAACACCCGTTTTTTTCAGGAGCGGGGATTTTAAGAATGCTTAAAGTGAAACAATAAAAATTAAATATTCCTTTAATTATTGTGCCTGGGGGTGTCTATAGTATGCCTGTAAAGTAGCATATCTTTCTCGTGTTCGTAACAGTACCACAGCAAAATTACATTTCTAAAGGAAAAACCTTTAGTTAGACTTACCGGTAACAGAATTTCTACGAGTCTTTCAGGACAGCACCTGGAGAGAGCATAACTCCACCCACCTTCCCAGGAAACACTGCAGTCAATCTTTATAGACCGGCCAGTACCTCCAGCCATGCTGAAATTAGATAAGCAGAACATAGCAACAACACCACATTTATTATACTTTAGGGCGGGTCATCGGTGCTGTCCTGAAAGACTCATAGAAATACCGTTTACTGGTAAGTCTAACAAAGGTTTTCTCACCTCGTCTTTCAGGCCAGCACCTGGAGATGATAAAAGAGTACTTACTCTAGGGTGGGACCACCACCTGTAGGACTTTTCTGCCAAAGGACTGCTCTGATGCAGAGAGCAAATCCAACCTGTAATGGCGGGTAAAAGTGGAGAAGCGTGTCCACGTAGCCGCCTTGCAGATCCGTCCCGGAGAAGCTTCTGCCTGTTCTGCCCAGGATGCTGCTACTGCCCTGGCTGAATAGGCCC
Organism: Lithobates pipiens; assembly: GCF_037356315.1. Lineage (NCBI taxonomy): Eukaryota > Metazoa > Chordata > Amphibia > Anura > Ranidae > Lithobates > Lithobates pipiens. Next base: position 274,228,987 of record NW_027507790.1, on the reverse strand, counting down.
CTACTCCTGCGGGAAGATCTACCCCTGAAGCTTTATAGGCTTCACTGATGGCTATTCATAGCCACCTACCTATGGTGCTTTTGGAAGCACTGTATCCTTTTCGTGGACCGGAGAATAGTATATACAGTGAATTTGATTTTCTAAACTCCCTTGTGATCTCTAGATAATGTAGTATACATCTCCTTACATCCAGGCAATGTAAGTCTCTTTCCCTCAAGCTGGATGGTGAAGGGCAGAAGGTCGGGAGAACTATCTCCTGAGACCTGTGAAAAACCATTGAAACCTTAGGTAAAAATCCTGGGTCAGTTCTCAGCACTACCCGGTCTGGAAATATAGAGCAGAAAGGTTCAATAATGGACAGGGCTTGCAACTCGCTCACCCTTCTGGCTGAAGTGACTACCACTAAAAGTGCTAAGTAAAGCGACCAAAATTTGATTGTCCCTTCCTCTGTAGGCTCAAAAGGTTTTTTAGTCAGACCCTGCAATACCAGGGATAAGTCCCATTTTGGGAAAAACTTAAAAGATACTGGCCTAGCTCTGGACAGTGCCTTAGAAAATCTAATAATAAGTGGATCCTGGGATAATTGTCTCTCCAGGAATACCGAAAGGGCGGCCACTTGCACTTTTAGGGTGCTAATCTCACACCCTTTTTCCATTCCTTCGTGTAGGAATTCTAATACGGAAAAACAACTTCCCTTTACTTGCGCACCACGAATTAAAACATTTCCATGTTAAAATTGATCTAGTGACATTCTTTCGGCTGTCTAGTAGTGTAGAAACTAGTTTATTAGACAAGCCCTTATTTTTTAGGATCTGCTCCTCAGTAACCAAGCAGCTAGTCTGAGGTGCTTGATATTGGGATGTTGAAGGGGCCCCTGGGTTAGAAGGTCTCTCTGTAAAGGAAGAAACCAGTGGGGTCCCACCGCCATCTTTTGTATGGTTGAAAACCATGTTCTTTTGGGCCAGAATGGAGCTACTAGGATCATGGCTGTAGATTCCCTCTGCAGCTTTTTTTAGTAGTAATGGAATCATTTGTAAGGGGGGAAAGACGTAGCACAAGTGGAAAGTGCATGTGCGTCTAGTCCTTCCGTTTGATCCTGTCTGTTTAGGGAGAAGTAAGTCTCTACCTTTGTATTGGAGTGGGATGAGAATACGTCTATTTGGGGAGTTCCCCATCTTTCTGTTATTTTCTGGAATACATCTGTATTTAGACTTCACTCTGATTCCACTACCCTTTCCCTGCTTAGGCAATCTGCAATCTGATTCAGATCTCCTTTTAGGTGTACTGCCATCAGGGATGCTAGATTGGATTCTGCCCAGGACATAATCTGGAGGGCTGAGGCAAGCAACACTTTGCTCCTCGTGCCTCCCTGTTTTGTTATATAGGCCACTGCTGTGGTATTGTCCGACAACATGTGGTGACCTAGCACCCTGATGTCTGAAAGCCCCTAATCACAGGAGGATGGCTCTCAACTCCCTCCAATTGGAGGATCTCCTGGCCTCTCTGGCTGTCCATGATCCTTGGGCCATCGGTCTGCCCAGATGGGCACCCCGACCCCAGAAGCTTGTGTCTGTTTTCAGTCTTTGCTCTATGGGAAAAGTCCAAAGTAGACCCTTGTCCAAATTTGACTGACTCCTCCACCACCATAGTTTCCTCTGAACTTGAAGGGGAATCCTGATCAATTTCTCCAGGGGTTCTCCATAGGACCAATTTCTGAGCATTGTCTGCTGGAGATTTCTTGCATGGGGATGTGCCCATTGCACCACTGGTATAGAGGATGTAAGGAGGCCTAGAACTTACATGGCTGCCCTGATTGAAATTGAAAGATTCGTTTGAGTCCCCTTTACTGCCTTTTGTACTTTTTCTATCTTTTCCTCTGGGAGAAAAATTCTTTCCTGAATGGAACTGATGGTATACCCAAGAAACTTTATTGTCTGGGATGAGATCATATTTGATTTTTCCTTTTTGCTGATCCATCCAAGATTCTCCAAGTGTGTTCTTGTCTCTTCTAGATCCTTCTCCAATAGCTCCCTTGTTCTGGCAAATAGCAAGAGGTCGTCCAGGTATGGAAGTATTGATACCCCCCCCCCCCCCCTTAGTCTGAGGGGTGCTAGGGCTTCTGCTATAATTTTTGTAAATATCCTTGGTGAGGATGACAGGCCAAAAAGGGAGGGCTCTGAATTGTAGGTATGAGGTTGACTCTCCCATCCTGACTGCTATTCTGAGGTACTTCTGCGATGTTGGAGCTATAGGTACGTGCAGGTATTGAGGCTAAAAAACAGCCTGGCGTCAAAAGATTTTTTTACTGAAAAAATTGTGTCCATCCTGAACCTTTTTTATCTGATTGATTTGTTCAGGATTTTCAGGTTCAGTATTAAACGGAATTTCCCCGATGGTTTCCTTACTAGGAATATGTGCAAATAGCACCCTTTCCCTTCCTCTTCGGGGGAAACGGTTATAATCACCCTCTGTTGGATGAGTTCCTGAAGTAGGGCTGACATCCCTAGAGATTTTTCTATGTCCCGGGGAGCTTGGGTTACATATAAACGATTTGGAGGAGATTGGGAGAACTCAAGTCTATAGCCCTCTGCTATTATTCTGAGGACGAATGGACTGGAGGTCGTTGTCTTCCACTGTGGAAAAAAAGGCTTGCAACCTTCCTCCCACAGTCAGATGACTATCACAGTTTTTATGGTGGTCTGGCCAGGAGGTCGGAATAGTACCCCTGACTTCCCCTTTCATCTTTGGGACCTCCAGGGTCTTTTATACCCTGTCTCCTTCTTTTCTTCGGACTGTTGAAAAGAATGAAAATTCTTCTTGGTCTGTTGTATTACCTTCTTCATTATTGGGAATGACTTCTTCTTATCGGCCGTTCTATCGAGTAAGTTCCCCTCAAAAGGTAACCCACAAAATTTAGCTTTTGAAGCCGTATCCTCTGCCCATGTCTTGACCCATAAGGCTCTGTGAGCTGAGTTCACCAGGGCCGCGGACCTTGCCGACATTTTAATAGACACGGCAGAGGCATCTGCCTTGCACTCTATGGCTTTCGGTAGTACCCGTAGCGTGGCTAAAAGGTCCTTACGAGAAGTTCCTGCTTCAATATGCATTTTTAAATGTTCCAGCCAATGTTCCAGAGTCCTGGCCACCACAGCTGATGCCATAGCTGGCTTTAAATTGGCTAGAGTTTAATCCCTTGCCTTTTTTATTAGGGAGTCTGCTCTCTTGTCCATGGGGTCCTTCATGACGCTCATGTCCTCGAAGGCCAAGTCCGTGTTACTGGACACATGTGAAAAGGCTGCATCAAGCTTTGGCTTTTTATTCCAGACCTGATCACTGTCATCCTCGAAAGGGATTCTTCTTTTGAGAGATTTAGAGAAAAAAAAGTCCCTCTCTGGGTCCTTCCATTCTCTTTTTACAGTTTCGGTTCTCTTTTTACAGTTTCGGATAAAAATTTATGCACTGGGAAAACTCTCTGTTTTACTTCACCCATGTCCTGAAACATTCTATCATGCAAGGACAGCTGGGTCTTGTCCTCCTTGATGTTTACAGTTGTATGTATAGTTTTTAATAGATCATCCACTTCCTCTAAAGACAATCTATAGCAATAAGAAGAAACTTATTTTTCTTCTTCCTCCTCAGAACCTGGGGAAAGACTTCTCTCTTCGTCCTCTGAATCACTGTCACCTCTGGATGCAGAGATACGCGGATGGGAACAGGATTTCGAATTATCACCACTGTTAGACTGAGCCACCGGATGTTTATCCAAGAAAGAACGGATTGACTCAAAGGTATCTACTAGTTCTTTCTGGAAAGAGCTTAATAGTTCTCCTGATTGGGTAGCAGGTGTAGCTGGGGAAGTTTCCTCCTAGGTCTGCTATACAGTTCTTGCATAACAATTTAGCCCATGATTCTCTAAGCACATTTTTGCAAGACGGGCATTTCCTCTTGGGAGGAGGGGAGGAATGTTTAACTTTCTCTTTGACTTTAGCCTGAAATACATCAACACAAGCCTTTATATTAAATCATATTCAAATAAAAGAATAACAGTTTTAATCTTAGGTCAAGGAAAAAATAAATAAATAAATAAAAACAAGCTTCCAAAGAAAAGAGAGCTAACCCTTTAGCCCTATTACTGCAGCTTAACCTCAGTGACTCTCCCCCACTGAATCACTATAAATAGATAAATACACACTCTCCTAGTATCATTTAACAACATGGAAGAGTGGCGCAGGCTCCCTTGTCTCCCCCAGAGGAACAAGGGAGGGAGAAAACACAAGACCCATAGATAAAGTACAGGGACCTCTGCCCCTGCTTACCTGAGCCTGGCTGGTGTTAGTGGCTCCTGCTCCTGCCACCGCCATCTGTAGCGGCATTCGGCTGCTCTCATTTGAATTTTCCCAGTCCTTTCGCCGCTGCGAGGACTGGAAATTGCCTCCTCCCCCTGCGTTCCAGCGCCCGAAACCAGAAGCCGCGTCTCGCAGCCAGAAGTCCCGCCCCTTGAGTGACTCGCCGCCCGGGACTCGGAAGAAGCATGGAGGCTGAGAAGACCCAGAGGAGATGCTACACTCACCGCTGTGAAGCACGCCATTCTCTCCCAGCCCACAGTGCCGGTCTATTGAGAGTGGGACCCCCAGCAGCCTAAACCCTTGCTGGGTATGAAGGGGAACAGACACCTGAGAATCCCCCACAGGTAAAGGGGGATGCTCAGCTGGCCTGAAAAAAGAAGCAAGATATAACAGGTATGCCCCACATTGCCTCCACCTGGAGATAGCGTAGCACACCCTAGGTTCCCTGCAGCGCTTCCACCACGATCGGAGGAAACACTACAACTGAGGCCATGGTGGAAGTGTCTGGTCTATAAAGATTGTCTGCAATGTTTCCTGGGAAAGTGGGTGGAGCTACGCTCTCTCCAGGTGCTGGCCTGAAAGACGAGGTGAGAAAAATGTAATTTAAAACTGCTCGCAGCTGTAATGTATTGTCAGATCCCGGCAATATACATAAATAATTATTGAATATAAAAGGACATGGGTGCTCCTGAGTCCATAACAGGCCCTTTGGGTCTAGTATGGATATTAAGGTGAACCCCGCACCAAAAAAAGGCGTGGAGTCCCCCCAAAATCCATACCAGGCCCTTCAGGTCTGGTATGGATTTTAAGGGGAACCCCGTGCCAAAATCTAAAAAATGGCATGGGGTCCACCAAAAATCCATACCAGACCCTTATTTTTTAGGCTCTGCTCCTCAGTAACCAAGCAGCTAGTCTGGGGTGCTTGATATTGGGATGTTGAAGGGGCCCCTGGGTTAGAAGGTCTCTCTGTAAAGGAAGAAAAAAGTGGGGTCCCACCGCCATCTTTTGTATGGTTGAAAACCATATCTTTTTGGGCCAGAATGGAGCTACTAGGATCATGGCTGTAGATTCCCTCTGCAGTAGGGATGAGTTCGAGTTTGAGATGAACTCATGTTCGACTCGAACATTGCCTGTTCACCTGTTCAGCGAACAGTGAACAATTTGGGGTGTTCACGCAATTTCGAAAAGCCACGGAACACCCTGTACAAGTCTATGGGAGAAATCTAAAGTGCTAATTGTAAAGGCTAATATGCAAGTTATTGTCCTAAAAAGTGTTTGGGGACCTAGGTCCTGCCTCAGGGGACATGTATCAATGCAAAAAAAGTTTTAAAAACTGACGTTTTTTCGGGAGCAGTGATTTTAATAATGCTTAAAGTGAAACAATAAAAGTGTAATATTCCTTTAAATTTCATACCTGGGGGGTGTCTATAGTATGCCTGTAAAGGGGCGCATGTTTCCCGTGCTTAGAACTGTCCCTGCACAAAGTGTCATTTCTGCAGGAAAAAAAAGTCATTTAAAATCACTTGCGGCTATAATGAATTGTCGGCTCCCCGTAATACAGAGAACAGTCATTGAAAGTCATTGACAAAAAAAAAAAAGCGTAGGGTTCCCCCAAATTAAATTACCAGGCCCTTCAGGTCTGGTATGGATATTAAAGGGGAACCCTGCATCAAATCTTTTTTTTTTTAAATGATGTGGGGTTCCCCCTAAATATCCATACCAGACCCTTCAGGTCTGGTATGGATTTTAAGGGGAACTCCACGCCAATTTTTTTTAAAAAAATAGCGTGGAGTTCCCTCTAAAAATCCATACCAGACCCTTTATCTGAGCATGCAACCTGGCAACCTGTAGGGAAAGGACGCTGTGTGGAGCAGGGACAGTCAGTCTGTAATCACTACTAGCTATTACTATTAGGTCCACAAAAGTCATTTTAAGGACTGGTATAGGTGTACAGTATATAGGATTGTAATACAAGTATAATATACTTTCTTTCAAATATAGAAAGCATATTATACTGCACTGCTGTGCTGCTGACCGATTCTGCAGCTGTCGTTTCTCAGTGTATGGACAGTTTGGTGTTTGGAGCAGGGACAATCTGCAATTCACTAGCTAATAGCTAGCTACTATTAGGTCCACAAAGGTCCTTTTAAGGACTGGTATAGGTGTACTATTTGGTGTGCAGTATATAGGGGTGTAATACTTTCAAATATAGAAAGCATAGTATAGTGCATTTCCACTGTGCAGCATTGTGACTTCTGAGCGGTTCTGCAGCGATACTACAAAGAGTGACACATGCAATTAGAAAAAAGTATTATAACTGGTGTGATAGACCAGTGGCCCCCCAAAACGACAGATTGAAGCAGGGTGCTATATACCTTCTTCCACATATACTACACTTCTCTAAAGACTTTTGTCACAGGGTCATTTAAAAAATTACAGGCAGAGGAAGAGGCAGGCCCTTCCGCAGAGGTGGTAGGGGTAGGGCAGGAGCAACAGGCTTGAGCCAAAGTGGCAAATTGCAGAAGGTGCGGTCAATTACGTCAAAGGACGCACCAGACTTGGTTGAGTGGTTCACTCAGCCATAAGCCGCGTACACACGGGCGGACTGTATGGCCAACTTAGTCCGTCAGACAATCCAACGGACAGTCCGTCCTACTTTCGAATGAACGGACTTGACCACACACGGATGCACAAACAGTCCGTCGAAAGCTTGCGCGATGACATGTACAGCACGTACCACGGGACTAGAAATAGGAAGTCCAATACACAGCAATGCAACCTTTCGCCCTGTAAATCCTTTCTGAGCATGCGCCATACTTAGTCCGTCGAACTAGCCTACTGACGAGCGGATTGTCCGCTGAAACCAAAGTATGATGGACAGTATTACGGAAATTCCGAAATACTTAGTACGCCAGACTGCACGCTGAAAAAGTCCGCTGAAGCCCACACACGAGCGGACTGTCCACTGAAATGTGTTTCGACGGACTAAGTTGGCCAGACAGTCCGCCCGTGTGTACGCAGCTTTACTCTTCTGCACCCTCCTCATCCTCTCGATCTGCACCCTCTTCCCTCTCTGTTGTGTGCACCCCCAAAGACACTACCAAGAACAACCCCACCACCATATAAAAAATGTGTTTAAGCGCTGATATGAATACAATATTATTAATCGTTATCCCTGAAACCACACCAGTTACTGTGCTGAAAACCACCACCATATACCCTCCGCTTGAGTCACAGGAATTATTTTCAGATCCATCACAAGACATTGCCGATGCACAGCCACTCTTGGCATTGGACCAGGAAGAGTAGGTAGCAACAACCGCCACTCAGTAGTCTGACGACAGAACCCAGATAAGCCCAAGGAGGTTGGTCCCCGGTATTGCTGAGATCTCTAATTATAGCGGTGGGGAAGGTGACGTCGATGATGATGTGTCTAGTGATGTTATGTGGGTGCCCACAAGTGAGGAAGAGGAGGGGAGTTCAGAGGGAGATATGGACCAGCAGATAGGGAGGAGAAATAGGCGGAACTTACATTGCACAGGAGGGACAAAGCAGACTGCTAATGTATCAGGAGCGAGACATCAACCATGTACGGTCACATCTGGCGCTCCCAGGATGCTGGCACATGGCTCCGCAGTGTGGGCTTTTGTTAATTTGTCCGCTGCTGACAATAGTGTTGCCATCTGCAGCCTTTGCAGTCAATGCATTAGTCGCGGTAAACCCAACACTCACCTACGGATGACCGCCTTAAGAAGGCACATGAGCTGCCATCACCGAGCCCAGTGGGAGCAACGGAACACACAAAGCCACACTCCAGGCTCTCACCGTCCAGCCTCTTCTACTTCTCCTCTCTCCTCAGAATTGTGCTCCACTCCACCTTCCATCATGTCATCCTCACGTTTTTCTGAAAAAAGGCAGGCTTCCGTGGGCCAAATGTTTGAGCGTTAAAAAATGATGACGCCAGATAACCCTCCTGTCCAACGGTTGACGGCTGGCTTGTCAGAACTGTTAGCCCGCCAACTACTGCCATATAAACTAGTGGACTCGGAGGCCTTTCGAAAATTTGTGACCATTGGAACACCACAATGGAAGGTCCCATGAAGGAAGTATTTCTCACAGAAGGGCATCCCAGAGCTATATGGCCATGTTCAGCGGCAAGTGAATGTATCTCTGGCACACAGTGTCAGTGCCAAGATACATCTGACCACAGACACGTGGTCTAGCAAACACGGGCAGGGAAGGTATATAACTTTTACTGCCCACTGGGTGAACCTTCTGACGGCCGTCAAGCATGTAACCTATGGCACCCATGTAGATTTGGTTTTACCGCCACGGATTGTATGCAGGCCTGCCTCTTCTTCTCCTCCTCCTACTCCATCCTCCCTCTCCTCCTCGGCTGACTCCTCCTTTTCCACTGCTAACGTATCTTCCGCTGCACCGCACAAGCTCCCCAGAACCTATTCCACATGCCAGGTGAGACGTTGCCATGCTGTGCTGCGTCTGTTGTGCCTGGAAGCCAAGAGCCACACTGGCCCTGCACTCCTTTCAGCTTTGCGTTCACAGGCAGATCAGTGGCTAACACTGCTCAATTTGACAGTTGGTAAAGTGGTGTGTGACAATGGTGCCAATCTGCTTAGCGCATTGAAACAGGGCAAAATGAGACACATGCCATGCATGGCACATGTTTTAAACTTGGTCGTGCAGCGATTCATTGTCAAATACCCTGGGGTCCAGGACATCTTGCGGCAGGCAAGGAAAATCTCGGCCCATTTTAAAAGATCTTACACAGCCATGACTCGCCTTGCTGACATTCAGCGGTGACACAATCTGCCGGTCAGACGTCTTATTTGCGATTGCCCAACGCAATGAAACTCAACCTTCTATATGCTTGATAGGTAGCTCCAGAAGAAAGGGGCAGTTAACGGCTACCTGTATGAACTCTGCGGCAGAACAGGTTCTGGGGAGCTTGGTTTTTTTCACTGCTCCAGTGGCTGCTCATGCGTGACGCATGCACTTCTGCGGTCATTTGATGAGATCACCAAACTGGTCAGTCGCAAGCCATTTCGTCATCAGTGACATCATATCTTATGCCTTCTTTATGCAGCGTGCATCACATTGTGTCATTGGTCAAGCTGTGGAGGAGCAGAAGCAGGAAGATGAGGAAGTTGCATTGCTGGATGAATTCCCGGGGGGCTACTCTATCTGAAACAAGTCAACAACAGGAGTCTAAGAGGAGTCAGAGGAGGATGGTGCCGGGGCGGATGAGGAGGAGCAAGAACTGCATGCTTTAAACCTTTCAGGGATCCCTGTTGTTGTCCGTGGATGGAGGGAGGAGAACGAGGAGAACAACATTATCCTGGATGATGCGCAGGAGCCAGGCCACCACACCGCTTCCAGTTTAGTGAAAATGGGGGCCTTAATGCTTCAGTATTTTAACAGGGACCCCCGTATAAAAAGCATAAAGGTCAAGGACCAGTAATGGGTGGCAACCTACTTAGAACCCCGGTACAAACACAAAATGGCGGAAATGTTACCACTATCACAGAGGGCTGTCAGAATGGAGCACTTCCAGGCCTTGCTTAGAGAAACCCTCATGTTTGAAGAGGTTGAGCGGTGTCATATTTTTGGGTCCCGCAGTGAGTTGCTGGTATCAGTGCTGGTGTCAGTGCTCTCTATCACGGTGCTGGTGTGGTGTCAGTGCTCTCTATCACGGTGCTGGTGTCAGTGCTTTCTATCACGGTGCTGGTGTCAGTGCTCTCTATCATGGTGCTGGTTTCAGTGCTCTCTATCACGGTGCTGGTTTCAGTGCTCTCTATCTCGGTGCTGGTGTCAGTGCTCTCTATCACGATGCTGGTGTGGTGTCAGTGCTCTCTATCATGGTGCTGGTGTTGTGTCAGTGCTCTCTATCATGGTGCTGGTGTGGTGTCTGTGCTCTCTATCTCGGTGCTGGTGTCAGTGCTCAGTCTCTATCGCAGTGCTGGTGTCAGTGCTCAGTCTCTATTGCGGTGCTGGTTTCAGATAGTGAGGGAGATAGAAGCGCAGAAGCCAATCAGCAGGCAGTGCCAGCACCATGGCTGAGGATCAGCACTGGACTGGCACCTCCGGACCACCGCAGTGGAGCCCTGCATAGGTGGGGGTAAGGGCCGGGAAGAGAGAGGGGCTCAAGCACAGGTTGGCACACTGGGACACTGGCACAAGACTGCTCTGCTCTGACTGTGGCACTGATCATCTCCTGCACCCCCTTCATAACCTGGCCTGACCTTGCTTCTCCTCCATGGCCTTCATGTGCTCCTGAATTGACAAAATTTCACAGATAAAAAAGAATGCTTGTCATTGTCGATCCCAGATTCACTTAATACTTCTGGTATGTCAGTGTCCATGTTGTGGGCACAGCTAGTAAGTATTTTGTGGCTGAAAATATGACCTGAAGGTTTTTAAGGTTCATCTGCCATTAAATTGAATGTGGTCCGCTTTTGGGCATGTTCGTAAAATGTCCCGTTGGAAGTTTGTGCATCACTAGCTAGCAATTTAGCCAAGCTAGCATTCAACCACTGGGCAGATGGATGGCTGGGAGTAAACAACTTTCAATGGTCCAGCAGCTGGGGCAGGGAAATTTGCCCGTTACAATTGGACGTGGGTGTACTACTAGCAGAATGCCCGCAAGTACTTGGCTGTGACACACCTAATTCTACACCTTCATTCCTCTCAATGCAGGTTTCAGAGAGGACTGAAGGTCTAGTGGGGTTGGAGATCCCAGCTGATGAGGAGCAAGGAGAGGTCCGCTTTGTTCTTTGGTGTGGATCTTTAAGGTACACTTGCCAACGAGCTGCATGGCAGTTCAACAAATGTCTGGTCAGGCATGTGGTGCCCAATCGGCTGATGAGTTTGGCCACGCGAGATACGCTTGAGACATATATTGCAAATAGCAGTGGTACGATCTGATGCACTGGTCTCAAAAAAGGCCCACACCAAAGAACTTTTGGAATAACGTGTAGAGGCCAAGCTCTGCAGTGTGATTCAGTTGGTGTGCTGCCCCTAAGCTGCCTCCTGGAGGGCATCCTGCCTCATTGGAGATGTGCCTCCTCCTCCTCCTCCTCCTCCTCCTCTCTCCTATCAGGCACCCATGTGGAGTCAGTGATCTCATCATCCCCTCCCTCTCACTCACTGGAGCAAACCTGGCAGTATGCTGCAGCTGGTGGAACATGACTGCCAGATTGCTGTCCTTCTTGATGATCCCTTCTCTCTGCGCTCAGGCTACTGCCTTCCTCAAGCAGGGTATCATCATCAGAGCCTTCAAAATGCTGGGCATCCTCCTGGATCATGTACCCAACACTGTGTTCAAACAGTTTGGGGGACTCCTCAGGAGGACATGGTGGGTCTAGGGAAGGAGTGACTGATGACATTGAGACGAGGGAAGAGGACGCATTGGCAGCTGCTTTGCTAGTACCCTGAGCCTGGGTGAGAGAGGATGAGGAGGATGAGGGCTTGGTCATCCACTCTACCAAGTCTTCGGCAAAATGCGGCTCAACATGTCCAGCTGCTGAAAATAAGGACAAGCATGTCCCATGGCCACATGCTGATGAAGATGTACTGCGTCCACGACCAGCACTGTTGTCTCTAGACACAGAGCCTGCTTGCCCTCTTTTATTGGCTTATGACTGTCTGTCTCTCCTTTTTGGCCTTCCAGACATAGTAATGGCCTGCAGGGAGATGGGAAAAACCAGCAATTGGGTAGTGTATATTGTGCTGGAAGGACACAACACCCACTCTAAAGGCTGCAGATACCTGTATTAGAGAACACCAGCAAAAAAGGATAGATACAAGTGTATACTGTGCTGGAGGCACACAACATCCACTAACTCCTGCAAATGCCTGTATTAGAGAACACCAGCAATAAAGGGTAGATACAGGTGTATACTGTGCTGGAGGCACAGAACACCCACTTTAACTCCTGCAGATGCCTGTATTAGAGAACACCAGCAATAAAGGGTTGCTACAGGTGTATACTGTGCTGTGCTGGAGGCAAACAACACCCACTAACTCCTGCAGATGCTTGTATTAGAGAACACCAGCAATTAAGGGTAGATACAGGTGTATACTGTGCTGGAGGCCATGGGCGTCCGCAGAACTTTTCTCAAGGGGGGGCATAATTTTAGGGTCACCCATGCGCCGCCCCTTTTCGACAATGTCATTATCAGATTATCATGGTCAGAGACTGCAGACTTAGTACAATCCCTAGGATAGGTAATGGATAATGGCCAACAGGCCCTCTTACCAGACCCAGCGAAACAACACCAGTGATCCCTCCGGCTGGAAGATCGCTCACGCGCCACGGGGGCGAATCTGGTCAGTAGTGTAGCATGTATGTACCCTGGCACTTTCTCTCTCTGGTGGTGCTGGGCAGCATGGCTCTCTCTGGTGGCATGGGGCAGTGTAGTTCTCTCTCTGGTGGCGCTGGGCAGCGTGGCTCTCTCTCTCTGGCTTCTGCCCAGCACAATACTTGTTCTTTTTCCTGTAGCACCCTCTCCCTCAGCTTTTTTCCCAGGCTACAGTCTCTCAATCTCTAGATCAAGCTGTATTCTCCTCCCTGTGGAAAATGGGGCCACCAATCTTTGGGACTACATGTCCTATGATTCTCTCCTCTCCTAGTCTCTTTTGATTGACCCTCAGTTATGGCCAATAGGGAAGGAACAGAGCGGGCAGGAACAGTTATGGCCAATAGGGAAGGAACAGAGCAGCAGGAAGCTGGGCGAGGAACCTGGTGAGAGCCGTCGTCTCTTCTCCCTGACAGGAGAAAGGAGGGGGTGACTGGGGTAAACCTGATAGCACCACTGCCGAGTTCTCTGCTGGACTGAGCATGGAAAAGAGACCGCAGTCACGATACACTGATAGGGGGGCTTGGCAGAACCTTGATGGTGTCACCCCACTGGCGGGTTTGCACATGGGTGTGGGCTGCCCGCACCCCGATAGGGATGGAACTGTGTTGAATTTAAGATCTCATCCCTGATTCCAGGGGGGGGCACTTGACCCCCCTTGCCCCTACCTGCGGACGCCCATGCTGGAGGCACACAACACCCACTTTAACTCCTGCCGATGCCTGTATTAGAGAACACCAGCAAAATAGGGTAGATACAGGTGTATACTGTGCTATATTGGAGGCACACAACACCCACTAACTCCTGCAGATGCCTGTATTAGATAACACCAACAAAAAAGGGTAGATACAGGTGTATACTGTGCTGTGCTGTAGTCACACAACACCCACTATCTCCTGCAGATGCCTGTATTAGAGAACACCAGCAAAAAATGGTAGATACAGGTGTAAACTGTGCTGTGATGGAGGCACACAGCACCCACTAACTCCTGCAGATGCCTGTATTAGAGAACACCAGGAAAAAAGGGTAGATACAGGTGTATACTGTGCTGGAGGCACACAACATCCACTTTAACTCCTGCAGATGCCTGAGAAAAGAACACATTGTCCCTGCCTATCTTGCTCTTTCCCTGCACACTGGAACACACTACACAAGGCCGCCGCGCTGGCGGCCTTATATGGTGTGGGGCATGTATTAAACTTCCTGAGCTATAATTGGCCACAGGCATCTTGCCTGTGGCCAATTATGGCTCTTTTCGCTGCCGGCGCTGTGATTGGTCAAACATGCGGGGTAACAGTGCATGCTTGGCCAATCATGAGCCAGCAATGCACTGCGATAGCGCAGTTCATTTTGGGCCATGAGCGCCACACGAATTTGGCGCGAACGGCCCATATCGTTCGGTATTCGCCAACCGTGTGAACAGCTGGTGTTTGAGTTGAACATGCATTCGACTCAAACACCAAGCTCATCTCTACTTGTGATAGTAGTGTTTGAACATTAGCACTTATTTCCTGTGAACTCACATTTGTGTTATATTTCTCTTAGATTTATATGTCACATTCTTACAACTGAAAATATGTATTTCTTTTTGTGTTACAGTGGGTTTACACCCATTATATTTTCACTTTCACTGCAAGCTAATGATTTTTGTTACTAGCGATTTACTGTCACTAGTCCTTGTATTGTGTGTTATATATTTTCATGTGTTATAGTGGGTTTACACTTACCATATTTTCATTATCATTGAGAGCTGGTGATTTATTGCCACCAGTCCTTTCATAGAGTGTTTTCTTTTTAGTTTTTATACACAGATGTTTCCTTTTGTTTGGTTTCATCATTCAACGCTACACAATTTTTTTTTTATATTGCTTTAGACTTTGTTTGAGTGGTAGCAGCTCCTTTTTTTAGTTTGTTTTGGTCTAGCGCAGTTTTTTCCCTTTTTCTCACAGAGAAAATGATGCCCTGTCTGAGGGCTGACCACGTCCACCTTTGCCTGTGAACACATACGCTGCTGGCCCCCTTATGCCACGTACACACGACAATCCGCCAGACTTTGCAGTGGAGGTCCATCAGATTTTCTGAATGAGCGGACTTGCACACTCACGACCACACATGAACGGACTTTCCGGTGGACTAGGTCCAGTGGACAATCCGCCGCGCTTTTGGCGGAAGATCGCCGGCCTTTCCAAATGAGCGGGCTTGCCCACATGCGGCAAAAGAAGAGAAAGCCGGGCTCCTCCGCTAGCAAAAGAGTGGCAAAAGAGCAGAAGATAGTAGGGGAGCCTAGAAAGAAGAAACAGAAAGCACAAGGAAGTCAGAAGAAGACCCTCAAAGTTGGAAGAAGACCCCTGAAGTCGGAAAAAGAACCCCCAGAGCTGCCTAAAAACTACTTTAAAAACCTGTGTAGCGTGTTTTTTTTATTGACACTTTTTCCCTCAGGTGAATGGGTAGGGGTACGATGTACCCCATACTCATTCACGTAGGGTGGGGGCCGGGATCTGGGGGCCCCCTTATTAAAGGGCACTCCCGGATTCTGATAAGCTCCCTGCCCGCAGACCCTGACAACCAATGGCCAGGGTTGTCAGGAAGAGGCCTTTGTCCTCATCAACATGAGGAAAAGGTGCTTTGGGTTGGGCTTTGGGGTGGGGGGCCGCAGGGCGCCCCCTTCCCCAAAGCACCCAACCCACCATGTTGAGGGAATGCGGCCTGGTACGGTTCAGTGGGGGGGGGGGGGCCCGCTCATCCCCATCCCCTTTCCTGACTGGCCAGGCTGTGTGCTCAGATAAGGGTCTGGTATGGACTTTGGGGGACCCCCACTCTGTTTTTCAGCGTAGGGGTTACCCTTAAAACCCATACCAGGCAACGAGACTCGCAAGGTGTCAATCTTGCCAATGGAGGCAGCGAGATTGGCTTGCTTCTCTAGTCCCGTTGTACCTGAAGTCACGTTCAAAATGAACAGACTTTAGTCCTTGTGTGGGCAAGTCCATTCATTTGGAAAGTGCGGCGGAGCAGCATACAGATGAGCGAATTGTCCGCTCGAAAGCTGAGTCCGGCGGACAATTTTGAGTCAAGTCTTCTTTTCTAAGTCCGCTGGACTTTTGGGAAGAAAAAGTCTGCTGGAGCCCACACACGATCGAATTGCCTGGCGGACTCTGGTCCATCGAGAGTGGGTGGATGCTTATTAACAAAATGTAATAAAGTGTAAATGTGTACGTGGATGCACTTTAATCAATGGAATGTGGTGTTTGGTGCACTTTAATTTGAGTATTTACAACAAGAGACACACTTCATGGATACACTATGATATACTGTGTCAAACATGCAGTAATGCACAGAATTATATGGCGTTAAACTTGCAGTAACTCAATGAAATATACTGCATTAAACTTGCAGTAATACAGAGAATGATACAGCGTTAAACTTGCAGTAAGGTACAGAACTATACAGCATTAAACTTGCCGCAACGCACAGAATTTTAAGGCGTTAAACTTGCAGTAACACAATGAAATGTATGGCGTTAAACTTGCAGTAAGGCAATGAAATATACAGCGTTAACCTTGCAGTAATGCACAAAACTATATTTTGTTAAACTTGCAGTAATGCACAGAACTATATTTAGTTAAACTTGCTGTAAAGCACAGAACTATATACATTAAACTTGCAGTAACGCACAGAACTATATTGCGTTAAACTTGCAGTAATGCACAGAACTATATGGCATAAACTTGCAGTAACGCAATGAAATATATGGCATTAAACTTGCAGTAACGCAATAAAATATACAGAGTTAAACTTTCAGTAATGCACAGAACTATACAGTGTTAAACTTGCTGCAATGCACAGAACTTTATGGCATTAAACTTGCAGTAATGCAATGAAATGCATGACGTTAAACTTGCAGTAATGCAATGAAATATACAGCGTTAAACTTGCTGTAACGCCCAGAACAATATTTTGTTAAACTTGCAGTAACGCACAGAACTATATGCATTAAACTTGCAGTAACGCACAGAACTATATGGTGTTAAACTTCAGTAATGCACAGAACTATATGGCGTTAAACTTGCAGTAATGCAATTAAATATATGGCGTTAAACTTGCAGCAGCACAATGAAATATACGTCATTAAACTTGCAGTAATGCACAGAACTATATGGCTTTAAACTTGCAGTAATGCACACAACTTTACGGTGCTAAACTTGCAGTAGCACACAGTACTATATGGAGTTAAACTTGCAATAACGTAATGAAATATATGGCATAAAACTTGCAGTAATGCAATGAACTATGTGGCGTTAAACTTGCAATGATGCACAGAAAAAAAACTGTGTTAAACGGTCATTACACTCATTCTGACTGAACTATCCCTGCATTCACATTAATGTGTGTAAGATGAATGGCGGTCGCACTACACTCACAATGACTGAACTAAACTTCAGTAATGCACAGAACTATATGGCGTTAAACTTGTAGTAATGCAATGAAATATATGGCGTTAAACTTGCAGCAGCACAATGAAATATAAGGCATTAAACTTGCAGTAATGCACAGAACTATATGGCATAAAACTTGCAGTAATGCACACAACTTTCTGGCACTAAACTTGCAGTAACGCACAGAACTATATGGCGTTAAACTTGCAATAGTGCAATGAAATATATGGCATTAAACTTGCAGTAATGCAATGAACTATATGGCGTTAAACTTGCAATGATGCACAGAAAAAAAACTGTGTTAAACGGTCATTACACTCATACTGACTGAACTATCCCTACATTCACACTAATGTAAAGATGAATGGTGATTGCACTACACTCACAATGACTGAACTATCCCTACATTCACACTAATGTAAAGATTAATAGTCGCACTACATTCACAATGACTGAACTATCCCTACATGGACACTAATGTAAAGATGAATGGTGGTCACACTACACTCACAATGACTGAACTTACCCTACATTCACACTAATGTAAAGATGAATGGTCACACTACACTTACACTGAGCTATCCCTAGAAGTAAAACAAAACAATGAAACAAGCCAAGATACAATGAGTATAACTAGGACATTACTAGTCAACCCTTGGGAGTAGAATCAGGTAAAAATTAGAGGAAATGATTAGAGTAGAGCAAAGGTACCCTTAGATGACTAATTAACAAGGCTGGACTAAAGGCTACTGGAGGCGTTTTATTAGTTGGAAGAGAGATAATGAAAGGGGCATAGGTATGAGTCACTTAATTTACTTTAATCTTCCCAGGTGAAGTTGGCTTTTAAGTACCAATCCGTAATCTTCTTCTTTCTTAAAAAATAATTACAGGTATGGCTCTTTTTTCACATAGTTTGGACCATATTTATACATATACCATACCAGTGGGATTCCTGTAGAATCTGGAAATCACTGTCATAGATAACACTACTACAGGTATATCCACTAGCATCTGTGTCATGTACCAAGTGGCTTCCCTGCTGTATTGTGAACACAGGAGGTTGTGACATCATCGCCCAATCTCTTCACTTTATCCAATCATAGAATGTTTTGCAAATGCAACGCAAAACATTCTCTCAATGAGATCCATGTTGAATGGCTGACTGCCTGTGTTCAGAATGCAGCAGGGTAGCCGTTCAGCACAGGAGCCAGAAGCTAGTGTAGATCACTGTAGTAGACACTGCTACAACAATGTTCTCCACTAGCATTCTGGTTACATGCTTCAGCTTCTAGAGCAGTGGTCTTCAAACTGCAGCAGGAGGGCTTGATTGCTATTATCTGGCCCTTTGGGAATTATTTCCTCCACTGTCAGCAACAGTGGGGCATTGTTTCTGCCACTGACACGGACAATGGGACACTATTCCTCCCACTGACCCACTTATTCCTCCAACTGACAACGATTATGGGGGACTATTCCTCCCACTGACACCAATGATGGGGGACTATTCCTCCCATTGACACCAATGATGAGACACTATTCTTCCCCCTAAAAGCAAAGAGGGGACATTGTTTACTCTCACTGACACCAGGGCATTTTCTATTCCTGCTGGCGACAGTCTGCCCCCCCCCCTTTATACAGTAACCTGGACCTTTGTTTAGAAAGTTTGGAAACCCTTGTTCTAGATGGATCCCACAGGTATGCTATAAGTATAGGTACATTGGCCCAAGCTGCCATACCTGGATTTTTTCTTTAAGGACACATATCAATCAGTCCTTGGGATATTAATTGGCTGTTTTTCTCCTCCACGAGAGTTTAAGGCAGTGCCATTATTTTGCACAAAAGGCCACTTCCTGTCCTCTATCAGCATGTGCAATGCCATACAGCATCAGGAGGCAAAGTTGGAATATTAGGAGTTATGCTGCGTATACAAGATCGGACATTCTGACAACAAAATCCATGGGATTTTTTCCAAAGGATGTTGGCTCAAACGTGTCTTGCATGCACACGGTTACAAATGTTGTTGGAAATTCTGAACATCAAGAATGCGGTGACGTACGATGAGCCGAGAAAATTGAAGTTCAATAGCCAGTGTGTCTAATCTGCTTGATTCCGAGCATGCATAGAACTTTATGTGTCAGAACTGTGTACACACGATGGGAATTTCCGACAACAGATTTTGTTTGTTGTCGGAAAATTTGAGATCCAGATCTCAAAAAATGTTGTGTGTCAGAAATTCTAATGGAAAATGTCCAATGGAGTCTACACACAGTCAGAATTTCTGACAAAAAGCTCCCATCGAACATTTTCCGTTGGAAAATCCAACCATGTGTACGCGGCATAAGAGTGTTGGGGTGCTGAAGCTTAGGAGGAGAAGTGTTGGAGTGCTGAAGGTTAGGAGGAGTGTTGGGGCAATGAATGTTAGGAGGAGTGTAGGAATGCTGGCAACAGCAGGAAATATAGTGAAAAGTTTCACTCCTTCATAATACAAGGGGAACATTCCGGTGGATCTACTGCCACCACTCCAGAGGGAGCCCAAGTAGAAGGCTGACTGTAGAAAAGAAAAAACAGAAAGCCATTACTATTTCACGAGTCTAAATACAGAAGACATGGAGAAGTAGGTATTCACACACTTGAAACTGTTTGAAGGCAATGTCCAACAAAAAGGTAAGTAACAATGTGCTTCTTTTACAGGCCAAGCTTAGTTTACAAGGTCATTTTAAGATAATAAAACAGCCAAATGGAACAGTTATGTGCATTATTATTGTAAGTGGAAGAATCATTATATTATCTGCTACTACCTGTGTATTTCAATTGTATGATTTATTTGGAATACGGAATATTTAGCATTGATCCTTCATGAATAGAGTTTATTTTAAAGAAATTCTGTGTCTTGGTTTAGAGTTGCTAAAATAATATGAATAATAGAGGACTAAACTGAACCACTCACAAATAAACTACCTGTACAAACAACTAAAAGTATATAGAAGATGATGTCAGTATATTGAGAACAAAGAGTGATGTATGGTACTGAACTATATAAAAGGAGGGGAGAAAAGCCATCTCATTGTATTGTCATTGTGATACCCATGCTGCAGAGGCCTGTGTCACAATAGACAATTATAGACTCTAATTAAAGAAGAACCCGGAGCTATGGTCATATCTTATACCTACATCTTCCAATTCTGTGTGATCCTGCAATGTATGACACTTTGGAGATCAGGAATGCAGAGTCCGGCCTGTACCCTTCATTATATTCAGGTATTTGATGAGTTCCAATATTTTCAGGATGGAGATTTGATCATTGGAGGAGTTCTCACTGTGAGGTTGAAAGAAGATGATGGTGATTTACCTGAAGAAAAGATATACAGGTATGTAACTTCTTTGCTAGGAAGATAAAAATGTGATCAGGGTGGCAAAGAAAAACAAAGAGGACTTTACAAAATGATTGGAAGAAATGCATGTAATACATGTGATGTAAATATTATAAGAATGTATATAATGGATATAAAATATCTCCTTATTGACATGCAAAGCCAAGATGTCCAGAAAGTGACAGGGGTGGGTGACAGTGACAGGGGGGTGGGGGACAGTGACAAAACTTGTATCAAACTATAACAGTGTCAGGGTGTTGGAGAAGTTGCTTTCTTTAAAGCTGAAGTGTGGGGGATTCCTCCATCCACTCTGTTTGTGTGGATGGAGCGACACAAGCGGAATGTCTGACAGAAAAAGTACGACAGTAGCTTTTCATCATATATTCCAATCACATGTGGGCCTCATCAGACTTTTTTTCGAAAATTCTGATGACCTAGAAATAGAACATGTTTTAAATATTTCCGACGGAACCAATTCCTATCGGGAAAACCGCTCGTCTGTATGCTGTTCCGACGCATGCTCTGAAGCAAGTACGAGACGGAGGCTATTGGCTACTGGCTATTGAACTTACTTTTTTTGTCCCATTGTATGTGTTGTATGTCACTGCGTTCTTGGCGATGATTGTGTGTATGCAAGACAGTTTCAGTGTAAAAATCATCAGAGGGAAAACCGGTCATGTGTATGAGGCATTACTTTTTGTTGTTTTAAAAGTGATCACTTTAAATTTGTCCATAGATGTATATATATATATATATATATATATATATATATATATATATATATATATATATATTTTTTTTTTTTTTTTCCAGAAAATTTTTATTGAGTTTTACAGAATACAAATATAAAATACAAAACAGTTCCAAAAAGGCACATAAAAGAAATGTTTACCGCATTTGCATGGAGTCAATATGCACAAAAAGCCTTACAGTTGCCATCTATTACCAAGCAGTGAACATCGCCGGTACATATCATATACAAGCAGAATATCATAGATAACATCAATAAATCGATGAACACGAAGAATCGTATTAATAATATGCTAGAATCTGCTACATCTGAAACAGAACAAAAAGAAAAAACAAAAAACAGAAAGAAACCAAAGAATTTAACAAATGTAAATGACCAAACAAAGCCAGGGCCTTAGGGCGTGTTTCATCTCCGTACGTCCACCCCTACAGGGAACTTGCTGTGGACGGGAGAAGGGGGGAGAAGGGGAAAAAAATAAAAAGGGGGGGGGGAAACACCCAGTCAGTAAGGGGAGGGAAGGGATATTAAAGTGTTGTCAGGGAAATCTAGTCATATCAGAATAATTCACTCTTAGGGCTACTGAGCTGGTACCGAGTATTCAGTGCTATTTGACCTAAAGTGGGACCAGCAAGACCATATAGTACTAAATTTGTCATATCTGTCATGAGCTTGATGGATGAGTTTCTCCATTTCCTCAATGCGGTCCACTTGCTTAATCCATTCGTTAACAGTAGGGGGCTGGGCCGACCTCCAATGCCTGGGGAGGCATTGAGTGGCTGAATTGATTAGGTGCATTACAAGAGATTTATGATATGATCGCTTCGGGATAGACGTGTGGTGCAACAAAAATTGCGCTGGTGAGAAGTCAGGGGTGTAGGTGGTAATTTTGACGATTAGAGCGTGTACTTCACGCCAGAAAGATGCAATTAGGGGGCAGTCCCACCAGATGTGTAGAAAAGTACCTTCAGCTGAGACACACCGCCAGCATATAGAAGGGATTTGTGGAAATATTTTATGAATTTTGTCTGGCGTGCGGTACCATCTGGAGAATATTTTATATCTGTTTTCCTGAGTTGAAACATTAATTGAGCCCTTATGCATAAATTCAGATATATCGCCCCATTCAGTGGCAGAAAAGGTGTGGGAGAGGTCCGTCTCCCACATCCGTTGAACCTTATGTAAGGGGGCGGTATCCACGTGAAATAGTGCTTTAATCTTCGAGATCAAGTGGGGCTGAGGCTCAGAACCACTGCATAGAGACTCAAAGGGGTGAAGGTCTCGACACCAGTGTGTAGTTGGTCTAGTATGAGTCAGGAAATGTCGAATTTGAAGAAACTTGTAAAATGGAATGTGGAGTTCAGGGAATCTAGAGGACATTTCAGCGAATGAAAGGAGGTTACCATTATTAAAGAAGTCGTGTGCTCTGTATGTGCGGGGATGTAGAGGGTCGTCCAAATTGCAATCACTCATGCCCGCTAAGAAGTCAGGGTTCCCGGACATTGGCGTCATGGGACCATTAATCGTGTTCAGCTGAAGAGCTTGACACGATGTTCGGAAGGCTAGCAGAGTAGGTCCTATCAGCGGGTGTGTGGAGCATGCAGTGGGAAGTGAGGACGGTTTAATCCAGGGAAGGTTCAAAAGAGGAAGGTGCGAAAAGGCCTGCTCAATACGGACCCAATCCTTATTGGCGCTATGTACATGCCAATCTACAATTCTTGTGAGCTGGACAGCCCGATAATAAGTCTTTAAGTCTGGCAAGCCTAGTCCCCCCACCCTTTTTGGGAGAATTAGCTTGTTCCAGCTTAGTCTAGGGGGACGATGAGACCACACGAATGACCTGCACATGCGACTATAAGAGACGAAAAAGGAGGGAGGGAGCTTAATGGGAATAGTTTGTAATAGGTATATCAACCTAGGAAGGACATTGAGTTTCAATATGGCTATTTTTCCAAACCATGAAAATTACCCCTTGTGCCACTGCAAGAGATCATCTTGTAGTTTAAGGAGAATGGGTCTAAAATTACAGTCATATAACCTGGCCAGGTCAGTCGGGATATGAATACCTAAGTATGTCAACGCTGAGGCTTCCCACCTAAAAGGGTAGTTATTTTGACAGAGTGTGACCGTGGCCAAAGGTAGTGTGATGTTTAGGGCTCGGGATTTGTCAAAATTAATTTTTAAATTTGATAGTGTTTGGAAGGTGTTTGAAGGAGGTTAGGAATAGTAGTGATCGGGTCGGTCAGAAAAAGTAGTATATCATCCGCATACGCGGCTATTTTGCAGGATTGGGATTTAATGTCGACTCCTTTAATAGTGGGGTTATCCCTTATCTTTCGAAGAAGGGGTTCTATAGGAAGGATAAATATAAGGGGGGATAGAGGGCAACCTTGTCGCGTGCCGTTGGAGATAGAGAAGGCGTCCGACAGGCGGCCATTGACTCTCAATCTAGCCGTGGGGACCGAGTATAGTACCATAATCATTTGTATAAAGTTGGTTGGAAAGCCAAGGGTCCGAAGCACTGTCTGCATATAGTCCCATGCCACCCTGTCGAACGCCTTCTCCGCGTCCAACGACAAAAAGAAACCCTTCGTGGATGAAGATGTGAGCCAATTATGTATATTGAGGGCCTTAGTGGTGTTGTCCCTAGCCTCCCTCCCAGGGACAAAGCCCACCTGGTCTGTGGAAATCAAATTCGGAAGAAGAGGCAAGATCCGATTCGCCAGGACCTTAGCATAAAGCTTAATGTCCACATTTAATAAAGATATGGGACGGTAGTTAGGAATTAGTGTCGTATCTTTACCTGGTTTAGGGAGTAAGGTAATATGTACCTCCAGGATGTCCGCGTGTCTTACATCGGTAGAGGAGAAGTTGTTAAATGTTTTAACAAAGTTCGGTAGTAGTTGGTCCGAAAAGGCCTTATAGTAGCCTGCAGTAAGGCCATCCGGCCCTGGGCTTTTGCCCGCCTTTAGTTGTTTCAAGGCCGAGGCTACCTCCTCTACAGATATAGGAGAGTCTAGACTCGCCACCTCTTCCGAATCAGGTAGGACGGGGCAGTAGTGGGAAAGGTATTCCTGTATCAGAGCCTGTCTATGCGAGATGCGGTCCGTTGAGGTTTGCGTTGGTAGATTATATAGCTTATGGAAATATGCGACAAATCGTTGCGTTATGATGTCAGAGTCCACTAATGTGTCTCCGGAGGGGGTCTTTATCTCGTGTATGGTATGAGAAGCTTTCTTTTTTTTGTAAGGCTTTCGCTAGCAGCTTCCCAGCTTTATTACCAAACTCGTAAAAAAGTTTGTGCGTTAAGGCAAACTTGCGTTTTACTGTCTTTTGTAATTCTTCTAAAAGGTTTTCTCTAGCCTCAGTGAGAGCCTCCAAACAACTGCTCGCCAAGGAGCGTTTGTGAGCCTTTTCTAAGGTTTGAATACGTGCAGTCAATTCTCTGATACGAGCCGTTTTAAGCTTTTGTCTCTTTGCCGCCAGCGAGATAAACACCCCTCGCATGACACATTTATGTGCTGCCCAGGTTGTGATAGGGTGTACTTCTGTGCTCAAATTTTCTAGAAAGTACTGTTTCATGTTATCAGAGGCGGTCTGTTTATCCACCACGTCTAATAGCAGGGACTCATCTAGGCGCCAAATTGGGATCTGGAATAGGCTTGCTGGAAAGAAAGAGTTAAAGAAATGGGGTGGTGATCTGACAGGATCATAGGGGCGATTGTAGCTCCTTCTAAAAAGGGAAGATCAGCCTGTGTGATAAAGAAATAGTCTAGTCTGGAATATTTGGAGTGAGGAGAAGAGAAAAAAGTATAATCTTTGATGCGTGGATTGAGTGTTCTCCAGGTATCGTGAAGCGTCAATGTTTGTAATTGGGATTTGATCGAGCGAAGGGCTTGGTATGGTAGAGAGGACATACCATTGGAAGTATCCATAATGGGTGATAAGGGAACATTGAAGTCGCCACCCAACACCACCATACCAGATTGAAAAGCCGTCAGTTGGTGTAAAGTGTTACGAAAAAATGTTACCTGTTGTTTGTTAGGGGCATATATATTCGCGATGGTGATGGGTTTGTTAAAGAGCTGTCCTTTGATGAAAATATATCTACCCTGCGTGTCCCGCTGAATATCAGGTACTTGGAAGGGACAGTGTTTGGATATTACAATTGCGACTCCTTTGGATTTTGCCGTGTCGTTCGAAGCATGATATACCGTTGGGTAGTGGTGGTTGCAGAGTTTAGGAATGGAGTCAGATCTGAAGTGGGTCTCTTGTATTAGGGCTATATGCGCTTTAGCCTTATGTAAAGAGAGCAGTAATTGCGATCTCTTTTCGGGTGTGTTAAGCCCCCTAATGTTAACCGAGTACAATGTGAGCTGAGGGTGACTGGGTGGAGTTGGGGGCACACGACTGCGCGACATGACAAAGACAAAAAAAAAAAAAATGTGAGAATACGGGATCGGTTGGATACCAAAGAGCAAGAGGTGCCCACGTCTCTGTCCAGAAACGAGGACACTAGTATACCCTCTAGTGTGGGGGTTAGCCGGGACCGAGCCGAGGTATTATAGTAATGAAATACACCTGTGATGATGAGAGAGGAAACGACACCCCGGGACACCATAGTGTAGTGTATAAAAAGTGAGGGTGGTTAAACCTCGAGAAAGATCATTCGAGCCGATGTCTGGGGACAGTGGGAACCCTATCCGCTCTGCGGAGTAGGTGAGGGAAAGTGAACAAAATATTAAGGTAGTTGCTACCAGGATGTTAGCCGGTGTATAATGCGACCGCAGGATCCTAAATATTTCCAGCGCTTATGGTGAGACCCATTGTAAGCTAAACAATTGTATACAGTATATGAACTACAGAACTCTGCCTGTGGGTACCGTAAGGGTATGTGCAGGAGGGCAGAAACTACAGCTTAATACATTCCTACTACGATACAACCAAATCTGGTAATGTTAGTATAGCATTGACTACATGGCCCTAAGGAAATCTCTACCCCTGTCACCTTCAGGATTACACTCATGTATTGCATCCTGCTCTGTTCGCAGTCCCCGACACCGTCCGTCAAGAGTGAGGCACCCCCTGTCCGAACAGCAGCAGAGCCCGCGAAGGAGAGGCTAGTCCCAAACATACCTAAATAAGCATGATAGAGACAGCGAGTATGGTCAATGGCATGCACGAAAAACACAAATTAAATTAGAACCATAGCGATCTCCAATACCTGCATGGAAAAAAGAAAATGAAAAACAGAAAAACAGAAAAGGTAGATGGTTTCCACAAACAAAACGAGCAGAGTGGGTAACTTGACATCAAACCTTCCGTGGAAGCGTGCTGGAATCTAGTCTGCAGGTCAGAGCATGGAGAAGGCCTCGTGCACCTTCCTAGTTTTTCAACTACGTCCATCAGGCCATAGCACAGAATTGCAATCAGAGACGTGCGTAGATCGTGATGTATAATGGCCCAATCTCGTTCGATAGGGTCCTTGTCATGAGCAAAGCCATTGGAAACAAACAGGCCGCGTTAGGAAGCGGGAATTGAAATTGAGTGGACGACGAGTCAGCAATGCACAGCTGGTCCTAAAGTTCCAAAGTCCAATAGGGCCAGATGGCCGGGGAACTGTGATATGGGTAAAGTAGTTTGTAGTCTGTAGGCCAATGGATCTGATGTATCGAACAACCGGATGATTGTAGGGAGGCATATATTGCCTATGGTAGGAATCGGAGATCACATATCAATGCGTGCACCAGTAGAGAATAATACCCTTGGAGGCAGTCAGGTAACAAAAGCAAGAAAAACAGGTCTTGCAATATATATATATATATATATATATATATATATATATATATATATATATATATATATATATTTGTTTTCACTCAGCCAAGTAGATGGAGGAATCCTCTCCATTGAGACATTATATTCTGGTAGCGAGATTCCCCACTGTCAGAATACATTTTTGTTCTACCAGGCCTCTGCTTTCACAAAAGATATTATGTTCTGGGGGCTTTTAGATAATTTTTTTTAACTAAAAATTAAGATTTAATATTTATGTGGGGAAAAAAATGAGGGAATTAATTAATTAAATTAAATATAGGGGGAATTTTTTTTTTGGAAAGTGTTAGGCCGCGTACACACGGGCGGACTGTTCGCCCAACCTTGTTCGTCAAACAGTACGACCAACAGTCCGCTCAAAATTTGCATTAGCAGACTTGACCACACACGATGAACGAACAGTCCGCTGAAACCGTGCACGATGACATGAACGGCACATACGACGGGACTAGAAAAACGACGTCCTATACACTGCAATGCAACCTTCGGCATGTAAATTCTTTCTGAGCATGCGCGAGACTTAGTTTGACGAACAAGCCTACACACGAGCGGACTGTCCACTCAAACCAAGTTTCAGCGGACTGTCTAATGGGAATTCCGAAAAACTGTTCGTCAGACTGTCCGCTGAAACTGTCCGCTGAAGCCCACACACGAGCGGACTGTCCGCTGAAACACTGTTCAGCGGACAAAGTTGGGCGAACAGTCCGCCCGTGTGTACGCGGCCTTAAGGGCGCTCACACTTTAATCCCAATTGTTCTGTTACCATTCTTTATACACAAATGTGCAATCTGTGCTTTTTTTTTTAAAGCATAGGGCATAGCATCCAGCACAGGGCATAATGAGGGTGTTCCTATACTAAAATTCTGCCGTGTATCACCCACCCAGATTGTTTTCATATTGTTTATGGCTTATGTGTGTTTTGGCCTCTTATGGACCATCCCATTCATATTTACTGTGGCAGGATATTCCTCCCACGTGAAATCACGTACCTGTACGTAATTTCATGCACTGGGTCTGGAGCACGTGCACACGATGCCAGTGACCCACTCCAACTGTGATTGGACACAGCGAGAGAAAATCAGCGAGTCCAGCAGACTTGATGTTCGCTGGCACAGAACAGCGGTCTGCCTATGTAAACAAGGCAGATCACTGTTCTGTGAGAGGGGAAAATGGAGATCTTGTGTTCTCCACATCACACTCTTCCCTGCCACTGTCATTAGTACAGTGAGAGTGTTTTTTTTTTTAGCACTGATCACTAGGGATGAGCCTAATACCCTCCGGTTCAGTTTGTGGCAGAACATGAGAACGGACCAAAAGTTTGTGCGAACATTCGAACACCGTTAAAGTCTATGTGCAAATTTTAAAGGCAAGTTATTGTCCTAAAAAGGGTTTGGGGACCCGGATCCTGCCACAGGGGACATGTATCAATGCGAAAAAAAGTTTTAAAAACTGCATTTTTTTTTCAGGAGCAGTGATTTTAACATCGTAAGCCCTGGACCATTTTGCTGGCCAAAGACCAGACCACTTTTTGCGATTCGGCATTGCGTCGCTTTAACTAAAAATTGCACGGTTGTGCGACATGGCTCCCAAACAAAATTGATGTCTCCCCCCCCATTAGACCCTTCTTTTGGTGGTATTTTATCACCACTGCAGTTTTTGCGCTATAAACAAAAAAAGAGCGACAATTTTGAAATTTTGCTATAATAAATATAAAATATAATTTTATAAAAATATATAAAAAAACTATTTTTTTCCTCAGTTTAAGACGATACATACTCTTCATATTTTTGGTACAAAAAATTGCAATAAGCGTTTATTGTTTTGCATAAAAGTTATGTGTTTACAAAAAAGGGGATAGTTTAATGGCATTTTTTTTTACTAGTAATGGCAGCAATCAGCGATTTTTATCATGACTGCGACATTATGGCGGACACATTGGACATTTTTGACACATTTTTGGGACCATTGTCATTTATACAGCAATCAGTGCTATATAAATGCACTGATTCCTGTGTAAATGACACTGGTAGTGAAGGGGTTAACCCCTAGGTGGCAGTGTAGGGGTTAAGTGTGTCCTGGGGCATGTTTCTAACTGTGGGGGTGCGTGACTCTGTATGACACGTCACTGATCTCTGTTCCCGATGACAGGGAGCAGAGATCAGTGACACTGTCACTAGGCAGAATGGGGAGATGCTTGTTTACATTAGCATCTCCCCATTCTTTATCCTCGTGAGGCAATAGTGGGTATCCCCATGGCGATTGAGTCCACAGGACCCATGATCCGACTCACGGAGGTCCCGACCGTACGCGATGGCACGGCGAAAAATTTTAAGGGACGTACCTGTACACCCATTTGCCTGTCCCAGCCCATTACCAAACCTTTGTGTCTTGTATGGATATTAGGGAAACCCTGCACCCAAATTAAAAAAGAAAAGGCATGGGCCCCCAGGCCTTATATACTCTGAACAGCAGTATACAGGCAGTCCAAACAAAACAAAGACTGTAGGTTTGTTCTTAAGTATAATCTGTTTTTAATTTGGAACAGGTACATTTTGTAAGCGTAGCTCCAGCCAAAGAAAATCTAATTTTAAGCTTTTTGGATAACATAGGGAAGGGTTTGGGGCAGCACAGTGGTGTAGTGGTTAAACGGGCAGAAAAATTGGGCCTTAGGCACTGGTGGTGGGGGTGGTGCCACAACACTGCAATCCCTCACAGATACTCTAGTTGAGCACAGGAACGAGCCCTGCTTTGAAATATTACAGCAAACATTGTAATTACATGCCCCTGTTAAACAGGGGCAGAAAAATTGGGCCTTAGACACTGGTTGTGGTGCCACAACACTACAACCCCTCACAGATACTCTTGTTGAGCGCAGGAGCGAGCCCTGGTATGAAATATTACAGCAAAAATTGTGATGACATGCCCCTGTTAAACAGGGGCAGAAAACATGGGCCTTAGGCACTGGTGCCACAACACTGAAACCTCTCACAGATACTCTAGTTGAGCACAAGAACGAGCACTGCTGCGAAATATTACAGCAAAAAGTCTAATTATACACCCCTGTTAAACAGAGGCAGAAAAAATGGGGCTTAGACACTGGTGGTGGTGCCTTAAACAAAAATGTCCTTAGAAGCTATCAACAGTAACATTGAGGAGAAATAGGATAGTCACTCAGCATAACAGGATAGTCACTCAGCATAGGCAGTCTTCAAGGGATCTCACATTCATAGAAAAATTAATCAGTTAGATCAGCTTCAGGTGCTTGGTAGCTGGTGATCCAAAACTGATTCATTTTTATGAAGGTGAGCCAAACAAATGAGCCTGTGGACAGGCACACTATGTGATCGAATACAAAGCCTCCAGCAGCACTGGATGTGCATTCAGAAAGAACGCTGGATGCAGGACAGGCCAGTAGCTCAATTGCATATTGTGCCAGCTGTGGCCATTGATCCATCTTCAACACCCAGTAACCCAGTGGATTTTTTGGTTGGAAAGGTGTCCAAGTCTGATCTTGCCCCTAGGTATTCCTGCACCATGTAAATCAGACACTGGTGATGGTTGCTGGAACTGAGCAGACCTTGGGGCTGCAGACGACAAAATTGTCTGAACGCATCGGTCAGACGGCCACCTTCTCCACCGCTCCTTCTGTGACTGACCGAAGCCTCACCAACACATTGTCCAGGGGGACTAGGAAATTGTAACCTCCCAGGCTCTGGAAACGCATTGTGCAAACCTTTCTGCAAGGCCTCCTGAAGATGTTTCATCCTCTGCTCCCTCTGCAAAGGCTGGATAAATTCTGAAACCTTACCCTTGTGATGTGGATCAAGAAGAGTTGCCAGCAAGTAATAATTCCTCTCCTTGATACCATGAATTTGAGGGTCCTTTTGCAGGCTTTGCAGGATCAGGGAGGCCATGCAGCAAAGGTTTGCTGAGACATTTTATCCGGAGTCCTCTGGGTCACTAAGGATGACATGATCCGCAGCCACCTCCTCCCAGCCACGTACAAGTCCATGGGTTTCTGGGGACTGAAAATGATCCCTTGAAGACTGCTGATGATGTTGAGTGCAGGCTCCACCTCCATGCTGATACAATCCTCCTCCTCTTCCTGTGTGATCGGCGGACCCGCAGGAATACTGTCTGGATAAAGGAGGCATTGAGAGGTAAGGTAGTCCTCATTGATTGAAGTACTCATTGATGGCCATCTGCTGCATTTGCAGCCACTGCAGCATTGCCAAAGTTGAGTTTCACCTTGTGTACATGTCACAAATGAGGCAGTTCTTGGGCAGGTTGCATTCCTTTTGAAGGTCAGCCAGTCGAGCACTGGCATTATATGATTGGTGGAAATGCTCACGGACTTTCCTGGCCTGCCTCAGGAGATCATGTAAGCTAGATATATGCACAAGAACCACTGCACCACCTAATCAAGGATGTGAGCCAAACAGGGAACATGGGTCAAGTGAGCCTGTTGGAGGGAGGATAGGAGGTTGGTACCATTATTGCAAACCACCATTCCTGGCTGAAGCTGTCACGGCATCAACCACCTTTGAGTCTGCCCCTGCAGAGCTGACAGAATCTCTGCCCCGGTGTGGCTCCTATCCCCTAAACAGATCAATTTAAGCACCGCATGACATCTTTTTGCCTGAGTGCTTGTGTAGCCCCTTGAATGCCTACGGAGCACCTCTGGTTTAGAGGACAAATCTGTAGAGGAAGAAGCCATAGAGGAAGAAGAAGGGGAGGGGGTGGAGAAATCACCACTACTAGAATTTTGGAGCTCCAACAATACTGCACCCTGTCCTGCATCCTTCCCAGCTGCCAGCAGAGTTACCCAGTGCACCGTGAAAGAAACATAACGTCCCATGCCTGCTGGATCCACTGACTGCCCTGTCCAACGAGGCCAAGACATTGCTTCCACATGCTGGTAGGGAGCCGGAATGGCCTTCTGTGAAAAGAAAGGGCATTTGGGAACCTGTCACTGAGGTACCACACATTCCACAAATTCATGAAAGGGGGCAGAGTATACCAGCTGAAAAGGCAGCAGTTGCAGTGCTAGCAATTTAGTCAAGCTAGCATTCAGCCACTGAGCATGTTGATGGCTGGGAATGAATTTCTTTTGACGGCTTGGTAGCTGGGGTAGAGAAATTTGCCTGCTACAATCAGATGTTGGTGTAGCGATAGCAGATTGCCCACAAGTATTTGGCACACCTAATTCTACACCTTCATTCCTCTCAGTGCAGGTTTCTGAGAGGACTAAAGGTATAGTGGGGTTGGAGATCCCAGCTGATGAGGAGCAAGGAGAAGTCCTCCTTGTTATTTGGTGTGGGTCTTTTAAGTACTGTTGCCAACGGACTGCATGGGAGGTCGACATATAACTGGTCAAGCATGTGGTGCCCAAGCGGCTGCTATTTTGGCCATGCTTGATACGCTTCAGACATATGTTGCAAATAACAATGGTACGATCTGCTGCACATGTATCAAAAAAGGCCCACAGCAAAGATTTTTCAAAATACACGGGGAGTCAGCAGCGCCCTGCACATGCGGTGTGATGCAGTCGGGTGGCTGCCCTTAAGCTGGCCCCTGGAGGGCATCCTGCCTCATTGGAGATGTGCCTCCCCCTCCTCTCTTCTATAAGGCACCCACGTAGAATCAGCGACCTTATCACCCCCTCCCTCCTCATCACTGGAGCAAACCTGGCAGGATGCTGCAGCTGGGGGAACATGACTGCCAGTTTCTTGTCCTTCTTGGGCACTCTCTCTCTCTGGGCTCAGGTTACTGCCTTCCTCAAACCGGGTACTAACATGGGAACCTTCATAATGCTGCGTATTCACTTGCAGCATGTACCTGACACCGTGGTCAAACAGTTCAGGGGACTCCTCTGTGCATGATGGTGGGGCTAGGGAAGGAGTGACTGATGACATTGAGCTGATAGAATAGGCCACATTGGCAGCTGCATTGGTAGGCAAACTACTTTGAGATGGGTGACAGAGGATGAGGAATAGGGATGAGCCGAACACCCTTGGTTCGGTTTGCACTTGAACCTACGAACGGACCGAAAATTTGTGCAAACTTTAGAACCCCCGTTAAAAACAATGGGACTCGAACAATCAAAACCAAAAGTGCTAATTTTAAAGGCTAATATGCAAGTTATTGTCCTAAAAAGGGTTTGGGGACCCGTGTCCTGCCCCAGGGGACATGTATCAATGCAAAAAAAGTTTTAAAAACTGAAATTTTTTTGGGAGCAGTGATTTCAATGATGCTGGAAGTGAAAAATAAAAACAAGTGAAATATTCCTTTAAATATCGTACCTGGGGGGTGTCTATAGTATAGAACAGTCCCTGCACAAAATTACATTTTTAAAGGAATAAAAGTAATTTAAAACTGCTTGCGGCTTTAATGGGGAACCCCACACCAAAATAAAAAAATAAAAAAGGCGTGGGGCCTATATAATCTGAAAAGCAGTATACATTTGGTGCAAACAAGACAGGGACTGTAGGTTTGTTGTGTTAAGTAGAATCTGTTTGTAATTTTGAACTGGTACATTTTTAAAGTGTAGCTCTAGCCAAAAAATCTATTTCTATTTCTAGCCTTTTGGAAAACATAGGGAAGGGTTATCACCCCTGTAACATTTGTTTTGCTGTCTGGGCACCTCTTCAGAAGATTTCACCTGACTTTCTGTCCCAATGACAAATGTTTTTTGAAAATTTGGGGTTTTTAGTGAAACAAGGATTTGTAATGAAGCATCAGTGGAGAGGAGACACGTTTTTCCCATATCAACTCTTAGCCCTTGTACACACGGTCGGACATTCCGAAAATGTCCGATAAGACCGTGTTGTCGGATAATTCGACAGTGTTTGGGCTCCATCGGACTGTTTTTCCGTCGGAATATCCGACGGACCAAGTTTGAGAGCTTGGCTATAAGACTTTCTGACAACATGATTCGATTGCGTCAGTTCCGATCGTGTGTAGCCTAGTCTGACGGACAAGGTGCCACGCATGCTCACAATAAAATTCTGAGACGGAAGCGATCGGTCAGGTAAAACTACAGCACATTCGTCACACTGCAATGTTAAAAATTCTTTAATGGAGCGCATTCTCTTTTTCTTTATAATGCTACAAGAATGAAGTTGTTTTGCTGCTCATATTCACACACACTTCTCCCAAACGTATTTCTTTATTCTTTTTCCGTATTTCATCAATACAACATTTTAATTTGTCACATCTCCCCAATCATTTTTTTGTTTTTGTTTTTAAATTTTGTGGTTGATTTTTAAACAAAATCTCCTTTTTTTGTCAGTTTGCTCATCTTTGCAATTTTTTTTTATATGTTTTGTGTGTCAACTTACCACAACAAATTATCTTTTCATTTTATTGTTTTCTTTTTTAATCTAGAGGAGGTTGTTTGGTGTTGGTGCCCCTTGTTATTAATTTGACTTTGTATTTTTGAAATATACCTGCCTACTCACAAATAAACTGGCCTTTTGGAAGTAAAACACATAGACAAGTATTTCTTCAACCAAAAAAACCTTTTATTTAGGTGTCAGTAACAAATAAAGAGGGAGGCAGCGCTGGAGAAACTGGGGAGATTAGCAAAGCCTTTGCCCCCCAGGGCACACATCAACTATTTAACCACTTCAGCCCCAGACCAATAAACAGCTTAAGGACCAGAGGTCTTTTTACAACTTCGCACTGCACTGCTTTAACTAATAATTGTGCAGTCATGCAATGTTGTACCCAAATGAAATTTGCGTCCTTTTCTTCCCACAAATAGAGCTTTCTTTTGATGGTATTTGATTGCCTCTGCGATAATTATTTTTTGCGATATAAATGGAAAAAGACCGAAAATTTTGAGAAAAAATTATATTTTCTACTTTTTGTTATAAGAAAAATCGAATAAACTAAATTTTAGTCAAACATTTAGGGCAAAATGTATTCAGCCACATGTCTTTAGTAAAGAAAATGTCAATAAGCGTATATTTATTGGTTTACGCAAAAGTTATAGCGTCTACAAACTAGAGTACATTTTCTGGAATTTACACAGCTTTTAATTTACGACTACCTATCTAATTTCTTGAGGTGCTAAAATGGCAGGGCAGTACAAACCACCCCCCAAATGACCCAATTTTGGAAAGTAGACACCCTAAGGAAGTTGTGGAGAGGCATGTTGAGCCCATTGAATATTTTTTTTTTTGTCCCAAGTGATTGAATAATGACACAAAAAAAAAAAAAAGTTTACAAAAAGTTGTCACTAAATGATATATTGCTCACACATGCCATAGTTATATGTGGAATTGCACCCAAAAATATATTCTGCTGCTTCTCCTGAGTATGGGAATACCACATATGTGGGACTTTTTGGGAGTCTAGCCGTGTATGGTACCTCAAAATCCAATCACTGCCTTCAGGATTTCTAAGGGTGCATTTTTTGATTTCACTCCTCACTACCTATCACAGTTTCGAAGGCCATAAAATGCCAAAATAACACAAAACCCCCCCAAATGACCCCATTTTGGAAAGTAGACACCCCAAGGAAGTTGTGGAGAGGCATGTTGAGTCCATGAAATATTTTATATTTTGCCACAAGTTGCAGGAATTTAAAACATTTTTTTTTTTTTCACAAAGTTGTCACTAAATGATATATTGCTCACACATGCTATGGGCAAAAGTCAAATTACACCCCAAAATAAATTCTGCTGCTTCTCCCGAGTATGGGGATACCACATGTGTGGGACTTTTTGGGAGCCTAGCCACGTACGGGACCCCGAAAACCAAGCACTGCCTTCCGGATTTAAATATAAAATGCTACCAAAAAACTGTTAGCGATCTCAGGGATCAGGCCTGACTCTGCGATCGCTGCAGTTATGTGTTTAGTGTTTTGTAAGTGACAGTGATCGATCAATACTGCACTTGGTTGGGCTGGGCAGAGGGGCAAAACGCAGGTGCTAGCAGGTATCTGGGCTGATCCCGCTAACAATGCGTTTTTTTGGAACCCTAAACTGCTGGGGATGCTAGTATAGATCTGATCAGATCAGATATTGATCTGTTCAGATTCGATACCACTACGGGAGGTTTATGCTTTGCGTGTGGGTGTTAGTGGTACTGGCACTAACCTAGCGCTACCTGTGGCGATGCAGACCCTGACCCTAAAACCTAATTGACATCACCCGCCAGGTGATCAGGGGGTTAAACCTTTATTGGGTAATAAATGGTGGGTGCCCTGATGCTATAAAAAGCAAACTAACCAGAGTCACCCTTAACACTTATACGGTGATCACTGGTGAAAGGGTTAACTAGGGGCAATCAGGGGGTTCAAATTTTTATTAGGTAGTATATGGGGTACCTAGCGCTATATAAAAACCTGACGGGGAACCTAAATAACTAACTGGCTAACCAGCGTCACCAGTGACACTTATACTGTGATTGCTGGTGAAAGGGTTAACTAGGGGCAATCAGGGGGTTAAAACCATTATTGGGTAGTATATGGGGGTACCTAACGCTATAAAAACCTGGCGGTGAACCTAAAAAAATAACTAGCTACCTAGAGGCACTAGTGACACTAATGCAGCGATCAGAAAAACGATTGCTTAGTGACACTGGCAAAAGGGGGTGAAAGGGTTAACTAGGGGCAATCAGGGGGTTAAAACCATTATTGGGTAGTATATGGGGGTACATAGCGCTATAAAAACCTGGCGGTGAACCTAAAAAAATAACTAGCTACCTAGCGACACTAGCGACACTAATGCTGCGATCAGAAAAACGATTGCTTAGTGACACTGGCAAAAGGGGGTGAAAGGGTTAACTAGGAGCAATCAGGGGGTTAAAACCATTATTGGGTAGTATATTGGGGTACCTAGCGCTATAAAAAACCTGGCGGTGAACCTAAAAAAATAACTAGCTACCTAGCGACACTAATGCAGCGATCAGAAAAATGATCGCTTAGTGACACTGGCAAAAGGGGGTGAAAGGGTTAACTCTAGGGGCAATCAGGGGGTTAAATCTTTATTGGGGGGTGATAGGGGGCTACCCTGGACCTAACACTAACTGCCCTGACAGTTTTTACTGTTACAACTGACACTGAATGCAGTGATCAGTAAATAAATGATCACTGAAATCAGTGACACTGTGACTGGGGGGGGGGGATCGGGGGGCGATCGGGGGGGGTTTGTGTGCCTGTGTGTGCCTACATGTCAGTGTAGTGTTTTGGTGCACTTACTTTGTCTTCTCCTCGTAGTCCGGTCAAGAAGACCGCCCCGAGGAGAATGACATCACTTCCTCCCTGCCTGTGTATACAATACACAGTGGGAGGAAGCTTCTCATTCGCCAGGAGCGATCGAGAGGGGGTGGCCAGAAACCAACAGCCATCCCCTCATCTTGGATCGCTCCTGAAGCGAACCGGACCGCCGTATCCAGCGGGACCCCCACCCGCTGGAAGGCAGGCACGTACATGTACGTGCTTGTGCCTGCCTGTGCCATTGCGATGACGTACAATGGCAATACGGCGGTCCTTAAGTGGTTAAATGCAAAAATTGGTGGGCAGAGGAGTACATATCTGAGGGAGAGCAGTCTGGTCCTGAAGTCCAAGAAACCGCAGCAGATGACATCTATGTTCCCAGGATGTGGTACAACAAGAGGCTGCATTTTCCACCAGACCAGACTGAACCCAGGTTATCACACTCTGGTCTTCCTTCCACGCTTTCTTCCAGGCTGTGGCTGTGATGCTGGAGGTGTGGCAGAAGGAGAAGGAGGAGGAGGAGCATGGTCCAAATCACACAAGTGTGTTGCTTGTGTGATTTGGCCCAACAACCCCTTGTTGAGGATGTGTATGATGAGCTCCTCATACAAGATCTGTTGCCCCTCCTCCATTTGCTGGAGTTTGCAGGCAGCCAAGGTGGCAAATGCCTCTTGATATGTGGGGGTGGCTTTGAGGGCCGATGAAGCCTCCCCGGTGAGCTTCAGAGCTGACTTCTCCACATTCCTCCCCTTTCTGGCCCTTTTGTGTAGAAGGCGGAGGGGAGGGACTTGGGATTCAGGCCGGCTACTCCGCCTGCCCACTGCTTGGCTTCCGCTTACCCCTGCCTCCTCCTGGCTGCCACTTTCCACAGCCACCTCCTGGCTGCTGCATTCCACACCCTCCTCTTCCTGACTGAGGTCTTCCTGTGTATGAAAAAGGGAAATAGTTTTAGTTTTTGGTTCATCAAACACACACAATTTTCAGCTCAAGACTGTTGCAAATTGTTAACAAATAGAAAAGACTATCATTCTGAGCCCAGCATTTTTCATTCTTGGCCCAAAGGTTTTGGCCACTACTGTCTATTGATATGTGCAACACTTTCTAAAATCAGCAATTAGTGAGCAAAAATCAAGTTAACATCATTCATTTTTACTCCCAAAATATGTAGAACAATACTATACCTGGCTCAAGCTGGGCTCCTCCAGTTCTTCCTGAGTGGAAGGCCCAGGTTGGATGTTGGAAGACTCAGCAGGAGTGGAATGTAGCGTAGAAGGAAGCATGGAAGGAAGGGTAGAGAGGGATTCCCTGACATCAGCCTGGTCTGACAGAAAATGCAGCCTGTCATAATACCACAGCCTGGGGACATAAACGTCATCTGCTGCAGCTCCAGTTTGCATGGACTTCAACATCTTCTTCCGCTCCCTCAGATATGTACTCCTGAGGCCACCAATTTTCGTTTTTAAATAGTTTATGTCTGCCCTGGGGACCACCGGCTTCACAAACTCAACCAGTTTCTACATCACTGCCTGCCTCTTTAATTTGTTACTGTAGTGTGGATGCGTAGATTGCCACAGACAGGGCAGCTCCCTGTAGTTATCGATGAACAGAGGGAGGAAACTATGGTCGTTAAACTCATCCATATTCTCTGCAAGACACAACATAAGACAAACCCTTATGTCAGGCTAAACTCAACTAAATCTTGTCCCAATGCAGGCCTCAATCTAGAAGCAGTATAGGCTAGTGATGTACAAAGTTAAAAATTGTACCTTCGTTTGCATGATCGGCGCATCAGCTTCTCCCTCTGTTCACAGATCGTACGTACGACACACGCGCGTTGCGTTTTATATACAGAAAATCCTCTCGCCCCTGGCGTTCTTTCTAGACTATTCCCCGTCCCTTCTCTTTTGGCACAGTGGGGAGAGCACATGGTGGAGACACAGCAGGGGCATGCTAATTCCACTAACGAGGAGGAGGACGAGGAAAGCCTGCAGCTAGAAAAGTCCCGATCCCAGGGGAGAAGATTTAGGCCGCGTACATACGGGCGGACTGTTCGCCCAACTTTGTCCGCTGAACAGTGTTTCGGCGGACAGTCCGCCCGTGTGTGGGCTTTCAGCGGACAGTTTCAGCGGACAGTTTGACGAACAAGGTTTTTCGGAATTTCCGAAAAACTGTCCGCTGAAACCTGGTTTCAGCGAACAGTCCGCTCGTGTGTAGGCTTGTTCGTCAAACTAAGTTCCGCGCATGCCCAGAAAGGATTTACACGCCGAAAGTTATAATGCAGTGTATAGGACGTCGTATTTTTCGTCCCGTCGTACGTGCCGTTCACGTCATCGCGCACGGTTTCAGCAAACTGTTCGTTCGTCGTGTGTGGCCATGTCCGTCCATGCTAATTTTGAGCGGACTGTTTGCCGAAACTGTTTGACGGACAAAGTTGGGCGAACAGTCCCCGCGTGTGTACGCGGCCTTAAGGCCTCAAATATGTATTTTTGGAGAGATGTTGGAGATGGTGGACATATTGAAGAGGAACGACTATGATGGGAAGTATGGACCTTACCCACACCCAAATGTTAGAAAGGCCAGGTTAATGACTAAAGTTGTGAAGAGTCTTCAGAAGAATTTTGGGGTACCAACGATCCAAGGATCAACTGAGGAAACGCTGATCAGACTTGAAACTGAGGGAGCATGATCAGTACAGAAGGATCAAGCGAGTTCTTCAAAAAAGTAAGTAGTTGTCGTGTGTTCATATTATTATTATTGCTTGCATACTGCTCCATGTGCTTTGATTTAATGTTGTACAGTTTAACCACTTGGGATCCGCGCTATTGCAAAATGACGGCAACAGCGCGGACCCACATTTCCAGGACTACGTCTATTGACGTAGTCCCGGTTACGAGCGGCCTGCGCGCCCCCTGAGGGGCGCGCGCGGCGCGCTCTGTGATCGGCGAGTCCGTGAGACTCGCCTGATCACCGATCCGTGTAAGGGGTCGATCCCGACCCCTTATCACGTGATCAGCTGTCAGCCAATGACAGCTGATCATGTGATAAAACGGAGCCGGTAATCGGCTAGTATTCCTCCTCGCGCTGACAGCGCGAGGAGAAAAAAAAAAGCCGATCGCCGGCGGCCGTGTTCGGGACATCAGTCCCGATCACGGCCAGCAATTTAAACGGACACCTGCCCCCTGCCAGTGCCCACCTGCCACCCGCAGTGCCATCCTGAAATAAAGTAAGTGCCCCCCTGTCAGTGCCACCCAGCAGTGCCCATAGTGCCCACAGTGCCACCCAGCAGTGCCCACAGTGCCACCCAGCAGTGCCCACAGTGCCACCCACAGTGCCACCCAGCAGTGCCACCCACAGTGCCACCCAAAATCTGCCTCAAAGGTGCTGCACCCCAGTGCCGCCCATCAGTGCCCAGCAGTGCCGCCCATCAGTGCCCAGCAGTGCCGCCCATCAGTGCCCAGCAGTGCCACCTATCAGAGCCACCTATCAGTGCCACCTATCAGTGCCCATCAGTCCCATCTATCTGTGGTACCTATCAGTGCCCATCCGTGCCACCCATCCGTGCCACTTATCCGTGCCACCCATCCGTGCCATCTTATCTGTGCCCATCTTTGCCCATCAGTGCCGCCTTATCTGTGCCCATCGGTGCCGCCTTATCTGTGCCTATTAGTGCCGCCTTAACTATGCCTATCAGTGCCCACCAGTGCAGCCTATCAGTGCCCACCAATGCAGCCCATCAGTGCCCACCAATGCAGCCCATCAGTGCCCACCAATGCAGCCTATCAGTGCCGCCTAATCAGCGCACTTCAATGAAGGAGAAAAATGACCCGTTTGCAAAATTTTATAACAAACTATTAAAACATGATTTTTTTTTTTTTTTTTTTTTGCATCTTTTTTTGTTTGTTTAGCAAAAAATAAAACTCCGAGCTGTAACTAAATACCACCAAAAGAAAGCTCTATTTGTGGGAAAAAAATGATAAAAATTTCATTTGGGTACAGTGTTGTATGACCGCGTAATTGTCACTCAAAGTGCATCAGCGCTGAAAGCTGAAAATTGGTCTGGGACTGAGGGGGGTTTAAGTGCCCAGTAAGCAAGTGGTTAAAATGGCCACTTTCATGGTCATAGGTTCAATCATTCGTAATAAACATCGTCCGTTAGCCCACTCCAAACATGATGTATTGCTGACTTGCACTTGACTACATTTGTTCACACAACAGGTAAGTATTCCAGCTTTAGAAAGTGTCAAAAATAATTTCACCTTTGAACTCTGCCAAAAAACACAATTGTATGACACTTCCAAGCAATGTTTCATATTCCTATTTCTGCCCTCAAATATCTGTATACTAAGTATTCCTTTTTTACATTCTCATAGGGGAGAGAAGACTTGGGACGTCCGAGGACACCAGGGACCCCACACCTCCCAAAGAAGGGGAAATACCAACACCAGAATCAGAGGAGGAGGAGGACGGAGAGATTGTCGAAATTGGTGAAATTGACACCACAACAGGTGAGTGTCGGAGATCACAGCTTCTGGTAAGCTAATCAATGTATGTCTGCATATTTATAATACATGGTGTGTTTTTTTTTAAGGTGATGTGGATGTTGTGGAAGAAGAATGACATTTTACCAGTGAAAGTGCCCAGATCCTCATTGGGGAGATAATGGGGTGCAATCGCGATTTAGAGAATATCCAGAAAAACATCAATGATGTTCAACAAAAAATGAAGAACATCATTGATGTTTTGGGGAGAGTCTGAAACACCCCAAACTAGCTAGCATTGTTTTTAAATTTTAAAAAACACTTTAATGCCCCGTACACACGAGAGGGATTAAGTCTGACAGACCTCCAAAGGAGTTCCGCCGGAGTTCCGCCGGAGTTCCGACGGAGTTCTGGCGGACTTTTCGACCGAACGGACTTGACCACACACCATCACACCAAACTCCGACGGAGTCGAACGTGATGACGTACGACTGGATTCGACGTAGGAAGTTCATAGACAGTAGCCAATAGCTGCCCTAGCGTCGGTTTTAGTCCGTCGGAGTAGCACACACACGAGCGAATTTTTCGAAGGGGACCGGGTCCGGCGGAGTTCCGTCGGGAAAATTTGAAGCATGCTTCATTTCTAAAGTCCGTCAGACTTTTGCGAAGCTAAAGTCCGTTGCAGCCCACACACGAGCGGATAGTCCACCGGACTCAGTCCGTCGGAGTTTGGATGTCGAAAAGTCCGCTCGTGTGTACGGGGCATTAGATTTTTTGAAAAGCCAAATTTGGAAGATGCACACAGTGTGTCAACATGTACTATCTTCCATCATGGGGGATCAATGTACGTGTTTTGTGGGTGCAACCCCTTCCTTGCTACTAAAGTGGCTGAGATTAAGGGATTTCACCCCAAAACACGTACATTGATACTCCATGATGGGAGATAGCACATGTTGACATTAGGCATGGGATCAGGAGGAAACTGGCCACTTTTTGATTCTCAATGTGTGTGCATCTTCCAAATTTGGCTTTTCCAGGGGTGACACCCCATCCGATGAAGGCAATATCAGCACAGTTTGTACATACTCATGTCTGATATTGTCTTCACTTTTCAAAGTTGAACTTTGTGTTCTGTATGTTATGCTTTGATACATGCCTGTTTACACAAAAACGCCAAGTTATAAAAATGTTACCCAAAATAATGTTTTATATACACCAAATATGTTGGTTTGTTGTAAAACCCTTTTCTAAACGCACATGTGAATGTGCTTTGAATAAAAAGTTAAATTATCAACAATGTGTAGCTTCCTTTTTCAATGTTCAAAAGCAGTATTTGGAGTAAAGTTGTTGTTTCTGTGACAATGGGTGTTATTTACTAAAGGTAAATCCACTTTGTACTCCAAGTGCAGTTTCAGGTGCACTTTTGCAGTGCACTTGTAGTGCATAGTGGATTTGCCTTTAGTAAATAACACCCACAGTGATGTTTAAATATCCCCAATTACGCCGTTTTCATGACCCCACATATTTCTGCCATGGTGCTGAAAATTAGCAATATTTTTGTCAGTAATGCACTACATACACTATCAACAAAAACAAGGTGTGTGTGTAGCAGACCCACAACATAATAAGATTATCTGAAGAAGAGACTGTCACCTCATCTTGCTCTGAACTTGGGTTTGCACTGTTGTAGAAAAAGGCCCAAAACAAACACCAAAAAACCTAGGAGACACCTAAAACAAAGCCAAGCAGTAAATGAAAACAAAGATTATTGGAGTTTCAAAGAAAAATTTATAAAAAAAATGCCTCTCAGACATTGTCTGGCATATCAATGGCCCCCCTAACCACAAAGTACTCCGTGTATTGGTTTCTGACCTCGCGGGCGCTTTGGGGAGGCAAGCCAAGGACGAGCA
Source organism: Lithobates pipiens (assembly GCF_037356315.1). Taxonomy (NCBI): domain Eukaryota; kingdom Metazoa; phylum Chordata; class Amphibia; order Anura; family Ranidae; genus Lithobates; species Lithobates pipiens. The sequence continues at coordinate 274,185,266 of NW_027507790.1, read as the reverse complement.
GCTTCAAGGGCCGTGAGGGTCACATTTTCCATCAAGTCTGCATCAGGGCCAACTGAGGCCACATAGTTTGATGAATGTTTTATCAAAAAATTGTGCAGAACACAGCAGGCAAGCACTATATGATTTAGTTTATATTCCGCCATGTAGATTGGCGTCAAAAATAGGCGGAACCGGCTGGCCATTATCCCAAAAGTGTTCTCCACTACTCTTCTGGCTCTGGCCAGCCGCACATTAAAGATCCTCTGATCCGGGTTGAGGGTCCTCATCGGGAAAGGCCACATCAGATGGTTTGCCAGAGCAAACGCCTCATCTGCAACGAAAACAAACGGGAGTTCTTCTACATTCTCCTCTGGAGGTGGCAAGCCCAGACTGCCACTCTGGAGAAGCCAGTAGAATTCCGTCCGTGCGAACACTCCACCATCTGACATCCGGGCATTTTGCCCCACGTCCACATACAGGAAGTCATAGGTCGCTGACACCATCGCCAACATCACAATACTATTAAACCTCTTGTAATTATAATAGTAGGACCCTGAGTTGAGGGGTGGGACGATGCGGACATGTTTCCCATCAATTGCACCTCCACAATTGTCATTCCACTGGCGCTGAAGGAAACTGTGCAGTCAAACAAGAAAAAAAAACATTGCAAGCAGATTAGACACAAAAATATCAGTATATCATTTTGGGAAATGAGTATTTAAAGCCTAAAGTATAAGGTTCCCTTATCAGATTCAGATTTGGTGCACAAACTCCTCCTCGCCCTGTTCATGGACCGGGCTTGTGTCAAAGCTAAAAGCCCAACACCAAGCCCCTGCACAGCATGAACTCTACGATGAGTACGTACACGAAACTTGGCTTGAAAACGGTCGGCTGGTCAGAACGGACAACAGAAAGCACCGATAAACAGCAAGGCCAGAAAGAACGAACTGAAAACCAGAAACGAGCAGACAATAAGCAATGAAAATCAAAGCATACTATACCAAGATATAGTCCACAATGAGCAACAAATGCTAACTGACTACACGCACTGATAAGCAGATATGCACCCACAAGCACAAACTGAAGAGCAGTAACGATCTGAAGCACAAATCTAAAAAGCGCAAATCGTCTCTAACCAAACTTCTACTAACACGCCATAAACAAGAGATCAGCAGAAGGAGCCCAAAGGGTGCCGGAATTTATCTGACGGATTTGGTTGTTGGAATGTCCGACCGTGTGTACAAGGGCTTACAGGAGAGAATTTCCCTTCCTGGGGTAGATTTCATTTCACTTCCTGTCTCCTTTCATTTTCAAGTAGGAGTCGTTTGTAAGTTGGATGTTTGAAAGTAGGGGCCTTCCCTGTATACTCTACAGAAATTTGGGCCTAATGTGTTGGTGTTGCCACAACATTGTAAGCACTCAGTTACTCTTGGTGGGCGCTGGAGAGCCTTGCTGTGAACTATTATATCAAGAATTGTAATTACATGCCATTGTTGAACAGTGGTAGAAAAATTGGGCCTTTGGTGGTGGTGGTGTTGCCTCAACACTGTAAGCCCTCACAGTCACTCTTGGTGGTAGCAGGAATGGGCCCTGCTGTGAAATATTAGATCAAGAATTGTAATTACATCTCCCTGTTGAACAGGGGCAGAAAAATTGGGCCTAAGACACTGGTGCCACAACACTGCAACACCTCACAAAAACTATAGTTGGAGCACAGGAATGAGCCCTGCTGCAAAGTATTGCATCAAAAATTGTAATTACATGCCCCTGTTAAACAGGGGCTGAAAAATTGGGCCTTAGGCACCGGTGCTGGTGCCACAACACTGCAACCACTCACAAATATTGTAGTTGAGCACAGCAACAAACCCTCCTGCAAAATCTTGCATCACAAATTGTAATTACATGCCCCTGTTAAACAAAGGCTGAAAAATTGGGCCTTGGGCACTGGTGCTGGTGCCACAACACTGCAACTACTCACAAATATTGTAGTTGAGTGCAGCAATGAACCCTCCTGCAAAATATTACATCAAAAATTGTAATTACACGCCCCTGTTATACAGGGGCTGAAAAATTGGGCCTTAGCCATTGGTGGCAGCGCCCAGAACCAAAAATGTTCTTACAAGCTATCAGCATGATCATTGAGGAGGAAACCTGTGTTACATCAGAGGGGGGGTGGGGTCACCCACATGTCATTGGGGAAGCCAGGCTTTTGACGCTGCGTCAAAGGGGTGGGGGTCAGGTGACGGGTGGCCACGCCCTCCTCATATAAGAAATGTTAGGCTGCCGGGATCCCCACAGTGTTTCCGCCAGTGGAGACAGAGGATGGATGGACTGTGCTGCGCTGGACTGGAGGGAGAGATCACCCATCTCTGGATCAGATCAGCTATTGCTGGAAACCGGAGAGATGATCATCTGTCACTGGATAGCAAGAGTGGATTACCACCACTGGAAAAAAAATTTTTTTAATAAAGGCCTTTTTCAAAAGTGTGTTTGTCTTTTTTAACATTCTTTTACACTTTCTTTATGAAATGGTTGGGGAACATTTGTACCCCCTTACCATTTAAAACAGGGAGGGGGCTGGGATTTGGGGGTCCCCTTGTTAATGGGGGCTTCCATATTCTGATAAGCCCCCCGCCCGTAGACTCCCACAACCACCGGCCAGGGTTGTGGGAATGAGGTCCTTGTCCTCATCAACATGGAGACAAGATGCTTTGAGGGGTCACAGACCCCCAAAGCATCCTCCCAATGTTGAGGGCATGTGTCCTGGTACGGTTCAGGGGGGTGCTCTCTTGTCCCCCCCTCTTTTCCTGCGGCCTGCCAGGTTGCGAGCTCGGATAAAAGGTCTGGTATGGATTTTTAGGGGGAACTCCACGCCATTTTTTTTCTAATTTGACGCGGGGTTCGCCTTAATATCCATACCAGACCTGAAGGCAGCGAACACCCCAAATTGTTCACTGTTTGCCGAACAGGTGAACAGGCAATATTCGAGTGGAACAGGAGTTCGTCTTGAACTCGAAGCTCATCCCTATCCAGGACAAGGAATTTGTAACCTCCCAGTCTTTGGGAACACGTAGCACAGACCTTTCTGCATGGCCCCCCGAAGATGTTTCATTCTCTGCTCCCTCTGCGACAGCAAGATAAGGTCCGCAACCTTACCCTTGTAACGTGGATCAAGGAGGGTTGTCAGCCAGTAATGATCCCTCTCCTTGATCCGACGAATACGAGGAACCTTCCACAGGCTTTTCAGGATCAGGGAGGCCATGCAGCGTAGGTTAGCTGAGGCATTCAGTCCAGAGTCCTCTGGGTCACTAAGGATGACATGATCCACAGCCTAACCTCCTCCCAGCCACGTACAAGTCCACGGGTTTCTTGGGACTGTAAATGATCCCTAAAAGACTGCTGCTGATGCTAAGTGCCAGGCTTCACCTCCATGCTGACACAATCCTCCTCTTCCTCCTCCTTGTCCTCTTCCTGTGTGATCGGCGGGGCAGCAAGAACACTTTCTGGATAATGGGGGCCTTGAGAGGTAAGTAAGTCTTCCTCTTTCTGCCTCTGTTTTGCCTCAAGTGCCCTGTCCATTATTCCACGCAGCGTGTGCTCCAACAGGTGGACAAGAGGGACAGTGTCACTGATGCATGCACTGTCACTGATCACCATCCTCGTGGCCTCCTCAAATGGTGACAGGACAGTGAATGCATCACTGATCATAGCCCACTGGCATGGGGAAAAAAATCAAGCTCCCCTGACCCTGTCCTGGTGCCATAGTCGCACAGGTACTCATTGATGGCCCTCTGCTGCATGTGAAGACGATGCAGCAAGGCCAACGTTGAGTTCCACCTGGTGGGCATGTCACAGATTAGGCAGTTCTTAGGCAGGTAAAATTCCTTTTGGAGGTCAGCCAGCCAAGCACTGGCATTATATGACTGGCGAAAATGTACACAGACTTTCCTGGCCTACCTCAGGACATCCTGTAAGCTCGAGTATCTGCCCAAGAACCGCTGCACCACCAAGTTAAGGATGTGAGCCAAACAGGGCACATGGGTTAGTTGTCTCTGTCGGAGGGTGGAGAGGAGGTTGGTGCTATTGTCGCAAACCACCATTCCTGGCCTAAGCTGGCGTGGCATCAACCACCTCTCAGCCTGCCCCTGCAGAGCTGACAGAATCTTTGCCCCAGTGTGGCTCCTGTCCCCCAAGCACACCAGCGCAAGCACCACAATGGCATCTTTTTGCCGGCGTACTTGCGTAGCCCCTTGAACGTCTATGGATCACCGCTGGTTCTGAGGACAAAGCACAGGAAGAGGCCATGGAGGAAGAAGAAGAGGAGGGGGTGGAGGAGAGAGGGGTGTCAGAAACACCAGTAGTAGCATTTTGGATGTGTGGTGGCGGAACAACCTCCAAGACTACTGCACCTTGTCCTGCATCCTTCCCAGCTGCCAGCAGAGTCACCCAATGCACCGTGAAAGATAGGTAACATCCCTGTCCATGCCTGCTGGACCATGAGTCAGCGGTAATATGCACCCTACCACTGACTGCCCTGTCCAGTGAGGCCAAGACATTGCCCTCCACAAGCTGGTAGAGAGCAGGAATCGCCTTCCGTGTGAAAAAGTGGTGTTTGGAAACCTACCACTGAGGAACTGCACATTCCACAAACTCGGGAAGGGGGCAAAGTCTACCAACTGAAAAGACAGCAGTTGAAGTGCTAGCAATTTATTCAAGCTAGCATTCAACCGCTGGGCATGTGGATGGCTGGGAGTGAACTTCTGTCAGCGGTGCAGCAGCTGGGGCAGGGAAATTTGCCTGGTACAATCGGATATCGGTGTACCGATAGCAGATTGCCCGCAAGTACTTGGCTGTGACACACCTAATTCTACACATTCATTCCTTTCAGTGCAGGTTTCAGAGAGGACTGAATGTATAGTGGGGTTGGAGATCCCACCTTATGTCCACTTTGTTCTTTGATATGGTTCTTTTAGGTACGCTTGCCAAGTAACTGCATGGCAGGTCGACATATGCCTGGTCAAGCATGTGGTGCCCAAGCGGCTGATGTTTTGGCCACACGAGATACACTTGAGACATATGTTGCTAATAGCAGCGGTGCAATCTGATGCACTCCTCTCAAAAAAGGGCAACACCAAAGAACTTTTGGAATAACATGCAGAGGCAGAGTCGTGCACATGCGGAGCTCTGTGGTGTGATGTTGCTGCTGTGCTGCCCTTAAGCTGGCCCCTGGTGTGCATCCTGTCTCATTTGAGATGTGGTTCCTCCTCCTCCTCTCTCCTATCAGGCACCCACGAGGAGTCAGTGACCTCATCATCCCCTCCCTCCTCATCACTGGAGCAAACCTGGCAGTATGCTGCAGCTGGGGGAACATGACTGCCAGATTGCTGTCCTTCTTTGGCATCCCCTCTCTCTAGGCTCAGGTTACTGCCTTCCTCTATCTGGGTATCATCATCAAAGCCTTAAAAACACTGGACATCCTCCTGGAGCATGTACCCAACACTGTCCTCAAACAGTTCGGGGGGCTCCTCAGGAGGACATGGTGGGGCTAGGGACACCAGTGGCCTTATTTAAGGGGCACACTGACTTGTAGCAGATGCTGACCGATCTTCAGCTTTTCCAGTCCTGTTCCTTGTTATTCATACCATTGCCTGACTGATACATGTTGCTGAACCCTTGGCTTGTCCTGACCTGGCTCTGGATCCTATCTCTAACTACTGGCTCCTGACTTCAGCTTCCTGATTGACCCTGCTCCTGCCTGATGATTTGGTACCTTGCTTCCAAGCATGGCTATTCCTGTGACTATGCTCCTGTCTCCTGTTTTGCTCCAAGCTGTCACCTGGGTGTCTGCAGCTCCATTCCTGCGGCCTGCTGTGACTTCCAGCATCTCCAAAGTCGCATCACCTGCCGCAAGTTTCCTGGGCTTCATCTTCAGGCACTCATGTCCCTCCTTTCCCTTGGGTCCTTCTGTCCCCATCATCAGCGGGACCCGAATTGGAGATACAAGGGAGGCCGACCTTGTCACTTCAGACTCCGACCAGGTATGCGACAATATCGGTCAGCCAGCAATGGAGTCTGAAAGGGAGGCCTCGCCTTTTATGGACATCTGCCGATCAATCTCTGCACTAGCCTCCAAGAGGTCCTGAGCCGGATGGAAAATCATTTACCGAGTCCACCTGATGTCTCATCTGCTTCTACTTTCCCAGCTCTTGTTAGTTCTTTTGCACAAACAGACTTTTGCCTGCACAGTGGAACCATTCCTTCTCCTGAACCCAGAGTGCCCTTGCCTGTGCGTTTTTTAGGGGATCGCAAACAGTTCCGTACTTTTCAAAATGCCTGCAAACTTTATTTCTCTTTACTACCCTGAACTTTCTCATCTGAAGAAGTTAAAGTGGGATTCATCATCGCTCCACTACAAAATGAACCACTTTCCTGGGCCCATCGTCTCAGACCAGGATCCTGCTTTGTCAACCTCTGACTTCTTCTTCTCAGCCATGTCCCAACTCTATGTGGATCCCTTCCTCCAACAGACTGCTGTCCCTACACTTGGCAACCTCCGACAAGGTCCAAGACCCATAGAGGTCTATGTAACTGACTTCCGGGTCTGGAGTACTGATACCCAGTGGAATACAGCTGCTCTCCACCATCAACTTTGTCTTGGACTTTCAGATACTTTAATAAACAAACTTGCCCGTGTAGGGGTACCCTCATCTCACCTCGCCTCAAGGTGACCTGACATTGTCATCTCCGCCAATGGTATCTCCATTAATCCTCAGAAAGTAGCCGCTGTCCTGGAATGGCCAGCTCCTACAGACTGAAAGGCGGTACAAAGGTTTGTGGGATTTGCTAACTTTTACAGAAAATTCTTTAAAGCGGTAGTAAACCCAGAAGAAAAAATTCAGATGAAGCCCACACATGATCGGATTATCCAATGAAATTATTCCATTGAACCTTTTCTGCCATAAAGTCTGGTCGTGTGTACGAGGCCTACCTGTTTCTAAACTACAGCAGAGAAAAAATCTGGTCTCCTGTCCTGTCAGTCAGAGCTGTGTAAATATCAGAACTGCATGGACATAAATACAGATCTTTTGGCAGGTAAAACAGTTACTGTGTATGCGTTTCATTTGGGTAGTTCATTATTTGCCTATTCAACTTTAACACTTTCTCTGCCAGAGCAGTTTTTTTCAGATTTTGTACACATGTTAGGCCTGAAAATTACTTTATGCTCCCCGGATATTATACAGTATATTTCTGAAAGTAGTGAACCTGTAGAAAAAAAAATGATGATAGTTGTAAATCTTTATGTTGCACCATATTTGTGCAACTTTGTATCAAACCTGTACTCTCAGTAAAAAAATACACTTAAAAGAAAAGCATGGGAATTAAAAAAATAAACTTACATATGGTATTCACCTAGATAGATACCGCATCTGTCCCCCGCTGCCACCAAGTCCAAGAATCGGGCAAAGACCACTGATCACTCGGCTCTCGGTTCTCGGAATATTGAGGATTTAAGATGCAGTGGTCAGTCAAGGAAACTTAAAGGCTAAGTTTTTTTTTTTTTTTTCTAAATTCCAGCTTCCCTGTGCACCAATATAGCATTAAGGTACTTCTTTTGCAAAAATAAAACAACCTTACATTTATTCTACACTATGCTTACCTCATTGTCTACATGGCTTTCAAAACACTTTTCCATTACTTCTGCCTTACTTCCTGGACAGACTACAGGTCATGACACAGGAAGGAGTTAACTAGCTAACCTCATTAGCAGACATCCTGCATCCTTTACCCTGCTTTCTACCCACCCACTTCCATGTGCATGTTTTTTTTTTTTAATTAAATGCAATCAATCAGTGATCACCCTTCTCACTAAATACACAGCCATCATTTTTTTTCCTACCTTGAAGAGAAAGTAAACCACTACCTCTTTTTTTTTCTTTTTGCTGACCTGAACGGTAAAGGCATAATGTGTTAGTATGCATTGCATACTAACACATTATGTGACACTTACCTGCAAACGAAGCCCTCGTTGTCACTGCTGGAGGCCAAATCCACCTTCACCCATCTTCCTTCTGGGTTCACAGACTCCTGCTGATGCCGCAAGATGTCACTCCCACACCCGTTCCTTCAGAGCACATGTGCCGATGACATAATCAGCTGCATAAACAGTAAATCTCTCCTAAATGGTGAATGTTTAGGAGATATTTACATTACCTAAGCCTTATTATAGGCTTACATATAGATACAAACAATCCATGGAAGTTTAATTCCTCTTTAACTTTCAACTTTCATTAAACTGGAGCACACTGGAGCCGCTGCCCTCAGCCTGCTGCCCGCCACGCTAGAGGACACCGGAGCTGCTAAGTGCTAACCGCAGCTTGCCACTCGCCACCTATATTTGGTAAGTAGGGATGAGCTTTCTGTTTGGGTCGAACATGAGTTAGACTCAAACATTGGCTGTTCGCCCGTTCGTTGGAAACCGAACATTATGGGCTGTTCGTGCCAAATTTGCCAAATTCGTGGCAAATTTGGCGCATAACGGTCCATAATGCACTGTGGGAGCACAGTGCATTGCTTTATGATGATTGGCCAGAGCATGGACAAATAATTAAATTTTTTTATCAAATATTTAACAGCAGGGCTCGTTCCTGCATTCAACAAGTGTATTCATGAGCGGTTGCAGTGCTGTGGCAACACCACCACTGCCCCAGGCCCAATTTTTCTGCCCCTGTTTAACAGGGACACGTAATTACAATTTTTGATCTAATATTTCACAGCAGGGATGGCTCCTGTGCTCAGCAAAAGTATCTGTGAGGCTTTACAGTGTTGTGCCACCACCGCCACCACCACCTAAGGCCCAATATTTCTGCCCCTGTTTAACAGGGGCATGTAATTACAAATCTTGATATAATATTTCACAGCAGGGCCCATTCCAATGCCCACCAAAGTAACTGTAAGGGCTTACAGTGTTCTGGTACCACCAACACCTAAGACCCAATTTTCCACAGAGTGTATAGGGCAGGCCATATAGTATGTACAGGCAGTCTCCTATTTTCAAACATCTGACTTACAAACGACTCCTACATACAAACTGATGTTTTGAAACAGCCATGAAGACACTGAGGTTGTCATGTGTAGAATAAATGTAAAGTTGTTTTATTTTTTCAAAATAAGTACATTAATGCTATAGTGGTACATAGGGGAGATGGAATTTAGAAAAAGAAATGAAAAATAGATGAACTTATCCTTTAATGCAGCAGATGAAAGACACAGCATGCTTATTTCCCTTTGACATTGGAAGATGTCCAGCAGTGCCATCAGCACAGAACTGGCAGAAACCAGTGGGACCCAGGTACACCACCCATCTACTGTCCAGATAAGTCTGGTCAGAAGTGGTCTTCATGGAAGAATTGTGGCCAAAAAGCCATACCTCCGACATGGAGACAAGGCTAAGCAACTCAACCATTTTAAAAACGTGACTGTATCAGGAGGCAATTTCCATGTGAAAGGCTGGAGAGCGGCACAATAATGAATGTCTGCAGGTAACACTGAGGCATGGTGGAGGTTCCTCGCAAGTTTGGGGCTGCATTTCTGCAAATAGAGTTGGAGATTCGGTCAGGATCAATGGTGTCCTCAATGATGAGAAATACAGGCAGATACACTATATTTTCAAAAGTATTGGGACCCCTGCCTTTAAATGCACATGAACTTTAATGGCATCCCAGTCTTAGTCCGTAGGGTTCATTACTGAGTTGGCCCACCCTTTGCAGCTATAACAGCTTCAACTCTTCTGGGAAGGCTGTCCACAAGGTTTAGGAGTGTGTCTATGGGAATGTTTGACCATTCTTCCACAAGCGCACTTGAGAGGTCAGGCACTGATGTGGATGAGAATACCGGGCTCACAGTCTCTGCACTTATTCATCCCAAAGGTGCTCTATTGGATTGAAGTCAGGACTTGGTGCAGGCCAGTCAAATTACTCCACCCCAAACTTGCTCATCCATGTCTTTACGGACCTTGCTTTGGGCACTGGTACAAATCATTTGATGGAGGGGGAGATTATGATGTGCAGTTGTTTTTCAGGGGTTGAGTTTGGCCCCTTAGTTCCAGTGATGGGAACTCTTAAGGCATCAGCATACCAGTACATTTTGGACAATTTAATTCTCGCAACTTTTTGGGAACAGTTTGAGGATGGCCACTTCCTGTTCCAACATGACTGAACACCAGTGCACAAAGCAAGGTCCATAAAGACATGGATGAGCTCCGCTTTAATACATCCTAAAGGTGTTCTATGGGGGTTGAGGTCAGGACTCTGTGCAGGCTAGTCAAGTTCCTCCACCCCAAACATACTCATTCATGTCTTTATGGACCTTGCTTGTGCATATTTGTGCATATATGCATACCAGAATATAAACAGCTGTGCCAAGAGTGCGCGCCCTGAGCAATCCCTGTACAGTTACCGATGACTGACCATATTTGGGATTTTTTTTTTTCTAGTATGCCCTTTATTTTTATTTACATTTTAAATTGCTATTTAAATTTGAAATGATGATGTTTTCCAGATAGCACTGGATGTTTCTACTTGTTATAGAATTGCATTGATAAAAGTAACCCACTTTATTAATATTTATTTGCTAAGGGTTTTCTGCATGTAGCATGTATAACGCACATTCTACTTGTTTCATCCCTAAAATTGTATTTCTCATTTCAATGTTTTTTGGGATTTTGAAACAGTACAAAGGAAGAATCATGTGCATACAGTATCTCACAAAAGTGAGTACACTAGGGTGACCAGACATCCTTGGTTTCCGGGGACAGTCCCCGGATTGAGGACACTGTCCCTGAACCAAGTCTGTCCCCGGTTTTGTCCTTGGATTGGATTTGGACAGGGGCTGGGGCAATTTCAAAGACAATCAGTGCAGAATTACTCCCCCCCCCCCCCCGCTCTGCCGCTCCTACTAGCTTTAGTACTACTATAATTATGGTAGTTTTTCTGTGCCCCTTTCTGATGATCATGTTCTGGTCGGAGTAGAAAGAATATTTCTTCAGTTTCGGGTGCATGCCCGTTCCGCCCCTGCTTGCATGTTCTTCTGCCTTGGCCCAAGTCCCGGCCAGCCACCTGCCCATCTCCTTGCCTTCCCTGGCGGAGTTATCTTCCTCCGCCAACTTCCGAATTACAACTCTATTGTTTTTCTATGCTTTTCTTTTCTATTATTTTCTATTCTATAATAGTCTTTTCAAATTCATCCTATACAAAATTCGAATTTCGGAACATGGCTTCTGAAGTTTGAATTTGGTAAAGAATGAATTTTAATATACAGTATATTATTATTATTATTATACAGGTTTTATATAGCGCCAACATTTTGCTCAGCGCTTTACAACATGAATATATATATATATATATATATATATATATATATATTTTTTTTTATCTATTCTGTTCCATTGTTTTTCTAGGCTATTCTTTTCTATTCTATTCTAAATTTTTCTATTCGAATTTTAATTCATTCTATACGAAATTCGAATTTCAGAAGATGGCTTCCCTTTGCATCAGAGGGGACGGGGTCACCCATACACGTCACTGGGAAACTTTGGCGTTTCCCCTTATCAGAAGGGGATAGAGGCCACGTGAGGGGTGGCCCTGCCCTCAGCTACATAAGACCTTTCAAGCTAGCGACGCGTCATTGGCTGGGTGTCTCTGCTGGACTGTGCAGTACATATATTGAAATTGTGCAAACGAGCAAAAGTATCATAAAATAAAGTGCTAGTGCCAGTTATGAATGCTTAATAGCCATCATATATATTTATATGTATTGTGAGGTTTACAGTGGAATTTTGCACCAGTCACTTTAATATTTTATGAGGATTTTGCACTATTAAGTTTTGGCACTTGGCACTTTACCTATTACGTTTATTGGTTATAGATTCATATAGGGAAGTTAATCCTTTAGCACATGTGCACTTTGGTTCTCTGTTTTTTTGCTCTGAAGATTTTTTTTACATTATTCTATTTGAGCAAGTATGCCTTACAGTGACACATAAAGTGAATAACCCCTTCCCGCCGAGCGTACGCAGATCTGCGTACTCGGCTTCCGGGGAGTATACCGGGATGATGCCCGCACCTGCAGGCATCATCCCGGTACCGTTTTTTTCAGCGGGCGATTGGCTATCCAGCCGCTGTTACCGGTGCTCCCGTTCGATCGGGAGCACCGATTTATGCTGCGATGCCTCCGGCTGCTGGGAAGGAACTGGAACGAAGCCGTAATCAGCTTCGTTCCAGTATTAGTGATGTCCAGTTCACGAACAAATCGTTCTTTTGAATCGATTCTTTTCAGTGAACTGGATGAATTGATTCATCTGAGTGAACTGATTCGTTTGAAACAGTTCACTATGCACTCAATACTAGCATAGCAAGGCAGGCCTGGTAACAAGGCTGGACTGGGACAAAAAATTGGCCCTGGACTTCATCCAGACCAGCCCACTTTAATTTTGCAAACAAGCACAAAAACAGTATATTAAACTATACACAATTGTGCAAAAAAACATATGTAGCATAACATAAGGAGTCCTCACTAACCTCTTTTATTATTTCACTTATTCTCCTCTGTATTTTTCTCATCTGTCTCCTATCACTGTATCAAGTTGAGGGCGAGCCGCGCAGGCATTACTTTGCCACTGAAAGCGGCCCACTGAGCCATCGGCCCACCGGGAAACTCCCTGTAGTCCCAATGGCCAGTACATGCCTGCCTGGTAATATGATCCTAGAGTGAGAAAGCTCGGCCTCTCCCTGCAACCAATCAGCTGACTCAAAGCACAGTGACACTCAGGAACTGGATACAAACTTAAAACAAGAGTCAGGAGTTCATAGTACACCGAGTTAAAGAATCATACAAGTTACCGAGTTAAAGAATCATACAAGTTACCAAGTTAAAGAATCATACAAGTTACTGAGTTAAAGAATCATATAAGTTACCGAGTTAAAGAATCATATCAGTTTTTAGAACACAGTACACTGAAAGAACTATAAGTCACCACCAGTAAAACAATACACTAAACTAATGAGGTAGAAGCAGTGATCAGGTGGTATGGACAGCCTAAGGCCCTTTCACACTCGTGCGACTTGTCCTGCGACTTGAGACTGCAAAGTCACATGACAAGTCCCACCCCATGATTTCCAACGAGTTCAGTTCATATCTGTGCGACTTCAAAGTCGTTTTTGCACTACTTTCGTCTGACTTTGATGCGACTTGTGGCAGAGACATCAAGATTACACAAACATTGCTTCAAGTCGTGGCAAAATCGTGGTTTACGTCCACTACAACATTTTCATGGCTTTGGCAATTATTAGTGGAAGTTTATTTGCAACTTCTCATCTCTGGTTAAACCCCTAACTGATATGACTAGAAAGGACGGTAACCCACAGAATTGATCTCTAGATTCCATTAATGCCGTTGAGGGTCTCAAGGCTGCCTTTGTTTCTGCTCTCTTTGTTGGCACATCCTGATCCTATCCTACCCTTTATCCTTGAGGTTGATGCATCTGAGACTGGAGTTGGCACCCTTCTGTCTCAACGTTCTACCTCTGAGAGCGCTATGCATCCTTGTGGCTACTTTTCCAAGAAATTGTCACCTGCTGAGTGCAATTATGAGATTGGGGACAGAGAGTTGTTAGCGATCATTTTAGCCCTTAAAGAATGGAGACATCACCTCAAAGGTACCACTGTGCCAATTCTCATTCTGACTGACCATAAGAATCCCACATTCTTGTCTGAGGCTTAGCCTCTTTCCCAGAAGGGTGCAATCTGCTTTTTTCTTGTCAAGCTTCAATTATATATTCTCATTCTTACCCGGTACTAAGAATGTAAGGGCTGATGCATTGTCGCTGTAGTTTTCCTCAGCTTCGGAGTCGGTTCCTGTTCCTGTGATACCTCCAGATCGTATTCTGGCTACGGTTCATACCAGTCTCACTTCACCTTTGGGTGACAGCATTCTTGCCACTCAGATTCATTCTCCTCCTGAGAAGCCTTGTGACCACTGTTTTGTCCCTGAGAGTTTTTGCACCGCTGTGCTCCAGACTTACCATTCTCCCATGTCTGCTGGCCACCCAGGAAAGAATCAACTAATTTGGTCTATTTCCCAACAATTCTGGTGGTCTAGTCTTTGTGCTGATGTAGCCTCCTTCGTAGCTGCCTATTCCATGTGTGTCACCATGACACCTTCCATTGGGCCTCCTACAACCCATACCCAATGGAGAGAGGCCTTGGACCCACCGGTCTATGGATTTTATTGTGGAGTTACCCAACTCCCAGGGCAACACAGTTATCCTCATGGTGCTTAAAAGATTCTTGAAATGTCACATTGCATTCCACTTAAAAAGTTGCCTACATCCAAAGAATTGGCATCCATTTTTGCTTGGGAGATCTTTCGATTACATGGGCTACCCAAGGTTATCATCTCGGACAGGAGAAGTCAGTTTGTATCCAGGCTTTGACAAGCCTTTTGTGCACAGTTGGAAATTCAGCTTTCCTTCTCTTCTGCATATCACCCGCATTCTAATGGGACCACAGAACGAGTCAACCAGTCTTTAGAGCAGTTCTTACATTGCTATATTTCTGTCCATCATAACAACTGGTTAGACCTTTTACCTTGGGCGGAGTTTGCTCACAATTTTTCTGTTAATTCCGCTTCCCGATTGTCCCCGTTTATGGTGAATTATGGTTTTAAAACATCTATGTTGCCTGACTCATTTATTCCCCAGAGCATTCCTGTGTTAGAGGAGCATCTCAATGGTCTTTGTTCTACTTGGGTACAGGTCCAAGAGTCCTTGTGATGTACCAATGATAGGTACAGTCTCCATGCTGATCGCAGAGGGTCTGGCTGTCATCTCGCAATTTCCGACTCCGTGTTTCTTCAATGAAATTGGCACCTCAGTTTATTCAGCCTTTCCATATTCTCCGCAGGATTAACCCAGCGGCTTGCGCTTTGGACCTTCCTTCTAATATGCGAATCTCTAATGTATTCCATGTCTCCTTATTAAAACCTTTGGTGTGCAACCACTTCACCACCTCGGTGCCACATCCTCACCCAATACAGGTTGAGAACCATGAGGAGTATGAAGTACAATCCATCAGTTACTCCAGTAGGTTCCGTGGGCGCATACAGTACCTAATTCATTGGAAAGTGTGAATGGAGCAGCGCACTTGGGTCTCATCCTCAGACATACATGCCCTTGTCCTCCTCCTTGCTTTCCATAGATGTTTTTCCCTCAAACCTGGTGGCCCTCTGGGGGGAGTGGTTGTTGAGGAGGCAGTACTGTGAGGGCTGGGTTAAGCCCTCCCTTCTCAGAGCTCAGATTGCTCAGCTGTCAGTTAATTGCCAGTATTCATCATTCCGCAGTGACTCACCTGGTGATCATATCCTGGTCTGTTCTTTACTATTTGTACCATTTTACCACTTTATTAAATGATGTGATTTTTACTGCATTTTCTGTCTCTGTCTGATTTATGGTTCCTGAAAATGCTTTACGGAACGCTATCGAGAGTTGCTCCTTAACCTGATAGAAATGCACCCTGAGGATTACATCCCTAGAAACTTGGCATAGGAGATAGCTGAGTCTAGGAAACCCTGTGGATTTGATCAATGGTCAAATCTGCAGATGTAAAAGTAAGTATAATGGCCAGGAAGAGGACTTGTGCAAATTGCAGTAGTTGGGATTGCTGGATAATTTCCAGGACCCTTCAAATCTTTAGGTTATTGTGACTAGACCTGTCCTCCAATCCTCCACTTTAGACTTCAGCCATGCGATTTCATCCTCATTTGTGCTGAGTGTGCATCGACTAGCATATTGAAAGATTCTGCACAATCACATAGTTTGTCCTCTTTATGAGCCACCCTATCTCTCAGGACTTGTATGTCAGCTTGCATGAGGTGGAAGTAGGATTTCATATCGATTTGGGGAGACCCCCTGAGGGAAGTTAGCATGTTTTTCAGTACAGTCTCTGACACTGGATGATCTGAGGTGTTGATTATAGCGCAGGGGTCTGTGTGTGGTTGTGACGCCTGTGGGCCATTACCCTGTGTGCTCACCTCCATGTCCAGAGATCTCGGGGCATCATTTGAGGAGTCCCTCTGCAGCCTGCACTTCACTGGGCTTCTTGTGAAGGGTGTGAAGGCCCCTGTGGATGACCCCCCATGTGGAGAGCAGGGGCCTTTACCATGTGCTGAGGAGGCTTTCTTAGTCCTCCGAGAACCACCGCAGACATCATTTTGGTGTTCACCGGCGGGGAGTTTGGAGAAAAAGACGGACAGCTGCAGCACTTCTCTCCTTCTATGGGGCATAGCTGAGGGTTGCCTGAGGTGGAGAGAACAAGAACCACTGCTCTGACATTCTCAGGGGTCGAGGAATCACCGATCAGGCTGAGTAGTGCTCTGTGTCAGGTGGCCATTCAGCAGAGTGGTCACCATTCCCCCCCAACATTGACTATCTTCTATCCATGTCTTTTACATTATATAACTAATGACAGCTCAGGGAGCTTCTATTCAGCTAGTGTTACCATCGGGATCGGCTGCATGTGTCAGGTCTCCTGTTTTTTTCCCAGCAATTAAGCAGGTATCAGGCATCATGACTGATGATTAGTGATGGAAAAACTTCCGACGGGACGTTTCGCGAACGCGGACCGCGAACGCGGCCGAAAGTTCGTGAACCAGAACGTTCGCGGCGGGCCCCATTGACTTCAATGGGAGGCAAACTTCGCAAACCTATAGGTCAAATTTGCAGCCACAAAATAATTATTAGCTGTGCAAACATAGTCAAATCAAAAAAGCCAGCTGGAACATACACAGAATATAATCTACTTAGGGGCTCAGTTCAATACTCAGGTAGCCACAGTTTCTTTGCCTCTTCAGAAACTCCCCAAAATCAGGGAAAAGTTCCAACAGGCATTGGCTGTGCCAGTGATGTCAGCATCCTAGTGCATGAGTCTTCTCGTGACGATGGCTTCATCCCGATGTTCCTCTGGCTCCCTGTAGACTAAGGCCGCGTACACACGGGCGGATTGTCTGGCCAACTAAGTTCGTCAGACAATCCGACAGACAGTCCGTCCAACTTTTGAATGAACAGACTTGACCACACACGATGAACAGACAGTCCGCTGAAAGCATGCGCGATGACGTATACAGCACGTACGACGGGACTAGAAAAACGCCGTCCAATACACTGCAATGCAACCTTCGGCCGTGTAAATCCTTTCTGAGCATGCGCCATACTTAGTCCGTCCAACTTGCCTACACACAAGCGGACTGTCCGCTGAAACCAAGTTTGGACGGACAAAACCAAGTTTGGACGGACAAAATTACGGAAATTCCGTAAGACTTTGTTCGTCAGACTGTCCACTGAAAAAGTCTGCTGAAGCCCACACACGAGTGGATTGTCCACTGAAACACGGTTCAGCGGACAAAGTTGGGCAGACAATCCGCCCGTGTGTACGCGGCCTCAGAGTTTTCCAACAGGGCTTGCTGATACAGTTGAATAGGGTTTGTCTAGCCCAGCCAATCATGATCATCAGCCAGGTGCGCCAGAGTCTCTGGTGGTGGACAAGACAAGAAATGCTAGTACAGCATCATTCATTAGGGCTGCAGCAATGGATCATTGTTACCATAGATGCCAGTGCAGCAGGGTAGGGCGCCACCTGTGAACAACTCAAGATGCAGTGCAGATGGGAATTTCTCACTCAGGGACTAGTTTCCAATATTCTGGAACTTTTAGCAGCATTTATGGCGCTAGCCACCTTGTTGCCTCACATACAGGGTCGCGCCAGTGCTGCTCTATCTGGACAAAAGGGCAGCAATGTCCTATATACAGTGACAAGGAGGATCGCACAGCCAATCCCTCTTGAGAGAGGTGGGACTAGTGATGGACGAACTTCCGACGGGACGCTTCGCGAACGCGGACCGCGAACACGGCCGATAGTTCGCGAACCGGAACGTTCGCGGCGGGCCCCATTGACTTCAATGGGAGGCGAACTTCGCAAACCTATAGGTCAAATTTGCAGCCACAAAATAATTATTAGCTGTGCAAACATAGTCCCACCACATGGCCAATGACATAACACATGTATGAGGTGAATCTGGGATCAACAACTACAAGCATTCTTTTTTTATATGGGAAATTGTTGTGACAATTCAGGACTGTGGAGCGCATGAAGGCAATGGAGGAGAGGGAAGGTCAGGGACCAGGGTAGGCAAAGAAGAGGGTGCAGGAGATGATCACCAGCAGCGTGACATACAGCAATGACACCTGCACCGTGATAGAGTCATCTGACAGCAGCACCGTGATACAGAGCACTGACATCAGCAGCGTGACATAAAGCACTCACACCAGCACCGTGATATACAGCACTGACAGCAGCACCGTGATAGAGAGCACTGATATCAGCAGCGTGACATAAAGCACTCACACCAGCACCGTGATATACAGCACTGACAGCAGCACCGTGATAGAGAGCACTGACATCAGCAGCGTGACATACAGCAATGACACCAGCACCGTGATATACAGCACTGACAGCAGCACCGTGATAGAGAGCACTGACATCAGCAGCGTGACATACAGCAATGACACCAGCACCGTGATATACAGCACTGACAGCAGCACCGTGACAGAGAGCACTGACATCAGCACCGTGATATACAGCACTGACACCTGCACCGTAAGCAGCCCCAGGAGGATGTCAGCATAGCACAGAGATGGTGTGAGCCCCTCATAATAAGCAGCCCCAGGAGGATGTCAGCATAGCACAGGGATGGTGTGAGCCCCTCATAATAAGCAGCCCCAGTAGAAATATGACACCGCTCAACCTCTTCAAAGAGGAGGGTAGGGGCATATAGTACGGTATGCTTTTTTTGGACAAGTGAGCCAAATGAAGGAAGAAGGTCTCTGTGCTCGTTTAAAAAAATTGTTTATAGACATATACATGGTCTACTGGTCACATGTGTTGAATTCCTCCGAGATCCATGCCTCATTCATTTTTAGAAATGTGAGGTAGTTAACACTATCGTGAGCTAGGCGAGTACGCTTATCGGTCACGATCCCCCCTGCTGCGCTGAACGTCCTTTCGGACAGGACACTGGATGAGGGGCAAGCCAACAGTTCGATTGCAAATTGGGCAAGCTCTGGCCAAAGGTCAAGCCTGCCCACCCAGTAATCCAGGGGTTCATCACTCCTCAGAGCGTCCACATCGGCCGTTGACCCGATGTAGTCGGACACCTGACGGTCTAGGTGTTCCCTGATGCTGGATCCGGATGACACCTGTCGATGGGTCGGCTGAAAGAATGACCTCATATTCAAAGTCACCAACACATCTTCAAACCGGCCTCTTCTTGCAGGCGCTGTTGCATTGGTACCCGCAACTCCTTCTCTGGGAGTGGGAATTGCTCCTCTGCCAGCGCACGCAAAAGCAGAATGCAGCATTTCTCGAAGCAAGGCCTGGAAGTGCTGCATTCTGACAGCCCTCTGCGACGGCGGTAACATTTCCACCATTTTGTGTTTGAACCGGGGGTCTAAGTACGTTGCCACCCAGTACTGGTCCTTGACTCTTATGCTTTTTATACAGGGGTCCCTATTAAAACACTTGAGCATGAAGGCCCCCGTTTGCACTAAAGTGGAAGCGGTGTGGTGGCCTGGCTCCTGCTCATCATCCAGGATAATGTCGTCCTCTTCATTCTCCTCTCCCCATGCACGCACAACAGGGATCCCAGAAAGGTTTAAAGCCTGCTCTTCTTGCTCCTCCTCATCCGCCCCGGCACCATCCTCCTCTGACTCCTCTTCAGACTCCTGTTGTTGACTTTTCTCAGATAGAGTAGCCCCCCTGGGAATTCATCCAGCATTGCGACTTCCTCATCTTCCCGCTCCTGCTCCTCCACAGCTTGATCAATGACACGCCGCAATGCACGCTCCATAAAGAAGGCATAAGGTACCATGTCACTGATGGCGCCATGGCTGCGACTGACCAGTTTGGTGATCTCCTCAAATGGGCGCAGAAGTCTGCATGCGTCGCGCATGAGCAGCCACTGGCGTGGTGAAAAAAACCCCAGCTCCCCAGAACCGGTTCTGCCGCAGAGTTCATACAGGTAGACGTTAACTGCACGTTTCTGCTGGAGCAGCCTATCAAGCATATAGAAGGTTGAGTTCCATCGCGTCGGGCAATCGCAAATAAGACGTCTGACCGGCAGATTGTGTCGCCGTTGAATGTGAGCAAGGCGAGCCATGGCCGTGTAAGATCTTCTGAAATGGGCCGAGATTTTCCTTGCCTGCCGCAAGATGTCCTGGACCCCAGGGTATTTGACAATGAATCGCTGCACGACCAAGTTTAAGACGTGTGCCATGCATGGCACGTGCGTGATTTTGCCCCGTTTCAATGCGATAAGCAGATTGGCACCGTTGTCACACACCACTTTACCAACTGTCAAATTGAGCGGTGTCAGCCACTGATCTGCCTGTGAACGCAAAGCTGAAAGGAGTGGCGGGCCAGTGTGGCTCTTGGCTTCCAGGCACAACAGACGCAGCACGGCATGGCAACGTCTCACCTGGCATGTGGAATAGGTTCTGGGGAGTTTGGGCGGTGCAGCGGAAGAGACGCTAGCAGCGGAAAAGGAGGAGTCAGCGGAGGAGGAGACGGAGGAGGATGGAGTAGGAGGAGGAGGAGAAGAAGAGTCAGGCCTGCATGCAATCCGTGGCGGTAAAACCAAATCTACACGGGTGCCACGGGTTACATGCTTGATGGCCGTCAGAAGGTTCACCCAGTGGGCAGTAAAAGTGATATACCTTCCCTGCATGTGATTAATAGACCACGTGTCTGTGATCAGATGTATCTTGGCACCGACACTGTGTGCCAGAGATACATTCACTTGCCACTGAACATGGCCATATAGCTCTGGGATGCCCTTCTCTGAGAAATACTTCCTTCCTGGGACCTTCCATTGTGGTGTTCCAATGGCCACAAATTTGCGAAAGGCCTCCGAGTCCACCAGTTTATATGGCAGTAGTTGGCGGGCTATGAGTTCTGACAAGCCAGCCGTCAACCGTTGGGCAAGAGGGTTATCCGGCGTCATCATTTTTTTACGCTCGAACATTAGGCCCACGGAAGCCTGCCTTTTTGCAGAAAAACGTGAGCTTGGCGTGATGGAAGGTGGAGTGGAGGACAATTGTGAGGAGAGAGGAGAAGTAGAAGACGAGGCTGGATGGTGAGAGCCTGCAGTGTGGCTTTGTGTGTTCCATTGCTCCCACTCGGCTCGGTGATGGCTGTCCATGTGCCTTCTTAAGGCGGTCGTCCCTAGGTGAGTGTTGGGCTTACCGCGACTAATGCGTTGACTGCAAAGATTGCAGATGGCAACGCTATTGTCAGCAGCGGACACGTTAAAAAAAGCCCACACTGCGGAGCCATGTGCCGGTGTCCTGGGAGCGCCAAATGTGACCGTACATGGTCGATGACTCGCTCCTGATACTTTTGCAGTCTGCTTTGTCCCTCCTGTGCAATGTGAGTTATTCCTGCTTCTCCTCCCTATCTGCTGGTCCATTTCTCCCTCTGAACTCCCCTCCTCTTCCTCTCTTGTGGGCACACACGTGACATCACTAGACACGTCATCATCAACGTCACCTTCCCCATCGCTATAAGTAGAGATCTCGGAGTAGGCAGCAACACCGGGGACCAACCTCCTCCTTGGGCTGATCTGGGTACTGTCGTCAGACTGCTGAGTAGCGGTTGTTGCTACCTCCTCTTCCTGATCCAATACCAAGAGTGGCTGCGCATCAGAAATGTCTTGATATGGATCGGAAAATAATTCCTGTGACTCAAGCGGAAGGTATGTGGTGGTGGTGGTGTTGTTGGTGGTAGTGTCTTTGGGGGTGCACATAGCAGAGAGTGAAGAAGAGGGTGCAGATCGAGAGGATGAGGAGGGTGCAGAAGAGTAAGGCTGAGTGAGCCACTCAACCAAGTCTGGTGCGTCCTTTAAAGTAATTGAACGCACCTTCTGCAACTTCTCACTTTGGCTCAAGGCTGTTGCTCCTGCCCTACCCCTACCACCCCTGCGGAAGGGCCTGCCTCTTCCTCTGCCTGTCATTTTTTAAATGACCCTGTGACAAAACTCTCAGTCCCTATACCGATGAAAGACTGCTGCAGTATAGGGCAGCGGTCAGCAGTAGTGCACCTCAACCCTATGTATTGTGGACCGATACCAGTCCTTACAGAATAGCAGACTGTACCTCAATCAATACTATGTACTGTAGCACCCTACACCAAGTTACCAGTCCTTATAAGGACCTTTGTGGACCAAGTAGGTTGTGTGTGACTGATTAGCAGACTGTACGTCAGTCCCTATACCGATGAAGGACTGCTGCAGTATAGGGCAGCGGTCAGCAGTAGTGCACCTCAACCCTATGTATTGTGGACCGATACCAGTCCTTATAGAATAGCAGACTGTACCTCACTCAACCCTATGTACTGTAGCACCCTATATACCTTACCAGTCCTTATAAGGACTTTTGTGGACCAAGTAGGTTGTGTGTGACTGATTAGCAGACTGTACGTCAGTCCCTATACCGATGAAGGACTGCTGCAGTATAGGGCAGCGGTCAGTAGTAGTGCACATCAACCCTATGTATTGTGGACCGATACCAGTCCTTATAGAATAGCAGACTGTACCTCACTCAACCCTATGTACTGTAGCACCCTATATACCTTACCAGTCCTTATAAGGACTTTTGTGGAACAAGTTGGTTGTGTGTGTCTGATTAGCAGACTGTACGTCAGTCCCTATACCGATGAAGGACTGCTGCAGTATAGGGCAGCGGTCAGTAGTAGTGCACCTCAACCCTTTGTATTGTGGACCAATACCAGTCCTTACAGAATAGCAGACTGTACCTCACTCAACCCTATGTACTGTAGCACCCTACACCAAGTTACCAGTCCTTATAAGGACCTTTGTGGAACAAGTAGGTTGTGTGTGACTGATTAGCAGACTGTACGTCAGTCCCTATACTGATGAAGGACTGCTGCAGTATAGGGCAGCGGTCAGCAGTAGTGCACCTCAACCCTATGTATTGTGGACCTATACCAGTCCTTACAGAATATCAGACTGTACCTCACTCAACCCTATGTACTGTAGCACCCTAGACAGACCAAGTTACCAGTCCTGATAAAGAGCTTTGTGGAACAAGTGAGTTGTGACTGATTAGCAGACTGCAGCAGAAGGGCAGCAGTCAAGTATAATATTCTTTCTATATTTGGAAGAAAGAATATTATACATGTACAAGCCTATTACCATACCACTGATACCAGTCCTGAAAAGAACCTTTGTGGAACTAATAGTAACAGCTACTGTTTAAACTGACCCTCACTGCCTGACACACTGCTTCCTGCCTGTCCTTATATAAACTGGCAAAACAGAGGCTGCTGGAACAATAACTGGTTACTGGAATAGCACTTTTGTGGACCTGATAGTAACAGCTAATGATGATGACTAATCTGGCTGTCCCTACAACAGCAGCACACAGCGCCCTGTCCCTTTCTCTAAACTGACAAAAGACACTCAGGCTGCTGCAACAATCAGTAGCACAGGAAACCTATATACACCTAACACCTATACCAGTCCTGAAAATAACTTTTGTGTACCAAATAGCTAGCGATTTGGGTCACTGCAATCTCTCCCTGCTCCACACAGCAACCTCTCCCTATAGTGACAGAAGAAAGAATGTAAAATGGCCGCCGGATCGGGTGTATTTATAAGTTAGGGGGAATGTCCAAGTGTCCATGTGCTGTAATGTCTCAATTGGCTGGACCCCCTTATTGAAAAAGGGTGCTTTTGGATTCCGCTAAGATCCCCACCTGCAGACCACCAGGCAAAATATGTGGGGAAGAGGCCCTTTTTCTCATTAACAGGGGGCAGGTTGCTTTACCAGGGGGTCGCCCCTGGCAAAGTACCACTCATGATCAGGGCATGTGGCCTGATATGGTGCATGCTCATCCCCCTTGCCAATCCAGCCTGACTGCATGCTAGGATTAAGGGTTTAGAATCGATTTTTACATGTAGCCCCCTTAAAATCTGTCAGAACCAAAAGGTCTGGTATGTATTTCTAGGGGACCTTATGCATCTTTTTTTTGCTTGAAGAACCCCCTTAAAATTCATACAAGACTTAAAAGGTTTCACTTTAAGCATATAAAAAAATAACTACTTTGGGCAGAATGGTTTATTTATTTGCATTGGTACATGTTCCCCAGGGCAATGCCCACCTCCCTTTTGACACCCCTTTGCTTATTAGTGCAGAAAATGGGCATTTTTCAATTAATTGGTTTCAATGAAGTTCACCAAACTCCTGCTGAACTGAATCCAAGGTAGTTTGGCTCATCACTACCTTCCAGACCTATGCAAAATATATCAAAACAGACCACAAGAATGTGTTTAGGATCTAAAAATGCCACATGATTGGTTTAAACACCTAGTGGTGAGACTTTAACTTACAGACATGCTGTGTAAAACTTAGCTGTACCTCAACATTGTTTTTGCTGTTTTATATATCTCCCAGGAAGTATTGCGTTAAAGTATTTCCCTCTGTATTTAATGTTAGTCTGATCCCATGTATGAATATTTTAAAAATATTTTACATTGATATAAAAATTATTAACTTACTGTTTTGGAAAACAATAACTTTTTGTAGACCCTCTTTGGGGTATTACTTGAACATCCTAGCTTTCCTTTCCGCAATTGATAATATTAACAAGGATCCAGACATCTTACCCAATATCAGTCTAGGCTTCCATCTATATGATTCATTGTTGGAACCCAGGAAGGCTGTACAGAGTGTTCTGCAGATCTTATCTGGACCAAATGGGACATTTCCTAATTATTCCTGTAAAGGGCATGGCAAGCTGACTGGTGTTATTGGAGATCACTATTCATCCACTACAATCCCAATTGCCCAAATCCTTGGATTGTACAGATACACACAGGTGAGTGAAAACTTCTTGTATAATTGTAATACTATGCTAAGTCAACAGAGACAACAATATGCATTTTACAAAAACATGCCAGTCTGTGAAAGTTAAAATGTACGTAGACTCTAACAGCTAAAATGAATGAATACACAGCTGACACCCTCAGCCTGGTGAGAGCTTGGTCGATGCCTGGGGGCATGGGAGAGGAAATTGTCAGAGAGCAAACACCTCTTGTTGCCTGTGGCATGCTGAGAGGGATGGAGCTCTGAGTAAGTATCAGAGAAAACTCTTCATGAGTTGGGGTCTATGAAGAGGCTGGGGAAACTTCAAGAGGGTACTCATCCAAGGAAATTCCGTATGGTGTTGTGAGTTGGGTTTTGTTGCTAGAGGAGACAGCTGTGGCAACGTAGATACAGAACATTGGGTGCAGATGAAAGGCCCTGGTTATGTATTGCTGTCTACTAAGGTTGGGCCGAACGACCCCCTGTTCTGTTCGCATCAGAACTTTCGAACACCAGGATCATCCTCTTGTGGCATGCCTGCTTTGGTGTCCGGATCTAGCATCTGGGACTGCATGGCGTCTGTGTCTTTCCATTAAATCAGTTTCAAGTATGTCTTTTCTGTTTAAACATTTCTCAATGGCTAAAATGTCTCCAGTGGTATAATTTAAATTTTTCTTGTATATGGGCTAAGGGGGGGATTGCGCTTATGCAGGGATCCCTCAGGCCCTGTTCTCCCTCCTCAGGGGTTCCTGGGGCTCATGCAAGGCTCTTCTCTCCCGTTCAAAGGGCTCGGAGTCCATCATTTCTTGGACAACATCAATCTCTTGGCCCAGGACCAAGACCTTTTGCCGACACAGGAGCTCCTGCTTTCCACTATACGGTCATTCGGATGGATATTCAACTATCAAAAAAGCCAGCTGGAACATACACAGAATATAATCTACTTAGGGGCCCAGTTCAATACTCAGGTAGCCACAGTTTCTTTGCCTCTTCAGAAACTCCCAAAAATCAGGGAAAAGTTCCAACAGGCATTGGCTGTGCCAGTGATGTCAGCATCCTAGTGCATGAGTCTTCTCGTGACGATGGCTTCATCCCGATGATCCCCTGGCTCACTGTAGACTCAGAGTTTTCCAACAGGGCTTGCTGATACAGTTGAATAGGGTTTGTCTAGCCCAGCCAATCATGATCATCAGCCAGGTGCGCCAGAGTCTCTGGTGGTGGACAAGACAAGAAATGCTAGTACAGCATCATTCATTAGGGCTGCAGCAATGGATCATTGTTACCATAGATGCCAGTGCAGCAGGGTAGGGCGCCACCTGTGAACAACTCAAGATGCAGTGCAGATGGGAATTTCTCACTCAGGGACTAGTTTCCAATATTCTGGAACTTTGAGCAGCATTTATGGCGCTAGCCACCTTGTTGCCTCACATACAGGGTCGCGCCAGTGCTGCTCTATCTGGACAAAAGGGCAGCAGTGTCCTATATACAGTGACAAGGAGGATCGCACAGCCAATCCCTCTTGAGAGAGGTGGGACTAGTGATGGACGAACTTCCGACGGGACGTTTCGCGAACGCGGACCGCGAACACGGCCGATAGTTCGCGAACCGGAACGTTCGCGGCGGGCCCCATTGACTTCAATGGGAGGCGAACTTCGCAAACCTATAGGTCAAATTTGCAGCCACAAAATAATTATTAGCTGTGCAAACATAGTCCCACCACATGGCCAATGACATAACACATGTATGAGGTGAATCTGGGATCGACAACTACAAGCATTCTTTTTTTATATGGGAAATTGTTGTGACAATTCAGGACTGTGGAGCGCATGAAGGCAATGGAGGAGAGGGAAGGTCAGGGACCAGGGTAGGCAAAGAAGAGGGTGCAGGAGATGATCACCAGCAGCGTGACATACAGCAATGACACCTGCACCGTGATAGAGACATCTGACAGCAGCACCGTGATACAGAGCACTGACATCAGCAGCGTAACATACAGCAATGACACCTGCACCGTGATAGAGTCATCTGACAACAGCACCGTGATAGAGAGCACTGACATCAGCAGCGTGACATAAAGCACTCACACCAGCACCGTCATATACAGCACTGACAGCAGCACCGTGATAGAGAGCACTGACATCAGCACCGTGACATAAAGCACTCACACCAGCACCGTGATATACAGCACTGACAGCAGCACCGTGACAGAGCGCACTGACATCAGCACCGTGATATACAGCACTGACACCTGCACCGTAAGCAGCCCCAGGAGGAAGTCAGCATAGCACAGGGATGGTGGGAGCCCCTCATAATGAGCATAGCACAGGGATGGTGGGAGCCCCTCATAATAAGCAGCCCCAGGAGGATGTCAGCATAGCACAGGGATGCTGGGAGCCCCTCATAATAAGCAGCCCCAGGAGGATGTCAGCATAGCACAGGGATGGTGGGAGCCCCTCATAATAAGCAGCCCCAGGAGGATGTCAGCACAGCACAGGGATGGTGGGAGTCCCTCATAATGAGCATAGCACAGGGATAGTGGGAGCACCTCAATATATGCACAGCAGAGGTACAGTCCCAGGAGGAAGTCAGCACAGCACAGGGATGGTGGGAGCCCCTCATAATATGCACAGCAGAGGTACAGCCCCAGGGGGATGTCAGCACAGCACAGGGATGGTGGGAGCCCCTCATAATAAGCAGCCCCAGGAGTAAGTCAGCACAGCACAGGGATGGTGGGAGCCCCTCATAATGAGCATAGCACAGGGATAGTGGGAGCACCTCAAAATATGCACAGCAGAGGTACAGCCCCAGGAGGAAGTCAGCACAGCACAGGGATGGTGGGAGCCCCTCATAATATGCACAGCAGAGGTACAGCCCCAGGGGGATGTCAGCACAGCACAGGGATGGTGGGAGCCCCTCATAATAAGCAGCCCCAGTAGAAATATGACACCGCTCAACCTCTTCAAAGAGGAGGGTAGGGGCATATAGTACGGTGTGCTTTTTTTGGACAAGGAAGTGAGCCAAATGAAGAAAGAAGGTCTGTGTGCTTGATTAAAAAAATTGTTTATAGACATATACATGGTCTACTGGTCACATGTGTTGAATTCCTCCGAGATCCATGCCTCATTCATTTTTAGAAATGTGAGGTAGTTAACACTGTTGTGAGCTAGGCGAGTACGCTTATCGGTCACGATCCCCCCTGCTGCGCTGAACGTCCTTTCGGACAGGACACTGGATGAGGGGCAAGCCAACAGTTCGATTGCAAATTGGGCAAGCTCTGGCCAGAGGTCAAGCCTGCCCACCCAGTAGTCCAGGGGTTCATCACTCCTCAGAGCGTCCACATCGGCCGTTAACCCAATGTAGTCGGACACCTGACGGTCTAGGCGTTCCCTGATGCTGGATCCGGATGACACCTGTCGATGGGTCGGCTGAAAGAATGACCTCATATCCGAAGTCACCAACACATCTTCAAACCGGCCTCTTCTTGCAGGCGCTGTTGGATTGGTACCCGCAACTCCTTCTCTGGGAGTGGGAATTGCTCCTCTGCCAGCGCACGCAAAAGCAGAATGCAGCATTTCTCGAAGCAAGGCCTGGAAGTGCTGAATTCTGACAGCCCTATGCGACGGCGGTAACATTTCCGCCATTTTGTGTTTGTACCGGGGATCTAAGTACGTTGCCACCCAGTACTGGTCCTTGACCCTTATGCTTTTTATACGGGGGTCCCTATTAAAACACTGGAGCATGAAGGCCCTCATTTGCACTAAAGTGGAAGCGGTGTGGTGGCCTGGCTCCTGCTCATCATCGAGGATAATGTCGTACTCTTCATTCTCCTCTCCCCATCCACGCACAACAGGGATCCCAGAAAGTTTTAAAGCATGCTCTTCTTGCTCCTCCTCATCCGCCCCGGCACCATCCTCCTCTGACTCCTCTTCAGACTCCTGTTGTTGACTTGTCTCAGATAGAGTAGCCCCCCCTGGGAATTCATCCAGCATTGCGACTTCCTCATCTTCGCGCTCCTGCTCCTCCACAGCTTGATCAATGACACGACGCAATGCACGCTCCATAAAGAAGGCATAAGGTACCATGTCACTGATGGCGCCATGGCTGCGACTGACCAGTTTGGTGATCTCCTCAAATGGCCGCAGAAGTCTGCATGCGTCGCGCATGAGCAGCCACTGGCGCGGTGAAACATACCCCAGCTCCCCAGAACCGGTTCTGCCGCAGAGTTCATACAGGTAGACGTTAACTGCATGTTTCTGCTGGAGCAGCCTATCAAGCATATAGAAGGTTGAGTTCCATCGCGTCGGGCAATCGCAAATAAGACGTCTGACCGGCAGATTGTGTCGCCGCTGAATGTGAGCAAGGCGAGCCATGGCCGTGTAAGATCTTCTGAAATGGGCCGAGATTTTCCTTGCCTGCCGCAAGATGTCCTGGACCCCAGGGTATTTGACAACGAATCGCTGCACGACCAAGTTTAAGACGTGTGCCATGCATGGCACGTGCTTGATTTTGCCCTGTTTCAATGCGCTAAGCAGATTGGCACCGTTGTCACACACCACTTTACCAACTGTCAAATTGAGCGGTGTCAGCCACTGATCTGCCTGTGAACGCAAAGCTGAAAGGAGTGCCGGGCCAGTGTGGCTCTTGGCTTCCAGGCACAACAGACGCAGCACGGCATGGCAATGTCTCACCTGGCATGTGGAATAGGTTCTGGGGAGCTTGGGCGGCGCAGCGGAAGAGACGCTAGCAGCGGAAAAGGAGGAGTCAGCTGAGAAGGAGAGGGAGGAGGATGGAGTAGGAGAAGAAGAGTCAGGCCTGCATGCAATCCGTGGCGGTAAAACCAAATCTACACGGGTGCCACGGGTTACATGCTTGACGGCCGTCAGAAGGTTCACCCAGTGGGCAGTAAAAGTGATATACCTTCCCTGCCCGTGTTTGCTAGACCACGTGTCTGTGGTCAGATGTATCTTGGCACCGACACTGTGTGCCAGAGATACATTCACTTGCCGCTGAACATGGCCATATAGCTCTGGGATGCCCTTCTCTGAGAAATACTTCCTTCCTGGGACCTTCCATTGTGGTGTTCCAATGGCCACAAATTTGCGAAAGGCCTCCGAGTCCACCAGTTTATATGGCAGTAGTTGGCGGGCTATGAGTTCTGACAAGCCAGCCGTCAACCGTTGGGCAAGAGGGTTATCCGGCGTCATCTTTTTTTTACGCTCGAACATTAGGCCCACGGAAGCCTGCCTTTTTGCAGAAAAACGTGAGCTTGGCGTGATGGAAGGTGGAGTGGAGGACAATTGTGAGGAGAGAGGAGAAGGAGAAGTAGAAGACGAGGCTGGACGGTGAGAGCCTGCAGTGTGGCTTTGTGTGCTCTCTTGTGGGCACCCACGTGACATCACTAGACACGTCATCATCAACGTCACCTTCCCCACCGCTATAAGTAGAGATCTCGGAGTAGGCAGCAACACCGGGGACCAACCTCCTCCTTGGGCTGATCTGGGTACTGTCGTCAGACTGCTGAGTAGCGGTTGTTGCTACCTCCTCTTCCTGATCTAATACCAAGAGTGGCTGCGCATCAGAAATGTCTTGATATGGATCGGAAAATAATTCCTGTGACTCAAGCGGAAGGTATGTGGTGGTGGTGGTGTTGTTGGTGGTAGTGTCTTTGGGGGTGCACATAGCAGAGAGTGAAGAAGAGGGTGCAGATCGAGAGGATGAGGAGGGTGCAGAAGAGTAAGGCTGAGTGAGCCACTCAACCAAGTCTGGTGCGTCCTTTAAATGAATTGAACGCACCTTCTGCAACTTCCCACTTTGGCTCAAGGCTGTTGCTCCTGCCCTACTCCTACCACCCCTGCGGAAGGGCCTGCCTCTTCCTCTGCCTGTCATTTTTGTAAATGACCCTGTGACAAAACTCTCAGTCCCTATACTGATGAAGGACTGCTGCAGTATAGGGCAGCGGTCAGCAGTAGTGCACCTCAACCCTATGTATTGTGGACCGATACCAGTCCTTATAGAATAGCAGACTGTACCTCACTCAAACCTATGTACTGTAGCACCCTAGACCAAGTTACCAGTCCTTATAAGGACCTTTGTGGACCAAGTAGGTTGTGTGTGACTGATTAGCAGACTGTACGTCAGTCCCTATACTGATGAAGGACTGCTGCAGTATAGGGCAGCAGTCAGCAGTAGTGCACCTCAACCCTATGTATTGTGGACCGATACCAGTCCTTATAGAATAGCAGACTGTACCTCACTCAACCCTATGTACTGTAGCACTCTACACCAAGTTACCACTCCTTATAAGGACCTTTGTGGAACAAGTAGGTTGTGTGTGACTGATTAGCAGACTGTACGTCAGTCCCTATACTGATGAAGGACTGCTGCAGTATAGGGCAGCGTTCAGCAGTAGTGCACCTAAACCCTATGTATTGTGGACCGATACCAGTCCTTATAGAATAGCAGACTGTACCTCACTCAACCCTATGTACTGTAGCACCCTATACCAAGTTACTAGTCCTTATAAGGACTTTTGTGGACCAAGTAGGTTGTGTGTGAGTGATTAGCAGACTGTACGTCAGTCCCTATACCGATGAAGGACTGCTGCAGTATAGGGCAGCGGTCAGCAGTAGTGCACCTCAACCCTATGTATTGTGGACCGATACCAGTCCTTATAGAATAGCAGACTGTACCTCACTCAACCCTATGTACTGTAGCACCCTAGACAGACCAAGTTACCAGTCCTGATAAAGAGCTTTGTGGAACAAGTGAGTTGTGACTGATTAGCAGACTGCAGCAGAAGGGCAGCAGTCAAGTATAATATTCTTTCTGTATTTGGAAGAAAGAATATTATACGTGTACAAGCCTATTACCATACCACTGATACCAGTCCTGAAAAGAACCTTTGTGGAACTAATAGTAACAGCTACTGTTTAAACTGACCCTCACTGCCTGACACACTGCTTCCTGCCTGTCCCTATATAAACTGGCAAAACAGAGGCTGCTGGAACAATAACTGGTTACTGGAATAGCACTTTTGTGGACCTGATAGTAACAGCTAATGATGATGACTAATCTGGCTGTCCCTACAGCAGCACACAGCGCCCTGTCCCTTTCTCTAAACTGACAAAAGGCACTCAGGCTGCTGCAACAATCAGTAGCACAGCAAACCTATATACACCTAACACCTATACCAGTCCTGAAAAGAACTTTTGTGTACCAAATAGCTAGCGATTTATCTCTCCCTGCTCCACACAGCAACCTCTCCCTATAGTGACAGAAGAAAGAATGTAAAATGGCCGCCGGATCGGGTGTATTTATAAGTTAGGGGGAATGTCCAAGTGTCCATGTGCTGTAATGTCTCAATTGGCTGTCCTGTACCCCATGATGGATGTGTCATCAGGTCAAAGTATTTTTACACAGTAAAAACACGGAAGTCCGCCGGGCGAACGGCGCCAATAGTCCGCCGAACGGGCGGACCGCGAACAGCCGAAATTACGTGTGTTTTGAGGGTCCACTGGGGGCTCATTTGAAGCCGGTGGTGCGGGAGAAGATTGGCAAAGGTGAGTATGTGGAGATTTTCTCACTGCTCCTTTTGGAGAAGTTTAATCTGGATAGGGTCAAGCCCGACGATTCCAAGAAGGAGGATGAGGAAAAGCGGCGGTATCGGCTGATTACGCGCACTTTTTCTAATTGGCTGCAGGCGTTTGCCATTTTGGCGAATGTCATCGGGGAGAAGAACTCTGAGCACTGCTCGGCGTTATTCTGTTATATGGATGCGATAGGGGAGGCCTATAGGGTGTATGGGGGGTGGCGTGGATCAGGTACGATGAGCAGTTCAGGCAGCGCAAGGCGGTGTGGCCTGAATTGCGCTGGGACCACAAGGACATCAGCCTCTGGATGAGGCTTATGTCCTCGGCGCGGGCCTCAGTTTCTTCGGGAAGGGGGGGGCGGGAGTGCGCCAGCCTCAGGACTGCCGGCCGGAAAGAAATGGGGGGTGTACTGGCAGTACAATGAAGGCGCCTGCAAATTTGGGGGAACGTGCAAGTTCAAGCATGAGTGCTCCGGCTGCGGGGGAGCTCACATGCTGTCCAGATGTTTCCGGAAAGGGAAGCGGGCCGGAGATTCTGCTCAGAAAAGGGAGGACACCGGTGATACTGGCAAGGATGCTTCCTTTTCTAAGTAGGTATCCGGAGTGAGAAGCGGCTCGGTTGCTGGCGGCAGGGTTTCGGGACGGCTTTAGGATTCCCTGCTCGCTGACAGCGGTGCCGCCGGTGGTGGAGAACTTGAAGTCGGCTTTGCAGCATCCGGGGGTGGTGGATGACAAATTGGGAAAAGAAGTGGCCCTGGGGCGGATGGGGGCCGTTTGGGGATAGGCCTTGGCCTGACCTGGTCGTTTCCCTGTTGGGGGTGGTCCCCAAGAAGGAGGTGGGAAAATTTCGCCTGATCCATCACTTGTTCTTTCCAAAAGGGGGCTTGGTCAATGATTTAATTGACCCTGAGGCGTGCACTGTATCGTATACATTGTTTGATGCGGCAATTCGGTGGGTGCGGCGATATGGAAGGGGGGCACTGATGGCTAAAGCCGATATCGAATCGGCTTTTCGGTTGCTCCCGGCTCACCCCGACAGCTTTTGGCTGTTGGGGTGCCACTGGCGTGGTCAATTCTATGTGGATAAGTGTTTGCCTATGGGTTGCTCGATTTTGTGCGCCTATTTTGAGACGTTTAGCTCCTTTTTGGAGTGGGTGGTGAGGGATGTTTCAGGCTTGGAGTCGATTATCCATTATTTGGATGACTTCCTCTGCGTGGGCCCGCCTGCCTCCGCTGTGTGTGCGATTCTGCTGTCTACGTTACAGCACATCACAGGCAGGTTTGGGGTCCCCTTGGTGGCGGAAAAAATGGAGGGTTCGACGTCGGAGCTCAGTTTCCTCGGTATAGTGATTGATTCCGGGGCGATGGAATGCCGGTTGCCTAGGAACAAGTTGGAAGAGTTGCAGCGGGAGATCAGGGACTTTGATGTGGACCTGGTCACGGATGCGGCTGGTTCGACAGGGTATGGTGCATTTTTCAAGGGCAGGTGGAGCGCAGAGCCTTGGCCGCAGTCCTGTGGTGTTAGCATTGGAGCTCTGGGGGGACGAGTGTAGGAATTTGAAATTGCGCATCAATTGCGACAATATGGGGGTTGTACAGGTTGTGAACCGCATGTCAGCTTCTTCACCTCCGGTCATACGGCTGATGTGGCAGTTGGTTTTTCGGTGTTTGCAGTTAAATGTTTTTGTTTATTCTGTGCATATCCCGGGCGTGGACAATGCGCTGGCTGACTCCCTGTCTCGTTTTCAGTGGGACAAGTTCAGGGAGCTGGCTCCGGGTGCGGAGGCGGAAGGGGTCCCTTGCCCGGAGTGGATTTGGAGGCTGCCTTTGGCATCGCCACAGGATGGATCCGGCAGTTGGTGAGTACAGCAACGTGGGCAGCTTACTCAAGGGTTTGGTCGGAGTGGTCTGGATTGGCGTGTGAGGCAGGGGTAAGTGATCAGGGACCCGATAGGCGTTTGCTGGTGCTCTACTTCGTGGCCAGGAATATTGAGCGGGGGACGTCGGTGTCCGCCATTGAACGGAAGCTGGCGGGTCTCACATTCTTATTTAAGTTGATGCGTGAGGAGGATTGGACTAAAGACTTTGGGGTAAAGCAGGCATTGAAGGTGTACCGTAAGCGGCACATGCAGAAGGATGTCAGGAGGCCGGTCACATTTGCAAATCTTCAGGTGATGTGTGCCCGGTTGGGGTATATCTGTGCATCGGGCTATGAGGTGCGGCTGTTCACAGCCGCGTTTTCCCTGGCCTTTTATGGGGCATCCCGGATTGGGGAGTTGGTGAGCCCAACCAGGAAGGTGGCTGGGGGATTGTTGGATGGGGAGGTAAGCTTGGAAGGGGATCGGGTCAGGCTCTGGCTGCGCAGGTCTAAGATGGACCAGCGGGGTAAGGGAGCGTTGGTGTCCCTATATGCACTCCCAGGATCCAGGGTGTGCCCGGTGGCGGCGGTTCGGGAGTTCAGGAGAGTGAGACAGGGAGGGGAGGGGCCTTTCCTGCGGCATGAGGATGGGTCTTTTCTGTCCAGGTACCAGTTTGTGTCGGTATTTAGGCGTTGTTTACGGGAGGTTGGTTTAGATTGTAAGATTGTAAGGCGTATAGAATTGGCAGATGGGAATCTCGCCGATTTCATACCTATGTGAGGCCACAGTTGGCGGTCGACTAGGGGAAGCGTTCCAACTGTGATTTTAAAAAAAAAAGGAAAAGGAAAGTGGAGAGTGAAATGTAACGGGAGCTTTCTGTGGAGGGCTGTGCATCTTACAGGGGCGCAGGCTGTGGTTGGAATTATGTTTTGATTTTTCTTTCAGATGGAGGTTCAGCTCACCTCGTCTGGATCGTAGGGCACTCCTACGTGTGTTGGGGGGGGGCTAGGAGAGGAGACCAAAGACCTGATGGCAGGCAGCTTGGTATTTCTAGGCGGGAAGCTTGTTTAAGGTGGTTGGGGATCCCGGGGATGAAGTGGGAGAGAGTTTTGGGGGAGGTGGTGAAGTATGCGGGTAGAGACGGGCCCCCCGGATGTCCTGGTGATGCATAAAGGGCGGGAACGATCTGGCAGTCCGGAAGGTCCGGGACCTGATCGCGGACATTAAGTCCGATTTCGAGAGACTGCGGTTCCTTTTCCCAGGTACCATATTAGTCTGGTCTGACATTGTGGCCAGGACGGTATGGAGGTGGGCTAGGTCCATCGCAAGTATCAACAAGACCCGTATTAGGGTCAGTACCCTGAGGTGAAATATCAGCTATCCCTGATGCTGGGGGTCAGGGAGGTGCTACACTGGCTCTGTTGGCTAGCCAGAATCAGTGATCTGGGGCAAGCAAGTAAAGTCAGGGTGATGGCGGGTCTCCTGATTTGTATAGTTTTTCTGGTTATGCATGATTTTGCCTAGGAAAGCCTGTCCCTCATCAGCCTGCTACAGAGAAGGGTCAATGTTCTCTGAATGAGGTCCAACATATCCACAGATAAGTCCAAGCTTTAGCATATATAGTAGTACTGTTGACCCTTGCTGATTGGAGAGCTATAGATCTGACACAACAGGGTGCAAATTGTATGTCTTCAGGCAAACTACTGTTACAATGCAAAGAGCAAAGATCCTTCTCTACAGCATGCTGGCAGGGGGCAGGCTTTCCTACTCTGGCTTCTGTAAGACTTTGTAACATCTTTGTTTTAATGCACATTAAAGGTATTAAGCTGATTTAATCTAAAAGATCAGTTGTATTGTTAAATATTTGTACAGTGTGGTCTGTTTTGTTTAGTATAATTTTGTTATGTTACTAATTTAGTTTTGTTATGGAATTTGCTTTGTTTGCTTTCAGAATTCATTTCGTTTTTTTTCTTTTTTGTTAATTTTTTATTTTTTTTGTTAAAATTTATTTCATTTATTCATTTTCTAACAAATTACAACTTTTTAGAACGATTAGATTTTAGATTGGTCGACAATCGACCAATTCAAATTCTGTGTCAAGAAATAGGTGGTTGTTGACCAGCGCATCCTTAACAACCATGAGTCATCATCTTTCAGTGGGCTTCCCCTCTGACAGATGAATGTAAAGATAAATAATGCTGTTAAAAAAAAAAAAGATAAAGAATGCCGGCATCTGCCCAGCAATAGAAAATACAAAAAAAACAGCAAGACCCTTTGGGTCTGGTAATGATTTTGAAGGGCACCCTACACAAACATTTTTTTTAAAATGGCGTGGGATCCCCCCAAGATCCATATCAGACTCTTATGCAAGCATGCAGCCTAGCAGGTCAGGAAAGGGGGGGGTGAGTGAGAACCCCCCCTGCACCATAACAGGCTACATGCCCTCAACATGGCGGGGTGGGTGCTTGGGGACAAGGGCCTCCTTCTGACAACACTGAGCTGTGGTTGTGGGGGTCTTATCGGAATATGAAAGACCCCTTTAACAAGAGGGCCCCTAGATCCCGCTCCCCCCCCCCCATGTGAATGGGTATTGGGTACATCGGACCCATACCCATTCACCAAAAAAGTGTCAAAAAGTAAAAACCACAGGAAACTGATTTTGATAAGTCCTTTATTAAAAAAGAAAATAAAAAGTGTCACTCGATGTACATCCATCATCAATCACAACGCCCGCCGACCCGAAAAATTGAAAAATGGCAAAAAAATGCTTTGCCTCCTAATAGGCTACCCACCATATGCTGTCTCTTCGCTATGACAGCTCTTAAATAGGCAAGGGGTGGGGCCAACCGGTTACATCACTGGCACCACCCTCTTCTGATGTCACATGACGTGGGAAAAGGGCGGTGCCACCGAATCATACCTGCCAGGCTGCATGGTAAGATAAGGGTCTAGTATGGCTTTTGGGGAGGATCCCACACCCATTTTTTTTAACTGGGTGTGGGGGTTCCCCTTAAAATCCATACCAAACCCGAAGGGCCTGGTATGGACTGGGGGGGCCCCCATGCCATTTTTAAAAATGTTTCTATTGCTGGGCAATTGCCAGCATTCTTTATCTTTACATTTATCTGTCAGTGGGGAAGTCCATTGACAGATGATGACTTATGGTTGTTAAGGATGTGGGCAGCTGGCTTCCCGACCCGCTGCTTAACAACCAGCTGTTTCTTCACACAGAATTCAAATTAGTTGATTGTTTTTTGAACAATCCAAATTTGAATCATTCTGAAAAGTTGGAATTTGTCAGCAAATGAATAAACTAAATATTTCAACTAAATTTGTTACTATTCGTTACTATTTCATTCAGAGATTTGCATACATCCGAATCTCCGAATAACCAAAAATGCGTCCAAAATTGTATTCGGACAGGAAACAAATTGTGACTGTGAACTGCAAATATATCCACATTATAATGTATAGTTAATCCTTCTCTTTTCAGATCAGCTATTGGGCCACTGATTACTCTTTAAGTGACAGACTCCTTTACCCGCATGTTTTTAGGACCGTTCAGAATGATCATGTCCATTATTTAGCAATTGCCAAACTAGTGAAATATTTTGGTTGGACCTGGGTAGGAATACTTTTATCAGATGATGATACCGGAGAGAATGAAGCACAAATTCTGAAGAGACATTTGGCTTCCCAAGAGATTTGTGTGGCTTTTGAAAAAAGAATGACTGAAAATTCTGCTACAATAAATCAGTGGACAGACACACTTAGAAAAGTACGATGTAAAGTTTTAATACTTTGTGGTTCCTTCACAAACAATGCTCGGGGATACCTTTCTATATACCCTAATATTAATAGAAACAATATTCTTATCCTTCCCCCAGGCTGGACTTCAGATGGAATCAAGATAACAACTGCTTTCATAGATTTTATAACAAGTTTGTCTTTACGGTTTTCTGATCCACGAATTCTTAGAGATGAAACTTTGTTTGATGTAAATTTACTGTCAAGACATTCACAAATTGGACAGCTGATGGATGATCTGATCATTACATTTTACAATATAACATCAACTCAAAATGGGAAAAATATTTATTTCCAAAATGTTCCCATTTCTAGACAGAATATAATAAGATTCTTTATTTCAGTAATTGACAAAAGTATGCTTTCCAGAGAACCTCTACGAGTGTATATTGCAGTAAAAGCTATGGCTGAAACTATACATATTTTCAACAAGTTTAAACACAGTTTTAACATTAATAGATTTAATCAGGTAAAAAGTGTTTGAAATGTATTTGTTGGGTGAGCGCAAGCCAGTGAGGGATTGGCAAAGAGGGTTGGTGGGTAATGAGCTGTTGGTAAGGTAGATGAGTCTAGTAGCAGAACTATAGATGGGATAACCTGTGTAGAGGTAGGCCAAAGAAGGGAAGGCTACTATAGTCGAGATGAGGGATGACAAGGGAATTAGTATCTTGTTGGTGACATTGGAAAGAAGGGGTGTATTCTGGAGATGATAGGGAGGTTGAGGCAGCAAAATTTGGACAGTGATTGGATGTGGGGGTCAAAAAGGAGAGGTCAGAGTCCAGGACCACACCTAGCGTGCTGACATGAGGGGATGGACTAATGATTGTGTTATTTAACGCAAAAGGAAAGTTGGGGGAGGGGACATGGGGAAGGAAATATATGTTTTTTCAGCTTTTGGCATTTGACCATATCTCAGAGCTGCAAAGGGAATTGGTTCTGAGACTTCACTCTCCTGGACTTTGTGACCTCATGTCTAAACAGGGAAATTGTATAATTTTCATCATATGTCACTAAGTGCAGGTCCCATTCTGGCCAATGTCTGAATAGGAGCTCCACTGAGCGACACCAACCTGCGGATCCAATCCCACACTCCGATTGAGTGCTTCCGTCAGTATACCGCTTCCTAAGTCTGAATATAGATATCAGATACTCCAACCGCTCACAAGCACAAAACAAGACGAGACTTGCTTAGTGCTAACATGGACTGATTTATTAGAAGCAAAATGACAAGTTTTTATAATGCAGTAGAAGACTAAAACCTAACCTAATTAGCATGAGCTAATTATCTAAATCAACACTCAGACTAGTTGATTGAGGGATACGACTTTTCGGCTCCTAGCTCACTAACAATTCCATAAACATTACCATAAACATCAACACAGGGTTAATTAGCACAAACAACAATGTGCTGAATACTCTTACAAGCCAGACTCATTTACACAACAGACAGGTGGCTGGAGTTGATAACATTAGCATCTGACAGTGTGTGTCCCAACGGCATGAGACAACACACATTATATATACATATATACAGCATTGAATCTAGCAAAGATTATAGTGGGGTTCTCATTCACCCTGTGCCCCTTAAAATCCATGGCCCCTAATCAGTCGGCAAGAGGCTCGCATTCAGTCCTCTCAAAAAGCCTGTATCCTGGCTAGGTCTGTCACACAACCAAACATATATTTTTATTAGCAGATAGGCAGAGTAGGAATAGGCTGAAATTCGAGCTGTGGGTGGCCCTGTCAGCACCACCCGGTTCATTGTGGGTCGAACAGTGACTGCATCCTAAAAGAAATGAATGATATGCTGCTTGTGCAAATTCCTAATGCCCCGTACACACAAGTGGAAAATTCCACCAGCAAAAGTCCGATAAGAGCTTTTGGATGGAAAATGCTACCATGTGTATGCTCCATTGGGCTTTTGCTGGAGGAATTGCAGCCAACAAAAGATTGAGAGCATGTTCTTAATTTTTCGTTCGGCAAAAGTTCAGATCGGAAATTACGATCATCCTTACCAATTCTGACGCACAAAATTCCTACGCATGCTCGGTAAAGATTTGACGCTTGCTCGGGAGCATTGAACTTAATTTTCTCGGCTCATCGTAGTGTTGTACGTCACTGCATTCTTGAAAGTCTAAAGTTCAGCAAACTTTTGTGTGATCGTGTGTATTCAAGCCAAGCTTGAGCGGAATTCCGCCGGAAAAACCATCCAAGATTTTTCCAATGGAAATTACACTTGTGTGTACGTGGCATAAGTGTATGGTTTAACCACTGAACGACCATCCCATAGCAGATTTACTGCTACAGAATCACATATGTACAGTATATATATATATATATATATATATATATATATATATATATATGTGTGTGTGTGTGTGATTCTGCACTTCTGCCTAGTGGGTGCACGTGCTGTTGGCGTGCCACTTCTTTTGTTATTAGTCACAGCAAAAGCCAATCAGTGGTTGCTGGCCAATGGATGTTGGCTGGTACCCACCGATCATCATGAAGACACACAGGATAGAGCTCTGCTATGTAAACAAGGCAGAGCTCCATTCTGACAGGGGGAAGTGATGGATTTTCTTGCCTTGAAAAGCAGGGAAAGCAAATCCAAAACCTAACACAGTACACAAAGACACTGGCTAGACACACAATTTAAGCTTTGATTGCCCTAGATGTTTAACCCACTTCCCAGCCAGTGTCATTAGTACAGTGAGAGTGCATAATTTTAGCACTGAGCACTGTATTAGTGTCACTGTCTCCCACAAAGTATCAAAAGTGTACGTTTGCCACGTACACACGATCAGACTATCCAGAAACTTGGTCCAGCGGACCAGAGTTCGCCGGACAATCCGCCCATGTGTGGGCTCCGGCGGACTTTTTCCCCAAAAGTCCGGCGGACTTAGAAAGAAGTTTTGACTCAAAAATTGTCCGCCGGACTATGAGTTTGGCGGAAAATCTGGCCATCTGTGTGCTAGTCCGCCGGACTTTTGAAATGAACGAATTTTCTCACACACAGAAAAGTCAGTTAATTTTGAACGTGCTCCAGGTAAACGGGACTAGAGCAGGAGGTCAATGTCTGCGCCTTCATGGGCGAGATTGACACATCTCTAGCCCCATCACCCGGTATGGACTTAAAGGGGAAGCCCTACGCTGAAAGAACGGCGTGGGGGTCCCCCCAAGGTCCATATCAGACCCTTATCCGAGCATGCAACCCGGCCAGTCAGGAAAGGGGGAGGGAACGAGCGAGCGCCCCCCCCCCCCGAGCCGTACCAGGCCGCGTGCCCTCAACATGGGGGGGTGCTTTGGGGAAAAGGGGGCCCCCCATCCAAAGCACCTTGTCCCCATGTTGATGAGGACAAGGGCCTTTTCCCGACAACCCTGGCCGTTGGTTGTTGGGGTCTGCGGGCGGGGGGCTTATCAGAATCCGGGAGCCCCCTTTAATAAGGGGGCCCCCAGATACCGGCCCCCACCCTATGTGAATGAGTATTGGAGTACCATGTACCCCTACCCATTCACCTGTGAAAAAAAGTGTAAAAAAAAACACAACACGTTTTTAAAATAATTTATTGCACAGCTCCGGTGGTCTTCTTCCATCTTGGGGGGTCTTCTCGCTGGACTCCTCCGCTGTCTTCTGCTCTTTTACTAGCGGAGGAGCCCGGCTTTCTTCTTCATCGCCACCCCCATATGGAAGTCTTATTCCGACTTCGGGGGTCTTTTCCCCCTCTTTGGGGGTCTTGTCCCCATCTTCAGTTCTTCTTGCCGGGCCTCCGCTCCTTCTTCCAGCTCTTTTACTAGCGGTGGCTCGGTCTTCTGTCATCGTCTCCGTCGCTGCCGCCTTCTCTTCTTTCTTGAGATATTGACTCGATGCTGTCTCCGGCCGCAATGACAGGGACGCATTGTGCGGCGACTTATATAGGGACAATGGGACAATCATCCGGTGACCCCGCCCATTGTCCCTATATAAATCCCTGTCATGGTACCAGTATCTCGCAGCCGGTCCGGTGATACCGTATGAGTGTAGATCTACTTAGTGTCCTTCAACTGAGCCGCCAGGCCCCTTCTGAGAAGCCAGCCTTATGCATGGCCTTCTCCTGAAGAGTCCTCTCCTGGGTGCTTCTCCAGTTGCTGGGCCACTCCACAGATGAGACGGCACCAAATCACCTTTGAATCCTCCTCTCAGTTACATTGCCTCGGGCTAGCCAGCCCCGAGACTTGAAATTGCATGGATCCGCACCCCAGGCCATGAGGGCCATGAGGGCTGGTCAGGAGGACCAGGACCAAGCAGACAGAAAAATCTTCTGGACCAGAATCCAGAAGTACCCGATGTCAGTACCTTAAATACCCTCTCCCAGAATGCAGAGCAGGATGACACACCCACTGGGCTGGTTCAGAGAAAGAATGGCATTCGATATGCATAGCTAAATTGCATTCTTACACCTGCCAGTGGTAACAGCGACACCTATGGCCAAGGAGAACCCAGTGCAATCCAGCTAGACTGGTACCGAAGCCATAATTTGGTATAATTAACCCTAAAACCCAACTGTGATTTTAGGAACTTTAAATAGAAAAAAAAAAAAACATAGCGCGTGCTCTTCAGGAGCCGGCACTACATGTATATGAAAAAAGGGTAAGGTATACAACTCAAAAAGATGGCACTGTAAGCCATGCAAGCTGAAAACACATTTCAGATACAATGGGTCTCAATATGGCATTATTAAGATGTAATGTCAATACTAGGGATGGGCCAAACACCCCCCTGTTCAGTTTGCAGCAGAATGTGCGAACAGGCAAAAAATGTGTTCGAACGCGCGAACACCGTTAAAGTGTATGGGACACAAACATGAAAAATCAAAAGTGATCATTTTAAAGGCTTATATGTAAGTTATTGTCTTAAAAAGTGTTTGGGGGCCTGGGTCCTGCCCCAGGGGACATGTATCAATGCAAAAAAAAGTTTTAAAAAATGGCAGTTTTTTCGGAAGCAGTGATTTTAATAATGCTTAAAGTGAAACAAAAATAAAAGTGTAATATTCCTTTAAATTTCATACCTAGGGGGTGTCTATAGTATGCCTGTAAAGTGGCACATGTTTCCCGTGTTTAGAACAGTCAGAGAGCAAGGAAAAAAGGTAATTTAAAAGTACCAGCGCTAGCGACTATAATGAATTGTCGGTCCCGGCAATACACATAAAAGTTAATTGATAAAAATTGCATGGGATTCCCCCACAGGGGAACCTCAAACCAATTTTTTTTTTTTAATGCATGATGGTCAACCCAAATTCCATACCAGGCCCTTCAGGTCTGGTATGAATATTAAGGGGAATCCTTAGTTGAGATTTGAGATCCATGAGGAGATAGAGGGGGTGAATTGAGGAGCGGAAATATAGATCTGTGTGTCATCGGCATAGAGGTGGTATTGGAACCCATGGGAGACTATCAACTGGCCCAGGGAAGAGGTATAGAGCGAGAATAAGAGGGGCCCAAGGACGGAGCCTTGGGGTATCCCAACAGACTGAGGAAGAGGAACAGAAGAGATGGACTTGTAAAGGACACTTAAAGTGCACTGAGATAGGTAGGAGGAGAACCAGGATAAAGCAGAATCACGAAGGCCAAGGGAGTATAGTTTGCTGAGGAGGAGCAGGTTCTCAACTGTGTCGAAGGCAGCAGAAAGTTATAAGAGTACGAGTATGGAGTAATGCCCATTGGTTTTAGCAGTTAGTAGGTCATTAGTGAGTTTTAGTAGGGCAGTTTCAGTGGAATGAAATTTCCCCAACACACACATTTATTATTATATACTCCCTGATTTCCCTAACACACATGGTGCATATAATCAGCTCTTCCCTTAATCACTCCCATAGGAAGTTGTATGTGTAAGGAAGCAGTCACTAATACATTTACTTGGAGACACCATATCAGAAAGAAAAAAATGAACTTTAAAAATTCAAGTGTTTATAAAATATGGAGCATGATCCGACCAAGACCGGAGAGCTGTGTAAGGACATCAGGGATACAATTGTAGACCTGCACAAGGCTGGGATGGACTACAGTACAATAGGCAAGCAGCTTGGTGAGAAGGCAACAACTGTTGGCACAATTATTAGAAAATGGAAGAAGTTCAAGATGACGGTAAATCTCCCTCAGTCTGGGGTTCCATGCAAGATATCACCTCATGGGGCATCAATGATTATGAGGAAGGTGAGGGATCTGCCCAGAACTACATGGCAGGACCTCTTCAATGACCCGAAGAGAGCTGGGACAACAGTCTCAAAGAAAACCATTAGTAACACACTATGCCGTCATGGATTAAAATCCTGCAGCGCATGCAAGGTTCCCTTGCTCAAGCCAAAGCATATCCAGGCCCATCTGAGGCTTGCCAAAGACCATCTGGATGATCCAGAGGAGGAATGGGAGAAAGTCATGTGATCTGATGAGACAAAAATAGAACTGGATTGGCGGAAGAAGGATGAGTACAACCCCAAGAACACCATCCCAACCGTGAAACATGGAGGTGGAAACATTCTTTGGTGCTGCTTTTCTGCAAAGGGCATAGGACGACTGCACCGTATTGAGGGGAGGATGGATGGGGACATGTTTCGTGAGATCTTGGCCAACAACCTCCTTCCCTCAGTAAGAGCATTGAAGATGGGTCATGGATGGGTCTTCCAGCATGACAATGAACCGAAACACAAAGCCGGGGCAACTCAGGAGTGGCTCCGTAAGAAGCATTTCAAGGTCCTGGAGGGGCCTAGCCA
The DNA here is from genome assembly GCF_037356315.1 of Lithobates pipiens. Classification (NCBI taxonomy): domain Eukaryota; kingdom Metazoa; phylum Chordata; class Amphibia; order Anura; family Ranidae; genus Lithobates; species Lithobates pipiens. The sequence continues at coordinate 274,140,299 of NW_027507790.1, read as the reverse complement.
GTCTAGAGACCTGAACCCAATAGAAAATCTTTGGAGGTAGCTGAAAGTCCATATTGCCCAGCGACAGCCCCTAAACCTGAAGGATCTGGAGAAGGTCTTCATGGAGGAGTGGGCCAAAATCCCTGCTGCAGTGTGTACAAACCTGGTCAAGAACTACAGGAAATGTATGATCTCTGTAATTGCAAACAAGGGTTTCTGGTCTCTGTACCAAATATTAGGTTATGCTTTTCTGATGTATTAAATAGCAGATTTGTCTTTATTGTTGGCGGGAGAGGGCCCTCTGCCACTTACCGGTGGAGGCGATTGGGTCTTCTTTCGTTTTAGGTATGGAGCTGAGTGAGGGAAAGAGATGACCTCCACCCGGCTGCATACCAATGCAAGATGACTTTTTATTATTTTATTTTTTTATAGCATTTTTGTGTAAATATGAGATCTGAGGTCTTTTTTAGACTTACATTAATATTCACAAAAATATTTAAAAAAACATTTGGAAAAAAAAATGTTTTACTTACCAGAAACCCCTGTTGCTAGGCAGTCTGCCTAATCTGCCTCTTCCTCTTCCGCAGCGCTTCCTCCTCTTTGGTGAGCTGGCCCGTTCACAATGGGGCCATTCACAAAATGCAACTAGCGCATGCACAGTAGGAAACAGGCAGTGAAGCCATAAGGCTCCACTGCCTGTTTGCCTTCGTTAAGATGGTGGCGCCAGCACCCGATCCGCTGGACGGATCAGCCTTGGGCGGCCGACATCACGGGCTCGCTGGACAGATAATGCCGCGTACACACGGTCAAACTGTATGACGTACTTAGTCTGGCGTACTTTCCGCCAGACTGTCCGTCGGACTTTCCGAACGGGCTACTTGCCCACACACGACACTTTTTCAGCGGACTAATACGGCGTACTAAGTCCGCCGTACTATCCGCCCTACTTTTGAAATGAACGGACTCGCCCACACACGCGGAGGAAAGTCCGCTCATTTCGAGCGCGTCTCCAGGTAGGCGGGGCCTGCGAAGGAGACGTCGCTGGCCCCGCCGCCTGATATGGACTTAAAGGGGAACCCCAACGCCGAAAAAAATCGGCGCTGGGGTCCCCCCCAAGTCCACAACAGACCCTTGTCCGAGCACGCTACCCGGCCGGCCAGGAAAGGGGGGCGAGCGAGCGCCCCCCCTCCTGAGCCGTACCAGGCCGCGTGCCCTCAACATGGGGGGGTGCCTTGGGGAAGGGGGGGGCTGCGCGGCCCCCCCACCCCAAAGCACCTTGTCCCCATGTTAATGAGGACAAGGGCCTCTTCCCGACAACCCTGGCCGTTGGTTGTCGGGGTCTGCGGGCGGGGGGCTTATCGGAATCCGGGAGCCCCCTTTAATAAGGGGGCCCCCCCACCCTATGTGAATGAGTATGGGGTACAATGTACCCCTACCCATTCACCTGTAAAATAAAAGTACAAAAAAAAACACAACACACGAGATAAAATACTTTATTGCACAGCTCCGGGGGTCTTCCATCTTCGGGGGTCTTCTCGCCGGACTCTATCTTCTTGTAGCTCTTTTGCTAGCGGAGGAGCCCAGCTTTCTTCCTCGCCGCCGGCCTCTTCTCCCGACTTTGGGGGTCTTGTCCCCCTCTTCGGTTCTTCTGCCGGGCCACCGCGCCTTCTTCTAGCTCTTTTACAGGCGGTGGCCCGGTCTTCTGTCGCCGCCGCCTTCCGTTCTTCTGCTTCTTCTTCTTCTTCTTCTCCAGGAGATGTTGACTTGAGGATCTCTCTGGCCGCAATGCCAGGGACGCGCTCCGCTGCCACTTATATAGGGACAAGGGGCGGTGTCACATGGCTTTATGTCACATGGGTTGGTCACATGGGTTGATGTCACATGGGGACTGTGACATCGTAAGGGGGTGGGGTCACCATGTGACACCAACCCATGTGACATAAAGCCATGTGACACCGCCCCTTGTCCCTATATAAGTGGCAGCAGAGCGCGTCCCTGGCATTGTGGCTGGAGAGATCGTCGAGTCCACATCTCCTGGAGAAGAAGGAGAAGAAGAAGAAGAAGAAGAACGGAAGGCAGCGGCGGCGACAGAAGACCGGGCCACCGCCTGTAAAAGAGCTAGAAGAAGGCGCGGTGGCCGGCAGAAGAACCGAAGAGGGGGACAAGACCCCCGAAGTAGGGAGAAGAGGCCAGCGGCAAGGAAGAAAGCCAGGCTCCTCCACTAGCAAAAGAGCTACAAGAAGATAGAGTCCGGCGAGAAGACCCCCGAAGACGGAAGACCCCCGGAGCTGTGCAATAAAGTATTTTATCTCGTGTGTTGTGTTTTTTTTTGTACTTTTATTTTACAGGTGAATGGGTAGCGGTACATTGTACCCCATACTCATTCACATAGGGTGGGGGGGCCGGTATCCGGGGGCTCCCTTATTAAAGGGGGCTCCCGGATTCCGATAAGCCCCCCGCCCGCAGACCCCGACAACCAACGGCCAGGGTTGTCGGGAAGAGGCCCTTGTCCTCATCAACTTGGGGACAAGGTGCTTTGGGGTGGGGGGGCCGCGTGGCCCCCCCTTCCCCAAGGCACTCCCCCATGTTGAGGGCACGCGGCGTGGTACGGCTCAGGAGGGGGGGCGCTCGCTCGCCCCCTTTCCTGGCCGGCCGGGTAGCGTGCTCGGACAAGGGTCTGTTGTGGACTTTGGGGGGACCCCACGTCGATTTTTTTCGGCGTTGGGGTTCCCCTTTAAGTCCATACCAGGCGGCGGGGCCAGCGACGTCTCCTTCGCGGGCCCCACCTACCTGGAGATGTGCTCGAAATGAGCGGACTTTCCTCCGGGCGGGAAAAGTCCGCTCATTTCAAAAGTACGGCGGACTGGCACACACACGGCCAGATTGTCCGCCGAAATGCGAGTACGACGGACAGAATTTCGGAAAAACCGAAATTCTTAGTACGCCGGACTGCACGCTGAAAAAGTCCGCTGAAGCCCACACACGAGCGGATTGTCCGCTGAAATGTGTTTCAACGGACTAAGTACGTCATACAATCCGCTCGTGTGTACGGGCATAAGTGTCTTTATTAAAAGTCAGCAGCTCTAGGCACGGAGGGACAGGCAGAATACTCTAGGCACGGAGGGACAGGCAGAACCCAGGCAAGTGATAGCCCCTGCATCCCTCACATACACCCCTGCAGGCCAGAACAGCAACCACCAACTTATGACACCTTCACCGGCTTCCACTGAATCATTACTTGGCGGTGGCCTCTGGGACAGTGCCTTTTCTCTTGCTGGGCCTTCTCTTACACCACACCAGGGGTCTCCGTCCCTGCCACCCCTGCTCAGGACTGGTACTTCCAGCCAGGAGACCTTTACCTGAAGCTTTGTGAATTACTGGAGAGGGGTCTGGCCTCCACAGCAGCAAAGATAACTAGGGAAATCAAATCTGACTTAAAAAAACCTGGGCTCCAGAATGGAAGCCATGGAGAACAAACTGAATATGATGGTGGCAGACACCAATCAAAACTCAGACCATATTCAGACACTTCAAGACAGGCTTGACTCAGCCCTTTCTAGGATCGATGAGCTAGAAAACAGATCCAGAAGATACAATTTTAGGATCAGAGGTTTACCAGAGTCAATCATGGATGTTAACCAAGCTACCCAGGAGATCATCAAAACCTTGATCCTGAACATTCCACAGCACTGTATGGAATTGGACAGAGTCCACAGAGCCTTGGGACCCCCAAGAAAGGATGGTTCCCCCTAGTACATCATCGCAAAACCCCACTTCTACTTGGTCAAGGGGGAGATAATGAAGCAATTCAGAGAGATGAAACAGATTACACATCAAGGCCACCCAATACTCATTTTTGCGGACTTAGCCCTCTCTATGATCCAGCAGAGATAGGCCTTGAAACCCCTACTTTCAGTCCTCACCCAAAAGGACATTAAATACTGGTGGACCTTTCCATTTGTTGTTAAATTTTACTTCAAGTGCAAGCATTACTCCTTTTCCAGTCTCCAGGAAGCGGAGAAAATCCTCCTATCCCTGAAGCCCCTCAAAAGGAGAAAGATATTTGAGAGTTACAGTTCCCTCAAGGTAGATATTATCATGGTGCAGGAAACCCATTTCCCTCAATGGTACAGCTCCAATTTTCTCCACCATCAGTGAAAGGGTTAATTTTGCCTGGTTTCTATGAATGACCAGTGGATTCCTCTACAGAGCTACCAGAGACAAATTACCAAAAGCACAAAGATCCTGCAAGAATTTCCCCTTATAAACACAGCGTACACATGCAGTTTTGTCAGAGCCAGGGCAAGAAGAAAAGCATCAGTAAAATAGACACAATCCACTTACCTTGGATGAACACTGCACCCCGCCTGCTGCCACCATTAATTGAAAGGGTTAATTCTACCCGGTTTCTAAGAATGACCAGTGGATTCCTCTACAGAGCTCTGGGAGCACACAATGAAGAAGACACAAAATGGTTTCAAAGTATGCTCAGGTTTAATGGTAGCTTGGCTTGAGTTTTTATAAAAACTCAGAACAAAAGGCATCACGTAGCATAAAGGGGACTCACAATCATTTATTTATTAGACATGTGCAGAGTAAAATATTTTGTTTCAGAATTTAGTTTTCGTCCGAAAAATTAATTTATCTAGTTACACCTGAAATTCGTTTTTATTTATTTTGTTTTTCGTTCAAAAATTGCATTTGTCCGAAAATCCACATGAATTACGGTCGAATCTGTCTTTGAAGGCTTATGGTGTCTGTCGAATGTATAAAGAAGATTCAACGGAGCTAGTATATAGCATACTTCGTGTGAACTTTAGAACCCTATTAAGGTCTATGGGACTCCAACGTTCAAAATCTAAAGTGCTAATTTTAAAGGCTAATATGCAAGTACTGTCCTAAAAAGTGTTTGGGGACCTGGGTCCTGCCCCGGGGGACATGTATCAAGGCAAACAAAAGTTTTAAAAACTGCAGTTTTTTCGGGAGCAGTGATTTTAATAATGATTAAAGTGAAACAATAAACCTGTAATATTCCTTTAAATTTCGTACCTGGGGGGTGTCTATAGTATGCCTGTGAAGGGGCGCATGTTTCTGGTGCTTAGAACTGTCCCTGCACAAAGTGTCATTTATGCAGGAAAAAAAGTCCTTTAAAATCACTCGCAGCTATTATGAATTGTCAAAACGAAAACGAAAATACCTGAAATTCGGACGAAAAATGCATTCAGACGGAAACGAATGCACATGTCTATTATTTATGGAGCTCTTTTGGCTGGTGGTTATGCTATGTGTGAAAGTTAAGGATGAGCCGAACACTCCCCAGTTCGGTTCGCACCTGCGAACAGACCTAAACTTCGTGTGAACTTTAGAACCATATTAAAGTCTATGGGACTTGAATGTTCAAAATCAAAATCAAAATTGTTCATTTTAAAGGCTAATATGCAAGTTATTGTCCTAAAAAGTGTTTGGGGACCTGGGTCCTGCCCCAATGCATCAATGCAAAAAAAAGTTTTAAAAACTGCAGTTTTTTCGGGAGCAGTGATTTTAATAATGCTTACAGTGAAACAATAAAAGTGTAATATTCCTTTAAATTTTGTACCTGGGGGTGTCTATAGTATGCCTGTAAAGGGGTGCATGTTTCCCGTGCTTAGAACTGTCCCTGCACAAAGTGTCATTTCTGCAGAAAAAAAAGTCATTTAAAAGCACTCGTGGCTATAATGAATTGTCGGCCATAATACAGAGAACAGTCATTGAAAGTCATTGATAAAAAAAAGAGTGGGGTTCCCCCAAATTCAATTACCAGGCCCTTCTGGTAAAATTTTTAAAAAAATGACGTGGGGTTCCCCCAAATATCCATACCAGACCCTTCAGGTCTGATATGGATTTTAAGGGGAACTCCAGGTCAGAGCATCCCCCCTCCTGAACCATATTTGTAATAAAGGACTTTTTTTAACATTTTTTACACTTTCTTTGTGAAATGGTAGGGGTACTTTTGTACCCACTTACCATTTCAAACGGGGGTGGGATCTGGGGGTCCCCTTGTTAAAGGGGCTTCCAGATTCTGATAAGCCCCCCACCCGCAGACCCCACAAACACCTTGTCCCCATGTTGAGGAGGACAAGGGCCTCATCCCCACAACCCTGGCCAGTGGTTGTGGGGATGAGACCCTTGTCCTCCTCAACATGGGGACAAGGTGTTTTGGGGGGGACCTCAAAGCATCCTCCCAATGTTGAGGGCATGTGGCCTGGTATGGTGGTTCAGGAGGGGGGGGGCACTCTCTCATCTCCCCTCTTTTCCTGCGGCCTGCCAGGTTGCGTGCCCTCTTTTCCTGCGGCCTGCCAGGTTACATGCTCGGACAAAGGGTCTGGTATGGATATTTGGGGGGAACCCCACGTCATTTGTTTTTTTAATTTAATGTGGGGTTTCCCTTAATATCCACACTAGACCTGAAGGGCCTGGTAATTTGCTTTTTTTTATCAATGACTTTCAATGACTGTTATCTGTATTACGGGGAGCCGACAATTCATTATAGCAGCGAGTGCTTTTAAATTACTTTTTTTCCTGCAGAGATGACACTTTGTGCAGGGACAGTTCTAAGCATGGGAAACATGCGCCCCTTTACAGGCATACTATACACACCCCCCAGGTATGAAATTTAAAGGTATATTATACATTTATTGTTTCACTGTAAGCATTATTAAAATCACTGCTCCCGAAAAAACTGCAGTTTTTAAAACTTTTTTTTGCATTGATGCATTGGGGCAGGACCCAGGTCCCCAAACACTTTTTAGGACAATAACTTGCATATTAGCCTTTAAAATGAACAATTTTGATTTTGATTTTGAACATTCAAGTCCCATAGACATAGACATTTATTGTTTCACTTTAAGCATTATTAAAATCACCTCTCCCGAAAAAACTTTTTTTTGCATTGAGACATGTCCCCTGGGGCAGGATCCAGGTCCCCAAACACTTTTTATGGCAATATCTTGCATATAAGCCTTTAAAATGAGCACTTTAGATTTCTCCCATAGACTTGTACACGGTGTTCCGTGGCTTTTCGAATTTGCCACGAATTCAAATTGTTCGCTGTTCGGTGAACAGGCAAACATCCAATGTTCGAGTCAAACATGAGTTCGACTCGAACTCGAAGCTCATCCCTAATGAAAGTACAGTAGAAGGACGCCTTGTTTCTCAAGCATGTAATGTTACAGTGCATTAACTCTTTCTAACCCTTCAATCAACACCCCTTGTTTTACCTGGCGAAGCCAGAGGGAAAGTCTAAAGGTGTCGATACGCTATTCTCCAAAAGTTGTAACTTCTGCTGGCAGGCAGATTATAAAGACCCGGAAGGCAGATTTATCTTAGTAAAAGTGCTCATAGACGGCCATTTATTCTTCTTTATCTCCTATTACGCTCCCAACAAGGGCCAACACAAATTTCTTAAATCAATGTGGGCTACACTGAACACCCTCTTGGAGGGGACTCCCATCTTAGGAGGGGACTCCAATGTGGCGTTCGATCAAGGGCTGGATAAATCCAATCCATCCAAAACTCTCTTAACCCGTTCAACCAGGGCTAGTCTCAAAATTGATAAACTAGTCCATTCTCAAGGCCTGGCAGATGTTTGGCAGGAGATGAACCCAAATGAAGAGGGACTAAACTCATTTCTCCAGCCCCCACCACTCTTATGCTAGGATAGACCACATTCTAATGTCCACACACCACCTGCCCAATGTTTCCAGCGCCAAAATGATAGACACCACACTTTCAGACCACTCCATAGTGACCGTTTCACTCTTTAAAACTTCTCACCACTACAAACATACTCAGTGGAGGCTAAATGAATCCATTTTATCAGACCCCATTAGGGTCACTAAAATCAACAAAGCCCTACTAGAATATTTTACTCTGAATGATGTTAGTGATACCACAGCAGAGATGTTATGGGTTGCTCATAAAGTCATCATGCGGGGAAAGATCATCCAAATTGCCATTCCGATCAAAAAAGAAAGAAGGACGTATATAGGTAGACTGAAACTGAAACCCTCTCCATTCCCACACTCTCTGATAAGCATAAAACCATTATGGAAAAAACATCACAGAGGAGGAAATTTGGGAGGTCATAGAAACCTAAAAAGGGGCTCCGCTCCCTGCCCTGATGGGCTATCAGTCCCATATTACAAAGTTTTCACTGGTGCTCTAGCCCCTTATATGGCTAAATTCTTCAATGCCAAAGTGTCCCGGCAAGCTCCTTAGCTCTGATCTGAATACAGCTTTCATTACTGTTATCTCAAAACCCCAAAGAACCATGAGGAGGTAGGAAATTACAGACCAATATCACTTATAAACAATGACCTGAAAATCCTCACCAAAATCCTAGCTAACCGACTAGCCTCTTACATAATTTTCTATAGTCACAAGGATCAAGTGGGTTTCATCCCAGGGAGAGAAAGCCCTGACCAAACCAGAAGGGCCATAGATATAATATTTATCCCACAATCCAATTGGCCTGGGGGCACTAAACAACAGGGAATTCTGCTTTCACTTGATATACAGAAAGCGTTTAAATCAGTGTCCTGACCATATCTCTTAACGCTGTTGGAGCATTGGGGTTTTGGGCATCAATTCCTAGGCATTACGAAAGCCCTCTACTCTTCTCTAAAAGCTCTGATATGCCTACAAGGCTGCTACTCCCTCCCATCCACATTGCTAGAGGTACAATACAGGGCTACCCTTTGTCACCACTGATTTTCGCCATGGCCATAGAGGCTCTAGCAATAGCAATACAAGAAAATACTGACATCAAATGGGTTCCTTGCTGTTCCCAGGTCCACAAATGCAGTCTCTTTGCAGACGGCCTAATTGTATTCATTACCTCACCTTTAACCTCTCTCCCCAACCTTTGTAGTACTCTCACCTCCTTTGCGAACATCTCTGGCCTCCATGTCAACTATAACAAATCTCAAGCCCTAAACATCTCTATTGCCCCCGAGATGGCCTCACTGCTGAAACAGAACTTCAAATTTCCCTCTCTCTGCAGCCAGCAACTATGTCAGTCTCAACACAACAGGCAGCCGCTCCTGAGGCCCTCCGTACAGAGGACTGTGTTGTCTGTGACAGTGCCCCAAATGAATCAAATGGAGGAAGATAAGGAGACATCCCCTGCACTGCGCCGTGCCTCTGATCATCAGTGCCAGACTGCCAGTGACCTGTCTGTCTGTGTTTCCCACCGTGCATGGTCACCGTCATGTTGTCTGTCAACACCAGTCTCTGATGTCATGATACAGCCAGCCAGCTGTCAGGCATCAGTGGGGACACTGGCAGCGCTCTGGGCTTGGTGTCAGTGACAGGTGGAGCCTGCCTGGATTCAAGGTGGGCAGCATTTAAAATTGTTTGTTCCTCGCACTAGCAGCAGCAGGGTCACATCGTCGGATGCAGAGAGACTAGCATGCAGCTGCAGAGGTGAGCCCCAGTCAGACCGTCACCTGGTAAGTACAAGTTTTCACTGTTACTAAAATTTCATAATAATGTTTGTAAAATATATATACTGTACAGATATAGTGTATACTGATCTGCCAATCACTTATTTATGTGTACAGAGGGATCCCCCCTCCCTGGTAAAGCAGCATTTGATTGGTGCTGGTAGGCTGCATTTGATTGGTGCTGGTGAGGCTGAATTTAGTCGGTGCTGGTAGGCTGCATTTGATCGGTGCTGGGGAGGTTGCATTTGATTGGTGCTGGTGAGGCTGAATTTAGTCGGTGCTGGTAGGCTGCATTTGATCGGTGCTGGGGAGGTTGCATTTGATCAGTGCTGGTGAGGCTACATTTGATGGGCACTGGTAGGCTGCATTTGATGTATGATAGGTGCTGGTAGGCTGCATTTGATGGGCCTGGGGGGGAGGGGGGGAGGTTTTGCCTAGGGTGTCAAAAATCCTTGAACCAGCCCTGTTCCCTCACCTCTAAATTTGACACGCTATATGCCAGAAATTACCTTCCCATGCACCACAAACTGGAACAAGACTTAAAGTCTTAGTCCAAGCAAAAGCTCTCATGGATAGGGAGAATAAATGCCGTCAAAATGACACTGCTTCCTAGAATACTTTACCTTTTCCACTCCCTACCCATCCCTCTAAGGAGGGACTACCTCCTGTCCTTTCAGGGCAAAATACTTACGTTTATCTGGGGAAGCTCCAGATATAGGATACAACAATAGACCCTATACATCTCCCGTAAACAAGGCGGGTTGGGTCTTCCGCACTTATACAAATACAACCAAGGTTCCAAAATAGCCCAACTCTCTATAATCTACACTAATAGGGAAAAAGCATATTGGGTTCAGATAGAACGCCAGGTTGTGCCTCAATACACAATAGACTTTCTCCTCTGGAACCCACCTAGAAACCACCTGCCAATCCTGGCCCCCACACTCTCTCACTCCTTTGCTCTGTGGGACAAAATAAGACATGAACTACACCTTATCTCGGAGATGAATCCCCTGGCACATCTGTTTTGAAATCCAGACTTTCCTCCAGGGCAGGACATACAAGTCTTCCAGTGCTGGCTGGACAAGGGGCTGTACTGTATAGGAGATTATTATATGTAAGGGGCCCCGTCTCCCTAGCCCATTGTGTCAGCAAACTAGATGTCCCACAATCAGAACATTTTCAATACAACCAAATCTCACACTTTCTCCACAGCATCTGGAAAGATAAACCTGAAACCCCCAATATCACAGCCTATGAGCTTTGGTGTGGTCAAGCCATGGAGCAGAAGGGTGGCATTTCAGTCATCTATGCATCCAGGGGCGGGCTGGCCCGGGGGGCAGGGTGGAAATTTCCCCCCAGGCCGTCTTACTTTTAATCAAAACAGCCGCTGTTTGCTGACCCTTTTTTTTTTTTTTTTTTTGAGTAAGTTGGCCGCCGATTGGCTGTGTTGCTGCTGCGCTGCATTCTGGGAGTTGTAGTCTGGTGGGTAGAGACTGGAGGGAACTGAGCAGCGCAGCAGGTAACTCCAACTCCCGGCAGGGAGACCCATCACTTCACAGGGGGGCCGGCCAGCAACTTCAAGCTATCATTCTCCTGCTGCTCTGTTCCTAGCAGCTGCACCTGCTTTGTGATAACTCTCCTACTGGCTGCAATGTATCACTCTTCACTCCTATAACCTCTCTCTCCTTCCAGGACACATCACGTTTGGTTTGTTTCTGTTCAGAAAGGCACGGAATTAAGCCAGAGGCTGGATGGAGGGCCGGACATGACGAATGCTGAGGGAAGAGCGTAGGGGGTTAATAAAATAGAGAAAAGTAAGGAGGGGAGGGCGGAAAGAAAGAAGAAAGAAGGGGGGGCGGAGCGTGATAAAAGGAAGGGGAGGAGCTGAGACGGCAGCGTGGTGTTCAGTGTACAGGAGAGTTGACAGAGGTAGGAGCTGCTTCGTGATGGTGCTGCGTTTTTGCGGTAGGCGCGCTGTGGGCGGCGGGGGTCACGCAGCGGACTTACTCAGTGGGACGGTCTGGCCTCGGTTGGGGGTGTCCTTAGTGGCGGGGGGGGTTTTACGGCACTGCACGGCGGGGCATGGCATTTCGGATCGGGACGCGCTGTTTTCGCGGCTGCGGGCCGCGGCGGCGTCACGTGGGGCGGACTGGCTGCAGAGCCAAGTGGCGGCCATTACCGCCGCGGCGGGAGGGGGGGCCGGCTACAAAGGGGTACCCACTCCACGCGCTCGGCGGGCCAGGCCGCCGGAACGTTTTTCGCCAGGCCCCTGCACCTGAGCCCAGCGTCACCCTAGGAGCTCGGGGACGGAACCCGCCGCCCCCCCCCCCCTGCAAAGCGTTCGGGCGCCACAGTGCCTGGGGGGTCCGGGCGGAATCATCTTCATGGGCGGGGCTCGGGGAGCGAGGCTGGAGATGCGGACGGAGCCAGCTCCCCGCTGGCGGGGGCAGTGCAGGAGGGAACGGCGGTCACCCGTGGAAGCGCGGCGTCTTGGCCGCAGGGGGGGACCCGGCGGGGGAGACGAAGTGTCACGACTGTGCGCCAGCAACCAGACGCTGCGGGCAGGTCCGGACGATCGGATGGCTGACGGGTGGGAGAGAGCTGGGGGACCGGTGAGGAGTCGGCTGGCGGCGGTCGCACGGAGTGGAGCCAAGGGACGGGACGACGTTGTGCGGGTTCTACAAGCAGTTGTCGAACACGGCCGCGGGGCTGGAGTCGCCCGGCAGGCCGAACACGCCTCTGCTACCTACGGCAGGAGAGCATTCGGTTGGTGCGATATCGGATTCGGAGGAGGAGATTCGGGACGGCGTCTCGGCGGCTGGAGCATCCTGAGCGGCGGCTGACGGGAACGGACCCAGGCAGCCAGGTAAGACTTTACATCTCCCGCATAGTGCTTTTGATGATGCTTGGTGTGTGATTGTTGGGGGGGGTTGTGCGGGCTACTGGGGGGTGGTTTGGGCCTGACGTTGTGAGTCCGTGGGGGGCGGGCGGTCAGCCCGCCGCCGGCGGGTCGCACGGTCATTTCCAATCCTTCTTGGGGGGAATCCAGGTTGGAGGTAGCGGTGCCCAGGGTGGAGGTGGTTAGGATGGCAGACGCCGCGAAGTGCGAGAGGTAGGTATGCCATGAGGGGTGGTTGGGCGCACATCTGAATCAGGAAGTGCGGGACAAGATCGCCAAGGGTGAGTATGGGGGATATTTTCCTTGCTGCCCCTAGGACGTTTAATCTGGATGGGGTCGAGCCGGATGAATTAGAGAAGGACGACGAGGAGAAGAGGCGGTATAGGCTTATACCGCGGACTTTCACGAACTGGCTGCAGGCGTTCGCCATCATGGCCAGCGTGATCGGGGAGCAATCTCCGGAGCGTCGCTCGTCTCTCTTTTGCTATATGGACGCCTTTTGGGGCACATAGGGTTTATGGGGGCTCGGCGTGGCGAAGATGCGACGGGAAATTTCGGCTGAGGAGGGCGGTTCGGCCGGATATCCGGTGGGATCACAAGGCTATCAGCCTTTGGATGCGCTTGATGTCGTCGGCGAGGGCGCCGTCGCAGTTTTCAGGGGGGGGGGGGACGGGGGAACCCCCGCCTCGGGACTTCAGGCTGGCAGGAAGTTTTGGGTGCTGGCAGTTTAACGAGGGGTCTTGAAAGTTTGGATGGTCCTGGCGTTTCCGGCGCGAAGGTTCCGGAGGTGGGGGGAGCCACGCACTGTCCCGTTGCTTCAAGCGGGGTAAGCGCGGCGCAGTCGCTGCTGTGAGGAGGGACAACGCCGGTGAAGGTGAACAGGATGCGTCCTTTCCCCAATGGGTACCCGGATAGGGAGGCGGCGGGGGGTTGGGGGAAGGTTTTTGCGGTGGGTTTTAAGATTCCGTGTTCCATGGCTGGGGCTCTGCCGATGGCTCGGACCTTGGGTTCCGCGCGGTTGCACCCGGGGGTGGTTTCGGCAAAATTGACCAAGGCAGTGGCGTTGGGGAGGAGGAGTGGCCCCTTCTCGGAGCGGCCGTGGCCGGATCTGGCGGTGTCCCCTTTGGGGGTGGTGCCTATGAAAGAACCTAACGAGTTTTCGGCTTATTCACCACCTTCCTTTTCCGAAGGGGGGTTCGGTGAATGACGCAATTGCCTCAGAAGCCTGCACGGTGTCTTACGCTTCTTTTGAGGCGGCGGTGGGGTTGGGTGCGGCATTTTAGGCGGGGAGCTCTCGTGGCAAAATCGGACATTGAGTCTGCGTTTCGGTTGCTGCCGGTACACCCGGAAAGTTTTCGTCGTTTGGGGTGCTGTTGGCAGGATCGGTTTTAGGTGGATGGATGCTTGCCCATGGGCTGCTCCGTCTCCTGCGCACTGTTTTGAGCTTTTGGCTCTTTCTTGGGGGTGGTAGTGCGTGATTTGTCCGGGGGGGGTTCGGTCATCCACTATCTGGAGTGCTTCCTCGTAGTGGGCCTCCCAGCTTCCAATGTGTGTGCGATACTTTTGGCCACGGTGCGGCACATTGCTGAGGAGTTCGGGGTCCCTCTAGCGCTGGACAAACCGGACGGTCCGGTGGAGGTGCTGAGTTTTTAGGCATTGAGCTGGACACGGTTGCCATGGCATGGGGGTGGGACTCTGGACGGAGATAAAAGAGTTGGTGGGGCTGCGGACGGTGCAACTCCGGAGGCTGCAGTCGGAGTTGAGAAGCTCAACTTCGCTTGCCGCATCCTCCCCATGGGCAGGGTGTTTTGCCGACGCCTGTCGGCGGCCGCGGCAGGAGTCTCTGTTCCGAATCATTTCGTGGGATTGCCCAGGGAACATAGGGAGTTTTTGCGGGTCTGGCACACGTTGTAGAGGATTACAACGGACGTTCTGTGTGGATGGATGGGCCGGTGAGTATCTTCGACTTGGAGCTGGTGACGGATGCGGCGGGGTCGACGGGGTACGGGGCGTATTTTCAAGGTCTGTGGAGTGCGGAGGCCTGGCCGCGTACTCGGGTAGAGGAGGGGTTGACTAGGAACCTGGTTCTGCTGGAGTTGTTGCCGGTGGTGGTGGCTTTGGAATTGGGGGTAAGTCCTGTCGGGACCTTAAGATTCGGTTGCCTTGCGGTAATATGGGAGTGGTGCAGGTGAGTAACCGGATTTCGGGTTCTTCCCCTCCGGTGATCGGGCTGCTGCGCCACCGGGTGCTGAGGTGCCTGCAGATGAACATATTTCTGTATGCCGTACACGTTCCGGGGGTGGAGAATAACCTGGCCGATGCCTTGTCTCGATTTTAATGGCGGAGGTTTCGGGACTTGGCTCCGGAGAGGCGAGTGAGGGGATCCTCTGCCCGGCATGGCTTTGGAAAATTGCTTTGGGGATCGCCGCGGGTTGGATCAGGAGGTCGGTGAGCGAGTCGATTGGGTCGGCGTACAGTAAAGTTTGGAGGGAATGGCTGGAGTTTTCACGGCTGGCGGACGCCGGGCTGGGGGGTAGGGGGGCGGACAATAGTCTGTTGGTTTTTATGTTGTGGTGAGGCAGATGGAGGGGCGAGGGTCAGATTCTGGGAGTGAACGGAAGCTGGCGGCGCTGGCATGTTGGTTTCAGTTGCGGGGTAGCACCGCATGCGACAAAAAAAAAAAAAAAAAAAAAAAAAGGGTTTCTGGGTAAGGCAGGCGTTGAAGGGGTACAGGAAGGGTAATCAGAAGACGGACGGTAAGAGGCCGGTGCCTTTTGTTATTTTGAAGGCGGTTGGCCGGCATTTTGGGGGTTGGTGTGGGTCCGTTTATGAAGCTCAGCTATTTTGAACGGCTTTTCCTAGGCCTTTTTTCGGGGTTTTCCGGGTGGGTGAGCTGGTCAGTCCAGCGAAGACTGTTGGGGGGGGGTTGCGTGTGTTTGAAACTGCGTAGGTCTAAAACGGACCAGACGGGGAAGGGTGTGGACGTTTGGTTGTATGCATGGCCGGGTTCAGAAATATGTCCGGTGATGGCGGTGACGGAGTTCATGAGGCTTCGGCCACCAGGGGAGGGTCCACTGTTAGTGCATCGGGATGGGAGTTTCCTGTCTAGATTCCGATTTATAGCGGTGTTAGAATATGTTTGACGTTGGGGGGGTTTGACGGGGCGCAGTTTGCTTCGCACTCCTTCCGCATCGGGGCGGGCACTGAGGCTGCCAGATGCGGGTTGGACGAGGCTGCGGTAAAAAACGGATTGGGCGATGGGAGTCCAGGCGTTTCAGGTCCTATGTTCGGCTGCACTTGGTGTAGGCTGTTTTTCCAGTGTCGGGGGGTGAGTGGGGGGCTTGTGTAAGGGGGTTGTGTGATTTTGTCTGTGTCGTTTCAGATGGAGGTTTACCACGCCTCGTCTGGATTCTCGGACACTCCTATGTTTTTTGGGGTGCCAGGCGAGCAGAGGTCAGGCCGGAAAGACGTTAGTTGGGGATCCCGCATAGAGAGGCTTGCAGCAGGTGGTTGGGTATCCCGGGGATGCAGTGGGGTAGGGTCATACCTGAAATACACCGATACACCAGACTGGATAGGCCCCCTGTTGTGCTGGTTCTCCATGTTGGGGGGAATGACCTGGGGATTAGGTCCACTCGGGAGTTGATAGCGGACGTGAAGTGTGATTTTCGCATGCTTCGGAGGGATTTCCCGGGTATGGTCATAGTCTGGTCTGACTTTGTAGCACGCACGGCCTGGCGGAGGGCATGGTCTGTGGTTAGACTTAACAAAGCCCGTATTAAAGTTAACTAGGTTTTGGGGGAGGTTCATCAAACGTAATGGAGGTTTGGTGGCGCGCCACGTGGAGTTGGAGGTTAACGTGGGTATGTACCTTCGGGGGGATGGGGTCCATCTGTCGGCAGTGGGCATGGACCGTTGGGCGTTGGGGTTGCAAGATGGGATTGAGCGGGCCCTGCGGGTGTGGAGGGGCCCTTAAGGATAAGGGGGTCATCCTTGCGGGCTGTGGCGGTGTCTTTTGGTCTTTGATGGGGCAAAAGGAAACAGATGATGGAAATGTGGGGGGGAGCTCATAGGGATATGGGCCCTCCCTTTTGGTGTATCCCAGCGGAAGGGTAGGCTGGCATACGGGATTTGGTGGCATTGCGGGAAGGTGGTTGTCTCCAGGCTTATAAACGGCCGGAGGCCTGGTATGAAAAAGTTGGTCCCGCAGTGGAATGGTGGAAAAAGGTTATGTTTAAAAGGTGGAACGTGGTACCGTCAAAGACCAACTGACTGGGAGTTCTTTTAAAATTACCGTTACCAAACAGTTGATATATATATTTATATATATATATATTTAATAAAGCTATTTAAGTTATTGGTTTGAAGAGTGTTAATAAAAGGCTGCTATGGCCAGTTATACTCCAACTCCTGTGTGGCCTGATTATTGGGGTAGAATGTAAAAGTTAAGAGAATTATGGTATAGGAATCATTAGAAGGGAAGAAGGGGTAATTACAAGGGGAAATAAAGTACGGAGAGGTATGTCCCTAATGCATGGGTCAAGAAAGGCACGGAATTAAGCCAGAGGCTGGATGGAGGGCCGGACATGACGAATGCTGAGGGAAGAGCGTAGGGGGTTAATAAAATAGAGAAAAGTAAGGAGGGGAGGGCGGAAAGAAAGAAGGAAGAAGGGGGGGCGGAGCGTGATAAAAGGAAGGGGAGGAGCTGAGACGGCAGCGTGGTGTTCAGTGTACAGGAGAGTTGCCCACCCACCCGCCCTGTGATTTTATTTTCTCTTTGTTTTTCCAAAAAAAAAAAAAAAAAAAAAAAAAATTAATAAATAAATAAATAAATTGAATAAATGAATAAATGAATAAATAAATAAATAAGCAAATAATATAAAAAAAAAAAAAAAAAAAAAAAAATAAGCTGGTGTGTTGTGTTTGTGGTCGTTCTGGTATGTGTTTTTGTTTCTTTGGCAGGTCCGGTGATGAGGGTCGTCATAGCAGCTGTAGCGGCGGTGTCTTTTGGTCTTTGATGGGGCAAAAGGAAACAGATGATGGAAATGTGGGGGGGAGCTCATAGGGATATGGGCCCTCCCTTTTGGTGTATCCCAGCGGAAGGGTAGGCTGGCATACGGGATTTGGTGGCATTGCGGGAAGGTGGTTGTCTCCAGGCTTATAAACGGCCGGAGGCCTGGTATGAAAAAGTTGGTCCCGCAGTGGAATGGTGGAAAAAGGTTATGTTTAAAAGGTGGAACGTGGTACCGTCAAAGACCAACTGACTGGGAGTTCTTTTAAAATTACCGTTACCAAACAGTTGATATATATATTTATATATATATATATTTAATAAAGCTATTTAAGTTATTGGTTTGAAGAGTGTTAATAAAAGGCTGCTATGGCCAGTTATACTCCAACTCCTGTGTGGCCTGATTATTGGGGTAGAATGTAAAAGTTAAGAGAATTATGGTATAGGAATCATTAGAAGGGAAGAAGGGGTAATTACAAGGGGAAATAAAGTACGGAGAGGTATGTCCCTAATGCATGGGTCAAGAAAGGCACGGAATTAAGCCAGAGGCTGGATGGAGGGCCGGACATGACGAATGCTGAGGGAAGAGCGTAGGGGGTTAATAAAATAGAGAAAAGTAAGGAGGGGAGGGCGGAAAGAAAGAAGGAAGAAGGGGGGGCGGAGCGTGATAAAAGGAAGGGGAGGAGCTGAGACGGCAGCGTGGTGTTCAGTGTACAGGAGAGTTGCCCACCCACCCGCCCTGTGATTTTATTTTCTCTTTGTTTTTCCAAAAAAAAAAAAAAATTAATAAATAAATAAATAAATTGAATAAATGAATAAATGAATAAATAAATAAATAAGCAAATAATATAAAAAAAAAAAAAAAAAAAAAAAAAATAAGCTGGTGTGTTGTGTTTGTGGTCGTTCTGGTATGTGTTTTTGTTTCTTTGGCAGGTCCGGTGATGAGGGTCGTCATAGCAGCTGTAGCGGCGGTGTCTTTTGGTCTTTGATGGGGCAAAAGGAAACAGATGATGGAAATGTGGGGGGGAGCTCATAGGGATATGGGCCCTCCCTTTTGGTGTATCCCAGCGGAAGGGTAGGCTGGCATACGGGATTTGGTGGCATTGCGGGAAGGTGGTTGTCTCCAGGCTTATAAACGGCCGGAGGCCTGGTATGAAAAAGTTGGTCCCGCAGTGGAATGGTGGAAAAAGGTTATGTTTAAAAGGTGGAACGTGGTACCGTCAAAGACCAACTGACTGGGAGTTCTTTTAAAATTACCGTTACCAAACAGTTGATATATATATTTATATATATATATATTTAATAAAGCTATTTAAGTTATTGGTTTGAAGAGTGTTAATAAAAGGCTGCTATGGCCAGTTATACTCCAACTCCTGTGTGGCCTGATTATTGGGGTAGAATGTAAAAGTTAAGAGAATTATGGTATAGGAATCATTAGAAGGGAAGAAGGGGTAATTACAAGGGGAAATAAAGTACGGAGAGGTATGTCCCTAATGCATGGGTCAAGTTTCTTCCTTCATTTTTCCCAGGCTGATTTCACTCATGCTTCATCCCCCTCCCCCTCCCTCTGTGTACTCATCTCTCCCGGCCGGTACAATCTTGCTGTAGGTAAGTCAGACTCTCCTTGCACCAATTCACTTATCTTTTTCCCATTCATTTTATCCTCTCTTCTGTTTTGTAATTCTGCTCTCCTCATATAAATCACTGTAGCCTCTCAGCTCTGGGCATTCCACAGATGTACTTGGGCTGACACCCTTTCCATCCCAGCTTACTTTTACCTAATACAGTAGTTCTGTCAGAATCATGCCTCTAACACATGCAGCCCTTCACTCTCTCTTATACTACAGAATTAGGGCTTTTTCACACTAGTGCAGTGACTGCCATTTTTCCACACTGGAAAAATACCAGTCACTGCTAGAGCACATAGAATACAACTGTTCTCTATGTGCTCCATTTACACTGCAGTGCAGTCCAGAGGGGCAGTAAGCTGCAATAAAATACAGTAAGGCCAGGTTCACACCGGAGCGATGCGGGAACGCCGCAAATCCGCGGCGTTTTCCCGCATCGCATGCCTCCCGCCGGCAGTTCACACTGCCCTATGCGGACTGCTGGGAGTGTCAGTGAAATGTTAATGACACCCCCAGATCAGTTCGCATATCGTAGTGCGATCTGCAAACTCAGACAGGAATCGGATCGCATGGTGTGAACACCCATGCGATCCGATTCTGCTGCGGACCAAAAAAAGGGTCCCGTGCGAGTTTGCGGCGGGTGCGATGCAAATTCAGCCATACTATCTGTATGGCTGAACTTGCATCGCACAGAGATCGGATGTGATTTGCACTGCAGTGCGGTGCGAATCACATCCAGTTCTCGCTTCCGCAGCAGTGTGAACCCAGCCTTATTCTACATTTTATCACAGTGCACCGGATGGCACTGACATAGTTATCAATCAGTCCTTCTCAAACTGACAGCAATGCAGCAGCATTTTTTTCCTTCCAGTGACCCCACAGCACGTCACAAACATTATGGCACTATTACCCCGATTCCCTCCTCCACCTGGGGGGGGATGCAGTTTGCTATCTTTGCCTGGGCACTGGATGACCTTGTCCCCGCACTACACAGAGGGATCACCTGCAGAAAAGACTCGGGAATGGTACAGTACATGATGTCCTGCTGGGAGCTGGCCATTCCCTGTGGGTCCTGCTGGAACTAATCATGGCCTGTTGGCAGTGGCGGCTGGTGCTAAAATATTTTGGGGGGGGCAAACAAACTGAAAAAATGTGAAAAAAATACATCATATGCAGCCACTGTGCCATCAAACGCTGCCAGTGTGCCCAATGCTGCCAGTGTGCCAAAATCTGCCAGTGTGACGCCCGCTCGCCTTCTGCCCTGCACTTACCCTGTCTTGTGGGGCAGCAGGTGACAGCAACATGCGTCTCCTGCACTTCTTCTCCCGTCAGGCGTCATAGCGGCACCTGTTGTTTCAGCCAATCAGGTGACAGGTAACATGACCTGAGCAACCGGATTGGCTGTGAGGCAGGTCAGTGTTAGGAAAGCGATGTCTTTGGTTCTCTAACACACCAATGAGTAATCAGCCCACTGTTTTTCCCTTTCGGAAGCCTATTAGAGCCCATGGCCTTAATCAGGAAGCCTATTTGAGCCTATGGCTCTAATCAGGCATTTCCAAAGAAACTCTGCCGCTGTAATTCATATGCATGGCACCCAACAAGGGACCAGGCACATGAATAGGGGGCGGCAGCGGCGACCATAGATAGATTTATGCAATGCATGAATCTATGTGAGAGAGCGAGTGACACGGGGGCGGCGTTCCTGCGCCTTTATGGACGCACCACCGCTGCCTGTTGGTCCTACTGGGAGCTGGCTATGGCCAGTGGCCAGCAGGACCCAGAGGTGAGCAGGACCCACGGGCTGGGAGATGGGCATGCACCTGTAGGTCCTGCTGGGAGCTGATCATGGCCTGTAGGGCTCTGCTGGCTACTAGCCATTGGTAACCTTGTAATACAAGGTGGGCATAGATAGTGAACTGATTCGGGGTTAAAGTGGGCCACTTGACTGGACTTGCCCCCCAGGCCTAAGGCTGTCAGCCCTCCCCTGTATGCATCACTTTGCCAGCCGTCAGGTAAAATCCTGTATATGTTAGCCTGGGAGAAAGACCTTCAAATCCAATTAAATCCAATGAAACCTGGGGACCTGGTAGTCTGTTCTATCCACTTCATTCAAGGGCATTATCAACACATCCTTAATGGAAGCTAACATTAAGGTCATGACTAGGTGGTACATGACCCCCACCAGACTAGCTACAATGTATCCCTCAGAGGATCCCC
This sequence comes from Lithobates pipiens, assembly GCF_037356315.1. Lineage (NCBI taxonomy): Eukaryota > Metazoa > Chordata > Amphibia > Anura > Ranidae > Lithobates > Lithobates pipiens. Next base: position 274,119,080 of record NW_027507790.1, on the reverse strand, counting down.
TATGCTTTAGGGGATGTCAATTAGTGGCAGCTGGGGAAGTTTGAGGATGGGGGAGCCAGACCCTGCCCCACCTTTTTACCCCTCCCACTTCTCATAGGCCACACCCCTTATATAATCCACCCACTCTGTTCCCTCTATTCCACTAACTTCCACCCATAGTGTCAGTAGTATTTAGCTCAGAATCACATGACAGAGTATACAGCTCAGCATCACAGGACAGAGTATACAGCTCAGCATCACAGGACAGAGTATACAGCCCCAGCATCACAGGACAGAGTATACAGCCCCAGCATCACAGGACAGAGTATACAGCCCCAGCATCACAGGACAGAATACAACTTTAGAACTTGAGGCTGATGTTACCATGAAACACATCAGGTGCTTAGGATGGAGATGCAGGGAGGGGGGTTGTTTAGGGTGGAGAGGCAGGGGGGTGTTTAGGGTGGAGAGGTAGGGGGTGTTTAGGGTGGATAGGCAGGGAGGGGGGTGGAAAGGCAGGGAGGGGGTGTTTTTACGGAGGAGATGCAAGGGGTGTTTAGGGTGGAGAGGCAGGGGGGTGTTTAGGGTGGAGAGGTAGGGAGAGGGGTGGAAAGGCAGGGAGGGGGTGTTTTTACGGAGGAGATGCAGGGGGTGTTTAGGGTGGAGATGCGGGGGGGGGGGGTGTTTAGGATGGAGAAAGCCCACAGCTACCAGTCACTGCCACGCATCACAACACTCAGCAGCCCCACCCACAATGAAGCTCTGCAGTAGCTGAGAAAAGTGATCACAGCTGGGGGGAGGGAGGCCAGGCTCATGGCAGGACACAGTACTCACTGGGTGGAACAGTCACTCGTTAGCCGCCTTGCAGAGGAGTCCGTGGGGGGGAAGCATTATGCCAACAGAGAGAGACATGTCAACAGAAAATAGAGAAGGTCAGCTGTTGCAATCCTCTCCAATCACCTGGTGTTCTGGTACACTGCCAGCTCTGCGCCCATCCGCTGCATCTGTGATCCGCTCCCCGCCTCAAATCACAGGGTCCCGAACTGTTGCAGTCAAGCCTCCTCACTCCACAAGTTACAGTGAGCCAGCCGGGAAACTGGGAGTGATGCAGCAGCGCCAAAAAAGCATCACCCTATCGCCCTCCGGTCCCAGCCAATAAAAAAAAAGGACAGAGGCCAGGGACCAGTCACTGGAGAGTGGGAGTGTTTGTGGGCGCATTGCTTGCACCGTGAACATGCGCTGAACACGGGAAAATCAGCTTCCCAGCTTGCAATCTGCTGATTGAAAGCTGGGAAGCTTCCCATAGACTGCTGTGTGTCCGACGCACGGACACTTTTAAAGTGATCTTTTTTTTTGTCAAAAGCTTGGGGGGCAGCGCCTGTGCACCCCTATGGACGGGCCACCACTGATGCCAATTATTGGGCATGTTAGCCCATTTATGATGGGAATGCCCTAGAATCAGTTCTTTCTGGAGGAGGATCTTTAACCTCAATGGAAGGGTCTCAAGCTGCGAGATCCCCAGGTCTCCAGAGGTCACTCTGCTGAATTCACATATACCAAAGATCTCCAAATGTAACCATAAATTGATACACTTCATACTGTTAGGATCCAAAATAAGGCCTGGAAGCAACCTTAAGTCTCAATAAAGTTGGTCAAATAAAAAGTTTAATGGATTATGGCACAAGAAAAAATGGCTAGTAACTTCACAGACTCGGCTCACAAGTTTGAAATGATCTGGGAGCCTTGGGCTTTATTCATATGAATTTCCATCACCCCGGGTGTTGAACCACCCCAGGGCTCAGACCAATGTCTTGGTGAATGAACCTCCCTCCTTCCCCCTGCCCCCTCTCTCTTCTCTATCTCTCCTTCTTCTCTAGCTTGCAATCTTCTTTCCCACTCAGGGATCCTCACCAACATCTACTGGGGTCTTACTAGGGCTCTTTCCTAGCAATCAAAAGTTTTGTGAGGAGACCCTCTCCAGGGGGGAGCAGGGGGGAGCAGGGTAGGTGGGTGTCCAAACATCTGGCACAGTAAGTTCCCAATAGGGATATCCTTCCTCGCTTCCGGAGGGGGCCTACGCCTCTAACTTTAAGAGCCTCTAACCTGTAGCTACAGCTTCCGCTGGAGGTAGGTAATTTACAAGTCTATTACAGATCTTAAGAGACTGGTATTTAATAATGTTTGTTGTTCTTGGGTTTACACATATATATCCACCTCTTGTTAATGCTTTGCGTTACCATGACTTGTAGTCCGCATATCCTAACTTTACCATTGATATTCTTCTCTTTCTGTAAAATAGTTTTTCTTTATTTCAAGAAAATAAAAACCTTTTGAAAGTAAAACTAATAAAGGGAATGGAGGACATTAGTTATGAAGAAAGGTTACGAGCACTGAACTTATTCTCTCTGGAGAAGAGACCCTTGAGAGAGAATATGATTTCAATGCAAATAAAACTTTTCAGTGGAAGGGAGTTTAATAAGACACGTGGCCACTCATTAAAATTATAAGAAAAGAGGTTTAATCTTAAACTTCATAGAGGGTTCTTTACTGTAAGAGTGGCAAGGATGTGGAATTCCCTTCCACAAGAGGTGGTTTCAGCGGGGAGCATCAATAGTTTTAGATATGCACCTGAACGATCACAACATACAGGGTTATACAATGTAATACTGACATAAAATCACACACATAGGTTGGATTTGATGGACATGTATCTTTTTTCAACCTCTCCTACTATGTAACTATGTACTATGTAATTATATATTTTGATTATTTTTTTGTTTATTTATTTATTTTTATTTATTTATTTCTTGTTTATTTTTATTTCTAATATTGCATTTATTTATTTTTTGTTTATTTTCAAGTTTATTTTTTTTTATATTTATTTACATATATTTTTATGGTTAAGCTATTACTTATTTTATAGGTATTCCCTTACTCCAATAGACAAATAAATGTAAAAGGTGGCTATGATGCGATTTAGTGGATAGGCATGCTCCGTTTTTTATAAACACTTGAATATGTGTTTTAAATTGCATTTTTTTTCTTTCTCATATGGTGTCCCTGTATAAATGTATTAGTGACTACTTCCTTATACATACAACTTTCTGTGGGAGTGATTGTCAGAAACCATTACATCTTACCGAGACAGGAATACAGTTAAATCACTTTTTTAATAATAAAAGTAAAAGAACAAACGTAGTCATAACATAGCCAAAAGTTAAGTAACCGTAACGGATAGTCAGCCAAGCCAGAAGTCAGGGATCAATGTAGTGGACCAGCAAGCAGGATCTGGAGCCAGAAGGGATGTCAGCAAAGCAAGTCTTGAACAGGATCGCAGGAGATCATTTCTGTGATGTTGACCAAGGAGAAGGCAGAGCTCCTCTGGACTGGACGGCTTAAGTAGGCAGGACTGACGAGCAGGATATCATCAACAGCCGAGTAAATGTGGAGAGATAGGAGCTGGCAATTAACTGACAGCTGAGTGGCCAGCTCAGAGAAGGAAAGGCTGAGGCCAGCCCTGGCAGTGATTAATAGAAGGGCTGATTAAGCCACCCCTGTGTGTTAGGGAAATCAAGGAGAATATAAACAGCAGAAGTACGTCTCTAGCTTCTCCCCTACTGAAGAAGGCAATGCTTTGACAATATGCCTCTAGGGCAGGGGTGCTCAACCTGCGGCTCTCCAGCTGTTGCGGAACTACAAGTCCCATGAGGCATAGCAAGACTCCGACAGCCACAAGCATGACACCCAGAGGCAGAGGCATGATGGGACTTGTAGTTTTGCAACAGCTGGAGAGCCACAGGTTGAGCACCCCTGCTCTAGGGGATGGAGCCTGCGTAGTGACGTTACATCGCGGCCATCTTGAGACCCATTGTGTCTGAAATGTGTTTTCAGCTTGCACTGCTTACAGTGTCATCTTTGTATTGTATACCTTACCTTTTTTTTATATATAATTCAACATTTTAAAGCGGAGAGCACTAGATTTTACCAGCCTTCTTTTTCATATCCATCATATCTGGTGAGATGATTGGGGTTTTTATCCCATGGGAATAAGCAATTTGGAGGAGGAAAGTGATTACCAGCACCATGCCAACCTTCTCTACTATCCCCAGAGGGGAACACTGCTGGTTTTATTCAGATGTGAGGTGAGACTGGTGGAGGAAATCACAAGCACTTTGGATTTTTGCAACGTTGATATATTGATTTTTAGAATTCACTTCAATCAGTCACAGATTTATATATGAACTTTATATATGAACTTTCAGCAATATATGTTTATTGATTTCCATGTTTTCGTCACACTTGTTCTATTATTAATTGTTTTTGATTTATAGCGCAGCACTGTTTATTGATTATTTGCACTTTTTAAGTGAAGCGAGAACACTTGTTAGTGATAGCAGCTATTATTAGTTATTGATTTTTTTACACTACTTTATTTCACGAGATTGTGCAGATTGATATTCACTTTATATATCTTTGTATTTTACTGAACATAAATAAAAACAATTGAATTTAAAATAAAGCATATGATATAAACAGAAAGATTTTATAAAAAAAAAAAAAAAAAAAGAAGTGTTGATAAATGGGGATGAAGGAACAAGGAAAAACAAGACATAAACAAATGAAACTTCAGCTTTAACTTGTTTGAGATTTTTCTGTCCTCCAGCTGCATAAATATGTGAAACGATTAAAAAATCCATATAAGACGGCAGACAGAATGACCTTCTTTGATGAAAATGGTGAATTTCCTTTCCACTACAAAATAGCAAATTGGATGAAATCTAACCGCCAACTTAGAACAAGCCTTATCGATGTTGGTTTGTACACACCATGGGCTAAAGATGAAGACCAACTTCACATTGACCCCAACAAAATAATATGGGATGAAGGCAATAATACGGTGAGGAGGAGAACATGTGGCTCTCACTTTTCATGACATTGGCCGCCCATTGTACAGTTTTCATAACAGATATGTAAAAATTATAATCAAGCAATGATATTTGTGAGCATCACTCATGAGCTTTATAGATTCAAATATTATATTATCTGACATTCACATATAAGTATAAATAACACAGAAATGAAACAAGAAATTATTTGTAGGGATTATTTCTTAGTCATGCTGTTGTGGAAAATTTTATGAAGATGTATTGGATGTATTTTAATATGTATTGTCATAAGTCTCCCTGTGTTCGTTCTCCCCTAGCCCGCTCTAAAGAGCTGACTCGGGCAGACTGACGCTGGTTGAGATCCGTTAGGTTGTGGTAAACTTCCTGTTGTTTGGAAAGAGGTGTTTGCAGAGTGGGGAGTATATGCCCGCCGGTGAAAGGGGCCCTGTGCATTGCACAGACGATTGTCTGAGGGGATACGTTTGCTCTGCAGGGATTGGTTGTGGGCTGATGTACGATTGATTCTGCTGTGTCTGATCAGCACATGTCGGGATTCACATTCTCTGCAGATAACCTTCCATCCACAAGGAAGTGGTATACATTGTTCTCTGCAACAATGTACATTAAGGATTCTTATCAGTGGATTTGTAGTCATCATTCATTGGTTAATGTATAAATTCATTTATTCTGTGTCATGTCCTTATATGGTCATTCACATCCTGTGTTCATTTTCCTGTGAGGTCACAAACTGTGTAGGAGGGGTTTAGCTGTTGGAGGCAAACCCTCCAGGGTGTGGCTTCCTGTTGATATGTAAATAAAAGCAGATGCACGGGTCAGGCAACTCAGACATGCTGACCGATTTGAGAACGTAAGAATGCTGGTGATGTCTCTTTAATGGGGAACCAGAGGGGCCTGGCTGAGAAGCAGCCAGGGGGAGATGAGGATGTAGGACTGCTGGTCATGTCTGAATACTTGGATGAGTGGGTTGATAACTAAGGTAAAGTATTATATCATTAAGATGGAAATGGGTGATTATATGAGCACAATAGATGTGGCAGTGTGCATAGCATGCAGCCAAAATTCTACCACAATACTCATGGACTATGGGGCTTTCTATG